>NC_040911.2:33032893-34520393 GCF_004126475.2 Phyllostomus discolor | reverse complement strand
GAGTTCCACATTGCATTTTCAACTTTTACTAACAATGTGTCTGCTAAATAATGATCCAGCCTTTGTTAAAACATGAAGCACAGCAAAAGGAAAACTAAGCCTCTCTGGGTAATGTTCCCAACCTCAAGGAAGGATGTTTCAGGGTATCTCCTCCAAACCAAACTCTAACTTCTGGAAAACCAGAGCTAAGTACCAGCCTCACCTGCCTTCTTAAGCTTCAGAAAGTTGAGCTTAGCTCTTGGTGTGGGTTGACTCATTCAGCAGAGGTTTGCTGAGCATCCACTGCGTGCTAGGCGCTGAGCTAGGTGCTAGGGCATAGCAGAGAACAAGGCGGCATCTTGTGCTGTGGTGTAAAATGAATCAGTAGCAGTGAAGGGAGATTGTTCTGTGCCATCTGTCCCTTTAAGAGATGAATAAAGCTAATGGGGTCCTTTATGAGAGTCCTCTAGGCTCCAGTAACCCCGTTTTGAGAAAGATGGCTGCGTACTGAAGGTGGAAAAGAAGATTAAGAAGTGAGAGGCAGACTGCATTTGTTAGAACTATTTGGGCTGCAGGTGATAGAAACCCAGTTTAAGCCTGTAGGAGTTCAGAACATGTCAAACCAAAATATGCTGCTTTGGCATGTTGATTTTATTGAATTAAAAGTACTTAAAAAGCACTTGGTGCAAGAAGCCTACTCTTCTCTTCTGACCCTCCTTTGTTCCCCTAAAATCACAGGACATAAACCTCCCATGTGACAAATTCCTTCTCTGTTGCAGGAGGGTGGAAGGCATCCTTATCACCAGAGCCGAAAAGGCTATGTAAACAAAACCTATTACTTCTTTAGCAACTGACTATCCCAAGCACAAACCCCGCCTTTTTGGGGGTCAATTTGTGGAGACAAGTTTATTGTTTCTTTGTATAAAAGATATGAAAACTTCCTGCTTTGGTCACTTCTTGGAGTCACAGTTTTATGGAGCTCCAATAGGAATGAAATTAAACTTTTTTCCTGTTAACCTGTCTTATGTCACTTTAATTATCAGACCAGGCAAAGAATCAGCAGTGAAGAAGGGAAAATTTTTCTACCCCTACAAACCACCTTACATGTAGCAGGCAGGAACAGTACAGAATCTTGGGAGAAGCTGGTACAGGACCCGAACACTGGCCGAGGCTCTTTCCACAACTCTGCTCCTCTCCTCCCAACTATTGATATTATTATCTCCCTCTCCAGCCCAGTATCTACAGCTGCTCTGGGCCATATAGTAGGAAACAGCCACATAAGATTCTGCATTTCACATCACATAATTCAGGCACCCAGGTTCTTTTTTCCTGGTGTTGAAAACCAAAGTCCCAAGAAAGAAAATCACTGACCAAGCTTGAGTCAGCCGGGTGCCCATTCCTGGGATTAGTAACGCACTGTGACCGGTGATGTGTGGTGTGCTGTGGATGGCAGGCTTAGCAGCGTTCAGGTGCCTGCCAGTGGACCAGATGTAGGGCTCCACTGTAACACAGTGGCTCCCCAACAACTCTGTAGATGGCGTGGGAGAGGAGAGGTGGAGGTGGGGGTGGCATCCTGAGGAAGAAGGAGTGCAGGGTTGAAGCAACAGCGTTATTGTTTACGTGTGCTCAGAACAGATTTGGAATACAAATATATTCGATTTGTTGCTAGATTTTTAAAAATCGGTGTTGATTGGATTGAGTCTGTAGCCCAGACTCAATGAATGAGACTGAATGTATTCAGTGTCAGAAGATTTCAAACAAATTTATGTCCATTAACTTCTATTACTCCTTCACTTCTAGTAGAATGGCCTCTGCAGTATGGGGCATACATAGGCACCAGCACCTAGGCATACAGAAGACTCAGGGGCTGGGGTAGAGAGTTAAGACAGAGGCTGTAGGGAGAAGCAAGTTATGGGTGGCTGGGTGAATATGAAGAAATTGGAGTGCACTGTGGTACACAGTGAAGTTTGGATTGAAATAAACACCTGGAAGTGTGTGTGTGGAGGGCAGCTGGAGTCACACTACTGCCTGACATGCAAGTTCCCTGCCCTCAGAAAGTTTATATTTTATTGAGAGCAGTAGATCATATGTAAAAAAAAAGCAGTAGATCATATGTAAATAAAATAAATAAAAAGGATGATTACAAATGGAAATAAGTGCCATGAAGTTAATTTTAAGAAATAATAAAATAGGTGCTGGGAGAGAAACCACGAGAGGATATCTACTTTACACAGGATCTTGAGGGAAGGTGGTAGTTAAACTATGCTCTGAAGAATAAGGAAGAGCCAGCGATGGGAACAGTCATGGAAAACCTGTCCCAGGGAGAGAGAACAGCTAATCACAGAAAAGGAAGATGGGATCTGGCAGCATCTGGAGGTGGGAGAGGGAGCATGTGTTCATTCTACTAAAAAATCACTGCTACCCTCATCAAAATCAGAAGAAGTAACTAAAATGAGTGACTTTTTAAAGAAAAGCAGTTTTACTTCCCTGAATATATGACTGACAGTAAGCATAAATTCATTCCATGTTACAAGTGGCTTTGCTCCATCCAGTTCAGATACACAAAGGAATGTTGGGAGAAAATAGAATTTCAAAACAGCAACATCACAATCAGAATGAACAGCCTGATTTTGGAGGAAAAGAATACACTTTCTTATCTGAGAAGCTTAGGAGAAAAGAATTATAGAAAACCAGTCTAGAAGCAAAATTTTATATGCCACAAAATATACATAGATTGAAAAAGAAAGCAAGATGAAATCTCCTTAGAAATACAGTGTGGAGGCCAGTCTGCTTATGAAGTCCTGACTCAATTGCCTGAGAGAAAGCAACAAGGTGGCTTTGCTTTGTCTGAAATCAGAACCATGTAGCTAGTACCTTTCACTTTCAAGCAAACACAGAAGGGTTGATACATAAATCGGTCCTACTGATGTTTATTCTGTTTTTGCAAAAGAAAAAAGTTAAAAGTAGCCATCTGCTTTGGTTGGCTTACCATTGATAATATTAGCATAGAGGATGTGAACAGAACCTTGACCCCTGGTAAGTTTATATCACTGACAAAAAGAACATATTTTTAGGCCAAGTATCTTCAGGATCAGCATCTATATCACATATATCAATGGAATAGAATAGAGAGCTAAGAAGGAAACCAGCACATATATGGTCAATTAATTTATGACAAAGTAGCCAAGAACATATAGAGTGGAGAACGGACAGCCTCTTCAGTAAACGGTGTTGGGAAAATTGGACCACCTTGAGCAAAAGAATGAAACTGGACCACTATCTTAAACCACACACAAAAGTTATTCAAAGTGGCCTAAAGACTTGAATGTAAGACTTGAAATCATAAAACTCCTAAGAGAAAACTTAAGCTATAAGCTGCTTGATACAGGTCTGGGTGATAATTTTTTTGCACCTGGCACCAAAATCAAAAGCAACAAAAGCAAAAAAACAAATAACTGGGGCTGCATCAAACTAAAAATCTGCACAGCAGAGGAAACCATCAACAAAATGAAAAGGCAGCCTACTGAGCGGGAGAAAATAATTGCAAATCATATACCTGATAAGGGGCTAACATCTAAAATATATAAAGAACTCATATAAAATGAAGTAGCAAAAAATCTAATTTTAAAAATGGGCAGAAAATTTGAATAATTGTCCCAAAGAAGATGTACAGTAGTCAACAGGTGCATTAAAAAATGCTCTTTATCATTAATCATCAGTAAAATGCAAATCCAAACCACAATGTGTTATCACTTTATGCCTGTTTGAGTGACTATAATCAAGAAGACTGCAAGGAAGTGTTGGTGAGGAAGTGGAGAAAGAGGAACTCTCGTGCGCTCTTGGTGGGAGTGTAAACTGGGGCAGCCATTATGGAAAACAGTATGGAGGTTCCTCAAGAGATTAAAACTAGAACTATCATATGATCCAGCAACTCTACAACTGAATATTTATCTGATAAAAAAACAAAAACACTAACTTGAAAAGACATATGTACTTCATGTTTATTGCAGCATTATTTACAATAGCCAAGATATACAAACAACCTAAGTGTTTACCAATGGATAAATAAAAATACATAAGGAAGTTGTGGTATATATACATAATGGAATATTATTCAGATAACAAGAATAAAATCTTGCCATTTACAACAACATGGATGGACCTGGATGGTATTATGTGAAGTGAAGTAAGTCAGACTGTGGTAGACAAATACCTATGACCCCTTTGATATGTAGAATCAAAAAATTGTTTAAAAGATCAAGCTCACAGTTACCAAGAGCAGATAGGTAGTTGCTAGAGGTGAGTTTTGGGAGGTGGGAGAAATGGCTAAGTTATTTTTGTTTTTAGTTTAAATAAATTGATTTATTTTAAAATAAAATATAATAATAAAATTATTCACCCTGAATAAAAATGTTCAGAAGTTAAGGTAAATTTTTAAAATAATATAGGATAGATCTAGAGAATAATTTTAGGTAAGACTGAACTTGATTATGGAAAATCTCAAGGAAAAAATATAAGCTATTCAGTAAGAACTGTTTGATTTTCATTTTTTTGTATCTTTAAAATTGTGTATACAACCTTTCACTACTTAGTGGAGGATTTTATTAGATAAGTGTATTTCTAATACAAGTTTCATATAAGAAAAATATATCATATTTTAAAAGGAATATAGAATAAACATTATAGTTCAGAACAGGGTGTCCTGAACTGTCTTTTCATGAAATGGTTAAAAAAAATTGTGGTTTTCTTCATCACAGAGATGATAAGGCCACGCCATGGAAAAAGAGTGAGCCTCAGGCAGGGCCAGGGATACAACTAGGACAAGTAAAGCAGGAGTTAAGGAGTGAGTTCTGGCTTACGATATGGAGATTCCCAGGAAGTGGCTATAAAGTTGAATGGATGCCTTGAAGAGTAGTGGATTCTTTATTCCCATATGCATGCAAACACAGTCTGTACAGTCATTTGGCTGGACACTGGAAAACCAACTAGGGCATTATTTATTTGCCTGTACAATAATACTGATGAACACCTACCAAATACATGTCCCATGCTGTGGAGCAGGGGCATCCAGGTAAGGGGAGACACACAAGATATAGGTACTCATGTAATTTATAAAACACGAATGAATGCAGGCTGTAAATGGACAATTAAAGCAATATAACTAAACAAGGCAATTGCTAATTATGATCATTTCTCTGGCATAAGGAAGATGGAGGTAGAGAGGGTGACTGCAGGGGCTATGGGGATAAGGCAGGCATCAAAGTAGGTGACCTTGGAGCTAAGCCCTTACAGGTGAGAGCTGGGAGAAACACATCCCAGCTTTTGAGACTAGGAGAGTGCTGAGTCAGCAAAGGGCTTGGTTTGGCAGAGGGAGAGAGACCAAGCAGGAAGCATTGCGAGAGAATGGAGGATGAGGCCGTTGAGGTAGGCAGCTGTTACGCAGCTTTGTGGGCCCCAGAGTGCTTTTGTTAAAGGGAATGAAACATTGTTGAAGAGTTTTAAACAGGGGAGTGATTTATAGTTTTTAAAAAACAGGTGGTATCATACAAGATGATCTCTACATTCTTTTCTAAACTGAGATTCTGACTCTATTATTATGGAATCCTAACCCTATCTTATTGCACACACAAAAGGTACCACACCTTTTGCTATTTGTTCCATTTAACAGTAGCTGGAGGGAGAAACACCCAGCCTTGTGATTTGTCCTGAATCAGCCCTCCTCATTACCGCCTCTTTCCCATAGGTCTATCCGTTCTGCTGAGCTGGTCCGCTGCACCTGCTAACCCTGCCCCCACGCTTACAATACTCCTTCTAAACTTAAAGCTTCTATCTGGTCAGCATTTTCATCACTAAAAACTGATTGGGCTCTTTTCTCTTGGTTCCAACTCATCATTTTGCCTCATAATGGAGGGCCTGTGTCCTTTCTGTCACAATGGACTATCTTTTTGTACCAACACCTTGGCCTGGACTCAAGACCATTTTCTCTTACATTCCATGAGACTATAGTCTCCTTGAGAACAGGGATTCTATCTGGTCCTCATTATATCTCTGCATTCACTACCGTCTTGGCACCTCTGATCTTTTAAGTCTTTAAAACACACTGTTGAATGAATGAATACTCTGACCTTGGGCGGCTTGTGAGGACATGAGATCCTCCAGGCCCTGGCTCTGCTCTCTGCACTCAATTCTACCATTATCCCTCCAACTGCTACACTGTGAAACACGATGGCTCCGTGCCAGTTAGATTCTCCCAACTAATTTAACTAACTCTGAGACGGAGCCTTTCTTTTTCTTAATCAGTCAAGGCATAAACTTGGGACTGTTTTCCTAAATTGTGGCTGAGTCTAATAGAGACAGCTCAGAAAAAGCAAATGATGCTTTGCATCCTTTCCTGGATAGCAATCACAGTTCACATGCACTGTGCACTACTGCTTGCCAGACTCCGTGTTAAGTGCCTCCAGGCATTGTCTCCTTTTATTCTTACTGCAGTCCTATGTGGAAAACATAATTGTCCCCCTTTTACAGATGAGGAAACTGAGGCTTAGAGATGCCACATTGCCAAGGGTCACACAGCTAACAAGTGGTTCTAACATTTTCAAAATTCTTCTGAATGTAAAGCTTGTACTACTAACAAATAGGGAAAAATGTACAAAATAAAATTCATACTAATACATCACATGTGGCAAATCAGAACAAAGAAATGCATAAATTAATTGATGATGGTACTAAAAATGGCATTATTAGGGAACACCTCTGTTGTATAACTGGATGGAATTTAATTTCTTGGTCATACATTTTTCCTTTTCACCTTCAAAAAATCTTGTGTATTTATGATGTTTTATTAGCATATCAGAGCATATTTAAAGTTTTTTTGTAATTCTGAAGCATTTTATTTTAACAGAAGAAACTAGGAAAACTAGGAAGGCATAGAAAATAGTCCTTACTATGTGACAAGATCTATGCTAAGACTAAAAGGTACAAAAAGAACGTAAAGTTCTCATATTCCACTGATATGTATAAGAGATCAAAACCGTTTCTGATTTTTAAGTCCACTTTACTTGTAGAAAGTCTCAGGAAACAAAACCAACTTATTTTCCCAGGTTCTTTTAGTGACAGTTCTGAAGTGTCTAAAAGATAGACTTTCTCATTTTTAAGTTAACATCAAAGCACACAATCATATATTTTCTGATTTAAAAAGAGACTGCCTTTAAAAATGTTTGGTGCTCCCGATGTTACTTGAAACACATATAAAATACATATTTGTCTGTCTACCTACAAAACAATAGAATTACAACCCAGGGTACTAGCCTGGTTTAAGGCAAAAATCCAGGTGGAAGTCTTCTTGACGAATAATAAAACCTTTCTTCAGTGAAATAGTTATCTAAAGGAATCCTGTTCTAAAGTTTATACTCACTGTCATGAGTAGATTGTGAAATACTAGGTAATTTGTTGAAGATATCAGAGGAAGTACTTCTAGCAAGTTGCAAGTAAAAACTAAGAAAATAAATGGTAAATATTTTACTAGCTCATCTGAACTAGGGAAAATAATTTCTCAACTTGGAAGAATTATGAACTCAATTAAGAATTTAACTTTCAGAGGAGATTACAAATCTATGAATTTGTGAATAGCTTAAATGTACCAAGTCAGTGATTTTAAACCACCTGTAATAATACTCTGGCATTTATTATACATTTATCTTTTTTTGGTGAGGTTCTCTTAGGGCTCAGGAGAGGTAGGAAAACCTGCGTATGGGTCATACTCTGAAAGTTCTCGGCTTTGTACCCTATAGTTTCCAAGTCTCGGTTGCTTTGTTTGTAGTCTAGGAGGTAATAATATTCACCTTTTCCCCTCACAGAAGCACTGTGTAGGGCAGAGGCATGTATTTTGGAGCAGCACAAACCAAATCCTAGATTTTCCTGTGCACCTAGGACTGCACAGGTGAGGCCTTGGATAACTTCCTTGTCTGTCTGAACTGCATTTCCGTCATCTATAAATGTAGAATGTCACACCTAGTGAGACATTGTTAGGATTAGAGAAGCTACATGTAAACATTCAGCACTTATTAAGCTTGTAAATGGTAGCTACCAATGCTTGTGACCAAAGATTTGTAAACTGCATTATATGTGTGAAATGCTATTACATGATTTGACTTTCTTCAGATATCATATAGTTTCTTATTGCTATAAATAAATCATAACATTACTCCATTAGTCTGTATATATGAATATATTTTCTTTTGTATATTGGAGGCTTATTGTGATACTTTTCTGGTGAAATTTGTTATGAGACTATGACATTAGCCAGTCTCCTAATTATGAAATCTCTGATTTTTTCTCCTTTGCTACATTCCAGTTTGTATTCTGCAGTAAGTTTTCAATCTACTTACTCATTCTTTTACTTATTCCTTCAACAAACACCTACTGAAACCTCACTATGTGACAAGAGCTATGCTAGGAGTTGTATTGTAGAAGGAATTACCCTTTATGCTTCTTCATAGATGGTTTCATTAAATATGTTATTATGATAAATTATTGTAGTAATATAGAAAACAGAGATATTGTGGTTTATATAAATTGTAATGGGAATTAAGAATACCTTTTGGCAATATGTTACATATTCTCTAGAAAATAATTATATGCAAACTCCCTTCCCAAGGGTTACTATATAAATTAAATAAATCCAAGGTGTCTATGAGGATTAACCAAAGAAAGGTATTTAAAAATGGAAACAGCTTTTAATGTGATACTTGTGACTCAATATTGAATTATTTTTCAGAGTAGATTCTTAAGAGCTTTAAATCTAGAATAGCTTTTGAAATTGGCAACAATTGGAAACAAGAGATTACTGTTCTGTTTTTACTTTATTTCCCTTAACAGTCATAGGTCATCAACTATTTCTACTAATGAGAAACAACTGAATTTCATACCACCTGGTTGTACATATATCTATAGTGTTCTAAAACATTTCCTTTAATCATTATAAAAATAATCCATTTCCTATTATCATTATAAACACAATCTATTTTAACAGTAATCAAGTGCCTCTAATGCACAATAATCACAAACTGAATGATGAAAGTATAAGGTAAATATAGCAAGGATCTGCAAACCACTCTTTCTGTACCAAATCTGGCCCACCACCTGTTTTTGTAAATAAAGTTCTATTGCAACACAAGCTGCTCCATTTGTTCGCATACAATCTGGGGCTGCTTTTGTGATACATTGACAGAGTTAAGGCGCTGTGATATAGATGGTATGGCCTATAAATCTTAAAATATTTTCTAACTATTCATTTACAGAAAAGGTTTGCCAACCCTGGCTTTAAAGTAAAGATATTATAGAATTTCCACACCAATTTTGAGTATCAACACAAAACTCAGGAAGGAACTAAGAGAGGGCGAGTTTGCTGTATCATTAGCTCCTGTTAGACTTGTGCCCAAAGCTTGGTGGACACACCACAGGGAGGATAAAAGCTGCGTATCTGAGTAGACAGATTCTCTACAAGCAGTCCTTGCTGTACTGGTGGCCCCCAATGCTCCCGCCCGAGAAAACAAGCATTCCAAGTGTTGTTCCAAGCCACCAAGCAAATGCCCGCCAGAACCATATAGTCATCCTTTCTTTTAGGAGCTAGAAATTTAGATCATGTCTAATTTTTGTTGTTCTCAGAAATATTATGATGTTCTATATGTCTATAAACATCACAGCGTATTTAATAGACAATGACCATTATAATTAAGATAGGAAGAAGTGAACGGGTCACCTGTGTGGTGTTCTTCAATCCAGATTTGCAAATACATGAAGAGGAGGAGCCCTGCCACTCCAAACAGCAGAACCGAGAGGAAGACTTGTTTGGGATTCATGACCACTTCAGATGGATGCATCGCTCCTCAGTTCTGAAGACCACATGATTTGTTCTCCATAGAGCTTCAGTTCTCTCTGGTTCTCTTCAGTGCCCAGCCCATGAATAACCTGCAATTTAAGAAAAAAATCCACATTGTACCTTGGTGATGACGTTTTTTCCCAAATAAGGTATAAATATGTAATGCGTCAATAACACTGAGAACTTACATGAACTGTTAATGCTTTGAAGACAGAAGAAACTAGTAGATATCTCTAGAGTGGCAATTTCCTATTGTATACCTTTATCTTATCTAAGGAATGTATTATGCTACAGGTAATAAGTAACACCCTAACATTTAATTAGGTGAAGTGTGGCCAGATGTAAGCCCTCTTACATTGTGAAGAGTAAAGCAGGGTTCTGGTTACCTTAAAATGATCGAGGGGTGAAAGACAACTACCAGAATGAATTGCTGAAGGAGGTGTTTTGAAAAACATCTTCATGGAATAAAGGGAAAAATCACTTCATGTCTTACAAATATACAAAGTTAGAAAATGAAGGGTTCACCCTATCATTTCTCTCTCATGTAAAAGTAATAGATTTTTCTACCTTATAGGGCTCATTTTAAATCTCCTAAAGGTGTAAAAGGAGAAATATTAAAAGGTCAGAATTCAAGGATGTCTCTTATAATAACACAGGAATACAGAATCTACCTCAGGTTACAGAAGGCTACCTCAGTAATAAAAGCATTCTTTATTTAAAGAAATACTGAAATGACTTCATGTTAGAACAACTTCATTTAGTGTTATCTTAACCTTTTTTAAAGTTGTGCCCACTGTTGAGAATCTAGTGGAAATGTAAACATCTCCTTAGAAAAATATAAATACACACAGAATCTTGCATAAGAGATCAGTGTGTTTATGAACCCTCACTGAAACCTGAGTTAAGAAGCCCTTCTCCCCATGCACTGCCAAGCAAATATGAGCTCACACAGCCTGGTTAGTGAGGCCAAGGTCATGGCTTTGTATTTAATGTTAGCCAAAGACCTTGGATCTGCTACTTGGCCACAGACCACACCTGCTCTTTGGATGAGATGAATAAATGTTTCCTCACTGTGAAGACATAACACACACTGCTGTGTCTTAACATCTCTCTCTCTCTCTCTCTCTCTCTGTCTCTCTGTCTCTCTCTCTCTCCTCCATACATGCCTCAGACACTTCTGGGAGAATATTGATTTAGTCTTTTAAAGAGGCATTGGTGAGGTACCAGGTAAAGTTAAAAACTGCTGTGGGAAATTGCTAGGCTGCTTAAAAGATAACATTTAGCTCTCCTTGGCAAAACCAATTTTCACACAAATATTGGCCTTCGCAGGTAACGTGTGAGGTCAGAAGTAGAAGTGAAGTAGTAGAGCAATCTCCTAAGTAGGAAAAATAAATTCACCCAAGAGTTTAAAGTTTTTATGAAGAACAACAGTAAAAAGCACTGTAAATACATTGTTTTCTTTCTATTTTAATGATTACATGGAAGAGTAGTGGATGTCAGCATTACCTGAGGAGCTTTCTCCAGTCCCCTTCTCAGAGTTTCCTGAGGAAGGAGCCATGGTTAAATGAACATTTTCATGAATGCTTTTGAGGATTTCAAGCATGTCTTGATTTTGGTGGTAGAGAAAGAAAGTTTGTAAATAAGTAGAAGGAAAACTATGGTTTGTCCGATAGGTGATAGTTCACTCTTAAAATGATTCAAAACTAAACTATCTGGGGCTTTCCAAGCACATGCAGTGAAAGTCAGCTCCCAAGGGAGAAACTCAGTATAAGGTATTCCAAGACTGAATCCCTCAAGGAAAGCTACACAGAGAAGCCAGCGTTCTCTCCTATTAATGTTATAGTTACACAGCGAACAGATAATTCTTGGGTACACAAGAAAATTCAGATAGGGGAAACCAGTTAAACAAAATCTACTACTAAAAAAGAAATAGTTGTTTACAAGAAGAAAGAGACTTTTACAATCTGTCTACATAATTAAAACTTACCTCCGAAGAGAGAGAATAGAAGAAAATGCGTAAATCAGAACAGAGCCACGGACCTGCGGGAATGGTAGGTGTGAAAGCCAAAAGCAGTATTCCTTGGGGGTTTGCACAGAAAAATTATTACCTATGATGCTGGAAAGAGATTAAGAATTTGCCCTTCCTTTCTGTGGGAGATGTTGCTATCCTCTGACATATCCTCCTGGGGAAGAAGTCAGTAGAAAACCCATAATCGTTATTATGGCAGATGTGAGTAGGACTGAGTGATTAAAGCCACGAGGCAGAAAGGCAGTCTGCTGTAAAATGGAGAGATACGTTAGAAATTTCTCCCATCTCAGTCCATTAACTGAGCGCGGGCATTAGGAAGGAAACGGCTCTCATTAAACAAAGGTGAGGCAGTGAGAGCAGCAGTATTGCTTTAAGCCAACCTGAAAGTCAGTTGTGATGCGAAAACACACCTATTTGGAGATCATGCATGTACATCCAAGCTTGTGGAAGAAGTGCAAACTACTGGAGACTGAAATGACTTGGAATAATGCTGTTTTATGTACAGGCATTATACAACATTTCCACAGTTAAAGGCTCCCTGTATGTTGTACTGCCCCTTCCTCTCCCAACTCATACAGTACCTTGAACCCAATAGGTACTCAGTGTGTTGCATTGAACTGAATTTGGAGCTCCGATAAAAAAAATACAGGCAACTAATTCATTTTCTAGTTGTACTTGTAAATCCTTACCCTTAATCTCCAAATGAAGCAATATGGACTATTGCAATACTGCAAGAAGGTATCCATGACTTTGTTAAAAATACACATTGTTATTTGCATATCCTATTTTATTTATCTCTAGCAATTACAAAAAAGAAGTATAAAACTAATCATTTCAATCTGTTATCTCTTTCCTAACACTTTTATGTTTATTTTTTTTAAGACAGGCAACATCACTAATCCTCAGGGAAACACAAATCTAAGCCATAGTGAGATATCACCTCACACCTGTCAAAATGGCTATTATCAAAAGGACAAGAAATAACAAATGCTGGAGAGGATGTAGAGAAAAGGGAACCCTTGTGCACTATTTGTGGGAAGGTAAATTGGTGCAGCCATTATGCAAAACAGTATGGGGGATCCTCAAAAATTAAAAATAGAACTACCATATTATCCAGCAATTTCACTCCTAGGAATATACCTGAAACAAAAATACTATATCGAAGGGATATCTGTACCCTGTGTTTGTAGCAGCATTATTTATAGTAGCCAAGGCATGGAAACAACCTAAGTGTCCACTGACCAATAAATGGATAAAGAAATTATAATACATGAGGTCTGTCCAGAATATATCCAGCCACGTAATATGGAAAATAGACGTATTTACTGAAGAAGACACAAGATACAAGACACATTGTGTACAGGACAATGAAGTCTCAGTCCCCTTCAAAGTAGGCAGCTTGGGACCTCACACAATTCTCCCAGTCACCATAAGCTGCCCAGCTATATTTCTCTAAATCTCATTGATGGTCTGAAATCTCTTCCCTTTCAAATGCGATTTTAGTTTTGGGAAAAGCCAGAAGTTGCAGGGCCCCAAATCTGAGCCATAGGGGACTGAGCCACCTGGGTGATTTGATGTTTTGCAAAAGAATTCTGCATGAGACATGATGCACGAACAGGCGCATTGTTGTGGTGAAGCTGCCAGTAGCCCATAGCTGCAGCCTTCTGAATCATTTGAATAGTTTCTAAGAAGCTTAATGTGAAATTTGATGCAGATTCATTGCTCTACTCAATCAAGCATTTTGAATGTGACCGCCACACAACACACATGTTTATTCAACAGAGTCTACTACCCCCACTGACTAGTACAGTGAAGTCATCATTGTTCACACATGAGCATCCAGTCCACTCTTTTTGGCTTCCAGGTTACACTGATGTTGTGCAAACTATTCTTGTTATATTAATAATAGCTAGACTTTTTCTGGATAGACTAGGATATGGATATGGATATGGAGATCTATATCTATCTCTATATCTATTTATATCCATACATATATGAAATTCAGTCATATACAAAGGAAATCCTGTCATCATGCCATTTTGGGACACATGGATGGATGGGCTTTGAGGGCATTATGCTAAATGAAATAAGTAGGACATAGAAAGACAAATACTGTATGATCCCACTCATATGTGGATCTAAGAAATAAAGATCTCCTAGAAAAAGATATCAGATTTGTGGTTACCAGAGTTGGTGAGAGGAGAGGGGGGAGAATTAAATGAAGGTGGCCAAAAAGTACAAACACCCAGTTATGAAACAAGTAAGTACTAGGGATGTAATATACAACATGACTATAGTTAACACTGCTGTATGGTGTGTATGAAATTAAGAGTTCTCATCACAAGGAAAAATTTTTTCCTTCTTTTTCTTTCTACATGAGATAATAGATGTTAACTTACTGTGACAGTAATTTCAAAATATATATAAATTGAATCATTATTCTTACACATTAAACTTATACAAGGTTTTAAGTCAATTACATCTCAATAAAACTGGAAAAATTCTTTAAATAACCATGGTTACCAATACAACCATTTTGGAGCTTTAGTAGAGTAATAAATTACTGAATGGAGATGATTTATTTAAGAGGAAATTATGGGTTGTCTACTTTGGCAGAAGTCTACTATTTTAGGGAGGAAGTTATGGAATTTCAGAAAGGTTAGTACGACCAGATTATGCAATTCGGTGTAGAAGAACCCCAGAGTGAGGGGCCCATCTGTCCTTAACATCAGCCTCAGCAGGACCCCAGCCGTCCTTGCCTTCTGCCTTTCCCACAGCAGGTGCACCATTCCATTCTCTCTTTCCCATTCTCTGAGCAGTGAGACCGTAGGGATGAACTTCCTCAATGTACTACCACCCTCACAAAGTGTCCCATCCACATTCCTTTGCCTCCATCTCTAATGAATCAGAGTTGCCACTCTTGCCTGTATCTCTTTCAGGCTGCTGTGAAACAGGGTTTCATCAACAGCTCCCCAGCCTGGGTCTTATTCTGAACTTCTTTCCCATGACTTCTTCCCCTATAAACCCTTCAGCAAGTGGGTTTGCCCATTGCTGTTATTCCCAGACAAGCTTCAAGAATGAGCACTCTGTTCTGACTGCCTCAGACGTCTGTCTCCTGGCCATTTCTCAACCCACAGGGGCCTGGGAGGTGGGAAATGTGATGGGGCTCAGAAATTGTATAGGGATTGAAAATTTGTTATTCCCTGTTTTTTTTTGGAGGGTGGGGCTTCATTTTTTTTTTGCTATCCTAGTTTCCTCTTCTATGAATTTCCATTTTCATTTCTTTCCCCTTTTTCTTATTGATTTGTAGTTCTTTATGAATTTTGGATGGTAATTCTTTGTGAGTTATAAGCATTACAAGAACCTTTCTGTGACCTTCCCTTCCCTCCTCTCCCTTCTCCCTCCCTCCCCTCCCCTTCCCTCCCCTCTCCTCCCTTTCCTATCCTTTGCTGATGGTATGGTTATTTTATCATTTATTTATAAAATATTTATTGTTAGAAGGAAAAGGAGGGAGAAAGAGGAGAGAAACATCCATGTGAGAGAAACATTGACCAGTAGCCTCTCACACACACCCAGACCAAATGGGGACAGAACCTGCAACCCGGGCATGTGAGCCCTGGTGAGAATCAAACTGGTGACCCTTTGCTTTGTGGGCAATCAACTGAGCCACACTGGTCAGGGCAGTGTGGTTGTTTTATTATGGAGAAATTATAAATCAATTTTTATCACTGTTTCTTTAGTAATTTCTTTATCAGCTAGAGTCTTGGAGAAAAACATGTGATATACTCAAAGTCATGAAATTGGGACAATTTACAAAGATGTAACTATGGTTTTGGGAAACTAGCAAGGGATAGAACCACCCTCAAGCACAAGTAACAGCAACTCCTCCTAGAAGTGAAGACAGGAAGAACAGAGCTGAGCCTGGTGTTTGGAGAAGGGCTGGAAGGAGAGGGGTGGCTGATGGGAGCTGCTGTGTAGTGCACAGGAAGGCAGACAACACGCTGCAGCCAGGTGTCTAGGGGACCAGAAGAATCACTATCCCAGCCTCAATTTTTCTCCTGTCCTTAGGTTTCCTGTCAGTGACTCCCGTTTAGCAAAACAACAGAAAGCCTGAGGACCAGGCAGCTCTTTATGCAGCTTATTGTGTGACCCTCCCATTCTACAGAGCAGATAGGTGGTTATCAAGCTCAGCTTGTGTTCTGTATGAATTTTCTAAGATAACATTCCTTACCTTCAAATAATAAAATTATTCTTCTGTATTCCCTTTCAAAGTTCTAAAGTTATGAGTTTAATATTTAGTACTGAAATGGACCTGGAATTTATCTTTGTGCACATTGTAAGCTATCCATTCCATCTGGATAACTATTGTTCAATTCTATTTATTGGGTGGTTTATCATTTTACTAGTGATTTTAATATATTTCAAATTCCTATATATGATTGTTATTGTATCATGGCATTATTCTATTCTATTGTGCCATATTATATGTTTACACAAACTTCTGGGGCTATTTTTGAAGGATGGAAAATAAATCTGATTACTGGTTTAATTTGTTAATGGTTATTTGCTTATTCATTCTCCTTTTGTGAATCAGCTTTAGAAAAATTCTATTGCCTATACAAATATCATTTCCTTCTAAATTTATAAGCACAACATTGTTCATAGGATTGTCTTGTGATATTAAATATTTTTCACAGCTATAAGTATTGCTCCTTTTATTCCTAATATTGCATATTTGTGCCTTTTCTACTGTTTTCTTTGATTATTCTTACTAGAGATTTGTCTGTTTATTTAAAAGTACATTATAATGTCCCAGTCTATTTTTGTTCTCTAGTTAATTGATTCCTTCTCTTATATTTCTTTATATTTTCTTAATTTTATTTTTTTCTTTAGGGATATCTGTTCTTTTTAAAAAATGAATTAATTCACGTATTTTAGATCTTTCTTTTTTATAAAACACATTTATATAAGCCCACTAGTTTCCTACAAAACTGCTTTAGCAGCAAGCCACAGGTTTTCAAGTGTCGTTGTCATACCATTCTAAATAATTTGTAATTTGAATTATGATAAACTTATGTCTCTTCTTTATTTTTTAAATAGTTTCTTTCTCCTCCTTCTGTTAGACTGATAGCTTCCTAAAGCTATCTAATCCTCTGTTTCTCTTTCTTTGGATATATAAATTTTATTTCTGTTAGCTAAGCACTCCTTTAAATTAAAAAATCCTTTCTTGACTATAGACTTTCCTAAAAAATTTTAGTTTCCACAAAACCTTTAGCATTCTGTAAACACTCATTGAACAATGTTTTCTCACCCTGATCATGTCTGAGATATTCTATTTAATTTGAATCATGTAGAAGAAAGACATTATTAAAAAATTAATGAAATTTACTGGTTTTTTAAATAAGTTTTTGTTTTCAGCATTAATTTTTGAATAGTATACTTTCTTCTGTGTTCATTTTCTTTCTTACTGAACTACAAATATTTTTTCCAGTGAATACCAGTGTCAAAAAATCTTAGAGTTTGTATGTATCTTATTTTTGTTCTCATTCTGGAATGAAAGTTGAGTATGACTTGAGGTTAAAAATTATTTTCTCTCAGTACTCTGGATTTTAATCTGCACTGTCCTCCATTGTTGGTGTGGATGAGAAGTCAGCTGACAATGTAACAGTCTAAGACTGACCTAGAGGTTCAATGGATGTATCCTGGCACAGACTGACTTTTAATCACAAAGTTTTATACTTACAGCATATTTTTCTTCAGTACCCAATGTTTCTCCTTTTCTAATAAATAAACTGAAGTTGTTTTAACAAGTAATTTTCAGCATTTTAAAACTTCCTTTTGTAATTTTTCCTAAATTCTGAAACTTTTCAATTTTTTTTTTACATATTTTTTAACTGCTCTGTCATCTTCCACTCTCTTGCTTTGGGAATAGACTAGAATTCCAAAACATAAACCCATTTCCCCTCATCACCGGATACCCCCACTTAACTTTTCAGACTTAATTTTCTTTATCTGTAAAAATGGGACAATGAAATCTGCCCTATGTATCTGACAGCTTGAAAACATTTAAGAAACATATGATCTTTTGAAAAAATGTGAAAACAGTGTGAATTGTAAAACACTTTAGTACTCTGGGTTAAGGCATTTAAACTTACTTGGTAGGTGTTATGGGCACATAAATATTTTTAAAATATATTGTCTCTATCAACCATAATGAAGTTAAATTTTGGTATGTAGTCTAATGATATTTAGTCAATTATGGACAGTGTTTTATTTAAAGAGAAAGAAATCTAGATAGTACCCATCTTATTTAGCCATTGTAAAATATATTTAATAACCATAAGACAGTAAATCTTGACTGAATTATTTTTAATTGAATGAGGAATGTGACTTTATTTACTCTTTATTATTTTAATGTATTTACTATTTTACAAGTTAATAACCCTATAATGATCCATTTTATTATAGTGTAATTTTTGAAAATTGATAAATGATTTCTATATATTTTTACCTAATCTTCAAAAAAGCACAAATGTTTTAAAATGTATAAACTTTTGTTCTGAAATTATTTTAGACTTATATAAAAGTTGCAAAAATAGTGCAGAGTGCCTGTGTACCCTTAATTCAGCTTCCTCCAATGATAACATTTAATAAACCAAGGACAATTTATTAAGACCAGGAATTTGACAATAGTGTATGTGCAAAACAGAATAATGACACCTAAAGAGACCTACTTCTTAATCATTGGAATCTGTGACTATATTCCCTTACAGGGCAATGGGGAATTAAAGTTGCAGACGGAATGGAGGTTTTGCTAATCAGCTGACTTTAGCATAGGGAGATTTCTCTGAGTTACCTGCATGGGCTCAATGTAATCACAAATGTCCTTCAAAGTGGAAGAGGAAAGCAGCAGAGGTCAGAGTGACGTGATATGAGAAGGACTTGCCCTGACTAGCTTTGGAGTTGTTGGAGATGGAGAACGGGAATCAGGGGCCAAGCAATGCAGGTGGCCTCCAGAAGCTAGAAAAGACAATAAAGCAGAGCCGAGCTGGAACCCACAAAAGAGAATAAAGACCTGCTGATGCCTTGATTTTAGCCTGTCACATTTCCGACACACTGAAGTGAAAAATAATGCAATTGAGCTGTTTAAGCCGCGACATTTGCTATGATTTGTTATGACAACAAAGCAAACTAATACAGTACAATACTGTTACAAAGTAACACTTAAAAAAGACAGTGTATGAAATTGCTATGAATGGGTAGAGTAATGCTGATCTTTTCAAATATTTTCCATATGGTTTCTCAGGTATAGTGCTTCATATTCTATTCTTGTAATAGCTAAACTATTCAATGTATTTTACCATTCAAAAGATAAAAACATATTCCTTTACTAGACACTAATTTATAGGTGCTTCCTTATACATTTTCTTGCTTTGATTTCCTGTATAATTTAGTTAACAGGTAGCTTCTACTTTTTAGTTGTTATAATAGAATTTAATTATAATTAAAAATTTTAACAAGACAAGGCTTTGACCTTAAAATCATTGTTTTAAAAAAGTTTTTAACTTTTATTTTACACTTTAGTGTTCAATATGGAGTCATTTTTAAGCAAAAATAGAGCTTTAAAGACTGCGTAAGACTAAACAAAAGGTCCTTTGCAAACATTTGTCGGTACAGAGATTGGAAAAGAAACATTCATAGAGATTACTGTTAAATGGATCACTCATCTCAACCCTCATTTCTGCTTGTTCCACATTCTAAACTTTCAAAGTGTTGAAAGATTTCAGTGTTAAATATGGAAGATACAAAACTACTGTTGTGTTGTACAAACAAACCTCAGTTCTTGAATGTCTCGCATCTTGAACAATTTGGTTCTTGATCAGGTTGTTCACGGAAAAAATGTCCCAGTTGTTGAACACAAGTTTGGTTCCCCCGACAACTGTTTCACAGTGATACCTGTATGATCAATCACCTGAATGGTTTGGTTTTCGTACAGATGGTCTTCTGGAATGAATGAAGTTCAAGAACCAAGGTTGCACTCTACTTTTGTGTAAGCAGCGATAAGGATTTGTTAGGGAATGTGATAACCACTACACTATGGAAATAGTACTGTGTAAACAGTACTAAGAATGTGTAACAAGTATTTACATGCCCGTCAGGAATCATCAGGATCACATTAACACGTAACGTATACAACATGAAATTCTGTCTATTAAAGGGACCTATGCAGAGAGAGGGAGTCGCTGAAAACTTTTTCGGAGTCCGGGGATTTGGTCATGGTGATATAAGGATACGGTAATTTGCATCGTCATGTCTAAGATGGCTTGCAGAGGTTATCAGCAGAGATTATGTCAGACGAGGCATATTATGACATAATGAAATAATTGAGGTTTAATTGCTGTAATGATTAGTAATGTAATCTAGGGAGTGCTGAATAAAAGATAGCTTTCAGTCCATGATTGGGATCAATTATGGTATAACCGATAGAAACTGCTAGGTTTCAAGCAGAAAGTGGAAGGAAGGGACATTCAGGTGGATGCTATGTTGCCTCCCTGACATCCTTTCTGCTCCTCTGTGTGGAAGCCATGATGTTTACAACAGATGGTCCCCACCTCCAGCTCCAGCAAAGGGTCCAAAGTCTCCGTTGCCAAATTCACGCACCCTTCTGTTCTGTGTAAGGATACATGCCATCAGTTTTAGGCCCACTCAGATAATCCATAATGAGTTTATCTCGAGGTCCTTAACTTAATTACCAACAAAGGCCCTTTTCCAGACAAACTCACAGGTTCTGGGAGTTAGGATGTGGACATACCTTTTGGGGCATCACCATTCAACTTATTACACCAGGTGATCCAGGCATTTTCTGGCCATAGCGATTGTTTCAAAGGTGATCTAATCAGTACAAAGCCTAGAGCTTCGGTTTCATAGACATGGGAAGTGATATTTTCTCTCCCAATGAATGCGAACAAGGAAGCACATAGTGCACGCTGCTGCTAGAAACCTTCTGGCTGTCCTTGTGAAAGCCAGCCTAAAATCAAGGTAGAACAAAACAAAATAAACAAAACAAAACACCAGGCAACACAGAGGAAGGCAAAGCTGAGAAATCTGCAAAGAAAGAGAAGAAAAGCTCCGACTGAATCCTGACTATACTCACTCTTCCTCCGAATTTCTAATTTAGAAAAGCCAAAAAATTTCCTTTATTTTTCAGTCTATTACAAAGCAATTATACATATAGTACGAGACCTGAGGAATGAGCTGTATTTTGGGTGTAGCAATTTTGGCAGGATAATTAGAAGTAAATGGAAACAATAACAACATTTATTGAGCAGTTATTACATTCTAGGAACTACTCTAAGCATATTATATTGATTATTTAATTTAATTACCACAATAATGCTATCTTCCAAGATTAAAAAAAATCTGCAGGACTGGCTCACATAACCATAGAGTCTGAAGCAGAGTTCAGTGAAAGATGAGGGGAGCGGTGCAGGTGGAGACAGACCACAGAGGGCCTTGGTATCAACCTAATATGATTATATTTTTTTGGTGGACACTGGGAAACTGAAGACAAGATTGAAGGAAGTGGGGTAATCAGGTTTGCATTTGGGGATGATCACTCAGGCTGTAAAGACTGGTCTGAAGGTCAAGAAGGCCATACACATTCAAGGGGAAGCAAGAATAGCCATTAGGCAGGAAATCCTCAGAGCAGAGATTGGACTAGATTATATTCCAGTTCAAAAATCTGTCTGTCTTTTTCTTTATGTAAATCCTCTTGTCTTTCATTACTGGAGGCAGTTTATTGTTGTAGAAACCAAGTATGCAGTTACTTTACACAGATTATATACTATACTACACATATACTACACTGATATGTATTGTGTTAATCAAAAAGTTCATGTGGGTTTTTTTTCTGTACAATAAAAGACACATTTTTCATTTTTACCAATAACTATTGACTTGAATATTTTGAGAATATTGGCTATGTTTGGTATAGTATAACATTGATTGTTCTCAACTAATACCTCAACTTGATTGCTATCAACTTCAACTGGTCTACCTGACTGTGAGGTGTAGACCAGCAAGAAATCTCCAGCATGAAGCTTCACAAACAACTTTTGACACATTCAATCAGTAACAGTACCTTCTCCATACACTGCACAAACATTTTTTTTGCATTTCACTTGTGTTTTTACCTTTCTTGAAATAATAAAGCATAATACACCAAAAATGTTATATTTTTTCCATTTTCAATATTAAAATGGCTATGCAAAAATTCACCAATTTTGATGTTTTTTTAAATGCATGCTGATATGACAGCTGTCACAATACAATTGAACAAAATTGTTTCAAATGAAGTTAAAGACAACTAAATGCTACTACTTGTACTACTTGCCCAAATGTACTTCTTGGCCAACCCAATAGTGTACTGTGCTTAAGTATGAAGACTCTGGAGCCTGACTGCCTGGGTTCCAATCACAGCTTGGCAACAAACTAGTTTCGTGACACAGTTTGTTATGTGAGCTCTCTGTGCCTCAGTTTCCTCACATCTAAACTGGGGATAACAAAAATACCTACTATATGAGGGTGCAGTGAGACAAGTTAATACACAAAAAATATTTAGAAGAATACTTGGTTCAAAGAAGTGCTCCACTGTATTAAGATGTTAATATATTTATATTCCAGATGACCAGCACTAGGACAGCTGCATTGTAGTTAATCGATAAGTATTTGTTGAAAGGTTGGGTATTTTTACTTCAAAAAGCAGCCTATTTGTACTGTTAGAGGTTTATTCTTTCAGTTCAAGCCAATTCAATCCGATCAATAAACATCCATTAAGCCACACTATGACTAAGGCCCTGTGCCAGACCCTGTAGGCAAAGCCAAAACGAGTAGGGTTTAAACTCTGTTCTTCCTCAGAGAATATTTGAATGTATCTCTTCACAACTTACACAAGTTGGCTCTAGTAGAACCTTCTAGAACAATTCATAACAAATATGTTCTCTTTTTTACATGACAGATTTTATAATTATTGAAGACAATTATCCCATCTACCTTTAACCTTTTTTTACTTCAGGAAATAATAAATATACAAAATTCCTTCAGCCAGTCCTCTCAGGACCTGGTTTAGGAGCATTCAATCAATTTAATCATCTTCCTCAAGACACATTCTCATTTGTTAATGCTTTTTTTTAAATGCATGGCTCAGAAGTATTATAAATACAATACTCCAAGCATGACTGAATGGGCAGATAGTGTTATGAGAATCAGCACCATAAAAATAATGGCTTAACTTGAGTACATCCACAGAAAAAAATGGGACAATGAAGCAGGTTACAGGTTAGAATCTTAGAGGCTTCCTTCAGTCCAAACAATAAGAAAATAGAAAAACCTTAAAAACACTGAAGCCAAGCACTGTGAAATAGGAAACATGTGACAAAGAAAATGCAATTAAGAATTCAAGATAGAGGATTACTGCATGGTAGGCAATAAATAAATGTGTTTAATAAATAAATTTAAGAAAAGAATGTGAGAAATAGGAGAATGAGGATTATCTATGAAATATGTTCCCCCCTCACAAAAAAATGGAAAAAGAAGAGACCAGAAAAGATGCTTTCTTTGGTCAATGTAGAAATTATCAAGAGAAGGTCCAAAAGAAACATGGGATTTTGAGGAGGAGAATTGAAAGATGATAATTTACTACCCCAACCATTAGTTTGAAGTATCAGAAGAGGAAAAGTGTCTGTGCTTTCTTGTAGTGCAGAGTAGAGAAACATAATTGTTACATATACAACTGTTATTCATATACCCTTTAACCTTAAGTATAATGAGGTCCTTTGGGCACTATGTAAATTAGCAACATATGCTAATTTAAATTTTTGTTTTCTGTTTCAATAATAGTAGGACAAGGGTGCTTCGTGTCAACTAGAAGAGGGAGTTATTTTTCAGGGAGATAGTACAATATAAAAAGAATTACAAAATCTAGTAAGTTTGGTAGGGCTTATAGCTGAAAAAAGTGATATAATCCAAAATAGAATAATACAGGACTGGGGGGAAGATAGAGATAATTTTTTAAAAGCTTCTTAAAAATATTTCTACTTCCAAAAGACCTCAAAAAACATGTTAACAAAACCTGGCATGCAATTAAACACTCTATAAATGAGATATTGTTATTTTGGATAAAAATTAAAATAATAGGTCCAACGATGTTCTCATAAATGGAAAGATTTAACTTTTAATGGCTAACTGAAGTGAGTCAGACAAAGAAAGACAAATACCACATAATTTCTTTTATATGTGTAATCTAAACAACGGAATCTACACAAAAAAATAAATGAACAGACAAAACAGAAACAAACTAATAGATACATAGAAAAAACTAATGATTGCCAAATGGGAGGGGGACTGGAGGACTGGGCAAAAAAAGAGAAGGGAGTTGAGAAGTACAAATTAACAGTTATAAAAATAGTCATGGAGATGTAACGCATAGCACAGGAAATATAGTCAATAATATTGTGGTAACTATGTATTGTGCCAGATGGGTAACTAGACTTATTGGGGCAATCACTTCACACAGTATGTAAGTGTCCAGTCACTATGTTGTACACCTGAAAGTAATACAATATTGTATGTCAACTGTAATTAAAATTTATATAAAATAAAATAAAACTTTTCAAGACTCAAAATAATACAAAATATTTATAATATCTTCTTTAGTGAAAAGAGCAGATTGTAAAACTTCTGGAACCTGTAGCTTACTAAATATTGCATTTTGACCATGGTAGAATTCCACATGCTGGCCCCCCTTATGGTTGATCAGGGCTGTGTGGCTATTAAAAACAAAACAAGACTGGGCAGCATGTAAGAGGCAATAATAAGTGACAAAATGTTAGGAAGTCATTTTGATCTTTCCACTTCTTGTGTGTAAGCAGTAGTTCAAATTAGAATGTTAGCAACAATATAAAACAGAAGGGATCAGACTGGGTTTAGAATTTTACTTTTTACAGTAAAATAGCAATATCTATACTTAACTGATGTCAAAAAGTTAACACTACTTCTAGTACAACAAATTCTCATGATAAATGACTTAGAAAGGTTTGTCATTGCTCTATGTTCAACAAAGAGTCTAGATATATGTTCAAATTAGTATCTTTATGGTGTCACAATAAAACATAGATTGTTTTATTATTACTATTGTTACTAGTTGTTATATAACGTCTTTTATATCTTGTCACCTATACGTTACCTTACTGCTAAATTCCCTCCTCTGATCATCACAATAACAATAAAATCCATTAAAGGTATTATATTTATAGAGTATCTGCTTCCTTATACCAGATATGTTGGGTAGTTATTTCTGTTAATGATTAGCTTGACAGTCAATACCTATAAGGAAGATTGATTTTTTCCTTCAGTATATATGTGTATTATCTATACATTTGATGCATTGCTATTATACAATGTTTCTAATAGAAAGGATAATACTGCTTGCCATAAAACAGTAAACTTCTATGGTTAACATAAAACCCTATAAGATACCAGGAATATGTGTATATTCCAAAATGAATATGATTTGTGTCTTATAGATAGTAAGGTTTGTGAGCCAAACACTCATGGCAAGCTTCAAACAGTCTCATTCAAATATTTATTAAATTCTCCCATGCGCTCCTTCTTTCCTCCTTTCATATTGTAGCCCATCTGCACTTAGCCTGGAAGCATTTAATAGAAAAATAACATGAACTGAAACAGCAAAGGTGATAACCCACCAATCTTGGTTTAAAAATAAAAATAAAATAAATCTGCAAAAATATCTACTGACAAAATAATCATATAGTAAGCTCTTAAGGCACTTTCAAAGAACACTCCACAAAAAGTAGTGGTCATATTACAATATCAAAGTAACTGCCTAAGGTACTTATTGAAATAAGTATAGATATATTGGGAAGCCTGAAATGCTGCTGACAAAGAAAAGCAGGAATAATACATAACTCCGAATATTAACATTCTGTAAAAAGCAGCAAGCACAACAAAATATGTAAAAAAAGTATTGTGAAACCTCAAGGACTCTCAAAATTACACATAATTAGTAATGCATTTAATGCTATTAATTAACTAATCAATGAAGAGGATTTCTAGTTAAATAAAGGCAGATTGAACTCTCATATTTTCCTTCTCAAAATCCTCTAAAATGAAAGCAAAGCAACAAAACTATGTATATACCTATTTACAAAGATATAGAAAGGGAAGAGGAGAGATGATTACAAAAGAGTAAGGGAACAACAAAATTTTAGAAAATGAAGGATAGGCTGAGGAATGATAACCAACATAAAAGATCATAAATACTAAAATAAAAGTGTTTCCATAGATACCAATAAGAAGCAAGATACTGTATACTATAAAATCCAGATGGATAGATACACTAGTTTCTCCAGAAGACAAAAGGCAAGAGAGAACACAATAGATAACCAGAAGAGAAGCAAGGCAAAGAACAAAACAAATAAACAAACAAAAAGTTCAAAAGAATCATATTTTATATCCTTAGAGAGATAAGGGAAAACATTGGCTATAGCAAAGCAGGATGGATATGCATCTTTGGTCAAGATGGCAGTATGTAGGCATGGACTGCCTCTTCACACAACCATATGAAAATTACAACTAAAATATAGAACAACCATCATTCAGGAACATCAGAAATCGAGCTGAAGGGAAGTCTGACAGCTACAAAATTGAGTTGACTGGAAGTCTGACAACAACGGAATTAAAGAAACCACATCCATCCAGACTGGTAGGAGGGGTGCAGACACAGAACAGGCTGGTCTAACACACACGTGGATAAAAATTTGGGAGGGGTATCTCAGGAGTGAGGAGTCCCAGATACACACTAGGTACCCAGCCCAGGATTCCTGTGCCAGGAGATAAGTCCCCAGAGCTTCTGGTTGCAAAAACCATCAGAGATTGAGTCGGTGGAAGAAACTTCTTCCACCTAAGAAATTCCTCTTAAAGAACCCACACAGAGACTTACCTACTGAGACTCACTCTCTTTTAGCTCCAGCATGGGGGTAGCGGCTTGAAAGGCGCCAGTGGTATACAGGAAGAAACTGAAGTATCTGGCCTCAAGGTAAGCAGAGGTCATTGTCTCTTTGCTAAACTCTCTGTAGGGTGAATGGAGTCAATGAGGCTCCCTCACCCAGATGTACGGGCAACTAAGATAAGCAGCATTCTCACAGCCTTGAGACTGGGCCTGATAAGCAGTATTCCCATATCCTTGAATGGGCCCATATGCACAGAATCATGCTGTGTTATACAATATCTTGGCATCTTGCTGGTTTTGTGTGCATTTGGTATATAAAGGAGTTGGGACTCCCTGCCAGGGTGACACATGACTTGTGGCATGCATGGATTGCCCCACCCTAGAATAAGGGCAGGTCAGCCATTCCCAATGGTTCTGTGAATTTTATTCTGTCTGCGCGAATCCTGGAACCTGTTTGGCCTTGAATGGTCACAACACACCTTTCCCCCACAGAGCGTGCAAGCTGGTGCTGTATCTGAGACTCCATTAACCTAGCTAGCACTATTTGACCCTACTTGAAGATCCCCAGAGGCTCTGCCCCAACAAAACTTATGGGCCCACCCAAGGTGCTTTTCTGTAACAATGGCTCTGGTCTTGACTCCTAAATCCTATCAGACAAGCAACTTGGTTTTAGTGAGCCCTAACAGCATCCAAATTCGATTCATAGCTTGGCTTCAGCTGGGAATCTCCAAGCCCAGCACAAGTAGCAGCCATCTCAGATCGCTCTATAGCTCAGGCAGGGTGCTGGAGGCAAAACACAGGTGGGAGCTAACCTTGCCCTTCACCACCTGGGGAAACCCCAGGGCCAGTGTACCCAGTGGACAGCTACAGACCACCTGCAAGCACCACCGCCCTGCCCCTGCACAACTGATTCTCCCTAGAGGGTAGAGGTTGGTGGTCAGTGGTTACAGTGAATCCTTGCCCCTGATGAGCCTGGGTAAATTTGTCCCATTGATATGCCAACAGCAACCAAGGCTCAACTATGAGAGGGGGATGTACTCAGCCCACATGAAGGATGCACCTTGACTACCAAGCTTGGGTGAGAGAGGAAGCTGTGCCACTGGACCCTACAGGACACCTATTACATTAGGCCACACTACCAAGACATGGAGTCAAAATAGTTCTACCTAATACATAGACACAAACACAGGGAGGCTGCCAAAATGAGGAGACAAAGAAACATGGCCCAAGTGAAAGAACAGATCAAAACTCCAGAAAAAGAGATAACAAAATGGAGATAAGCAATTTATTAGATGCAGAGTTCAAAACACTGTTTATAAGAATGCTCAAGGAACTTAGTGAGGACCTTAGCATAAAAAAGACCCAGTCAGAATGAAGGGTATACTAATTGAAATAAATGGCAATTTACAGGGGAATAACAGTAGATTGAATGAAGCAGATTGAAATCAATGATTTGAAACAAAAGGAAGCAAAAAACAACCACACAGAACAAGAAGAAAAAAGAATCCAAAAAAAAAATGAAGATAGCATAAACAGCCTCTGGAACAACTTCAAGAGGTTCAAAATTGGCATCACAGGGGTTCCAGAAGGAGAAGAGAAAATAAGAAATTGGAAATCTATCTTAAAAATAGTGAAAGAAAACTTCCTTAATTTGGTGGAGGAAATAGGTATGCAAGTTCAGGAAGCACAGAGTCCCAATTACGATGGATGCAAATTGGCCCACTCCTAGACACGTCAGAATTAAAAGGCCAGAGGTTAAAGATAAGGAGAAACTCTTAAAAGCAGCCAGAGAAAAGAAGTTATTTACCAGATGGTTGCCAGATGGGATGGGGGAGGGGAGAATGGATGAAAAGGTGAGGGGATTAAGAAGTACAAATAGGTAGTTACAGAATAGCCATGGGGATATAAAATACAGTAGAGGAAATAGAGTAGCCAAATAACTTACACACGTGACTCCTTGACATGAACATCGGGGGATTGTCTGGGGGCTTGGGGTACACTGGGTGGAGGGGGGCAAAGGGAGAAAGTCAGGACAATAGTAATAGTATAATCAATAAAATATAATTTTTAAAAGAGCAGGAGGGAACCCTATATTTAATAAAAAGAAAATAAAGCAGAGAGCAAATTTTTAAAAAAATCTAGTGATAAGTTAAAGTGTCTCCTCAGAAGGCAGAGCAGAAGGACAGAAATTGAAAATTGGACAAGAAAGAAAAGCAGGAAATAGAATTAGTCTAGGACATTCAAAATCTGAATAATAGGAGTCCCAGGTAGACAGAACTGAGAGAGCAAATGGGGAAGACCATTAGTGATGTGACTTGAGAAAATTTCAGGTAACTGAGGGACCTGAGTTTCCAGATTTAAAGGGATCACTGAGTACTTAGCACACTGCATAAGAGGTTAACATATCAAGAAACATCATATTGACATCCAAGAACTAGAAGTGGAGAAAAGACTTCATGTGTTGTCAGAGAGTAACAACCAGAACATAACCAGAGGATCAAGAATCAGAATGACATCAGACTTGTCAACAGCAGTTCTGGAATCTAAAATAAAGCAATGGAGAAAGAATACCTTCAAACGCTTAAAATTCTATTAACTTCTACCCAATTCTTAGCCAAGGGTATGGGTACAAGAAGCATTTTCTGATAAGTTCTCAAAAAATTTACATCCCAAAAAGCGATGGGAGGGTCTGAGAAAGCAAGGGAGGAAGAAGAGAGGGAGAAAAGAGATTTAGAAAAGCACAGGTCCAGCAGAGGAGGGAGATGAGAGAGATTTTAGATGGTAGTGAAGGATGAAGCCACGGAGTAGGTTTAGAGGGCAAGCAGTTCAAACTGGAGGACAGAGGCTTGGGGGAAACTTTAGAAATATAAAACTGTAGACTAGCTGATTTCTCTGAACTTCTAGACAGGATATTTAGACAATGATGAAGAGTTTGATTAGTGAAAAAAAAAACCCTTAGAACATTAAACAAATTAAAGAGAAAAATATTAACTTCAGGGAAAATAAAAAATTCTGGAAAAGAAAAATTAAATTAAACTGCATGGCTAAGCTGTGAATAATATTTATACAGCCATGATTATAAAAACACTATGTAACTAAATAAAATGCTATCACTATTTTGAGAGGGTCAGAGGGTTGGAAAGGACAAGGATATATATGTGAGTAAGATGAAGAAGGAAAAAGGACTAATTTCTACCATGTGAAAAATCAATAAATAGATAAAACAAGAATATCAAATTCCAAAATGTGGATAGTATTTAGAGACACAGAAGTAAACACCAAAATATAAAAGTTCACATGACTCATAACAGGAAGAGACAGTTTTGCTTTTCTCCAAATTACATCCTTTCCATCATTAAACTTAAGTGTACTCCTCAAATAAAACTTACATAGAGTGAGGTCAAAATTGTGAAATCTATTAAAAATTGCTCAAAATAAGCTAATTTACTTTTTTATTAATTACCAAAAGTCAGAACTAAGTAAACTGATAGCCTAAGTAGAATATAAGTGGTATTTGTTTTAAGAAAACATTCCATTTTCCAGCACTGACATCATTACATCATTTACCTGCATCTAAGGTGCTCGCAAAGTGGACACCCACCCTGACCTGTTCTAATTGGCTGTCATTTGGTCATTCAGACAACCACACAGAACTTCTTTACTATGGTTACAAGTTATTTCCTTCTTGCCATTACAAAATACGTCTTTTGAGTTCCTGACCCCTGCCTGCCACTGGCCTGTTGACCACTGAAAGGTCTCATATCTCTGGCTCCTGTGGTGATCTCTGCTTGGTCAACCTTTAATAATCTCATCCATTTTTCTTCTCTGCTTAGTCGCTCATGAAATGATCTAACTTCTGCAAGGATAAAAATTTAACCCATGTTTCAGTTCCAATAACTCATGTGTTCTGGTCTCATATTTCTAAATGTCTACTGGACATTTCCATTTGTATATTCCATCATCCCTCACACTTCTTACCTGGACCAAATTTCTTATAATGATAAACAAGGCTCTTCCTGATGTAGCTCTTGTTCACCTCTTTTGTTTCATCACCCATGCCTCCCTGTATCAAAGTCCACTCTAAAGGCAGGCCAAACTACTGAATTTATAAGAACTAACTTTATTCCCTCTTCTCCCTGGGCACATGAACATTCTCTCCTTTCCTTTTCAGACCCTTCACAACCTCAAGCTGGTCCTTGTTTGTTCTCTAGGGCTCATTTTTGAAGCGATGGTCATGCTCCCCTCATGGCAAACACAGTACCTTAGACATAGTGAATGGTATAGAAATATGTGTTGAATAAATGAACAAAAAGACTTTTGAGTAAATGACTTACTTACAGATTATCTCTCCAATTCAATAGAAATAATGCTGCCTGATTAGTCTTTCTTAAATATTGCTTATCAAATATTTTTCTTTTGCTTAAAAAGCCATCTAGTTTTTAATCTAAGGTGGAAAACTCTTCTGTCTGCTTTATAGGCTCTTCATAAAGTAGTCACCATACCTCTGCAACCTAATTTCCTGCTGCTCCCCAGTGGGAAGCCTCCTTTCTGGTCTACTGATTCCTGAGCACTGCATGCCAATCTCTACATCCACTGGTTAGTTTTTGCTCATTATTCCCTCTGTCATGGAACCTTCTTCCTTTCTGACTCTCCTACAAATGGACATCTCAAAGCCAACATTTCCTATAAATACTTTCTTTGAATTACTCTAGCCCATATTTTGATGATGTTATTTGACAGGCATTGTTTAAGTACTGGGACACAAGAGAAGGGAAAAAGCAAGAAAACAAGTTAGAACGAATTAAAATATGATTACAAAGTGTGACTAAAAAGCAAGGGGGAAGGTAAAGAATATTGGTTATACAACCAGCAGACCTTGTTTAGACATGTTGGTCAGAGAAGGCATCTTTGAAGTGATGATGTTTAGGCTGAGACCTGAACAGCAGGAAAGATCTGGCCAAGGGTAAAGTTGTGGTGAAGGGAATGAGTGCTCCACGGAGTGCCTCACATGTGCAAATACTCTGAAAGAGAAAAGACCTTAGTATAGCCTAGGAACTAAAAGAAGTCAGCATGGCTGAAGCTTAATGAATAAAAGGAAAGTGGTCTAAGATGAGCTTGGAAAGTTAGGCAAGGTCCTCCCAGGTTCTTAAGGGCATTCCTAAAGGGCAACAAGTCATTACTGAATGGTTATAATTAGAGAAGAAAAAGGATTAGATCTATAATTCGAGATCTCTCATGCTGTATATGAGGAATAGGTGGAGAAATGAAGGAGGCTGTGGTAGGCTACAAACATGGACAATGAGGATGGCTTGAATTAGGGTAATGGCAGTAGAACTGGAAAAAAATAAAATTAGCTTCTGAGATGACATGGGACGGGAGAAATCTTCAAAGTTGAAAATCAAGAGCTCAGTTTTGATCTTGTAGCATTTTTTAAAGATTTTATTTATTTATTTTTAGAGAGGGAAGGGAGGGAGAAAGAGAGAGAGAGAAACATCAATGTGCGGTTGCTGGGGGCTGTGGTCTGCAACCCAGGCATGTGCCCTGACTGGAAATCGAACCTGCGACATTTTGGTTTGCAGCCCACGCTCAATCCACTGAGCTATACCAGCCAGGATGATCTTGTAGCATTTTAGATGTTTATGACCAAATCAAGCAGAGGCATCAGGGAGTTAAATATACAACTCAAGATCTCTGTGGCAGAGAGAATTCTACGATGGGCCCCAAAAGACCCAGTCCTGTATAATTCCCTTCCCTCGAGTGTGGACAAAACCTGTAATTTGCTTCTAATAATGTCCTATGGAAAAGGTAAAGAAATCTTACAGAACTAATTAATGTCCTTAATTGGTTCCTTCGGGTTAATTAAAAGAGATTATTTCAGCCATGAGAAAGAAGAAAATCCTGTCACTGGTGACAACACAGATAAACCTGAAGGATGTTATGCTGAGTGAAATAAGCCAGACAGAGAGAGCCAAATGCTGTATGATTTCACTTATATGTGGAATCTAAAAAAAAAAAAGCTGAACTCACAGAAACAGAGAATAGAATGGTGGCTACCATGGCTACAGGGTTGGGTGAATGGGGAGTTACTGGTCAAAGGGTACAAGCCTTTAGTTATAGGGTGAATAAGTTTGGAGCATGGTGATTATAGTTAATAATGCCTCATTGTATGCTTGAAATTTGCTAAGACAGTAGATCTTAAGCATTCTCACTACACACACACACACACAGGAAAGGTAACACTGTGAGGTGATACATGTGTTAATTAACCTGATTGTGGTATCATTTCACAATGTCAACACAAATCAAATCATCATATTTATGTAATAAAAAAGATAAATAAACTAAAATAGAGTATCCTGGGTTGCCTGGCCTAATCAGATGATCCCTTTAAAAGAAAGGCCAGGATTTCCCTGAAGTTAGAGATGTTCTCCTAGAGGCCTGGAAGAGGCAAGAAGCTATCTGTGAACTTCCTTTGAAGATGCTGAACTCTAGGCACTGAGGGTCTCAGTCCTATAGCAGCTATAAGGAATTAAATTCTGCCCATAAATGCAATGGGTCTGGAAGAAGACAGTGAGCTTCAGATGAGAATGGAGCCCAACCTACAGCTTGACTTCAGCCTTGAAGTACCCAGAGCACAGAATTCAGTTAAGTTGGTTCTGAGTTCATAGCAAGAAGAATTATTAGAACTAAAGATAAGCATTGCATAATGATAAAAGGGTCAATTCTCCAAGAAGACATAAGAATCCTTAATGTGTACGTGCCTAACAAGAGACATCAAACTATGGGAGGCAAAAATTGATAGAACTAGAAGAAAAAAATAGATGAATCTACTATTAAAGTTGGAGATTCAACAACATCGCTCTATCAGAAACAGACATATGCATCAGGCAGAACATCATGAACTCAACACCATTAATCAACTGGCTGTCATGGACATCTATGGTACTTCAACCAACAACAGCAAAAATACACATTCCTGTCAAGCTCACATGAAATATACACCAAGATAAACCACATTTTGGGCCAGAAAACAGGCATTAAAATTTTTAAAGAGTAGAAATCATAAAGTCTCTCCTTGCAGGTACAATGGAATTAAGCCAGAAATTCGTAACAAAAAGATAGATTTGAAAAATCCCCAAATACTTTGAGATTAAACCATACACCCCCAAATAACACATGGGTTAATTAAGAGACCTCAAGAGATGTCTCAAAATATTTTGAACTAAATGAAAAATAAAAATGCAACTTATGAAAATTTGTAGAATGCTGTAAAATTAGTGTTTGGAAGGAAACTTATATATAACATATGTTATCTAAAATCAATCATCTAAGCTCCAACTTCAGAAAATAAGAAAAGGTAGAGCAAATTAATTACAAAGTAAGCAGAAGAAAGGAAATAATAAAAATTAGAGCAGAATCAATAAAATTAAAAAAGTAAATCAATAAATAAAATTAACAAAACCACAAGCTGGTTCTTTGAAAAGATCAATAAAAGCAATAAGCCTCTGGTCAGACTAATTAAGAAAAAAAAGAGAGGATACATGGTTAATGTAGGGTCAATTGCATATATATGTATATATATATCAACAATAAATAAGTAGAATTAGAAGTTAAAATAATACCAGGTTTATTGCTAATATATAATATCCTTATAAATTAAATATTCAGGTATGGATTTAACAGACTATATACAAGGTTTACATAAAGAAAACTACAAAATTCTGATAGAAAATCAAAGAACTAAATAAAAGAGGAGATATTCATGTTTATGGATACAAAGACTCAGTATTACTAAGATGTCAGTTCTCCCCAGTCACTTAATCTATAAATTCAATGCAATGTTGGGACCAGTCAAAGTCCCAGCAAGTTATTTCATGGATATCAACAAAGTGATTCTAGAGTTTATATGGAAAGGCAAAATTCCCAGAATAGACAACAAAATATTATAGAAGAACAAGGTTGGAGGACTGTGACATTACTCAACTTCAAGACTCCATATAAAGCTACAGTAATCAAGACAGTGTAATATTGGTAAAAAAAAAATAGAAAACTAAGTCAATGGAACAGAATAGAGGGCCCAGTCCCAAAACAGACCTTCATAAATACAGTCAACTGACCTTTGACAAAGGAGCAAAGGAAATACAACGGAGCAAATACAGTCTTTCAAAAAACATGTAGTGCTGAATAATTGGATACTCATAGGCAAAATTAAAAAAAGAAACCTATACCTAAAACCTACAGAAAAATTAACTCAAAATTAATCACAGACTGGTAGAAGTGCGAAATGGTACCATCACTTCAGAAGGCAGTTTGGCAGTTTTTACACAACTAAACATAATACCCTTACCAAACAATCTAGCAATCGCACTCCTTAGTATTTATCCAAAGGAGTTGAAAACTTAAGTTAAAAAAAAAAACACACCTAAACACCTGCCCATGAATGTTTGAAGCATGTTTATTCATAATTGCTAAAACTTGGAAGCAAGCACAATGTCTTCAGTGGGTAAAGGGATAAACAAACTGTGGAACACCCAGGCACGGGGACATTATTCAGTGCTGAAAAAAACATGTTACAAGTAAAATACGTCCATCTCAAAAGGCTACCTGTTGTATGACTTCGATTCTATGACATTGTGGATCCACAAACTAAGTCTGTTTTCTCAATAAAAATCTGCTTGGGTATGGACACAGGGCGCTCCCCACATGAGGAGTGGCCATTCTGTCCCGATTCCCCCACAGGACCTGGTTGTCTCTGTGTATGTATGTTTTTCTCGTGCTTTGACGAACCATCCACAGCATTCCATGCTCACTGCAGGCAGGTGGGCATGTGTCATTGTGGAACAGGCAAAAGTGTGGAGACAAGTGGAAAAGGTCAATGGCTGATAGGGTTAGAGGGGAGGGAGGTATAAGTAGGTGGGGCATACAGGGTTTCTAGTGCAGGGAGGTCACTCTGTATATTATAATTGTGATTGCATGTAATTATAAATCTGTCCAAATACGTAGGCTATACAACACCAGGAAGGAACCATGATGTGAACAATGGACTTTAGGTGATAATGGGGCATCAGTGTAGATTCATCAGCTGTACCAAATGTTCCACTCTGGTGGGGTAAGTTAATAATGAGGAGGTTGTGGAAGGGCTGGAGATGGGCAGGAAGAACATGGGAAATCTCTGTACCTTCTGCTCAATATTTCTATGGATCTAAAGTTGCTCTAAAAAATAAAGCATATTAAAAAAGAGAGTACTTCTCAGTACTCTATCTTCAATTAAACAAGAGAAGTATGACAACTTGAAATCTCTAACTGTAATGCATACCTGCTGAACTCTATCTAGAGAGCCGCTAGAAAAGAAAGACACACTCACCTACTATTTTTATTTAGCTATGGGGTGATCTCTTATGGGAGACAATGGAAGAAGAGCCATGAGTGCTGAATAACAACAGAGTTACAGACTTGAATGTTTAAACTTGAGGGCAAATTAAAACACACTTGGTGAAAGAGGGTATTCTAGGCAAGACCTATACTACAGATGGAGAATGCTTCACTACACCAGCTCCTGCTATTCCACATTGCTGCCCCCTGCAAGAATGGGGAGAAAATCGGAAAATGGCTTATGGACTAGATACATAGGTATCAGACGAGGGGAGAACGTGGTGTTCGTGGGGTGGTGGTGGATAAGAATCGGGTAAGCAAAAATACAGGAAGTATAACCCACATGGGCCCTCCTAGAATAAAAGCTTTATAATGAAATCTAGCTGCTCACAAACCAGAATAACTCAAAAAGAAAAACAGTAATAAAAAAACTAGCTTGAGTACTACTTTCATTTAAAGATGAAAATATGAAATATAAAATAATAAAATGAGGAAAGGGAACTGAAAAGGTCTTTCATTTTCTTTTTATTTTGTTAACATTCAGTAAAATTACCTTGGGGATATGTGCAGTTCTGCAAAATATTATAAATATAGAGAGTTCATAAAGAGAATGCAACTCTTCTATATTTTGTTTTACTACTAAAGTGCTTTTTCTAAGTAGGTGAGTAGATGCCACAAAAGCGAAAACCAGTTAGTCAGTGATCTAATACGCAATGACAGGAAGACTTCTCAGGTAGTGATTAGGTATTTGTTTCTGATATGATGATCTTGAGTGTGGCTTAGCTCACTTCTGGGGACAGGTTTCACAGTTCTCCTTTGGAATTTCTTACATGATTGCAGTGTTTTGAATGTTTGTACGAATAGAACAACACCATTTTCCATTGTTTGTTTTACTTCACCTTTCTGAGACTTTAGGTAAAATGACCTATTAAACATCATGAATGAAAAATAGTTGCAAACTTGATCTAGAGCTCTTTATTCTGAGTGCAGGGTATTCAGTACTCTTAAACACCTAGAATTATTCCCCAAGGCACAGTCTTTTACATGGATTTATTATCGAAAGGTTCTATTCATGCAGAGTCTTATTAGCATAAGTGTATATTCAATACACTGAGAGTACAAATAGCTTCCAGCTAATAATCACCTACACAAATTTTCCTTATAGCTGTTCTCTTTTAAAGCCAGATTCTACATGGAAGTCCACTTTTCCTATTGCTATAAATTCAAACAACTTGTAACTTATGTTGTGCATGGTCATAACTTTTAAAAATTATGAAATAAGTATACATTAATAGTTGAATGACATTACAACATTTAGTGTCACTCAGTCCTCTCAGGTCTTAAAAGTCCCTCACTAATATAGGCATCCATGTCTTACTGCTGATACACATATAAGTAGCTTGGGGGAGGGGGTATAGGGGCACTGGGTGTAAGCCCTAAAGCTGTTATTGCACTTACTTGTAGGTGATCAAGACTTTAAAAGAACCAACTCTCTCCCCATGATAATTGTCTTTTTTTCCCATATTAAAACAATACCAAGTTCAAACTGATTATTGGTATTTACCCTAATATAAGCTGATGATGACTTATAATTTTTTAGTGAGAAGTCCCTATCATAGTGAAATCCAGCCTCAAGTATTGTACAAGCTGGCAGTGTCAAGAAACTGGTTCTTTCAGAATTTTCAGAAATGTGAACCTTTCTGGCTTATTATAATTTATAATAATTTATGAACTATGATATTAAATATAAAGAGAAAGAAGTCTACTGATATTCTTTAGTTTATTGCATCTTAAGATATAGAATCAGAAATCTATATCTTAGTAGATATAGATTTTGTTTTTAATAAAAAATCGAGAAGCACCACTCCACTTGGTTCTGGTTATGTGAAAGGTATATATCCTAAGCAGTCCTAAATGTTGTTAGAAAACTATTCATGCAAAGTGTGAATAGTACATTATATACTTTAATGGGAGGAGAAATATTCTAAACACTTAATTTGAAGTTGAAATTTGTCTGGAGATATTTTATTACACATTTTCTAAATATTTTACACATTTTCTGAAACTTCTTTCACTTTGTGCTTCATGTAGAATTGGCCCTCATGTTATTGACTAGAGAATATTTCTGTGGGGGCAGTATTCAGCTTTACCTGTCTCTAATACAGAAGCACTGACAGTGCTCGCCTAGAGTTCCATTGAGACTGCAGTTGAGAATCACACTGGATCCTAAATCTCCCCGGGCCCTGGCCAGTCTAGTGTACACGACACACTGCATACTGCTGTTGTGGATCTTTAGTGAAAATCAACAATACTCTCATCCTTTGTTTTATAGGTAAGCACCAAATGCTTAAGAAAAATTAAGGAAGAAAGGAAAACATAGTACCAAGTTGCCTAATTACCCTTTAAATTTCTAATGTTGAAAAATTCTCATCTCTGACTGAAAAGTGAAAAAAAATACTCGTTTATCTAATATTTACTGAAAGTCTTGTATTATTTCTTCCTATATTGCCTAAAACATATTATTTTAAGAATAGCTTTCTCTTAAGTATTTAAATATAATTTATGAAATATTATTAATGCTGAATAAAGATATTTAGACACTTTCTAACTGCCTAATTAAACAACTTTTGCAAATGCTAGCTCACTTCATACAATGTGGCAATGATCTCATACATTAGGTAGTTGGTTCAAAATCATAGAATATTTTACCCAATTTCTATCTTGAAAATTAGAAATCTGTCTAATAAATTAATGATGAATATTATACAATCTTTATCTACATTACATTGTTAACATTTTGCTACATTCTCATTTTACTCTTTCCCGTATATTGCTGAACCATTTGAAAGGAAGTTGCATGGATCATGAATTTCATCTGTAAATACTCCCAAATGTATCTTCTCCCCAAAAAGACCTTCTCCTACAGAACCCTAATGTGATTATGACACTCAGGAAATTTAACAGAGACGTAATACTATTATGTGTTCTGCAGCACAAATTCAGAATCCTTTAATTATCTCAATATTAGCCTTCATAGGTTTTTCTTTCCATTGATAATCTAATCAATTAGTTCCATGTCTCCTAGTCTCCTTCACTCCTGAACAATTTTCCAGGACTTTTTTAAAACTGATATTGACATTTTCAAAGCGTCCAGGTCAGTTATGTCAAAGACTATTGCGTTTTGGATTTACACGTTTTGGAGAAGAAAAGTCATATGTGATCATTTCCTCATCATTAGATTCAGGTGAAACGTTTTTGGCAAAATAATTTTAGGGGTGCCTGGATGTCCTACTTCATGCATGTATCATCCCTAGAAGTACACGATGCCAGTGTGTCCCACTGCTGGTGACGCCAAGTGTTATCACTTGGTTAATACCGTCACTGGTGTCTGCCAGATTTTTGCCTGTAAAGGCACTTTCCCCTTTTTGTAACTAGTCAGAAATGTAGGGGGTGACATGTAGAGATAGTGTGAGTATCTTGTCCCCATAAACTGTTCACCTAATGGTGGATCATCTCTTCATTATTCTAGTAATAGTAGTTGCAAAAAAGTTACTTCATAATTCTACCATTCCCTTTAATTATATTAGCTTGTATTCTTCAGTGAAACAAAGCTCATGGATACTTTTAAACATTCAATATGCTTTAATCCATTACATACATTATTACTTTTTATGTTCAAGTGACCCCAAATTTGACCAGCCAATGTCTCTTAAATCTGGCTTCCGAGGTGTTCCCACCCATCGGTTTTTGAGCACTTCCTTCTTCTCTGGCACAAGGTATTGCCCAGGCTTACCAGATGCTCCTCTGAACTGGCTGAAGCAGGAAGGCTATGAAATGAAAAGAAGACTAACTCAACTCACTTTTAATGCAGCAATTGGATTTAGGCACAAATATTAGAAAAGTGCCTAGAGCATAGTGTCAGTCAGTATGGTTGATCTGCTCCTTAACTATTTTAGCCATAGTTTGAAACCTTTGTATAATTCTCAAAAATATAAACTTTTGATTTATAGCTAAGACTTTATATTACTCTTTCAATTCAATTTCATGTATTTATTCTTATTTAAAGTTTTGTTCTCCTTCATTTATTTTATCTCTATATGGAGATCATATATACAAGGCAACCTTCAGGGACTTCTCTTTTTCATAGATTATGGTCTAATGCCAAAATGTGCACAAATCCCCCCAAATTAAAGCCATTAAAAATTCTCAAAATTATCAAGGAATTTCACATATTAGAGGAAATAATGTGAAGAAAAGCTGAATGGCTGGGATTGTTTTTGTTGTTGTTGTTGTTGTTATTGTTGTTGTTGTTGGGTTTTTTGGGGGAGGGGGTAAGAAATTAAATAGGCCAGCCTCACTTTCTAGTAAATGTAGTACTACTCAGACCACTTCTGAATGAGTCACTGACAATGAAAGCAAATTTGAAGAAAGGGAAGAGTGATACTTGGGAAGATCACAAGAAAGAAAAGGTGGGGTCTCATAGCTTACAAGTATGTGTGTATATAGGTATAGACATATGTGTATATATACGTATGTATGTACGCACTTAAATTAGAATGTGAGGGTGGGTGCAAGTGTGTTTGGGTGTACTATATATGTATGCCTGTGCACACAGAGGGTTAAAGATGGGGATGTTTAGTCAACACTTATTTAACAAACACTTAGACTCCCAAGCTAAGTAGGCACTATAGTATTTTCTAGGAATAAAGGACCATCACACTAGAAGGGGCTCTACCTTAGTGGTTAAATAATTACATGACTAAATATGAATTTACAACTCTTTGCAATTATTGGTGATGAGAGATCTGAATACATAAATATGGGTACGTTTATGCGTATAAGTATATATTGTGTATATGTATATTATAAGGTGATTCAGCTCAGTCTAAGGGAAGAGGGGGCTCCTTTGAGAAAGAGACATTTGGGTAGATATTTTAAGTGTTAATGAGTGTTAGCTAGGCAATGTTTGGGTATGTATGTTTTTAGGGATGGAGACGGGAAGGGGAAGGAGCAGCAAACTGGAAGAAAGCCTACCAGTTGAAGCAGAGGGAGGGAGTGGAAGAACCAAAAGGGATGAGACTGTAAGAATCTGATTCTGCTGGGTTTCAGGAAATCAGGAGCACAATTTGGTCTTTTTCTTCGAAAAAGCAATGGTAATCCACTGAAGTGATGTGTGCAGCTGAAGGAGTGGTAGTTCTATTTGCATCTTGAAAAGGCTTATCCAGCACCTTTGAAGGGTGGATTTGGAGGGGGGAGCAATGTTGGAATATAGGAGAATAGTTATAAAGCTCCTGTAGTTATTTACCCAACAGACTGAAAGCTTAGACTTGGGTGATGGCCGAAGGCAGCTTTGTCAGTATGCTTTGGGAGGTAATAATCAATACCTGCATGGAGGCTGTGATACGGAGATGAATGGGAAGGAATGTCAAGGATAAAACCCAGATTGGAAGCTGGGGAACCCTGAGGTTTGGCGCTGAGATGGGCAGAGATCACAAGTTTGATTTTGATGTGTTTCACTTGATGTTTTTTTAAGACAGACAAGAAGAAATGCCTAGTATACATTTGTATCATCTACAAACGGGGAACTTAGAAGAAACTTTGAGCCATAGTTATGTTTTCTAGAATGCTCCAAATAAAACATATGCCAGTAATTTCATGGAATTCTTATTGGAGTACTTTGTGTATGTATGCTGGTAAAACTCTAAGTGAACTAAAGTTCTGATGTACTAGATGAACAATCCCTGCTACTTGAGAGTTCAACAATTTGCAAATCTACTTCTATTCTAAATGTTTTTATAATTCCCTGATCTGCAAAATCTGAAAATATGACTTTGCTAGACTTTCAGAAAGTGAGACAGAGAGATAACAAAAGTGATAATGTAAGTAAGAATTAATATTTAAAATACTTAAGAGTCAGTACAACTTGGAGTCTACCCATTAATAGCCAGCAAGACCACAACAGTGCATGCAGCTGAATGCCAGCCATGTCATGGAAGTAGAATCTCATTCTCTGATAATAAAACTTCCTAATTGAAAATAGAGCACAAATACTAGAAGGTAGAATGTTGATATTTACTGCTTTTAGTCCAATAATATTACTAATACTTAAGGATATTTCAATAGATTGAGAAAATTGATCTTTGGCAGGGGGATAAATTACCCATATTCTAATCTAATGTTCAAAGAATGCTGTGGGAAAATGAAATTCATTTAGAGATATATTTCTAAAAAATTGTGTTTACATTTCATTTTGAATTTTTTAAAAGCATTCAGTGAACACCATCATTTATCACAGACTGTCTTTGCTTAAAGTAACCTGTAACTGTGGGTCACAGCTCTAATGCCCTCTGTGATAAAGATGAAAAGAACAGAAATGACTACAAAGCTAAAGGTAGCTTCTTGCTTTTGAAACTAAAGAAAAAGTAAGTAGCATATTCTTCATTTGAATTGACAATGTTGTCTTATTTTGTTTTCCATTTTCATGTATATCTAATAGAGGCTTCTGCAATTTTTTTCACATTATCTAGGTGTATTTTCCCTTTTCTGAATTACATTCTTGAGTGTTTTAGATTTCAACTTAGAGGGGGTAGTATGGTAAAGGAGGCATCAAGAACCTAGTGACTGGGATGTATCTTATCTGTTTATTCTGACAATGAAGGATTTTCCTGTGTACAAGTTAACAGTTTAAAGAAGATGGAGAACTTTGCTGTCACAATTTTTGCCTTTATTCCATAGAAGAATAAAAAGCATAACAAGAAAAGGCAGGCATTATAATAAAATTTCATTGCCTATATAGGTCTTTGTGCTGCTTAAATGAAAGAAGCTCCTTATTTTCCTTATCACCTCCACAATCCAACCACTTCAATTTCATCTTCTCCAAGGTCCCAAAGCACCACTACACACTTACTAGAAATTGTAATAAAAGTCAACCAAATAATGTTGCGGGTCAGTCTGAGGTTGAGTGCCAGGCCATTCAATTGACCAAGAAGCTTCCAGTAAGAATGAACAAGATACAGCAAAACAATCATAGATCAAATTGTGCTCTGTACAATTGCTGCCTCCCCTTTGTAGGAAAGGCTGCCTTTCTTGATTGGGTAAAACATGTCCTCTGTAGAGGATCCTGTGATTGTGTGAAAGCAACTGGTATTCACACATACACACAACTTCTTCAGTTTTAACTGTTAAGGGCTTACATTAAAAAGCTCCTTTCTTTAAAAAAATGTAAGATATACAAAGATAAAACAGACATTTAAGATGGACAGAAAGTGGGAAGTAATATAACAAAAATTTCTTACAATTTGGCAAATTCAAGATGCTTGATGCAGCCCATACTAAAATGACATTTCATATTAACTCTTAATTCTAAGAGCAGGTCTTATGTTGTGGTCTAGAAGTAACATTAGAAATTAAAAAAACTTAGAATTTTGCTCTCAATTCCTCCTTGCATCTGGGATCCTACACTCTCCTGCAGGTTGTGTATATGGGTAATCTTCAAAATCTCCAGTCTCTGCAAATACTATCATTTTGTAGAGATGCTGGTGTGCTTTTAGTGTGTCAATAGTGCACAGACTAAATACATTGAAGACAGACAGCACAGTTGCCTATACTCTCCCCTGTCTCCAACTGCTATATGCTAGTAGTAGTACAAAAAAATTCTAACACAGTTTATTTAGATTGGTTGCAGATTTGGGTCTCTTCTAAAAGCTTACTTTATAGCATTACTTTTATTTTGCCATTTCCAATATTGGACCAGCGCCATTTTTTGTTTGCATAAGAATGTTTTGAGGGAACGAAAAAGAAAATCTCAAATAATGCTACCTTCTTTCCTGTTGTTGCAGTACCTGAAATGATATGTGTATACATGTACACACACAAATATAACATGCACATATATGTACATATACACACACCACACATAAATAGGTATGAATGTATGTGTGTGTGTGTGTGTGTGTGTGTATATATATATATATATATGCCTTCAATGTTTTCTGGAGATATGTATTTAAACTAGGTTAAAGCCCAGGGGAACTAAAAAATTAACCAGCTTGTATATTAATTTGTCACCATTCATAGTCACCCACAAAACATAGATTCCAGGGAAATAAGAATCAGAAGCAGTAAATTTTTATAAAAGTGACAGTGATAGGAAAAAGATTAGAACATGAACTTCAACTTGGTGAGCAGTGAAGTTTGTAGTCCTTGTCCACCGAAGGCAGGACACCAGTGAACAAGTGGGATGGCACCATTTAAAAGTAAAGATGGGTGGGTAGGGGCATGAAAGATAATCCATGGCATCATAAAAACATTGCTTCTCTAGCCCTACAGTTCTCATCAGGGCCAGATCGTCCCCTAGAAAATACTTTGAGAAGGGCTCAGGTGTGTCACGATTTCTGAAGGAGGGGAGTTCTGCTGACTTTGGGTGAGGAGGGGTGGCTGTCCCACTTAGTGAAAAATTTTCCAAATGCTCCATATAACACACAATGTCCCACTAAACTAAACCTATAGTGAATCTCAACCTGTAGAATCTGGTACATAATCATAAGTAAGCATCGTATAGGAATCTCCACCAACAAGGTTGCTGTGGTGAGTAATTCAATCATTTTGTGTAGTCTGGCTCCTAACTCTAGAATCAATAGGCTACAATATTACTGGAAAACGAACTTAAAAAGCAATGTCAGCACTCAATCAATAATTTTCATTTTGGAAATATTTTATCTGTTATTCATGATGGTATGGTGAGTAACCTGCAGAGTCCCTTGAAGCCAAGTTCACATTAGTAAAAACATGAAAATGTTCCAGGAAGCAGTTTTGGAATTCCAGTGGAAGTGGATTAATAGTAGGTATTCTCTCATTTATAAAATATTATACTTCCCCATTTTCTCTACTCCAATAGTCTAAAACTCGACTTAGTGTATTTTCCCTATGATTACCATTATTCCCTCTTCTGTTACATACAAATAACTCTAGTTTATAATTACCCTAACACTACTCTTAGTCTGCCCTTGTTCTTTCATGTGTCTGTACTTCTTATGTGAAGGCTTCTGATTTGTTGTCTTAAATCCAAATTTATTCATTATATATACCCATGCATTTCTGACTTCTTTAATACGTGTTCTAGTGAAGTCATCTCCAAACATTAGTGTAGGGAAATCACATTTTATTACAAATTACTTTCATTTTATTGCCCCTTTTCATTACTTATATACTCAGTAACTATACTATGGATGGATTACATTTCAGGATACTAAGAGGGTGATAAAAATATTTGTTATTAAAAAGAGGACAGGGTTGAGGACAACAGTTTGGCCCAGGATAAGTATTCAGCGAATGAGAGAAGACAGAAAGATCGCCAGCTTCTGTATTTACCTCTGTACCCCTTCATTCCATGACTGTCTTGTACAGTTGCTGTTGTGATGGCCAGAAAGAGTTAACTGCCTTATTTAACTACCAAACTGACTGCAAGGGGACTGGATGAAGAGTCAGGAGGTCAGCTTTCTAGTTTCTGCTCTGCCACTAACCACCACTGTGACCTTTAACAGTTCGCCTCACCGTGGGCCTCCATTTCCTTAACTGTAAAATGAGGGCATTGGAATAAATTACTTTTAAGGTCTTTTCCTGCTCCATAAAAAAACCCGCATAATTCTGACTCTAAGACTTAGGTCCTCATCAGAAGAAACTGATTCTTCTAATAGATGTATATAAAATATATCCTGTGGGTCTCAATTATTCCAACCACAGTATTTTTTAAAAAAATACATGGTTTTATCTTTTTTAAAAAATGTCATCCCCTATAAACACACACACACACACACACAAAATGTGACCTTAAGAAAGAAGTACCCATATAGTTGAAGTAGCAAGCACATTTATTATGAGAACAGAGTCCCCATTTCAAAAGCGACATCTACTTTTTTATTGCCATTCTGCTCACTGCTGTAGAAGTCACAGTTTTACTTTTTGCTTTGAATTCTTGAATGAAAATGACTTTACCTGCTTTTCCAGTTATATATATTTTGACAGCTCTACCCTTCTCCACAGAGGTTTTCTAAATTCTTTCTAATAGTTCGCAGAACTAACAATTCAACAAAATCTATACACAACTGAATGCAGACTATAAACAAGGTGTTAATAGCAAGCGCTATGGTGTGAATCAACTTCTTGTTCAAGTAACTGTTTCATCCACAACCAATTTTGCCCTGAAGCTTTTGAAAAACACAATAGAAATCTGTTAAATTGGCAGTGGTGCTGAACTCCAACTATTTTATCTAACCAGGTCCACGGTAACAATGGATACTTGAGAGCTTCTCTTTAATGGAATGTGCTTTGCTGTGGAGCATAGGTGTGGAGATCAAATGGACCAAATCCCTTATTCTGATGGCACCTTGCTGTTTCCTCTTTTGGGAAGTACACACGTAAGACTCAGGAATGTCACCTTCAAACCTACACATGTGGATGCTTTAGGAAAACCTCACACTTAAAAAATTCAATTTAGTAAGATTTATAAATTAGAATCTTTGTATTTGGTTTTCAGGAGCATTTCACTCTCACGTTTTAAAAAATTAATCACCTGTTACATGTAAATGGGGATTGAATAGCTCATAGTTGGATTGGAGGGCTTTTATTTTTTCCAGGAACATGCCTAATTCTGAACACACAATCATTAAGTAGACATACAATTAAGTCCTGATTATTTTTCTGTGAATTATATACAACCTACTACACAGTCACCATATCAGGTTGCTTATTTCTGTCACCCAGCTCTTTTCTGGGCAGGCTGCCCACCTCCTCCATCTCCCCATAAATTGGTTATGGTGTTTGAGGTATGTAAGCTCATTTAAAAATTAGCCTAAACAAAACAAAATAATTAAAAAGGCAACTTGCCCACAATAGCAATGAAAACCTTTTTAAAATCAAACATGTAATACTTTCCAAAAACAAACACAAACCATGATTTGGGGTTATCTTAGCCTCTATTCCTCTCATTAACATGAATAATTCAGAGTGCTTACTATACATGGTGAAACTCTTTCCCCTCAGTAATTCATTTTTATTATGCAGAAAAATAAGATGTAACACATCCTCATGTATTTCCAAAGATTTCAATTAGGCTATATTTTTAAGGCAACTTTACTTTCAGAATTTTTTATAGTATGGGTTCGTTCTTTTCATTGCTATCCTGGTAGTAAGAGGAATCTTATGCTTTCAAGACAAGGGAAATACGGAACAGTGTAGCTGATAAGAAGGTGGAAGCCCCAGATTTTTGGGGTTCTTGATATTCTTCAAATACATAGCAGTTATTCACAGAGGAAAGCAAGATTGCCAATATCTTTCTCCTCAAAACGATGATTGTGCTTTGGGACATTACATCCAGATTTGAGTAAGAAGAACTTCCCAATATTCTGGCTACAGTGAAGAAAGAACATATTTATTATGCAATTTAATTCTGAGTAATAAAAATATCCTAACATTGCAGTTTAAGCAAACATTCCTAAATGGGAAAGCATTCCAAGGATGGGGGTTAGGGTGAGATTGAAAACCTCCAATCTTGCTTGAATGATGACTTGAACCAGATGAAGGCTGTGAATCTGTCTGCTGATTGCATATAAACTTACCCAGGTTCCCAAACGTGGATACAAAGAATATTATATAGACATTTTATTCATATCCTTTGTAAAATATTCTATTATTCATACTCAATATTTGGATGTTTATGACTTAGGTCTTCTAAAATTGGAGTTTGGGATGTTAAATTGGTCTTCTATCTCGTAAATTGTTCCTGGGAAGACATATTCTTCTGGAAATGACCCTAATTTTCTGGAGTTACGAGGCTGTTTAATGCACTGCTTCAGAGCACCAAATGCTACCCTTGTGACCAGAGAGAAGGGAGAGAATGCCATCAGGAGGCGGCTCCAGGGGCACCAATCCTCAGCTTCTCTCTGGTAACAAAAAGGTGGAGGAAAGAAAGCAATCAGAGTCCACTGGAGTACACACCGGTCTGGGACCAAAGGCTCTTAAACTTTTTTTGCTTTTCCCTTCATTGAAAATAAAAAGAGAGGAGCTTATAGTGTAACAACCCAAATGCAACAGTTGCTGAACTTAGATCAATATCAGATACTGTCAGAGCTTTGGGGATATTCGTGGAAATTCATGAAACTAGGATGTACCTTTGGATACCTGTGAAAATAAAACATTGCACTTTGAGTGGGAGAGAACAGATGGTTGGTAATGATTTAAAACATTGATGTTTTTGGACCATCACCAAGCCGCTGCATTAAAAACACGGTGTTTAGTTAGTACAGACTAACGTCTGTATGCAAGGTGCTCGTTATCTGGGAGAGGCTGCTGTAGTCAGTAAAGGTGATAAACACCATATGAGGCCAGAGGAACATTCTTCTCACTTTCTCAAGACGTTCATTGTGTGCTATATTGGGGGCTGTATTCAGTCTGTGTGATCAGAGGATTTTAATCTTCCCCCAATAACTAGTCAACTCTAAGCGTCTAGTTATGGTGTTCTTCCTCAACGCACGGAGTAGAATTTTGTAATTTTGTTCTGTGTATCTGACTCACTGAAGCCCTTAAAAACCCTCTGAGCAATAATAATAAAATCTGTTAGTTCAGGGTACCCTTGCCCATGAAAAACAATAACATTCTCCTTATCCTCAGTTGGTAGCTAGGCATATGGTGTTATGATTATGTGCTGGAATTGCCAGGTGCCGGGCTACTGAATCAGGAACACATAAATATTAAATGTGGTCACACTGTATTTTGGTGTGTACATGTGAGTCGAAAAGCCCACGTCCTTTATATCAAATGGAATGGTACCCGTACAGATAAAATTATGTATAGAGAGACTAATGAAATGTTTGAGGGTAAAGTGAAGATAAATAAACATTGGTAAACAATACTCTAAAAACTGCGAAAAGGAGTGTTTCGGTTTGGTTCCGATAGCGTAAAGTAGAAAAGTCACACAGACACACACTCCATACTATTTACTTGCCATCCCTTTCAAAGCCCTGGGAACTGCTCAGAACAGTTTGCCTGTGGGAGGGAGTCGGGGGTGGACCTGCCGGGAGAAGAGGGAGGCGGAGCGGCAGCTCCATCTTAGTACCTGTGAACTTAGTTGGGAATAATTCTTGACAGGCATCAAACATAGCACCTTCTAGCCTTCTAATAGAAGCATGCTGAGAGACAGGATGTTCAAATGGGGCAGAAGAGGGAGCAGGTAACCCTGCGAGAGCAGCAGCAACACAACCACGCAGTCAGTTCCTACTCTCAAATCATGTCAAGCCTCAAGCCTCCCCCCACCCCCCGCCCCTCCATTGCACCCTCTCGACCCCTATGCTGGGGCCACATAGGACCTGGGCTCCCAGTCACCTAATGTCTCTCCCACGCTGAAGACAGCTTTAGCAAGGTCTCGGAGTTTGGGACCCATGCAATAAGGCAGAAATGCTCGTCTTTCGGCCAAACATGCTGGAGGACCGGATAAACCGGCACCAGAAACTCAAGACTGTTCCTTCTGGTGTCCTCTTTCTAACCTTGCATGCCCCACTGGGGACTGGCACCAGAATCCTGCAGTCCGGGCTGCCCCGCCAGCGCCCAGGAATCCAGCACGGGTAGCTGACCCTTCCTCCTCCTCGGACCCTCTCGAAGGCTTCGTACCGCCTCCATCTCCAGGACACCCCATGCCCCCAGCACGTCTGATAAAGTGAATGGGAGCGAAGTGGGTTCACGTATTGGCGGCGGGGGGGCGGTGCAGAATGAAAAGGAATGGAAAAGAAAGGTAAAGAAAGATGCTTCCCGCAGTCAACGGAGGCGAAGTACCTGCAAAGGTGAGGATACACTTCCCCGCCCACCAGACCCGGCTCCCATCGTGGGTGCCGCGCGGCGCCCCGCAATCTCAGCCCCTCAGATCTCGAGCCCCCACGCCTCCCGCCACCCAACACGCCTCAACCGGTGTGCGGTTACCTCGCGAGCGGGGAGGGGAGCGGAGGCGAGTGGGCGCCGCAGGTGCTGCTTCTCCAGGAGCGGTGCTTCTGCAGGAAAGTTCCCCGCGCTCCGGAGCAAACTCTCGTGGAGTCCGCCCGCCGCCGGGTGGGAAGGCGCACAGCGCGGGGACCAGCGGGCGCGCGGAGCCCGGGGACTCGCCCGGCGCAGCGACATGCAGGGGCTGCGGCGCCGCCTCTGCGCGGTAGGTTCCCGCGCGCCCGCTGGTCCCCGCAGCCGCCGCCCCCGCCGCGCCCCCGCCGCACCCCCGCCCAGCCCGCCGCTCCGCCTCCCGGTCTTTATCTCCAGCGCTTCCCGCCCGCCAGCTCGCAGGCGCAGCTTTCTTTTTCTCCGCCTTTGTCGTCCTTTCTCCCACTTACTTTCTGGTCTCACCTCGGCTGGCGACTCGGGGGCATCCCCAGGCTCCGGTGCCACCCTGCTCCGGGTCACGGGAGTAACGCTCTTCCCGTTCCTTTCCTAACGCACCTTCCCCTCCTCGCCGCTGCCCTGGCTCAGGTTCCGTGCCCAGGTGTTCTAGTAACATGTGAAGGGCACATCAGTAGGTTAGTAGACTATCGCAAACATTGACTTCCACATCTAAGACTTTCTGTCGCTTTGCTGATTTATACGTCAGTACAGTGCAGTTCGGAAGTATGTGCCGTGGGCTGAAAGTGGCCGTTTCCAGTATTGGAGACCTCGTAGTTCTCTAAGGCCTCGCATTTCAAAATGTAACAAGCTGGAGTTGGAAGTTTGTAAAATGCTCTGCAAAGACAAAGATTAGGATAAAAATCATTAAAATAAACAGTTTGTTGAGATTTAAAAATTAGTTCCAAGCATTATGCTAGCAACAAGTTGACCAAACTAAGGCAAAAAATTTAACAGAACCCTTGCTTGGTTGCTTAATTTGCACGCAGGCAGTTTCTATGGATTAACAAAGAAAACCTTTTTTCTTTAAGTAGTTAAGTGGTTGAGCCTACCTCATTTCCACATAGAATGTTTTGTTTTTCCCAAACAGATGTCATCAATGGTCTACATTTTCAGTAGGTCTTATTTTTATGAATGGCTTAGGAATAACATATCTGGCAGTAGTGAACTTTGGTTCAGTCAAGAAATACTGTCATAGTATTATAGGAATTATTTGCCTGGTTCTGGTTTCTTTTCAACAGAACTTGTTATACAAGTTGCATTCTTAATTTGTATGTCTGCCGTCCCTTTTTACATTTATCTTAGTGTCCTCTCTGCTGTGAAAGTCTTTATTCATCACCAGAATGAACCTCTTTTCCTGCCCTTGGACTTGAAAAACAAAACAAAACGAGGAAATGCCCCCGAGCTGTATTTAACTGGCAGGCAATGGATGAGTGCTTGTGGACCGAATTAATGAATTGAGCTTAGTCTCTTTTGGTTTGGTCCCACGGTGCCATTCCACATTGTATGAACTCTTGGGGTGGTGGCCCCCCATTGCACCAGAGCAGTGAGGATGCCCCAGCCCCTCTCAGGAGAGCTGCACTGTGGCTCTCCGCTGCTGCGAGTCGCACGGCGCTTGTGGTCTGTGCATCCTCATTTGTAACGTGGAGGAGTTGAGCAAGACCATCATTATAACTACACTTTCTAAATTCTTAAAAGTTTTTGTAGCTAATGAGGGAGACTGGTCATGATCAGGTCAACTTCTGACTGAATCTGCTCGATAGCTGTGCTGCTAGGCATTGCCAGTCTAGTGTAAGATTTTCCAGGCTGTAGAATTCATTTCATTCATCTATCATAGCAAACCTCTGTCCAAAGCCATTAAAATATGTTTAAGGACTAAGGAAATTGAATGTTGTTACTATCCAAAGTTGATGAATAAAAGATCAAAAAATCACCTAAAATGCACAGTAAATATTGGTATAAGATACATCTCATTGCATTGGGCTGGGAGTTACATGGTTAAATGAAAATACTGCCTTTTTAAATATTGTAGTTAAACTAATTTAATTTTTACATGGTGAACTGTTTCTGAAACATTGGTTCACAGCATGTTTTTAAACTCTCCAGTCTATTAATTTTGTTTAGTTCTTTGAATTTTTAAAGATGTTTAACCGTTGACTGTTTCTTGGGCAAGTGTGAAGCTTATGGATCATTGATCCTTTAATGTGCAGGTTTGTAACAATTATGGTCATAAAAGAGGTTTCTGCATCAACTCTCAAGGTACATTTGGTGGCAAGAGTGCCTTTGTGGAAGGAGGACTTCATCATGACAGTGCAGATAGCACTGGGGGAAGAATAAGCGATGTAGTCAAACTTGACTTTGAAAATGTAACAAAGTTAATAGTGTAAAGAATGAGCCCAGTGGGCTGTTCACATTTTATGAAAAATGTATGTAAGGAATACAGGTGTAGAGGGGTAAGAAAAATGTAAGGAGCGGTATTTCCCTAGTCTCTGTATGTACAAACAAAGCTCCTTTAAAGTGTGAGTACAGCAATTTTATGGGATAGCTCTTGCTATTTTGGGGTTTGTGCTTTTCTTTAACCATGCAGTCCTCAATGATGACTCAGCTTAATGAATGGCCAAAATAATAATTCAGCAGGAATGTATTAAGCACAAAGTACATGGCCACATGGGGGTTGCAAATATCTCCAAACCATCTTATTTATGGCTCTGTTTTGTTGAGGAAAAGTGAAGATATATTTACCTGGAAAGAAATAATTTTATAGGAGTCAATAGAGGATAGTCCAATAGCTAATGTGGTTTCCGCTTAACTTCTCTTTCTCTTATTCCGTGGGACAGGAGTAAAGCAAGAAAAATAAGAACATGATGTATGTTGATTCACAAGCAGGAGAATGGACACAAACTATCCCACTGAACCAGAATGGGAAAAGGGCGGAACTCCTATAATAGATGAGAGAAGCCACTTCATCCAGACTTTTCTGGGGGAAAAAGAGAATAATAGACAATTCTTAAGGAAAAAGAAGTTTAAAATGGATTTTTAAAAGCTTAAGCTACTGAGTTGAAATGGAAGGACTACTGGAGAGCTGGGTTTGGTCGCACGAAGTTGGACACGTCTCCTCTCCCTAGACTCAGTTTTATCCTCTGTAGCACAGAGGTTGTTGAACCGGATGGCTCCTAAGGACACCTCCACCTTCAAAACTTCCATGAAACTTACTTATTTCAGTGAAGCTATTTGGATGATTATTCAACTACACATCCGTTTACCTGCATTGTGACATCCAAGGTGAATTCTGATCAGAAAAGAAAAGGCTGCTGTAGCATTTCCCTGGAAGAAATTCAAAATAAAGAGCAGAGCAGACTAGAGTAATGTGGTACTGCTTATCTGAGGTTGATGCAGACTGTGGTATTGTACACAGCAGAGCTTCTTCCCTGAAATTTAAGAAGAGAACTCTTATCATTTTAGTATCTGGAATAAATAGGGGTAAGCATGAAAACTTTACAGTCTAGGAGGCATCTTGTTGCCTAATGATCCACCTTCTGCAACACTGAACATGGTGGAGCAAACTTTGCAATGTGAGCTAGACCAAAATTATCGTGTAATGAAGAATAAAGGAAAATATTTGGCCCTGTAAGCCCGGTCATCAACACATTTTTAAGGGAAGAAATTATTTCTTAAAAATTAAGACAAACAGTAAGGACCAGAGATATATATATCTCTGGTCCTTACTATAAGTAATATATATATTACTAAAAGACAATTATGTATTCAGAAGAGTGTTTAAAAAAAGAATGCAAAGGGAAAAATACATTACTGTAAATAGCATAGTATTAATAATAAATGAAGAATAATTCCTGAAGAACTAAAAACTTTAAACTGCATCATGAGATAATATTGGTCAAACAAAAACTAAAGATAATTATACATAAATAAAATGAAACATTGCCATTATTATAATGTATCTGCTGCCCCCATAAAGTAATGATACAAGTTCAGATAAATTAGAACAGTAAACACCTAATAGTCTTGGTAAATAGAGCAGGTCAATAAATATACATTGATTGGTTGATTGAATATGAAGTGCCTGCAGTTATTTTAAGAACATTAAACTCCCTTGGGAACTTGTGTATGGGAAGTTGTGTATGCAATTTCTTAAACTAAGCAAGTATGAATTTCTTTTAAAAATATTAAAAGTAAAACCTTTTCAAATAGTCACTTTTAATTTCTAAGCAATGGAACTTTATAAAAATTTTATAAAATAGTATTATACATAAAAATGTCTAAATTGGAAACATGTAAAATGTGAAAATATAAAGTAAATTATATTTTACATATTTCATTTTTTGATAGATAGGATAGGGAAAATTGTATGTGAAGAATTCTCCAAAACATGCAATACTTTCTTCTAAACTAATATTTGAATGCATACATTTTCATTTCCCAAAGTGGGTTTAGTTTTTAATCTGGGTTATCAAGATATTGATAGATGACTGTAGGACCCTAAGTCAAAATTTAAAAAAACAATTGTGGTGGCCTGAATTGATGAAAGACCTTTAACACTGTAAGCTTCAACAGTCTGCGGATGAAATATGAAGCTTCCCCGACAAATATTTTACCAATTAATTCACCAAGCGAGGCTGTCTAGCCAGTTTTGGCACTCCATGTTGGTGCTTTGGATACAAAAATTAATAAGATGCTAACTAATGAATTTAAATCACATATTATGAATTTAGAAATATAAGCCTACAGAAAAAAAGAATGACTTGCTGGGAGTAAAAATCAAAATAGCTTTCTATTCAATGTGTGTGCATGTGAGTGTGTGTGTCTCTCACTGAAAGAAAGCTAGTAAGCTCAGGAGAGATTTGATGAAATAAAGAGGGTCTGTCAATAATGTCTCCTAAGTTAATATATGGCATCTGAGACCAGAAAGTAATTCTAAATCCACCCCTCCCGTGCAATGAAATCTGAAATTGTTCCTTGTCCAGCACTGTGAGTATTTGTGATACACAGCTCACCTTTCCAAATCCAATTATCATTGCAGTCTCGGGGGACACAGACCACAGTGACTACCCTAGCCTTTTTGACAACTTCTTGCTGACGGTTTATTCAAAGTTAGATGTTAACAGCAGATTTTTTCTAAATAAAAGTAAATAATAACTTTTGAAAACTAATATAGAAGGTGAAAAATTAAAGTATCTCCACACTGCTTTCCACAGTGATTGCACCAGTGTGCATTCCCACCAACAGTGCAAAAGGGTCCCCTTTCTCCACATCCTGGCCAATACTTGTTGTTTGTTCATTTCATGATGACTGTCATTCTGACAGGTGTGAGGTGATATCTCATTGTGGTTCTAATTTGCATTTCTCTGATGATTGAGCATTTTTTCATGTCTAGTGGCCATCTGTATGTCCTCTTTGGAGAAGTGTCTGTTCAGGTACTTTGCCCATTTTGTAATTGTATTGTTTATTTGTTTTGGTGTTGAGCTTTATAAATTTTGTATATTATCCCCTTATCAGGTGTATTGGTATATATGTTCTCTCATTCCATGTGTTGTCTTTTTATTTTGTTGATGGTCTCCTTTGCTGTGCAAAAACTTTCTGCATTGTTGGTGGGAATGCAGACTGGTGCAACCACTGTGGAAAGCAGTATGGAGATACCTCAAAAAATTAAAAATGGATCTGCTTTTTGACCCAGCAATCCCTCTTCTGGAAGCATACTAAAAAATCCCCAAAACACTAATTTGAACATACATAAGCACCCCTATGTTCATTGCAATGCTATTTACAATCACCAACATATGGAAGCAGCCCACATGGATAAAACAACTCTGGGACATCTATACAATGGAATACTACTTGGCTGTAAAAAATAAGATTTTAGCCTTTGCAACAGCATGGATAGACCTGGAGAACATTATGATAAGTGAAATAAGCCAGTCAAAGAAAGACAGGTACCATATGATTTTACTTATAAATGGAATCTAATGAACAAACTGAACTAATGAGCAAAATAGAGACAGACTCATAGATAGACAGCAGGCTGACAGCTATTGGGGTGAGGGGATTTAGGGGGTGGAGGGATTGGACAAAAAGGGAAAAGGACTCATGGATGTGGACAACAGTGGTGATTGCTGGGGTAGGGGGTATAAGGTGGTTAAATGGTAAAAGAAAAAATACAATAAAAATTAAGAATAAAAGAAAAATTAATGTAAAATTTAGGAAATCTTATATTTGGTAGTCTTGTACAATTTAGTATACAATAGCAGTAATATATTTACAGACAAATATTTGTAGACAAGTATTGTTTTCTAAAGTTGATATTCAAAAAAGCTAAAAACAAAACCGATTCAGCTTACTACCATTAAACTCATATCATTTAGTTAATTATTTACTTCTGAATCTATGTCAACACACAGTTATTCTAAACACTACTTGGATATTTGCTCTATTTTGGAGTCTTTTTTTACCCTGCATTAAAAAAATGAGTTAAAAGTTCTCTCCTTTTAGAAAAGAGGAAAAGAAAGAAGTTGATATGTGCTAGATATTTACCTTCTTGCTTTTGTGGTTGTGAGAATTAATGGCAGTGGGAGTTGAAACTTGAAAGACTTCTTTAAAGGGAAAAATACACTATTTCTTATAATTGTGAAAGTATCTTGAACCTTAGGTGCTAAACAAGTCCTGCATACGACTTTTAACACATGCTAACATCCAAGAATAAACTTTCCCGGAAGGAATGTGTCTTTATACATATTGAAGTTCATGGAGAATTATAAATTTAAGTGTGTAACTGTTGGAATATTAAAAAATACTCTTATGAGATCACTATTATCTCAGAATCTCTCACTGTTCCACCTTCCCTCTGTTTCCTGGGTTCATGTTCTAGCTACTGTGCTGAGCACTTTAATTCTTAATTTCGGAGTACTAATATTATTTTGAAAAATTCTCCTTGCAGAGTGTAAATCTGTGGCATGGTTATTGATTAAATGCTGTTTGTCAATGTTGAATGACCGCTTTAGATCCTTTCACAGCGTCATTGGTGATACATCTTTTAGGTTTTATTTTTCATTTTGATTGGAGGGACTATTTAATGAATCTGCACATAGATGTTCAATCTGCATTTTTTAGACACATTTGACTGCACTTCATGAAGTACTAAATCACTTACACATTATGCAAATGTCCTGAAACTATAGAACTCTCCTGGTTTTCTTTTTTCAACCACCAGTAAAAGCAAAGCAGTAAAATACCAGCATATTATTTTTAAAATTTTCTAATTTTTTAAAAATTCTTTTAAAAAATTATTTTATTGTTGTTCAATTACAGTTGTCTGCATAGATGGCTGTGGGGGGGAGGGGCAGGGAAATCCAGTACATTATCTTTCAAACACTCTCTGTACCTCTGTGTTAGATGTGCCAATGTCTTTTCCAAAGGAGCTTATCCATGTCTATTGTCAAACTGCCTGGAAAGTTTCATAGGAGAGAAAAGTGAAATGTGTTTCAGGGTGATGAAGAAGCAGGAAGGAGAGCAAAGGCTTTAGAAGGAATGTAGAAACAAATATGTTGCAATTTGACAGCTTTATTGTAAGTGTGGTAAATGCCAGGAATTAAAGCGTAAAAAATGGTATGTTCTATAGACACTCCCTAGTTATGAGCAAACTTTCAAATTACTCTTTGGATTAAATGAAATTAAATGGTTTTACATTTAACCATAATGAATTAACATAGACTGTGAACACGTTTATGACTAAAACTTGTAGGATGAACAGAGGGTCACAGAGAATTATCTCACAAGCAATGAATAAGCATTAAGTTAAGGAGGAAATAAAAAGCCCAGAGTTTGTTATTCCTTCCTACTTTTCTTGAATATTTAGAAAGCATGTCTGTTGATGGAAAGAACTAGTAAATATTTATAGATTTTAGGTAGCCTGTCACATTAACAGATTAAACTGGACTCTTTTAAACATTTGTTTTAAAATTGAAATTGTACCTGCATGAGAAAAATGATTTTCCTCACAGCATCTTTTTCCTGCCATATATTTCTTGTATGTGGGAAAATAAAAGAGAGGACTGAATAGGATATGGCAGAATCATTTATGACTGTTATCCTCTGTATAAATATAAGGAGTTGCTAGGAACATAAAGTAATAAAAACAGAACTACAAAACCAACAGAATTATAGATATGCAGGCATGGTATTACTATCTCCAAATTAAGGATAAAAGTGTTGAGACTAAGCAAATTCTAGGAATATTTTTGTCAATTGTTCTTTCTTAATCTCAGAGAGCTATGGAAAGTGGAAAGAGAATTGGGAGTAACATAGTCATATCAAGTGTTTAGTGTATGGCCTGGCATACTATAGGCAAACATGATTTATTTAGTGATGGAATTAAATGAAACTTGAAATAAGATCATTGGAAAAGATAAAATAATCTAGCATGTCTTCAAGATTTAAAAGAATAAAAAGTATTTTTTAAAAAAATGGGCTAAGATCAAAAGCATCAAAGATTATATATTACATTTGTTTATTTATTTATCAAATGTTTATTGAGCATCTCCCATATCCACAGTTGCTCTAGAGTTTGACATGTAAACAAGAAAAACAAGATCTCTGCCTTCATGATATTTGTACTTAGGGGGAAAAGGACACTAAACAAGTATAGGAACTAAATAAACATGATAAGTAAAGACTAAAAATTTCCATAAAATTAAACAGGGTTATTTGATAGTTAATAGGGAAAGAGTTACTGAGAAAGAAGTTCAGGAAAGGAGGGGATGTTTGAGCTGAGTCTTTAAAGATAAGAAGGAATAAACTAAGTCAAAAGCCAAGGGAACAACATGTGCAAAGGCCCTGAGATGAGAAAGAGTTTGATGTATTTAGGGACTAGAAAGGAAACCAAATGGACCATGGCGAGGTGAGACCTCATGAGCTCAGGCTAATGAAGCAGGAGGGCCCAGTTCCTGGAGGGCTGGTGGGACATGATGAGGCACTCACACTTTCTTCTGTGTGCACTGGGGAGCCAATGAAGAGTTTTCAACATAGATTGTCATATTTATCTCTATTGATGGTAAATGTAAATAACCAATACTTAGCATTAAAATAGAGGTTGTATTATAATGATTTCATCATTTCATGATTTGGAACATCTTTTAAATTACAATAACTTCTCCTTCAGGAATATTCTCTATGTGAGCCTACTTCCATGTGTGTGCAAATGATTAGTTTATTAATCATAACATGAGGACCCCTTATGTCTGTATCACACACCACACACACACACACACACACACACACACAATTATTTCTTGTTTCAAGCTTACGTCTTTAACAAATATAACTCACCCTGTAGATGTATGATTAAATTTAGGATCAGTCCTATAATTATTTCTGGAAAGATTTCTAGAGAATCTTTCATTTGGCTGAAGTGATCTGGGGAGGAAATAATTCTCCAGATCTCTTTCAGTTTTTATTGTTGGCATTCCCACTAAAATTGTCAACCTCTTCGGACTTTTCCACCTTGAAACAACAGCAACTCAGAGACTTGCTTGGTTTTAGTGTTTGTTGAAGAAATGTGCCCAGCTGGAGCCACACGCCCACAAACTGGATCCCACAGACTCTCTGATGACAGGAAACAGCAGGCCCTCGCTCATTGCCTGAAGAATGCTGGCTGTGTTCCTCGACTTTGAGATCCATTTTCACTATTTTGCTGTTGTTTTAATCATGTTATAAAATTGTGGGCTGTCCAAAACCCTTAGAGGTGACATGATTCATGGCCGAAAATGCATCCTAGAGTTATGTAGGAAATTTGTCAGCTTAAAATTGCAAGAGTTGTAATAGAGGGTAATTTAGTTAGAGCTGCCATAACAGAGGCCCACCAACTGGATGGCTTAATAAATATTTATTTTCCTACAGTTCCAGAGGCTAGAAATCCAAGATCAAGGTGTTGGCAGGGTTGGTTTCTTATGAGGCCCCTCTCTTCTTGGCTTGTAGTTGGCTGTTTTCTCACTGTGTCTTCATATTGTTTTTCCACATATCTGTCTGTGTCCTCATCTCTTCTTCTTAAAAGACACCAATCATATTGGATGAAGGCGCATCCTAATGACCTCATTTTAACTTAGTTACTTTCTCAAAAGCCTTATACAGTCACACTCTCAGGCCCTAGGAGTTAAAGCTTCAGCACATGAATTTGGGAGTGAACACAGTGCAGCCCGTAACAGGATGTAAGTAAATAATCTGAAAATTAAAAGAAAAGATATTCAACATTTTATTCATGCAGACTGAAACTCAGCCACATACAACCTTAAACCTCATAGTTGTCATACAGTCCAGACTTAGAATCCCATAATCTACCCCTTTTGAACTCCCTACTCAACATCCCTAGTTTCTTGTACTAGTTTAAATAATATCTTCAATACCTAGAGACCTCTTTTCCTCCCAATTGTAAGGGCATAGCAATGCTTTCAAGGAATCTGACTGTAAGACTAATGGAATTACATTACCATGTGGTGTTTAGAGCAGGAATGAGAAGATTAGATACATGGTAGTAAAGGAGTGTAGGAGGCAAAGTAACTTTCACTTTTTCATTGAAGGTCAGCTTATTTTAATTTTGTTGAAACATACTGATCACAAAACTGTTTCCTGTTTTGGAGGATTTTCTCTCTATTTACTCAGAATTTTGCTCACACACACAACAGTTCACTGTCTTGGTGTGTTGCTGCAACATTATTATTTGCCAGCTCTTGAAATATTAGATCACTGTGGTGGATATTTTCAGTTGGCCCCATCACATCCAAACGTCCCCTTCCTCATTCTGCTCTGTTCGAGTACCGACTGTACAGACAGTGTTTGCAGATTCCCCATCTTCTGGTTTCCATCTAGATTCTACCAAGAGGGATACTGGCTTAGGAAGTCGGAGAGCAAGAGGAAAGAGGGAATAGCCTTATTCACTTGGCTCCCTCTTCTCCAGATTTTCTAGGGGGGAATAAAATACTCTTCCAAATGTCAAGTCTCCTCTGGAGCTAGCCCACTCTCAACAGCTTACTACCTGTTCTGGGCCTCAAGACCATCACTTCCCTTCTACCCTCCAAAGGTACTAACTCTGCATCCCCTCAATCCCCTTCCTTAGCCCTGGGGGGGTCTATGCTGTTCCCAGATAATTTTCTTAAGAGCTGTCCACATCTTTGTGAATCATCTGCTTATTAAACTTTCCTCAACATACCAGCTTTCAGTATGCCATACTACTTAAACTCCTCTTTATCTAGACAAAAATCCTAAAGCCATGTCTTAAATACCAAAGAATAAACCAAAGAATAAACCTTTTTGAGGTTTCAGTTCACTAATCATATTAGTGAACTTATAAGAAAGCAGAGTCCCAACCTGATCAATTTGTTCAATCACTTATTTGTCACTCATTAAACACACTTGTTGGGTGTCTACCATGCTCCTGCTGCCGTGTTTGGTGTGGGGGATAAGGTGGTATGTGGTCTCATGGAACTGAATATCTGTTGCAGGAGAGCAATGACAGGAAGTCATGTTTTAGGAAGAAATGCTAGGGAAAGAGATGAGCAAGTCACTTAACCTTGGGACAGTGGTCAGGGAGAATCAAGGAGAGTTCTAGAAGTGGCAGCTCAATTCAAATTTGAGATTGACTAGGAGAAAAAGAGGTCTTTTTGTCACAAGAAAACAAATCTGAGGAAGTCCAGGGGTAAGAGAGAGCAGGGCATGTCTGTAGAGTATAACGGAACTAGAGCATAAAATATAGTAGAGGGAGTAATATGAAGTTGCAAATGTGAGGAGTCTTGTATGTTGTTTTAAGGGCTCTAAACTTTATTCCAAAGGCAATGAGGAAAATGAGGGGATAAGCCAGTAATAACTATTCAGGAAGTTCATGCTGGCTGCAGTGTGGAAAATATGCAAGGCTGGAGGCAGAGAAGAGAGAGAGGGAGTTGCATTAATCTAGGCAAGAGATAGTGACCTGAATAAATGTCTTAGCAGTAGGACTGGCTAAAATGTGCACAGAGCAGGGAGATATAATCTACAGGGAACTTGCCAGTGGCAACACAGGTAATACTATATATCAAACTGAACCTCAGAATATATGGAGAGTTCTGCTTATCAATGCAAAGTTGAACTTTAAACTTGTTGTAACCTTTCAAAAATTACAGTCAAGCATTTTTATTATTGCTGAAATAGCCATTGTTAGAGATTTCATGGAAGACTAATATTGTAGTCTTTATCATGATTTAGACTTGTTCTGTCAATATAGTTTGCCCAAAATAAATATTCGCTGCTAGAATTACTCAACTGCCTTTTAAAAATAATATGCTATTAATGATAACAGAGTTCTATTATATGCTTTTTAACTCCACTTTATCATGCTGGGTAAATTTCAATCTTCAGCAAGAATAAAATCATATAATTTAATATTTTTAAAAAATGCAATTTACAACAGCCCCTTGTGGTGGGTATGGTGTTTCAGTAATGGATTTAGAAGGTGCTCATGAACTATTTTTTCCACAAATTAAAAATTCTTGCCAACGCTATTTTTAGAATTCTTAGCACCTAAGTATGTTCCTTACTTTATATTTTAGGCAGTTCAGTGTGCATTGAACTGTGAGTAAGATATCACATTATTTTGGTCATTAATACTGTGCTTAACACAAAAGAATCCTTTTTAGAGAAATAAAGATGTCATTTACTAAATTACTAAGTTTTGAACCTAGGTTACTTGAAAAAAACTGCCCTAGTTCCAGAAACACACAAAAGAGTAACTAGAAACACAAAAGACCATCAAAACTATTTTTAATAGAAATAAGGCATTCAAGGAAATAAAATATTTAAAGATATTTAAGATAGAAATGCAGTAAAGACATTTAAAAACCACTCATATTTGACAAGAACTATAAATTTATTTTGACTATACAAATTTACCTCATTAAGTTATTAATTATCATCAAATCCCAAACAGAATAGCTGATCTCCTGAGGACTTTCTGTAAGATTGAGTTTAAAAAAAAAGGCCTTTTGTAAATTCCTGTTATCACTTTCAGTTGTAGCTGGCATAGAATGGCAAATAGCCTCATTTCAGGTTTAACATTCAATGTTTGTAGGTGGTGATCATAGTCTCATCCACATCTTCTCTTTCTCGAGCCTATTTGTGGCCATCTGTGTGTGTTCATGGTCCCCTATGGAGGTTTAATCAGGGAGTAAAATTCTGTGTCCTTGATGGTGTTATTCTTTCCATTTTCTTTACTATCATAATCCACTGGTGAGAACATTTATTTTTTCATGCACTAATAGAGAAAACCATTTTTGAGGTTATTTTTCTCATTTTTAAAATTTATTAACATTTATGCCTTAAATAGTTATATTGTGGGAGTAGTAAGTCATTATTGATTTAATTGTTGATAATATCAATTTTCCTTATGGGTGCCTTCACCTGCATTGGTATTTAAAATAATTCCCATTGAATTAAATAGTTTCAATGGTAAATAATATTATGTTCGGAATTAACATATTTCTGACTACTTATTATATTGTTCATTATAACCTCAAATATACATTTAATACAGAATTGTAGTCAGTATATTATATGTTTTGGAAAAGGAAATACACAGCTTTAAAAATTTTCAAATATACACCAACTATATACTGAATATATAGACCCAATGGGCTCTATATGGTGAAAATAGTTGATTTAGGACATCATCTCAGGAAACTGGGAAACAAATAAAAAAGTGAGAGAAAGCTTTCATGTATTTAATAAATGAAAAAATGGTTTATATTTTATATCTGCAGAATAGGCAAGGTTATGGTTTAGACAAGGCCTTTAAAATTAAAAATCATTATAAGTGCTATAAGGCTTATATGGAAATATCTTGGACTCAGATATCTATATCTATATCTATATCTATGCACCCACACACACATATATATGTATATATATATATATATATATATGTTCCTTCTGTTTTCACCCCATATATGTATGCATGTACAAAATCCATTTCTTAGCAGTACCTCAGTTAATGTTTCACTGAGTAACTAAGATATGATGTTTGTATCCCAAGGACTGGGAATCTTGTGAGCTCTTAGAATTCTGCTTACCACAAACAGCAAATGCCCAGACAGAAAATAGTTGAATGATGGGCATGGTATTTGTCATTTTCACCCCCAAATTGCTCCAAACTGACTGTATTTTTGAGAGTTGTGAATTATCAAAACACTGAATGAAGAACACAGAACTTCAATGCAACAGGCAAAATTGGAAAAGAGATCACTAACCCTGGAGAGCGTTTGTTTGCCAAAAGTCAGGGCGCTCAGGGCAGCCTGCAAAGTCCTCAAATGCCACAGGCAGTTTTTGGCAGTGGTGCAGGTGCTTTTGTAGAATAAGCTTTGGAGAAGAGCTGCACGCCCTGAAGTTCCAGATTCAGAAGTAGAAAATGCTAGCAGAAAGAGTTTGAACCTATAGTAATGCAAATGTTTAAGATGTGTACTTCAAAGTCCAAACCTCAGCACTTCCGATTATTGGGAATGTTGAACACGTGTCCCTTTGATAGTGAGCAGGTGAGCAGGAAAGAAACCAGTCTGGACTGACATGGATGATTGGGAGCCAGGCTAACACCTGATGTATCTGAAATGATTGAATCCCTATCATCAGTAAGAGTGGAAAACATGAACCAGACAAGGACAATACCTACAGAAAAGTCATCCTAATCTGGAAGCGAGCGGGGATTCCAAAGATTTAGTGCCTCACATGTTAAAGAATTTTGAACAACTGACAAAGATTTACTGGCATGTAATATGGTAAATCACAAACATTTTTGTTTGTCTGTTTTACTACTTATGTGATCTTATCCTTCAGGCTGCATGACTGACCATAGCAGGGTGAGTAAATATGCAGTTTTCCAGGTCTGGATAAGTGAATTTGTATTTAATCTTCCATATTTTAGGTGTTTTATTGTCCTTTAGGACAACAGTCCCCAAACTTTTTGGCATCACGGACCGGTTTTGTGGAAAACAGGTGGTGGGGGGCAGGAGGCGGAGCTCAGGTGAGCTTTGCTTGTAGCCCTGTTCCTAACAGCTGGTCTGCAGTGCGGGCACTGGGAACCCTTGCTTTAGGAAACTGGAAAATTGGCACACATGGAACCTAGGTGTTTTGGTAATGCAATCCTGGAGAGCGACACTCTTCTGAACTCAGGCTGCAGCTGCAGAAAGAGGTACCTGACCTACACTCAGGCATCTGAACGGTATCTCTCTGGTTAACACTGAGGTGAATAAAACATGTGACAATAAAAGAATCTTAGACTGTACTTCTCCCCCCAATTTAAAAGTGAAGTGACCATTGCATGGGATGCAGTGGCAGGCCATCCTGCTGTCACTCTATGGACACATTGGGAACTAGAACACTTCAGTTCACATGCTTTTCACTGGTGCAATTCAAGTGCTGCCTTGCTTTTTCCTCAAGCTTTGCAGCCTCCAAAGCCAGCAAATGTAAGGTTATGGCTTCTCTGACCTGGCAAGTTCCTCACTCTGTGTCAGGTAGCCAGGTCATCTCAGCTATATCTCTGACCTGCAATTTTTGTACTGCTTGGTTACATTTTCTAGCAAAGTTTCTCTGAACCTTAAACTTAGCCTGCATAATCAGTTTTGCCTACATTTTATCTAAAGAGCACTTTGGCAGGCTGGGGTGGAAGGTGTGGTGAAAGAAAGGCTTTGAGCCAAACTGTCTGGAAGATCAGTAGGAGGCAGTGATGAGAGGGCGGGGAAAGAGAGAGAGAGAGAGAGAGAGAGAGAGGGAGAGAGAGAGAGAGAGACCGAGAGAGACCGAGAGAGACCGAGAGAGACTGAGAGAGAGACCCCATTGGGTCTCTCTATATATTCAATGTGTAAAATAAAACTGCACTTTTCAGAATGGCATTATTTGAAATGACCATCATAGTTATACTAGCCTTGAGTTTTCACACTGAAACTATTTTCTTTAGCACATTCAGAATGATGAGGTGCTGTACTTGTAAAAAGTCAAATGCAACTGTATTTATTTTCAGCAAGAAATATCATTGTCCACATAGAGTAAGACAGCTAGGAAAGCATACTGGTAATTCATATTGTCTTCAGAGTGTTGACACTAACTATGGAAAGAAGCAAAGTAGTTTATTTACATACTAACTCTCCCTGTGGCTAGCATAATACCATACTGGGAGTATTGACTTATCTATCTGTAACAAAAACATCCACCTGACAAATAGCTTGAATCATGCTCTTGGGCTTATCAGGATGCCCTTTTTCCTGGGTCATTAATATAGACTTGCATATACATTTTTAGACTTTCTCTCTTCCTCTTCCCTCATCCATCACCACTATAATTTCCCCCTGAATTCTAGGTATACCACTTTCTTTAAGTGACTCATTCCTTTTTCTAGATAGATTAATATCATTGATTAAGCTCCAGCAACCTCTTCTACCAATTAATCCTAGTCATGAATGATAGATACACTATGGATACCAGATAAATTGTTTCCCACATTGCTCAACTACACTTTTACAACCTACTTCTGGGGTCTGGAGGCATCTTCCTACTGCCTTCCAAGTTCTGGCTCTGATATTATGCTTAGTTTAGCTGGAGAGTAAATTAAACGGTCCATAGTTTGAGCTGAATATCTAACAGCAATTTCTTTTAATGATTTATAAAGCTTCCAGTAAGTGTCTCTTGTAAGGTAGTGCTTTTTGACCTCAGGGAGGGCAACCATCATTTATACTAAAGACAGGTCCTGAGAGAGGACAGATTTCTAAGCCCTGGCAAAATGACATGCGAAGGAGAAATTTTCTCTGTTAGGGTCTGCAGCATGCTGTATTTTGTCTTCTCCCTCTGCATATGGTGAAGTTTTCCTTGTCTAGGGAAGCAGCATGGTTTAATACAAAAAAGTGAAACTAGAGATAGCTTTAGCTTTGTAAAAATGAAAATTAGAACTTTGATGACTGTCACAGAGAGTGCTGTTATAGAAATTAACATGGCACAGAATAAGCCTTAAAGAAATATCTAAACTAGTTACCCATCGTCCAGACAGTCTAAATTCTTCAGCTGTTAGCAGAGCCCAGGCATACCCCATAAAACACCTCGACATCCTAAAAGAAATGGGATGTGTTTCTTAAATGATGCATAAGAAACCCCATACCCATCCTAAAAATATAGGAATGCATGATTTTTTTTCCTTAAGAAGCTAAACTCTTGTATGCTATTAATATTACGTAGGAGTCATGAGGCCATTTCCAAGGAAATGGAAAAACTTATTTCAATAATTTTTCTTATAGGTTTCCTCAATTCAATTAAACTTTTTGTTTTGGAGAGAGAAAGAAAAACATTTAAACATAGAAAGATATATAAATAAAAACAAAACACAAAATACCTAACATAGTATTTTACAAATCGCTTCAGGAGATATATCCCTATATCACATATGTAGCACTAGTTTCCATAATCCCCAAGTGGTGTCTTGGAAAACCGCCCCGGTCTCCATCTCTCCCTCTTTCTCATTAACAACAAAGAGCAGCTGCTGGATTGTAGGACAAGGCAGGAGAGCCCTGTGCTGTGTACCGCTGGGACAGGCAAGAGCCCGTGAAGGACGAGGGAGAGCATTTCCTCTGGAACAAGGAAAGTGTGTTGCCAGCAAAGCCAGAACATACAATAAATACAGTAAACCAAACTTTGATTCTTACTCACTCTGTCTCTGTTTTTCATTATAATCTATTTATTGACAAAAAGTTTGCCAACTGACAAAAAGGCTGGTATGTGTATACAGCATCTGAACAATGCCTCAGGATTTTGATAATCTATTGAATAGTATTGGTCATTCTTTAGCTTTTACAGATCTTTCTCTGTGGAATATATAAACTGAAATATTTTAACTGTTTATCTTCCCATTTACCCAAATGCAACTCTTATAATTAGAATTCTTTTCCACTATATTTTTATACAGTGAGGAAAAACACTACTTTCAGTGTGGCATAGTCAACATTTTTAATTCACTTATATACCTTACATTGTTATTTTATGATTATTAAATATAATAATCAGTTGCACAATTCTGGTAAAATTAGTATTTTGGTTTTATACTCTAATTTTTATAATTTTATTTACCTATTTAAGTTTTAATTTTCATGCATATGTATTAACTTTGCTTTTTCTTATTTATTTGCTGTATGTACCAAATACTGATTTTCTGATGCAAAAGAAAAAAATTAAAAGTCTTTGGGTTTTCTCTATCTTCCATTTTAAGCAATAACATAATGATTTATTCAGATATGTAAGAAGTGGGAGCTACAGGTCAGGTAGAAGGTATTTGTAGCAGTGTGAACTTACTCAACTATAAAAAGAAAATACACCCCCCAAAAAGGAGGAAGTTAATTTTTGCATTTAAGTTACTATTACATCATAATAATCACCAAAAGACAGATGAATACCATGTTAAATTTTTCCCTTTTTGCCTTCACTTTAGCTAATGTGGGCAATCACACCAGCATGACACGTGTTCCCCATAAGTGGCTTGAATGTACTAGTCATGAAGCCACATGGTGGATGGCACAAAAGGAAGTGTCCATCTATAAGTAAGTTCCAGAGAAATTCAAATCTGTTGAAAAGTATATGTCTTCTAAACAAGGCTAAAGAGACTATACTTCTCAAATGCTTGCATAATAAAATTAGTAACTAAACACAGAATTAAACAACTCATTATTAAGCCAGAAAAAATTTTAATTGAGCAGTTAGAATAAAACAAAAAATCAAAATGACCTGCAGATTGAAAGAAGTTGTTGGTATCTACTAATTCATAGCACTTCCTGGAGGCAGTAGCTGATGTTTATTTTAACTTTGCATGTGTTGTAGGAGTGCTGGAGCTCACTGACAGACGTTTTTGTGTGTGTGCACTGCTAGTGACCACACTCTGAAAGAAGCCGTGGACTGCCAGGGAACTAACTATGCACCTGAGTCCCGAGCTTCCCATGTGGGAATGCTCACTGACAGTCACAGGAGAGAGGTGCGATGGCAGAGGCCTGGTCCGTGTCTAGGGCCCTGGATTTCTACCTGTCTGTGCATTGGACAGATGTTTTGCTGAAATATTAAGAAGTGTAGAACATCCTTTAAGCAATGCAGAACATCCTTTAAGAAATGCAGAACATCCTGAAGGCAGATTTCCAGTGGAACCATGGGTTCCCCTACAGACCTGGCAGTTTGACCTAGACCTGATTAAATTTGCCTAGGAAGGCTGGAGAGGAAGCAGAACTGCCGCTGTGTGTCCTCCCATGGGGCATTCCAATGCCAGGTCTCTGCTCCATAAAGTGTAATGGCGAACATTTTAAGGATGAGACTACTAAGAGAATCAGAGAAACCTTGGAAAAAAACTCTAACTTAACTTTCACATTTTACAGGAAGGAAAGTTAGTCTCAGTTATAGGTCTACTTATGTAGTGTGTGTAAAATCTATAATTCTTAAACTATCTTTTCAAGAAAATTCATTTGTATGGCTATTTTCACAGAAATTATTGAAACCAGCAATTTTTTTTCCTGCTGGATCTTATACCATATTATTGTACTGCTTAAGCATCTTTCCTGTAATATTTTACATTAGTAAAGTTATGGATGTTGTTAATTTACTGCTCACCTGAAGCTCGGAGTATGTCTTGGAGATTTAAAGATTTAGTACTTGAAGTGATATTTATTTTTCATCAAAAATATGTGCATTATGAGATGGAGAATTTATTTCTTCAAGAGAAAAGATAATCTTTGAACTCAGTGTAGTTGCAAATTATTCTCTCAGATGGATCCAGGAAGCAGCCTAGTTTCATCAACAATAAAATAAAAATTATAACCTGAATCTACCATAAAACAACTATTAAGAAAAATAACATCTCTCTTCTATGGAGGTAAACAAGCTGTCACTAACTGCCTCAATGCTCTGTTAAAAGCCTCTTTGAAAAATTCATTAGGTAGAAGACGGGAAAAGGGGGATAAATGGTGATGGAAGGAGACATGATTTGGGGTGGTGAATACACAGTACAATATAATGATACACTATCGAATTGTACAATTGAGACCTATATAATTTTATTAGCTAATGCCACCCCAATAAATTAATAAAGTAAAAAAATCATTAATAATGAAGATTAGTTATTTTCCTAATTTACTTTGAGAAACACTTAAGTACCCATTAACCACTATTGAATGGTAAATATTTCAAAAATGCAAATAACATTTTTTAGCAATTAGGTTGAAGGTCCTTGTCTCACATAACAATAAAGAAGATGTACCTTTTCTAGAGAATTCCCAGCACCTGAAACCTCCCCTACTCACCAATCCTTCCTAAAGAAAGAAAATATATTTGTGTACCATATGATCTCACTAATAAGTGGAACCTAATCAACAAAACAAACAAACAAGGAAAATATAACCAGAGACACTGAAATAAAGAACAAACTGAGAGTAACCGGGGGGGGGAGGGGGAGAGGTATAGTGGGGGAAAAAGGGGAAGGGGTCATCAAGGAACATGTATAAACAGAAAGTTTTTGACAGCTACTGCCAAATTGTGCTTCTCAGAGTTTTAAAGAACAGCAGCACTCTAAATATTTGAATGAAATTTCTAATATTCCTCCTTTTTGTAGGGAAAGCTAAACATCTTTAAATTGATAAGACAGATGAGTTAACACTTCTAGAAAGTAACCTTAGCCTGTAAGAGTCAATGCCATTTTGAAATTGTCAGTGGCATTTTTATGCTAAAGAAATGTCCAAAGCAAAAATTAAAATAATTTAGTTGCTATTGTACATAAATAATTGAAAAGATCCTTGGAGAAAGCAATTCTATTTATAAAGAACAGATATGAAAAATTGACAGCTTTTTCTTTAAAAAAATTCATTTTTGGCATGCTTGTTCTGATATATTATGTAATAGCTTTGCGGGATAAAATCATCTGTGTGAATCCTAACGTTTTGAAAAGTGCAAGTAAAAAATACTTCAATTGTTAACTCTGAACCAATAGAGAATAGAGTCAATAATATTGTAACAACCATGTTTGGTGTCATATGGGTGCTAGATTATTGGGGTGATCACTTCATAAGTTATATAATGTCTAATCACTACGTTGTATACTTGAAACATATAATATCATATGTCAACTGTAATTTAAAAGAAAAATTAAAAAATAAAATAAAAATTATTTTAAAAAGACCTATACCTTAATCACTATTTAATTTTAAGTTGAGCAACAACAAAAAATCAGTTGCTGTTTTGTTGTTGCCAAAGAATTATTTTCCATAAACTTTTGAATTCCAGAGGTTTTTCTTTATGACACTGTTGACATCATTGTCAAAATCTATCAAAAAGCATGTGACAAAAGGAAACTTTGACTGCATTTTCCTTGATTTAGACAGCTCACTCTCACTATCCACTTTTGTTGGGAAAAGGAAATTAATTTCTTATACTCTCCCCAGGCTAAAAAGCTAGTCTATAGCATGCACACAAAAATCTTTCTCTTTCCACCTGCAAGATTGATTAATCTATAGAATAAAAAAATGTAAATCTTCAGGGATCTTGTCACTTTTATGGTCTGTAGAAGATGAATTCAAGCAGGATTTCAATATTGCTTGGGCCTCTGGCCCCAAAATAATATAACCATGTCACCAGGGGAAAGTCTGCGGGAACATGCTGTGCTATAATAGTTTACAGATTCATAAAAAGTATTGATCAAGCTTCGTCTCCTGTAGTTCTAAATAGAGTATTAAAGGATTTTATCTTCTAGACTATAGCAACCCAATAATGCTAAGCATGGCAATGAACAAACACATGAAAATCCAATACAACCAAGAAACACAAAAAGATCTGGCTTTGTGTTTAATCCAGCCATCATCAAGTTAATGGTGCAGTCATGTATAGCTTCTCCTTTTAATTAAATAATTAGCTCTTTTCTGATGGACAGCTTTATGCTTGGCCACACTGACTGTTTACAGAAGCAGAGCTGGCAGGCATGCCATGGTGGAATAACTTGTACAGCTTTATACAAACAATAACTTGTATAACAAGATTTCGAAAGCACCTACCCACTTCCTTCCTGGTCATAATCTCCTGCCCATTTCCCTAAGTTTTTGCGGGTGCATTGGGTATTAAAATATTGACAAGGTCAACATGACAATGATACTGACATCTACACCTGGCTCAAATTCTCAAATTAGAAGATTAGACAACTGTGAATACATTTTCTGAAAGAAGCTTTCAACAAATCACAGTAACATTTATTTTTTAATTTACTGTTCTGAAATTGTAACTATGGGTTATTTTCCACATATAATGCAATGTAACTTTTTCCGTTGACCCAAAAGTTCACTGTGTTGCTAAGATTTGATTTCTTCTTGGTCATGCGTCCTCTTAGTTTTAGATGTTCTTGTAGGTATTTCCTTGGGGTAGGAAGAGATTCAGACTAGAATGCTAAAATTCTTCCACTATTCTGTCACAAGAAAACTTCAGTTACATAAAGGAGATATTTCACATCAAATGACATTTATACTATTTGGCAATAGTTATAAATTCTGTAAATAAATTTTCCATTTGTGCTATTGTAAAAATCTGAAAGTCTCTGATCCTTATGTGTGGAAGAATGTATAGATTTCAGTCTACTTGCATATATAACCCCTAACATCTAGTTACAAAGTTGTGTTTCCTAACATGAAGATAGTCTGAAAGAAAATGGCGCATCTGTATTTTCTTTGACACATAGATACAGTCAAAACATCGTTCCATAAACAGAAAGTTCTCAGGATGGATTCCCAGTCAGGGCACATGTCCAGGTTGTGGGTTCAGTCCCCAGATGGGACACTTAAAAGAGACAACTATTGATGTTTCTCTTCCTTTCTCTCTCCTTTCCTACTCTCCCTCTAAAAAAATCAATAGGCATGTCTTCTGGTGAGGATACAAGCAAACAAAAAAGAAAATTCTGGTACAAGTTGTGGGAGGTGATGATGCTGCCCGCTCCTCTCTCCTCAGGCTTCCCTGCTCCAGGGTGAGCCACCAACATCCAACTTCCAGCCTCCTTCTGCGCTGCAGCTATGCCTCGTCATGGGAGAGGCCAGAGCTGTGAGGACTGAATGCTTCCCCTGCGTCCAGAGCAAACCTCAACCCACCACTGGTGAGGGTTGCCACATCAGTATCCCAGCTCCTTAGCCTCTCAGGAGATAACACTGAGGTCTGAATTCTACACTGGTTAATCCTATAGCTTACTTATTATATCATTAAAGATGATAACTTGTTTGCTAATGCATCCTTTATTGGTGCCCTGTTTTTTTTCTTCTCTCACTTTTTCATTCCTTTCCAGTTTCCTGAGATCATGTCCTAAATCAGCTACTTGCAGGCTTTGCTTCTAGAGGAATCCAAATTAAGACAGTTGGTAGTAGAAGTTGAGTAGCAAAGTGATAACTTCTGCTATGCCATAGCCTCACCTTCATCTGTGGAACGAGATGCAAGTTCAAGGGTGTGAAATGGCTTATAAAATATCTCCAGCATTCTGAGAGACAAAGGGATTGTGGTAATTATAGACGGTGGCATTCATTGATCATTGCTAAGTCTTAGTGAAGTATTGAGGTACTGAAACTTCAGATCACCCGAATGTCTTCCCAAGGCATTCAGGAAGTCTTCATGGCAGTGCTTAGGGGGATTCTCACCTCCTACAACAAAAGGGCAACTTGTGTTGAAAAACCAAGCCAGCAGCTGATGGTAAGATCGCCATGATGGCTCAATTTATGGTCTTCTACAATAAAACCAAAACTGTGATGAAGAAAGGTTGGGACCTTCGATCTGGCAGCCCTGTCACAAAGGACTAGTAAAATCTTTACTGCTTTAAAGAAAGAAGTACATGTGTTTGAGGACCTTGAATCTCAGATTCCCCTGAACCCTCTGGGCTGGGAGAAGCGGCATCCCTCCCACCCTTTGCTAGGAAATAGCAGCCTTCCTTAGTCTGAACACTGTGAGAAGATCCCACCTTAGACCGATGACTCCCTAGATTGTACTAATCTTCCTCAAATTCTGCTTTCACCTCTCCTTTTTTTTTTCTGGACTAGTAACTGGGGCTGTGTCACGGCATGGCCCAGTATGGGAGAAAAAGGATGATTTACTGAAAGAGCCATGAGATCTGGCTAAAATGTACCAGGATAAACCATGCTTCTGAAGAGATTCTGAGAATCCTGGACTGTAGTAAAGTATGCAATGTACGATTGGATAAGGGAGAGTGTATTGCCATGGGGGATCCTGCCCAGGATACCTGTACTGCTCAGATGTCTCCTTGCAGCTTGGGAGAAACAATGGAAAACAAATAAGGTGAAGATCTCAAACTTCTTCAGCAAGTGGACTAGTCAAAGGCTCAGAGAGCTGGTCATGCTAGAACAAATATAAGACCAGAGATCCCACCAACTACTTATATACATTGGGAGGGCCCAGAAGACACTTCTTTCTTTAAGGCACTAAATATTTCACTGGTCCTCTGGAAGTAGGGCTGCCAGGTAAAATATAGCATGCAATATTTGGGACACACTTTTGCTAAGAAATTACTGTTTATCTGAAATTCAAATTTACTTTCATCCTTTGCAAGTGTTTTTTTTCCCCCTCTAAATCTGACAACTCATTCTACTGGCCATTGTTGCTGAAAGGAATGAGCTGCTATGGAAATGAGCTCTCTGGTGTTTTAGGAGATGGAAGGACTTCAGATAGCAGAAGGCATGGAGTTGTACTTCACCATCGAGGCAAGGGGAATGGGATTCTGAAAAAGGCACCGAGCTGGAATAGCAGCCAGGGTTCTGAATAGCAGGAATCTGTAGCAAGGACCAGTAGACGGTGGTAATACCAGAGGCAAGACAAATGTATAGCCAATGAGAATGCTGTTTAACCAATATAACCAAAAAAGGATCAAGACTAGAAAATTTTGACTGCTGCAATGAAAAATTTTGATCTCTTGCTCAGTTTCCAGACTTAGCCAGTTCTCAGGCTAGGAAACCATAATTAACTGGGAGGCTAGATTGCTTTAGGAAAAACTCTGAAACATCACAGGAAGTTGGGGAACAACTTCCCCAACTTTTCTCAAAGGGACCTACTACCATTTCCAGAGTACCTGAAACACTAAGTGCAAGAAAATAACCTGCTTTTAAGGACTTTTGCATATAGTGTTTGAATGAAACTGACACCATGGTAGACAAATGAATTCTTGGTCCAAGTCTGTCTCACAGTGGGTCTAATGTGTCCACATGCCTACCTGGGTCATTCATTTCCCTGGACCCTGAGTGTATAATTGGATTTAATACCCTTAGCAGCTGGAAGAAACCTCATATTAATTCTCTGATCCATGAGGCAAAAGCTATAATAATAGGAAATGCTCAGTGGAAGCTGCTGAAGCTTCCACCTCCTTCCTGGCCAAGAGAGGACATTGGATGCAAAGCTGTTTCTGACAGAGATGAGAGCCATCCTCAAAGACTTAAAGGATCCTTATTATACTCCCATTTAATACATTAGTCTCACTTTTGATAAAGACAGGTGAACTGTGGTGGGTGACCGAAGACTATTGTAAACTTAACCAAGTATTAACCCTAATCTCCGCTGTTGTGCCAGATGTACTATAATCATTATGGAACAAATCCTGTTATGACTGATCTTGTAATCAAGTTCATTAACTCACCACTAAGAAGGAGAAGCAGAAATTTGCATATACTTGGAATTGACATCAACACACATGAAAGGTCTTGTCTCAGCATTTTGTTAACTGTCTTGATCATTTTTACAGTATAATCCATGCTGGTCAACCATATTGATGGCATTGTGTTAATTCAACCTGGGCAGGAGGAAGGGATAAGAATGATGGATGCTCTCTGCTAAGAAACATTCACACCTGTGGTTAGAGGATATGCCTTTGGAGATAATATGGAGAGTGAAGTTTTTAGAGGTCTCATTGTCTGGGGTCCAACCACAAGTGTTACTACTGAGAAAGAAGCACAGTGACTGATAAGCACCATCAAATTTTGGAGATGGTATATACTGCATTTGGTGACATGTTGATTACATTGGGCTCTAGTCACCCTGGGGGGCACCAATTTATAATTATTTGGGTTGATACCTATCTTGGGTGGAGGTTCCTCTTTCCTTTCCAAGTGCCTCATCTAGCACTGCTTTGTGAGAGCTCACAGCATGCTGGTGCATGATCACGGAATCACTCATGATATCGCCTTGAATAAAGATCTAATTTATGAGAAAAAATGTGCAACAGGAGCACACAACCGTGAAATTCACCAGTCTTTTACATGTATCACACCGACCACAGCCACCAGCCAGAGAAAAAAATCTGAACAGCCTCTCCAAGCACTGCTGCTCCTTTCTTCCCCACTCGCCCGCTCCCCTGCCAGTATGTCCCGGATCACCTCCTAAACCAGGGGTGTCAAACTCATTTTCACCGGGGGCCACATCAGCCTGGCGGTTGACTTCAAAGGACCAAAATTATTTTAGGACTGCGTAAATGTAACTACTCCTTAACTGTTAAGGAATTGAAATGACCTTTGGCTCTTTGAAGGCAACCACGAGGCTGATGTGGCCCCCAGTTAAAATGATCCTGACACCCCTTTCCTAAATGAACTGTTCACACTGGAATCCTTCAGTCTCTGCTGGCTTCTGGGGGCAGGGCCACACTAAAGCATGGATGTGATGACTTCATGGGTTCTGGTCAGTTCGTCAGCATCGCGCTTTCCCTTCTAAACATGCCTGCCTCGTTCCACTCTATTTACTAGGCTAGGGCAGCAGAAGCATTTGTCTGCAGCCAGCATACATCACATTTTCCCACAGACACCAATTCTTACAATCAGGACACAGGATTTATTAAATTTATTTCAGACTCTGAAATTGACTTTCATTAGGTTTGGCTTGATTTATTTTTAGTGCCTTGAGCCGGTATTTACTTCCACAGGAAAAAGCATATGGTAGTAAATTAGGCAGATTTTATGAGGGGACGTAGTCTTGGGTTTGAATCTTACTAGCTTCCTTTATGTTAATGCCGGGTGAACTAAGTTTGAATATGATAAACTCTGGGCTGAGTTTCATCCTCTTTACTCTGACAATCATAATGTATACATTTTAAGGCTTTTTGCAACTGTATTTAAAGCAAGTTGCTCGGTGCCTAACACATAATGGATCCTTAACAAAAGCTAATTTTCCCATACTGTTCACCCAGCTCTGTGTGTAAATGCCCTCTTCTGTCTTCAGTACGTTTGCATTATAGAAGAGACACCGTGTCCGTGAGAATGAGAGGAGAGGGAGTCCTGCTGGTGCGCAGTGCGTGGCTCGGCAAACGTTAGCCCCCTTCTCATGCAGCACTATTTCTATCCGCTTTAAATTGTCTGATTTTCGAACAACAACTTTATCTAGTTATGAGTGGAGAGAAGAAAAGCATATTCTTGAATGAGACCTCAATTCAAGCCATTTATTTTCTAGCAATGATTCTAACACATAATCCTTTGATCCTCCTTCCAGGGTTTTCTCATCACCTGGTTTGTTAATGATGGATACAAGTTCTGCTTCTTCACTTCAAAAAGGGTCAGTTTGGAAGGTTACTTCCCCTCAAGGCATGCAATTCTATTAGAAAGATGGGAGTGAGAAAAGAGAGCAGATATGCGAGTCGGAGGAAGACGTGGCCAGTCACGGCCTGTTTCCAAGGACAGTGATTGCTCTCCAGAGCTCAGGCTTTCAGCACGGGGGTCAGGCCCTGTAATTTCTAGGATGGGCCGGTGGCTGGCTGAGGCCGGAGAGTGGGAACACTGAGGCCAGTGTACCCACCTACTGGCAATCGTGAGGTGAATCGGCTGTAGGGAATTTAAAACTAATAATAAAACTGACCCAAACTTGGCCTGCTTTTTACTTTTAAATCACCATATGGCAGCAATCTTAAACAAAAACTAATCTCCAAAAAAATCTTTTACCAGACTACTAAATAACTACCGTGAGTACTCTACATGGGTACTTAGCTACACGCATTCAGTTCAACACCCTGTCTCCAACCTTTATGTGTTACTTTAGATACTCCTACATGGAAGCAGCATGTTTGAAATAAATGTGACAGCACAGAAATTATAAAGAAGAAACAGAACTAGAGGCATTTCAATTCTATGTGACCATTCGTGTTCAAGATTTAAAGCAGTGAAAGAATAAATGCAAACTTTAAAGTATGTTATTTTAGTTAAGTTAGTAGAAATGTTGGTTCATATGAGAAATATGTGATTACTATTGAAAACCTTGTTGTGTGGACAATGGGATATTAACATGTTTTGGGTGCCATGTGAGCTGTGTACACCACAGGGACGTATTTCAAGAGGCAACCTGGTCAGAAGAGGGGGCTGGGGTTTCATCTTTAAGCAGCAATTACAATGAAGTTTTCATATAGATTGTATTTAACATATTAATGAAAAATAAAGTGTTCTAAAGTTGCTTTTACTTGTCTTTAACAAAGATATTTCAAGAAACAAGTATTTTTTACATTGACTTCAGAGAGAGAGAGAGAGAGAGAGAGAGAGAGAGAGAGATTGATTGTCTGCACTTATTTCTGCATTTATTGGTTGCTCCTTATATGTACCCTGACCACGGATTGAACTCACAACCTTGGTGTATCCAGATGATGTTCTAACCAACTGAGCTACCTGGTCAGGGTGAAGCCCAAAATATAATAGTGACAATGGGAAATAGCATGTACATGTAAATTGTCACAATAACTATGTTCAATTTGGCATTCTTTCAATGACATCGATCAAAAGCATGTCACACAAAACAGACCAATAAGGCTCAGGAATTGAAGAGTTAGGAAAGTGCTGCTTTTCTTCTGCTAGGAGGAGGCAAAAGCATTTAACCACCAGGTCCTTGTCTGTTTTCAGATTTGAAGGTAGAGCTGCAGCATCACTTGCTTTGCTATCATTTCCTCATCAAGTCTTTACCTAATCATACATGACAGAATTCGTGGTCAAAATCACCCTGCTACATACAGTTGTAGGCAGCAGAAAACCAGCAGACTGCGGGAGGGTTGGGGTCTCATCAGCCTCTCTCCCCACCTTCACACTGCCACTTCCCTTAAACTGCTTTGTTCTTCGGGGTTTAAAGTTAGAATTTAGGACTATTGAACTGCTTGTTTGTTTGTTTTTAAAGACTTATTGGAGACTTAATCCCCCGCTTTTTTAGATTATTTATTTATTTATTTTTAGAGAGGGAAGGGAGGGAGATAGAGAGAGAGAGAAACATCAATGTGCGGTTGCTGGGGGTCATGGCTTGCAACCCAGGCATGTACCCTGACTGGGAATCGAACCTATGACACTTTGGTTCGCAGTCCATGCTCAATCCACTGAGCTACACCAGCTAGGGCTCTATTTTTTTGATTGAGAATAAAACCATGTTCCTTGGACACAAATATATTGATGGTTAATCTAGAAAAATGTTCTTTGATAATAAAAAGTGCCTTTGGCTTCTGAGGAGAAGACAATGGCAGACCTGGAGGCAAACTTAATTTACTCCCATCTTTTGGGTCAGGGCCAACAGTTGTCTGATTTGCACCCTGACCTCGTTCCTTTGTTCCTTAGGGATCTGCTGGTCACCCAAAATGTCTCACTGGGCCAACTCATCTCCACACTTCCGAACTCAGACTCTCCCATCAACAAAGTCAGGACTGTCTGTTTGCCTCCAGAAAGGTCTCAGGAAAACAGGAGAGTATTTATATCTGTGTTTTTTAAGAGAGCCCATGAATACTGTGAAATAGCTTCTGATATAGGGAAAGCAAATGTTTCTGCAAACTAAAGTTATCTGGGCAATTTCCTCCTTTTGCTTTTTCCATTATTAAATATGTTTATAATTCCCTAAGCACAAAAGTCCCCTCACAGCTGCTCTTGTACATTCCTGCAGAGAATCCCAAATGCCATGATAGTGATTAAGATAATAAAATACATAAATAACATAATGGTTTCCCTTCATGAAGAAATAATAGCCAAATTTGGTTTCTACATAGTGGTACTGTTGAGTCTTATTTTTAGGAAATGCTGCTTTAGGAGTATTTTGAAGACAAAAGTAAATGAATGCTCGTGATGCAAGAGAAAGTAAAAAATCATTTATTGTCATTATTAATGTTATTATTTGATAAACATTGTTGGAATTGAACAATTAAAAAGTCTTATTCTTATAAATATGATACTTTAAAAGTATTTATATACCTTTTGAAACGAAAATATATATAATGTAAATAAAATTTTACAGTGTAATTTAATTTTTCAAAACACCATGTACTATAGCTCCATCAAATATTAGCATTTTCCCATATTCACAGGCAAGCAGACCTGTAAGTATGGTGGTTTAAGGTCCAGACTCCAATGTGATTGATACTTCTTGGATGCAGTCCCTGTTCTATTACCTAAGTTCCTCGATGTGTAGTGTGAAGTACCAGGTCCCCTCTGTGCTTCCATTTCCCAAATGTAAAGTTAGTAGAATATCTCATGGAGTTTTTTTATGAGCTTTAAATATGTTAATACAAGCAAAGGGCTTGGGGAAGTGCCTGGCATATAATAAACACTAAATACATATTTATTATAATAATATATTAAATATTTAAAATAATAAACATTTGAGATGCCATTGAAGGTATCTGAGAACCCCCTGTGGGCCCCCTATCTCCTCTTGGTAACTGTCATTTTTTTTTAATCTGAATTATTTTATTGTTGTTCAGTTACAGTTGTCTGTATTTTCTCCCCACTCCCCCCAAACCCACCCGCTCCCTTGCTTCCATCTTGTACTTGTATTTTCCATCCCCAGACAAGCTTTCATGTCATTACTACTGCACTTACAATAATGCGTCTGCGAGTAGTGTTTAAGTGTCTTATACTTTTCTAACTTTATTTTAATGTTATTATGCTGTACATATTGTTATGTAACTCCTTTTTCCTCATTATTAATATTTAGGACATTAATATTTTAAATAAATTAATTTATTAAATAAATTAATAAAACACTTCATTGTGTAAGCAATCATTACTTATTTTCTAGTTGATGAGGTATTGAGATTGTTTCTAGTTCTTTTGCTCTTATAAACAATGACTCAGTGAACATTGTGGTATAAATCTCTTGTACCTAATCTCTGGATTGTATATTTAGAAGTTGACTGGCCAGATGAAAGGAAATTAATCTTTTCTTTTTCTTCTTCTTTTTTTTTTTGATATTTCCAAATTGCTCTCCAAAGCAGTTGTTCCAGCTTAAGTGCCTACCAGTAGTGGGTAAGAATTTCTATTGTGTTAAGCCTCACTGACAGTTGGTATTAATAGACTTTAAAATTTCCCTCAGTCTGTTTGGTATGACATAATCTCTTGTGTTAATTTACCTATTTTTAATATTAGACTAAAACTTTATTCATGTTTTCTAGTTACTTAGATTTCTATTTCTGAGAATTTTCTGTTCATAGTCTATGTTTACTTTTTCACTAGATTGTTGGTCTTTGACCAAAAAAAAAGTTTTTTTTGTTGTTTGGTTAATAGTTTTTTGGGTACAACTTTTTTTGATTGCTATGTATCTTACAAACTTCCTTTTCAGATATGTGACTTGCTTGTTTAACTTTGTTTTGTTTTCATTTTATCTATGGTACCCTTTTTAAACATTTTTGTTTGTTTTGTTTTCATTTTATCTATTGTACCCTTTTTAAACATGTTTGTTTAAATTTGTTTTGTTTTAATTTCATCTACATTACTCCTTTTAAACCTTTTTATCCTATTTTATTTTTATTTATTTTAATTTGTATTACATTAATTGGATGACATTGATTAATGAAATTATTATATAAGTTTCAAATATATAATTCTATAATAAATCATCTGTATATTGTACTGTGTGTTCACCGCCCAAAGTCATTTCATTTCATCATCATTTATGCCCCCCTTTACCCTCTTCTACCTCCTCCTGCCCCCCTTCCCCTGTGGTGATCACCGTACTGTGTCTATGAGGTTTTCTTTTCTTAATCCATTCACCTTTTTCACACATTCCCCCCAACCTTCCTTTTCTCTAACAGCTGTCAGTCTGATTTCTGTGTTCATGAGCTTGTTTCTATTTTATTTGTTTATTTTGTTCATCAGATTCCACATATAAGTGAAATCATGTGGTATTTGTCTTTCTCTGACTAGCATAATACTCTCCATGTGCATCCACCTGGTCAGAGAAGGTAAGATTTTCATTTTTTGTGGCTGAGTAGTATTCCACCATGTAAATGTACTACTGCTTTTTTATCCACTCATCTACAGATGGGAACTTGGACAGCCCACTGACTGGGAGAACATATTCAACAATGATTCATCTGGTGACAGGTTAATATCCAAAATTTATCAAGAACTGATACAACTTAACACCAAAGAACCCCCAAACAATTCAATTAAAAAATGGGCAAAGGACCTGAAGATGTACTGCTCCAAAGAGGACAAACAGCTGGCCCATAGACATATATATGGAAAGATGCTCTCTTTCCACTTCCTACACCACACAATTTTGCTCTCTGTCTTCTTTTAAGACACAAAATTTTTTATAAAAGATTTTATTTATTTATTTTTGGAGAGGGAAGGGGGAGATAGAGAGAGAGAGAGAAACATCAATGTACGGTTGCTGGGGGTCATGGCCTGCAACCCAGGCATATACCCTGACTGGGAATCGAACCTGCAACGCTTGGGTTCACAGCCCACACTCAATCCACTGTGCTATGCCAGCCAGGGCAAGATGCAAACTTTTAAAATTTTCATGCTTGGTCCTATACTCTTCCCTATTAATTTTCTGAGAGCTTGCACGGTTTGCAAAAGACCATGTGGAAATTGCCTTAAAAGTAGATATTAATTTGGGTGAAATCATGTATTTAAAACACAAGTCTTCCAATCCTTAAATATGTAATATCTTTGCAAGTCTTTTTTGTCATTAATATTTTGCAGTTTGGTCAAAAAAGTTCTTGTATCACTTTTGTTAGATTTATTTCTAAGTTCTTTATGTTTTTTTTTGCTATAATTGATTGCACAGTCTAATATTCTAATGCAACATGGGAATATTATTGACTTTAATATGCTGCTTTTGTTTCTAATAATTTTGGTGAATTAACTCACATGTTTTATTAGCATTTATTTTTTCTAATTTCTATGAATTTTCTATGCAAACAATTAGCTTTTGAAAAACAAATTGTGCCTTTTTCAATATTTTATTTATTTCTTTTTCATCATTTATTTTATTGTCTTAGAAATCTATTAAAATATTCAGTAGGAATGAATATAAATCTTTTTTCTTCTTGATTCTTGCTAGAACACTTCTGAAGTAAACCTTTATTTTATTAAGTAACTTTTCCTTTATATTAGTTTAATGATCAGCTTTACTATGAATGAGTCTTGCCCTTTTGTTTCTGTTTTATTTCTAGTCCTTCACAACATTATCTTCTTTATAATCATGATTATGTATATTCGACTTTCTCTTTATATTTTATATATCATTGCTGTGTGTTTCGATCAGACAGGATTGCCTAAATGTGAAATGACTACAGTATTACTTCTGACAGTTTCATAATCACATTTAAAATATTATAGTCATCAAACAATCTGCCTGAGAGATTAAAAAGTGATTTTCAGAATACCCAAGTCTAACAAATTGTGTCACTTTCCAAAATTCTAAATGTTTATTTTATTTTTATATTATCATGTTGTACTAGGCAAACATTTAAATGTGAATTATCTTTTTATGGAGGTATAACTTTTATTGTTTCCTTAATGACCAGAAAAATAATTTATTGGGTCATTAAAGGTTTTGCGAACTTCTGAAGTTTTAATAGTCTATATGACAGGAGTTGGCAAACTTTTTCTCTAAAAGACCAGATAAGAAATATTTTCAGTATTGAGGCCCACATGGTCTCTGTCACAGTTACTGACCTCTTCTGTCATAGCACAATCATAGACGATGCCTGAATGAATGGATGTGACTGTGTTCTAGAAACACATTAGTTACAAAAAGAGGCAGCAGCTCAGTTTGCCCCAGGGTCCATAGTTTGTCATATCCTGATATACAATTATCTTCAGAAGTGAGTTCTAAATTAGATGTTCCAAAATATAAATACTATTATACAAAGTTAATAGTTTATAATTGAGTTAAATAGAAGAATTACTTAATATTTCATAATTGAGTTAAATGGAAACATTAAATATTAACATAAAAAGGTTCACATGCTATCAATTTCTTTTCTTTTCTGAATGTTAGACACAAAATGAATAAGGTAAATGCTGAGAAAATTAGATGGATATATTTATTTTTATTGCTGATCAAGTTATATTAATAAGTCTATATTGTATACCTTGCTTATAATATTAACGATAATTTGTATCTTAAGACATACAACCTGTAGTTTTGGGGGATATAATTCTATCAGAACCCAATGTAAAGTGACTGTGCCCCTTTGACATCTAAACTATGGAGATGTATGGTTCCACTACTAGAGGCGACACTAATAGGGCCATGATAAAGAGTGCGGGAAGCAGTCTGTAACAGAACATAGAAGCTCCAAAGTCAAAATATTTCTACATGCCCTCAAAAATGAGCTCCCAGACAGGGAATTGAAGTATTGCTCTTTTCAGGAGCATTAACTTTGCAAGGACTGACCCCGGCAAAGATAGGAAGCAGGCTGTGGGTTTTATCCTCAGCCTCCCTTTTTGCCCATCTGATGCCAGTTTCCCTCGCTCAAAGTAATAATACATGTTCTGTGCTCTCACATCGTGTCTCCCATCAGAGTCTACGTACTAGCGGCCACCTGATTTTTACAGGATGTGCAATTTTTTGCCATATGTTTAAACTTCTAATTTAGTCTTTACTGTGCTTTGAAAAAATAAAATGTCTTCCTCCATTGAGAGGCATTCCAAGCAGTTGTGAAGAAAGGAGCCAGCAAGGATAGTTTGGTAATGGGATGGTGGTCATCTTGAAGTCCCTGAAGTCGTTCTTACTTTTCAGGCCATAGACTGTTCCCACTGAACCAGGCCAGTCCTGCTGAAGATGGCGTATGTGGAAAATACTAAAATATGGTTTTCGGACAAAGTTCGGGAAACAAACTGAAGTGCGGAATTTAAGAAGCCATGATACATCCAATCACATTGCTGCTGTAATTCTAGCTTCATTGTCACAAAGTTTCTTTCTTCTAGGGAGGAACAGAGGCCGGGCACATGGCTGCTCAGAAATTTCTGTCACCAAAGGACGCCGAGCTTTACACACAGGAGCAGTAAGCTGTTCCAAATGTAAATCACTTGTGCATCTGAGCTGGTTTTAGGGCTTTTAGGTTTGCAAAGAGCCCAGTGTAAACAATTATAGAACAAGACTTAGAAATTTGAAATATTTGAGGAAATACTGAATTTTGGAATGTTCACTTTAAGTCTGAATAAAGATCTGTCAAAAATCAGTGAAGAAGCACAATGTTAAATTACTCTGATAATAAAACCTGCCACTTTTGCTTCATAGGACATTTCTGGTCAAAGGAAGGATTTTCTCTACTAAACTTAGAGATGGCCTGATGTGGAGGGCAAGCAAAACGCTGTTTTACTAAACACGTGGCAAGGCATCAGCGTGGTGATCTGTGAGGGGAGAACCTCTGTGCAGGAGATTCCTCCGCTGAAAAGTCTCAGTCATCCTGTCGCTTTCCCTGTTGACTGGTATTTTGAGAAACGAGACACACGGCAAGGAGAAGCCATGCTATTGTTTTCAGAGGCCAAATGAAATGATGCACTTCAGGGCACTTTGAAATAAAAATAAAAGCAGCAAATGTAATTGAGGCTCAGAACATTTTTGAACGAATTTAATTGTGCATTTCTCTATAGCAGACAACCACCTGGACGCTGTCATAGGGGCAGCAACAACAAATCGATCTGGGTGAGCAAACTAAGTTAAATATTAAGAACTAATAATACACTGTCTTGGAAGTGGCTCTGAGTTTATTTCCTTTTTAGAATAGTGCTAATAGGTGACAAATGTAGCATATATCTATTATTTTATTGCCACTGAAAACAGAATTACTGATTTCCACTAAAAAAAAAGAGAGAGAGCATATGTACGCATCTCTAAGGCTAATAGAAGTTATATAGTAACATCAAAAACATTACTGAGAACTAATTTTTTGGAAAATGTTGAAGAGTATTAAATTTCAAAGTGATATAAATAGAAAATAAAAGATAATGTGTGTTTGAGAATTTGTGTTGTCTACTCAAAAAACTTGGTCATCAAGGCAGGTGTATGATCTGTACAAGTGATTAGAAATTAGTATAAAGGCTCACTTGGCTTCAGTCAGCACCTCAATATTTAAGATATTTTCCAATTTTATGTTTAAAGAAAAAACTATATTGGGATAAGGGTTTTCTCATAGCAACTAGTGTAGCCTCACTCATGGAACTAAGACGTGTTAGTGACACGGGGAAGAAGTGGTGGTCCAGGATATCTTATAACGCTTATAATGCTGGACAGTAAGCTTCTGATTCCAGGGAACAAAATGTCTAGTGTTATAATACCACTTAAACTAGGTAAAATGGGACCATATTATGTAATTTCATCAGGTTTCTTTAATTTCTATCTAGAATTGGCGATATGTTAGGAAGAGACTATGGATATAAAAACATATTTTCCAAAGTTCAACTTATTCAAAAGAGTTCAGCAGTATTTAATCTTTAAGATTATTGCAGTTAATCCATATTGTTTACCAACTAATTAATGATATACTAGATCCCAAGATTCTGATAATATTAGCTTGTCTCTAAAACAAAACCAAATGTCTTTAAAGGGATTCCTACTTATGTCAGGAATAATACACATTTAAAAAATAAGAGAAAAGCCCTGGCTGGTGTAGCTCAGTGAATTGAGCACCAGCCTGTGAATCAAAGGGTCACTGGTTCAATTCCCAGTCAGGGCACATGGTTGGGTTGCAGTCCAGGTTCCCAGTAAGGGGGCACATGAGAGGCAACCACACAATGATGTTTCTCTCCCTCTCTTTTCTCCCTCCCTTCCCCTCTGTTGAAAAATAAATAAAATCTTTTTTAAAAATCTTAAAAAAGTTAAGATAAAGAATATTCTTGGTGGTGAATGTGGTAAAAGTATGATAATTCAAAGTTAGCTTTATGTCATGTAAACAGTCCAGTTGTTTAAAAGTCTGAATATGTTTTTCCTAATAATATCGATCAGGGTTACTACACAGTCAAATCACTCTTGAGTAAAGAAGTATGACATCTTAAAACTAAGGTGGAAATTGATTAAATTAAGATTTTCAGGGGAAAAGATAAAATTTCTGTGCTTATTTCAATTTGTGGTGTGTGAGTGAGTTACGGCACTTTAGTACAATGGAGATGATGAATCAGAGTGGTGTCCTGGTCGACACTTTTCTGACCATTTGGTAACAGGTGTTTTTGGAGATCCCGTGGCCATTCCACTCCTCCATGGCCACAATAAATTACAGCTTGCCATTTTCAGATCTGCCCTTGGGTACCATTTCAGCGACACTAGCATTAGAGTACATTCCTTTGAAATAAATTAATTCAATCTAAGAAAGGTAAAATTTTTAACAAAAAAACCTCTAGTTATAGAATATACCCTTTAGGTTTAAGATTAGTTGGCATAAGTTTGCCCCATTCGTTGCTGGAAATAGGTTGGCCAAATGGCATTGACTGCCAGTATGCGACGGCAAGCTCTCTTTTAATGATTCTGCTTATGCACTCACCGTCCACATGCGTGGCCTGCTTTGTTGGTCTGCAGACTGCATGTGTAACGTGCAATCAGTCACACGATATGGAATGCACACATTTCCCTCTGTCTTTGATTAACTCTTATTTTCCTCCTGAAGACATTTTCATATATCTCAACATGTGTAATCAAGTCAGAGGAGACTATGCTGAATGGTGAGTGGCTAATTGTTGCACAAACCAGATGTGTCAGGGATTCATGTAACAGATTTGAATTTGTAGGCTTTGAATTCTCAAAATGACAGGAAAAAAAAACCCAACTGGAACAAGTAGACTTGGCGAAAGCTAATTGTTTTTCCTTCAATGTAACAGTACCTACTCGCATGCCATCAAATGTAACTTCTGTGTTTCAGAATGCATGGTTGCTTTTCACATCCAGTGAAGCAGAAAGGTCCTTATGTTAATCAATAAATTGTGAATATTGGATATTTTTTTCAGAAAAAATATTGTGATGTGTCTGTGAAAGCATCAAGTTACCTATTGGGAGGAACAGAAATCTGACAGGTGATGGAATGTTATCATAGTATCTCAGGGAGGTACATTGGAAGGGATATTTTAAGTCATCTAGAATAATTGTTTTCTATATTTTATTCATTTAACTATCATTCTCACAGTTTTGCCTATCTACAAAGCCTTTCTTATTAGTTCTCTATTCTTGTTGTGAACAATTACCTTACACTTGGTAGCTTAAACAATACACATTTGTTGTCATTTAATTCTGCAGGTTGAAAGTTGCACCTGGGTCTCATAGGCTAAAATCAAGGTCTGGCGGTACTGCATTTACATTCTGGAGGCTCCAGGGGGCGACCCAGTGCCTTGCATTTCCATCTTTCAGAGGCCACCCTTGTTCCTTGGCTCCTGGTCTGCCTTCCTCTGTCTTCAAAGCAGCGTCGTTACTACATCTGTTTGACCCCACTTCTGTCCTTACGTCTCTCTGACCAAGCTGAGAAAAGTTTTCTGCTTTTAAAGACTCACGTGAATACGTTGGGCCCACTCAGGTAATCCAGGGTAATTTCTTCATCTCAAGGTCCTTAACCTTAATCTCATCTGCAAGTTCTCTTTCACCATGTAAGGTAACACATATATATAGGTTCTGAGGATAAGGAAGTAGACATCTCTGGGGGGCCATTTCGTCCTACCATACCTTTTAACATAAATTAAGGTTTTTATTTAAATTGACTTACTCAGATTTATTTTGGAAAGAAAAATTTACGTAGCAATGGTATCGGGTCCAGTTAAATGGTTATCATTGCCTCTGAAGGCTCACAACCTGCTGCCCTCTTGGTTAAAAGGTGTGTCAGCACCTTGGAATAGTATTAAAGGTATATTAACACCAACTGGAGGTTTTCCCCCAGGCAGTAAAGGAAGGATTAAAAATATAATCAAAGAGGGAATCAAAAGGTCTCATTATGCATGTCAGCGATTTTGAATGCACTGTCCAATGCCAAAAATAATTTTATGACCTGCTCATGGTTTATTTCCCAGCAGAAATCCACATCTCACATTCTGAGCAGTTCACAGGTAGAGCGTTGAAGTCCCTGTTGGTGCAAGAGGTCCCCTTCATAAAACCCATGCCCTGTACCATTCAGTTCTGGGCTTGGGCAGTTTCTAGTGGTTAGATTTCTGACTGACCTGGCAGCTCATTCTTTAACTCAGTTATTTTAAGTGTGAAAGCATGTCGGCCCTTCATTTGGGGCTGATGACTTTTTTAAGGGAGTTGTACACTCTTGCCCTAGCTCTGCACTCTAGCAATGCAGAGCGAGTCGAATTACCCAGCAGAGTACACTGAGAAGAGGAGCTAGAGTTTGATTCACATTATTTGGATTCAACTCATAGCTTGACTGCTAACTAGTGGAGTATTTTGGAACAAGTCTTTGTTTTCTTCAGGATGAAGAAAGGGGAACAGTATAATAATATTGATAACAACTACAAAGAACTTTTATAAAAATTAAATGTGTTAATAATGTGAAATCTTTTAAGTCATAAACTTGGTGACCATGTAATAACTATTCAAATTGGAACATTTTTGAGAAAGAGGATGCTTTTAATAATTGTGTTGCTACAACAGGCATAAACAGGGACTGCTCTAGAAAATCAGGATGAAAATTTCTACTAAACATTAGATACCTGAATTAATTTTAATCATCGCTTCTTGTTTTACATGGAAGTGCTTCTAAATCTGATGTCAAATGATCTTAACAACTCTGCTTTTTGTTTGATTTTAGCCTAACTTGGTCCACTTCTCTCAAATGTTTCAATATGATATTTCTTAGACCCCTTTTCCTGGTGCACCTCATACAGATAGGGTGTAGTTGCTTCAGAGTTTTGTTTTTGAACATCAGCAGAGTGTAGAATGCCTGGGTCCAGAGCTCAGCTCTACCACTTACCAGCTTGGGCCTGTTTAATAACCTCTCTGTGTTGCAGCATTCTCATCTACCTGCCTCACATGTTTGTAACGAAGATTAATACATTAATATCTCTCCCTAAAGGATTTAGACTCACGCCTGGCACATAGAGGCATAATATGTTTTGTTAAATAGAATTAATAAATGAGGTTGCTGGAACTGATAATATTCAAAACAGTAAATTACAACATTTTTATTGTGAGTGCCTACATTAGACACTAGAGATAAAATAGGAAATGATGCAGGTACAGTCACCGCCTTCAGGGAGCTTACAGAACAGCAGAGACAACAGGTATTAAGCAAGTAACTGCAGAAATTAATGAGTTGAGAGCGTGACTAGTGTGGTGAAGGAGAAAAGCAAGATGCAGTGAGATTGTTTAGCGGCGTTTGGGGGCCCTGTGTTATCTGGCCAGTGTGGACCACAGAGGGACAGTGATTGCTGCTGTGCTGACACCAGAAACATATTAATTAATGTAAAAATTAATTAGCTTCTAAGCAGCTGGGTCACACTATGAGCTCAAGTTGAGCTTCTGGTCATTAACACCTTCAGGACCTTCTTTGCATGAGCCACTGTCAAATGGATCCCCCAGCTCTGTAACACTTTAATTGATTTTTTGAAAGTCCAAATGAAGATTTCAAATTTATATTTAATAAGTTCACATTGATGTCTTTAGATCTTATACTGGTCTGTGAAAATAATTTCTAATTTTGATTTTTTATAAACCACTTGAAAAACACCCTTTATATGCTTTAGGAAGGCATTTGGAAGAATTCAAGTTTCTATATCCTTTCAGTTTAATTATTTTATTTTTTATAAAAGTAATTCTTGTGTCTAGTACAAAATGTAGGAAGATAAGAAGAAGTGAAAAGTTAAATCGAAACTCTATGATAATAATACTGTCAATAGTGTATGGAGTATCATTGCACTATTTCCTAAATTGAGGAAAATATACTAAAGAAATTCAGGACATATGGCGTATATGTTTTTGAAACTTGGGAGCACATACTCATGTTTTAAAATTTTCTTCCACAACACAATTTAAAAATGTTCTGTAACTTTTTCCTATCCATATTTTATTTAACAAACTCAAGAGTCAAGACCTTATGTTATTTCTATTTTCTTGTTGCCATGAAATAAAGCTGTGATAAACATTCTTGTAGATAAAACACTAAATACATTGGAAGCCAGTAATGTTCAAATCTTTCTGAAAGAGGTGTTTTCCCTCCTTTGGAGAATAATGGCTTCTAAAGTGGTTTGCTCAAGGAAACTTCTGTTCCTTTACATCTGGTTTAAAATCCATCTCATCCTCCTCCCCAGACACAGTTACCCCTGATTACCTTTCACTGCCTTGTTTTCTCCAGACTACTTATTATAATTTAACACATGATCTTATTCATTTGCCTATGGTCTATCTCTCCCTCACTAGAATGCAAGCTCCATAGGGGAGAATTTTTGCTTTGCCCACTTCTCTGTTGCCAGCACCTTGAACAATACCAAGCACCTAGTAGTATTTGTCTATTGAAAATGTGAAAAAGTCTAGTTTCTTGGAGATGCAAACTTTGGATGCATTCTTGTCACCCCCATTTTCTGCTCATAACTTGCAGCATTCCTTTTCTGCAATGATGGTAATCTACACTCATTTTTTTTTTCTATTTGTCAAGGGGTGCTCCACTTTTCCACTGGGTCTCAGGAGGATGTAAGGCCACAATAAAGCTTGCCTGTGTATTACCCATGCAATACAGTATTCTAATCTTTCCAAAAACCATATTGGTAGGTTTTACTCATTATACCAACGAGGAACAGGGGGCTCAGGGAGGTAGAATAATTTGCTGGAGGTCACCCAGCTGTGATAAATATTCTTAGTAAATGATGTCACACTGCCTGTCAGTCACCAGCTGAGTGACTCTGAGTAGCTATCTACTCTTTCTGATTCTGTTTCCTCATTTATAAAATTAGGGGGTTGATTCTGATCTCTGAATCTGACACTAAAATTATTTTGTGACCAGTATGACCCATGTGTCTCTTAGGGATTTTTAATTGCATACCAATGCAGGGACTTGCTCCTTTCTGCAGTACTCTTTTAATCTTAGAATTCTAAAAGCCGCAGACAGAAGTAATCATTCTAACACCATGTTCTGCAATGTCAAATCAGGGAGTCACAGTGTAAAAGTGTCATAAAATGATGACCAAATGTTACCAAAAGTACTGCAACATCAATTGTGGTTTTAGGCATTGTATATAAATTAAATTTTTAAATCATTCCTTTATCTATAAAAATAACACCCAATTATTTCTGTAAGATGACAATCATTTAACATTTAATGTCTATTCAAATGGTTCTAAACTCTTTGATATGTTAATCACTTCATCTCCCCAATAATGCTGTGAGGTATGTAGTGTTATTATTCCCATTTTGCAGATGAGAGAACTTAGAGAGTTTTAGGAAATTGTCCGAAGTCATACAGAATAAGTGGCAGAATCAGGAATTGGAGTCAAACTGTAATTTCAGAGCTGGGAGACAGCTCTATATTGCCCAATGCCTAAAGGTTGTGTGTTGAGGTAGTTATATCTCAGACAGGGGGAGTAAGGTAAATCAATTCTATGACATGAGAAAAACTTACAAAATATTTGAAATTCAATCACATAAAATGAGATTATAATAGAATGTGTAAATAGAACACAGTAAGTCCTCACTAATGTCATCCATAGGCTTTGAGACTTTAAGCAAAATAAGGTATAATGAAACTAATTTTATCATAGATTAGTTGATACAAACAAAAGTTCCTACAGCATCTCATCAACATTATAACAAAACTAAGTTAAGTTCATTTCATTGCACTCCTTAAAAGAGAAGGCAAATAGCAGAAATTCAAATGCCGCAGAATGAAATTTTCCTATAGTTTACAGGATGACAAATTCACAATGGGTCAACTAAATAGTAATGCATGTTAAAGTAAAAAGTTAAAAACTTTTGATGCAGAATTACTGCAAGTTTAGGTAGATGGAATTCACATAAACTAAAAACATTTACTATTAGAAATATGCACAAGACCAAGCATAAAAGTTATTTAAACTATAATTAATTCAACAGCAAAATGACAGTAACTGGAGGGGAGGGGAGAGGGAAATAACATGAGAAAGAAGGGAAAGAACGTAAAGGAACATGAACGAGGGGCCCATGGACGCATCTGAGGGGGGTGGGATTGAGGGGGGGAGGTGTGTGTGGATAGCATGGGGAAAAGTGGTGGTGGGAAAATGGAGACAGCTGTATTTGAACATCAATAAAAAAATTAAAAATATATCTATATTTAAATCATCTAGCCATTTGATACCTGAAAGGAATTGTTATTTTAGAGCTATGAATATTACATACTCTGCTAATCCTTTCTATGTCTGAATTTTGCTGAAACCAATGTCACTTTATTCATTATTTCCTTACTATTTTGAAAAGAATGTTTTATTTCTACAATTTTATATGAAATGTATCACAAATTAGAATCATTCTCTTCATGAAGTTAATTGCTGTCAATCGTGTTATGGAGTTTTGATATAGTTTCCCCTTTGGCAAGCCAAAGTTAACAGAACTAAATACCGGCACAGACTGTCAGGTCAAAAGTGGACTCCTGATGTGACAACTGGAGTAAACTGCTACCAAACCTGGCTGTCAAAACAAGAGCTAATGACTTTGCAATGTGAACACAGTTAAAAGTTTCTCAGGCACTCATCTGTCAAAAGTCAGGATGCAAAGTGTCCTGCGGCACTCCACTGTTCGTCCCTCGGTACAGGGGTCAATAGGCTTGAGCTGAAGCCTCGGAGAGAAGAGATACGGTATAAATCGTACTTCCAAATTTTAATGTTTTATATATTTCTTATTTTTATGGTAATAATCTATTATTTTTATATTGATAAAAAGCCCCTTTCAATGGAAATAATGAGATTTACTCTAAATCATGATCAAATCATATTTTTATTGTAAGAATAAAACAAAAAACTGTTTACAAAATTAGGAAAATAGTTATCCTTTCCTGGCTCCTTCCAAATACAATAAAAAAGATAATTTTCTTATGACCTCTTGTATGGCATTGAACTAGCACTGGGGTCAGTGCCTGTAAAAGAGATGTGTGCAGGTTGCCAGCGGGTGCTGTTTCAGCAAAGGCCTGTTGGGAAGGATGACGATTAACATCTATAGAATCAAAATGGGCTAAAATTATACATCTCCAACATTTATGATACAGACTAGGGCATAAAATACATAATTTGGAAATTAGTTTTATAAAACCTAAACTTTTAAATCTAAACAAGTGACATCACAGATTTTGAAGAATTGACTCTTGTCAATAGAACATTTATTATGTGTTAAGCACGAATATAGTTACTTAACATCTGTCATCTCACTGAATTGTACCAATGCAAAAAAGACTGGTAAAAAGAGAGAGTAATCAATCCAGAGAGCATTCATTAAAGGGATTTCTAAGGAAGAGAAATGTTCCTGAAAAGAAAAGGAGCCAGCATGAATTACATCACGCCAGTTGCCAGTGGTGTTTGGGGAAGAGTCCAGAGATTTTTTCCTGGACTTTAGTCCATGAAAACAAGCACATTAACTACTTTCCACCATTTATTTATTTAGGGCACCATTTTTTTTAAGTTGACAACCTCCTGCAGGGATGTTTGCAGGGATGTTCTGAAAGACAGAGATGTCTTGTCAGAATTATAAATGTCCTTTGTGGGTGAGGCAGAGAGGGTTGACTGTGTAGGACATTCCTGACAAGTCCTTGGAATTGAAACAGTAACTGTATTTTGGGCTAGGCATATTTTTATTGTTTTTGCTTGTTTGGGGATGAGAGGAGATGTTTTAAAAACAGTGATAGACAGAATATTTTTAGCTGTTACCTGTAATAGTGTAGGAAAGAGTATATACACAATTTAGCACATAGCAGGTATTCAATGTGTATTCAATTTATTTCATGGAACACCCCTTCCCCCATCACTGCTGACAACTTCTGAGTTAAGGGTGAATTGCTGACTTTTATGGCTGCCAGAGGGGGCATGTAGGGTTGCTCAATCACTGGACAATGAGTCTTTGCCTTCTCCCTTTTTATTTCTCAAGTAAGCCATGCTCCTGCCATAGTGAAACCTAATTCAAGTAGATACATGTATACATATACATATACATATACACCCGATGTAGATATACCTATACATATACATACACATAGTCATAATAAGTGCATATCTATGGTATTACATATATACAAATGTATATAAACTGTATTTGTATATGTATACATGCATATGTATATGTACATTAGAGTGTGTGTATACATTTGGATTTAGCATATGTATTTGCCAGCTCCTTACCATTTTTTGGCTCCCTCTTACCCCAAATGATATAGTTATTATCAATTTAGATTTAGCAAGTATAGAAAAATGTGAACCTCTACTCATAGTAGTTATGTTCCAGGGATATATCTATCCAAATTTTAATAACTTTCCTAAATGTGTAATAGGCCTTATAACCTAACCTAATATAACCAAAATATAACTCCCGCCACTCCTTCAACCCAGACCACTTAGCCCACCCCCTAAGTAGTACCCTGTTCATCTTCTAGAACTTTCCATCACAGTAAATGGTATCATCACTTATCCTGTTGCTTACTTAAGCTCCTAACCTAAGAGTTTTCTCTCTCCTTTACACTTCTACATCCAATCCATCATTACACCCTTTTGGTCCTATCCCCAAAATATTTCCCAAACCTACATACTTCTCTGTATTGCCTTGTGATTACCGTAGTCAGGTCACCACTATCTTTTGCCTGAATTACTACAAGAGTTTCATAATTGGTATCCCCACTTTTACCTTTTCTCCCCATACTGTCACCCACAGTGTTTTTCTAGTTCATTTAGCATAAGATTGACTTTACAAGTCCTCATAAACTTATACATGTTCTGGCTCTGGGTTTTGTCTGTGATCTGTCACCCTCCACTCTTGTCTTCATTCACTATTCAAGCTTAACTGGCCTTGGTTTTGCCCCTTCAATGTGCCAAATGTCTTCTGTTTTGGTCCTTAGCATTTGTTTCCTCTGCTTAAATCTCTCTGCCTCTTGATGTTACCAAAACCTAATTTCTATTCATCTCATCTCAGTTAAAGCATCACATCCTTGGTGATACCAGTTTTCCCTTCCCTCATTCACACAATCACTTCATCGCCTTTCTGTCTCATTGCGTGGCTAACACTTAGCAGTACCCAAAATTGCATGATTCATGCATTAGTTTGCTTGTTGCCTCCTCTTTCTCCCACTAAAATGTAAGCTTCATGAGAGAGTGAGTTTATGTATCTTGCTCAGCACATCAAATGGTGCCTAGAACATAGTAGATGAATAGAAGAGTGAACTAAAGGGAGGAAAGTATGTATCAACATTCTTGCCTCCAAATTTTGAAGCTATAATCAAGAAAGGAATCAGTTTTAACCTCTGTAGTTTGAATCCTAGACATAAAATTCAAGAGCTATTGGGACAAAGCAATAAGAATGAAGCCAAGAGGTAGAAAGGCAGAGACAACAGTGAGATAATTTTGATGGTATTCAATTCCGCTCGTAGTAGTTTGAGACCCAGATGTATTCCTTCCCTTCCCATACAGTTGTTCAACTATTGCATGAGACTTCCCAATAGAATGCCAATAAATTCCTCTTTTTTCTTGCTTAATTTTGTTTAATTTGGTTTTTGAGACTTACAATTAAAGAAACACATGCTACTGAGCCACTGCGTGTTTCTCTTGCCTTGTCTTCTGTCAGTCTCATCAAAAGCAAAGCTCTAGTGATCATATTATTTCTTTCACATGTGTGTCTCTCTCTCCTTCTTCAGGCTTCAACTATTATTCACTGATTTTCCTTTGAGAAAACTTTCTGACATCTCAAACCTAGGGTTTCTACTACTATGATCTAACATAGCATCCTATTTTTATCCACAATGTGGCATTAACAACCAGTCTTACCTCTCTGTATTTGTGTTTCTTTCACTGTTACATTTTTTCTCATTCACTACTGCATACTTGGTGGTACATAAAGTCTGACATCAATCTATGGTGATTGAATGAATAAATGAATGAATGAACAAATAGAGCTATTTTGTGGTTGCCAGAGCAGATAGATCTAAGAGGTAACAGAATAGATTTTGTGTTTTAACATTCTGCTGCACATCAGAATGTTTGTTATTGATACTGCTCTAAAGTTTTGAACTGATCTTTGGTATTCTATTATTTTGTTAGACAAAATTTATACCTATACTTTTCAGTGCTTTTTTCCCTAAAGACCCTTTTTATTTTTCTGTTCATGTTCTCCTTTTGTACTTAAAGGCTTTATTTTTTGAGAAGCATTTCCCCTACTTTGAGGGGAGTTTCCACCTATTAGTGCCGTTTGATTTGCCACTTTGTCAAATACAGGCAGCATGCCAAACCACCAGGCCTTCTGTTAAGAACAGGATCTTGTTGACAATAAAAATAAATCCACATCACCAAGATAATTTTCTATGTAGTGTATTCCATGGAATAACATTTTTAAAACCTTAAAAAACAGAATTGCTATAGCGTCCCCTAATGTTCTTACTTTCCAAGGTCCTTATATAGTCTGTGGTGCTATAAGGAAGCAATTAAAATACCAAGGCTTCTTCAAGTTCACATTATAGCTGAAAAATATAGAGTGCTCAATTTATGTCATGTGCAGTTTTTCCCAAGGGAAGATAATGTTTCAGCTGACCTTGACTGTGACCCATTATTGCACTCTTGCTCTGCAGAGTCTCCACAAGTCTCAGTGTTCCGCTGTACTTGACACAATGATTTCCCCCCTTTACATTTCATGGATCTTATAAATGTACTGACACTAAATGACGGCACTTTGATTGTTTTGCTGGCACCTCCTCTACAAAATTTTACCACTGATGAATGAATGCGTGACATTACATGAATACTGTCAAAGACTCATTGTAAAATTGGATTTTTGACAGCAACATAGAAGGAGCAAAGTAGAAAACCTTACAAAGGGTGTACATTTTGAAGAAGACGTTTATAAACTGAAATGAGTTGTCAAATACTGATTATTTTATGTAACACCCTATCGCAGCAGAGTTTGTCTGCTTCTCATGAGATTGAGATGGAGAAGATGGGCGATGGGGCAGAAATACTGAACTGTTTCTCAACATCTTGAGGGTGAAATAAATAGGAAGTGTTTCTCTAGAATTAGAGCTGTTATAAGGACATGGGTCACACTTCCTATTTTTATTCAGTTTGGAGGTGGTAGAATTATTTGTTTCAACTTTCAGTAATATTTCTGAAGCTATGTTAGAGGTCACTTTTGAAACACAATGTGAGATACTTTGTGACTCAGATTCTGAAGATAGAGTTAATAAGTTTTTTTGAAAAATTTTATTTTTCCATTATCATTTATACCCCTTATACCTCCCCCTATCATCACACTGTTGTCAGTGTCCACGGGTTCTTTTCCTTTTTGCTCAATCCCTTCACCCGCTGACCTGTGACCAGAGGTTTCAGCCTGCTCTCTATCAGTTTGTCTCTGCTTTGCATGTTAGTTCAGTTTGTTCATTAGATTCCACATATAAGTGAAATCAAAAGTTAATAATTCTAAAAAGTGGATGGGAAACATTCAGTATAAGTAAATATATCCATGGTTTTCTAGAGAATCCAAATCAAAACCGATCTCAGAAGTGATCAGTGGAAAATATGTGCTCTTCCACACACAGTTAATCTAAAAACATGGGAAATGAAGAAAATATCATTTAATGGCATCAACAGTAGTGTTATAGATTTTAATCAGGTGCTATCTGAATTACAGTCAGTATTCAGATATAAATAGGTTATGCATGTAACATTTATTAGAAAAACCCATATTTTTAAAGAAGAATGACATTTCAAATGATTACTTCCTACTTGATTGCTCAGAGAAACTTGTAAAATGCAAGTGTAACTGAGAAGTGACACTAATGAAGTGCCTGAATATTAGATTCTGAAAGCAGGGGGTCTTTTACCAAGGAAGGACTAGAAAGGATGCATTTCTTCTATTTTGCTAGCTTCAATTTTTTTTAAATGGACAAAATTTCCCCTTAATCTCTTGTAGCTCTATTCTGCCTCACTACCTACCTCTGAGGGTCTCTCTCCTCTCTGTTCCAGATGACCATGCACCTTCTTGCTATTCTGAGACACACTGAACATCCCCTCAAAAACTTGCATTAAAACTCTTATTTTTTTCAGTAAGGATAGACATTAAAGAAGAAAGCATTCTGATTAAACTAATTCTCAAAGTGTGAATGATTGGAAGCAAATACACACTTAAAATAGACAGGGAAGACTTATTCAAACTCCACAATTTGTCTGGAACTGAGTTAGAAGTTAGCTTATTATCTCACCTATATCTTTATAAAAGGTTATTACAGAAAAGAACACTAGTGTTCAAGTGGTTTAAGGAACTTGCTCAAAGAGCATAGCCAGTAAGTTATAGAGCCACGATTCAAGACATCAAAAATGTTCAAAATAATTTGGGGAGAGATACTTGTTGGTGTTAATTAATTAACACAGTTTCAGGTTCAGGTGAAGGGAAATGTTATTTAAAAATAAAGGGAAAATTAAAAGGAGCAGTATGTTAAGGCAGGTGTGTATTCCCCAAGACCAACTTAGGTATTATTCTCCTAGACCAATCTCCCCAAACTAGTTTAGTATATTTTCTTTCCCATTCTATTTTCTTCCCTTCCCATGTTTTATAATGCACTAATCTGAAAATTTTAAATTGTTTGCAACTCTGACTTTATTCTTTGTGATTCCATTCCAATCATCAAGATTTCTAAGCAGGAAACAAGTCACATTGTGATATTGTCATGTCTCATTATTTGTTGATGGATTTTTGGTTTTCATTGATGGGCATTTGGAAGGTGTTGTAGCCAGTGGAGAAAGAAAGATGTTGCTACCTGGGGCTGTGGAATCCAGCAGCAATTAATGTGGGGAGTGTGTGGTAGGACTGGGAGAAAGAGGGACAGAAGATAAGGAAAAAAACTGTTAAATCTAGAGTCAGATTCCCCAGTTGTTTGGGAAAGTTGGCTGTTTTAATATTACTTTTCACCTGAAATCAAGTTCTCCTTTCCACTACAGTGATTATATAAACTACATCATTGTTTGATTTCATAGGTTCCTACTGTGGCTTGTAGAAAAACTATCTGTTGTCCATCAAGAGAATCTGAAAAATGTAGAAGAATCTGGAAAATCACTACTGCTAAAAAATACTTTCCTCAAAATAAATTGACCTTAAAAATGAGGAGTCTCTATATTGATCTTGATTGTTATTTTCTGTTGTGTAATATCTCAGCAATTCTATTAAATATAATACTGAAAATATTCACCAAATCATAAATGATAAAAAAGAACACCACCACCAACAAAATAACCTCCTATCTAAGGAAGTTATATTTCTTGGTGGCATTTCAATTAAAACAAAACCTACCCAAGGTAGCATGATAATGTTTACTGGCCTCACTTTGCTCTAAAGGCATAGATAAAACACAAATTTTCACTAAAACAAAAGTGTATTACAATTCTCTTTAGATAAAATGAATATATTCATCAACACTGAAACACTTATATAGCCTAGACTCATTCTCATAGAACTTAGTTTTGAAAGTTTATAATTCACCTGGCCCTTGCTCAACTGCCAGGCACTTTGTCTGCAACGTGTCCTCCTTTGAAGTTCTTATTAAAATAATTAAGTAAAATAGATTTTAAAGTCCGATGTTGACACAATTTACTACTGCTTGTTTACTTTACTTTTCTACTTGCAAGAAGCTTTTGAAAGCAATCTTCCATGTTATCCTCCCCTACTTCTCAAAATAGAAGCTAATACTAAAGGTCAAGTTTTCTTTCCTCCCTAGAGAACCAGAGAATATATGAGCTCTCTTATAGGAATTCAGAAACACCCTCTTGCCTGAGGACATATCATCTGATACTGGGAATGGGGCTCTCAACATTTAATGAATATCTCTAACGCTAACATTGCGTGAACTGAGTCATAAAATGAAGCCTATAGCCTTTTACACACCTCACAACCCCTCTAGCAAGGAAAGAAGCTGCTCTTCTATGATGAAGATTATAAATATCTTCAGCATCTTCTAACATAAGGAGAGACTAGTGCATTGGTTATGAACCTGACCTTAGAAGTCATACACGTCTGCATGCAAATGCTAGCTCTGCTACCTTTGAGGTGTAACTCGGACTAGTCACTTCTTTTAGGCTCTCTGTTTGTAAAGTAGAATTAATAATACTTGTCTCTTACCCTGAGGATTGAATAATATCGAGAATAAAAATCTAAGCTAAATGCTTGCACATACTAAGCACTAAATAAATGATTGTTTTTTCCCTAGGAAGAAGAGCCTGAGTTGAAGATTCTTGTTCAATAAGTTTATTGGTTGAGTGTTTTCAGTGAGAGTGGGAAGAGCAGAAGGGGCAGAGGGGACAGAGTGTGGTCTCATCTGGGGGCTGGCTTCAGTCTGACTTCCTGAGGAATCTCCACAGCTCAAATTGCCTTATTCAATCTTACTTGAAGGGGAGATAGGGATCCCAGGAAGCAGGAGAGGGAAGGCCTCTCCAACCCGGGAGCTCCCATTTGCAGGGGGGAATGCTCTCTCGAGTGGTGCAACTTTGAGTTGTTATCAGCTAGAACTAGCAGCAATGGGAGAGGGGTGCACTCGTTGGTGAAAGAGATCAGGATGGGACACCCACAGCATCAGTTAGAACCTACTCCTGAAATTGCTAGATTCACTTGTGTCTCATGCCAAGTTCATCCGTCTAGGTGCAGCTCCTCCAGGTTTCTGCTTGGTCACACTATCTGGAAAAGCTTAAAATAAGGGTTAGCTGGACAGATTAAAACTCCTGCTGCTGCCATTGTTCCTGAGTCTGTAACTTAATTGTTCTCAGCCATGGATGATTTTACTCTCCAGGGGGCATCTGAAGACATTTTTGGTTGCTGCATTTGGAGGTTGCTCTTGGCATTATATTCAACAATGCACAGAACAGCCCCCACAGCAAAGAATTATCCAGAGCAAAGTACCAATAGTGCTGAGGTTGAGAAATCCTGCTGCCATCCTTCTGCATCACTTTATTGTTTCTCCACCCATTCTAGATTCTCAACAAACACATGTGTCGGTGAAGGTGGCTTTATGGTTGGTTAACATGGACTTTCATCCCTGAGAGATCTGAGCCCCATTTGGCGTGCTCATAACAGAAACTGTTATGGTTTCTGTAGAAGTACACTAGTTGAAACTGGGTGTGGGACTACCGAGAGATGTTCCAAAGAGTCACTTGAGTACTGAATGCAATTCTCAACTTTCCATCAAGAGGCTGAATGGCCTCCTCAAGGACTGGCATGGTTCTGGGGCTCAGCATTAATTCTCTGTTGCTAGCAGGTCAGACATTCAACTGGGGCAGTAGGTAGGTTAATTTGAGTGGGAGGAAGCTCCGGCTGTAGGGCCCATATGCAGCCTATGGATTGCTGTGGACCTCAAATGGCCTTTTTGGTTATTGATCACAATGGTTACTTCTGGCCATTTGCTGTCCCATCATCAGAAGCTCAGTCTTTTCTACCACGAACTAGTAACATTCCAGGAGCTGGTTGTTTTTGTTTTTTTATGACAGCTTTTTACAATATATTGTATTTCATCTTCATGAAATGTGCAATTCAGTGTTTTTAGTTCCTTCACAAAACTGGACAGCCATCATAATGATCTGATTTTAGAACACTCTCACCATTGCCAAATAGAACCCTATACCAATTAGCAATAATATTCTATAACCTCCAGTCCTAGGTAACAATTTTTTCTGTCTCTAGGATTTGCATATTCTAGAAATATCATATTAATAGAGTCTCATAATATATGGCATGTGTGTTTGGCTTCTTTCACTAAGCATTTTTAAGGTTTACCCATACTGTAGCATGAATTGGTACTTCATTCCTTTTTATTTAGGATTAATATTTCATTATATAAATAAAATTTCATTTATCTATTCACCAGTTAATGGACATTCAGGTTGTTTCTACATTTTGGCTGCTATAAATAATGCTGCTATAAACACTTTTGCACAAAATTGTATGTGAATATGTGAAGTCTGTCCATAAAGTATCCAGCCATGTACTATTAAATATAGAGACATTTATTGAAGAAGTTACAAGATACGAGAAACATTGTACATGGGACAATGATACCTCAAGTCTTTTTCAAAGAAGTCACCTTGGACCCTCACACAGTTCTCCCAGTCACCATCAGCTGCCCTATTATATTTTCCTGGATCTCATCAACTATCTGAAATCTTTTCTTTTTCAAAGGTGGTTTTAGTTTTGGGAAAAGCCAACTGTTGCTGGGCACCAAATCTTGGCTGTAGTGGGGCTGAGTCACCTGGGTGATTTGATGTTTCTCCAAAAAACTCTGTATGAGATGTGATGCATGAGTGGGTGCATTGTGATGAATCTGCTAATCACCAGTTGCCTGTAGCAGCAGCCTTCTGAATCATCCAAATAGTTTCCATGGATAAGTGACTAAGCTTCATGCAAAATTTGATGCAGATTCATTGCTCTACTTTCTCAGTCATTTTGAATGCAATGACAACACAGTATGTTTACTCAGTGGCATTGACCACCCCCACTGAGTAGTACAGTGAAGTCATCATTGTTCAAATATGAGCATTCCAGCCCATGCTCCTTGGCTGCCAGGTTACATCGATGTTGTGCAGACCATTCTCATTACCTTAACAATGGTTGGACTTTGTCTGGGCAGGCCTCATATGTCTTCAATTCTATATACCAAGAAGAGGAATTTCTGGGTCATACTGTGATACTATATTTAACATTTTGAGGAACTATCAAGTTATACTCCAAGGAAAATGCATCATTTTACAATCTCGACAAGTTTGAAAATTTTAATTTCTCAGCATCACCAACACTCATTTTCTGTCTTTTCAATTTTAACCATCCTGGTAGGTGTTTCCATTCTGGTTTTGATTTATTTTCCCCTAATGATTAATAATGTTGAACATATTACCAAGTGTTTATTGATGTCTTTCTCTTCTTTGAAGAAGTATCTATTCAAATTACTTGCCCACTTAAAAAATTATTTGACTTACTATTTTTTATTTGTTTAATAGAATTTCCCTCCTCATTAAGTTTTCTTGGAAGCATTTTAGAAACCAATTGACCACAAATATGAGAGTTTCTGTGTGGCCAGTTCTATTTCATTAATCTATATATTCCTATCCTTTCACTAGTAGCATACTGTTTTTATTACTGTAGCTGTGTAGTGAGTGGTAAATCAGAAAGTGTGAGTCTTACAATATTGTTCTTATTTTGTAAAAATTGTTTTGGCTATTCCAGCTCCCTGGCAAATCCATAGGTGTGACTTTTAGTATCAGTTTTGTCATTTTTTTAAAAAAAGCACATAGGATTTTAATTGAGATTAAATTGACACTGTAGATTAATGCAGAGAGTACTATCATATTAAGAATATTGTCATTCTCACATTTATCAAGGGAGTTTTATAGTTATCAGTGTATAATTCAAATTATAAATCTTCATTACTTGTACATTGATATAATTTGTTGTTATACCACACATCTCTGACTCTCCATTTCTCTTTCTTTTTCTCAAACCTATCTTCAAGTTCACTAATCCTATTTTCTGCCAATTCAAAACTGATGCTCAGTACTTGTAGTCAATTTTTCACTTCGTTTTTTAAATTTTTAATTTTGAAATTTCTATTTGGTTATTTTTATAATTATAATCTCTTACTGATACACTCCAGTTAATCCATCAATGTTTTTTTACTTTCCTTTAAGTCTTGGTCATGATTTTATATAGTTTCTTAAAAATACTTGAAAGCTATTTTAAAGTCTTTGTCTAGTAAGGCTAACATCTGTGCTACCTCAGGGACAGTTTCTATTGATGGATTTTTTTTTCCTGTTTATTTACATGTTCAATGATTTTTTTGTTGAAAAATGTGCATTTAAGTATTACAACATAACAGCTCTGAAAATCAGGTCACACACCTCCCCAGGGTTTTTTGTTGCTGTTTCTTTAGTGACTTTCTTTGTATAAATTAATAAGGTATGTATTTTTATTATGCGTACACAATGAAGTATTTTTTCAGTTAGCTTATTGGTCACCTAGTAATTGAAAAAATATTTCTATAAATATATATAATTTTATTTATTTATTTATTTATTACGTCTTAAGGCCTTGAACCAGAAATTCCAGTCTTTGCTGAAAGGGTTTGTGTTTGTTTTGGTGGATATGACTTTAATGCTGCAGTAAGCAGTTTAAAATTCTGCCTTGGCCTTTATTACCTGCTGGTAAAGAAACTTAGAGTGAGCCAGAGGTGAGAGAATAGGGCTTTCTTATATTCTTCCTGGCATGTGCAGAGCCTGGAACCTGTGTATGGCCTTCTAGATCCCCATAAATGTGCTGGAGCTTTTTGAAACCTCTATAGATATCATACTCCTCAGCTCTTTCTTTTAAATCATTTAATTACCCTCTTCTTACCCCCAACTGGTATTATTGCCTCAAGAAACTGTGATGTTAAATGATTGCTACTGATTGTTTTTGATTAGGGATCAAAATGCCTTGGGGATAAGGCTGTTCATGAGTTCAGAGTCAATCAGATAAAGACAAGATCTGAGAACATAGATGATCTGGGAGCTGCAAGTCAGATCAAATACTGACAATTCTATGGGAACAGAGTTTTTTAGAGAAGCTTCAAATTTGTTTTACCTTCTCTAATGACTGCTAGACTACAGATTTTAAAAAATATTTTAATTTTGAAGCTGTTGTTTTTAAGGTTACTATAGAGTCATGGAAATGGGAACGGGGATTTAGACAGGTTAAAATACCACAAAGCTCACTGTTGTTACCAAGATTCAGTTTTTTTCTTAAATAAATACTTTTTGAATTTTTTAAGCCTATGGTCAATTTCCAGGGCTATGAAAAAGCTGATTTTAAAACCTTGTGCTAGTGTTCTTATTGCTTTTATGGATGAGTAGATTTTCAGAAATCCATATTGCATTATTCTGGAAGTTATTTCCCCCAGGAACAACTTTTTAAATGGTGCATTTAATAGTGCATTTTTTTCTGGTGTAATGCCATATGGCCTATGCTATAATTCTGCTATTGGAATTTTTCTGAAGCTCTATATGGCTTCTTTATCTATCATAGACACATCAAATAGCTTGAGTTCTATGGGGTTATATAACCCATGGGAAGGGTTGAGCATACTACAGGCTGACACCATTGCTAACATTTCTTCCTTTGGCTGTATTCATATGTAACAACCTTAATATCACTTGATAAATGGGTTCAAACAGTATTCACAAGTATGGAGTATGTTTCCTCCAAAACTCAAAGAAACCTCCAAATTTTGTATTTCTTTCCTCATGGTATGAAGTGATAGATGCAATAACTTGTATATCGCTTTGAAGGACATGTCCTAGAGTCCCCCAGTCTACTAGATCCCCAACAGCCTTATTGATGTATTAATCTCCTCAATCTTTATAAGGTTTATTTCACAACTTCTGAAGCACATACTTCCCTTGAGTGTATCCAGAGTACTTGCCGTCTCTTTTTCATTGAACTTGTTATGCATGATGTCATCAATACAGAGGACCAAAGTAATATTGTTTGGAAAGTGCCAGATAATTTAAGCCTTTTAAATCATATTGTTACAAATCACAGTAGAGATAAAGGTCCCTGAGGCATGACCATGATTGTGGGCAGTTGATTATTCTATGTGAATGCAAAATAATTTTGACCTTCCTTCTCTTGGAAGAAACAATTTGCTATGGCCCCTGGGCAATCCTACACACTCTTGATGGGTGTGCCAAGAATGCAAAGGCCTGAGTGCTCTTTGGCCTGGCCATTTCTCAGGATAATGGTTGAGAAATGAGGTAATAAGACTTGCTTCCGCCTATTACAATAATGGGAAATCTTCCAAGTTATTTATTTTCCTCCTGTAACAAAACCAATTTCAAGTGCACAGAACCTTGATGGGCTCTTTTATTTGATACTAGGGAACTGAAGAAAACCAGCATGCAGCTCTGGCTACTGCTTTTGTAATACAGACCTTTGTCTTGGAGCCATGAATCTTGTGTCTTCTCCCAACATTGTAAGTGCTGAAACACAGACTAACTTGTTACTTGTAAATAAGGCAAAACCCTGGATTCTGTAGTTTTTGAGTTTTGGCAATGAGAATGGGTTGCTGATAGATGCATGGATTTCTGGAATAGAAAAGATGAGTGCCAGTGTGGGTTAGGTTAGGACATAAGAGAAAACACCACAAAATCTCATAGTTAATGCTCTTCCCCAGTGCTTGGGAGGGAGTAAGGGTCTCCCATGGCTTTACTTATTAATGAATATTTAGAGGCTGAATGAAGGGAGGTAAGATTGAAACTAGCCACATGCATGGTACCTGGGTTCATTTTCTTCCAAATGAAAGGAGGAAGAAATATTACAATGACAATGGGGAAGAAAGACCCAGGACCTTAATGAAAAGACAATGTGGTGCTAAGTTAAGGGGTCCCAACACTGGGACAAATGATGTCAACCAGTATGGGTCATTAACAAACTGTAACAAAATTAAGACGTTAGTTTCCTTTCTGAGGAGACTTTTAAGACTATGTGGGTGGGTTTATAACCACCTATTCCTCCAATGTTCAATCAAAAACTAATGTCTCCTTGGCCCTACTATTACCAAAAAGAAGGACCAACCTGTTCTGTCATTTTTTAAAGAGTGAAGACAGTATATGCTTTACTAAACACTCTTTCCAGTAAAATGAAAACAATGTGTCCAGAGGATTAGCTAACTGGCCCTAGTATCATTTTAGTGTCTCATGACAAATGACAGCTGCTCCTTTGAAGGGAGACAGAGCTCTTATTTTGCTGCCTGTTGCAGAGTTGTTGATTCAGGAGGGTCCTTAGCTCACAGAGTATTCCCTAAATGTCTGGACCTGGTTCACTGATGAGTCAGTGAACCTGACACTTGATGGTGTCCCCTGGGGATGCTGCAGCTGTTAGCCTCAGTCTAGGCTGTACAGAACCAGAAGCAGGAGTGGTGATTCTACTCAGTGGGAAGAACTCAAGGCTGTTCTCACAGTTATGGCCAATATTCCCCTTTATAGCTTTACTGACTCTTGTGCTGTTGCCAATGGCCAAGCCATTTGTTCAGTCACTTGAAAAACCACAGATTGGTAGACTAAAGACACCACAAACTGAAAACAAATCATGACTTTATATTTGGCAGTCTCTGTCAAATAGATGCCCATTGTAAGTATCCATTCTCCATCACCAAGTTGCTGATCATGCCTGCATTGCTCAAATTGCTGCCTTGCCACATGAATTGGTCATCACACTGGACATGGTCATGCATTACCATCAGGCTCTGGGGGTCTGTGTTTTATAAAGAAGCTACAACTGCATGCTATGTTTGTGGCTTCTGCTGATAACTCATCTGTCTCATGATGAAGAGCTTGTTGACTTTCCTGGATCCTGGCATATTGTAGATGTTGGAGTTTTGATTTTCCTCACCCCCTGAGGGTGACCAATGATTTTACAATGCTTCAAACAGGATTTTATGGTTATAATACTGTGGTCCAATTATACCATTTGGACCATTAAAACTAATCTGTTTCATGATTTTTGCTTTTGAGCCTTCTATGATATGACAATGATATTCCCTTTGTCATGAAGGCCACCCACTAATAGACCAATGGTCAACATATTTGATGGGCATCCCGTGCTCCCTACTATTTATAGATTTTGAATATGGTTGAATATTGGAAGGATTTCTGACTCTACTACTCTTACCCTACCCAGTCCACCACCTCAATAAGGGTGTGAATGAATTCATACCCTTATAAAGATAGGTTAATTCTGAATGATTCTTGGGTAATAATCAGGAAAAAATTCTAGGTGTGAATGGAGGATAATTGGATAAAAGTAAAGTTATAGGTACTGGGATTGGATACACTAATTTTGTGGTGGTTGAAGGACAACAAAACCCACTGGCACTGGAGGAAAGGAGAGTTTAGACCCTGGAATGTATGGAGGGCAGAGATGATTAATTTTCTTTGTCCTCCAGATGCAGCCCTGCTGCTCAAGTCAGGTAGCAGCTGCACCCAACCATCCAACCTGAGGCTAACTTTTTTGTATACATTCATGTGCTCTAAACACAAAACACTCAGGTGAAGATAGCAGGGCTTGATCTGTTCTGTTGTGCCTGATGCCATCAACAGTAGATCCCCGCCAAAAAGATACACAAACACAACTTTGTTTCTATCCAATTGATCATATGATCCTCTTGATGCCTGAGATGGCTTGGTAATGTCACATGTGGCTACCAAGTCTGCACATACTCAGTGATACTGCACCCATGGCTTAACAAAACCAGTATAAGGGTGATCAGAATCAAGTTTAACAACAACTTCTGAACCAGAGTGACTGAATAATGACTTTTTATGTTGTACATTTTGTGTGGGGAGAATGGGCCATGGACTGACTCTCCATTGGTGTTGGGGGTGCCTTGGGACTCATGTTTTGTCCTCTGTAGTTATTGGGAGTTCCCAGCAGCCCTTCTGTCACATCCTGTTGATTAAGACAGTTGTACAGGTACATCCAGATTCAAGGACCAATGTCATTATATGAAGTGAAAGATGAAACCTATATTGATGTATATTTGGGGAATATACAATCTATCACACTTTATAATTATGGAATTTTATTTTCACGTCTACTGAGTCTTCAATGATTCCTCCATATACCACTATTGATGTATGAAACATTTAAACCTGTAGAGAATTTTTATTAGTTTGAGCCAAACTGATGACAATTGCCAGGAAGTAAAACCTATAGATTGAGAAAATGTTCTGAAAAATGGAAGTTTTGCAGCTTATTGTATACATTATAATCAAAGGAAGAGCTGTAAGGGGGATTACAGGAAATCCATTGATGGTTCTTTAGGAAGGTGAAGGGAAAGCAAAGTGGGGAAATCTCTGAGATTGGATAAAGAGTAAAAAAGAGAGTCTACCTTGCTGAGTACAGGATAGTTAACAATTAACATTTATATTACAAAGAGATGGTATGTGGGGAATAAGGTAACAGAGAGGTTCTATGTTAACAGAGAGGTCTTGTGCAGTGGATGTGCCGTGAGGGTCTGGAAAAAGGGGATTACTCAGACATTTCAAGGAAATGCAAATAAAAAGTAAGAAGGACAACAGACAGGCTTACTAGTAAGGTAAAGATAGACCTTTGTCAAAGAAGCTACATGTGTAGGATGTGACTGCCTGCCATGACAACCTCTGCTTTGAATTAGAGATTTTTATGTTCTATTGACCTATGTGGTTACCCTCGGTCTCTGAGTTTGTAAGGCCCACCATGATCTTGTCAGGTTAGTATGTGGCCCCCTTTTTCTTCACATTACTGTAATGAATACACTTGTTTCAAATATGACTGTATTTAGATATTATGCTATTTATTCACATCTCTTATATTCCTTCATTATTGAAATCAGCCTTGATATCTGAATGAAGTATTTACATTATTAAGTCCTACCTCTTGGAGTGTACACTTTATATGAAAAAGATCTTTTGTTGCTCTTAGGTGAATACACAGAATCTAGAACATTATCAGATGTATACTAAGTACACAGTAAATGTTGAATGAATAGCCCAGAGGTCATATGTCAGCTTTCAGTAAGCAGTCAACAGGTAAAGTACATAGTCTAAGAAGCAAAACTGAAGGTAGGTAACAAGAGCCATTGATGGGTCAAGTAAGAAATTACCAAAGTTCAGGTAGCATGAACATTGCCATTAGGTCTTGAATCATTAAACTGCAGAAAAGATTATGTCTCACCTGGGACTGTTTTATTAGCCTCTCTATGTGTTCTGCAGTTTTAGTTCTCTGGTCTTGGTAATGTAAAGCACCATTTGACATTGAGCAATGACACATTGGCCAATGGGATTCCCATCTTTCACTAACACCTTAAATAAATGTGAAACATTTTGTATCTATAATCATATGTAATTATCCTACACACCCTACAGATAAATGTTAATAGTCTCATTTTTGATGATTTACTTACTCAGGCTCACTAGATTGTAACTGGCACAGACCTGATTCAAGCTCTTTATTGTTATTTTCTCCTTTAGCTCCATTGATTTGACCAATAATATTCCACCCACTCTGATCTACTGCAATTGTGAGGCAAAGACAAAATGCATCTTAACCCTGTGCTTACCCATTGGTGGAATAAGTAACTGTACATACACAGAAATTTTTGTTGCACTAGAATAGTTATCTTAACAAAGAAAATATTTCCCATTGGATCGTTGATTGTAATAATAGTTGTATTGTCATAGTTTAAATAGCTAACATTTATCTAAATTTTACTGCATGCTAAGCTGTTTTCTATTTTTTTAGTGTGCAATTTGTTAACATGAAAGAATATTTCATATCTTTCACTCAGTAATTAGAGATAAGGTTTAAAGCCCAAGTATTTCTGCAAATGTAATCCACTGATTCATGTCATACTAAATTTTTCTTGTTTATCTGTTTCACAGAAACCCTTGTGCTTCCAGGTCAAATTTCTCCTCTTCTTCATCAACTTTGGTGTACTGTGAGGGGTTCATTTTCTGAACTGAGAGGTTTTTTTTTTTCAGAGCAGTGTAAGAAAATGTTTTCTTTCTTTTTTTTTTATTGTTGTTCAAGTACAGTTGTTTCCATTTTCTCCCCACCACTTCCCCTACCCCAGCCATCCCCATCTCCCACCCTCGATCCTACCCCTCTTTGGCTTTGTCCATGCATCCTTCATATACGTTCCCCCTTTTCACCCTATTATTCTCACCCACCTCCTCTTGAACTGACAGATTTTATAGTCTGTTTCACTTATTTGCTATTTACTATATTATTGACTTGTAAATGGATATTCATTACACTCAAATTTCTATTAAAAAACAACATATTTTTAATCTTTTGTACCAAGTGTGAATAACAAAAATGTTTGTGTATTTATTTTTTTATGTATTTATTTATTTTTATGTATGAAAATATGTTTTTGTCCTCTTGTTTCCCAATAGGAGGTAATTTGCAGAAAATATAAACAATGAAATAAAAACAAATAAGAATAGAAAAATATGAATACTAATAGAAAGTAGTGAACAGTTCAGGAAGTATAGTGCAAAGGAAATAAGTCCCTTTGGCTCCTCTTACTCTGATGGTGAAAGAAAGGGAATCACAAGCATTCACCTGATTCACATTGAAGAAAACACATTAACCTTTTAGAGAAGGCAAATGATTTCTAGCACTAATCTTTAAATTTTTTATCACAGAAGTGTCTTATGAGGACTGTGAGTAAATTAATAACTAATATACTCAAAAATAGACCTCAGCACACCCAGTACGGCTTTTAAAATGGCATTTCTGTCTTCTCCTCAGAGACATGAAGGATTTGGTAAAACCAACCAATATAACGTTTATTTTTTTAAAAAAAGTGATTGAGATTATTTCAATTTTCAGTTTTAAAATTTCATTTACTCTCATCCCTCTCAAAATAACTTATCATTGGGAAAAAAATCTTGATGAATCAACCCACTTGACAAAACAAAACAAATTTTAAAAACCTGAACACAGTTTTTCTTAAATAAGGCAATGAATGTTTTAAAAAATAGTGAACTTATTTATTGAAAAAGAGAGAATATATTGAAAAGTGCACACATCCTAGGTGTTCACTAGACGAACTGCCACGAACTGAACAGTTCAGGTAACCATGACCCCGCCACGCAGTAGAACATTTCATGGCCTTTCAAGTCACCATTGCTCCCTACCCCCAAATAACCACTGTTCTATTTTAAATAGCATAGCTTACTTTTACTTATTTTTGAATTGTTTATAAAAGGAACCACACAGTTCATACTCATTTGTATCTGGCTGCTTTAGCTCAATATTATATTTGCGATCCCCACAGCCAAACTTGGGCTGTGGTGTGTAGTAGTGATTCACTGGTTTTCATTTCTGAATGGTATTCCATGTACAAATATACCACACTTTATTTTATACAATTCACATGCTAGTGAACACATGGGGTTTCTAGTTTGGGGCTATTGTAACTAACACAGCTTTGAATATTTTTATACAAGTTAGTTAGCCCATGTTGAAGAGAGATTGCTGGACCATCAGAGATGTGTGTGTCCAGTTTTGATAGATATCACTAGTTTTCTAAAGTGTCTGGACTAATTTACACGTCTATTAGTGGTACATGAAAATTCTAGTTGTTCAGTATTCTTCATACTTGTTTCTGTCAGTCATTTAATTTGAATCATTCTGGTGGTACTCAGTGGTATCTCATTGTGGCTTTAATTTACATTTCCCATGTATATAGTGAAGTTGACAACTTTTTCTTAAATAGTGTTAAAAGTTACTAACAGTTATGGATGTAAGCCCTACTTTTTTAATCTTAATTTTTTATGTAAAAAAGTTTTTAATTTTAATAAAATCTAATACATCAATCTTTCCCTTTAAGTTATTGTTTCTTTTTTCTCTTTCTACCCTAGGTTATGAAAAAATGTATTTTGTTTTCTTGTAGAAGAATTAAAATTTACTTTTCACATTTAATCCACATAAAAACTTTTCATCACAACTGCATGAAGAATGAAGTAGTAACAGAATTAATAATGGTAAAAATAATAAATAGTAGTAGTAATATCTGTCATTTCTGGTGTGCTAAATATTCTGGAATTTTAATCCTCATGATAATTCTGCAATGTAAGTGTTATTGTCTACAATTTAAAGTTAAGAAAATTGAAGCACAGGGTGGTTAAGTATCTGTTGTCCTTCTGATAATAAAAGATGAAGAGAGGCTTCAAATCCATCTCTGTTTCATTCTATAGACCACATACTTATTATGTCACCATATTTTCTTCTAAGGATTTCTGTTGGTAGATTGTGTGTGAGAGCCTTAAAATCTGTGTACTCTAAAAGCAAAAACTCTAATTCCAGGAGAAAGAAATCAAGTGCATAAAATAAAAATAAAAAGCAACATGTAGTGGAAATTCTAAAGCAGCACATCAATGAAATCTGAAAATACATAAAGATGAAAATAATGCACTGTGAACTCAGAAGAAAAGAAGGTGGATCAAAGGAACTGGCAACAATAGAGCCTTACAAATGAAATCATTAATGTACTGTTCCAATCTACAAAGCATTGTTGAAAAGCAAGCAAGAAAGAGAAAAAAGCAGGGAAAATTGATTAAAGTCAAGGACATAAAATTCTGAGTGTTATCCATTTTATAGGTTATGTTTCTAAGTTCACACTCAAGAGGCTTTTTATTTCCTTGTTATTTCTTTGTTTTCATGTAGGTAGGCTCTCATCCAGATAGCGGAGATGGTGGTTTTTTTATATCAGCTATTGTCAACACAACACAATAAAAAACTTCCCACTGATTAAATCAGAATATTGCTTTCTATTAAGTTATTTTTCATAACAGACCTTCATCTAAATGAGTAAACAACAGTAAAATAAATAGCTTTAAATTAATAAAATGTAAACATATCTCATTCAGTATCTACCTCAATAATTTTCTTTAATATGTTTCTCACAAAGCAAGGAAATTATTTCCCTTGAAGTGGTAAAGAGAAACTCATGATGATTTTTTTGAATCAGAATGTGCTCTATTATGTGACTATTCTTCCACCCACTAATTTTATAGGTTTAATATACCCTCAAATCTGGGTAGCATTCCGTTGTAATTGTAGTAACAGTATATTGTCATTAAAAATTTTAACAACTACAGAAATGTCCATAGCTGTCAAAGTCAGAGACTGTATTCCTCCTCACAAACATTTAAAACAATGCTTAAAAATAGCTCATTGAAGTTTTGTGGCAGAGAGTTAAATTTTCTCATCTTAGCTTTTGTGCCATTTATCTGCTTTGATGATGACGTTCCTATAAAGGTGATGCTGAAATAGTTAAGAGAGTTAAAAAGATGACAAATTAGTAATAAAATATTATAAAAATGTAATAATCATATTATAAATGAAAATGTCACCACTACTTAAGGATTTAAGCACTTAATCATACCCTACTACATGAGTTTAACTGAAGGAAATACCACGAGAATTAAATATAGTATGGGAGAAATGTACTTTGTAGCAAGATAGTTTTGTATGGAGGTATTTGATATGAGAGATTAGCACTTTCAGGTTGCTTCTTCTCAGACTCCAACAAGAAGCACTCACCTGAAGATGATCTAAAGAGGCTTTCTGTGAATAAAGAACAGAGTTACCAGAGAGGAGGGGGAGAGAGATAATGGATGGGATAATAGGGGAAGGGCCACCAAGGAACATGTATAAAGGACACATGGACAAACCCAAAAGGGGTAAGTTCGAGGTTGGGAGGTGGGGATGGCTGGGGTGGGGGACCATAGGGAGATAAAAATGGAGACAATTGTACTTGAACAACAATAAAGAAAGGAAAAAAAATAAAAAGCAACAGTTATCAGAAGAAGGGAGTGGGGATTAGTAAAGGGTAAAGGTGGGGCAAATATATGGTGACAGAAGATAATTTGACTTTGGGTGGTGGGCACACAATGCAATATACAAATCATAGAAATGTACACCTGGAAACTATATGACCCTATGAAGTAATGTCACTGCAATACCTTTAATAAAATGACTAAATACATAAGCAAAAGCAAAAAATAAAAATAAAGAGGCATTCCATGTTATGCACAACTATTCCCCTGACCAAAAAGATGAACAGATTGGGGCAGGCCCCTGTGGGAAAATGGAGGCTGAAGTCACATTAATTTTCTCAGAGACCAACAGGAGGGACAGGAAGGACTCAAACTCAAAATGGATGAAAGACTTGAATATAAATCATGACACCCTAAAAGTCCTTGACAAAAACATAAACAGGATAATTTCAGATATCCCACATAGCAATATTTTGCCCATATATCTCCTAGGGCAAGAGAAATAAAGGAAAAAATAAACAAAATGGAATACTTCAAACTGTAAAGTTTCTGCATGGCTAAAGAAACCATCATCAAAATGAAAAGGGAACCAACTGTATGGGAGAACATATTTGCAGATGATACATCGGACAAGGGTTTAATCTCCAAAATACATAAAGAACTCATCTGAATCAACACCAGAAAGACAAATAATCCAATAAAAAATGAGCTAAGGATCTGAATAGACACTTCTCCAAGGAGGACATACGGATGGCCCATAGACATATGAAAAGATGTTCTATATCACTAGCCATCACAGAGATGCAAACTAAAACCACAATGAGATATCACTTCACACCTGTCAGAATGGCCATCATTAATAAAACAACAAGCAACAAGTGCTGGTGAGGATGTGGAGAAAAGAATGTTTTTGCACTGTTGATGTGAATGCAGACTGGGGCAGCCACTGCGGAAAATGGTATGGAATTTCCTCAGGCAACTAAAAATGGAACTGCCTTTTGATCTTGCAATTCTGCTGCTGGGATTATACCCTAAGAATCCTGAAACACCAATCCAAAAGAAATTATGCACCCCTGTGTTCATAGTGGCATTATTTACAATAGCTAAGAACTAGAAACAGCTTAAGTGCCCGTCAGTAAATGAGTGGATCAAAAAACTTTGGTATAGTTACATAAAGGAATACTGTGCAGCAGAAAAGAAAGAAGGAACTCCTACCTTTTGTGACAGCATGGATGGTACTGGAGAATATTGTGCTAAGTGAAATAAGCCAGTTGGTGAAGGACAAATATTGTAGATCTCACCTATAAGAGGAATCCAATGAACAAAATAAACTAACGAACAAAATAGAACCAGAGGCATGGAAACATGGAACAGCCTAGAAGCCACCAGAGGAGATGGGGGAGGGGGATATTGGTGGAAAGAAGGGGAAGGGACTAGACAAAGAACATGTGTGAATGACCCATGGACATGGAGAATGGTGTGGGGATGGACTGTGGGAGTGGTAGGGGTGAGATGAGCAGAAAGGGCAAAGGGGAAAATTGGGACAACTGTAACAGAATGACAATTGATTTAAAATGATTAAATGATTTAATTAAAAAAGAAACTAGGAAGGATCAAGAAAGTAAATAAAAATTCAAAATAGAAATCTACAGTAAGAGAGGAAAATGGTGCTTTAAAAAATGAATGAAAAATAACAATGCAGAGAGGAGACAGAAAGAAACAACTTCAGAAAGTCCCCATAGTCTGGGTTGGCCTGTGTAAAGAGTAGGTACTTCGTTCACCATCCTGAAGCGGTCATCTGTTATTTCCAACACAAGTATTGGAAATGGCATGTATAGAATATGGATAGTTTCTCTAACAAAACTGTATGCTTAGTGCTGACAGTAAATAGTTCTTCACTCAATTACCAAATATCTTTGAGTGTTATTTATGTGACAGGCATATTCAAAATCTGGATGCATATATTTGAATATACATAATTCCTGACCTCAAGGGATTCACAGCTAGTAAAATGTATGTCCAAGTCAGCCATCACCACAAAACAATTCTGCTTAGCACTGTATGGAAGGGTGGTACTCTTTGATTCATGAAGAAAGATACCAAATTTCACGTGGGAGAGAGGCAGGCTTCATGGAGGAGGAAATGGCTGAGCTAATTTTAAATTTAAGTAGGGCTTTACCAATGGGCAAGCATGAAAGAATAATTCCAAATAGAGGTAATATTTGGAGCAAAAGCATCTAAATATTAGATTCTGAATAGCATTCTACATATGAGCTCATCCTTGGGCTATGGGTATTCTTTAAAGGATGTTCACATATTGGCATATTCTTGGATCTGCACTTCAGAGTTTCTAGTATCTTGTTGGGGTTATTCTGGGAGTACACTACCAGGAGAAGAAATAAAAAATAACAGCTGGAATGTATTGTGTGCTATGGGCAAGGCACTCTCTGAAACATTTACTGTGTAATATTTAATTCTCACAACAACCATGTGAGGTCACTTTTATTATTGGTTCAGTTTTATAGATGGGAAAATAGAAGAGTGGATTATAAGGACCAAAACTGCTGCTGCTAACTCATGATGAATATATTAGACAGCAAGTAATAAGGACTTATGTGCCAGACCCTTTGCTAATCTCTGCATCTGTGCTATCATTTCTAAGTCTCATCATGATAGATGAAACCGGCCCAGAGAGATTAAGTGACTTGCCCATAATAGTTAAGTCACAGAGCTGGAACATGAACCCAGAGCTCTCTGCTTCTCACCCAGAGGCATGGGAAGTTGAGAGTCTTGTCCAAGGGCCTCATTGGTCTCTTAAATTTAGTGGCTGTGATGCAGAAGCCTGGAACAAGGGGTGAGAATTTGGAGTGTGTGCTGTGGAGATGAGCAAAGGAGTTGGTCAGCATCACAGACTATACTCAGGTTCACTGGATGGCATGGAAATACACAAGTGCCATACATTAGCAGTTTACTTAAGCCCTAGTGTTATATTTAACTTAGTTTAAGAGTTTACTTAGCTCGGGGATGATGCACTGGCCAGAACAGACTGGTGTCCTTGGCAGAGCTCTCTCTCCTTGCCTCCCTCAGTTCCATGGAGACACACTGGTTGTCATGGCTAGTCTGAGGAGCCAGAGCAGGTCTGCACAGGCCAAATGCTTTGAATATTCCCCACTACCAAATGCTGTCGCATATGCCTTCCTGGTATGCCAGGCTCAGCGGCTACGATAACAAGACACTCCAGATAACAGGATGTGCACAGAAACTGACAGTACCCATTTCCGACGTTATTTCCATTTTACTCACAGGTCTGGATGACTGCCCTAAGGGGGTCGGCTGTGGTCCAGGTTTCCCCACATGAACTCCTACTACAAGGACATGCAGAAATAGTGGTTAATGATGACGATACCAAGGATTATAGCGACAGATTGAAGAACTGATATTCTACCAAAAGCACATCACAAGGAAATGGAATTAAATAATTGTGAATAAATGACAGCTTTTCTTAAGGAAGAGAAAGAATGTGAATGTTAAAAAGACCATAAAAGTTTGTCTCAAAAAGAACTTTAACTCAAGTGACAGAAGATGGAAAGATACTAATGGGGTGGGGGTGAGGTGCGGGAAGGTCCTGCAAAGTACCAATATAGGCAGCATTAGCACTATCATCCTTATCACGATTTGGGTGAAGTACCTTCCCAATAAGCCTGCCTGTATCTCTTGCTAAGCAGTTATGCGGTAAAGAAACTTTTCAGTTAGTCCCTTGAGAATATAGCTGGAGCTGCTTCTTGCTTCTCTCCAGGCAGAATATTCTGACATTGTTATTTATTTGCATTTTGTCTTGTTCTGAAGATGATTTGAGCTATCTTACAAAATTCATAGTCTATACTGATATAACACAAATAGATGAGAAAATAAATCCAGGAAAATAAGCCTGTGTGTGTATGTGTGTGTGTGAGAGAGAGATAGAAAAGTACCTTCAAAAAGGAGTTATTTATCTTGTAGTTTCTGATTCAACCCAAAACTTCCTTCCATAAGGTATCACAATATAAAAAAGTAAGTCTTTTTTCGACAAAATGCAAACTTATGTCTCTACTAAAAGAGAAGCTGGAGAAAACCTCTCTTGAGAAAAAGTGAATGGACAAATAAAGATTTCTCATCCCAGACAAAAGAAAATAACCTAGGAAGGGAGCCAAACACAGAAGATTCCAAGGAGAGAGATGGAAAGTAATGCCAAGAGGCAAACATAAAAAAAGATTTAGAGATCTAACTAATTAAAAATTTAAAAGCTTTATTTGTCAAAAACCTCATAAACAACCTAAATGTTCTAAGGTAGAGGACAGGTTGAAACACTCTAACTGCATTTGCAGTGTAGGTGGGAATTTGCTGAGCCAGGACAATCTTTGGCTGAAGGAGGTTAAGCATTGGTTCAAGGTCACTCAGCAAACATATGGGCTGATATTTCTCTGCCCCATAGCACATGCTCTTAGCCATCATTTTCTTCCTCCTCCTTTATATTTCCCTGGGATTTATCTCTTTCATCTCTTTTAAAGCTTGTTTTCTTTATTATTTCTATAAATTTTACTTTGTTTTTATATTCACTGTATTCTTCCATTGTTCAATGATTTTCTTGGTATTCTGTTAATGTTTATTGAATAAATAAATGAATATTCTAACTTCTTATTTTTGACATACAGACTTTGGTAGTCAAAAGCTACATTACATTCTCACTTTAATTATGATTGTTTTGTATATTCTCTTGAATTTTCAGTGGATGGAATAATCATTTTTGGAAATAATTATAAATGTGTTTTTCTTTTTTAACAGTCCCAAGTTTTTTTTTATATCCCATGTCTTGATGTCTACGCCAGAACTTCAGAACTATGTGAAGTGACACAGGAGATTTCTGATATAGTTGCTTAGTCCATTAGTAAGAATGTGGCTGATGTTTTTCTATTAAGAAGGCTGCTAAATTGTTATGTTAGTTTTTTCTCTGTTTAAAAAAGATATTTTAGCCCTGGCTGGTGTGGCTCAGTGGATTGAGTGCCGGCCCACAAACCAAAGGGTCACTGGTTTGATTACCAGTCAGGGCACATGCCTGAGTTGCAGGCCAGGTCCCCGGTAGGGGTGCTCAAGAGGCAACTGCACATTGATGTTTCTCTCCTCTTTCTCCATTCCTTCTCCTCTCTCTGAAAAATAAACAAGTAAAATCTTTACAGACAAGATGCTTTCAAGTGCTTTTTCGCACATTTTGAGGATGCTTCCTTCTATTTATGGTTTATGATTTTTTTCTAACAGGAACGGATATTGAATTTTATTTACTGTAGGTGTTTCCTTTTTGGGTTAGTTGAAGTAAATCTTTCTATCTCTAGATGTCTTGTTGTTAATCATTTCTTGTATTCCTACTTGATACAAATACTATATGGTTGTGACAGATAATGTCAATGAAGTATGTCAAGTTTTATTTCGGTTTGCATAAAAACTACCTGGAACAAATGCTAAAATTCAGATTCTACGGCAATCTTTCTGGAGATTCTGATTCAATAGGTTTAGAGTGAGGCTGAGAATTTTATTTTTTAGAAATACCGTCTTTAATCAAAGACATGGTAATCCCACCATGATTGTAACACAGGTGATACACAGGACAAATTTTGAGAAACATGATTTAAACAAACTATTGAATTATACTTATTTGTATTTTCATTATTGTTGAAGTAATGTAAAACAATAAAATTAACCTATTTTTTAAAATGTTCTTGTGTTTGCTTTTATTTTAAGAAGATTTTGACATATTTTTATCACTTGTTTTGCTAGCTTCATTAAATAAATTAGAATATATTAAAAGATTTTTTTAAATGATGCTCACTGTTCATAAAACGTGAGAATTTTCTATTAAGAGTTTAAAAGAATATTTGGTAAAATAACCTAATGCTGAGGCTTCATTTGTTTGAATGAATTTTGAGAGAGCTTAGTTTTCATCTCTGCTATGGTTACTGACCTAACAAAAATTACAGTGGGAGAGTAGCTAGTTTGGTGAGAACATACCATAAACAAGGGCTCTAGCAGAATATAGAACTGGAAAGTTTATATGGGACTGCATCAAGGAGAGCCTTGAATGGAATTTTAATGTACATTGTATAATTTAATGTTATGTATGCATGTATATTTGTATGCAAACACACACACATATTTCATCCCCATCCCACCTCCTGTTGTTGTATGGGTAAGGTCATGGAAATCTGAATAGGTAAGTAGTGTGACTTGTTTGAATTCTAGGCCTTTTTTCTGGTAATAAGCTAAAGGACTTATGAGTGATATAATATAAAACAGATATGTTTGAAAGTTAAAACATCTCACCTCCCTCACTGCTATGTACTGATCGTTGTCCCTCCAAATGTACATGTTGAAGCCCTAACATACAAGGTGATGACATTTGGAGATGGGGTCTTTGATGGTAATTAGGATTTGATGAACTGGTGGGGGTGGGGTCCTTATGACTGCATTCGTGCCCTTAGGAGAAGAGACCTTAGGAGACCTTAGGAGAAGAGAGCTTGCTCTGTACCATGTGAGGACCTGGGAAGAAGGTGGCTATCTACATGCCAGAAGGAGCTCTCTTAGCAGGAATTGATCTCTGCAGATCTTTGATCATGGAATTTGCAGCCTCCAGAACTTAAATTACTGTTTAAGCCACCCAGTCTATGGTATTTTGTTATGACAGCCCAGGCAGACTAATATACCCACTGTATAGTTAGTTTCTGAAATGGAATGTGCAAAGATAGCTGAGTGTAATAAGTGTGCCATGTGAGATATATTTTAAAATAAAAATAATATATTTTAGTAGTTTAAATCACTTATACAGTCTGCTGGGCAGCTTTAGATTGAATTTTACATTTATAATGATACAATAGTCTTCAGAATGACTCCCTGAATCTAGATTTTCTTATATTCTGTACAATTATAAAGTTAATTCTTTAAACTTACATTTACTTTTACCCATTTATTCATTCATTCACTGAGCCATTCATTTATTTATTCATTCATTTTGGAAACGCACAGGCAATGAAATCATTGTCAGAGGCTGGCTGTCTAGTGCATATTCAATATGGCTGGAAACAAGGTACCTCAGAGTAGATGTAGGTTACGTGCAAAGCAGGAGGTCCAGAGAAAAGAGGCATTTTTTTCTTTCAGTTGCAGTGCAGAAATCAGTATTGAGCTGGATCTTGGTATCTCAATAGAATTTCAACAGGTGAAGATGAAGAAAAGAACAATTCAGAGATGAGATAAATACACAAGGCATAAAGGAGAAAATTTTAAGTTGTTTAAGGACATTATATGTATCTTGGTTTTATTAGTTTAGAGTGTACATAGGGAATATAAAGCTGAAAAATTAATTGTAAGCCATATGTGATTGGTTTTTAATCACAAAGGTTTCTAGGCTTTGTTCTGTAGATAATGAAGAAAAATGAAAAGATTTTGGTGGCGTTATATCAGGTAACAGCAGCAGCAACAACAAACAACTTAAAGCAGACACAAGTTTTAGATCTGCATTCAAAATAGCACTGACATCTCACTGTTCACAGGTAGTTGGATCAGCAATATTGAAGGGGAGACACTGAGGCTGTGAGCAGCCCCACTCTGGTGAAATGAGACCAGGTAAACTCACTGATGCAGAGAACAGGTCAAAAGAGAAGACAGCTGACTGGCCAAAGTCAAAATCATATATGAGTGGAGGAAAAAGAAGGTAGCATGAATTACTAAGAGAACAAGAATTATACAAAGTCATTATGTTAAATGGTGGGAGTTTAAAAAGGAAGTAGTTTAATCCTGGCTTGAATTATTCTTTGTATATTTTGTGCTTCTTTCTTTTCTTTCAAATTAAACTACATTTCTATATTGTTAGGGCAGGAATTGTTATTTTACTTGACAATGTTAAACACTGTCCCTAATATACCACTGAAGACGTTGTTAGTTATTTAGTAACAATTGCTTATTTCTCCTGACATTATTTAAATAATCATAAAAATCACAACTAACATTTATTAAATTTACAATGGGCAGCTCTGGGTGCTTTACATGAATGATTTATTTAATCTTCACAACCACCAAAAGAGATTGCCAAGTGGGTAAGCATTCATTAGACAGATGAAGATAGAGTAATAACATCAAAAGTGTAAGTCCTTCACCATATGGAATATAAAATTCACCTTGCATTTTAAAAGTTTGTAGAAAGTTAAAATATTTTATCTCATTATTTAAAAAATTATTTCCTAAGCATATACTTTGTATATAACATCCTGTCAGATGTTTTGGGGAACTTAATTTTTGCCCATAATTGTTAGAAATTTTTTTTCACTTCCAACTTTAACAATCTTCTCCTTTAAAAAGAGGAAAGCTCAGATTTTATCCCCAGCAGGTATTATTAGATAGATCATTTGCAAAATCATAATTTAGAATTTCCTAATTTAGAAACATTAAATTTAAGGTTGACAGTTAAAGCCTAATTTATATTTTAAAGAAACCCGGAAAAGAACAAGTGTTGGTGAGGATATAGAGAAATTGGAAACTTTGTGCTGTTGGTAGGAATGTAAAATGGTGCAGCCACTATGAAAATCAGTCTGATGATTCCTCAAAAAATTAAAAGTAAAATTACTATATGATCTAGCAGTCACACTGCTGGGCATATGCCTCCCCAAAATGAAAACAGTGCCTCAAAAGAAGTATTTGTAGACCCGTGTTCACAGCAGCACTGTCCACAAGTGCCCATTAATGATTAAATGAATAAAAAATGAAATATATACATGCAATGAAATGTTATTCAGACTTAAAAAGGAAGGAAATTTCGATGTATGCTACAACTTGAATAAACTCTGAGAACATTACGCTAAGTGAAAACAAGCTAGTCCCAAAAGACACACACTGTAATCTTCCACTTATATGAGGGTAGCAAGAGAAGTCAAGATCAGAGAGAGAGAAGAAAGGGTTGTTGCCGGGGCCTGGGGAAGGAAAGAATGGAGAGCTGTTATTTATAAGATAAGAAGTTTCAGTTTTGCAAAATGAAAAGTGTTCTGATGATTGGCTATACGACAATGCGATTGTACTTAACACGATTAGACTGAATACTTAAAAATGGTTAAGGTTGTAGCTAATGTGTATGTAATCTCCACAATTAAAAAAATTTAAAAACCCTTAATTCAGTTATTTTTTTTATTAAATACAAACCTACTTTATTATCATTTTTCATATACCTTTTGAACAATGTATCTTTATATGCTGAAAACTCCACTTACATTTTGCAGCTTCAGCCTTCTGTATGTACATACATGGATTCAAAACCAAAAGTACAGGAACAAAAGGTAAAACGAACAAGTGATTACATCCCAACTACAATAATGTGCTTAACTATATAAAATGGAAACTTTTAGAATGTTTTAATTAAAGTTTCCTGACAAAGAGCCTATTTTTGACTTGAAATGAGGAACAATTAATTCTACTATAGGCTTCAGTAGTGATGATAATACTGGGGCCTGATTATACTTTATAATGATAGCAGATAGGGTAATTTAAAAAATGTTTTATTGGATCTATGAAGGGATCATGGTGTGACTTGCATTTAAAAAATCTGCTCTCCAAAGAATTATCTGTGGTTTGATTATTATTATTAGGTCAAGTTATATGTTTGAAGTTGATTAATCCCTTTCTGGGGGTTATTGTCATAACTTGTATTGTTTATGATTAATCCTTTCTGTAATCTGGTTCTCAGTTATTTTTACATGCAATTGGAGAATCCATGCAATATTCATATCTCACATATAGACACATAATAGTGGGCAATAGCCTTGTCATTATCTATGGATTAATTCAAATTTGATAGAATTATCACTCTCCGGAGATAGATTATGAAAGACTTTTAAAAGAACAGATTTCCATACTAACTTTGAACTTAATCAGCTATTTCATAATTATTCCAGGACTGCTACAAGGGGTCCCATGGCTTCTTATTATTCATAGCAGCAAGACAAAATGTGTGCAACCTTTCTGCATTCTAGGAGGCGGTGAAAGGTCTCCGAGAGTACCCTTCACATGCTAACATTTCAGAATGCTATTATTTTGGTGTGGTGGTAAAAAAGAAAAGCGACTTCCAAGATTTTTCAGTATTCTCCTCTTTCCTTATTCTCAAAAGCATATCCCATGTAACTAAAATTCTTATTGTGCTTTTGCAGTTATTGAACAAATTTTCATTTACAATGTTTTGCTAGTGAAAACATTGAGTTTTTCCCATTTGAAATGGAAATACAAAATAAAGTTTACCCCTTCTCCTACTTTGTTCATATCCCTTCAGCTGCAGTTAACAGATTTGATTCCAAATTTGCTGGTTATTCACAACCACCACATAGGACCGTATTTCCTGGTTTGCTTTTTTTTCCTTTCCTGCTTTTAGTTTTGATTTTTGATACTTTACCTGTTTAAAATAAGACATTTTTAAAATTAAATTACATGTGTAATTTATGTCTACTTCTAATATTTCTGATTATGTATTGCAGTGCTACCGGAAGCAGATATTTAGTTGCAGAGGTGTGTATGAATTCAACTAGAAGTATTTTCAAGTCTTTATCTTGAGATAGTAATCTAATTCATGAAGATGTGGGAAGATATTTTGTGTTTTCAGTTCATTACAATTGGCTTCTGTAACTTTTCCATAAGAGTACTATAAGTTTACACAGGTCAAGGATTGTCTTTCCCTGGTATGCCGATTTTGTAAAAGCTGAAAAGGTTATTCTGGTGTACAGGCAGATTGAAGAACCAGTGCACTTGAAGTTTATCCAACAATGCACGTGGACAGCAAGGCATGTGCGCAGCAGCAGGGTCCCTGTGCATTGGTGGCACACAGAACTAGCTGACAGTTGGGGTTCTCTGGTAGGCCTCAGCATTTACCTTTAGGATGTTGCCATTTTGGACCCCAAAATGAAACCTATTTGCCATCCCCTGGTCTAAAATGTTTTCTATCTTTGCACAGTGATTATAATCTTTAAACACTTTTGGACAAATCTATTCTCTGTGTGGCTATAAAGAAGTATCAAGTGATAACGTGATATTCCAATGAGTTCATTTTTCAGTTAATGAAAATATGAACTTGATGCTCTTTTCTGGAAATAATTCTCTTTTCATTGTAGTAACTTCAGCTCACATCCAGAAAATACATTGTGGGTAAATTTGGTAATAATTGGTAATATTTTCTTTTTTGTTCCTCTACCTAAAGAATGTAGCCTTAGTGATTAAGGACACAAACTTTGTATTCAGAGTGTCTCAATCCAAGCTGTAGCTCTTTTGCTTACTCTGTGACCTTAGAAAGGTTACAGAACCTCTCTGTTGCCTCAGTTTCCCCATTAGCAAGTAGGCATGTAAGAGTTGTGAGAAACAATGCATGAGGAGCAATTAATACTCTACTAGTGGATAGGAGATCCTCAACAATTGTGGGTTATTTTGCTATTAGTAATATAACTTAGAATTATTGCCTTATATCACTTTTCCTCAAAATGTTCTTTTTTGACAGTAGAAATTTCAGAAATTTCTTGTTTGCTTTAATTGATATCTTATAAGCACTTTGGGAGTTATTTATCATTGTTTAAATGTATAGTCAGCTATGTCTATAAAAAGATGATTATTACTTGGTTCCCAAACCCAGAATATCTCTGGATGATTTTATTTTATTCAGTCATCTATCCTTTCTCTATATACATCTACCCAACCAACCATCCATCCATCCATCCATCCATCAATAAGTATTTGATAACTGCCTTCTGTGGGCCCTGTACTGGTGAAACAAAGATAAACAAAACACATTATCTATCTTTAATGATCTCCCTTTCTTTTATGGTAGATACAGACTGGTAAACAAGAAATTGTAACATTGAGCGTTAAGTACTTATGAGGTGACTATGCAGGGGTGATATAACAGGGCACAGAGGATGGGTTTTAATGCCCTGAAGGTTGGGGAAGGCATTCTGTTTTTTAGGTAATGATACATGTACTTAAAAGGAATTTTAAAAGTTAACCTCAGTCAAAAATTGGAGTACATAAACGAATTCATTGCCTTATGGAAAACATTTAGGACAAACCTGGCCTCTGTCAAAGCTAAAAGAGAGAAACTTCTTTTTCAATCTCCTGGCTATTTTACTTCAGGGAGCAGAACACACTGATTATGGCTATTTGGCTGCCTCTCTGTTCTGTTTTTTTTAAAAGGTGCTGGTGTATTTTATACAGCTGAGTTGAATAAATCCCAGTGCTTACCACTATAATTTACTGCATGTGAAGCTGGCTTGTCCCCTCAATCACAGAAGAAATTCACCAGGGAAAGTTTCCATCCCAGTTTTACATTTCAGAAATAAATCATTCTTTCTGCACAAAACACATACAAGGTTGTAAAATTTAGTCTAAGCATTAATAATTATCTTAAGTCCTATAAATCCTGGGTTATTTTATAGTGTGGTCACAGGATTCTTTTTTTAAGATCTTTTATTTTTATCTAGTAAAATGGGCCATTAATTATATAGTACTTATTGTTTTGAACTTACAAATCTGCGTGTTTCTATAATGTTTGCTTGCTAATGCAAAATGTTAAGATAACTGTGCTCAGAATTTTTTTTAAGTCAGTGTCCCTGGAAACAAGTAATATTATCTATCATTGGGAATGTGCAGGATACTTAATGTATCAGTGAGTCAGTAACAAATCTGATTTAAAGAAAGAATAAAAACATCGTAAAACCCCAGAAAATCACTGCTGCTGGAACACGCAGCCATGCCGTTAAATTTAGAACCAATGGGAGCAAGCCCACGACAACTGCGTAGGCTGATGACCATGAGGCTCGCCAACTTCATTCTTGTTTGTCGGTTGTCTTTTTTTCCTATTTTGTCTTTTTTTAAAAACCCTTTTTTAAGAAATGTCCTTGGAATAGTTGAAATAATGAAGAACTAACTTGCTCTTTATTTATGAACTGGAAACCAGGAGACTCAATCTGCTTTGGGAATGTAGTCACTAAAACACATGAACATGACTATTTGGATAGAAGGAGCCATTGTATATGAAAGAGTTGGAATCCCTTTATTATTTTTAAAGACCCCAATAGGGCTTTCTAAAGAAAGTCTTTCCTGAATCCTCCATGACCATAATCCAGTCCTGATGAAACAAAAAAGGGAGAGCGGAAGGCTAAGTGCTCCATCTAGAGTACAAAAAGAACCAAGTTTAAACAACTGAGAGAGATGGTTCAGAAAAAGGCTTTCTCAGAAATACCCTTTGTATGAGATATAGGTGGTACAATGATGAAACGCTATTTTCATTGCTTGCAAACTTAAAACTTGATTGTTGTTCATTGAATTAGGATTCAATTAGAATTCTTAGAATTTCTTGCTTTTTACAGTATTTCTTAAACATTTCTTGCAAACGTTCTCTTTTTTTGATTCATCAATGTAATCATACATAACACTGAAATAATTCAGCTAATCCCCTAAATGTAATAAAGAAATTATAAAGGTCACCTGAATATGTTGACATAGTACACATGTCAGCAGTTTCTTAATTATTCTTTAGTACAATATATTAAAAATATTTTATTTTTTATTATTAATGTAGCATTGGCTGAATTGGGAATACTGAATATTGTAGCATCTTTCATATTTATCTTTTAGAGGGCCATGCTCAAAAAGTGTTTGCATTTTTTAGATATTTGATGTGTTTTTCCTTTCTTCTCTGGCAGTAATCATAGATTTGTCATTTACTACAAAGCTAATAAAATTAAGCTTTAGGACTTCTCACTCCCATGCAGTGTCATTTGAGTGGCTGTGGGCATTCAGAGTCTTGCTAACTCACAGTTGAGTTGAGTGTACTTTAGTGGGATTATTTAGTTGACTCGTAGTTTCTTGTGTTTGTAATTAAGGTAATATTAGTTGTGCTAGTGTAGGAATAACTTGTCATAATATTCTCATCCTCTGATATGCTGATACTTTGCAACACAAGTATTTGGATAGTAGAAGATAAACATAAGCAGAACTTTGCCTGTGGAAAAGTCTTTCAAATCATTCAGTTCACACACACACACACACACACACACACATCATTTGTATATATAGTTCATATATACATCATTTACATATATAGCATTCATATATATGTGTGTGTATACAAATGCTATTTATTGGGAATTGTCCCAAATTTGAGAACAATCATAAAAATTTACATTAACATTACCCAAAACAAGCTTGAAATTGAAAGAAATGTTTCTAAATTATCAGTCATAAAAAATATCCATTACTCATGCTGAGGTGATTTAGAGGAAAACTAAATTAGCTATGTTTAAAAAATTATTACTGTAGGAATAGATGAGCAAGAATATGGAGTCCTGTAAGAAATAAAACGCAAGAAATAAAAATACTATAGAGGTATATCAGGTTATTAATGAATAAAATGCTATGTCATTTTTGTGTTTATGTAATGTTTATTGTCAGGTTTTAAAAATTTATCTTTTGTTGTGATTTTTTTCTCATTCTAAATAATATTCACTTTGCATCCAATTTCGTATTTTTTTTAAAGAGGCCATGCAAGCCTATCCTGGCCATAATTGTTACAGTGTCTAGAAATCCAGTTTGCCATAAGTAGAATATCCAATCTTCTAGCTTAATTTCTCTTTTTCATGGCTCATCTTTAGCCATTTCTCTCTTTAATGCATTCTATCAGAAAATGAGAACTCAAACTCCCCAGAAATTAATCAAGCACTTTTTAAATAGATACGCTAAGTAGAGTAGTCGCAGGGACTTCCACAGAGAATTCCTTTCAGATTTCCCCTTTCAATAGGTAAACAACCAGACTTCTTTTTCTCTAAGGTTGGTGCAGGCTTTTGGAAAGACTACTTCTAGGAGGACTGGAGTATTTCTGATAACCAGAGACTCTGGTTATCAGAAAGAGTTTTATACTTATAAAGAAATTTAAACTTGGAGTCTTTGTAGTCCTGAGTCATTATCAGTCGATCAGTTGGTATAGTGTGGGCTGGACTGCTACACTTTCACTATGGTGAGAGGCTACAAGAGAGTTTTTAAATGTATGAGTGACATTCAGAGAACAGTAATGATAGTGATAGATTGAACTACTTTGCAGGAAAAAATTGGATTGGTGAATATTAAATTTTTAAAAAGCCTAAAATATTTTCTACAACCCCCAATTCTCTATGAACTCTAATTCCTCTCTGTGCATAGCTAGCTAAGAATTGTGTTCAACTTGGAATCCTAGAAGGCACAGTAAGTGCCATGTTTCAGCAACATAAATAATTAACTGGAGAAGCACATGCAATATTCATAGCTGGAAATTAATACAGTAGATTGCAAAAGCGGAGAAAATATCTAAAAATTGAAGAAAAATAAATCCTTTAGCTTATGACAGTTCCTTCATTTATTTATATAATCAATTCGAAAAAAGCCTATTCATCGTAGGCCAGTGACAAATGGTAGATACGCTAGGTTGTAGCACAATTGGACTGTGCTTGGTATGTGACTGGAAACTATAAGGAATTCAATGATTTCGGTGCATTCTGCCAGGATGTAAGCATTAGGAGCAGGAGAAGTGGGAATCATGTTCTGCTGTTTTATTTAGTGTCACAACCTGCAAATGATTTATTTTACTGAAGGATTTACACTTTTGTGCACTTTTATTCAATCAAAAGTCTATTGAATAAATAAATATTTCCTGGCAGATGTTGCTTTTCTGACCCTAGCCAGTACCAGCTGCAAGATATAGAGCACAGGACACCACCAGTAGTGACACTAATTAACATCATAAAGCCTTATCAAAGAGTGATATGAGATAAAAAACAGCTGCTATTTACATGATGCAAGTGATTGAATATAGGTTAAAAGAACAATGTGTATGATATAATTTCTCTTGTTGGACACACAGTCTGTCCTCAGATGTTCCTACTTGTATGAAGGAAAAAGTGGGATTTCCACCCCCTGCCCAAAGCCCCGCCTTTTAAAACCTGTTTGGTAGGAGACTCTAAGAGCTTTTAGTTCCTTAGAAAGCAAAAGGTGGATTACTTCCATGTCTGGGGCTTCATTAGGATTTCGGAGGAAATGAAAAGTGGTTTGATGTTAGGCTGAACTAAGCCTACCAGGGGTAGGATTTTAGTGCTCACCTGCTCGTTGTGCTGATGAGGTGACTTCAGGGCAAGCTCTAAAAGACTGCATTGTTCAGTGCGTGGCCCCAAGAACAATGATGTGCAAATTAGCTGTGTCCAGTCACTCAGAAAACCTGTCATCATTGTCTGGCTCTCTGACATTACCTCTCCTGCACTCTTTCCATTTAGCTCAGCAAGTAAAATGGATTGAAGCGAAGAAGGAAAAGCTGCGGAGATCTAGCAGCAATTTCTTTTCCTCAAAAGGAAAAAAAAAGGGTATTTACTTTTAATAGGAAAGTAATACTGTAGTTTAAAACCATATTTGCTATAGATATTAATCATACTTTAAAGCATTTAGAAGTGAGATAGTTCAACTCTTCCTAGATATCTAGAAATTTGTGGATGAGCTGTTTCTTAATCACAATGCTTTCTTTCTCCTTTGTTACTATGAGTAAATGTTAGTCACATTAGTGTCTATAAACATTAATTAAACATGAATACTGTGTCCCAAATGGTTGTTGTAATATAGTGCATATGTAATGAGCAACCTAGGGAATAATTTAGACATTATTGGAAAGGGTACTAAAGTATTAGGCATGTACGATGCTGTTTCATACACAGAGCCTGTGTTTTACTGGCATTAACAATTCCTGCATTGGAATCACCAGGAGATGAGTTGTCCAGAATAAACTTTTTTGGCTAAGTTTTACCTCTGAATTTCCAAAAGTTAACTAAGATTTTCAAGATAACTCACAAACTTTAAACTGAGATTATAATTTAAGAAAACAAATTAAGACTATGTCTAATGAGTAAGATTAGACAACTACAAAAGTAATCTATTCTAATTGAAAATCTGTATGTGCATACTGAGGACTTTTGAAGATTTTTGGATTCTGTTCTTGAATATCATTTCTTCATGTAGCTAATAATTCATCAAATATGTTTTCAGCCCCTAATATATGTCAGGCATTTGGTTAGGCATTTTATAAAAGAATGGCTGTATTATCTTTTCTAAATTTCTAACCTATCAATTGCAATTTATCCAATCAGTAAAAATACTGAGTTGACCCAAAGTGGAAAATTATCAGGTAGGCTGGAAATAGTAAGAGAAATGGGAAGAATTTACCAGTGTATTTCCCAGACCATATAGAAGGGAGGAGCCTTTGCCTTTCAAAGCAATTATTCTGTCACATAGCTGGCAAGGTAAAGGTAGTAACTGCAAGTTAGCATTTATTTAGTATAAACTATGTGCTAATTTTTTTATGTGCACTGGTGGCTTATTTCACAAATTAGTCTTGCAAAGTTATAATTTCCTTTGAGTGGGGAGACTGAGGCTTAGAGAGGTTAATTGATTTGCTCAAAATCACATAAATAAACCCTGCAGCCAGAATTTGAATCCAAGTCTTTTTAGAGCCCATGACTTCCATACATATGGAATAAATATGTATGTGTTTAGAATAGCTTAATGCCTTTAGCTTTTACAGGCTCTAACTCAGGGGTGTCAAACTCATTTTCACTAGGGGCCACATCAGCCTCGCGGTTGCCTTCAAAGGGACGATTGTAATTTTAGGACTGTATACATGTAACTACTCCTTAACTAGAGGCAAGGAGCTCAGCACTGCCACTGCCACCGGGTAGAAACAAGGTGCTGGGCTGGAGTAAAAAAGTTGGAGGGGAAGATTCAGCCTGTGGACCTTGTGGTTGCCACCTCTGCTCTAACTCTGGCCTCATATTTACCCAACATCCTCTTCTGATTTACCCAGAACTTCCACTAAATATTTTCCTTGCAGGGAAGAATAGTCTACCAGTAATTTTGAATAGTTGATCCCTTTGGACACTGTATATTTTAAAAATTATAATAAAGCAATTTTGCATTGTGATTTATACTGCCTCCTCTTACAAATTTGATTAATATGGGTTGGCCTCTCCAATATAGGCATTACTTCTACATACATTTGTGAATGATTTTTTTCTCTTTAGAATTTAGGATCAGATCTTAAAACAAGGTATTTTTGGCATGCAAGTAAAAATTCTACTTTATCATTGTTTATATTCTGAGAAATAATGTAGCTGCTTAAAAAAAGAATAACAAACTTACAGAAAAGTTTTAAGTGGAGTACAAAATAAGGTTTTTTCCTGAAAAAGAAAAGAAAGGAATACAAGGCATCCAAATTGGGAAGAAGTAAGTAAAATTGTCACTGTTTACAGATGACATAAATTTATCTATAGAAAATTCTAAAGACTTCACCAAAAATCTGTTAGAATTACTAAATGAATTTTGTAAAGTTGCAGAATACAAAATTAATATAAAATCAGTTGTATTTTTATATAGTAACAAAAATTATCTGAAAAAGTAAAGAAAACAATCCTATTTACAATAGCATTAAACATAATAATATACTTAGGACAAAGCTGAACCAAGAAGTGAAAGACCTGCGCACTATAAATGGTTAGATATTGGTACAGGATATTGAAAGGGCAAAAATAAAAAAAAAATACCCAGTGTCCATAGATTGAAATAGTGAATATTGTTGAAATGTCCCTATTACATAAAGCAATCTATAAATTCAATGCAATCCCAGTGAAAAGTCCCATGGCTTCTTTACCATAAATAGAAAAAAAAATCTTAAAATTCATATGGAACCACAAAAGACACCAAGTATCCTCAGCAATGCTGAAGAAGCAGTATGAAGATGGGGGCACTGCACTCCCTGAACTAAAATTATACTACCATAGTTTACAGTACAGTGATTAAAGATTTGGTACTGGCATATGGAAGAAACAAAGATCAATGAAACAGAATGTAGAACCCGGGAATAAACCCAGATATATATGATCAGCTAATCTTTGACAAGGCTGCCAAGCATATTCAATGGTGATAGTCTGTTCTGTAATGGTTTTGGGACGTCTGGGTGTTCACTGCAAAAGAATAAAACTACTCACAAAAAATTAACTCAAAATGGATTAAAGATTTCTACATAAGGCCTGAAACTGTAAAATTCTTAGAAATATGGGAAAAGCTCTTTGTCATTGGCCTTGACCATAAAGGTTTGGATATAACACCAAAAGCACAAACAACAAAAAATAAAGTCAACAGATGGGGCTATATCAAACTAAACTTACGCATAAATAAAAGAAACAATCAATAAAATGGAAAGGCAACCTACAGATGGGAGAAAATAGTTGCAAACCATACATTGGATAAGGGGATAAGTATCCAAAATACACACACACACATATACACACATATACATATACATATGCATATGCATATACACACATTATCTATATATATAATTCAGTCACAAAAAAGGGAAATCTTGCCATTTACAACAACACAGATGAAGGTTGAGGGCATTATGGTCAAGAGAAATGTCAAAGAAAAACAAATATCATATGACCTCATATGAGGAATTAAAATAACTGAACTCATAAAAATAGTAGATTTGTGGTTACCAGGGATGCGGGGAGGGAAAGACGGATGAAGTAGTAAAAGTTTACAAATTTCCAGTTTAAAGATGAATAAGTTCTGGGAATGTATTGCATAGCAAAGTGCCTATAGCTTAATAGTGTATTATATATTTGAAAATTGCTATGAGATTAGATCTTAAAAGTTATCACCATACACACAAAAAGTAAGATGATGAATGTATTAATTAACCTTATGGTGGTGATCATTTGCTATATATATATATCTCATATATATATATTTGCTATATATATATATTTGCAATATATATATATTTGCAATATATATATATTTGCTATATATATATCAAATAACTTCACTGTATACCTGAAACATATATAGTATTATATGTCAGTTAAATCAGTAAACTGGGAATAAAAGAAAAATCATAAACTACATTGTGGTATATATGCAACCGATGATGTTCTTTAACAGTGTAGTTTAGTAAATTTTTGCCTAAATCAATCCTCCTCAATTTAATGGCTGTTTAACTGATGGTGCTGTCTTATCAGAGATTCTACTACATTTAGGAAAGTGTTGAATCTGGAAAAAAAATCACTTTCCTGTGTACAATCTACATAAATGTATGCATATACACAGAGAGTTGTGTATAAATACATCACTTACACAAGTGAATGACTCAGATGCTTTGAGTGTAAACAAATCAAGGAGCTAAGTAAATTAAATACTTTGGAAAATTGCACTATCATGTTTGGGCAACTAACTCTAATTTGCGGGCCCAATTAGGGATTTGCTGCTTGACTGTGGAAAATTTAAACCTGACAGAAAGCAGAAATAATTCTGGGAAATACAACTGCTCTATGTTTGTGGACTCAAGTGGAGGAGTTAAGCTTGTTTATTGGTAAACAATAATTTTCAAAATTCCTTCAAACTTTTGGATTGATTTCCTAGGGCTTCAGTAATCAATACCACAAACTAGGTAGTTTAAAACAATAAAAATTTATGGTCTCACAGTTCTTTTTAACAAATGTTTTAAAAGATTTTATTTATTTCCTTTTAGAGAGAAGGGAAGGGAAGGACAAAGAGAGGGAGAGAAACATCACTGTGTGATTGCCTCTCTGGTACCCCCTACTGGGGACCTGGCCCCCAACACAGGCATGTGCCCTGATTGGGAATCAAACTGACCACCCTTTGGTTCACAGACCCACACTCAATCCTCTGAGCTACACCTGCTGAGGCTCACGGTTCTTTTTTAGAAATATTTTATTGTTTATGTTATTACAGTTGTCCCAGTTTTCCCCCTTTGCTCCCCTCCAGTTCTGAATGCTAGAGGTACAAAGTCAAGGTGTCAGCAGGGCCATGCTCTCCCTGAAGGCTCCAGGGAAGAATACTTCATTGCCATTTTCTAGCTTCTGCTTCCATTGTTACATAGCCTTCTTCCTTGCGTGTCTGTGTATCATTGTCTCATGGTCTGTGTCTCCAAGTCTCTCTCTTATAAAGATACCTGTCTTTGGATTAAGGGTCTACCCTAACCCGATATGACCTCATCTTACCTAATTACACTAGCAAAGACCTTATTTTCAAAGAAGGTCACATTCTGAGATTCTGGGTAGACATGAATTCTGGGCGGGGGTGTCACTATTCACCCAGTACATGTTCCCATTCTGTTCTGAGCATACGTTCATATTCAGCTTTTCACCTCTTGCCTCTACACAGAGCATTTTCCTCATGAAGCTCTGTACTTCGAGGTTGCTCCCACAATGAGAAACTGTAGTGATGTGGTTCCTTCCTCCCGTGACATTCTCATGTCGGTTAAGGGCCTATTTATTTTATAGACTAGAATGCAGTATTTCTCCAACTTTTCACTATCAGAAGATGCTTTTATTTTTTCTCATGAGCCCCGTTTTTTAATGTATCATATAAATTATGACCATATAGTAATTAATTCAACTACTCATGAAATTAGTCAGAGATTATTTAATGTAATTTCTTATAAACAAGGAAGCTCACCTCTTAGCCTATAGAGGTTTGCTGTACACCCGTGGACGCACACATGCTTCTCGTCAGGTATTTTGAAGTTCCGCCCTATAACCCTATCTGTTGATTTCCAAAGTGTGAATCGCTGTTCTAAAGATTAATGATAAAATTACAGACTGATGAAAATAGCAGTGAAAATTTTTATCTATTTTCAGTGGACAAGGATTCACAAAGAAAAGTTCCCATATCGTCATCTATTCTTAGTGGATGTTTGCTGTTAAGGGCTGCTGCTAAGTAACAATATGTTAGGTAGAAATTAGATGTGGAAAAGCTTTACTTTTCCTTCTCCAGATTTGTGATCAGGAGAGGGGTGGACAGAGAAAGGTGCAAGGAGCTCAAAAAGGCATTCAAAAAACATAATAGCAAAGACATAAAATGTTACTTATTTTATAAAACAGAGGATAGTTTTAATAGTTTACATTTGTCTAGGTGTTTTAATTTAGAATATTTTCATATATTTGATAATGCCAAAATTCTGGGTATAAAATATGTTTTATTTCCCATAATTTCATAGATGAGAAAGCTGTGAGTCATGGGGTTAAGAGACTTACCTCTCGGCTAGCTGGGTAGTACAAAGCAGAAATGAAATTCCAACCAAGGCCATTAGCACTCACATCCACTGTTCTTTCCTTTGCCACAGTTAACTCTTGCTAATAGCAATCCCTCACATTTTGAACACTGTTACAGGGTCAAAATAGGAGCACAAAGCTGAAATTTGTGAATATTTCAGTTCTAATTTCAACAGCCTTTTGACCTTTGATGTTTGTAAACTGGTGTGATAACATTTGCCCTACTTCTCTTGTGGGTTGAGAGAAGGAAGCAGGCACAGAAACTGAAATGAGGGCGAGACACCATGTGGACAGGAAGAGAAGAGAGTGCCTGTATGAGTGACAACTTTGAGAGTCCTGTAAGGCAGAGCTTGTGGCTGTGTTTCCTGAGATTCCTTTGTTTCCTTTTGTACTTAATTAAGCTGCTTTTGTTGTTGTTTCATGTGATCAACATACCCTGTCCCAAAGACACCGAGTTTACAGTCTGGTAGAGAACACTGACATTAAACAAGTAGTTTCACTAAAGTATGATAAGAGTAGGGGAACCCCCAAGAAGAAGACTATGTTAATACGCTATTGTTCATTTGTTCTGTTAGCCTAAAAATACAAAGCCAAAGTGAGGGGCAAGACCCATTTATTTAAGATCAAAGAATAGCTATCCAGGAGGTGCTGATTCAGGCAGAAACTCAAATAGTGTTCTGATTACAGGGTGAAGGTAAGGGTTTTTATGAGAAAGGGGAAGGAAATAATTACATAACTAGAAGAAAGGAATTCCTAGTGGTGCTCATAAGCCAAGGAAGGAATTTCTATAGGTGCTAATAACCTGCTATTCTTTAACTATGCATGATGGTGCCAATTCTAAATAATATTCATAATCATGGATCCTTGTGGCCAGGAGGTCTGCTTTCCTGTTAACTTCGCAAACAGCTATTTGGAATAAAATGTGGGTTGGGCTCAGTCCGAGAGTTATTTAGCGCATGCCAAAGATTTGCAGGATTTGAGGAATAAGATGTGCAAGGCAGTTCCTCTGGAATGTCTGTCCTAGCTCTGTTTTTAAATGGCTCCACTGACGTCATCTTGTCACAGTTCTTTACCATAACTTATGTCCAGGTCCACTCAAAATCTGTATTCAACAGAGATCCCGAACTGTGTGAAGAGGTGCTTCCTGTGAAGTCATGGTGGTTTGGAGGAGAAGGGTGTTAAGCAAGGAGACCCATTTAATTCCTTTTTAATGCAGCAGAATGGGAAATGGCTTGTTGCCTTCCCTTCCCAAATCTCCAATATCTTTTCTTGTTTATTACCTTATTCATGAACTATTATCATTGGTTTTCTCTTGGAAGTTACTTGAGAAAGGTAAAAATAAAACCTTTCCTTTCATGTTTTTTGAACTTGAGGATATTTCTTTTATTGTGAGAAAAAAAGAAGATATATGTATGTATGTATGACACTTGTGTAAAGGTGAAAGTCACTTAAAATACAACATTATCATTTTTTATCAATAGGCATCTTATTAAAATTCTATTATGCTGGAATTTAGACATGATGAAGCAAACTGGAGAGACAAAACCCATCTGCACAAAAGGCAATGTATTAAATGGTTTTAAATCAAGACTCCCTTGTTAGCAATAAAAAAATGACATTTTTACATGTGACATAAAACAACTAGCAAACAAAACTGTAATCATGGGGTTATCGTTAGCAAATAAACTTGCTTGGATTTATGAAACCATAGATCTGTCGAGAAACATCCATGTGGTAAGTAAAGGAAAAAGAATTCATATAAATTTATATGAAATTTTGTTATGCAATGAATGATTTATTACGACTTTATTTGTATTAATGCAGATGGTGCCCAATTCAGATATGTAACCCTGCATATGTGAGATGCTTTATAAAGACCACACATCTCTCTTATGCAGCAGGGACTGCATGCCAGGACAGCATTTCACTTCAGAAGGTCCATGCCAACACGAATATAGAAGAAAATGACATTTTACTTGCTGGAGTAAAGAAACTGCAGTGCAAACAATAACAACAATTGAGCAATCAGAGAAGTGATTAGGAAGAATTCATTCTAAATGACAGACCACAGTGGACCTATGAAACATGACCCAGACAAAAAGAAACTTTGTTTGAAATGACTATCCTCAATGTTTCTGCTATATAAGTCTTTTTATACCAGCTGTCTTTCTACTGTTTATTAAGAGAAAATACCAAAGTGATTCAATCTCTTTGTTGGTATTCTTACTGACTTTGTTGGTATTCTTACTGCAACTCAGGTGCAGAAGAAACTACTCTGGACTATTAAACTATTCTAGACTATACAGAGTCAAATTCTTATTAGCAGATCTACAAATGTCAAATAATAGAGCCTACTTTTCTATGCCCTTCATATATTTTTAAGATGTTCTTGACCTAGAGCTTTGTGGTGCTTGTAGACCCCATGAATGGGGCTTCAGTTTTTCCATGTAAAACACACGTTGATTTCAATTATCATCTGTTTTCTAAGTTTTATTTTTCTGTGCTACTTGAGTAGTTGTAGAGTTTTCTTATACTGGGAGTGTTTTTATTCCTTATTTTTTTAAAAATCCTCATTTTAGGATATGTTTATTGATGTTTAAAGAGTGACAAAGGGAGACAGAGAGAAACATCAGTATGAAAAAGAAACATTGATCAGTTGTCTCCTATATGTACCCAAACAGGGATTGAACCTGCAACCTTGGGTATGTGCCCTGACCAGGGATCAAACCTGCATCGTTTTGGTATAAGGGACAATGCTCCAACCAGCTGAGCCATTTTGGCCAGGGCAATTTTTTTATTCATAAGAATGTTCTTTGAGTAGAAATATTTTGTTAAACAATATTATTTGAGTAAAAAATATTTTTTTAAAAAAGATAACCAAATAGCTGAATCTAAATTTATTTAATCAATCAAGAATAACATGGTAATATACTGAACCAACAAGATAGCTTCCATTAGCAACTTAAAGAAAAACAAAATTGGAAGGAAGACATTTAGAGAATAGCAAAGTATTTATGTATTTTTATGTTAAATAAATAAAATCCTTTAACCCAGCCTAAGAATGGAAAGTACAAAAGAAAGTAATGTTGCCTATTAGGAGGGTTTTTCTTTTTCATTTTGCAATATTGGTTCATCCACTTGTCTTGATTATTCTACCTTAGAACTAGGCTGGGCCATTTCGACCAGTTAAAATCAACTTGTTGAGGGGAATTCAAATTCACCTACAATAACCTTTTGGTAAAATAAGGATGAGAGTAATGTGAAAGCTCCTTATAAAGTCTGACATCTGGACAGTCAGTGTACAAAAGATACACACAAAATGATAAAAAATATTTCAAAAGGCTATATGCCCAATGATGAAAATAAAGCAAAATTCTTTCCTGTTTTTTTTCTTGCATGGGCGTACTAGTTTTCTAAGGTTTCCATAACAAATGACTACAAACATGGTGACTTCAGATAAGAGAAGTTTATTCTCTCACAGTTACGGAATCTAGAAATGTGTGATGAAGGTGGTGCTGGGGCTGTGCTCCCTCCGAGGGCTCCAGAGAAGAACCTGTACCTCTCCAGCTTCTGGTGGCCCCTGGCGTTCCTTGGCTCACGCAACATCACTCCAGTGTCTTGTTTCCTCAGCCTCAAATTATCTTCTTTTCTCTATCTATGTCTTCCTTTCTGCCTCCTATAAGGACACTCATTGACCTTAGGGCCCACCATAATCCAACATGATCCTCATCTCAATCCATCGCTTAATCACATCTGCAAAGACACTGTTTCCAAACAAGGTCATACTCTGACGTCCTGGATAGACATAAATATTTCGTGACTCTTCAACGTACCACAATGGTATTGCAAAATTTCATGACTTGTATATTTCTCTTCTGAGCTAACTAGTAAGACAATTAGATAGGGAGGAAATTCATTTTCTTTTAATGGTGATATTTAAGCTTTCATAACTCCAACTGGCTATGAAATCTTTAACATAAACTGTTTCAAGATTTTTGTTGTTGTTAAAGATTCAGCTGAGGGGTATCCTGGTTGCACAGCATCATCTTGCACAGCAAAGGACGGCTTTGCACACATGAGCCATTGTGTCTTACTGCCAAGGACCTGTCTGATCAGTTTCGGCAAAGCTGAGGCATTGCAAAACTTTACATGTACTTTTATAAGTAACTCAAAAGATTTAACTTATGTAAAATAATATTGGCTATCAGCTGTAACTGCAAAATAAAAAATGAGTCTGTGTCTGACAGTTCTGGGGAATGCCGAGAGGGTGGAGGGAGTGAACAAAAAAGAAAAGGAGAAAGAATTTATAGATACAGAAAACAGTGTGGTGACTGAGGTGGAGGAGGGTAGGTGGAGGTGGGAGAGGGTATAAGCTGAATAACTAGTGATGGAAAAATAAATAAATGAAATTCTTACAATAGCTGGCCCTTTGATACTAATAGGCCCAGGCTTTGGCATCTTAAATCAGTCTTTAAGTCATGCTTTCTCTAGTTATGTGCTATGCCTTTATCACTGAGGTATACCCAGGCTCCATCCACAACAAGTACATTTAGGTGGTAAGAAGGAATCTGGAGAATTTTTTATTAGAACTAGAGTTCCTGAGGAAATACCGTAAACCAATAAAACAAACCTACAGATCTGCCGAATGAAAGCCAAGTGGACGAATGTGGCTCCTTTGTCACTACATTGTGAAATGTGTGACAGAAGGTAGGAAAAAAAGTGCATTTTCTGGTGGGAAAGTTACTGGCAAGGTTTCCTTTCATGAAGGATTAATATGCTAGATACCAATATATTTGAATGTGTGCTAAATGCTAAAGTGCTAAACACCCCCTTCCTAGACTATTCGGAATACAGATCAGAAAAGAATGGAAATTAATCATAAAATGGAAAAGGAAACATTGGTGCTGTTCTAAGCAGCAAAATTTGAAGAACATATACCAACAAAAATAAAAGTAAAAAAAGATATTCAATAATTATGTATTAAATTTACCTCCTGAAGGAAGACATTTACAGTTTTTTAGGGGTAATGATCTAAAAATATTTTAGATAACAAAAATTACTTTTATTTTGGATGGCTATTTTGTTGGTAGGCACTTCACATAATGTCCAACATCCTGAAATAATACCACTCATAAAACCATATTGTAGAATCCAATGAGACTATAAGTAGAAATCCTTTACATATATTTAAATTGATGTTTGACATTGTCAAAGTTGTGGTAATCTGGAGAAAAGCATACACACTATCATAATAATATGTCATACGATGTCTTTACTCATGATGTTTGACAGGCAAATACAAAATGGAAATAAGTACTTTTAAGAGTGTATTTATACTTGTTCACTAACAGAAAAACATATGTAGAAAAAACGTGACAAACCCTGAATCAAATCTAAATTTTGCTCTTTAGATTTGGTTAGTGCCACAAATCGAAGTACTTAGGCATATACCTAACAAAGTATGTACAGAATCTTATGCTAAAAAAATAAGACCAACTCCACAATCTGTTGAATTTATGCTGAATCTCTATAAAAACGAGAGACATGACAGCTTATGAAATAAGCCAGCTTTATTTGGGAAAGTGACTTAAAATTAAATACTTTGACACTGATGCTAGTACGTGGAAAGGCAGGACCATATGGAAACAAATGAACTACCAAATGATGACAAACAAAAGCAATTTATTCTAAGCTTGTTAGAGTGAAGGCATCAGCCATTATCACTGCGTTTGGCAGATATTCAAAGACAGAGAGGCAAGTGACAAAGTAATATAGTGAAGAAATAGAAATTTCAATATGCTCTGTTACAGGCTTTGGGCACAGAGAAGCTTGAAGTTGCCAAGCTAGAAGCAGGGCATCCTATGGGACTGGTTTGGGGGATCTTTGGTTGTCTGTTGTTGGTCCTGCATTGGAAGCAAAGGTGAAAGGATAGGGAAACTGTAGTCCTTGTCCAAGTCTTGACAGTTTTGGGCCCATTGCTGAGAGGCTGTTGCTTGGCTTTCTGAGTGGTTACAACAGAAGTTGCGGGTTAGGTTTCCATTGTCATATATGGTCTGGCCATTTTCCACCTGTATATTTAATTTCTTAGATGATACTCAGAGGAGAAGAGTTTGGAAATACTATAAACTAATAAAACAAATGTACAGATCTGCTGAATGAAAGCTGAGTGGCCAAATGTGGCTTTTTACTCAGTCACTATAAGGTCAAATGCATGACAGAAGATAAAAAGAATAAATGAATTTTCTGGTGAGGAAGTCACTTTCAAGTTTTACTTTCATGAAGGATTGATGTGCTAAATATCAATATATTTGAATGTGTGCTAAATACTCTCTGTATTGAGAATACAAATCAAGTGCAGGGAAAAATATTCTATACCTAAAGTACAGCATATGCAAAAGTAGAGAATCTTGTGTTATGTCTTGAAAGATATAAGTTCTGTATAGTATATAAATGGTACAGTGATAACATCACGTAACACATGAATTTAAAAAATTAACCAATTCTATATTTTATTAGTATAAATCACTAATTTTTCCACATTTTCCTTATTCTGGGATTGAGATTGCTGCCAGGGACTCTACATTCTATTTTTATTCCCTTCACACATGACTGATACTCATAACTAACAATACTGCCAATCATTTAAATTCATAAAAGTCCCTGTTCCTCCCCCCACACAAGAGTTATTCAGTCCACACAAAGCTGGCTCAACTGTCGATTTCTAAAAAGCCATCAAGTCTTCATCAGGTTCTCTGTAGCTTTACTTTTTAGAATTAGGCAGACGATAATCAATTCTATTGTATGCTATCAAAAGCAAAATTTGATACTGAATTATGTGCCATTTTCTACAATGAGTGACAGCTATGAAAAATGCTGGTTTGAACAATTATTTGTGGGAAAAGGGTAGAATACTCATCACTTGGAGAGTTTAACTGTTGTCACTGCTTTCTTGCTATGGCTTTTGAAATATTTTATTTTGCTTTCTTCACATAGCTAGTTAGCTTTTTGCTTTTGGACCTTTTGTGACTCTTACATTTCTCTGCAGGTTCTAATGATTTATTTAAAGTTTGAGATAATTAAATTAATAAAATAGCTTTTATCTTAAGGAGAATAGAAAGTTTTTTCCTAACACATGAAACTTGAAAGATACTTGATTTTTTTTCAACAAAACCGTGTCACTAAAGAGAGTAGTATATCATCTCTGTCCTCTTCCCCAGTTTCCTTACTTATATTATTCCCAGGAATACCTTCCATGTTAACTTTTCAATAATTCTCTCCCTATCACAGTTAGAGGTACTTAATATCCAATTCATTGCTAGACCATTCCTTTTAGCTTTATGTTGTTCCTAATCAACCCTGTTAAGTGAAGCAACACTCTGCCCTTAGGTGACTGGAGTTTGAGCTCTACAAAACTTCAGAGTACTAGTTCTTGCATTCCACGTTATATCCAAGTTTAAACTTCTTAAACATATATACTTGACTATTTTTAAAAGTGACACCACACCCACATCCCCTGAGAAGATGTAGTAGATTTCATCTTCTAAGAAAAACTGAAAACCCTGAATATTATATCTAAAACAGACATATGAACACTGAGAAGGGAGAGCTAAGAAGCTGGGCAGGCGAGGAACCCTAAGACCTAAACAAATGACATGGTATTGAGCTCCTTGGGTTTAATTTTGCCACACATATCTTACTCTTGGAGCTAGAGAAGTTGGCAACCTAAAAATGCCAAAAAGCACAGACAAAAAATTCTCTAACAAGACCTATTCTCTCTAAACATAGGGCCAGTGAAGAGGAGGCCTAGATCAACTAAATACTTGAAAATAAGAGATTTATTCCAGCTGGACACCACATAAAACCCAAATAAAGAGCCTAAACATCAACCTTCCTAAATTGGCAATGAGGCAGCCCAGATACCACATACTGTGGTGGGCAGTGTTAGAGAACTGAAACTTTCACATGCTCTGGATAACAATGAGACCTTTTCCTACTGTGTTGATGGAGAGTATATGGGGAGCCTGAGTTTCTTTCTCCATTTACCAGTAATGATGCAACTCTCCCTCTTACTACCCAGGGAATGACAAAGGAGGCCTAGTGGAGAGTTAGGACTTTCACTACTAAGGAGCTGTACCGAAGCCATCGCCTGCTCCTGTTGGGTCAGGGTAGGAAAGGTGGGGAGCAATAACAAAGCCCTTCTACTGCTACTGGTCAGAAAACTATCAATAGAGGCCTAACTGGCAGCTGGAACTTTCACCACCAACTGGCAGTAACAAGGAGCCCCCACCTCAGGTGCCAATGCATGCAGAATAGGGAGCCTATTCTGCTACTTTCACCAGGCAGGAGTGAGGAGGAACCAAGTCTTTCTATGTCACAGCAGTATCAAAGGAAACAAGTTAAAACAGAAAATGTAAGTTAAGAGCCAGAGATCATTATATATAGCCAGAGTATTCAGGTGTCAGTTGAAAATCACTTTTTGTACCCCAACCTAAAAAGATACTAAAATGAATGCAAAAGATAATAAATAAACAACATGGAGATGATAGAAAAGTTAGAATTATCTGACAAAGCAGGATCATACAAATACTTCCCTAATCAATTCCAAAAATGCTTGAAACAAGTGAAACAGTAAGAGGCCTCAGCTGAGAAATACAAGATATGAAGAAACAAATGGAGGTTCTGGAACTGAAAATACAATAACCAAAATAAAACATTCGATGAATGGTCTTAATAACAGAGCAGAGTAAACAGAGGAAAGAAAAAGTGAATCTGAAGATAGAACAGTAGAAATTACACAATCTGAAAAACAGAGATAGGAAACAGAAAGAAATGAAGAGAGATTCAGGAGCTCTGGAACTACAACTAAAGATCTAACAAAAGATCTAAGACTCTGACATAATTAGAGTCTTAGAAAGACAAAAGGAAGAAGGTGGGGCTAAAAAAGTACTCATCGAAATACTGATGAAAATTCCCCCAAACATTTAAACCTACACATTCAAGACTCTGAGCAAATCACAAATAGGATAAACCCAAAACATCTACACCAAGAAATGTCGTAGTCAAACTTCTGAAAACTAAAGACAAAAAAAAAATTCTTGAAAGCTGGAAAAAGAAAAAAAACACCTTACTCTGGTCAGAAAACTATCTGACAGGAAAAACAATTTCATTATTTGTGGATTTTGCTCTGGGAACTGTGAAGTCCAAAAAAAAACAAAACAAAACATATTTTTCAAGTGTGAAAGAATGGAACTCTGTATAGATTCCTGTATCAAGTCAAACTACATTTAAGGAATAAAATAGAAAATAAGACACTCTCAAATGAAGAAAAACAAAAAGGATTTGTCACTAATAGGTTTTCCCTAAAAGAATGAATAAAGGAAATTCCATAAGCAAAGAAAAACAATAAACAAAGGAATTTTGGAATATCAAGAAGGAAGAAAAAAATTGGTCAGCAACAACTTTGTAAAGGACATAGTAAAAACCTATAAGCTAACATTATACTCAATGGTGAAAGACTGAGTGCTTTTCTTACTTAGATGGGGAGTAAGGCAAAGATGTCCATTCTCATCACTTTTACTCAATTTAGCACTGGAAGGCTAAGTCAGAACAATCAGAACAGTAAGCAAAAAAGGAAGTGAAAGCATCCAGATTAAAAAGAAATACAATTATCCCTAATTAAAAATGCCATGATTGTCTATGCAGAAAATTCCAAAAAAATTACAAAATATTTTCCTAGAACTAATAAGTTATTTTTAAAATGTAACAGGAAATAAGGTCAATGCACGCAAAAATCAGTCACCTTTCTCTATAGTAACAAGAAACATGTAGAACCTGAAATTTGAAAGAAAATGCCATTTACAATTGCTCCAAAGAAAAAGAGACACATAAGGATACATCTGACAAAACATGTGCAGAATCTGTACCTAGGAAAAGACAAGATTTTAACAATTACAGATGTAAATAATGGAAAAATACACTGTGTTCAGGAATTGAAAGACTCCATATGAAAATGATGTCAGTTAACCCCAAATGATCTATAAACTGAATGCAATTTTTATCAAAATCTCAGAATTTAAAAATAGCAAGCATAGACAAGCTTATTTTAAAATCTATAGTGAAAGGCATAGGGCCTAGAAAAACTAAAACAAAATTGATTAACAGGAATGTAGTAGGAAGAATCAATCTAATTGATTTCAAGACATATATAATTAAGGCAGTGTGATATTGGTCAATGCATAGATATATAGATCAATGGAACTGAATAGAGAACTCAGAAATAGACCCACACAAGCATTCCCCTAACTGATTTTTGACAGAGATGCCAAAGCAATTCAATGGAGTAAAGATAGCTTTTCTAACTAATTGTCTTGGAGCAATTGGATGTCCAAAGGCAAAAAAATAACTCAAAATGAATTGCAGACTTAAAAGTAAAATGTAAAACTATAAAACGTTGTGGGAAAAAGAAAACAAAACTTCAGGAACTAAGACTGAGGTTTTAGGCTAAACACCAAAAGCACAGTCCTTAGAAGGAAAAATAGATAAGTTGAACCTTATTGTAATTAAAAATTTTGCAGTGCAAAAGACTCTTTAAAGTGGGTGAGAACACAGCTACCAATTGTGAGAAAAATATTTGCAGACCACATATCCCACAAAGGACTAGGATTTAGAATTATAAAGAAGTCTCAAATCAACCAGTAAAAAAGAACAACAACAATCCTATCAAAAAATGAATAAAAGACATGAAGAGGCATTACACTGAAGAGGATATACAGATGCTAAAGAAGCACATGAAAGGATGTGCTCAATGACTGTTAATAATTAGGGAAATGTGAGCTACTTTGTGTGCAAATCTTTGTGTGGACACAATGAGTTATCATTATGCACTATCAGAAAGACTGTGATTACACCCAAAACTGGTAAGATTGAGGAAAAACTGGACCACTCACCTATTACTAGTGGAAATGTGAAATGGTGTAGCCAATCTAGAAAAGAGTATGACAGTTTCTTACAAAAATAGCGTGTGATCACCACACAACCCAGCAATTTTACTCTTTGGCATTTATCATAGAGAAATAAAATTTATGTTTTCATGAAACTTGTAAACTAATGCTCATAGTGGAGTTACTCATGATAATCAAAAACTGGAAAAAACCCAGATGTCCTTCACTGAATGACTAGTTAGACAAACTGTGATACATCTACAACAGGAATACTACTCATCAATAAAATGGACAAAGTACTGATACAGAAAACAACCTGGATAAATCTCTGGAGAATAATGCTTAGGAAGAAAAAAAGACATTGCAAAAGTTACATATTGTGGGATTCCACTTATATAACATTCTTGAAATGACAAAATTATAGAAATGAAGAACAGCTTAGTGTTTGCATGGGGTAAGGAGTTTTGAAGAGGATGAAAGGGGGGAAGGGATTAAGCGGGTGTGTCTTTGAAAAGGCAATGAGGGATCCTCATAGTGGTGAAAATATTTTGTATCTTGACTATATCAATGTCAGTATCCTGGTTATGAGATTATACTATAGTTTTGCAAGAAAACACTGAGTGAAATGTATGTAGGATCTCTGTATTGTTTCTTACAACTGCGTGTGAATCTACAATTACCTCAAAATAAAAGTAATTAATTTAAAACAAACATACAGTCAAAAAGAGTGACAAAATAACATTCATTTCAAATACATCATATACCAAAAATTCTGCTTTTTGAATTCTGCTTTTGCCAATCAGTGTATTTCAATTTTTATAAATATGTCATCAATTATGCATGTTATAACTCTGCATTATTTTGACAATAAACAAAACAAAACAGAACAAAGCACAAATATAGAAAACTCTGGTTTGTGGATGTCTTCTGGAGTAAAATTATTCTTTTAAAAGCCTGACTATAGCATGAGGAGTATGTTGTGTGGAATTAAATACCAATGAGAGTGCAGGCACACTTACCTGTGTGTATTTTTTCTCACACATAGAAGATACTGTGCAGAGTCACAACTCAGATAATGTTTAACATGTTTTCATGCTTCTATAATGGCTTTTGTTCTGTGATAAGGAAAGATTGCAGTTATTAAATATTTTAGTAAGTGATATCTAAAACAAAATGACTTGTTTTTAGTCTAGGATCTTTATTTGAATACTGTTTCAACATCACAAGGTACCCTCAGGGTACAGTAGACCAGAATGGCAAAAAGGGTAAGCTATGCCATCTAGAAGACCTGTGCTGTGCCTGGGGAGTAGCTGGTGCCTCTCCACTCCAGGTGCTGATGTGGTGAGTCCTGCCTTAGTTGTGGCTGTGACCTTGTCAGCAGTCCTCATCTTTGTCCATTGGATTACTTGGCACTTTGTAGAAAACTGACTGAAGATGTATGCGTTCTATCTGAAGTCTGTATTCTAGTTTTTGATCTATTTGTCTATCTTTTTTCTAATGCAGCACTGCTGTGATTGCTGTATTTTGTAGTAAGCTTTGAAATCAAGTGTTAATTCTGTAATTTTGGTTTTTATCAGATTATTTTGATTATCCTAGGTCTTTTTAAAAAATATTTTATTTATTTATTTATTTAGAGAGGGAAGGGAGGGAGATAGAGAAAGAGAGAGAAATATAAATGTGCGGTTGCTGGGGGTTATGGCCTGCAACCCAGGAATGTACCCTGGCTGGGAATCGAACCTGGGACACTTTGGTTCCCAGCCTGAGCTCAATCCACTGAGCTACACCAGCCAGGGCTGATTATCCTAGGTCTTTGGTATTTTTGAAAGAAATTTTGTTTGAATTTCTATAAAATAGTCTGCTGGTTTAATGAGGAAGATCAATCTTAAAAGTATTGGGTATTTCAATCAATGAATATGGTATATCTCTCCATTGATTCAGGTCCTTTAAATTTTTTTCTCAGCTAATTTTTATATTTCAATGTAAAGATCATGTATATTGTCTGTTAAAATATTAACAAAATGTTTTATAAAACTACTTAAAATGGTATTACTTTATTTTCAATTGCTTATTTCCTACTACATAGAAAACAAATAACTTTTGTTATTACGTACTATAAATCCCAGCTGTAGCACTGCCATCTCTGTGTCCACATCTCAGTTTTCTTGTTGCCAATAGACAGCCAGGAAGCACCAGGGAGTCTCCCCCATTGGCCAAGATGGCACATGGGAGGTTCTTATACTGAGTTGCACTGAAAGCTGGAACCATGAATGTACAGGGCCCTAGCATGCCCAAAGCTAGCAAGATAATTGGATAGGAACCCCCCTCCCCCCAAAAAAACCCTCCACTCCTTATCCTGTAGGAACTGTGGGCTTGAGTAGAAAGAGAAGATGGTCTTTGAGACAGGAGTCCACTAGGACAGGGGTACCCAACCCATGGGCCACAGACTGGTACCAGGCCATGGGCTGTTAGGAAGTGGGCTGCACAGCAGATTAGTGGTAAGGGAGCGAGTGGTAGGGGAGTGAAGGGAAGCTTCATCCGTATTTACAGCCTCTCTCCATCACTCGCATTACCGCCTGAACTATGCCTCCTTTCAGATCAGTGGTGGCATTAGATTTTCATAGGAACATGAACCCTGCTGTGGACTGTGCACGTGAGGGATCTAGGGTGCATGCTCCTAATGAGAATCTAATGCTTGATGAGGTGAAGTGGAGCTGAGGCAGTAATGCTAGCACTGGGGGGAAGCTGCAAATACAGATTATCATTAGCAGGGAGATTTGACTGCACAAAGACCATAATGAATCCATTGCTTGCAGACTCATCAAAACCCTGTCAATGAGTGGCAAGTGACAATTAAGTGAGCTGGTTTTATAGTGGCAAGTAAGCTGATGTGCTTCAATTGTATAGTTGCATCTGGTGGCAGGCTTTAAGTCAGAATCTGACATTTATTTTAGTCTGTATGTGGCGTGCCCATTTTTAATTTACCCCTCCCATCAGTGCCTCTTTTTTGCACTGCACACTTGTCTCAGTCACAGTTTTGGTAAGCCCACTAGTTAACCCTAGCCAAAATGAGTAAAAAACAAATGTCACTGGAAAGCTTCTTTGAAAAGGGGGAAAGACCCAATAATGAGTCAACAGAAGACTCTAAGGAGGCTGCATTTAAAAGAAAATACCAAGAATCCTACTTAAAGTTATGGGTCCATTGCAACAAACGATTCACATTCTCCAAGCCCACTTTGTATCATATGTGGTGACCAGCTATCCACTGAAGCCATGAAACCTTCAAAACTGCTTTGTCCCATGGAGACCAAGGACTCTGTATTAAAAAATAAACTTTGGAGTTTTTCAAAAGAAAAAAAATGTGAACGCAAAGAACAGAAGCAATAATTGAAGTCCACCACTTCATCAAATGTGTCTGCTCTGAGAGCATCATTCTTAGTGGCTAACTATGTTGCTAAAGCTAAGAAGCCCTTTACTATTGGTGAAGAGTTGATCCTGTCTGCTGCTAAGGACATTTGTCTTGAAATTTTAGCAAAGGCTGCAGTTCAAAAGGTGGGACATGTTCCTCTTTCGGCTAGCATTGTAACTATACAAACTGATGAAATAGCAGAGGATACTGAGGCACAACTGTTAGAGAGGATTAATGAGTCACCATGGTACCTAAGGTCACTTCAGGGGAGAATGACAAATGTGTTCACGGTAGCAGACAAAGAGGCTGCATTCAAAGCCAAACTGGAATTATGGGGGCAACGAGTGAACATTGGGATTTCTGACATGTTTCAAACATTAGCAGAGCCTGAGCAAGGGCCTTCTTTCTCCCAGATGGTGCATAATCACCTGTCCTAGCTTTCAGAAGAGTCTGAGCATTACTTCCCCACCACAAAAGACTCCTGAACTGGAAAGGAATGGATCCACAACCCATCTGTGAATAAGCCAGGTGAATTGACTTTGTCTGCACTGGAAGAGGATCAACTGCCTGAGATCTAAGTGACAGCTGACTTTATAAATATGTTTGAGGCAACTGCAAATTTCCATACTTTCTGAATTGAAATCAAGGAGGAATATCCTGAGATTGTAACAAAACCACTTAAAAGTCTGCTTCCCTTTCTCACATCCTGTCTCTGTGAAGCAGGATTTTTCTGCAGTGACAGCAATCAAAATGAGATTAGGTGGTAAGCTGGACATAAGCAACACACTTTGGGTGTCACTGTTTCCCTTCACCCACAGGTGGGACAGCCTAGTTGCAGGAAAACAATCTGGGGGCTGCTACTGATTCTGCATTATGGTGAGTTGTATAATTATTTCATTATATGTTACAATGTAATAATAATAGAAATAAAGTGCACAGTAAATGTAATGCACTTGAATCATCTTGAAACCATCCCCACTGCCCAGTCCATGGAAAAATTGTTTTCCACAAAGCCTGTCCTTGATGCAAAAAAGCTGGGGACTGTTGCACTAGGGAGTCCACTATTCTCCCAGGCCACAGCACCTGAATAAACTTCTATCCTTTTGTACCAGCACGGGTCTCATGAATTTGGCTTTTTGCTGGGGCAGGCATTTGAACCTATGTATTCAGTTACATGCTCACTTAGGGAATACAGATAATAATAGCACCCAATTCTTAGGGTTGTTGTGAGGGTTAAATGAGTTATTATGCATAAATGATTGCCAGAACATTGTCTAACTTAAGAGTAAATAAATGTTCAATGAATGTTGGTCACTGTTTTTTACTCATTGTCCAGAGTAAGTGCTTCCGTGAAACATTTTCATTTTTGAGGGCTAAGGTAAACTGGGCTTTCCAAACCAGCTCTCCTTCCCGAGGAAAGCGGTCTTCACTGGAGCACAAGCCTCTTCTGGACTTATAGTACTCACACTGTCATGTTCTTTAGCCAGAATGGAGTCCTGGCAGGGGTGTCTGAACTTTCGGCATCTCTGAGCCACACTGGAAGAAGAGTTGTCTTGGGCCACAAGTTAAATACGTTGTGACATATAATCAGGAAAAAAGTCTCATAATGTTTTAAGTAAATTTGAGATTTTGTGTCGGGCTGCATTCACAGCCATCCTGGGCTGCATGTGCCCCACCGGCCACAGGTTAGACCCACCTGCGTATGAATTTCACCCATAAAGCTGAATTATTCCATGAAGGGCTATAGACATCAAGGAATAAATGTCACCATGCCAAGCAAGATAATGGCACTGCAAGATGTCGATAAGGCATTTATTGTTAATTGTGTCTTCCAGGGATACTAAAAACTGTGGGGATGGGAACTGGGAAGAAGTCCTGTTTTTCTTTTGAAATTTAATCCAAAATAGAGTGTGTTAACAGTTAAGAAATAGAAATATAATTTGAAAGCTAATGGTAAGTCTAAGGTCCAATGAGATGCTGCAAAGTCAGCAGATGTTCAAAAATTTCAAATACAGACAGAATTCAGTTAAGTGACACAAACTCAGGTCCTCTTAAGATTTTCCAGAGCCCATGTTAGAACCTGTAGTTTTTGGTGAAACATGAGCCTTCGGGATGCCCAATTTGTTTCATTTTGAAGGAAGATGAACATTTGGACTATTGTCAGATGAAAGACATTTAAAAGGATTGTTAGTTCTCCGTTCACAGTATGGATCCTTGAGTGTCATGGAATGTTTTCCCAGCCAGTGGGCTGCGGCTTCTCACAGCCTCGGCTTGGCTTCCTATCATCTTAAGCAAAATGCACATTTTGTGGTGCCGTGACATTTTGTCAATTAGATCTGGAAAGATCATGACTAAATTGTGTCTGGTAAAGATCAGTATCCCACATGCATGATTCATGACACGGCCTCTTTTCCAAACAAATCTATAAAGCATAAACTCAGTATTAAAAAAAAGAGAAAGGACTATGATGTAAACATCAAAAATAAATCATTATATGAATTTACCAGTTGTTTTTTTTTCTTTTGAAATAATTCACACAACTAGAGGAGGAAATAAAAAGAGGGAAGACAAGTGATATCGGAGAATGTGTTTATAAAATTGTACCTTTCTTTCATTTAGAATATTTTTTTTCCCTGACTGGAATACATGACTCCTGGGTGAAATTTGAAAAATGAAGACAACTATAAAGAATAAAATAAAACCAATTTTAGTTTACTGATCCAGTGAGATCTGTCATTGGCATGTCACAAACACACACACACTCCCACACTCACACACTCACACACATCCAGTTTTTATTTCTTGATTAGCTCGTGTGTTGTTATGTCCTGATTCAATCACAGACATTTCCCCATGACCTAGAAACTGACTTCAGTGGAATGACTTTAAATGGATGCATGCTATTAAAAGTCTTAAGAAACACATTGTTTTATTTACCCAATCTCACATTAGTATTATTTATGCTGTTCCAATGTTTCATTATTACAAAAACTTGGCAATAAATATCATTGTGCCCTGTGTATTACAAAGCCAAAATTGTAATATTGAAAGGTTTTTAGTTCCTAATTTATTTTCTTCAAGATTTATAAATTTACACTATCACCAACCATACTGAAGATGAACACTGCTTTCACCCTCATTTGTCTCACTTTTTGTTTTGCTTGTTAATCTACTATATATATTTATAACCACGCATACATATAGATGCTTATATACAGGGTGGGGTGAAAGTAGGTTTACAGTTGTTCTTATGGAAAATAATACAATAATTAATAAAAATAATGTAGGAATAAACTCTTGTGTTTTGTATACTCACAACTGTAAACCTAATTTTGCCCCACCATGTATATGAACTTGGATTTTTCATATAGGCAAACCATGGACATCTTTATTTGCTATTTCTGCCAGTACTTTTATGCTTTAGGTAGGCCTTACATGACATGAATTAAATATTTACTGTTTTTAAACTTCAGGTTTTTTAATAGTTTCTTCTTTTACATTAACATAATTTATTGGATTACTGTGCAAAGTAGAAATCTTTACTTCCTTCAGAATAGTTAAGCAATTTTCTGGGACCATTTATTAAACAACCAGTTATTTTACCAGTGATTTGTTAAATCACTTTTATCTTATAATAAATTCTTATATGGGTCAGCGTAGAGTTCAAGATTCTTTTGTTCTATTGTTCTGTCTAGCTATTCTTGGAGCAGCATGTCCTGATTTTCAAAGTAATTGAAGAGATAAAAATACATTCTAATCTTATAATCTAAGTGTCATTTACAAATGCAATGTTTAGTAATAAAAATATACCTGGCTAGAGGTTTTCTTAACTGGGAACATCTAAATCTGATATCAGTGGCCCACTGTTCTCAGAGCCGCCTACCTCCTCCCACTCTGCCCCAGCTGAGGCCGCCTGGAGGTGCGGGTCTCAGCCTTGAGCACACAAGGAAACCACCTGGAAAGCTGAAAACATCCTGAAAATTGGGCCATGTAGGTCAGAAAAATGTCCTGTCTGTGAAAAGACAATCCCTAACGTTTTTTTTCCTATTGTGTTTTAATAGAAGTTGACGCTGGTTTTATACAATACATTGGGTAGGCTTCCCAAAGTTTTTATGCTTTAAAGTGTTTCAATAAAGCCTGAGAATTAAAGATGTTGAAACAAATGATTCTATTACTGACCATGAAATTTTTTTCTGAAGGCATTTATTTGATGTGTTTAAATTTGTTCCATGATTCATTTATTTGTTCACGCTTTCTTTAGTTTGTTAGCTCATTCAGCCAATAATTTTTGAGCATCTGTTGTGTACCAGACACGGTGCTGGGCACTGAGGACACAATGTTAAACAGGCCAGAAATGTCTTCTGCCCTCCTAGAGTATATACTTTGGTGGTGTGGCCTGTGAAGATTCAAACATGTAAAACAAATATGCATGAAATCGAAGCTCAGACTGTGTGGTGCTAGGAAAAACCAGGGATCTCGTAATTGGCAGGTAATTCAGAGAATAATTAGCTGAGAAAATAAAATACAAGCTGAGGTCTGAGTTAGGAGGAATTAACTAGGGAAGAGGAGAATGAGAAGCATCCAGGTCGAGAAATGAGCATATTCAAAAGCCCTCAGCTGCAAGAGAGCAGGGGCTGAACGGAAACCTGCGTTGGCAGCAGATGGCAGCTGAACACTTCAGGGCCTTGTGGACTCTCTTAGGGACTTGTGCCCTGTCTTAAGAACAAATATATTCAAAGATGTTAAGGGAAAGTCAGGGGAGTGTATTATTTAGTTAAAATTGCCTTCCTGAAGTGTGGAGGACAGATAGGGTTGGGATGCTGGTTTGCAGAGTAAATGTAAGTAAACTGGTTGGAAGGCTGCTGATATAACCTAGGGGAGTGATGCTAGCAACTTGGCCTAGATCAAGAGCGTGGATGGAACTGGAGAGCATTATGCTAAGTGAAGCAAGCCAGGCGGTGAAAGATGAATACCACGTGATCTCACCTGTAAGTGGAACCTAATCAACAAAACAAACAAGCAAAATATAACCAGAGGCATTGAAATTAAGAACAAACTGACAGTAACCAGAAGGGAAGGGGAGGTGGTAACAGAGGAAAGAAGAGGAAGGGTCATCAAGGAACATGTATAAAGGACCCATGGACAAAGCTAAAGTGGGGAAGGATTGAGGGTGGGAGGTGGCAGTGGGTTCGGGTGGAGGAAAGAGGTGGTGGGAAAATGGAGACAACTGTACCCAAACAACAATAAAAAAAAAAACACCAAAAAAAAAGTGTTTGCAAACTGTGGCCTGCAGGTCAAATCTGCTCTCCCACTTGTTTTTGTAAATAAAGCTTTGTAGAAACACAGCCAAGCCCCTTATTTACAGTGTCTGTGGCTGCTTTCATGTTACAATGACAAAACTAAGTAGTTGCAACAGAGACGATGGCCAACAAGGCCAAAATTCCTTATTATCCGGCCCTCTGCAGAAAAACCTGCCAGCCCCTGGACTCGAGGATCAATGGCAGAAATTGACAGAAGGTAGATTTGAGGTAGTTATTTGATCAGTCAAATTTTCTGCTTTGTGTATCAGTTATGATATTGTATTTTTCAACATTATTGTTAATGATATTTTGTTATTTAATGCTAAATATTATTTCATTCTCTTATAATTGCTTTAATTTTCTCATATCTATTTATATGACCTTTTATATATTAATATAATTTGGATTTTCTGGGTTTGATTGATGAGACTTGAAAATATTTTTATACTTAATGAGATTTTATAGGGTTTCTGTTTTGTTATGCAATAGTTTCTGTCTTCTCTTCTTCTGAGTTTTTATACTTAATCTATTTTTCCTAACTTCTTTAGTCTAATGTTTAGTTCACTCATTTTCATTCTGTATTGTTAAATACTAAAATATGCTTCAGGCTATATATCGGTTTGGCCAAAAATTGTGTTTAGTTTTTTCTGTAAAATAAAAGAGACGTTTTTCATTTTCACCAATAACTTTATCAATTTGGATATTTTGAGTATATCGGCTATCTCCCACTATTGGCTTGTAGTGGGTAGAGGCCAGGGGTGCTGCTAAACATCTTCCAATGCATAAGACAGCCCCACGGCAAAGAATTATTTGGCCAAAATGTCAATAGTACCAAGAAACTTCACAAACCACTTTCGACACATTCTATCAGTCACAGCACCTTCTCCATACACTGCACAAATCTTTTTTTGCATTTCAGTTGTGTTTTTACCTTTCTTGAAATAATAAAGCATAATACACCAAAAATATCTTCTTCCATCTTCAATATAAAACAACAGCTGCAAAAAAGTTCACCAATTTTGATACTTTTTGAAAACAATGCACATGGATATGAGAACTGTCACAATATAATCTAACAAAACTATTTCAAATGAAATTAAAGACAATTAAGCATTACTAGAGCCATCATACAGAAAAAAACTAAATGAACTTTTTGGCCAACCCAATATTCCTCTTTGAATATTGCTTTGACTATATATGTGTGATTTAACATGTATACTAATTTAAAATTATATGTATGATCTCAAATTATTATGTTATGTCTATTTTCTTTTTAAAAGATTAATTGCTACATCATTTTTAAGATTGTACTCTATATCAAGTGGGGTATTAAGTGCTTTATCTCATTTAAGTCTAATCATATGGATGGATAAATGAATTACTGTTATCCCCATTTTACAAAATAGGGGACTTAGGTTTGTATTCTATCTAAATTAACCCAATTTATAATCAATACTTTGTTTTCCTTCTTGTTACAAGAATCAAGTTCACTTTGAGTAGGTGGCAAATATTATAAAGATCATATCCATCGTTTTGGAAATAATGAGAGTTCATCCATAATATGTTAAAGGAAGGGTATGATATTATACTAGGTAAAATAAATCCAGGATACCAAAGGCCTTTGGTACCGCCTGAAATGCTAACTCTAATTGGACAGGAGGAAATGGTCCGAAGATGTGTAAGTGAGAAAGGGAGCTGAAACGAGGTCGTGGACGAGGCTGCTTAGGAATGGTGTTCGTGAGTGCAGGAGAGATTTCCGTGAGACACAGCGACTGAACCCAGGTGCGCTTTTCTAAATCTCTTTTGGATGGCTTTCCGGGTAATCGGAACTATTCAAACATAAAAACGTTTATAATCCCTGACACTCGCTACTACCAGAAGTCTTATGATTTCTAGCACTTACTGTGGCGTTTTACACATTCAAAATTCACTTTTCAGGAATTAATGTGTGGCTTCCTGTTTTGTTTTACTTCTGGCCTTGTGGTTCCCGTGCATTCAGATGCCTGAGTGGATCTAGAGTAAAGAAATGATGCGCATGGGCTGGAAAGGTGAATGCGATGGGACTGGGCGCTGCGCGGGCTACATCAGAGTGCATCATCTGCAACAGGACGCCACAGCCTACGGAGTTTCCTGCCGCATCCAAATAGTGATGGGGTGGGTGGCTGCTGCTGGGGGACAAAGATGGTAGGGTAGAGATTCTGTCCCTACTTTTTCTCAGACTGTTAGGTTTGCTATGAAAGAAAATCCTAGTCACCGACTATGATAGAAAATGCCTTTTGTCTCTCCATATTATTACCATATTTTCTTTCCTGTGATTTTTTTTTTCCTTCTTACAGACTTATTTTCCAGCTACCAGATTACAATGGATGCCAATGGTTTTCTTCACTGGTAGATTTCTCTGACTCTGAGATGCCCAATGGTTCCCCTATAAAGCTGTAATTGCCTACGTACACATTTATTGTATATATTATCTATGTTGCTTTTCTTAACCAGAATGTCTAATCCAAATGCCATGGTATGAAATATCTAAGTGCCCCAAAGTGGCAAAATAAATTAGATCATTAGACCCTATAGTTTACTCTCTTTTAAAAATCAGGTCACCGAAATAATAATGACAAACTTCCACAGAGGAGTTGGAACTGAAGTCATACTTGTTTTTACTTGGTGGTGACATTTTTATGGTTCCCTGTCTACCAGCAAAGCAGTTACTCTGCAATCTGTGAGTTCCCTAAATCCATTCTTACCCTATTACAGTGGTTAATGGTATGTAAATGTGAGATCATTTTTACCTCTCTTCTTTTTCAAATTAGCTGAGTTGTTACAAGTCACAGATATAGTGAAGAAAATGTAACTTGTCCCTAAAAGTTTCCCCACCATCTTTAAATAACAATATTATGTGATTGTCCGGTAAGGTTAATATCTTTCCATAATATTGACACATTAGAGAGTTACCTCCTAAAACATTAGATACTTCTTTCTGAGAGAAACTTTATCATTTTCTCAATATATGAGCATGCAGAAGGCATTACTATCTTTAATATTTACTGTTATCTCAGGATCTTTTTTTAAATATATTTTATTGATTATGCTATTACAGTTGTCCCATTTCCCCCTTCACTCCCCTCCACCCTGCACACCCTCTCCCACCCACTTCCCCCCCCTTTAGTTTATGTCCATGTGTCATACTTATAAGCTCTTCAGCTTCTACATTTCTTATACTAGTCTTACCCTCCCCCCATCTATTTCCTACCTACAATCAATGCTACTTATTCTGTGCACCTTTTCCCCCCTCTCCTCCTCCCACCCCCCTGTTGCTAACCCTCCATGTGATCTCCATTTCTGTGGTTCTGTTCCTGTTCTAGTTGTTTGCTTAGTTTCTTTTGTTTTTGCTTTAGGTGTGGTTGTTAATAATTGTGAATTTGCTGTCATTTTACTATACATGTTTTTTTAATCTTCTTTTCTTAGATAAGTCCCTTTAACATTTCATAAAATAAGGGCTTGGTGATGATGAACTCCTTTAACTTGACGTTATCTGAGAAGCACTTTATCTGCCCTTCCATTCTAAATGAAAGCTTTACTGGATAGAGTAGTCTGGGATACAGGTTCTTGTCTTTCATGACTTGGAATACTTCTTTCCAGCCCCTTCTTGTCTGTAAGGTCTCTTTTGAGAAATCAGCTGACAGTCTGATGGGAATTCCTTTGTAGGTTACTGTCTCCTTATCTCTTGCTACTTCTAGGATTCTCTCCTTCATTTTTACCTTGGCTAATGTAATTATGATGTGCCTTGGTGTGTTTCTTCTTGGGTCCAGCTTCTTTGGGACTCTCTCAGCTTCCTGGACTTCCTGGAAGTCTATTTCCTTTGCCAGAATGGAGAAGTTCTCCTTTATTATTTGTTCAAATACGTTTTCAATCTGTTGCTCTACCTCTTCCCCTTCTGGTACCCCTATAATTCAGATGTTGGAACGTTTAAAGATGTCCTGGAGGTTCCTAGGCTTCTCATTTTTTTGAATTCTTATTTCTCCATTCTTTCCTGTTTAGTTGTTTATTTCTTCCTCTGGTCCACTCTATTATTTTGAGCACCAGTTTCCTTTCCATCACTATTGGTTCCCTGTGCATTTTTCTTCATTTCTTTTATGGTAACCTGCATTTGTTCATCTAATTTGTGACCAAAATCAACCAATTCTGTGAGCTTCCTGATCACCAGTGTTTTGAACTGTGCATCTGATAGGTTAGCTATCTCTTGGTCTCATCTCTTGGATGAGTTCTGGGGCACTGATTTGTTCTTCTGTTTGAGCCATCGCTCTCTCCCTCTCTCTCTCTCTCTCTCTTTTTTGGTCTGGTTGCTCCTGTTAGGGTGAGGGGCGGAGCCTTAGGTGTTCACCAGGGCTGGGCACCCCAGTCTCTAGATTGTGACGTAGTATGTGAGGGGGGGTGGAGAGGGAACAATGGCGGGAGCTCCATTCTCCTTGGGACCTCAGTCCCTCCTCTGGGATCCTGGGTTGTGCACTCTGCCCTGCTCCACAATCACCGCCTCACTGGGTCTGCCACTGCCGCTTGTGTACTCAGGGCCCATCTGCTGCGATCTTGCGTGCCCCAGATGCCTTATGCGCTTCCAGTTGCCTTACGTGCTCAATTTTCCCTCCACGCTGAACCGCGACCCTAGCCCGGCTGCTTGTTTCCGCCCCTCCTACCAGTCTGGATGAATGGGTCTGTTTCAACTTCTTGGCTGTCCAACTTCCATTCAGGTAAATTTTCTGTCAGTTCTGGGTGTTATTCTGACTCTAAATTGTTGTTGTTCCTATCTTGGTTGTGCATGGAGGTACGGTGTATCCACCTATGCCTTCATCTTGCCAGAAGTCCCCAGGATCTTTAAAATTGTGAGTTTTCCATATTTAGATAGTGCTAGCCTAGAAGGGCTGTTTTTCCATCTATTGTTTTTATTAATGCCAAAAGTATTTTTTTCTTGCTCTCCTACCAAAATAAAATCCACCTGTTCTGCAACATTCATTAGAATCATTATTTTGGGGGAGAAAGTCACCAGGAGAGCTGCCACCAGAGGACATTTCTGACCTGGAGGAAAGGACTGGCAGCTTGTGGGCTGTTGCTCTCTGGGTTTTTCCCTTTAGCCCATCTGCAGAGGTCAGCCACCCTGGTTATTTAATGTCACCCTGTGGAGCAAAGCCTGCAAAGCTGGCAGGAGGGGAGGGTGAGCAAAGATAAACCATGACTGTTCTAGACCAAATGTGAAACCTTCAGAAAGATGGAAACGTCAAGATCACTACCAAATGGTGTCATATTTCATAACAATTCTTGTACTGAAAGTTTGGGGCATTCAGAGTGGAAGTTAGTTGTGCCATGAGTAAAGGAAGAGACTTCATGCAAGATAAGGAAATGAAAGTGTGCACAATGAAAAACAAGCTTCACTTGCTTTCCATCTATGCTGAAGGCCAGCTCAGTGTTAAGGAAATGCCATTGCTAATTGAAGAGCTTGTTCCTTTGCTATACTTTCTCACTCCCGGCTTCCAGTCTTCCTCAAATTGCTTCTCTATTCCCAATTTTCATATACATGACCCCTGGAACAAAACTCTGGAGGGTTTTTTGGGGGCGGGGATCTGAACCTTTTAACAGGGCCTTTTCTCCTTCCTTGACTGATACCATTTTCCTTAAAATGACTCAGCAAACAGGACAAGAATACAGCATGTCAGAGAGCTGTTTCCATTGACTGGCCTCCCCGTCTCCTTTAGTTGACCTCTCTGACTTTGTTGGAAAAGTTGTGATTCTCATTCACATTATATTCTGAATGAGGCTGTTTACCCTGCATACTAAATGAGATCATGACCATGTAATAAATTCTCCACTCTGTGTTAAGCTTGAAGAGTCAGACTCTTGAGCGACTTACAATTTAACCTTTTAACTGATAAGAACCCTATTGCTCTACAGAGATTACATATTAAAGAATTGTCAGGATTAAGAATCACAGTAATTTATCACTTTTTAAATTACAAATACTTTTAAAAAATAGTGGTTTTCAATTCTAATTTTAAGGCTGATTCCCATAGCTATGTTTTTATTCTGGAAAACAATGTGAGGATACTGTTTGAACTGGTAAATACCCATGAAGAGCTTCTCTTGACATAATATATACAGGTAAGTACACATACAAGCAAGAATTTTAGGAAGAAAGTAGCCCAGTATTTCAGTTTTTAGCTCAGAGTCTGGCCTAGTTTATGTGTGACAGAAAGCCCTCGTTGGCTTCTGAGTAGAGTGAATCCTGAGTATTTGGAAAGTTTCACTGTCAGAGCAGAGGGGTACGGGTGGGCAAGTTTGGAGATTTATAGAAGAGACCAAAGTATGTTTGTGGAGGATTGAGAACAGATGTCAGATGTGAACATTTGAGGCAAATTTTGCCTAGTGGGTGACGTAAAAACCCTTCTTCTGTTTCCTACAGATTATTTAGGAATGTCCTGGTGAGTGGATTATTTATGGTGAATGAGAAGAAGTGTGCAATAGACTGAATGTGTTCCCCAGGTTCTTACTTTGGAAAATTACCTGCCCCCCCCCCCCATGTGTTAACATTGGGAGATGGGGCTTTCAGAAGGTGATTTGGTCATGACAGTGGATTCTTCATGAATGGGATTAGTACCCTTATAAATGAAACCCCAGAGAGCTCATTTACCCCCTTCCACCATGTGAAGACCCAGTGAAAAGATGCTGTCTATGAACTAGAAAGCTGTCCCTCACTGGGCATCAGATCTGCTGGGTCTTGATCTTGGACTTTGCAGCCTCCAGGCCTGTGAGAATGAATTTTGTTGTGTGTAAGTCACACAGTCAATGGCATTCTGACAGAGTAGCCTGAATGGACTAAGGCAAAGTGCTAATCCTGCTTTGCATTTGAAATGGCTGAAATAGAGGCAGTTCACCTGTCTGTGTTCTCATCTGGGAGAAGTGTCTTATTTTTCAAAACACCTTCTCCACTAAAGCCAAAAATCTTATCATCAGCACAGTCACAATTTTTAAGCAATCCTCTGTTCTTTTACAATGAAATGCAGTGAGAGGGAGTCCTGTGCACCTTTGTAAGAACGAACTCATTTTCCCTGAGAGCTGCTGAACAGACTGGCCACAGAAGAACACAGGGTGGAGAGACAGGGAGGTGTGAGCTGTGACAGGGGTCAGCTTGAATCACTTCACTGTCCTGCCAGTCAGGGCGTGGGCCTAAATGCCAAAGGGTGCTGAGAATCCAGGCCAAGGCGTTCTATGAGAAAAGGAACTCTGCTTTTGTTTCCCATTATATCCTACCCTTTTCTATGACTTACATACACGCTTCTGCTCCTGAATCTCAAACTGAAGAGAGAAGCTGGTTAGGACCCACAGGAAGCAGAGCTATGTAAGACTAAGGAGGCATCAGGGTGAGCAAGGATTCCAGTAGAAATGGAGAGCTGACAATAGCGAGAGAGATAACTGAACAGGCTCCAGGGGGAATATATATATATATATATATGAGGTGTGTGTGTGTGTACATGTGGTGGGGGAGAGATGGATGAAATCACTTGTTTGTTCATTCATTATTAATCATGTGATAATAAAAAAGTACTGAGTGTCTAGCATAGTCCTCAATCTCAACAAAAGTCCACTGTCTCTGGCATATCAGTCTATGTGACACTAGAGTGACAGAAGAAATGAGTACTAATGTAGTAGGCATGAAGTGTGAATGTCCCAAGGGCATTGCAAACAGGGAGCAGTCAATGTGGATGGCACCAGCAGGAAGTACAGTTTACTTCTGAGGCCAAGACAATGGTCCCATCACAAATTCTGTAGCTGGAAAAACTATGTTACATGGCCCCCTCTCTCACTGGAAGATTGAGATTTCCCCCCATATCTCACTAGGCTGTATGTACCCAGCCTTTTCTCCATCAGTTCACTTTGAAAGACTAAAATAATTTCCATCAACAAAAACTTTTTATGACTGAGGACACACCCAAAATAGTAACCTGGTCACTTAGGCTGCTTCATTTTGATGACATCTACAAATAAAAACTACAGGTGCTTACGATTTCTTGAATTAGTGTTTTACTTCTTCCCTTCCAATTTGGATGCTTTTTATTTCTTCTTCTCTGATTGTCATGGCTAGGACTTCCAGTACTATGTTAAATAAGAGAGGTAAAAGCAGATATCCCTGTCTTGCTCCTGATCTTAAGGTGAATGCTTGAAGTTTTTGCCCATGGAATATGATGCTGGCAGTGGGTTTGTCATATATGGTTTTTAATACGTTTAGGTATGTTCCCTCTATTCCCACCCACTTTGCTGAGAGTTTTTTTAAAATAATTTTTTAAAGATTTTATTTATTCATTTCTAGAGAGAGGGGAAGCAAGGGAGAAAGAGAGGGAAAGAAACATCAATATGTGGTTGCCTCTTGTACTCCCCCATCTGGGGACCTGGCCCACAACTCAGGCATTTGTCCTGACTGGGAATCAAACCAGCAACCCTTTGGTTCACAGCCTGTGTTAAATCCAGTGAGCTACACCAGCCAGGAGTTTTTCAAAATTATAAATCAGTGCTGGATTTTATCAAATGCTTTTTCTGCATCTATTGATATGATCATGTGGTTTTTACTTTACATTTTGTTTGTGTGGTGGATCACATTTATCAATTGGTGCATGTTGTACCAACCTTGCATTATCAGAATGAATCCCACTTGATCATGGTGTATGATCTTTTTGATATATTGCTATATTTGGTTTGTTAACATCTTCATGAAGATTTTAGCATCTATGTTCATCAGGGATATTGGTTTATGATTTTCTTTTCTGTAGTGTCTTTATTTGATTTTGGAATTAGGATCATGGTGGCCTCATAAAATGACCTTGGGAGCCTCTCGTCCTCTTGAATTTTTTGAAATAGTTTGAGAAGTATAGGTGGAACAGAATAGAGAGCTCAGAAATAAACCCACACTTTTATAATCAATTAACAGTCAACAGAGGAAACAAGAACATATAATGAGCTAAAGATAGTTTATTGGATAAATCATGTTGGGAAAATTGGACACATATGTGCAGAAAAATGAAACTAGGCCATCTTGCAACACCACATACAAGAATAAATTCAAAATTGATTCAAACTTTAAATATTAGACCCCAAACCATAAATACCCTAGAAGAAAACATAGGCAATAAAGTCTCACATATTACTTATAGTAATATTTTTACTGCTATATCTCCTAAGGCAAGGGAAATGAAAGAAAAAAAATAAACAAATGGGACTACATCAAACCAAAAAGTTTTTGCACAGTAAAAGAAACCATTGACAACATAAAAATACAACCCACAGAATGAGAGAACATATTTTCTGGTATATGTGATAAGAGGTTAATATCCAACATTTATAACGAACTTAAACAACTCAACAACAGCAAGACAAACAATCCAAAACAAGACAAAAATTAGGCAAGGACCTGAATACATACTTCTCCAGAGGACATACAGATATATGGTGCATATATATATATATATATATATATATATGAATGAAAAGATGCTTGATGTCACTAATTATCAGAAATATGCAAATTAAAACCACAATGAGATATCACCTCACACCTGTCAGAACGACCGTCATCAATAAATCAACAAACAAATGTTGGAGAGGATGTGGAGAAAAGGGAACCCTTTTGCACTGTTGGTGGGAATGTAGATTGGTGCAACCATTGTGGAAAGCAGTATGGAGAGACCTCAAAAATTTAAAAATGGACCTACCTTTTGACCCTGTGATACCACTTCTGGGTATTTATCCAAAGAAACTCAAAACACTAATTTGAAACAACATAAACACCCATATGTCCATTGCAGAGTTGTTTACAATTGCCAAGATATGGAAGCAGCTCAAGTGTATATCAGTAGATGAATGGATAAAATAACTATGGAACATTTGCACAATGGAATACCACTCAATCATCAAAAAAAAGAAAGAAAAATTTACCTGTCACAACAGTATGGATGGACTTGGAGGACATTATGCTAAGTGAAATAAACCAGTCAGAGAAAAACAAATATCATATGATTTTACTCATATATAGAATCTAATGAACAAACTGAACGAATAAGCAACACAGAGACAAACTCACAGATAGAGAGTAGGGTGACAGCCACGGGAGGTAATTTAGAGGGTAGAGAAATAAAGCTAAAATTGAAAGGACTCATGAACATGGACCAGCATGCGGAGATTGTGGGGGGAGAGTTTATAAGGGGGCTAAGTGGCAATGAAAAAATGCAATACAAAATAAATACGTAATAAATACATAAATGAAATGAAGAAAATAAAGCAAAAAATAAGCCTTTGGGTCAAATAGTTTTCAAAAATCTTGCTTATAAAAAGTTAAGGAAAGAAATAAAGTAGCTACAGATAAATTTCAGTAAGATTCTCTCATATTTATATGCTTAAATGTGTGTATTATAATATACATTATAATTTTAATCTAGATATAATTATATAATGTATAAAGTAGATATAAATATACATAATTTATATATAATTAGGATAATATTAAGAGAAGTTATTTGGAAACCTTATTGCTCCCTCCAATATAACACTTAATGGAAAAAGATTGTGATGATAAATTTGGCTACTTCATGCAGTTTTTATCTAATTGCTGCCAAAAATCTCCTCTAACTCTCCCAACGTCTCTGTTCCTCCTTAGGCTCTTTCTCTCCCCTCCTCTCACCTTCCCTTTCTAGTTTCCTAAGGATAAGCTGTGCAGAATTTAATTTATCCAACACTTCTTAGTTTATGAATTACTACTGTCATCACCTGCCATTAAAAAAAATCTGGTGATTACTTTTTTATCTAATTATCTCAGTCCCATTTTCTATACTCTGTAGTCACCTGTAAATGTTATTTGATACATATTCTTCTAATCCACCTGCTACATGTTTATTTAGATAATTACTGATGCTTGAAGAATACACAGTGCTGTATGGGCATTTAATTTTGCACAGACAGCATTTGCTATGGGATCTCCCATTGCTTCCCTCTTTCTCCACCGAACATATGTTTCTGTGCCCAGGTTTAACCCACTGCTTTTGGCTGCTGCTTTGTATTCCATAATATGCCTATTTCACATTTTTATTCTCCTACCAATAAGTACTCTTTAACATTTAACTACATACTTCAATAAACATCCTCTTGCCTGTGTCTATATTGTATGCCTATGTAAGAGTTTCCTTGAGGGGTGGACAGGTAGGTCTTTCTGGATGGCAGGATTTGTAAATTTGTGATTTCAGTGAGTGTTACTAGATGGCTCTCCAGAATGGTAGTTCCATTTCACATGGTTCTCGGCTATTCACATCCATACTTTCCATATAATGTGTAAAATCACCCAACTTTCACAATTTGCTAATATAATGTGTGTAAAATGGTGTCTCATTTTAGAGAATGGAATACATGAATTTTTAAACTTATTTTTCTGTTCTATTGAGACATAATTGACATATAACATTAGGTCAATGTAAGCTGAATCAATACAGTGTGATATGACACACATATATTGCAGATGGTTACCCTGACAAAGTCGGTTAACATATCTATCACTTCACATAGTTACAATTCTTTTGAGGTTGTGGTAACTACAGTAAGATCTACTTTCTTGGCAACTTTTAAGTATACAATACAGGTATTGTTAACTATAGTTATCACGCTGTGAGACAGTGTCCCAGAATTTATTCATCCTCTGGCTGGAAGTTTGCACCCTTTGGCCAATATCGCCCCATTTCCCCGACCTCAGCACCTACCCTTTTTCTTTGAGTTTGACTGTTTTTTAGATCCCACACATAAGAGAGATTATACTTATTTGTATTTTTCTCTCTCTTTCTGACTTATTTCACTCAGCCTAATGCCTGTAAGGCCCATTCATGTTGCTGCAAATGGCAAGACTTTTTCCCTTTTCTTGGCTGAATCATAATAAATGTCTGAATTTTAATTTAATATATGAAACATTCAGCAGTTAGTTTTTTTCATAAGAATTATGAATTTATGTTCTGTAGTAAGATATCCCTGCACTAGGTTGCATTACTTTGCCCAAGAATTCACCTCTATCTGGATGTAAACTTTTTGCCATATGACTTTAAAGTTTCTTCCATGGGAGCCAGCATGCGTCCCCGCACCACACTGATGGAGAGCTGAGCAGAGGCAACAGGATGCCAGTGCTGGGTGAGGCTTTAAGAGCATCAAGTATTTCTGCTCATTGAGTTTCTTGTATCTATGCCATCACCAGGGAATAATGAGCCTTGGGTGGTGTATGTATGAAGTTTCTCTTCCACTTTGACTGCCATGACAAATTATTATGAAGTTAGTGTCTTCAAACAAGGACAATTACTATTTTCAGTTTTTTATGACAGAATTTCAAAACAGGTCTCACTGGGCTAAAATGAAGATGTTGGCAGGGAGACAATCCTTCTGGAGGCTCTGAGGAGAACCTGTTTCCATGCCCTTTCCTGCTTCTAGAAGGTGCCCACCTTCCTTGGCTTCCTTGGATCCCTTTTCTTCCTTCAAAGCCAGCAGTATTTGACCCAGTTCTCAGGCTACTTTGATTTTGGTTCTCTGTCTGTCTTGCCTCAATCTTCTGCTTTTAAGGACCCTGTAATTACATTGACAACACTCAGATAATCCAGGATAATTCCAGGAGACATGTGGAGCAACTTGAATCTGAACCCTGATCTGGAAATAATACTTAATAGCAGACAAGCTCAGCAGAGTTGCCTGAGTTGACCTGCAGACACACAGGCAAGGCACAGTGCTTGCTGCTGTAGTATTGAAATGTTGATTGAAATGTTGTTGAATGCTGATTGAAATGTTGGAGATGTTTGTTATTGTAGCAAGAGTTGACTCAATCATTTAAAGAGAGAATCCACTAAGAATTTTAACCTGGTTTCACAAGAGCTCAAAAAGTCTGTGAAGACATGACATATTCTGGCTTCTCTAGGATAAACATACACATTATTTCATCCTTTCTTCATAGGACCTTCATTTATTCAGGGTGAGGCAAAAGTAGGTTTATAGTTATTTGTATAGAAAACAATTCAGTAATTAATAAATCATAACACAAGAATAAACTCTGTGTTTGGCATACTCGAAACTCTAAATCTACTTTTGCCCCACCCTGTATAATAGTGCTGAATGGCTGTCAGCTTTGTATGGCTTTTATATAGGTCCTTATTGTTGATCAAAATCTTTTTAAAGATTGCTCCTAAAAACTTCTCAGGGTCTCTTATGAGAGACCCTGAGAATGTTTTTTTATGAATTAGCCATATTACTACATCTGGTATTATGTTGATATGGATACTTATTCTATACATATGATTAATTACTATTTTCACACCCTATGTTCCTTTTCAGATTATTTTCCTTACCTAAATCAGGCTGCATATTTTCTTGTTGAATTTCACTGTGGTTTTGCAAAGGTGATATATTCTATTAATGAGAATCATATTGGGCTTTTTTGCCTAATTCCAAAATCTTAGTAACCCACCTAACATAAGCTCTTTAGTAAAATGGTTACCCTGTGTAAATTTTTGATCAGGTCATCAATAAGGTTATTGATTAGGACAGACCCTCTGATCAATTCCTGCCAAATACTACTCAAGTATCCTATTAGGCTAACACAAAGCCATTGAAATGATCTGTCATGTGCAGCTTTCAAGTCCCCAAAAAGAGTAGCATGGTGAGTACCACACTTACTTGTGTTAATAGAGATCTGCAGGTTAGAATCAGAGTCTTTACTAAAGTAAAAGTAAATTTTACTGAAATAAAAGTTGAAAAACTAAAAAGCGTCACTCAAGTTATTGATCAATATGCTACATTTATAAACATATGACAAATTCTTAATATTTTATATTCAATTGTGCATGATGATGTCATCTCAAATTTTGGCTCTCCATATTTATTGGAATTTTTATGTATGGGCATATGACACTCATTAATATGTTAATTCCTAATTTACCATCTCTCATACAGGACATACACATGATGGGCATGCTTGGTCAGTTCACTGACAGCAGTGTTTCTATCATACAAGCCATTATTATATAAAAAAGGAAAATTGGAATTATTGTTATAAACTAAGAAGATTTTTACAAAATTGATGTTAAGTTAGAAAACTGGTCAAATTCTTCTCCTTCCAAAGTTGGGTGAGCATTTAGATGACTTGTTCCTCCCCGTATGATTACTGTTCCTGTCTTCGTCTCATTTCTTCCTTTTCTACCCAGATGAGCCACTAAGCAGCTACAACGTTTTGACTTTGAAATAGTGCCTGCAAATGATTGTCATCTGTCCCAAGGGAAAGGTTGTATTTTGGCAGTTGTTTATTATAGCAGAAATTTGCTGTAAAGTCTTTTTTATTGATGCTTCATGCCTCCTCCCCAGTTTGTTTGTCAGTGGTCCTGCACCCTCGCTTCTATAGGTTCTTTCCTGAACTTTGTCTAATCTGTATTTGTACTTTACCAGGATCCTAGAACTTAATCTATTGCCTTACCTTGCTTTCCAGTTACTTAATTCTTCTGGCTCCTGACTGCCTGATTGATTTGTCCATTGGCTTGCTGTGTCCTTGAGCTTCATGGGTCAATTACTCACAATCTTGCTCAGAGTATAAGGTACTGTGCAGCCCGTCTTTTGTGGTGCATCTGCTCGTGGCTTACTTGGATCTATCTATTATCTGGGTCCTTCACATTAAAGAGGGTTGATGGAATATATAATAACAGTAATGTCCATACAAATTAACATTAATGGCATCATAATGTTTAAGGACTCATTGAAGTTCTGAATTTAGTATGTAAAAAAGTTTTTCCACTAAAAATGTATTTATTGTTCTGAATATTAAATGGTTTTTGTCCTAAATGGAAATAAGTTCTACATATCTTTGTTGGAATGTATATATAGAATTAAATATCTGAATAAATTATGGCATATGTATGCAGTAGCCTTTTTCAAAATGTGGACAATGTGATGTTCATTGATACTAGATGAATTAAACCAAAATTGTATTTGCAAAGTTTGGAAAATACTGGGTTTATCAAAGTTAGACAGGTTTCTTTCATGTAGGTTTTCTCTGAACCTTTTATATGTTAATTGAATTCTGAATCTTTATGATAAGAGGTAAAGTTGGCAGAAAATCACTGAGAAGTTTGACTACAGGTTCCTTTTATCTGTGCAACATCTTTTACATCTCACTGGATACCAGGATTCTATGGAACATGATTTAGGAAATGCTGCAAGATAAGCTTTCAGGAAACGTTTTAATGATAAAATATGCAGATCAAAATAGCTCTTCCTCTCAGTGAGAGAAATCTGCCTCATTGCAGCTTGAGTTAATATTAATCTGTGTGCCTGAGACAGGAACTCAGTGGGATAGTTAGACACAGTGAAGAACTATCAAAAGCATGAGAACCAACTGGGCATTGTGATTGCTCTCTGGGGGAAATGCCTGTAACAGGCAACCTTCCTTTTTCATTTCAAAAGCACAATGTATCCAGGCTACAAATTCTCTCATCTCTTACTGTTTTATTGTAATAAGAAGGAAGGACCAGAACTAGTTCCATCCAACTATCTCTGATACAATGTTCACATGAGGATGCTTATCAGTTTAAAGCAATAACTTTAGTACATGCTACTTTTGAAGAAGCACAAATTAGAAGCTCAACGTTAAACTGCAGGGGTCTACAGTACACTGTTTAAAGTTTTCATTGCAAAAATACTATTGAACTCTTAAAATGGTATTGGGCAGAAAATTATCTTTATGTATTGGCCATCACTTTTCCAATGTATTTTTTCTGTTTCTTGTGATGATCATGGCCCCATTTTATTCCATAAATCCCATGTCCTAGAACTATGGCCTTAGAGAAAAGGACATGGGTGAATTAAAATATCCGACCATCAAATTCTTGCCCTTTACATACAGTCCCTAGGTAAGGACATAAAAATAGATCTTGAAGAATAGCTGAATATACTGGCTATCTCTCCAAGAATCTAAGTGAAGAGTCTGCAGGAGGAGGGAAGAAGACAGAAGACCATCTGTGAGCAGAGGTCAGGGCACCAGGACTGGAGAATCAGGCGTGAGTGATCATACTGACCCCAGGCATTGGCGTGCAGGACCTGCCTCATCTCCAGCTGAATAATCGTATGGTGTCTGTAACTCTTGAAAGTCACCTAGAAGTGAAGAAATCACCCACAAACCACCATTATTTCTATTCCAGGGAGGTTGGTCCATTGTTTGTACGAAGCTGGCAACTGAAGCATAGTTCCCATTGGCATCAAAAAAGACTCCGACCAGCCTTTGACAGATTGTCACCAATAAGAGAGATTCCCATCTGTGCCCAGAAATACTGTCTTCAAATTTGACTTATGTGAACAATCCTCCTTTTCGCGGCCCAGGACACTAATGATCCCCTGAGAGACAAAAGGTCCCTGGATGTGTAGAGGGGTAGTAATGATGTAGAAGGGAAAGCATCCAGGGTACTTGTGTAGACAAAATAGAACCAGTTCCAGATCTTCCTATACCAGGTCAGTGTTGAAATAGGTGAGTGTTACCTCACCTTGTCTTACAGATATATTCCTGCTTCTTGGCAAACTCAGGCTGATGTTTGGCCAAATACATGAATGTGTAAAATATACTAACACATTCCTTGACTGAAGGACCTCAAACTTTTATTATTTCAAATATACTTCCAATAATGTTTTGACTTTTAAAACTCATTAGCCATAGTTGTAAAATCTACCCAGCACAATGGTTTTCTAGGGTAACGCCTCCCTGAAATAGCGCAATGGATCATCATAGGGATGTGCTGTGGTCTCCAAAGATGTCTTCAGGATACAACAGTGTCGGCTGGCAGCGGCTCCTCTTTTTAATGGCTTGTCCACTATATTGCCCCACCTTCCAAATACTCCAGAGCAGAGCCACAGGGCTGGCCTCCTTCTAAAATTATTGTGAAAATCCTTACTCTCTGTGTGAGGTTTCAGAAGTGATGAACTTGCTATTAGTCTCATTTGATTTAGGCTCCCACTTTGCCTCTAAAACAAAAATATTTTGCATCTGTATAAACCTTGGAATAATCTCTCTAAGCATGTGTGTCTGGGAGCATTTCCATTTTATTAGAGTAACTGAAGTCTTCAGCACATTTGAAATGTTTCAACTTTCACCAGGCTTACTGATAATGGGTTCTATACTGGGCATTTCCATTTTTATTTATATGTTAGATTTTTCTACATGATCAACTTTTATTGCTAAAATTTCTTTCATGTCACAGGTAACTTTCCCAGAATAGCAGACAAGCAGTTATGAAAATACTATTGCATATTCTAACATAATCTTTTTGAAAAATATCTTTTCTCCTTTGTATTCAAATATCCTGTTTCTTAGAGTTATATGTATGCATAAAATGTGGTTGAATACATCTGTGCACAATACATAATTATCTTTTTGTTTGTCTGAAGACTGGGCTTTTGTTTTAGGCAGTATTCAGGTACCGAATAGAAGATAATACTATAAAATGCATTTTAAAAAGAGCTCATAACTACTCCCTTCCCTTCTCATCACACTCAGGACCACAATAATTATACACGTCTTTGTCCTTCACTTAGCATGTTAATTTAAAACAAATCTGAAGAGGCCCCCAGAAAGTCTATTTCACTTCCATCTCAACCACCTATTAAGAAAATCTTATTAGAGCATTTTCTTATCATAAGTAGTAGATGATCTCTCCTTTTGGATTTAACATACGACTACTAGAAAGCAGAGGCTAAAGTGATACATGCATTGATTTACTATATTTTTGACCAAGAAGTGAATCTCTAAATCTCCATTGTTGTCTGACTGTCAGGAATTCAGGGACGTTTTTTGAGCTTCAGATACTTCATCTGTAAAGTAAGGATATTAAGATCTGCCATACCCATTTTAGAAAATTTTTATGTATTTCAAATGAGATGTTGTAACATGAAAGAATATTTAAAAATAGAAGTGGTCATTTCTGTTCAAGGCACAGAAAATTGAAACATACAATCTCAGAAATCTTCAAAACAAAGAGCTATTGTTATGTTTTTGTTTTCAGAAGAATAAATTAATTAGAGGCAAATTAAATTTAATTTGCTTGTTCAAGGCTCTATAATTTGTAAGTGGCACATTTCTGCATGGCAAATAGCAACCTATAAATTGAAAACACTAAAGGCAAATGAAGAAATACTGTAACACCTGATGACTTGGGATAAAGTTTATTATATTTTATAAACCTAAAATCAGATTTTCAAAAGTCACCTAAATGAAAACTTAGCATAAAATAAGAGTTAGCAGTTTACAGAAAAAATATGCAGAAGTACTATTACAGTTAAACTTCACCAACAATCAAAGACATGCAAATAAAAAACAATAATGAAATTTTTGTGTTTGTGTGTATGTGTATTTCATGTATTAAAAAAAATTACAACACACTGTGTTGTGGGGAGTATAGGAGAAAGGTTCTTCATTCATTCTTGATAAGAATATAAATGCAAACAAATTTTGGAATATCTTACATATATTAAAACCTATAACATCTTACCCTTTGACCTAGTAGTTCTACTTTTAGCATTTTACCCTGCAGGTATTTGTACAAACATATTCTTTCCAATCTTATTCCCAGGATAAAAAATAGAAACACTGCAGTTGACCCCCAGTATAGAACTGGTTAAATGAATCATGATCTGAGTGTACAGTAGGATATTATGCACTCTTAAAAGTAATAAGACAAAATTATATGTGGAAATGAAAAATACACTTTAAAGTGGAAAAAGGTGCCATTAGCATTTCACTGTTTTTTAATATCTCTCTCTGTTTATATATATATATATATATAGTCTATACAGCAATAGTTTCTAGAAAATTCTCACCAATTGGGCAATGGTGGTTATTTATTTGGAGGGAGGAGTGGGAAGAAAAGTATGAGGGTTTTGCTTTCTCTATTTATATCTCTTTAAGTTGTTTACACACCAGCACAATCTCCTTGCAAGCTTGTTCTCCTCCCGTTACACCATATTACCTTTGAAAATGCTTTGTAAAGCACAAACGGTGAAATTATTATTATTTGTGATCTTTCCTGGATAAAACACTCTCTTGAATGTTATGGTATGGTTTATGTATTTTTGTGGGACCCTGACTGATAGACTATTAACATTAAATTTATAGGCCATGAATGTTACTGCTCGAAAAACTGAATGTAAAATAAACATAAGTGGAAAGTATGTCCTCCTGGAGTTGGAGAACAAGAAGCAACCTAACAATTCAGACTCTCATAATGCACAGGTGCCAAAAATTTTCCTGCCATTTAGAACAGTCTTCACACCCTTTCTATGCAGCAGGTACTGTTATCTTCAAATCACAGTAAAGAAATAGAGACTCTGGCTTGTAATGGCAGAACTGGGATTCAGCTCCAGCTTTTCCTGACTTTAAGGCCCAAGATATTTGCCAGCATGATATAAAGTTGATCTCCATGTTTTTTTTCCTTTCTCCATTTAGTGTTCTCTTTTGCTTCACTTACTTTTTAGGTGTCCACCATCTACTGGGCTTCTTTCAGCATAATATCTTATATTTATAACATTTACCTTCTGCTCTAGCACACACAAAAACCCTCACTTGTCTCTTGTGTTCATCTCCTTGAAATCTTGCTTCTGCTACTTTGGTAAGCAAATTTGAGTTGAGTTATTATTTGATGACAGTTGTCATTATGCCAGAAGAAAAAACTTAACATTTTAACTCAAGCCTGCAGTAGTTTCCCTAAAAACATTTATTTTTTTCATTCACTTTTATTTCCTGAAAAAATGTGCAGGTTGCTAGATGCACAGCACTGAACAAGACAGATTGCAGCCTGGTAGGGAAGAGAGTCATCAAACAATTTTATTGAGTTCTACGTAGGAGAAATGTTCTGTGGAACCATATGAGAGCAAATTGTACTGTGGAGTCCAGAAATACTTCCCTAAGGAAATGAAATTTGTGTTGCCCATAAAGGAGGTACTGGATAAGTAAAGGCAAAGTAAATGGGAGAGAGAGAAAAACTATATGACAGCGTATATATCAGTCCTGGGACAAAAAGGAGAATGGTCCATCAGAAGAATTTCTATTTTTTAAAGACCAGTAATGCTGGAGTGTAGAGAGAAAAGCAAGCGAAAGCAGGAAAGACAGGAGGCAGCCTGATCATGCAGTACCTCAAAGGACATATTAATGTTTATGGACTGTTTTTTTTTTTTATTCTAAGAGGAATAGGAAACCACTGAAAGGTATTCAGCAGGGAAGAAGGACACAATCTTGTTTTCCAGAATGAATACTGTGGCTACTTTATGGAGAATGAACTGGAAGAAGGTGATAATGAGTTCAGGTAAACCATTTAAGAGACTTTTGGTTATTCGATGGTGGCTGAAATCCATGCATGTCCAGTGGAAGAGGGAAGAATGAATGGATTAGAGAGATATTTGGGTAGTAGAATCAACAGGATTTGGGGGGAGTCAAGGAGAAGGAGGAATCAATAATAATTCCTAGTTTGTAGTCATGTGGTGAAATGGGAAAAGTGGGATAAGAGTAGGTCAAAGCATAGGAGAACATATGAGATCAATTGCTTTGGACATGTTGAGTTTGTGGGTCTTTGAGAAATCTAAGTGGCAATGCTGAGTGGGCATTTACATCTACCCCTTCCAAGCGCAGATTAGTGATTAGGACTGGACAGAGAACTCTGATGTCATTGGTCCTTAGATGACCACTGCAGCCATGTGAGGTAAAGATGATTGTTTAAGGAGACAGAGGAAATAAGGAAGGGAGCTTAGGAGTAAATTCAAATGAATAAGAAAATTTCTGACCTCAAAGAGTAGAGGCAGAGAGACATACTCGATAAATTCATCAAGATATTTAAATTCTACTTAGGTGGATGGGATCTCAGAGCTACTGTTTAGTTCTAATAATGGAAGGGTGCAGTTTTAGGAGGAGGGATTATATTAGACAACCAGGACCATTTCAAACACCAAGCTAGCCCAAATGCACACGCACACACACATCTTATTCCAAACCACTGGGACTGCACATTCACACTATTCTTCCCTTCCAAAGTTGGCTGTAGTTCTCATGCCAAGAAGATGTTACAGAAATGCCTAAGCCATGTTCAATCTTACCTTCAAGGTTTCTGCTGACCTGAACAGATTGTCTATGTTTTGCTAACTCCAACCTTAACTAACCAATTTCAGTTCCAGGATTCTGCAGTAAAGGTAGAAAATAGACAAATTCTCCACCCTATCTTTATGTGCTATCACCAGTAGAAATAATTTTATTACCTCCTTAGTCATGTGTCTTTTTGAATTGTAGCATTCTCATCCTATAGAAACTGAAAAGCTGACTAAAAGACAATAAACTCCCTCTTTTTACCTCTCTATTAGCTCACTGGTTCTAAATATCTTTCCCTCTCTCCCTCCCTGCCTGTCCCCATCTCTCTCCCCAGTTCTGCTTCCTGGCTGCATGCTGACCTACTACAGTTGTTCACCAACGATGACAAAGAGCAGAGTGGTGTCCCCAGGATGCTGAACACATGCCCAAATCATTCCCAGGCAGAAACCATCATCATCAACTTTTTTCCGCTGTGTTTTTCATAGCAAGAATTATTTTGGATAATAACATTCAATGAAGTTTTCTTACTTTTTAAAAATTATAAAATTGATATTCAGTAAACCCATAAAAGGAAAACAGATGTACATGGCAGTGGGAGAGAAAAACAATAAATTACTGAAAGTGGAATCAAGTCTCTGAGAGGCCAGGCAGAAGTTCAAAGAGAAACCCTATGTTGTTGTTAGAGGCAAATCAAATGGGGTGTAACAACAGTTGTGCTGGAATTGCAAAGATCAATATGTATATGTCATGTAATTTAAAGTTATTTTAGAGCCAAGATATATTTAAAAATAAAACAGCTTTATTGAGATGTAATTCACATATCATGACATTCTCTTGAAGTGTGCAAATTAGTGGTTTTTGTATACTCACTGAGTTTTATAACCTTCCTCACTATTTATTTTTAGAACACATCACCCCAAAAGAAACTCCCTACCCACTGGCAGTCATTCCTCCTTCTCCTCTTACTTCCACCCCTAGGCAACCACTGGAAAGATACTCTGAGTGCTTCAAATTCCCATGTGCCATCCCAGTATGCTGCTGCTAAAAGGTGTCTGAAACTCAGAGGTCAAAAGAGGATTAAGAATTTGAACAACAGCTTTTCTTTCCTTTTTCCTTCCTTCCTTCCTTCCTTCCTTCCTTCCTTCCTTCCTTCCTTCCTTCCTTCCTTCCTTCCTTCCTTCCTTCCTTCCTTCCTTCCTTCTTTCCTTCCTTCCTTCCTTCCTTCCTTCTTTCCTTCCTTCCTCCCTCTCTTTCCTTCTTTCTCTTTTCCTCTTACTTTCATCCATCGCATCTTTCATCTCTGTCTATCCATCCTATCTCCTAAAATCTTGCTGTCCTTTATAGCTAAGTGGGCAATACTACCTCCTACTCCTGTACCACTTGTTACCTGCTCCCTGAAATATTGCTTTTGTTCTCATGATCATGAAAATGCACTTACACATTATTTTTTAAAATTCTTACCCAAAGATATGCTTATTGATTTGAGGGAGACATGGACCCACTGCCCCCTGTACATGCCTCAACTGGGGATTGAGCCTGCAACCCTTTGGTGTACCAGGTAATGCTCCAATCACCTGAGCCACCTGGCCAAGGCACCTTACCACTTACTGATGAGCTTATCATCATCAAATTAAGTGGACTTTTTTTAACATTCATATTTCTCTACCTCTCAAGAGCAGTTTACATAAGTCACCAAGAGTTTTGATTCAAAAATGTCTTCTTTCAATTTTCTGGAATCCCCTAGTAGCGTCTTTTTTCTACTTCTGTGCATGAATAAGGAATTCCCCACATTTCTGTCTCTTATCTCTTTTCTTTTCTCTCTCAGTTTATGTCAACCATTTGATGGATTTTAACTTTTATGTCTTTTAGAATGAGTATGGAATCAGTGTCTTTAGGTTGAAACTTTTCCCTGTTTTGAAGTTTGTATTTCTAATGGTTTGGTGGGCATTCTTCCAGCACCTGAAACACACAATACCTTCAACAGTACTCATCATGCCCATTCCATCAAATAGCTTTCTGCTTCTAACTGCCTTCAATTGAGAAAGTCATCTTGAGCTGTCATCTGGCTTAAAATATGGGCTTTTTAATTTTAGTTGTTCACCTCTTTACATTTCGTAATCAGTTGTCGACTCTGAAAGTTTGTTCCTTTTCAACATTTTGCCCACCCAACCTTCCCTTTTCCTTTAAATGCTGTCACCCCAACCACAGGGAGGGGAGTGCTATCTTTTCCCTCTTTTCACTGTTTTCTGTCCAGACATTCACTGACATTACAGCCAAGTTAGTTTTCACAGTGTAAGGTTTGCATCAATCTTATTCTCTAAAAACACATTTTTTTGCCTGACATCATTTCCTGTAAACAACCCCAATCCACTTGTCTTGCTTTCTTTTGTCTCCTGCCTGTCTAGCCAAATTAGATCATTTTTGATTTTCTCAGATGCCCTTCTTAAGGCTTATGTTAATTCAATCTGTTACCAAAACGGTAATTTTTCCCTTCCTACTACACATTATTGACCCAAATTTCACATTGTCTTTTCCATACAGTTCTTTTTTCATTTCACAAATTTTTGTTTCCTTTTTGTACTCTATGACACTCAGTTTGGATACCTTTTATAGCCCACTTACTCATGTATATACCTTATTTCCCTTAATAAATCAGAGGAGTCCTGAAAGCAAGGAAGGGCTAGACCATATATATAATCATCTACAATGTCTAGTACTTTGTTTTACTGTGTTAGTTTGTAATAGGTATTGCTGTGGGTATCAGAATAACCTAAACAAGAGTGCTTTAAATAAGATAAAATTTACTTTTCTTTTGTCTAAATGAATTTCAGGCTAGCAATGTAGCTCTGCTCCACCAAGTCTTCAAAGATCCAGGCCCTTATGTTGTCACTGTGCCATACATGGCTGTGACCTTGGGAACCAAGGGGGATTCTGCACTCCAGACATGGAGAAGAGCAATGGGCTGAAGAATAAAAGAGCAAAGTATACACTTGTTCTGTCTCTTAAGGAAGACCCCTGGAAGCCACTACAAGTCACACTTTCTTTTATGTTGCTGGTCAGATTTGAATCATATGGCCATAGCTAGCTGCAAAAAAAAAAAGCTAAAAATATGATCTTTATAAATAACTGGTGGTTAATTTATAGCCAAAAAATGTATTACTATGGAAAAAGAGAAAAGGAAAATAAAGGCATAATATGGGTGAAAATGATGTGTCGGTGGAAGTTCACCAGTTGGAACAAACGCAACACTGTGGTTGGGGATGTCTGAAGTGAAAGAGGTTGTGTGGGGGGTGGGGTGGGCAGGAAGGGAGGCTATTGGAACCCTCCGTATTTTCTGCTCAATTTTGCTAAAACTAATGTAAAAAAAGTCTATTTAGAAATTGAGGCAGAGCAAAGAGCCTCTGTCCTATTTCTCTAGAATAGATGAAAACAAACATAGAATAAATGAATGAATGACAATAGTGGATGAAAAATAATATGCAAAGATTGAAATCATTTTGTAAAAGCATTATATTTAGAATTTTTTTTACTTAGTAAACTTCATGCTGAATAATCTTATTATCCTTAATATAATATTCTACTTTCTGGGCTAGTGATTATAGTCTTTTTTTTTAAAAAAAATATTTATTTTTAGAGAGAGGGAGAGGGAGAGGGAGGGAGAAAGAGAGGGAGAAAAACATCAGTGTGTGGTTGCCTCTCATGCACCCGCAACTGGGGGCATGTGCCCCAGACCACAACCCAGGCATGTGCCCTGACTGGGAATTGAACCAATGATCCTTTGGTTCAAAGGCTGGCACTGAATCCACTGAGCCACAGCAGCCAGGGCAGTCTTATTAACTTTAGGAAAAGAAATCTTCCCAAATCACTTCCTAATCAAGTATAGCTTTACTGGATTTATACCTAAATTATTTCTTTTAAAAGAGAGGAGAATCTTTCTTCTATATCATATTTCTAAAGGATGACAATTATTATTACATTTGCATGAACTTCTAAACTAGCTATTTCATCTACTATCTATGTAACTTAAATGCTTTAGAGTAGGCACCTACAACTCTCATAAAGAATTTCCAAATAGTTCTCTTTAATTGTATATTTTCCCCATATTTCTGTTGCCTAGTAAGCCTTAGGAAGGTAACTTACTTTTTAATAATGGTTCATTTCTTTAGTCTCTATATAGATTTGAAAATTTAACCTATTTATTTTCCTTTCCTCACTTTATGCCAGCTCTTCTGATCTCCCAAGAAGATAACTGGGTGAGTGTTTAAGGAGAATAATTTGTTCACTTATTTTTTTAATGTACACATTCATTACCTGAGATCTAGTACTGGGTAATCTACCCTACTGGAAGACTAAAATTGCCCATTTCACAAGGAGAAAATGGGGATGGTGCTGGATAAAATTAAGATCTGTTAATATTGGAAATTTCTGTGTGTTCAGACTGAGCTAAGTCTAGATGACAATTTATAGGAAAGATTCTCCCCCAGGCTGCTGTTGTTTCTCCTGGAAGAAACCAGGAAGGAAGCAAACTTCTCACCCTTCCCCGGGGTTGGCACTTATGGGCCTTTCCCATTCACAAGTCTTTTCCTCCAGGGCTTTCCCAAGGTTTATTTTTTGTCTGTGAATCACATTGGCCCCAAGAGAAGGCTCAGAGCACTTACTTTTCAGGAACCCAGTGTTGGTCTAAACAGGACTAAGTCACGTAAATTTTCTTTTGACACAGAAGTTTTGAGTAGGATCGTTATGTTGACTTTACCATGACAGGAAGGAGTTTAAAGGTGCTTCCTGGAAACTGGTGTCCCCAAGTTAAAGAAACAATTTTGAATTTGTTTTGTACCTTCTGACCCTCTTTGATACTCTATAATTTAATTCTCTGAGTACAAAATGTTCTTCAGCAGTTTCTTTAAATTCCCTTGTTCTTGGGTCTCTTTCTTCTTAAATGTACTATTGATCAATTGATGTAGTTGCTTTTTTGTACTATTTGAGGGGAGTTATTATGAATCCATTCTTAGACTCTTAAATGGGTCAAATCAATTTTCCAGTTGCTTGAAAGTAAATATGAAATTCCTGTCTTCCAGGAGCTGTAAACATACAAACCTCCCCCAACTAATGAAATAGTCTCTTGTAAGTGTTATTGTGGATAGGAGGGAAAAAGTTGTCAAACTAAATGAAATGTTCTAACTATGTCTCTAAACCAACTTAAGATATGACTATCACAGATGTCCATCAAATTTCATTGCCTTACATTGTCTTTTCTTGAAAACTGAAAAATAATTAGAAATCATGAACATCTTTATTTTTGTCATTAATTTATTTAATAGGTATCTTGTATCACTAGCACTGTGAGGAATACGAAGAAGGAAAACTCACAATTCTCCTTTTTAATGTTTTTAAAATCTACTTGAATAACTCTAGCAGGTTATTGAGAGGGCCTTGGGGCAATGGGTTCAAAACATTGGAGGATAATGGGGAGAAAGAATCAGTTGTGTCAAGAGAAAAGTACTGAGAAAGTGAACTAGGTGTGAACTTAGTTTGAACACAGAACAAATGAAAGCCTCAGAAAAGGCAGAAAGTTTAGTGCAATTTTAGATCTGCTTTGGGTGTTAGGATAGGAAAGTACAACACAGGGAGCCAAGTTAACAAGAGCAAGGTGATAGCACATTGTAGGAAAGAAAGGTGTGGGAGTGAAATAGGGACTGATAATATGTAGGAAACACCTTGGGAGTTAAATATCACTATCAGAGATGTTATAAGGTTCCATATATGATTAAATAATACTAGTAGTGAACATGTGTTAAAATCTAGGTGCCAGGCCATTTCGAATAATAACTCTGACCTTAAACTATTAACGATGCTAGTTAATTTAATCAGCCTGGTCTTCATTTCATGCATTTGCTATTATTATCCTCATTCTATTGATAAGACAGAATAATTTACTGGAGTGTTTAGAGCAAGTAAGTTGGAAAGCTGGGCTATGAGTCCTGCAGCCTAATGAGAGCCTGTGTCCCCGACCACTGCAGGGTATTGTATAGGTGTCGGGAGCAGGCAATTACTGAAAAAAAGAAGGAAGAGATCGTACGATCACAGTGGGCTGGGAGCCATGGCAAAGACTTCTTGGAGATTGTTTAATCTCACTAGAGATAGAGTTAGCATTGTCATGGGTGGAGAGTTGAGGCTGGTGGGATAATATTTAATTAAATAACAGAATAGGAAAAGTAAGCTAATAAATGACAGGATGGCAAGGTGTTATTGGAACTTGAATAACTGTGTATGTGTTCAGAAAGAAACAATTATTGAAATACTAAATTCAAACTGAACAATGAATGGAAGGTATGATTTTGTTTCTAAACATTTCAAAATGATAAATTATGTAAAAACAAAAGAAAGAACAAAAACAAAACTAGATTCTGTGTTCTTATGCAATGCTCACCTTGAGCCATCCTAGGGGAAAAAACCATAACAATTGAAAAAAAATTTTTTTTGATGTTGCATGGGAGTTTGGTTAGCTTTTCAACAGAGTTGCTAGAGGAATTTCTCATTATGCCTCTAGCCATGGAGGATTGCAGGGAAATAAACAATTATTGGCCTGCCCATCAAACACCCAATATGTGGTACCCAGAGACAGAGTGGGCTTATCTTTTGCAAACTCAAATCATGTAAGGTGACACCTCAAGTGACTTGATGTATGAGACCAGCAGGAGTATAATAGTGTAAGGTCCCAAAAGACAGTAGAATTGCACAATCCAGGTTTTGCAAGTTCACTAACTTATCATAGCTCACTTCTTTAAAGTCATTTTGTCCATGCAATACTTGTACCCACTGGGAGAAATCTTTATCAGTATCAAAGCTGTGGAGTTGTGTATGTTCATACAGTAGGCCACATTCTTTATGATTCTAGTTTTGTTACATATGTGTCCTACCTACACAAATAGATTATAAATTGCATGAGGTCATTTCCTCCCCAAATTTACATCATTTATCTATTATGTACCTGGTGTCCACAGTGTTCTTAAATGAAATGAATGTATAATTCCTCTGCCTAAAAGCTTCCCAGTGGTTTTCCCGTTATCCTTAGATTCCAAATTCCATACCATCACTTGTATCTTAGTCTTTTCAGGCAGCTATATCAAAATACCATAGAGTTGTGACTTAGATAACAAATATTTGTCTTTCACAGTCTTGGAGGCTGGGAAGTCCAGGATCAAGGTGCAGGCAGATTCAGTATCTGGTGAGAACCTACTTCTTGGCTTCAAGAGAGCCAATTTTTTGCTGTACCCTTACTAGTCCATGCTAGTGCATGCTAGTATAGAGAGATTTCTCTCTCTCTCTCTTTCTCCCCTTCTAAGGATACTAATTCTACCATGAGGGTCCCAACCTCATAATTTAGTACAAATCTAATTATATCCCAAAGGATACATCTCTAAACTGGTCAATAGGGTTTCAACATGTGAATTTGTGGAGGGACACAAACATTAAGCCCATAATAAATAACCTGCAATATTTCCTTCCAGTCTTACCCTCACACATGACCTTGTACCCCTCTCCCTCTACATTGTTCCACATACTGCTCCTGCTATGTGGGTCCCCTTTCTGTTTGTTAAATATGCCAAGATTATTCCTACTTCGGCCCTCTGTATTTACCTAAACTGCATTTCCCACCATATTTTCACATGCCTTACCGTTCAGCTCTCAGTTCAGGCGTCATCCGCTCAGACAGGCCGTCTCTGTATACCTTGGTATAAATTTGTTTTCTTATACCTCTATGTCATTCTCTGTCACACAATCTCACCTTTTTTTCCTTTTTAGTACTTACAACTATCTAAAAAGTATCTCCATTATTGTTATTAAAATTGTTATCTGTATATTGTAGTAGTATGTAGGCTCCATAAGGAAAGCCAATTTATCTGTAGTTTATTACTTTATTTCCAGAATGTAGAACCTAGCATAAAATATATAAATATACATCCATAAATATATATTGTGTGTATATATATGATGCTTCAATACCCAGCGCATTGTCCCAAACATCCTTGATGTTTATTAATATTTGCCAGTGATGGCAATTCTATAAGTGACAGTTTGCAATATATATATATGTATTTGTTTTAATTTGACATTCTCTCTCCTTGCCTTCAGCAGGGTTCTTCCCTCTTGTAGAGTCACTTTTGCATCACCACCATCAACCAAAGATTAACTGCTAACTCATGCTCAATATAGTTTATCATGTAACACTATATCAGGATTCTAATCAATCACAGGGATGGGACCTCTACCAGTGGTGGAATAGGGATGATAGGCAGCTGAAAAAATATTTTGGTTGGGCATAGGGAGGCTTCTTGGCACTGTTCTTATGATTCTACAAAGGTAACGGTCTGTATAGGTTGGGACTGTGAGCTGAGAATTTCTTCCTGGACTGAATCAAGAGAGAAGATCCTGAGACTCGCCCATCTAACTTGGACGACAAGCCCTGTAGTACAAGCCTTACTGTGTTTGCCTGCTGGGCTCCTTGCTTTTCAGGGTCTGACCTACAGTATGGAAAAATCTTCTCAGAACCAACCCATTAATCACAAGGGGCCTTATTTATGTATTTTTAAAAACTGTCAGGAGTCCCGCCTCTGTCCCCCATGTCACCTACTAGTTCCTAATGAGTGGACTGAGCCAATATACCACAACTTTCTGACATTCATATCTTAGTATGAATAATGAAAATGCAATTCAAGTGTGTGCCTTCTCATTCTGTGATCTTCTCATTCTCTGCTCTTGTTTATTTAGTGCACAGTGTTAATGTCAACTCTGTCTGCTTTAATTGTGTTAAGAGGTTATGTTGGAAGGTTGTCCATTTAGTCTTTAACAGCATGAAATTGCACTTATATTGTCATTGTCATTTTCTGCACATAAACAGGAACTTGATTAACAGTAGCTCACCAGGAGAAAATAGATGTTCTCTTAAGTGCAGACATTTTTAGTGGATAAGCACTAGGTGTCACTAGTATACTCTCAACTACAATTATCTATACCTTCAGAGAAATCAATGTTGAGTGAAGCAGAATGGTGAAGAAATACAAGCATTCTGAGAAACAATGGGGAACTATTCCTTCAGGATATAATATTTGTTTATATCCAAACAAGTGCCTTTTAAAATATTTTAAGGGGATTATAGTGAAAATAGCAAAGTAACTTCGAGATACATGGAAGACCATCATTATATATATATATATATATTAGAAATGCTCCTGGCCTTGACTGGTGTGGCTCAGTGGATTGAGCACTGGCCTGCAAACCAAAAGGTCGCCAGTTTGATTCCCAGTCAGGGCACACGCCTGGGTTGTGGGCCAGGTCCCTAGTAGGAGGCGCACAAGAGGCAACCACACATTGATGTTTCTCTCCCTTTCTCCTTCCTTTCCCCTCTCTCTAAAATTAAATAAATAAAATGTTTTAAAAAATTTAAAAAAGAAATCCACCTGAAGATTATGTGTGAATCAAATGTTTGTAAACTGAATTATGCTTCTACACTGACATTTATGATTTTAGGCAAGTAATCCCATCTTTCCCCTATGTCACAGTTTAGCATCACGTTAAAATAAAAGTTATTTTGAGGTGGCAGAAATGTTTCATATTTTTAAATAAGTGGTGATTCCATGGACAAAAGTCATTGAGATGACCACGTGGGATCTGACATTTTACTGCAAAAAATTATACTCCCATAAATCACTAGTAAAATTATAATTATTCATCTTAATGTTGCTTTTAATAGCTTTTGCTTTTGTAAGCAGATATTCTGTGATTAAGTAATTATGCTACATAACATTTGCAAGTACTTAGTCAAATGAATGCTACATCCATCTGATTTTTGCATGGTAAAAAATATGTAATAGGGCAAATCTGCACATCTTGGGACTGTTCCCCACTCAATAAAAACCGAACTTTTAATCTTTAAAGCACCACATTGGTGATTTTCCCATTGGTATGAAGTTATTTCATTGGTTGAGATAACTGAACCTGTGAGCTGGAAAAGATTTGGTGGATGTGAACAAATACACTATTGACTGACAGTTGTTTTAAATTGTGTCCTTTAATTTTTCTTAAAGCATATATATCAGCATACTACAAAAACATTGCTTAAATTCACTTATTCAATTCTGAATAATTTGGTTTCAATGTAGTCTACCAGCCCAACTGCTAAATAAAACCTTAGCTTTTAGACTTGTTCTGTAAATTAGGTGATTAACCATTCATTAACTATCTGGAACCTAGAATCAAAAGTTTGTATGAAATTCTTTCAGGGGAATTACAGGTGCTTTGAAAAAAAACTAATAATTGAAAACATATCTAAGCTTTTTATGCTTCACTTTGTTCTTTTTAACCTGATCATTGACCTCTTGTTGCCCAGAATGACATGTCCCTTTCCTGATTTTCAGTTTGCTTGTCTGGAAAAAGCACAAGGAATGGGGTTCTTGTCTCCCATTGCTCGATCCATTTATTGGATCTACATTGATCTTTGAGAATGCCATGTTTTCACCTTGCCTATTAGCTCATTGATCAGCTCAGCCTGTAGGTTCCTGCACATTCCCTTTCACTTTAGACTTTGCGAATTGGTTCTATGCCTGTAAATAAATTTAGAACAATTTAGACCCTTTCTGCATTCTTCTTAGCTTCAGGTCTTCTGAATTTTTATTCTGTATCTATATCTGCCAATCCAATTCAGCAGTGTGACATGTTATTTCACGTATTGATACCCATATGAAAAGTGATCCCCAACTATTTCACAGAGAGCATTACCATGCTACAAGATTTTGTAGGTTCCTCCCTCACTCTGTTGTTAGAAGCCAGAATAGCTATATTTACAGGAAAACAATTTAGGTGAAAACAGCTTATTGAGTTCCTATTATGTGTCAGGTACAAAGCTAAGGAATGAGGGATACAAACACAGGTTTAGACATGGGCTCTAATCTTACAGATGTTACAGCATTTGGGAGTCAATTACTCATAAACTGATAATTTCAATATTATGATGAATACTTCCTATACACTACAACAATTTTATAAACTCTAATAGAAGAGAAAAAATAATATTTTGCTGCAATGATCTAAAAGTAAGCAATTGTCTTCCTTTGTGAGGCAAAGGATTAAGAATAGTTTTTATATAGTCATGATGTTTAACTCTTATTTAAGCATTTATATTAGACTAGAAAAGAGATCAAGCAAGATTGGGGCTAATAAGCTCAAACACAAATACATGTATATGTATAAATGACAGAACCCAGTGGCATCCACCATTTCAACAAATAGGACAGTGACAGACAGTAGCCCTGTCCATTTCCCAAATGCCTGATTACTTTTGACTAATATTTCCAATCTTGTTCTGTTCAATAATGTATAATAAGAAAGAACAATGCTAATGATTGTTTCTTTTCTTCTGAATTTTTCTCCTAAAAAAATCACATTTCTTACAGGGTTCTCATTGGGAGTCTGTGGGGAAGACACAAAATAGAGAGAAAAATGTAGAAGAACAGCTTCCATGAATGATGAACGTGATGCATCGTGGAGTTAAGAGTCATTGTTGTCTGGGGCAGCTGTGGACGGAGGTCCCATCAGCGTGTTTTGGAAGCCTGCAGCCATTACTCAGGGTGCCCTGTCAGCTCTGGGCCTGGTAGGAATCCCTGATGCTGTCGCAGGGCTGTGTGCTGCACATTACGGTGTCTCAAGGACAGACCCAGACAAGAGAGAGAAACGTCAGGTGTTGGCAATATGAAAGATAAGTTTGCACTTGATGCCACAGACCAAAAATGATGGTTTAATATCAATCATCACAGACAATTGTGAAAGAACTGGATGTTCACACACAGGAGATATATTAACCGTTATGATGACAACCTATCACAAAGAGTACCCCAACACTTACTGACTGAAAACTGAATAAGCGTCATATCTTCAAGAGTAAATGAGTTCAAATAGATGTGTTTGCCAAGATGAAATTAAATTGACCTTCAAGTGCCTTGCACTTCCAGGGTAGTAACTAAAGAATAGCATCATTTAGGACTTCATTACCCTAAGTAGGAGGAAAACTTTTGACTTTGTCATAAAGTGCTAGTAGTTCTCAACCTTATTTTATCAATGAATATAAGTATACATATACACATAGCCTTATCTTTTTTTAACTGTTTGTAAGACATGTCCCATTGAATCACAGAATCTCAGAGTTAGACAGAAACTCAGAGATCATCCAGTGATTCCAAACCTTGGTCATAGCAGAATGACCACCAAGGAGGGTGGAGCTTTCAAAGTACAGATTCCTTTGCCTCACTCCTAAAGTTTCTTAATTAGTAGTAATATTTGTTTCCTTGGGCTGCCATAGCAAAGTACCACAAACTGGGCATTTTAAAAGAGTAAAAATTTGTGGTTTTGCAATTGTAGAGTCTAGAAGCTGAAATCAAGGTGTGAACGGTGCTATCCTTCTGAAAGCTGCAGGGGAATCCTTCTGTGGTTCTTTCTAGCTTCTGGTGGTTGCTGGCAATCGGCATTCTTTGGCTTGCGGGAGCATCATTCCAGTGTCTGCTTCCATTGCCACATGGTCTTCCTGGCTCTTCATTTCTTATAAAGACACCATTTGTATTGGATTAGGCTCCACCTGATTCAGAATAGCCTCATCTAACCTAATTACACTGCAATGACCTTATTTCCAAATAAGGTCACATTGTCAGGTCCTGGGGTTTATGACATTCCTGTACCTTTGGGGAGGAACACAATTCAACCCTTACAAATGCACTGGAGTAGAGTGAGAATGACTTAGGTGATTTGGTCATAGCTGCCTTCAACAGCCAATTCTCTTCTTTTATAGAAGAGGAAACTGAGGGTTAGATATGTCTAGGACCTTTCAGGTGACAGAACATAATCCATTCACATATCTATGCAAATTGTCACCGTCTAGACTCTCACTTAATTATTATGATAAGGATAACGCTTCTTTGGATTTACATTAGGATCACTTAATATTTGTCAATTGTAATACAAAGTTCTATAACTTTTTGTTTTGTTTGTTTTTGAAAGTGTTTTTTAATTAATTGATTTTTTTGAGAGAGAAGGGAAGGAAGAAAGAGAAAAAAACATCAGTTGGTTGCCTCTCAAATGCACCATGACTGAGGACAAAACCCACAACCTGTGTATGTGCCCTGACTAGGAATTGAACCAATGAACTTCCACTTAGCGGGACAAATGTCCAACCCTCTGAGCCATACCAGTCAGTGGGTTGAGCATTTCTATTTTAAACTCTGCTGCATAATATTTAGTCCAATAGCTTTACTTCTAAAAAAAATTCTGGTAGCAATCTTCTTTAGGTATTCAAGCAAGGCTGATAGGCAGTTCAAGTGAATTTGCAACTATAAAGGAGTACACCAGTACATAAATGCACATGTTTCATCTAATACAATCCAATGTTTTTTGAGACTTGATGAATTCTTTTTTGAGATGTGGGTGCTCATTGGGTCAATACAAATGGTGGCTTAAATGTCACTGAAATAAAATAGTTTTTAGACATTTGGAGGATGGGTATGTGAAATCAGAATGATAAATGTAGAGTGGGGCTAGTACATTTCCTGATGTGTTTGCTTCTTAAAGTTCTCTCCAGTTATACTTTGAGTTATGTCATGTTGTAATGAAATAAGTCAGAGAACACAGGGTTTATGAAATATGGTTTATAGTTCAGAGGGTAAGGCATCAAAATGATTCCTTCACAGTTGGAATTATGCAAACCTCTGTAATGCAAAAGTGCAAAAAATTTGCAATGGTGTCATACAACTTGGGACAGAAGGACCATTGGAATGAAGAATTAATTTGGATATCATGATAACTGCCTCCAAATATGCCAACATTCCAGTTGTTTCTACAGGGGAAAATGAAAGCAAGATTGACATTGTGTTGGATGCTGTACGATCAGGGATACGGATTTGGAACACAATCTCACATCCCGCTCTTCTACGCCCCAGCCTTGCTAACAAACTAAAAAGGAAACTTTACGAATTTGACTACTTTTCTTAGTATAACAATAAAGATGTTGAATAAACAGGGTTTTGATTCTAGCAGCATAGGCAGGGACACTTATCCTCTGAGAACAAATATTTGCAACCAGTCAGCAAATGATCAGGATTGAAGGGCACTGCTTTGTATGTAGACACTGATGGCTCTGAATACACATTTAATGAAGAGAAATAGAAAAGTCTAGTGATTTATATACAAGAAAACTTCAAACTTGTGACACATAAATTGAAAGTTACCATCTTTTCTGATCACGAGTTATCTCAAATTCATTTTAGAAAGCTAAGAAATGAGATGGTGATAGGACCAATTTGTTTACACAGTGGAATGATGTGCAAAATATCATAAAAATATTAATCAAGTCATTTTCAAAATATTAATGGTTGGCTATCAAACAATAATATAGAGATAATCCCATGTAAAGTAGCATAATTAAGTATTTTGAGAGACATTTCCAGCTTCAGATATAATTGAGAGCAGAGGTGAAAAAAATGAGAACTAATAAATATCACAAAAATGAGGGGGAAGTTTTCTGTAGAGCAGATCAAGAGTGAAGGAGAAAAACCAAGGTGAGGCCTGCTTGAAAGCACTGTAACTGTCTCAGAGTAAGGTCTTCAGACTGCAAACACTAGTGTTAGAATCTCCTGCTAGGTTTGTTAAAATGAAAAGTTTCAAACATTTTACTATGTTCCCTCATATAATTCTTATATATGCTTCACTTTGAGAGACAGTACCTCAGATTTTATGAAACATAAAGAAAAGTTCAGAGGGGATGGCTCTAAGGAATATAAAGAAGCTATATAAGATGGGGCTGAATGAAAAATCAGAGTGTATAATTCAAAGGTTTATATAAACTTCTTTAAAGAAGAAGAAAAGATAAAGAGCAAAGGGCAAGTTCGTGGACTGACAATTGGTTCTAGGAAACGAAAAGGAAATCAATAATTTAGAGGCATGTGCTCATGATTCGAGAAAGAGGGTGGTATGATCAAACTTGTAAAGAATGGCAGTGCCTTGGGATGTGCCCTTATAAATGAATTCCGTACAACTGTGGAATATCGCTTGATCAAGTGTTAGGGAGCAGCTCTGAAAGGCACACAGAAAAAAAAGATGAAAGAGCCAGCATCTGGGGCAAACTGTTTCTGTGACTGCCACGTGGCCACTTTAGCGAAAGAGCAGATATTTTTGCCATCCTATGCCTGATCACTACTGTTTACCTGTATTCAAACTTCGGTGAATGCTTTTGGTGACTTTGATTTCATAAGTTTAGTATTTACTACTTTATAATTTCAATGATCTCCTGATGCCCATAATATTATCACTGAAATCCTTACTAAATAATGCTGCTAGGGCTAAGGCTAAAATTCAGGCCTGAAATAATGCCTGAAAATCCATGACTTTGAGAGAGGATTTAAATGCAATAAAATGTCACAGAGATCTCCAAAGTCCATGATTATGTGTTCTCATGTAAATTTAAGAGCAGGTGTGCTGTAAGATAATAATAGAGGCAATGCTGGATAGAAGAATATCAAAAGAAAAATATCCTATAACTCTTAAAGTATACCTGCTCCAAAATACTCCCCTAAGCTTACATTTATTCACATGGGAAAATTTTTATTAAGTACTACAAGCTTTAAACTATGTAGATCTTTAGGAATTTATCACTTGTGTAAGATACAACTCTGTAATGTTGTTTAAACATAAAGGATATGATAGGGAGTTTTAGAACATTAGCTTGAGAAAGAGGAGGGACAAATCATAAGGGTTTGAATGCCATGTAGAGCCTGCAGAATTCAGTTTTTCATTTCTGTTTTAGGGAGACTTCATGAGAGCAGCGTGGAGGAGGACAGGACTAGAGGCAGAGTGCCCTGGCAGGGGACTACTTTGTGATTAGATCAAGGAAGATTGGGACCTAAATAGGTTGCTGATGGCAGTTTTGGGGAGGAAAACATAACTTGAGAAGTATTCAGGCCACTCAATCAACAAATATTAAGTGAGTACCTACTATGTGCCATCAACAGTTCTCTGCCTTGGGAGGGGAAATCCACAGCATCTGGAGTTTGATTGGATGTGTCAGTTGTCAAACAGAGTAGCTGACCATCTGCTAGAGGAGTAAGAGAAAAGGGAAATTCCTCTTGACTAAGAAGTTTTGCAAAGACTCCTCAGACCAGACGGAGTTTAAGTTTTTCCAGAGAACAGGGGAGACTTTTGAGATACAGACATTGAAAAGCAATAATGAAGCTAGCCAAGTAGAGCACAATCAAACCAAGGCCTGGTGTGGGGCACACAGTTTGGAATCTAGAGTCAAGCCAGTCTAATTGAAACTTTAGAGTCTCACTGGTTTTAAGGGAAAATGAAGCTGAACATTTATATAAAGCATCCATTGGGAAGACTTGCAAGGGGCAGGATAAGGCAATAGGTTTTATTCTGAATGCAGTGAATGGTCACACTGGCACATTTCATATCAATTCAAGACCACACTTAATTGGAAAATTTAAAGGTGAGATGAGGGCCATGCGTTGTAGCATGAGTCCAACCTTTGTATATGTGGGCACTTGATGTAAAAATAACTTCATCACATCAGTTACTTAATTGTGCCTCTTTTTAACAGTCAAATGTTTCCAATAGATTTGTTCTACTTTTTATAATTTACACAGTATATTATTATGTGAAACAAAAATTTTATACTGTCCCAAGACCTGTTTATTTTTCCCAAGTTAAAGACTTTGTATAGCATTCTTATATTAAATTACAAGATAGTTAAATAGAAATCTAACTTTTATTTGTTCTGAATTAACACATGTTATTTTCTCTCATTGCAAGTGTGTATTCCATATCAAATGCTAGTTACATTTCAAAGAAATTATCTGCATTAAATCAAATATTATATTTGTCTAAAAGCATACAACAGGTATTTAATCACAAAGAAGACATTGCAAACTTCAGATCTTTCTTGTCTTTTAATTTGCAATTTATACATTCCCAAGAGCTCATTCAGTTCTATGCTAAAATAATGAATGATTTTAAAACATTTTAAAACCATTTAAGACTGAGATTGAAAAATATTGTTTATCTATTTTTAAGTATATATTATTGATTATGCTATTACAGTTGTCCCAATTTTTCCCCTTTGCTCCACTCCATCCAGTACACCCCTTCCCTGCAGCAGTCCCTCCCTTAGTTCATGTCCAAGGGTCATGTGTCTAAGTTCTTTAGCTTCTCCCCTTCCTTACTATTCTTAACATCCCCCTGTCTATTTTGTTCCTACCACTTATACTTCTTGAACCCTGCACCATTCCCCCTTTCTTCCCCTTTCCCCTCCCAGCTGATAACCCTCCAATAATCCCCATACCTATGATTTTGTTACTGTTCTGGTTGTTTGCCTAGTTTGTTTTTGTTTTTTAGATTTAGTCGTGGATAGTTGTGTTTGTTGTCATTTTAATGGTCAAAATTTTGATCTTCTTTTTCTTAAATAAGCCCCTTTAACATTTCATGTAACAATGGCTTGGCTATGAGGAATTCCTTTAGCTTTACCTTGTTTGGGAAGCACTTTACCTGCCCTCCCATTCTAAATGATAGCTTTGGCTAGATAGAGTATTCTTGGTTGTAGGTCCTTGCTTTTCATCATTTTGAATACTTCTGGTCAGCTCCTTCTTGCTTGCAGAGTTTCTTGTGAGAAATCAGCTGACAGTCTTATGGGAACTTCTTTGGAGGTAACTCTTTGCTTTTCTCTTGCTGCCTGTAAGATTCTCTCTTTATCTTTAACCCTTGGCATTTTAATTATAATGTGTCTTGGTGTGGTCCTCTTTGGGTACAACTTGATTGGAACTCTCTGCTTTTTTGACTTATATGTTTACTTCCTTCACCAAATTGGGGAAGTTTTTCTTCACTATTTTTTCAAATAGATTTCCAATTTCTTGCTCATTCTCTTCTCCTTCTGGCATCCCTATGATGTGAATGTTGGACCTCTTGAAGTTGTCCTAGAGGCTGCTTATTCAACCATCATTTTTTTTGGATTCCTTTTTTTCTTGTTGTTCTGATTGGTTGTTTTTTTTTTCCTTATATTCCAAATCATTGATTTGATTCTCAGCTTTATCCACTCTGCTGTTTTTTCCCTGTAAATTGTTTTCTATTTCAATTACTGAATCCTTCATTTCTGACGGGGTCTTTTTTATGCTGCTGAGGTCCTCATTAAGTTCCTTGACCATCCTTATAACTAGTGTTTTGAACTCTGCATCTGATAGATTGCTTATCTACATTTCATTTAGTTCTTTCTCTGGAGTTGTGATCTGTTCTTTCATTTGGGCCATGTTTCTTTGTCTCCTCATTTTGGCAGCATCCCTGTGTTTGTTTCTATGTATTAGGTAGAGCTGGTTTGACTCTGTGTGTTGGGAGCATGGCCTAATATAGTATGTATCTTGCAGGGTCCAATGGCACAGCCTCCTCTATCATCCAAGCTGGGTATTCAAGGTGCACCCTTCATGCGGGCTGCATACACCTTCCTCTTGTAATTGAGACTTGGTTGCTGTTGGCAGATCAATGAGAGGGATTTACCCAGGCCAGTCAGCTGTAAGGATTGGCTGTGACCACTGACCACCAGTCTCTGCCTTCTGTGGAGGATCAGCTATGCAGTGCTCCAAAGTGGTGTGTAGCTGTCCACTGGGTGCATTGACCCTGGGGTTTCTCAGGTGGTGCAGGCTAAAGCCAGCCTCCACCTGTGTGTTGTCCACAACTACTCTTCCTGAGCTACAAAACAACCTGAGAAGGCTGCTACTTGTGCTGGGCTTGGAGATTCCCAGGCAAAGCCAAGCTGTGAAACTAATCTGGTTATTGCTAGTGCCTGTCCTGTAGCTTACTGAGGCTGGTTGTTGCTTATTCGATAGGTTTTAGGAAGTTGTGAGGCATATGCCATGACCCGCTATTCATATGGAAAAGCAGCGTGAGTGGGCCTGTAAATTGGGTGGAGCAGAGTCTCTGGGGAGCTCCAAGGCCTGTCAAACAGTGTTAGCCACATTGATGGAATCTCAAATATGGCACCAACCCATAGCTCTTTGGCTCTGTGGTAGGGCAGAGCAGGGAGCTCAGAAAAGGGACAATGATCTCTGCTCATCCTGATGCCAGACACTTCTGCCTTTCCCAGTTCGCCACTGGTACCCTTCAAGCTGCCATCCTCGTGTTAGAGCTCAAAGGGAGTGAGTCTGAGTAGGTAAGTCTATGTGCGGGTTCTTTAAGAGGAACTGCTTGGAGGTTTAGCAGTTTCTTTCACTGACTCAATACTTGCTGGTTTTGGTGGCCAGAAATTGTGGGGACTTATGTTCCTGCCACTGGAAACCTGGGCTGGGGGGCCTGGTATGGGGCTGGGCCTCCTCACTCCTGAGATGTCCCTCCCGAATGTTTATCCACCACATGTGGGTGAGGGCCCAGCCTATTCCATGTTTGTATCCCTGCTACCAGTCTGGATGAATGTAGTTTCTTTAATTCCGTAATTGTCAGGCTGCCATTGAACTCAATTTCTGATGGTTCTGAGTGATGGTTGTTCTATATTTTAGTTGTAATTTTGATGTGGTTGTGCGATGGGGTGAGCTATGTCTGCCTACGCTGCCATCTTGACTAGAAGCCTTGTTTATCTATTTCTATTCAATTTCTACCAAATGGTGTTTAAATTTGTCTCCTGCATGTTTTAGTAGACTATACCTTTAAGCAAAAACATAAATTATCTTCTCCTAAAACCTGATTGAGAACTCATTGCTTCTAGGAAAACTTAGAGGATTGATTTTTTTTGGCTACATGTTTTTTTGCCTCAGGGCCACCTCAGAATTTAGCCAATTTGTGCATTTCTAAGTCACTCCTGTCATTAGCAGAAACCAGCAGCAGTAGCACAGGTTCATCAACAGTCTTTGAGATCACCCTCTCTCTGAACCACACAAATGCAAATATACAGAAGATTCCATCACTAATAACTCCAAGAGAGAATATCTAAAATAAACATATGGCAATTTAACAGACTGAAAGTTCCTTTTGGGTAAAAGTATCCTGTCAATTATATCGAGTCCCTTATAGAACCTAAGTAGGAAATATTTTATACAGGGTCTGGCACAAATAACATCTGTTTTTAATGCAAAATCTTTTATTATAAAATCATAAGCATGTAATTCTGTAACATAACACTGTCACACTCAAGCACACCATATGACATTTTAGGTAAAATGTTCAAATTAAAAGTATAAATTATTACACCCATATTGTGACCCTACCAACCACACTGAAGCAGGCATTACTTCAGCTGGACTGAAATAAGTTTCAGTGGGGAAGTGAGGGAGGAGAAATACTGGGGTCACCAGGGAGCAAAGCCTTCATAACTATTCGGAGAGAAAGAGAGCTCATGGGATTAGCGGTTAGAGCTTCCTCCTATGAATGAGCTCAGGTTTTGGCCACTATTTGGATGCCCCACCTCCACCTCACACCCTCCCCTAGTTCCATTTTCACTACTTGTGATGGTGGCAAAACTTCTCAGCTGTTTCTTAAATAGAGCAGGTTTTTGGAGCTGAGGGCTGGTTCTCTATTGTCAACAGAATGTCCAACCCAAAACATGAGCAAACAGCCAGACGTCAGGGGGCAGCCGAGCTGCCAGCACACCCATTCTCCTCTGTCACCTCTGAATCCCCCAAACACACGGCTGGAACTCAGTGGGGTTATCTGGTTAGACCTCTCATTTGTGGTGTTCGGCTCTTTTTTTTAGATTTGTAAGAGGCATATTCTTTTTAGCCAAGTGTTCACAGGTCAATAACTACATAGCCTTATTGATCACTTTCTATTTTTCTATATACATGTGAGATGAAAAACTACCTTGCACAAAATATCAATATTTTCTGTGATCCATCCATACAAAGAATTTGTTTTTTTCTGTTTGTTGCTCTTTTCATAAGATGTCAATTCTTCTGTGATCCACATAAACAAAGAAATATTTGATGGGTAATGAAAAACTAAGAAAGTACAATAAGACAGCTACAAAATGATACATAACACTGCTTTCTTGGATGGTGCAGTTCATAGAAAACTCAAAGATCCTAGATTCTAATCATCTACTTGACTTGAACTCATACCATAGTTATTGGAAATACAGTTATATCAACCACCACTCTAGTGGTCACTGTGACATTTTCAAGTCAAGAAAATATCCTTACTTATATTCAGGTAATGCAAAAAAATCACCAATCAGAGTGGAATGTTGACTATAACAAGTGCATGGTATGATGGACCTCCCTTGTAGGGATCACCTGCAAACACAATCGCTAGTGGTAAGACACAGTGTCCTATGGCAGTGATTTTCATTGTTTTTCATCTCATGGTGTTGCCAGTGGAAATAGGAGTCTTCCACAGAGTTGTGAGCAAAGCATTTTGGGGACTCACGAATAGAAAAATATAAACAATAGTGGCAAGGTTTATTGGAGCAAAAACAAAGGATTGTCCCCAGGTATCTGATATTTCATCCATGACCAGATGGCTCTGTTCCATCTCACTGCGGGAGAAGTCCTGGGCCCAGTAAGCACAAGTGTCCACCAAGAGGGTCAGGATCCAGGGCTGTAATGCCATCACCCTGGGCTCCAGTAGTCCAGCAAAGTTTCTGCTTCTGGCTGTGCTCTGGCTCTATCTGTGCTTTACTTCAGCCCAAACTGCTGCTATAGAGAGAGAACAAGCAAACAAGTAAGCCTGGGCCTTTGTTAACCTTTGATTATATCTCTTTGGGTTTGGGAAGGAGTAAGATTCCTTTCAAATTAACCAGTCATTTCCATAATTCTTTGCAGGTTTCTGCTGGTACCTCCCTCTATCCAATCCCTCTCCTGGATCTTCTGGGGTTGAGATTATCCTGTCCCATTCTTTCCCCAGATTTTCCCAGGCTAGATCCCTCCCCTTTATGGTCACCATCTTGGCATCTACTGAGCATGCATGCAGCAAAGAAAATTCCCCCTTACGGTTTTATTACCCCCTCCCCCCGCCCCTGGTAATCTATGGGAAGGAGCTGGTTATTCATTGGGGAAATTGGAAAACAGGTCCTGCCTCCCTACTCAGAGAGACAGGGAACAGAGGTCCATTAAACACCTTGGCAGGGCAATGCTACTCTGCCCTTAAGTATGTGGAAGTTGTAGCTTCCAGACTTAATCAGACTTAGCCAGTTTAGCTCCCTTCACTTTTGTTAATACCTAACTAGCTGCCTACTGGAACAAATGTTCACGTAAACTGATTACTAAAATTCTGTGGCACACCAAAAAATACGCTTTTTGCTGATCTGACAAAAATAGGTATAATTTTCATTCACTCATACCACACAGCTAATGCGTTGGTTTTTGTTGTTTTTTTTAAATTTGAAAATCTAAGGGAGGCCTGGCTGGTGTGGCTCAGTGTATTGAGCACTAGACTGAGAATCCAAAGGTTGCCAGTTCAATTCCCAGTCAGGGCATATACCTAGGTTGTGGGCCAAGTCCCCTGTAGGGGGTGTGCAAGAGGCAACTACACATTGATGTTTCTCTTCCTCTCTCTCTCCCTTCCCTTCTCTTTAAAATTAAAACATAAAATCTTTAATACATAAAATTAATACATAAAATCTTTAAAAAAAGAAAATCCAAGGGAAAAGAGGCTAGTGCCCTTGACTAAATAGGTATTGCATGTTTTAAAACTTGTGGCACACAGGTGGGCACTCACCAGCTAAAAGTTGCTCTGCCAGAGCCATTGTGGTGGTGGTAAAATGACTTCTTTATTACCACAGACCACCATTAAAACCCATGTCTTGAAGACCAAGAATCTATAGAGAGAGATGGAAGTTTGTTTTTTATAAACTAAGCAAAGGGAACAAAAAAAAAAGGAGATAAGCATGAAGGGCAGGACTCTCACTTGGGGGGGCCTGTTGTCTCTTAAAAAATAAGCCTGGAAATAAGGTACCTAGGAATATACTTAACTGAAGGGATGAAAGACCTATACTTGGAAAACTATAGGACATTAAATAAATAAATGGAAGTAGGCACAAACATGTGGAAACATATACCATGTTCATGGATTGGAAGAAACAACATTATTAAAATGTCCACACTACCCAAAACAATCTATAGATTCAATACAATTTCTATTAAAATACCAAAAGCTTATTTCTCAGATCTAGAATAATCCAAAACTTTAGAACCAAAAAGATCCAAAATAGCCTCAATAATCTTGAGAAAAAAGAACAAAACTGGAGGGATCACAGTACCTGCTATCAAACTATACTTCAAAGCTGTTGTGATCAAAACAGCCAGTACTGGCACAAGAATAGGCATATAAAAGACTGGAACAGAACAGAGAGACCGGAAATCAACCCACACCTTTATGATCAATTAATATTTGACAAAAGAGTCAAGAGCATAAGATGAGGTAAAAACAGTCTCTTCAGCAAATGGTGTTGGCAAAATTGGACTGATATGTGCAAAAAAGTGAAAATAGACCACCAACTTACACATACACAAAAATAAACTCAAAATGGATAAAAGACTTAAATGTGAGCCACCAAACCATAAAAATACTAAAAGAAAACATAGACAGTAAAGTCTCAGACACCTCACAATATTTGCTGATGTGGCTCCTAGAACAAGGGAAACAAAGGGAAAGTAAATGAATGGGACTATTGCAAACTAAAAAGTTTCTGAACAACAAAAGAAACCATCAACAAAATGAAAATGGAACCCACTGTATGGGACAACATATTTACCAATGATACATCTGATAAAAGGTTAATTTCCAAAATATATAAAGACATACAACTCAACACCAGGAAGAAAAACAACACAATTAAGAAAAATGGGCAAAAACCTAAATAGACACTTTTCCAAAGAGGACATACAAATGGTCAATAGACATATGAAAAAATGCTCAATGTCCCTAATCATCAGAGAGATGCAAATTAAAACTACAATGAACCATCACTTTATACTTGCCACATTGGCTACTATCAATAAATCAACAAACAACAAGTGCTGGTGAAGATTGTTGGTAGGAATGCTGATTGGTGCAGCCACTGTGGAAAACACTGTGGAGTTTCCTCAAAAAACTAGAAATAGAACTGTCTTTTGTCCTAGAGATTCTACTTTTGGGAATATATCCTAAGGATCCCAAAATACCAACCAGAAAGGATATATGCAGCCCTATGTTCACTGCAGTGTTATTTACAATTGCCAAGACTTAGAAGCAGCCCAAGTGCCCATCAGTAGATGAGTGGATAAAAAAGCTGTAGTACAGTTACACAATAGAATGCCACATGGTTATAAAAAAAAGAAGGAACTCCTATCCTCTGTGACAGCATGGATGGACCTGGAGATTATTATGCCAAGTGAAATAAACCAGTCAGATGACGACAAATACCATATGATTACCTATAAGGAATCCAATGAACAAAATAAACCAGAGGCATGGATACATGGAACAGACTGACAGATCTCAGATGGGAGGGGGCAGGAAGGACTGGAAGAGATTAGCCAAGGAATATCCATGCATATATGCATAGCCCATGGACACAGACAGCAACGTGGTGAAGGCCAGGGGTGCTGGGACTGGGTAGAAGAGGGAAAGGGGGCAAATGGGGTACATCTGTAATAGTGTCAACAACAATAAAAATTAAATTAAATTAAAAAAGAGAATATAACCCACTTTAAAAGAATAATAAGCCTGGATACCTGACTCAGAGAAGAGGTTAGAAAACAAGTGACGAAAGATCAGTCTGTTAGGTCAATGATTAAGAATACGGAACTCCTCAAAATAGGTCGATCATTATTAGTCATTTATCCCTGAAACATTACCTGGCCAGATACTGTACTAAGCTGGTCAGGACACACATATATCTTAGGAATTACCAAAGGGGTGAGAAGCATAGCCAATATCCACTCCCCTTCTCCAGCAATTACTTTTCCTAGCCCATGAATCAGCTTCCTGTTCAGCAGTCAGCCTCCCTCTCTCCTGCCCACCAGAAACACTGTCATCCTAGACTTCCGCTAGGGAATCAAAAGCAGCTTCTAAAGATACACCTGATTTATAACTCTTCAGCGTGGGAGGCCTATATAAACAGGGAGGATGCCCTAGCTGGTCTAGTCTTGGGGAACTGGGAGAAAAGACTGGGCAAGGCCTATCAAATCCTCTCGGACTGCAGAGGGTCAGAGAGTGGGCCTTTGGTAGCTGAGAATATCTGCAGCCACCTTGAAGCTGTTTGTATTATTTGCGTGTTAAATCAGTAAACGTAATCCACAAGAGAAAAGCCCCAAAGATATAGCCCAGGAAGGAATTTCCCTACCCAAAAAGCTAAGTGAGAGAAAAATGAATGAGGCAGGACCAGAAAGGTGGAGTTTGGAGCTTCATTTTAACTGCTTCATTGGAAGCTGAGTGTTCAGACACTAACAGAGGAAAAAAAGGGCATGAGAGAGATGAAAGCCAGATGAACTGGAGTGCATACACATCCTTCTGCTTTGTTCTCTCCACCAAAGGAACAGGGGAGGGGATAATTTAGTGCCTCCATTTAACCATCACAAGAAACTTGAACTTGAACAATGTTTACTGTCAAATATGTAGGCAGTAACTAAAGTTGACATTGACTTTGGCTGAATTTCTTAACAATTCTCTATCCTTCTTTGATGAGCTTCCTCCTTCAAGAAAGCTCACTTCTCTACTCAAAAAAATTCATCCCCCAATAAATTCAATAATTAAAAAAACTAAAAAAAAGAAACTTTATCCCTTTCTACTCTCGAATCCTTCTCAGAAGCTTGCAAAAATATATTTTGGACCTAAAAGAGGTATTTGTAATTGAACATAACAAACAAATCAATATTCTAAAAAGGTAGATATGATGTGGAATGAATTTAACTCTAAAAGAATTATATATATACAAATGCACTCTCATTATAGTAAAAAGTCCTCAACTGTATGTTTACTTTTTAAAAGATTAATTCTTATAAAAAATGGAAAAGCCATAGGTCAGAATGCAAGCATTAGTTAAAACATTTTTTAAATTAATTAATTAATTTTTAGAGAGAGAGGAAGGGAGAGAGAAACAGAGGGGGAGAAACATCAATATGTGGTTGCCTCTCACATGTCCCCCCCACCAGGGACTCAGCTGCAACCCAGGCATATGCCCTGACTGGGAATTGAACCGACAACCCTCTGGTTTGCAGGTCAGCACTCAATCTACTGAGCTACACCAGCCAGGCCTAATTAAAACATTTTTTGCTATGAGGAAAGAATAAATAGTATGAAAGAATTAATTAAATACTATGCTATTTTTTATTGTATGATCCTTTGTAAAAAACAATACTCATGCACACAAGAGCTATGAAGTTATAACCTGAAACAAAATATCAAAATTATTAGGTATAGGAGGCAGAAAAATCTTCCTATAAATTATTTATTGACACTTCCTGCCAAATCAACTTTACAAACAATCCCTCAAGAATTTTAAACCTTGATGAAATACCCTCAAATTCAGAATCTGTTGACTGGTAGTAGTGAGCTTCTTCGGGGAGTGGTCAGAGAATATTTCAGCCAGGCGGGAGCATGCGGACAGCCACACTTGCTGCAGGCAGCCCAGGAGCCAGCCTGTTCCTGAGAAATTAAACTCCAGGCTGAATTCATTGTCTTCAGCTGAGTGGCTGCCTTCAGGTTTCTGTGGTTTAACCAAAGGGTATCTGTGAGCCAGCCAGCAACCTGTCTTGAGTGTTTACTTGAACGTATACTCTTCTGGGGTCTTTGGGAAATAAGACAATATTTCCCACAGCTGTCAAAAACATTGTAGAGCAGCTCTATTTGAGAAAGAGAACTTTAATTTCTTTTTTGTGTGTCATAAGAAATCTAGAATTGAGGTTTTAGCTTGGCCTGGTAAGGGAAGGTGGCACCCACATTAGGAACTTGGGTGAAGGTCTTAGGCAGAGTCTCTGAAGGTGTTGCCAAGATGAAAATGAACGAGCCATATTTTGTGTCTAGTTATATATTTACCTTTGGGGCACTTATCATTTTCATATCAACGAGCCTTTAAGTAAAAGTCTTCTTTAAATATCAAGTCTTTTTTCAATTATGTTTAAAAAAAAGTTCTGAAAGAATAAAAGAATAATGTCCCCAGAGGCCAGGGTAGTGTCAATAGCAGGACAAGTGGGGAGTCTCCAGGGGAAAAGTGTAGTCAAAGGGTCAGAGCTGGGAGTACACATTCCTTTCCCCCTTCATAGTCTTTATGCATAGTCATGTTTCTAGGGTTTGATTTTACTGGGTGTAGCAATGGTTTTCCTTATTGCCTTTATTTAATGTCAAACACTCTACTAGATCCTTGAAACATAAATAAGACTTAGTCATTGCTTCAAGGGGGTTCAAGTTACCTTGGCTAATTTGCCTTTTAAAATTTTTATTTATTTATTTATTTATTTATTTATTTATTTATATTGTTGTTCAAGTACAGTTGTCTCCATTTTCACCCCACCATGCCCCCCCCATCCATCTCTGCCTCCCACCCTGGAACCCACCCCCTTTGGCTTTGTCCATGTGTCCCTTATACATGCTCCTTGATGGCCTTTCCCCCCCCCCCATTATCCCCCTCCCTGCTCTTCTCTGGATACTGTCAGTTTGTTCTTTATTTCAATGTCTCTGGTTGTATCTTGCTTGATGGAACTGGAGAGCATCATGCTAAGTGAAATAAGCTAGGTAGTGAAAGACAAATACCATGTGAACTCACCTATACGTGGAACCTAATCAACAAAACAGACAAGCAAGCGACTTACCTTTTTAAATCTAGGAAATTTGAACTTGACAGATATTTGCCATGAGGCTCTGTCAAAATATAAAGTGATTATTTGAAAGCAGCAGTAGTACAATAAAACCTAACCTAGTCTCTGATCCTCTTTCCCCTCCTTACTCCTACCTACTCATGGATGAGAGAGAACTCAGATGGTGCCAACATTAGGAGGATAAACTCTCAGTTTTAATTTTAAAAGCTCAAAATGTAATAGCTAATTTTTAAGGCCATGTAAAAGTGACTATTTCAGTGTGGCTACATCTAAATGGCTCCATGGAATCTTCCTAGCCTCCTAAGATTCACAGGTTTCAGAAGAGGTAAGCAGCTTCGAAGAGAGTCATTGATTATCCAGGAGAGCTTATTCAGAGCTGTAGTTTCCAGCTAGTGGAGGTGCAGGGCAGTTGCCTGCCTTTGCATATATTTAGTGTTGAAAAAGTTAATGGAGAATCAACATTAGATCTAGAGCAACCTTGGAGAAGCAAGGCATCACCTGTGATTTCTGTAGCCTGATTGATCAGAACCCTGAGTGAGGCCAACAACTGACTAGTTGACTTGGTTGATCACTCTTTGAAAGTTACTATTTGGCCAAATGGCTGTGTGCATTTGTGATTTCGAAGCTGAAATGGATTTGTCCCCTTTCAAACCCATAACACCAAGCCATGCCCTCTGGCCACCCTGGATTATAACCAACTACTTTGGCAGTTTTTTTCAGCTGAGTGAGATCTATGTCCCTGCCACATACCTACCTCATCTTCCCAAGGCAGCAGCTCCTCTTCCCAATGCAGCACTCCCCAAAGTATGTGCTACAGAACAATTGTGTCTTGAGTTGTAGAATGCATTCCATGAAAAACAGCTTTCCTGGTCAAATAAGTATGGCGGGGCTTTCTTTAAACAATGTGAAATGGATTTATTTACTCCAGGACTTTTCATAACCCCAAGTAAGGGCGTGAGAGAAGTGCATTAGCTTTCAGACTCTTATTAGAGTCTTAACTCTATTTCTTTCTAATTTTGACCTTGAGGAACTTACTTAATCATTCCAAAGTTTAATATATTCATCTATAAGAATTATAATACAAATACGCACATCACAAAATCCGTCAGTGGATTAAACAAAAGAAAACACCTGAAGCGGTTATAGTTCTATTTCTTTTGGGATGTAATTTGTATTATGATATTTCTACTTCACCCTGCAACTTGGATTATGTCTTTGTCATGCCAAAAGTGCAGATTCGTTTTTAATGTACAAACAAAGAAGAAGTGTTGCTGATAGATTTTAATTCTACTTAATCATTGTTTTATTAGATACCCTGCCGGAGATCATACAGCAAATCTCTGAAAATTGGCTGACCATTTTATGCCCCCTTTCTAGGTGACCTTAGTGTTATCCTATACTGGCCATTGATTTTTCTATTGGAATTCAATCAACCTCTAAATGGCCCTGCACTAATGATACCAATAGATTTTACAATAGTGTCAGAAAGGTATACTTCCTAGACACAATGTACACTCTTGCTGAAGAGCTAAATCTCATCAGAGGCACCGTCCTTTGTTCTCATATTACAGTGAGTTGAGTTGCCTGGTTTGCATCTCAAGAGTCATCAGGATATCTGAGCTCTGAATTCCCAGCCCAGCCACACCATCCATCTTCATCAAGGTGCGGTAAATGTGTGCAGAGGTCACTGTCTTGGAGACAGTTCAAGTGTTAGTTTCATCACAAAATGAACTCGAAGTAAATCATACTTTTGCCATTCAGAATCTTCCAAAAGAGATTACATTTCATGGATAGAGGGGTCTCTAAAAATTCTTTATCTAATGTTTTATAAGCATGCTTTTTGGAAAGAAAAGAGAATTGTAACTGTAGATAAGAAAACGGTGATTTGCTATGATTTACCTCATCTCTCTCTCTTTAAAAATGAGTGGCATTACCTTTATAAGGTTACCAGAGGCAGGTTCTGAAGGATGGCAGTATGTGTGCTTATCTTTCTGCATTAGAGACTGTATTTGGATATAAAACATGTGTAAGAGCTAAATAAATATTGTTTGTTATTTTCTTTTAGACATATATGGTACCAAAGGTAGAGAATTCCAAATACCTTTAACACAAACAGGTTGTAATAAAGGTTTGCAAGGAGACCATGGGCTCTGTGTGGCAGGGTAAGTTTCTAAGCATGCAGTTTATTCCAATCCACTAATATAAAAGTAGTTATTGAGTACACACTATGTGCCAAATTTATATTCCAAGGTCCAAAAAGTAGCACAAAGAACCTCTCTCCTCAGAAATTTACTAAGACCTGGAGACTCAAATAATAAAAGGCAAATAAAAAGCAACAGATAAAGGCATGGAACTGTGAGTGCTGCAGGAATTCAGAGAAGAAAAAAATGTTAGGGAGCTGTGAATAGGCAAGATGGCTTTCTTAGAAGAAAAGAACTTGGTTGGGAGCTTTGAACCATGTACGGTTGCATTGGCCAAGAAGAGGAGGAACAAGATTCCTAAAAGTGGAAAAGGAATGGCAAAGAAAAGAGTGAGTGAAGAAACCAAGAAAACAATTGTGAATGAGATGAATTAATAAAATAATGGTTATTGGGCAAGTCAACATGAGGAAGTTGAAAAAACTCTCAATCTATAATTTGGCCTTGAGGGATGGATCATGAGTGATTATATATATATATATATATATATATTCTTTAGCCAAGAAATGACAACAGGAGAACAATGCAACAGGAAAATAAATGAGGTAGTTTTGTGCAGGAAGTTTTTGTGAAGAGCAGGAAGGGAGATGAACTGGGATGGATCTAAGGTTGAGGTTACTGAGGACTTAGATGAGAGTCATAGCAAGGGGTGAGTAAAGGGGAAACAGAAACATCGAAAACTCCTTGTTCTGTAACTGCAGAACCAGCTCAGAATGGTCCTATTCTGTTTAACAAGATACTGAGTTGATTTTCAGAGGCAATAGACCAAAACTGAAAGTCCTGCAGCCAAAGCAAGTGCAGAGGAGAGAACTTTGACCTCCAGCAGCACTGGGCACCAAAGCCTGCCCCCAGCCCTATGTCCCTACTTTATTCTACAGAACTAATGGCCTGGGACATTCCAGAACTTGAACACCAGAACCTTTTTGGCAGTGAAGGGCTTATTGCCCAGGAAGATCCAGTGATGACACCCTTAACATAGTGGCCAAGTTCCAAGATCCCCCAATTAAAACTTGGCCATCAGTGCTTCTTAATACATGTCCACCTTAAACTCTTCAAAACCCTTAACCTAGTCCAGTGAGTACAACATACTTGAGGCTACCAAAATATACCATTCACTCTCCTATCTTCTTTGTTGATGCCTTCCTATCAATAGACCTTTCCTTACTCTAACCTCTGAGGTTTTGGGTTTTGGCTTTTTGAAGAATCAGGCACATGAATTTGGGTTTGGTAACAGTCCTACTTAGGCAATCCTAAAGCATCCAACAGACAACTAGAAACAGGGAACAGGTTCAAATTCAGTGGCTGCGTTATGGTCCGAATGTTTGCATCCCCTCAAATTCCTAATTCCCGATGTGATGGCACTTTGAGGGGAGGCCTTTAAGAGATGATTTGGTGGTGAAAGCAAAGTCCTCATGGTTGGAAGTAGTGCCCTTATAAGAGATCCAGGAAAGAGAGCCCCCTCCTCCCTTTTGCCCTGTGATGTTACAGTGAGAAAACCACCAACAGAGAGGAAGCTGACTCTTACCAGACACTGAATCTGTATGCATCATGATCTTGGACTTCCCAGCCTCCAGAACTGTGAGAAATATATTTTTGTTCTTTATAAGCACCTAATTTACAGTATTTCATCATGGCTCTCTGAATGAACTAAGACAGACAGGAAATGCAGTTAGACACCATCTACAAAGAAGTGGTATTTTGAACCATATGAGATATGCTGTCATTGAAGAAATGAGTAAATTTTAGAGAAAGTCTAAGGTGAGAAAAAAGAGAAAGTAAATAAATATCAGCATTGGATATTGAGGTATGTTTAGAGCTATATTTTGAATCTATTATGCACTCAAAAAACACAATATGTTATTATTATTAATATTTGACAATGAATCCTAGGGAGAATTAAGTTATGACCATCCAGTGAAGGAGAGAAGTTAAAGTGAGGAGATCCCCAGTGCCTTATGTTGCAAAGAAGATGAGGACATGCGGATGAAGACTGCAACACCATTCCTTTCCAGTGGGAGTGATCAGTGACTGAAGTGCCTGGTCTTGGCAATTCTTGCCTCTAGTTGAGACTCCTTTGCAATTTAGGAGCAAGATTATGTGATGCTCACTTAGCCACCTGTACTGTGAACAACGTGTGATTTGTTCTCCACCCCCCAAAATACCTCTTTAACAGTTATTGCACCTGCTACAGATGAAAGAGAGATTCTTAAAATAAATGCAACTGGCAAGCAATTTTAACATAGGGGAAAATAGGAAACAATGAATTAATAAAATACAATTCCCTGTGATGATTTTTAATAAAGCCAACTACCAAATATTGGCTTCCCTTGTATTAGAAAATGAATAGCTAAACACTTCTGCAATGGCCTGGAGGCTTGGCTAGAGAGAATAAATAAATTATTGACACATGAGGAGTAGACAATTCTCCATCCACTGCTGAGCTTTTCATTCTTTGTGGAGCAGATGGTCTAAATAAAGCATCCAAAAATAACAGGTGGGTTTTATTGCATTAAGCCACTGAAAACACTAAGCTTCTACAGTTTAAATCATGTTTAAAATATTAAGCCTTAAAACCACCTTTGAAAATAATCTTTTTGATTTACAAACACCTTTGTCCACTTTAAATGATATCAAAACACAAGGGCACATGTAAGCATGATCACATATTTAGGGACAACACAGGAGAGACAGATAGGAACAAAGAGCTGCTCTTTATGGAAATGGTTTAACACAGGGCTGTTGAGCCGTGTTGATGGACTCTAACTGATATGGATAATATCAACTCTTCTGGGACCAAACAAACCTTGGGTCTAAGTCATTGCTGCCATAAATATAGCTATCTCATATCTCCATCTACCATATGGAAGGCCGCTACAAAGAACTCAAATACATTATGTATCCTATAAATTGGCCAGTGCATAAATCCAATTCCAGAAGTCAAATGGCAGTTCAATAACATCATACTATATCCCCCCTGTGTATTTGTTATATAATATATGTTTTCATAAGTTAGGTGGGAAGAAATAAAGGGAGAATATAATACTTGGATCATCAAGGGATGAAATGTTTAGCTCCATTGAGAGATTATTGCTTTTTTATAGTATTCTTCACTAATTACATGCATTTGATGGCTAGAGTTTTAAAAGTGAAAATCATGCCCCTTACCTCCATTCCCCAAACTCCTTTAGCATTTACGAGTAACCTTCAGAATCTGTGCATATACATCAACAGTTGAAAAAATGCTGAAACCATTAAAGCTACAATGAATTTTAAGAATCTGGTACATTTATAAAACATATTCATCCTTTTTGAATAATTAAAAAGCACAGGCCCCTTTCTGAGTATGAAGCACAAATTATAAAAAATAAGATCATGTCTCTATTTAATGCTTGCAAATTGCTTTAAAAAAATTCAACACTGCATCATGAACCTCTTTAATTGCCATACATGGAGATTTATTCCATATTATTTAATGGATGTGCCCTTTCTTTAGGTGTATTCTAATTTATTTAATTATTCCCAAAGAGATGGATATTTGTTACTTTTAATTGTCACCAAAATAAAGTTGCAGCTGACACTCCTACTGGTATATTCTTATTTGTGCACTCGTACAGGCATTTCTAGAGTGGTTATTACTAGAGACCGACTCGACAGATCAAAGGTTTTGTGGATTTTCAAGTCAATGTCTTTTGGAATACCTATTTTAAAATGTTCCTCCATTTTCTTGTGCTTTCAATATGTCATACTATGTTTTTCTCTTTAAATCTGAAGTGTTTATTTATTTAGGAAACTATCATGTCTTTTATTCTTTCATCTGAGAGTTGGTTGCATTTGGGAATAAGTTAAGAGTTATATACTGTTGTTGATTGCATATGGGAAAGGGAAGGAGATTTGGTGAAATACGGAAAAGAGTTTAAGCCATCAGCTGAGAGTTCTGATAGTGCCGGCACTGCTACTAAGATACAATAATAAGCAGTAGTTGTGGTGTATCTACATTGACAAATTGCTTGATGAATGTGCCTGTTGGGCTTTGATTATCGAATAAAATCTATCTTATGTAAGTTTAATGCAAATACAGATGCTTGCAGAAGATGTGTGTGGGGGGGTTGTGGTGGTGGTATATTTGCTTAAGAGAGGGTTTTTGACTGACAGCAATAAGAAGAAGTGTGGCAACTGGATATCATGGTAGTTGGAATGAAGCCGTCTGAACAGGAAGAAATGCAGAAATGAGGAAGATAAAGCATTCAATCGTTGAAGAAGATTCTAAACAACTGGAAAGTGAAAAGAGAGTTTTCTTATGTAAAGAATACACAGGAGGTAATTGTTTATGAGGGTCAAAATACAACCTTGGGATTTGCCTCCTGAGAATCAAAAACATTGTGTGTGAAAACAAACACAGGCGAAAGCCAACGTGAGTAAGGTCTGAGCAGGACCAGGCTCACAGAAGGAGACAAAGAAAATCTGGAACTCAAAAGACACTTAATTTGCTTAGTGCTTATTCTGACTCCTCTGGACTATGAAGAGCAGTTGCAATTTGCTTATTTTTGTATAGGCTTTGGGACGAGTGAGCCAAATACAGGTGTGACAGGCAGGATTGTCCTCCAGCAGTGGGCAGTGGAGGCCAAGAAAGATCATGTTACTCAGCTACACAGAGGAAAAAAAACAAAACAGACAACGGCACACCCCTCTGACTCACTGAACTGATTTCCCCTTAGCTGGGATCACACTGTTCTTAGCTGAGTTGAACCCTTAGAAAACCTTTTTCCCTAAGTAATATTAGCACAAAGGTTAGACAGAGGATGTTGAATATTGTTGGTTTATGTCTTCCTAGTCTTGACTGAGTTTTTGATAGCTTTTCAGAACCACACATTCACTTATACATATGTATCCCAATCTAAACATATAGAGAAAAATGGCTGAGGAGAGAACTAAGAGGTCCTTTGATCTTTCTTCCCATCAAGATTGCATCTCATCAATTTTTGCCTAACAGGGTTGGACCTGGTGCCACTAACTATTTTTGGTCAGTTAAGACGACTGCATTCTCAAGAATTTTTTTATGAGGTACCATTGTGTTGTTCCCATGTTTAAACTTTCCCCAAATGTCCAAGAAAATAAATGTGGTCGGGAAGACAGGAAGTAAGAAGAGTATGGAACCTCTCAAAGGCAGCTGTAGTTTCTCCATATCAGTTTCTTCATTCCCCATGTCCACGACTGTCTTCTTATGTACACCAGGGGGCCAGCTTCGGTTTCTAATAGATATTTGTGTGTGAATCTTGAGGTGTGTACATTTTATGCACCCTGTGCCTCTAGTACCAGAGTCTCCACAGCACACTCATGCTTCCCACTGGCTGCTCAAATGTGCGCCATTTCCTTTCTGTATCACATTTTCACTACCTTAAAATTCCTGTATAACAATCATTCTTCTCACTGTGGCTTCCTTCCTTCTCTCCCTTCCTTCCCTCTTAACCCCTTTCAAGGTGGTTAAGTTCATGTACTCTGTGGTAACTTAACCTGGGTTCAAATCTTGGTTCCATCTAATGAATAATTGCCTAATCTTAGACATTTACCTTTCTGAGCCTTACTGCCCTAATGGGGAAGGGTAATTTAGTGGTGCATTTTGAGTGAGAATTAGAGGTAGTAATTCATATCAAGTGAATGGCATAGTGTTTAACACTAATATGCACCCAGATATCATTTATTATTGTTGTTAATATTAAGCACCCACTGTTTTTTAGGCACCATGTAAGGTACCAAAAATATAAAGTTAAACAAGATGTGGTTCCTGGAGAAACTCATACTCTAGGCAGTATTTGCAGCTCAGTTTTATTCCTGTTGTTGGTGAAAACTCCTGGCAAGGCATTTGGCTACTTTTTTCTCCCTTTGAGCAAGAAGAGAACCTCTCAAGTGAGGTACTTATATCTCAACCCTCTGAACTTATCCAAGGTGCAGAGTGGTCAAAACCAGCCCAGTCTTTCAGACACACAGTCAAGTTGTTGATTCCAACACTTCACATTTCTCTCTCCAATGTGGGCAAAAAAAAGGTTCTTTTCAACCCTATTTACAGGGCCTTATCATGTGGCCACGTCTCTGGGATCAGGGCAAATGGTTCCATCCTCTAACTCTCTGGGGTGAAGGTGGTGGAAGACTTGGGAAAATAATCCTCTGTTCTTAGTTACTCTAATCAGTCTGTTCTAAGAACTTGGTCATTGCTAGGCAAAGGAAGCCACTCGAACCAGGTGAGTGTCTATAAAGCCACTCACCTGAACATGGTGAGTGGTGAGCCACTCACCACTTCAGAACACGGAAACAGTGTGCAACTTCAGACTTCAACTTTTATGTAAGTCTTTAGGTCTTAGATAATTGAACAAAAGCCTTTTAAAAGTCTCCTAAAACCCGCTGTGAATAATGAAAAAGAAAAAATACAAGAGAAAAACATCTTCATCTCTAATGAAACAAGGAAGTTTTTACAGCCTTGAACTATACACATACTTACTAAATACTGCAACAACTATGTGGACATCACAAAAGCATTTAACTCATTAGGTCTCAAAGAAATTGCAAACAGCAAGAAAACTCTTGAAAAAATCTCATAGGAAGATTGAGCTACCACAACTCATAAAAGAAAAAACTAAACGAAGATAAAGCTCGAAGTCACATTAGAAATAATAATAATAATAATAATAATAATAATACTACAATGGAAAAATTATTGTTTGTTTGTTGATAGAAATGGAAGAAAAGGAATTGGTATACCCATAATTGCTGAAGAAGAGTATGGGACAAATGGAACAGTTGAAATAATAAAACAATATCACCCATGAAAAAACCACGGTAATAAGAAAAAACTTGAATTTTCAAATTTAAAGGGCACATTCTGTCTTGGGAAAATTCAGACAGTGTCATCTGACACATTTTGTAAAAGTTGCTGTCTTTTAACCATTCATAAAACATTTTGAGCCTGTGAAAGGAAAGGCAAATAGTATGCAAGAGGTAAAACTTGGGTTGGCCACCAGTGTCTCTAAGTTAACATTCAATCCTGAGGACAGTCGATGATACCAACAGAGTTCTGAGGGAGCGACCCAATAGTCAACACTGTTCAAGTGTCTTTGGGCCAAAGGCGAAATACACTTCCTTGAAGTTTGAAGTTAGCAACTTTGTTAACAATTTAAGGACCAAAACAACCTTGAGCAGAGTAAATACTAGGCAGACAAGTTATGAAGCTAATACAAACTCAGACATGAAGAAAATATGATAGAAAGACAGATGGTAAATATTGAATCAATTTAAATACAGAATGTGGGGATTAAGGTTTCAAATAAAAATAAAAATAGCTACTATTTAATGCAGAAACATGAAATTTTATAAAAGCCTTACACTAAAATGTAAAAAAAAAAATGAAGACTGAATGCCTCTTAAAGACACCATTATTTTAGTTTTACTTCAGTTTCTTTTTCTGTACCTAAGTTCCATAATTTTTATTTAAAAAGTAAATATAACATGATAATATTGTATTTGTACTCTATTACCAATTGATCTCTCTCTATAAGGAAATGTATAAAGCTGTGCTCACAAAATAGTAACTAGAGTAATCTGGAGGTGGTAAAAATTGGTATGGTTTTGAGAAATGATCTTTATTCATACCTTTGTAAATGGCCTGATTATTTTCTAAACGAGCATGTATTAATTTTACATAAAAAGCACTTATTTAGCTTCTGTCCTAATAAGGTGGAAGAGGAAGTGAAAAAGAGAATGAAATAAAGCAATAACTGTTTATACTTTTTCTAGAATACAATAATGCAACCAGTGACTTCAAAATCAATTTAAAGATTGGCCACAAAATCATACTATTCTGTCTTTGTGTGTTTGAAATTTTCTTTAATACAAATTTTAAAAGTCACAGTTTATAAGTTATTTATTAAAAGGTCAAGTTTTTGGCATACATATAGTCCCAGAACTCTATAATATTGTGCTGAAATTTTACAATGAAAATATAATGTCCTTTTCTCCTGTTTTGATGGACTGTTTCCCAAGTTAATTTAAAAAATATGAGAGTCAATCAAAGATGAAATACTCATATATTATTTGTATAGCTTTACAACTGCAGAGGTAAATTTGTGTATATATATTTTTAACCAGAGAAGCTGAATTGCACAAACTTTCTTTATTGCTTTCATTTTTCAGAATTATTTTTCATTTGATTTAAACTAGAATAATTTAATGACAATGTAACAAGGGAAGTAAAATTATGATGGCTGAGATAGAACAGGCAGGTGGATTTTGATAAAGTATCCATAGCTCAAAGTACATTATAAAATTCAGATGACTCTTGGTTTTGGTTGAATTATTAACCATTTGTTTGCTTTTCATGACCAAAGTATTTCATTGCTGTGTTATAGAATTTTAGCAATAACCAACTACTTCTTTTGAGGGGAGGAAGAGAAAGAGGAGAAAAGAGGCAATTAAGATGATTATTTCTGTTTCTGTTTTCAAACTATTTAAAGCTCATTCAGTGTCCTTCATTACCAAAGCCAGTGTCACAAATATAAGACAAGAGGGAATAACTTAATATAAACTTCTGAGACCATAATGATCATATTCACAAAATGTTGAAGTATGGACTTTATTCTCCTGCCTCTCATTCTTTGCAGCCCTACAGTCAAAGTCAGGAATGTTGAAAATGACAACTGATGACCTTATTAGGTCTCTGAGTGGCCTGGAAAATGTAACTTCAGAGCAGAAAATGAAAAACTATTCTACCTGCTATCTCCTCCAAAAGGTTTTATGAAGTACTCACTGAGCCTTTTTCACCATCTGGCGCAGGGGCATCGAACTCGTATTCACTGGGGCCACATCAGCCTCACAGTTGTCTTCAAAGGGCTGAATGTAATTTCAGGACTGTATGAATGCAACTACTCCTTAACTAGGGGCTAGGAGCTCAGTGCTGCCACCACATAGAAACAAGGTGGAGGGCTGGAGGCCTTGTGTTTGCCACTTGTGCTTTAGGGTGTGATATTAATCTCTTTAAACTGATACAATTCCAAATTCCACAGAAGAGTGTTGTTTTTGTTTTTGTTTTTGTTTTTGTTTGTCTTGGAGACCATGGACTTGTTGGTATTTGAATAAGTTTCAGGGGATCTATGAAATTTCTACATTTCTATATAAATAATTTATTGAAAAGAAAATCCAGAGATTAAGAACAAATGCTCAAAGCAGCATTTTATCCAAATGATACTTGATACAAATAGTAAAAAAAATCATATTCCTATATTAAATGTTAACTTTTGGAAATGTCCCATAAAAGTATGGGCTCAAAGGAAACTTTCTAATACACTAGCACAAAAAAAAAATAAAGACTAGTTGTGTAAGTTTTACCAACTCTGCATTCCAGATTCCTCCAACAAGAAGGCTCAAAAACATGGCTTATTCTGTGAGACGACTCAACAATCACGAAAGTACAACCATCCCTGGGCTGGTGGGCATGTTCTCTGACTCTTTGGTTGTGTGTTCAGCCTTAGAAGGTAGAAGAGTAAACTTCATTTGAATGCCAGGGTAATCTTCTTTTTTTAAAAAAATTTCTCCACAAACAAAGTGAAATTAACATCTGCAGAATAGAGTGGTACTATTACATTTTGGGTGAATTTCAGTAAAGCATTGAATGACCCATAGTCATAGTCATTGTATGACTATGTTTACTTCTCTTAGAACAATTATCTCTTAGAAGCCAAGAAAAATAATGTATGTATCATCACTGCTTAAAACTCTCTAAGTCATCTTTGGAGGTCGCAGGTATGAGGAGAAGGTTAAAAAGCCCATCAGCTGGAGCTTTTGGAGTTTCTCTGACAGACACCTCCTGGGCCCTATCTGAGAGCAACCTCATATATGACCTCCTTTCTGAGTAGCGAATCACCAAGTAATGGTCTCCTGTTGACCTGTGCACTGTCTAATAAAGACTTCATGATTTAATACTAAGGTTCCTAATCTTTCCTCATGATGTTGACATGTCAGAATTTCAAGCCTAACTGTAAGAATGTTAAGTGTTAGGAAAAAAATGTTGGGGCAAAAAATAATGTGATCATGGCAAACCACAAAGGGAAACTTGAAGTTGTAGATTAATCCTTTTGAAAACATGAAACTCTGTACTTCCAGTTATGCTCTTCAAGTACACATTCATTCATTGCATTCATTCATTACATTCATTCATTACAGTCTCTGTTCTTTTATTGCTCACTTATAAGGGAGCTTTAACTATAAAAAATGACACATCTCTTTTTCTTTTTTTCCCAAAACTAAGTAAGGTTTAGTAGGAGTTGGCAGATAAAGAAAAGAAAGTTAAGTTCTCCCCGCCCCTAAGTTTACTTTTCTTTCCCAGCCAAGGCAAGAATGCTGTCTTTTCCATCCTCTCTCTCCCCTATCCTGCTTTTGGCCTCTCTAACTGTTCTAAGAAAGTAACTGATGTTATGCTCCTGTCCTCATCCTCATCCAGAAACACAGGATACATTTCCACAGAGAGCAATTTTCAGGTGGAAAGTGATGAAGTAGTCGGTCAAAATTATAGTTTCTCCAGACAAGTTGTGACTACAACAATTGGCCTAACTGCTATTGTCCTGAGTCAAATAATAGAATTAATTACTTTTCGTTATTGTTCTTCACTTTTCCACAGACATTACTATAAATTTCAAACCAACAGGGCTCCAATAATTCAGGCATTGTTCGATGCTAACGCAGTCTGTGAGACACTGTGTTCAGCTTTCCATAAGCAGTAAATGTGGTTGCTTTCTTTTAATGCTCCCCAATTTATTAGGCTATAGATTACCATGTGAAACACACTTGTCAGTGCACAAAGTTGCTATCACAAACCTGCCTACAAGACTAACAGTATGAAGATACAGGCTTCATAGATCTCTGTGATGGAATTGTTGGTCTTTCCCACTCCTGACTAATGAAGAGACACTGGAAGGCACCACACTGCTGATTCATAACCGAGCACCAAACTTTTATGACTGTGAGCTCTATACTGCAAAGGCACTTGGCTAACCATGTTTTCTAAGTAAATTAACTATTTCACATTCACAAAACAGCAGAATCTCTTTTCTTCAACTCCCCTTTTTTATCCCTCTTTCCTTCCACCTCCTAACAATCCCCCCAAAGTCCAACAGGATTACATTCCAAAACCGTCATCTTGACAGTGTTGCAGTTTTGAACTTTTAAGAAATGTTTTCATAACTGGCAGAGAGGGTCCAGTTTAGGTCATATGGGAGCGGAGCATGATGGTTACATGGTATTTCCTCAGCTGGCAGATAATGGTTCAGCTCATAAAACATCATCACAGGCATATCATCTCAGTATTACCGTAACCAGACTGTGTCTCTGGAAGGTTAAGGCGCTCAAGGTCACGGTGGACCAAGTGGGCAGACAGACCCCCGATTCGGGTTTCTGCCCGGGATGCCTCGCTCCAGGTCTTCTCACCGCATCACGTTGTGACTGTGCAGCCATTTTGTTCCAAAGAGCAACTTTTTCAACCAGAAAAGTAGAGAATTTTATGAAACCTATGTAGGAGATGATGACAGCATGTGATTTGAGCACTGCTGTGTGACAGTGTGACATAAACGCTCGCTCATCTCTAAATCCCTCTTTGACTAGATTATAACAAATGCCTAATATTTTAACATAAGTAATACATTCCCTGGAGCAAAGACTTATTTTTCAGTCAGAGCCCTGTTAAAATGCAAATATTCCAAAAAGGCAAAAATTCAAATGATGAAGAGAGTCCATTTATTAAATTTATTTTCAGGGCTAAGTGAGAAGAAATTGAACTCATGCAAGTGACTATTAAGTTTTGAGAAATTTGCTGTAAATGTGTCATACTAATGGAGGCAGGCCTGAGCGTTTTGGACAGTTGATATTTTTCAGATTAAGTCCTGAGAAGAGTGCAGCATGAATGTGGATCCTAGACCTCCATCTTGACCATTTAATTAGTACTTTATTAATGAAGATGCCAGAAAAAGGACACTAGAAAAATTGTGAAGCTAGTCATCTGACATGCTTTTGTTTCTACTATGCCAGACCACTCTTGCCCACCACGTTTTTCCATCTTTCTTCCCATATTCTTCATGGCAGTTCTACTCTCCTGATGAGAGGGCAGGCAACAGGGGCTGTTTAAGGGAATTAGCAGCTTAGGGTCTAGTTTGGGTTGGAAGACACATGACCGATGACAGTTTGTTGGAAGGTGGCTGAGATGGAATTTCCAGGCCAGGAATTCTTAATCCTTTGGGTTATAGGCATATTTATATATCTGATAATAGCAGTGGCTCCTCTCTCTAAAAAAATGCTATAACATGACACAGAGTTCTAAGGAGAATTTTGAAAAGATCATGAGCTATGTGGATACCTCGATATAACCTAGTAAGAGATCTACGGAATGCACAGTAAAACTCTTGTGTCCATGACTAATAATTGTAGGCACATAAGTGTTTTTATTATGATTGTCGTGGTGCCAAACACCATGCCTGCATATAGGGTAGGTACTGAACAACAAATTTCTAAACACATAACCTACAGTAACAGTAATATATCAGCAAGGAAAAATATTAAATTACCGATTTATGCAAAAGCATGAATTAATCTCAAAAAGTTGATGATGTCAGTAGATAATTTCCTCTGCATTTTTTCAATGTTTCTGCATTATTTAATAATTTTGAGTCCAGGGGATTCTTTGCAAACATGTCTTAGAAGCCAGAGACAGTATCTCCCAAAAGACTGACTTTCCAGAGATAGTCAAGTAAATAGTATCTCCTTGTACTCTTCCAGAGACATCTGTTTACACTCCAGAGTGTAAACAGGAGATATGACAGATGTGCCATATCTCTCTTCTTGGCAGGAGAATGACAGATGTGCCAGCGCCCTATATTAAGTTCCAAGTCTCATCATTTTAGGGTTCTTCTCTCATCAGGCAAACCCAATGCATGTGCAGATAAACATCTGACCCTCATTCTGTCACCTTTTTGGTATTGGGGCAGGGAGAGCAGGTGCTGAGGTGTTGCTCTGGCTGCTTTTTGCTGTAAGTAATAAAGCACCTGTGTCTATGACCCAGGGTCTTGCTTTATGCCCACACACGCGCTCACAAACGCAAACACAAGTTAACAAGCTAACTGGTTACCTCACATATGCAGTAAACACAGCCCTCTCAAAGTTTCAGACTTAACATGAAAAAAGCCATAGATTGATAGAGGGAATTTTGTGTGATTTCACTTGTATGGCATTCAGAAAAAGGCAGAATGATTTTCAGTGTAGAAGTCGGTGTTGTGTTTTCCTCTGGGGTGTTTTAACTGAAAAGGAAACCGAGAGAGTCTTCTGGAATGTTGAAAGTAATCTATATATTGCTTTGGATGGTGGTTTCATGGAGATACAGAGAAAGATGTAGATATTTAGTTGTCACGTCATATTTGTGTGGTTTAAGGAATTATGCTATAGATCAGTAAAATGTTTCACAAGGGAAAGACCAATAGTAAAATGAACTTTGCTTTTCAACAATAAGGAGGTATGTCTATGAAGAGGCATTCATTTCCAAAAAAAAACTTTAATTTGGGTACTTGACCCAATTTATAGGGCCTATTCTCACTGTTAAATAGAATCAGAGTGGGCTAGATATCACTTGGTTAACTATTCTTGTTACCACAGGCTAGGGAATCTGAAAGGTTTGTATGACATTTAATTCCATGTGTAAACTTGACTGGGTTATGAGATGCTCACATGTTTGGTCAAATGTTAGTTTATGTGTATATATGAGTGTGTTTTGGGATGAGATTAACATTGAAATCATTGGACTGTGAGTAAAGCAGATCACTCTCGACAATGTGGGGAGGGCTCATATAGTTAGTAGAGGACCTGAATAGAATAAAAAGACTCCCCAAAAGCAAGAGAAAATTCTGCAGTAGACAGTATTGCTTTAAAACTTCACCAGCAAAAGTAGGCTTATCTGGTGCTAGGGCACACAGCTTTCAGATTCGAACTGGAACATCAGCTCTCCTGGGTGTCCAGCCTGCTAGCCCGAGTCCACTTTGCAGATTTTGTACTTGCCAGCCTCCACAATAATGTGAGTCAATTCTCTCTCTGTATATCCTATATATCCTATTGGTTCTGTTTCTCTGGGAAACCCTGACTCACACAGCCCGGGGTTGAAGTTTTGCAACCCCAAAACTTCTAGGCCCTCATCACTGCCCCCAGTTCCATGGTCTTGACTGCAGTGTCGTCACCCTTCCCGAACACAGCAGAAAACCATCGCTCAGTCTACCTTGTTACAGCCTACCTGAAGTCCTTTTTATTCCTTCTAGAATATTATTTCTACTTACATGGGGTTCCTACTGAAATTATAGGTGTGCTTAGATAAAATCATGAAACTGTTATGCTGAGACTGTCATGTAAGTGGGGACTAAGAAGAGTCAGAATCTGGGATGTCATCAAAATGAATTAAAGCTTGCTTGGCAATCAATATTGTAATGGAGCCTTTAAACCAGTTCCCTTCCATACTCCCCTCTTCCTTCTCTATGGTGTTGTATTCGTCATTGTTCTCCTGCTGGATATCTTACCTCCACTGAACATATGGCAAGATAGAGAATAATGTAGCAGTGGTTGAGGGTTGCAACATATAGTTCTGGCTTCCTGATTATCATGACCCTTTTATAACCACTGACCTAATGTTTTTTGAAGGTATAAAATTCAGAATACATGTATTTTATATAAGTATCATATCCAGCAATAGCTATTAAATTTTACGGTTGATCCTAACTGGTACAGTTTAAAATTCACAGACTAACGTGTCCTCGGTGTTTACTTGTTCTCTTGGGTGATTTTTGTACAGCTTTATAACAACTACTGTTCCCATCAAAACAACTTTTACTAACTATTTTGTTTCCTGACTTCTATGTAAATGCATCATATACCTTTTAAAAGAAAATTAACAATGTTTAGATGACAATATAAGAGCAGTGGTGATGGCTGCCGATATTTATAGGAATAGGTACAAAACTCCTCACCATTAGCTTGCTGCACAACCATGGGATCCTGCAGGAAAATGTTTTATTTGCACAAACGTAGCAAGTGTAAATATGACTGTTGTTCCTTGGAGCAGGCCTCTAATTTGGGAAAAGGCCCATAGGGTTATTTCTCTCACATATTTCAAATCCTTTTTTTTTTTCAAAAAGTAAGGTCTTCATTAATAAATATGTATAGTCATTATACACATGGACACATGTGGACCATAGCTCTAAGAATAGTTGCATGGGGCCTTGAGAATGAACCTCACAGATCTCCAGATACGGAGAGCATCACTTACTGAATGCCTGAGGCTTCTATGCACGGAACTCCATCTCCACACTCTGACCGAGGCCCTGCTTCTTTCCATGCTGCTCCCAGCTAGTGACTGAGCACAGCAGGGGATACTGAGTCAGTCTGTCCCTGGAAGAAGGGCATCTCTGAGTGACTGACTCACAGGCTCCCCCTGCAGAATTTTTCTTAAAACTGTGCTACCATCTGGCACTTGCCCCTGACCTTTGACATCTTACTCTTCCCTCTCTATTCTCAGGGTCCAACCTCGTCACGCTTGGTCTGACAACTATGCTAGTTTCTCCACTCCCTCTCTGTTTTCTCTCACTGGCATCTTCTCAATCCATCATTTATTTCCCTGTTTAACCCTTTATATCTTGTTTATAATATTTGATTCCCAAAGGACTGATACAAACAAATATAGAGTTAGGTGTATTTTATTCTTGAAAACATTTTCTGAGATGAATCATGTTTATAGAGAAAGAACAAACTGAGGAATAGCAGATAAAGGAAATACCAAAAACATAACATGAAAATGTAGGCAGAGAAGCAGAATATCAAAAAGAGGAGAAAGATAGGAAAAGGTATAAACCAAAGGACCCCAAAAGGGAGATGGGACAGTGAAAAAAAGGGGAAGCATCAGATGACGAGCATTATGGGGAAATAATCTGACTCCCCCTGTGACCCCAGACTTGGTGATGGTTGCAGCTCTCTGCTTCCCCCTCACCCCAGGGTGCTATGAACATGGAAGCGGAAGGGAGAGATGAGGCGCTGATGAGAACAAACCCCCCACCTATCATCCAGTCTTTCATCTCCATTCATTCTTTGTGTGAATCATCCTTCTCATCCTGAACCAAAAAATTGCTCTTGAAGGGTCTGCAATTTTAGATTCCAAAAAGACAAAAGTTATAGCCTTTGTTGGGTTCTTATAAATAGCTGGCACACTTCATTATTAGAATATCCACCTATATGAAGACTGGTCTTGTTAAAAATGCAGGATTGTTAAATTCAGGACACTGTCCTTATTATACCAACATTATTTAAGTGTAGTCCGTATCCTTACTCTAGGATTGAGTTGGACAGTTTGAGAAATAGTGGTTTACCTGTAGACCATGTCTTTTGATTCAAGCCACAACTTCTTTCAGTGAACTCAGATTTTGTAACCTAAAAGTTCTTTTGTTTAATCTTTTTTCTTTTCTTTACGTTTGTATTTTCTGTTGCTAAAAGGAATTATTGCTTTTCTTTCACTGGTGTCAAAAATTTATCATGTCAAAAGACCAGGAAGAGCACCTTTTTACCTTTTCATCAGACTAGGGTTGAGGCAGTGCAGGAAAAGTCTAATACAATCCATTCCGCCCTTCTGTAAAAAAGAGGCTTCATTCGTTCAAAGGATAAAGTGGGCACAGTCATTGAGGATATGAAAGCAAGGTGTTTCCTATCCAGCATCATTTCTGTGGCCTTGAACTAGCCTCCTACTCTCTGGTTATCATGCAAGCTCTGAACCACACAAGCTCTGACTCTTCTTCTACTCACCAGCTGCATGAACTTAAACATGAACTTGGCAGAGCCTCAGTGCTTCAGTTTTTGAACAGAGTATTTCCTATGGTCTAGGGTTGTTGTGGGCACAAAATGAGAAATACGTTTAATAGAAGGGGAAGAATTTGGGTCTCAATAGAGTTAGCTATTAAATTGTATCAACATACATTGATCATCTTAAATTTTGAATAAAATGCTGCAAGTTAGTTTTATTGTTGTCATTATAGATATACATTTTTATTGCTTAGGAACCCAGGACTGGAAAAGGTTAATTTTCCCATGGATATATCAACTTAGTGTCAAAATTGGTGGTTTTCAAAACCTGATTCATCTGATTTCCAAGTTTATGCTCTTGGTGTAGCTGTGAGTGAGTCCTGCAGCCATGCCGTACAGAGCTGGGTGTGTCTTATGTTCTTGGCTTCATGTGAGTTAGCATATGGGCTATGTTCTACCTGCCAAGGAGTCTGTCTTCCAGAAAAATGGAAGATATACTATAAGCAAAAGCCCAGCATTCCTTATGGATGTGAAAAGATATACAATGAGCATGTTTGCTCCCTGACTTTACCCCACCCCCAGGGAAGAAAGAACAATTGAAGACTGAACTATAGAAAAATGGGATTGTTTTTACATCCAAAGGAACTGCCGTAGAGTCATAATGAACACTTAGCTCTCATCATTCTTCATGTGGTTTATTCTGTTTTTGGAAAGGTTTTCTGCTTCTGATTTGACAAGCCATCTGCCTTGTTAGTTTTGCTTCCTGTTTCAATTTTCTTTTTAGTTTTTAAAATAAACTCTAGAAGCTGCCCAAGGTAAGGCAAAGACAAATAATGAAGATAAATATGTGCAAAGGGCTGGCTGCTACAAATGTCCGTCCCTAGTGTTTTTAATTTGCCAGTGTGTTTTGCTTGATTGAAAGTCCACTGAATAAGAACATAAATTTGATGATACTGCCTGTATGCAAATACAATTATTCACTATTTCTTAATACTGAATTACAAGATGGCTCGCTTTTAGAAATCCAGAGGGAAATGTAATTAGGCAATGAGAACAGTTTGACTTTTCCAGTCAAATATTTTAGTAACTTTTATTTACATACTAGTTTGTAATTATCAAAGCACTTTCATATATATATATCATTTAATGTAACCCTCATATCTGCCTACTCTGGGATTAAGTTAGGTTGTAGCTAAGGATGTGGATAGGTGGATTGTATTTGGTAAAACTTCCATGGAATCTGCACACATGTCCTAATATGGCATTTGGCCACAGGTAACAAATTGACTTAGCATTAGGGATAAAAAAAGAGACTAATCTGCTTTTTCTTAGTAAACATTTGCATTTTAGAAGCATTCAATTATCTCTGAAGTTCTGCCTTTGACCTTTTCAGACTCCCCAAGAACTTGGTGGGACGGAGAACCACCACTTAGCATGCAGTGGGAAGCCTGAGGCAAATTGCTTAATATTTAAAGGCTGAAAATAATTACTTTGGCCATAGTATTAGCAATTTTTTCCTTGAATCCCCTGTGATCTATGAGAAAATTACTTTATTAGGAAATCATTACAGCATAATTTGCTTCTATATGCTACTGACATTAATATTCATTTCTTATAAGAAAAACTACAAGTTCTCATGATATATTATTATTGTAAATAGCATGTTGCCAGATATTGATTAGAAGTTGTCATTAACCCTAACACCTATGACTGTCTTAAAAAGCCTGTGAATTTACCAAGGTTGTGTGGCGGTTCAGCCCTCTCCACCTTACCTAAACACCGAGCGATGTCTCCAAAGACAGACCGAGGTGATTCTGGAAATGAATTTTTATAAATATTTCCCTTTGTGCTGCATTGTTTTTATTCTTGAAAGACAAGAAAACCCAGCTGAATTTGCTTGGATCATTATGAATGAGTTTCTTCCTGTTACTGGAAATAAAATCAGAGCAAAGTCAAAACCACAGAGTTGCAGGTCAGAATTACATGGGACGTGCAGTAGCCCCTCCTAATGTGTGGAGGACATGTTCCAGCACCCTCCCCACCAACCATGGATGTCTGAAACTCTGGGTGGTCTAAACCCTATGCACGCTGTGTTTTTTCCTATGCGTACACACACACCTTTGAAAACGTTTAATTTATAAATTAGGCTCAGTAGGACATTAACAATAATTATAAAATAAAACAATACATTGTAATAAGTTATGTGAATTCAGTCTCTCAAAATACCTTATTGTACTGTACTCACCCTTTTTCTTGTGATGACAAAATGCTTACATGATGAGATGAAGGAAGGTGAATGGCATAAGCATTGTGACATAACCTTAGGCTACTATTGACTTTCCACCTAATGGGCAGAAGGAGGATCATCTACTTCTGGTGATCCTGGACCATTAAGCCATGACAATGCTGATGGTTGGATGTCAGGGACAGAGGTTGATGGCTGAGGAAGTTGAATAGTTTCAGACAATGGATGGCTGAGGTAACTGAACCTGAGGAAAGTGCAACTAATACAGAGAGATTACTGGGGAGAAGAGCGGGAATTCAGGAAACACTGGAGGTGGCGGGACTGTAGTCACAACACAGTGAGTGACAGATTTCCCATCACCAAGGGTGGCATGGGAGAGGCTGCTTCCCTGGGCTAAAGGTAAGTAAACCAGTGCAACAGCATTGCGTTGCCCTGACAACTGAGCTAGCACATCACGTGATACCCCAACCTGGTCAGTGAGAGCTGCTTTCGCTAACCAGAGTGACCAACAGAGGCTAGCCCTCCTACCCGCCTACTGGTTCCTCACTGAAGGGGAAACAAGAGGTCACAGAGGCATGTGTACCTAAAGGTTAACATGGCAGCAAGGGGAGGTGCCAGGCTAGCCTATGGGGTTGGCTGGGAAGTTGGATGCTTCCAGAAAGTGTGGAATTTGGGGGCCAGAGATTTAAACAGAGGAAAGGCAGAGACTTGCCCCTTTTCCTTCCCCTCACTCGCCCTGTCCAGGGTAGAAACATTCACAGATAGGAGGGCCCCGGGGACCATGTGGTCTGGCAGCAGCCATGGGCCCTGGGAGTGGGAAGCAGCTGCAGAGTGGCAATGGCAGGGCCAGCCACGTGTGTGCATACTCCACGGAGGAAGCCTGAAGCCAGAAAGCAGTCCACCAGCAGCCTTGTGCTCCAAGGGACAGATAAGAATGGAGGGAGATCTCTGGGCTTGGTTTTGGGTTTCAGTCTTTTGGAGAACAAATGGGTTTTTTCTGTGTTTTGTTGAAGAGAGGGTACTGGAGCCTGGAGGTCTCCTGAAGTCTCCTACTTCTCCAAATTGTGCAACATTTTAATAAAGCCTCTTTTCCTTCCCCACCAACCTTTGTTTTATGCCTGTGTTCAGCACTGGGCAGCTGAATCTGACTTGTTCTCAGTAACAAAACTGCCTGTGATGGGAACTAACATAGGTAATTGTCAGAAAGAAGGCTGAGAATCAGGACTTTTAAGGGGCAAGAATGCACAGGGCCCCAGGCTTAAATTTCCTCTTAGAATCTTTGTCTTGTCATCAAAGACATTTCTTAAAAGACAAATGTTGTTTTTTTTCAATTCAACATATGCCAAGACTTTTGCCAAGCTGTAGTTTTCCAGGCTATTTTATCTTCAGTGGTAGGTTACGACTCTCAGAAAGCTCAGCCCAAGAACAAAATGAAAGGAATTCAATGATAAGCCCTTAAGTTATTTGATAAATAGGAATCTGAAGAGGGAAAAAAGATGTATTATTTCAGCATACACACTTGGTAAGAAACAATGGATCTGATGAGCTCAGACTAAGTGGCATGTCTTCTGTGCTATGGTTTCAAAGTAACTGATTTGTTTAAGGTTTCAAAATAATTTTGCACATGCTCTTTTTCTTCATTGGTGCCAAGGTTTCCTTTGGCAATAGTCAGGCAAAAATGGACTCCCTTGCCCTCTTCACAATAAAGCACAACTGAGAGAAGAAAATAGGCCTTTAACCTATCTTCTCATCTCAATTACTTGGAATTTAGAATTGATGTCTTATTTTGGAAAGCCTTGTTCAGTAAAGTTCTTGACAACATGTAAAAACCCCTGTAGCATCTTACAAGAAGTTTGAACATTTATCATTTTCTTAGAGGCACATGAGTTCATTTCATGAAGGCATTTTTTAAAATAATAAGGTCCTGGTTTTTTATGATGTCCTGTGTGTCACTTGGTTATGAAAATCATTAGACAGCATAATATTTTGTAGTTCTCAGACTCCAGATGATAGAGGACAGTGTAAGTATTCTACATCCAATCCTCTCTGTGGTGAGGAAGAACAAGCTAAAAGGCAATCATTTAGCTATGGACTGAGCTGGAACTGAAATTCAAACTTTTTCACCATGAGAATATTGTCCACTATACCATGCTATCTCAGAGGCTTGTCTCCTGGGAAAAACTTCCAGGAAAGAAAAACTCAGTACTTTTTTTTCTGGAATCTCCCCTCTAGTAGCCTTTCTTGCTGCCCTGGTTCCCAGCACCTGGGACTTCCCGGTGCCTGGGAGGGCCAAGCACTTGAGAGTGCCCTGCTGACAAAAATGTACTAAAAGCCTCTCTACTGTCCAGGAGCTTCCTGACTCATTTTATGAGGTCATTGTAATTTCAGACCAATATTAGTCAGAAGCATGGATATAAAAATCATTAAGTATTCTTAAATTGAATTCCAAAATATGTAAAAACAAGATAATTCATTATGTGTAATTGAGAGTAGTCATAGGAATTAAAACTGGTTTGTTAGTCAAAGCAACCATTTACTGTATTTCAGCATGTTATGGAAAAAAGAGAAATACCTTATAAAAACTCTGATAGACACTAGAAAAGCATTTGACAAAATTTTTTTTAAGATGTTATTTATTTATTTTTAGAGAGGGAAGGGAGGGAGACAGAGAGAGAGAGAGAAACATCAATGTGCGGTTGCTGGGGGTCATGGCCTGCAACCCAGGCATGTACCCTGACTGGGAATCAAACCTGCGACACTTTGGTTCGCAGCCTGCGCTCAATCCACTGAGCTATGCCAGCCAGGGCTGCATTTGACAAAATTTAAGGTTTATGCCTGAAAGATAACAAGCTAAGATTGGAGGTGAATTTGTTAATCTGATAAAGGTTGCCTATGAAGAAAAGCCCGAATCACACTAAATGATGAAATGTTTAAGACTGACTGCACTAAATATAAAAATCATTTGGAAAAATTTATTAGTACTCCAAGTATACACTTAAGATCAGTGCATTTCACTGTGTGTAAAGTTTTGCAAACACACTGCATTTCAGCCTTTACACTGAAAACAAATTGTATCATTGGTTCCAGAGCTCCTTTCATCCACTCCCCTTCCTCAGGTTCTGATTTGATAGTGATGGGCTTGGCCCCCAGCTCGGATTGGCTGTATAATTTGTGAGGACCAGTACAAAGGGGAAGTGTGTGTTCACCCTTGCTTAGAATTATTAAAATTTCAAGACAGCAACAACAGAGTATTAAATCCAAGCATGGTCTTGCGTGACTGCACAGCTGGCATTCCCAGGAAGCCCGCCCTGGCCACAGCAAAGGCACTTTTCTAAAAGCTCCCCTAATGATGCTCGTGAGCAGACTGGGTTGAGATACATGTGCAGCACAATGCCTACAGGTTCACTTGGAACAATCTGCAAATCAGTCCAAATTCCAACAGTTATGGGCTTTACTAGTATATGGATTAACTACTACTTTAAAAAAGTTACCAGGGAAGGGATGTGGGGATAGGTGGGGTGGGGGAGTGATGGGGGATGAATGGAGACAACTGTACTTGAACAACAATAAAAATAAATAAATAAATAAAAAGTCAAGATAGTATTATAATCAAAAGTTAATTTGGTCTGTACAGAAAAAGTCCAATCATTGTTAATATAATGAATGTAGCTTGCATGGTAACAATGTAACCTGGCAGCCAAGGAGAGTGGACTGGAATGCACATGTGTGAACAATGATGACTTCACTGTACTAGTCAGTGGGGGCGATAGATGCCATTGAATGAGCATGTGAACTGTGTGGATGTCACATTCAAATGACAGAGAATAGAGCAATGAATCTGCATTAAATGTTGCATTAAACTTGAATGTTCCTCCACAGAAACTATTCAGATGATTCAGAAGTCCAGAGCTATGTGCTACCGGTGAGTGGCAGCTTCATCACCACAATGCGCCTGTTCATGCATCATGTCTCGTGCAGAGTTTTTTGGCAATACATCAAATCACCCAGATGACTCATCTGTCTACAGTCCAGATTTGACATCATGTGACTTCTGGCTTTTCCCAAACTAAAATCACCTTTGAAAGGGAAGAGATTTTAGGTAGTTGATGAGATTTAGAAAAATATAATGGGGCAGCTGATGGTAATTGGGAGAACTGTGTGCGGTCCCAAGGTGCCTACTTTAAAGGGGACAGAGGCATCATTATACTATGTACAATGTTTCTTATATCTTGTAACTTCTTCAATAAATATATCTATTTTTCATGTTACTTGGATACTTTGGATGAATACTTTCTGGACAGACTATATACATATGTATTTTTTAATCCATACCCAATGTTTTATTTATTTTAATGATAGAGGAAGGGAGAAAGAGAGAAACATCTACCGGTTGTCTCCTTACTGTCTCCAACAGGGGATCGAACCTGCAACCTATGTATGTGCCCTGATCAGGAATAAAGTCTGCAACCTTTTGTTGTATGGAGTGATGCTGCAATTAACTGAGCCACCCTGACAGGGCAATAAAATATATTTTTAACATCACTAAATTAATAGTTTAAGTGTCATTACACATTTTGTTATTATGTGGGAATGAATACTAAAAGCACAACTGACATATTCAAGGAGGATGCTAACACTTAAATAAGTATGGGATTCACTGCTTTGCGTGCTATTATGCATCACCCCATTTAGGGCTTTTCTCATAAGCACTGTTCTCTTCTGATTGTGGACATATCAATATGGATAGAGTTTCTTTTCTACTAAAATACCCATTCACTATATTACATCTTTAGTAATATAATTAACGGATCATATTTGAATGATTTATTTTTTAATGAAATTCTTTATGGATTATATTTTAGCTGAAAGGTTATTGCAAAACCATGAGTTATCTAGATAAGCAGATGACAGGAAACATAGAAAAATGTGGATTGGGGAAGTGATAAATGGCAGAAAAAGGTAGCTCAAGAAAAGCAATGCTCTCAGTCACCACTATTTAAATAATGTAACCATATGAAAATATTTATTGAAATATTAGAAATGCTTAATAAATGTACAGTGAAACTTCCATGAATTAAGCAGTTTTAAATGTCTAAAAACAACCCCAGGATATTATGCATGTACTTTTTTGTAAACATATTTATTGTTTTATTCAACAATATTTTTTAGCCATCTGTGAAATACAACGCCCTCCCCATGGAGTTCACATTGTAGTGAGGGGATTAGAAACAGTTGGTAAAAGATAATGAGACATTCGCATTACTGAGTCCTAGTGCTCATAAAAATAATTTAAATGGATAGTTGTAAATAAATGTTTCTGGAATGTTTAGGTAAAGGGTTTTTGCCTGTTTGGTATCTGAAGAAGACAGACACTTAGAATAAAAATTAGTAATTCAAGCTGTCATTTTTTACAGAATAATGGAGTTTTGATGAAAAGAAATAAAGACCAGAGTCCAGGCCGATTTTGAGAGAGTGGTCTCAGGAGCCTAGAGATAAACATGCCTCACCAAAAGGTAGTTCGCTTTGGGCATTTACAGGAAAAATTTCTGAGGGAGTCACAAAGAACTGTGCCTCTTTTTTTCTTCTCTCAGGAGATAGGAGCACAGGGGAAAAGAAAGACTCAGGTAGCATATAGTCTGAGCCTTTCTTTCTGAGGCAGTCATCAATTTTGCGTTCTAGCAATGCAAGCTGGTGCCTCTGACTGAAGAGAATGTGAAAAGTTGAAAAGGACTGAGAAATGCCTTTCAGGACTCTCATAAAATAAGAACGCTCAGAAGAAGATTCTGGGGAGAAAGTGAGAATAGAAATGGGTATCCAAAGCAGTAGCTATATAAACGGAACATAGAAGAAAAAAGGTTCTATAGCATGTAAAATATTATTTTTATGAATGGTAATTCTTGACATACTAAATATAAATAGTGTCACAAACTCTGAAAAAAATGTCATTCACTAGTGCTGGGAAACACAAATGTATTCTAAGTGCTGTGAGCCGTAAAGGTTAAAGGCAAAGTTGATTCTTGTGATAGTCTGTAAGGGCTTTGAGGACAGAGACTACGACACATACAGCTTTCTATTCCCGGGAACTTGCACAGTGTCTAACACATTAGCGTCTGTTGAATAAAAGAATAAATACAAACACACACAAACAGGAACATGGTGAAGTAGTAGATGCCTTTGAAGTATATAATAGCTTTGCTGCTCTCAGAGAGCTTGAAAGAAAAGAAGCAGGAAGTAAGAGATTATTTTTGCTTCACTGAGGAGATTATTCTTGATGACACTGATAGAAAATTAGACTTTTCTTTAGAGAGTACAGGCTTTCTTAAAGTGGGAGAAATAGCCTCTCTGATTAGAGAGTATTAATTGATGGTTACAAAAACCATTGGAAAATAGTGAACTCAAGTGAGCAACACCTAGTGTGAGCGATGACAGCTGAAGGGTGTGAAGCCAGTGGGGGGATGAGGTGGACACCGATGCAGACAGCCCAGAGCAGAGCATCCTTCCAAAGACTTGGAGCCCAGAAGCAGAGAGCAAATATTAGAGGAAACAGTGACCAGCACGTGTGGAAGTTTCAAGAAACACAAAGAACACAAAAGTATGCAGAAGAGAGAATGTACAGAGAAATGGAGTTCATGTGGGATAAACTGAGTAAACTGTAAAGACAGTTAGCAAGTTTTCTGCAACAAATACTAGAGCAAATGAAAGTAATACATTAAAACCTAGAAAATCAGCAGGGAGTTACTAAACTAGTGAGCCCTGTCTAGGGAACTATTGTTGACCATGATTTAACTGATTACCAAACAGTAGCTGACAGAGAGTATGTGTAAGTTCAGTATGTTTTTTTTTTGAAAAATAACTAAAGCTATAATTAGAAATAATGAGTTTAACTATATAAATGTTTATGTTCATCCACAGTGTAAGTTATATTCAGATAATCTAATTTTGCCTAAATCTGTAATATTGGAACTCTAATCTGGTATGACAGGGTGAACTGAATTGGATGGACCCAGTGATGCTGTTGTCACTAGTTAGGGAGGTACTGGGACCACACCTCCTGGATTTCCCTGAATTTCGGGTCTTCTGGCAGAGAGGAACTAAGGGTAACAAACAGCCTTGACACCTTGAAACCAGGTGACTCTACAACAATTCTTATCAACCAGAAACTAGGAGGTGGGAAAGCAGCATTTTGTGGGTCTCTGCTAAGGAGTATAGAGGTAGTTTGTTAGGAGGCAAAAACATGAGGTGGGAGGGAGAGATCTTTAAAATGCTCGTCAAACTCTTTAAATGTTATCCACTTCTCAGGAAAATCAGAATTGAGGCTATCCCAGTAAGAAACTTGGAATGCATTTCTAGTGGATGGTATACACACACACACACACACACACATACATACATACATATACATATTTTAAGTAATGAGTACTTTAAAAAAATCTGAACCCTTTCCCTAAAAAAATACACATAAACAAAAATTAACAAATAGAATTTAGGGTAAAAAGACTTGTTCCAGTGACTTTATGTCTTAAGCAAAAAGCTAAGAAACTTAGAGGGCATATTTCAATATTTGGCTTTGTTTAAAATTTAAAGCTGTGACTGCCTAAGGTATGAGAATTTAATGATGTCAAAATTACAGAGTTTAACTTTTGAGTCCAGGAAAAAAGAATTTAGGTTTTTTTATAACACTGAGATAAACTTTCATTGAATATTTAATTGATAGTTTTGAGACTTATGTAAACTTTTACATAATTAAAAGGTATTGTCTCCCTAAGATATTTAAGTCAAGAATTCTCTCTTCTATCAAAAAACAGAATTGAGTGATTTCAAAGTAAACTGGAAGGAATAAACTGAAGATCATAGGGATATTTCCTCTAGGAGTGAGAGTCAGGAATGAGTAACAGGGTACAGATACTGAGCTGAAGAGCAATGGCAAAGAAACAAGAAGAACATTATCTAAAATATAGATGCAAGACCTGGCTGGGGTAGCTCAGTGGATTGAACACGGGCTGTGAACCAAAGTGTTGCAGGTTCGATTCCCAGTCAGGCCACATACCTGGGTTGCAGGCCATGGCCCCCAGCAACCTCACGTTGATGTTTCTTTCTCTCTCTCTGTCTCCCTCCCTTCCCTCTCTAAAAATAAATAAATAAAATCTTTAAAAAAATAAATACAATAAAATATAGATGCAGCTATCTAGGGGAGAGAGAGAGAGAGAGAGAGAAAGAGAGAAACAGAGACAGAGAGAAACTCCAGCTTGCCTTATGTTATTTTTATGAATATATTAACGAATGGAAAAAAAAAGAATCCTATCAGAGGTATCAAAATCACCACAGGAAGCCTAAATTAAGTCATGGAGAACTAAAATGTCCTCTCGAGGGGGCAAGATTTGGATCCCCTTGAGTTATTAGCTTCAACCCCACTGACACTAATGGGAGTTAGACAGCATGAACCCCCAGAGCAGAGACTCACCCAGTTAGGAGAGGTGCATAGCTAACCATGATGAATCACACTGGAAACGTTCCTCGGAGCTCGTTCCATGGCCAAAAGCCTTGCAAACACCCATGGAGTGAATATGTGCTGATTTTGTAAAGTAAGTGTCAGGAAAAATAAGAGGACCATTAAAAATGTTCCAAATGGATCTGGGGAACTACTTGGGAACAATGGGCACATGGGGGCTCATTCAGGCACTGCTATTTCAGACTGCAAACCTCTGACAAAGAGAACCCAGCTAGTTTGTTGCCCTACTCCGAATTCCAAAAATGTCAAAGAAAGAAGTCTTTCTTCAAATCATGGACAGAGATTATAGCCTGAGGGGCAGAGAAAAAAAAATACAATTTTCTGGAGCCTTTGTACTTTGTAATATACCAACAAAATGAACAAAACCGAGCTATCCTAACCACAAACACTTTTAAACCATATCTGCAGTGATAATGATTTCATTTGTTTGCTGAAATCCTAACTATAACTCTCTGCTATTCTGGTGGATTAAATACCATCTGATTTTGTGTTTGGATTTTAGTAAGGATGATTTCTTTCCAAGGATCCCTGGTGCAAAAATTAACAGAATCAACTAAAAGTGGTGAAGAGTCAGAGCTGGCCTTGTGTGAGGAAAGCCATACACATAATTTCGAACCTACTGGTCCCCTTGCTTGAAACAGTAACATACTTAGCTTGCTTTCTGGTGTGTGAGATGTCAAAATTATATCCTAATTTCTCTGGTTGATACCAAATATATGCTTTGCCTACATTTGGTATAAATATAAGCAGACCTATTTGCAAATACATGTTTCAAAGGTAACTATCTCTTAAAGAGGAAGTTCTTCATATTTTATCAATTATTTGCAATTTACTGTGGTTAATATGCAGCATCATTCCCTGAAGCTCTCTCTTTATAGATATGACTCCTTAAATGCTGGGGCAAAGGAGGAAGCACAGCTGCAGGCATTACAGCTGCGGGAGCGATCTAAGATATGCACGGAGAGGGACCACAGGGAAGATATCGATCTGTGCACGAACCTGTCAGAAATCGGTGTGTGGCTATGCTCCAGAACCTCTACAGTCATGCTTCCCACATGCATGTATTTTTAGTCTTATCTCTGTGGCAGAGTTACCACATTAGACATTTCTGTATATTGGATGTAAGAGAATTAGCAAAATGCATTCTTATTTCATGGTATAGAAGAATATTTTAAAAAATCTTTTGAGAATTATATTGACACCAATTTATGTTGGAAAAAATCTGCTACCTTTAATGGATGGAGCGCAATCAACATATGATTATAATGCAAGAGAACGGGGATTATTCTTGACATAGTAGAGAACATTTTAACATATTTATTGAAAAATATTTGATTTATGCCAGTAATTGAGCATGAGTTTAAAATACCCTTCAAATTCACTTCCAACAATCCTTGAAAACACACCATTGACATTAATCAGAACATTGTCCACATTTTCCTGCTGAATCTACTAGTTTTATCTAGGCTCTCTCAATTCAAGGGAAACAGCTTCTTACAGAGACCAGTGCAGAACTACAGCCCAAGGTGACCTCTATTACTTGGTCTCCACTCTAGTATGCTCTACCCTGAAGTTATTAACAGATTAAAGTTATATGAAAAGATTTCTGAGGTGGGATTTTAAAAGAAGAAAGGCCACTGAAGGCCACTTCTTCCTACTGGCGCAGATACTTGAGAACCCCAGCAGCCAAGCTCAGCAGTGGGCCGCAGAAGAAGGGAAAGGCAGCTGTAAGTGCTCTTTTTTAAACCAAGGGGATTCTGTAACAAGTGGACCCTGAATGATTGTGATTCAGATTCAGTGGTAAGAAGGCCTCTACAGAGAAAGTAAGTAGAAACTATACTGAAGTATGCTGACTATGATCATTGTTAAAATGGTCTTTGATTTATTAAAAAACACAAAAAACAGACAATCTGAAGTCAGTAAAATGAATGGTCTTGTAACCATTAAAGAAATTGAATCTTATTAAAAATTTCTGGCAAAAGGAATCTCCAGGCCCAGATGGCGTCACTTAATAATTCTACCAAATACCTAAATAAGAATTAACATCAATGTTATGCTATCATTTCCAGTATTAAGAGGAATATGTCCCAATGCATTTAAGTATTATGCTGATAATAAAACCAGACAAAGGTAGTTTCTATCTTCTTTTTATAAAAAAGGAAAGCAAAGAAAAAAAAGAAGAAAGCTATAGATAAATATCTTATGAATTTACATGCAAAAATTTTAAATTAAATATTAGCAAATAAAATCTAGCAACTTGTATAAAGACAATTATACCCAAAGACCAGGTGGAGTTTATTCCAGGTTTGTAAGGTTGATCCAACATTCAAATCAATTTACTGTAACCCACCATATCAACAGGCTTTAAAAAAAATCATAGGTCAATTGATGCAGAAAGTGCAGTTGACAAAATCTAACTTCATCTATGATGAAAACTCTCATAAAACTAGAACTAAAAGGGAATTCCCTCGAATGTAGAAGAGCATATCCGAAAAGCCTGCAGGTAACAACACACTTAAAGGAGGAAGACTGAATGGTTTCCATCTAAGACTGGGAAGAAGGACAGCATGTCTGGCCCCACCATTCTTAGTCAGCACAGTACTGAAAGTTCTAGCCAGCAGAATCAGAGAAAAAAATAAGTAAATACAATTTAAAAATATCTATACTGGAAAGGAAGAAACCAAACCATTGCTATTTGCAGATTACATGATTGTGTACCTAGAAAATCCCAAGGACTCTGCGAAACACCTTTTAGAAATGAATTCAGCAAGAATGAAGGATATTAGGTCAACATACAGAAACAAATCAATACATCTCTAAAAATGAACAATGAACATTTAGAAACTGAAATTAAAAATGTAACATGATTTACATTGGCTCCAAAAAGAAAAATATTTCGTATAAGTCTATCAAAACATATACACAATCTGACTTCCAAAAATTATAAAGCACTGATGTGAGGTATCAAAGAAAACCTAACTAAATCAAGACACATACAATATTCATAGATTGAAAGACACAATGTAGTTAAGACATCGATTTTTCCCAAATGGATCTATAGTTTTAGTGAAATTCCTAACAAAATCCCAACAAGGTTGTTTTTTGGGGGAGTAGATACTGAAAAATGTACTCTAGAGAGGAGGCTGGAGGGGGATAATAGGGCAAAGAAGGGGAAAGGTCATCAAGGAACAGGTATAAAGGATACATGGACATGAATGTGGGGGGTGGGTAGGCAGGGGAGAGTAATGTGGGAAAATGAGGATAACTGTAATTGCACAGCAATAAAAAAATGGATAAAAAAGAAAACCATACTTTAAAATTTACATGTAAAAGCACTGGAGCTAGAACAGCTAAAACAATTTTGAAAAAGGAGAAATAAATAGTAAAAATTACTCTACTTGATGAGAATCCTTATTGTATAGCTGCAGTAATAAAGATATACCATAGACACAATGGATCAGAATAAAGAACTCAGAAATGGACCATAACAAATAGGGCCAGTTGGTTTTTGATGGAGACGTAAAGGCAATTTACTGAAGAAGGATAATTTTTTTTAACAAAATAGTGCTGGAGCAATCAGATATCCACTGACGGAAGAAACAAAAGTAGACCTGAACCTCACACCTTATACAAATATTAAATCAAAATGGATCTGACACTTAAGTGTGAAGCATAAAACTACAAAATTTATACAGATAAACATTGGAGCAATCCTTTAGTAACTAGGGCTTGACAAAGATCTCTTAAGGCCTGACACCAAAAGAATTACTCATGAAAGTAAAAAATGATAAAGTGAACCTCATTAAAATCAAAAACTTTTGCTGAACAAGAATCCCTGTTAAGCAGATGAAAAGGAAAGCTACAAGGATAAAATTTAAAAATATAAAAATATTTGCAAACTAAATATTTGACAAAGAAATTGTAACTGGAATACTTAAGAATGATTAAAACTCAACAGTTAAAAAAATACCGGTTGGACATACACAGACATTTCACTAAAGAGGGCATATAAATGGAAAATAAGTGTGTGCAAATATGTTCAACATTATTAGTCATGAGAGAAATACAAATTAAAGTAACAATGAGATATTATTACACATCTATCAGAATGGCTTAAAAAATATTAATAACACCAAACACTGGTGAGGATGCAGAGAATCTGGATTACTTATACATTGTCAGTGGAAATGTAAAATGATACAGCCATCCTAGAAAAAAATGAGAAGTTTTTTACAAAGGCAAACATGTGCTTAAAATGGTTACTACAGTCTAGCAATTGCATTCTTGGGCATTTATCCCAGAGAAATGGAAATTTATGTTCACACAGAAACATATTCTTGAATGTTCATAGCCCCTTTATTTAGTCTCAAACTGGAAACTACCTAGTGCCTTTCATGGGTGGAATGGTTAAATAAACTGTGGTACATCCATACCATAGAACACTACTCAGCAATAAGAGGTGGAAACTGTTAAAATATACAACTTGGATGAATCTCAAGAAAATGAGAATGAGTGCAAAAAGAACAGCCAATCTTAAAATGTTACCTACTGTATGATTCTGTCATACAGTCTTCCTGAAACAACAGAGGGTAGAGATGATAACAGATTACTTGTTGCCAGGGGCTGGGAAGCAGGTAAGGAGAGAAGTAACTGTAGCTGTAAAGGATGAAGGATCCTTAGGATGGCACTGTTCTGGACCTTGAATGCGGTGGCGGTCACACAAATCTACACATGTGGTAAACTTGCAAAACCACGTACGTGCACACACACATATGTGCCTGGGGAAAAACACCATTGAGTTTCAGACAGTGATATTTTTCATTCCAAGATATTATTTTTGATAGCAACAGCTATTAATTACCACATTGCCCATAGAACAACATCAATTTACAGAGATGGATTCTCTTAAAAGACCTAGTCAGTGACTCGTTGATTACAAAACTTGCATCTTCCACTATAATTAGCTTTGCTATTTGAGACCCTAAACTCTATCCTGAAGGTGTTTCCATTTCCGGCAGTTTGTAATTTAGAGAATGTTGGGGTATGGGAAGAGTACTGGGGTAGTACAAAGAATAAGTTTAAAAGGGGCAATGCAGAGCAAGGTGGATCCTCAGCAATGCTCAGCTATTTTATAGCTCTATGTGCTGCATTTCTTCTCCCCTTTCCTTCCTTTCCCTTCTCCAATGCATCCATTCATTCATTCATTCATTCATTCAACAAATGTCAGTGTGCTATGTGCCAGGTGTTGTTTAAATGCTAGGAATCCAAGAGTATAACAATGAAGCACACACTCTCATTGAGCTAACCACATTCTAGTAGGGAAAGAGAGCTGACAGAGATAAATAAATAATCAGAGAAGAAAACTTTCAACGTTGTAGCATACACAGCACTCTAAATTACTGAATTGCTCATGTTCCACTGTAATTAGTCACATGTATCCTCTTAGAAACTCAGTCATTTGGGAGAACACCATTTCAGAAGAAAGACATCATACCCACCAGTGTGTAACCTGAGTCTGTACAGGGTCATGCACAGGGAGACAATCTCCCCAGGTCTCTGGTGCCCATGCAGGGCTTGCAGACAAAAAGCACTGACACCTCTTTCAGGCTATCTTTTCAAGGCTGTTCACAGTGAACAAGCTCAGGGATAAAGTTTTGTTCTCTCTGGAGCGGTGGATAAGTTTGTTTTCTGCCCAGATAACAGGATTACTGGTATACTCTCTTCCTCCAAGATGAAAGCCAATAAGATTAGCTAGCTGTCCATTATTAAAAATTCAGGTTCCTTAAGCTTGGAGTTTCTCTTCAGTAATATAACCTACTGCACAAATTGCCATCACGTCACCATGGAAGGTTTGAGATTTGGGGCTCAGGAAATTGGGGGTGAGAGAGAGATTATATTCTGCCTACTACAATTGCTGTGAAAAATAATTGTTTGTTTTATGACTCAGGAGTCTCATGTCTTCTTTTAGCATTCGGAAAACAGTGAGAAGCTAACATGTTAACTTACAATTAACAGTTTCAGCATAACTTGTGTACTAGAGTAAAATTTCAGACTCTGCAGTTCTTCATTCCATGGTAACAGTAACTCCTAAATTTCTCCTGTATAAGCAGGACCTCAGTTACTATCAACCTCTCATCCCATCCCTCAAGTGTTTCTGAGAATTCCCAGAAGATGTCTCCTGTATTCGTTAATGTTCCTTTTGTTGCTCTGTCTCCAGCTCCCCTTGTTGAAACCTACTGCTCTTGAAAACTCTGGCTGATAGCACCTCATTATTGTTAATGTTTTTCTTTAGATTGCAGGCACCTCTGACCAATGTGCTGTCTTCAGTGCTACAAATTTTACAAAACTAAGTGCAAAAACGACACACACTTTATTACCCTAAACTCATGGTCTTCTTTCTCATTCTGCCACATTAATCACCGGGACAGTAAAGCAAATCTGCTGTGATGCAACTTCCGAGCCTCTGCCTAGAGTCCCTCTCTGTTTGGACCTGAAGTGACCAACATTGGATTCAAGGAACTTGGCGGAGACCTGTAACTTGCTGTGGTCTCCAGGGTGACTAGTATCTGATGATGATGCCATGCCATCCTTCCCATTTTTATCCATCCTCTGTGATTCAGGAAAGTCCATTTCTTATTCCTTTACTAAAACAAAATGTACAATGCGTTTTGCACTGATCACTTTTGTTATGTTCATTCTTGTGGGTATTATGGCATGGTCTTCAAGTTAATGTTTTAAAGATCTGTCATTGCTAAGACTCCCTGAAGCATCATAATATATAGAAATCTGTTGCTCTAGGAAGAGTTTTGCTGGTGCATATAAATACCAAGAAAGGTGTGGAGATACTAGTATAGTAATTTATTAAAGTCTTTATTTTTGAAAAAAATATCAGTGGCCTTCTAAAGGAAGAGTTTTTATTGGAAGCAAAATGTAATAAAAGTAGCTCATAAGGACACATACACAAATAATATCTAATAATAATTAATAATAAAGTATTTTTGAGAAAGATGAGATTTTTTATAACAGCTTTATTGCAACACAATTACACACCATGTAATTCACTCATTTAAAGCATACAGCTCAATGGTTTTTAGTATATTCAAAGTATTGGACAACCATCAATACAACCATTTTTAGAATGTATTTATTCATTACCCCAAAAGGAAATTCTGTTCCCATTAGCAGGGAATCCCATTCCCAATCTCCTGCCATTCTCCCCAGAGCCAAGCAAAAACTGATCTAACTTCAGTCTCAGTAAACTTGCCTATTCTGAACTTTCATAAAAATGGAATCATATAGCATGTGGTCCATTATGACTGGCTTCTTTTATTTAGGATAAAATTTTCAATGGTCATCCATGTTGTAGTGTGTGTGTGTGTGTGTGTGTGTGTCTATACACACATACATACATGTCATCAGTACTTCATTTATTTTTATGGTTGTGAATATCTCTTTTTATGAATAATATTTTTTATTTCATGGACATATTACATTTTTTATTGATTTATCAGTTGATGGATAATTGGGTTGTTTCCTCTTTTGTATGAAGAATAATCTGAATATTGCTGATAAATATGAACATTATAAAATCAATATCCAGGTACAAGTTTATGAGTAGTTGCATGTTTTCAACTCTCTTGGAATGGACTTGGGAATTGGATTTTTGGATCATGCAATGAATCCAATTGAACGTTTTGAGAAAATGCAAAGCTCTTTCCAAACTAGCTGCACCATTTTTCATTCTCACCAGAATGCATGAAGATTCCAATTTCTCAAATCGTTGTTAACACTTGTTGTTGTTGTTGTTGTTATTATTATTATTGCCATCCTAGTGGATGTGCAGTGGTATGTCATTGTTGTTACAGGGTGCAGCCACGAGGGGGGACCCCAAATGGGCATTTAAAATGGGGTCCAGAACTTAAGGTGTCCAGGAGATTTGAAGATGTCTTTACTACCCCCAGCAAGGGTATGGGTTGGGGGAAGGGACAAATGGAGCAGGGCCTTTGAGAGCTGTTTCTCAAAGCAACAGCCTTGTAGCTAACCTCTGGTGTGGTCATTTAACATATTTATAGCCTTTGGCTGGTCGCTTAGATATGTTAAATAGCTGTGGCTATGCTCTGAGGCAGGGGAATGGAAGTAACTACTCCACCAAGATGTAACTGGGGGGCAGGTCCCCCGAGTTACAGCGCCTGTGTGGGAGCTTGGAGAAGATTGGCTCCATGACATGGGGTCACACCTGTCCAGACTCGTGATGGCAGCCCAGTAAAGGTGGAGAATACAGCAGATTGAGGGCAAGTGTGCCCAAGCGTGGGAGGAGTCGGAAATGGGGCTGCAGAGGGAGACTGGTGTGGGGATTTAAACCCAGATGCGGCAGTCATTGAGAGGGAGATCCATGCAGATGTGGAAATGCAGAGGATCACAGCCATTGAGCAGAGGGAGAACCACGTGGCCTTGACAGAGTAGAGACTCCCGCAGCCCTGAGAGAGAGAATCACCATGTGGCTTTAGCAGAGAACCGCCACTCAGCTTTGGCAGAGTGGCGACCCCCTCCCCCCTTGCAGTCACTGCGCAGGGGGGAAAGCACGTGATTTTGGCTGAATGGGGACTCCCATGGCCATGGGAGAGAGGACTAAGTGCCTTTGCCAGAGTGGGGACCCCTGCAGCTTGAGAAGGGAGAGCTACCACCTAGTTTTAGCAGAGGTCCCGGCGACTCAGCTGAGGCTGCCGGGAACCCAGGGAGGTCTCCCATTCGAGATGGAGTACTGACTGGGAATAACCAGAGGACTGCCCGAGCCATGGACTTCTATTTCCTTTCCTGAGACATGGTACTGTAGACTGGGCAAAGGGGGAAGGAAAAAAGGACTGTGTTTGTTTGTGGGTGTTTTAAGGGACTTTAGGATTTTTGATAGACATTAGGTCACTACTTTAAGTTTGTATAGCATTAAATAAACGTTTCCTTTCCTTTTCACGAATCTCTGGCATTGAGAGACGTCTTTCCTCTAGCAGCAGACATGATGGACCTGGGTTTTTTTAAAAAAATAATAGTATATCGTCCCAGGCCCCCCTTGTTTGCTCTGTAACATTGTGACTTTGATTTGCATTTCCCTGAAGACTAATGATGTTGAGCATAGTTAGTGTGGCTCATTTACCATTGGTGCATGTTCTTTTGATGAATGCCCATCTAGGTACTTTGCTCATTTTAAAATTGGGTTATCTTTTTGTTATTGAAATATAAAAGAGTTCCTTGTATGTTCTGGATACAGGTCCCTTGTCAGATATATGATTTATAGCTTGTTAAGGTTTCAAGCATTATTGAACACAATGTACATTTTTTATAGATGTAGAACTGAGAACTGGGAAAATTAAGAGATCTATTCAATGGTGGACGGTAGATTTGGGGTAGAGAAAGAGCTAGGCCAAGATCTTCCCACTGCTAGGTGAGGAAGGATGGTGTCATTTTAAAGCAAAAAAACCCACAAAAAAACAAAAAACGAACAGGGTGTCTTCCAACGTTTATTTCTTTATTTCAGCTTAGCCTAAATTTTGTCAAACTCTCGAAGTAAGAAAAGTGTCTAACTCACAGACTCCTATATTGGAAACCACAGAAAAACTACTTTGTGACCTTTATTTAACCTTCCTGACCCAGGACATCTTTTCCACTTTGGTAATATCTAACAAAGCGTTTCCGAGCTGTTTCTTTTCTTTTTTTTATTTAATTCTGTTCAGCAGGAGATCTATTCTAATGCATATAAACCCTTTAAAAGGAAAGCAGGTATAAAATAATGTTACTAATGAAGACTGAATTCAATGCACAGAACCACAAGAGTGTTAAAAGCCAAAGAAATGGTGTTTGTTTTATTACTAGGTGTTAAGAAATACTGTGCCATTAAAGCATATGTGACAGTGTAGTTCAAAAAAAATGTAACAAATTAAAAGGTAACTTCTCAAGAAGGATTTCTTTCTGAAAAGGTCAGCTATAAAAAAGAGAGGAAAAAAGAGTTCTTACTCCCAAGATCACCAAAATAACATCGTTTACTTGTTTTGATGTTCATCTGTGAAGTGTTACAGTGTTAACCACAAAATGTAGCAAATGTAGTTAGAAGACAATAAAATTGGGAAAGCATCAGTAACAATGATATCGGTAATAATAACACAGAAAATTGAAATTTTTTCACCCTTTACAAAATACATATATTACTTTGTTTTTTAGGTTAGGTACTTTAGGATAGAAGGTAAAATGGCTTTAAAAAGTACTTCACTGAATATAAATAACAGAGGTGTTTTAAAATGTCATCTTCCAGAAAATGGTCTATTATTCCTACAAAATATGCAGGAACGTCTTTGATGAATGTTTCTCATTCTATATAGCTAATTGCCCTCCTTATGTATCTACTTTTAAGAACAAAATATAATGAAATTTATTCTTTTTAATTTAAAAGAGTCTTTTACTTTTGCAGATTACTATTGTAAATTACTTGCACATCAATTGAGGGAATAGCTAGGAACACAATCTTATATTAATATAAGAGATGAAGATTTGTGGATAAAAAATGGATACTGAATTTTTAAGAAGGGTCTGAGGGTCTCTGTGAGCACATACCACCTCTTGTCCTTCACAGCAGATGGTTTCTATACCACAAAAGATATCATAACTAATGTGCTTATGTGTCTTCGGGTTATCACGTGAGTTCTGGGCTGACCTAAGAAACTTCAGTCGTGTTTAACTTTTAAGTTTCACTTTGCAGGGGCCTAGAATCTGAGAGCAGTTCCCATCCAAATGATGCAGTATTCCGGTCTCTCTTTACATTCTTCCTACTCATTCCTGGTCTCTTCCTTAACTCCAGCTCCATCCCAAGGATCAAATAATTGTTGCTGTTCTAAAAGGTGTCAGCAGCTATTGCTACATTTCAGTTCATGAAGGCAGCATTTCTGGGAGAGGGGACATGCTTTCAGGGCCATTTGGACCCAGATGTTTTAGTAGAAGGTGAGATTGAAATAATAGAAAGGAGTATATCAAAAAACAATATAGAAGTTTTTCCATGATAAGGATGGGGGTTAAACTTTTGCAGAGATTTTTTAAGTATGTGAAAAGAAGTAAAGTTTTCTCTGTTGGATCCAAGGATAAGGAAGAGAGTAAAAAAGAAAAAAATTGTCCCTAGAAGTGAGAAGGGCTATGCAATATGCCAGTAGGCTAGAGATACAAATGCTTTTCTTAAATATTGTTACAAATATCAGGTGCATAGTTTCGAGATGTGACTAGCTGCACATTTGTATGTGAATAATGTTAAGCCATAATGTTTAAGCAATCAGTTTGGTTATAACATGTGTTTCCTAAGGGTTTGTGATATTCGATACACTTGACCTACACTGTAATTTTTTTGACTACAGCCTCCAGGGTCTAAGAAAGAGACAGCCAGCAAGACATCTTTTCATCTTTGACAGAGTATGACTGGCAGACCTAGAGGAGTAAAGACATGGGCAGCTGAGTTCTTAGTTTTGTTTTTTGTTAATTCTCTTATGATAGCTTCAAGTATTTCCTGAGGCTTTTTAAACACAAAGCCTGAGTTCAGTGAGGCTTAGGGGAAAGAAAGGCGGGTATTTGCAGGAACAGAAAAGTAATGCACTATGAAAACAGTCAAGAGAGAGGAGGAGGAAGGGGGTGTGGGGAAGTAGATGTGGGTAAAGGGGGATAAATAGTGATAGAAGGAGACTTGACTTCAGGTAATGAACACACAATGAAAAATACAGATGATGTATGATAGAATTATACACCTGAAACCTATATAATTTTATTAACCAATGTCACCCCAGTAAATTTAATTAATTTTTTTTAACGAGAGAGCTAGTAAATGGAAATGAAAGAAAATGCTTGGTGGCAGTCTAGAGGGAGAGGTGACAAGTGATGCCTGGTTTGCACTAAGCACTCCCTAAGCATTCTTAAAAAGTCTTAGAGCAGAGCTCCTTCAGTTCTGAAGATGGGAACTAGAGTTACTTTACTTGGGAATAGTAAAAGAAAAATAGCTCAGAAGACAGGGAAGTCTGGGGAAGCTTAGAGAGTGTTTGCAAATTACGGATTTCCAGCGCAAAACCTCAGGTCTTCTACGTCACTTCAGTAGCGCCACCCATGGGCCTCACTTTCAAAGGCAGTGGGGAGTGAAGGGGTGAAGTAAAAGCCGTGGATCTCTTTGTCTGAGTTTTCTGGTCTGTGGGTTTTTTTTTTTTTTTTTAGAATTATCCTTGTTTTCTTCCTGGCCATGGTCACTTCACCCAAGACATGAAACAGTGTATTATTGGGAGGAGAGTGACTTTCTCCAACAGGTGATTCCAAGCACAGCATTTCCTTTGGCTGAAATAGTGGGGGCTTCTTTTGAGTTGAATAGACTTCATAGTCAGCAGTCTTAGAATTGTATTAGAAGATAATTTTGTGCCGACTAAACAAATCACCTTACAATCTAAGTCAGACACCTTCTTTGCGATTGAAGCAGCTCTGGCTGCTCTAAGTTCAAAAAGAGAACATTGACCTTTCGATGATGACCAAGACAATGGACGAACAGCTCTGCTGCCGCCCTTGCAACCCGCAGAACAAGGAGCTGGCAGTGTCGCCTCGAGTGATCACTCTCTGCGTGCCGTGAATCTTAAAAACTGAAAGGATCTCCATTCCGATGTGTCTGTGGCTATCAAAGTAAACAGGTCAGCTGAATTATTTATAGCTTTTGAATCAGTGATGCCCACGGACTTGACAAATGCTAAGGGCAGTGAAGCATATTTTTCATTCCCCAAATACTCTCTACAAGCTCCTCCCATCTTGCCTTACTTCTGTCACTCTCTATCTCAGAGGTCCTCTTCCCCTATAGCCACCAAACCCATTTTTTTAACATCCATTAATTCTACCCCATCTTTCAGCTATTCCATGAAGACTTCTTTAAATAATCAAACTCACAATCATTTCTACCTTTTCAGCACTATCTTCTATTATTTGTGCTATTAATTAAATTACCTAAAATATATAACATTCCTGTACAGCATCTGAAACATACCCTCCCCCCCATCATCTATCCTTCCCCCCCACCTTTCCCGAAAGACCACTGGGTTAAGGTTCAAAGGCTTCATGAAATTGTTAGTTTCCTTCTTACCTCACGTCTCTACTGGCATTTGGCACAGACTACCTCATGTGTGCATTCTTGCTGATTAAGAATCCTATCTTGGGTCTCTTTTCTTCTCATATACCTAACACAGTGCCATGCATATAATAAGTATTTTAATTATCTATTTACTAGAGCTTTTAATTCCACCCAGCTGCTGGGTTGCAAAGAAGTGCTGCACTAACTGTTGCCATAGATCAGTATCAGTTTCTTAATCCGACGGCACCTGCGCAGTGGAGCCACTACCGAATAATGAGCAAGTCGGCGACCGCCTGCGGATTGTGCCAGGAAGGAACAGAGCTCTGCGGCAAACTGAGTGTTTCGTGTGTATTCCAATTTCAGGTATATTTCATTCACATTCACCTCTAAGTCTTTTTAAAATATGATTTATTTATTTTTAGAGAGGGGAAAGGAGAGAAAGAGGGAAACATCAATGTGTGGTTGCCTCTCCAGCGTTCCCCCCACCCCCACTGGAGAGCTGGCCGGCAACACAGGCATGTGCCCTGACTGGGAATCAAGCTGGCGACCCTTTACCACAACGGTCAGGGCTGTCTCTAAGTTCTTATCGTTGGACTCTGTATATAAATTTGTAAACCCTTAAAAAGTATTTTTAAAAATCTATGAAACAGACCTATGGCAGTGTTAGACTTGCTCTGTCTTGAGAAAGACCTCTTCAGAAGCTCTTCTTAGGGATCCCAGGAGGCGCAACAGGGCCTTCTTTCATTCCTAAGTGCCAAGACTCGTTGGATTGAACGGGTGTCGGAAATACTGTCATGGCATATTTCTATCAGTAACCTGGTGGCGAGTTACTTATGTGTGGCGAGTGAAAACCAAGAGAGGTAGGACTGTTTGTTTAATGGAACAGAATCTCCATTCTGTAACCCTGGTTTGCAATAAATATTTTAAAGAAAGGTTTTAGAGCAAAGAAATCCATAGACTTTAAGACACTGCTGTTGTTCACTGTGGACTACCGTTTTTGTTGCCACCTTTGTGAAACTAATATGAGTCTCATGTACACATAAGCTTAGGGAAGCAGAGCAAAAGAAAAGCATACATGTGTGTCGTTGATTTGCCAGAAAATCTAGTTCATTCACACCAAAAGAAATAGAAAGGAGGGAGAAGAAAAAATTTATCGGTCTTACTCTTGAAATTTGTAGATGATAAAATCTGTGTAGATCAGGGCTTGATAAAAAAATAAAAGGGTACAATTCATCAGCTGCAGAACAGTAATAAAGCCTGATAGTGTCCAGGTATAAATATAAGATGAAGCAGTTCCTTAATACAATTGTAGTGTTTTAGCCTCATTGATACCCACTGCAGACAAAACAGGGGCCACATCCTAAACCTAGCAAGCTCAGGGGAGGCCTGCATGGTGGGCCTTACAGACTCAGAGACTGAGAGTAACCACGTAAGGTGGTCTGAAATTAAAACTTCCTTACTAAAAGTGAGTCACGACAGGTAGTCGTTTCCTAGGCCAGTATGTTCCTTCAGAAAGGTCACTCATTGCCTGGACTGAGCCTGTCTATTGCTTTTTGAATCCATGATAACATACTTTTGGAATGTCACAGTAATCCCCCTTTTCCAGATCCCTCAGGGCACAATCTCTCACCAGAGCACAAGGTCACAGAACCCCCTCATTGCTACCTTGTTGCCCAAATACATCTCTCTGTGCTGTAAGTGTTGATTGTTAACTATCCTGTACCCACCGATGTATAAATGAAGTGTTTGCCTATCCGTTTTGCTTTCCATCCAATCTCAGAGACTTCCCCCTTTGCTTTCTCCTGCCTCCCATCTACCATGAAGGAATTTCATATAACCCTCCTTATGCCTCCTCCTTTGATCCTAATGTATAAAATAAGGTATAAAACTGCCATTCTCCTGAGTATTCTTCTCATTCCATTGAGATTTGGCTTCCCAGCAATTGTCGTCAGTTTGGCTCAAATAAACTCAGAAATATTCTTACAGTTTGGAACTTGCTACGTCAACACCATTGATTAATTGTTTTCTTTCCCATAAGTGGTTCTTCTAAGTTTATATCCCTGTGTCCTCAGATGATGTTATTTGCCTCCACTAATCGTGGGTCCAACACCATCCCAGGAGTGCGCACTTGACGAAGCTCGGGGGCAGGATCTTGGTGCCTTCGTAATTTGTGTAGCATTTTAATCCTGCTCCCTGCTTTAGTCTTTAGACTTTGTCTTTAGAGGCACATTTGTTGATATGCAATTGAATAATGACACTGAACAACTGCTATTGTAGAGAATATAGCCCATAACAGAATTTCTTAAATTCTCATTTTCAATGATTTGCTGTGGAGGCACACATATTCACTTTATTGGTCTATTAACTACCCCCTGCCATGCCTTCGGTACTCTAAAACCTGCTTAGCAAGAGAAATTACATCTGTACATTTAGACTCTCAGTGTACTGGGGAGTGTCCAAGTATAAAATGCATTTTTTTAAGTGTACCTTTTAAAGCAACTAAATTGTAGTGAAACAGTCTTCGAGATGCAATGACAGATGGACAGAAAACTTTACTAGCATGATGGATGGGTCCTGTATTTTTTCCTCTGTGAATGGCTGCTGATCATAATCACTTTTATAGCCTGACTGCAACAACAACAAAAAAGGATTATTTCTTTTGTCCTGGAACCTCAGGATGAGCATATTTGTGCAGAGAATGAAGGAGACCAAATTAGATTGAGCAACCGGGGCATAATAAATTCACAGCAATCACAAGCCAATGTTCTTTAATGTTTAAGACACTATCAGCTTTAAATATTCCGATCCTCTCATAGTTAGCTCCCTTATCCTTTTGTCCTTATTGAATTAACTGCCTTTTCTTTTTACATTGTCTCCTGAGGGAACCTCAATTTAAATCTTTTCAGTTTAATTTCATTAATTGGCATATTGTCTGGTCTTATGTTCTCCTCCTGGGTCTTGAACTTATGTTCCTTTCAGTTCTTAAACTGCTTAGCTGTATTTTGCAGCTTTGAATGACAGCTTGCTCCATCTGTAGACAAAGCATGTGCATTCTTATCTTTCACTTCCAGGCTACTGTTTAACAATGAATTCACAATCCTGGCAGTTTATCAGCCCATTAAGTAAACCCAAGAGCAGAGTTCCTGGATTTTAAAGCCATCACACTGAAATCCAGGGGTATTGGTTCAATAATTTGGGCATAATTTAAGAGGTAACAATTCTAAATGATAGAAAATGGATCAAAAGTAGATATAATTTTTCTTTTCAGGTCCCTCTCCTTAGAAATGAGGCAGATCTGGGGTCACAAAACATTGGATTTCTATCTTGTCTTCATCATTTTATTAGCTAGGTAACCTTGGGCAGATATTGCTCTAATCTTCAGTATTCTCGTCTATAAAATGGGAGTGAAAATAAGAATTCGTTTGAAAACATAGTGTAGTGATGAGGATTTAATGTGGTAATTCTTATAGAATGCACAAGGTACATAATCAATACTGTCGTTATCATTGTTACTATTAAAGTACCATTGTCCTTGTTTGTGGTGTATTTATATTTTACTGCAAAGTGCATCTAAAACCCACCTTATTTGAGACCTCATATTCCACCCAGAGAAAGTCATCTTGGGAGGTAGTCTTTGTACAACTTATTTGCCACTGTGTACGAAAAAGGGGCCACATGTTAAACCTAATGAGCTCAAGGGAGGCCTGCATGGAGGGCCTTACAGACTCAGAGATGGGAAGTAACCACGTCCTATGATCTGTACAACAATTTCTAACTAGAAGTGGGTCATGGTGGTAATCACATTATAGGCCTGTACTTTCCTCCACAAAGGTCAACCTTTACCTTAACTGAGCCTGTCTATTGTTTTTTAGCTGCTAAGATAACATACCCTTGGAATGTCAGCTGTAATCCTTTTTTTTGTTCAAACCCCTCAGGGTACAACCTCACCTCAGACCAGGAGATTTCAGAAACCCTCGTTGTTCTCATCCCTGAATCATCTCTGTGCTGCAAATGTTAATTGTTAACTACCCTACACTCACCAAAGTAAAAGAAATGTGAGTTCCTCCATTTTATTCTTAATTCAATAATCTCAGAGATTACCCGGCTTCGCTTTCTCCTGCCTCCTTAATCTACCACCAATGGATTTCACACAAGCCCTCATAGGTCTCCTCCTTTGATTCTAACATATAAAATAAATTGTAAAACTGTCATTCTCCAGAGTATTTTCTCAATCTGTTGAGATTTTGCTACCCAGCAATTGTTGGTTTGTCAAAAATAAACTCATACAAATTCTCTACAAGTTTAGATGTTTCTTACGTTACATCATTCATTCCATACCACCATTATACTCTACCCTGTCTTTTAATTAAACTGTGAATCCCTTACATTGAGAGGCTGATAGGGGCTTAAGACTTGGGAAAATTTAGCTTAAGGCAAATAGTCATAAATCTAGCAAGTAATGTGTATGTTATGTTAAGTTTTTGTTTCAGTAACTACAGATAAGGCCCATCCTGGCGCCTGAGAATAAGCAGTTGACCTCCTGGGGCACTGGCTGGAGATTACCTTGTCTGGAGACATCTGTACCTGGAAGAAGCAAGTGACTACCCTTGCCCCTTGGAGGCAACTCTTGAATTTCAAAGTCTTTCGCTGACACCTTGTTTGCCCTCCCCTAACCCCCTTATAAAAGATCTGGCTGGGAAAGAAAGAGTAAGATGGTTTGTTAGGGTAGGAACCCACCATCTTCTTGGATCGCTGGCCATCTGAATAAAGCACCTATAAAAGATTCATTTACTGTCATTGCTTATTGGATTTGGTAGTGACAGGCAGCCCGAACGCTGGTGTTTTCCGGTTACAAGACCACGTTGTATCTCTTTACAAACTCAGGCTCAGAACAATGTTTCCCTCCCCCAGAAAAGGTGATATAACCATTTATTATCACTAATAAGTATATGAGAAATCAGATTTTATATTCAACTTATTTTGAGGAAGAGGCCAAAATTAAAAGCAGATGGTAGGTTATTGCAAGGGTATGGAACTAATTAGAGGGGAGAAGCTTAGAGAAAGATGAAGAGAGATCAATCTATCTTTGGGCCAGTCTTGATCATCCGTACATGATAAAAATAAAAATCAAGTGATAAGCACAGATCATAATGCTCTTGCTCACAAAGTCCCACTTAATAATTAAATCATTTCATTGCATTCAATTTTCAAATATTTCAAAATGGATTTGGAACATGATGTTTCAGAAAACCACCCATGAAAGAGATTGACATCTGGCCTGTTGATACAAGTCAGGTGCTTCGCTGATAACTCATTAAAACAGGATGCCAAGCTGTGTCTCATCACTTGGACTGTAAAAATGACTGTGATGGATGGTGCCCTTAAAGGTTTTATGTCCTCGAGAGATCAAAATTCTCCAGAAGAACTCTAAGCTTACTCAGCTTCCTAGAGACGCCCTGGTGATGACAGGGAATAAAACTGGACTGCTAGAACTGTCCAAGAATCCGAGTGTTCTCCAAACGGAAAATTGAGGGGTTAACCTGAGATCAGTCTATCATGGGCTCAATCTTGTTTTACCTCCCTTTCTTCTCATTAACATATTTCTTTCCTTATACAAAAAATAACATCTGAAACTGAATTTAAAGATTTCATATCGTCTATAGGGAATAACATATTTTTGATGTTGCAAGTACAACTACTTAAATGTAACTGGATTCTGGCCAGTGACATCAGATTAGATAGTCAGTTTCTTACAACTTCAAATGGGAGGCAAAACAACTATCATATATATGGTGACTCTAGGAAAAATAAATGATAGTAATTATGCCTCAGGCCAGCCATTTTACAGACTCAAGTGACAGATTGAATGAAATGAGCAAGTAGGAGATAATCCTCAGGTAGGCAAGTCACCTTGATTTAATTCCAGGGCTGTGCTTAAATGCAGGGGGCTATTTATCCTATATGGATAATAAAGACAGACACTAACATTTACTGTTGTGATTTAGAAAGAAAAAAATAAAAACTTCACATAACAGGTATCTGAAATGCCAGATTAAAATTGTTACCTTTGAAGTGAAAGAAACAAACTAAGTAGAGGATTGGCAATAAAAAACAAATTCAATGAAGAAAATTATAAGAATTAAGATTCTATTTAACTCCATATAACAGAAAGCACAAATACCTTAACTAAATACAAGGGGGAGCCCCCCCGCAAAATGGAATTATCTTCTGGAGGATAGACCCCTTGTAGTACAGGTTTCTTCCTCTAGATGAGTCTTCCAGGAACCCATCTGCATCAGTGTACCAACTGGCGTTGTTGTGAGAGGATGTGCTCAGCTTCAGCAATTTTTTTGAAGATTCCTTCTATGTGTTTGCCCATTTCATGATGGGCGATTTACAAGCACACGTCCTCACACTGTGATGAATATTCATCAGGTTTTGACCAAAATAAAATAGCATGACCCCTGTGCCCAACCCTTCCTATTCACCCAATCTTTCCCCAAGAGACTTTCTTTTGTTCCTCTGGATGAAAAAAAGTCCTCGGAGGGAAATGTTTTGCTGATGTGCAAGAGGTGAAACAAAATAGCAAAAGTACTAAATGGCATCAAAATTGACCAGTTCAAAAACTGTTTTGAGCAGTGGAAAAAATGTCGCAATAAGTGTATTGCATCAAATGGAGAGTACTTTGAAGGTAACTGAAGTTTAAACATGTAAGAATAAAAACAGTTTTTAATAGATAATTTCTGGGTTTTTTCAGTTCCCTGCCCCCATAGATGTTTATTCTCATCACACATGACATAGCCAGAAGTAGGAGTCCATCCATGTTCCCTTTAATGTCATAGGAATCAAATTCCTTTCTTTCTGCTTCTCCACCACTAATGAACAGCTTCCATCTCCACGACTACAAGCTGTTTGCTCCATCTCCAGGCATCTGTCCCTCCAAATATGACAAAAGAGGAGAACAAAGACAAAGGAAAAAATGCAAAAAGATACGTGATGTTTGAATGTTCTTCCTTCCTTCTTGCATTTCCAGAACTTTTATTTTACTCTGGCTGGGCCTCTCTTCCCCTAGATATCTGTATAGTTTCTTCCCTCTTTACGCACACTTTTGTCCACTACCTCCATTTTCAAGGATGCTTTCCTTGATTACTTAACATTACTACTATTTGCCTTTATTGCATTTCCTTTACTCCTCTTTGGCACTATATCTTCTAAAGTTCTATGTGATGTTGTTACAAGACTGAAGGGGTCCATTTGCCTGCATGCATCAAAACCCAGTAAGACACACACAGGAGTTTGCAGCCAAGAAAGTAAGAATTGATTAAGGAATTGGTGCCATGCTTAGAGTCACAGGTGGCTCATGTCCAAAGAACTGGCTCTCCAATGGCTTCCAGGGGATGGACTATATAAGGAAAAAGTCATGAATCATGGTGACTAATACAGTTAGGGTCATGGTCTATACTGATTGGTTGGTGCTAAGGAAGGGATAATTGATCATTGCATTTGGTCCTGATGTCAGCCATGGACTTGATCTGTCCAATTTTTCAGATATTTGTTCAGTGGGATCATGCCGTGTTTCCAGGTATGAAGCTACAACACAACGGAGGCCAAGATGCTTTGTTTGGTTTGATTGAAAACTGTCAATAGTCAGTAGACACAGGTTCTTGTTTCTAAGATGCTGACCAGAACCTCATTGTCCTGAAGACCTGTGGTTAAGCAAGAGAGAGGGAGGTGAATGAGTTAGGGCAGTGGGTGAGGCCAGCTTGAGCCAAAGGAAAAAAGAAAATCATAATAAAAGGCCAGATTAAGGAAAATAAAGTTTTTGTGTTGTTACAGTTTTCATGCTGTTGTCTCCATATCTTCTCCCCCTTAGAAGTAAGCTGCACATAGATATAGTTTGTGTGTGTGTGTGTGTGCTTTGTTCACTGCAGTCTAAGTAGTACTGGGTGTGGAGTTAATGCTTAATAAATATTTTTGAATGGATAAAGAAATGAATGAATGGATTGCAGCAATTACTCATATGGTAATTACTTTAATTAGTAATGAGGTAATCTGAAACCTTGAGTACTCTTGGTTGGGAAACACAGCCTTAAATTTAAATGGTGGCTTTTTCCAGGGGATAGATGCTGTCAGTCATTGGATGCTAGGGGGTTGAATTCAGTTCAGTGATGTATTAAGTAAATACAAATCTTCATTTTTAAATGCTAGTTTAGAAATTATCTTGAAACACATTACTTTTTCGGATAATTTATATGTAGTAGCTGCCTCTGAGGAGGTTTGATAATTATAAAATCTCCAATAGCAACTGCATATTTGTTTAGAAAACTGATCTGAACATGACCTTGCAAAAAGGATATATTTTAGATCATTGAATAAGTAGCTCTGGTCAGTTGGCTCAGTTGGTTGGAGCATCATCCTGTCTCGGCCACCGACTGGCAGTGACCACGGAACGCTGAGGATGGTTTGTCGAAACATGAGAAAAACATACACAGAGACAACCAGGTCCTGTGGGGAAGTAGGAACAGAATGGCCACTCTCTCTAGTGGGGAGCACCATGGCCAGCCTCCCTAGGGGAGAGCGCCTCAAAGGGAGAGCACCCCTAAGGGAGAGTGCCTCGTTCTCCCGCCCTAGCAGGCTTTTTATTGGGTTCACTTGCATAAGAATTCAGGTAAAGCTTATTAATCATTGCCAGGAAGTAAGGATCAAACAACAGATAACAAGAAGTCTGAGGGCCTATTTTGAGTCAGGGTCAAAGAGCTGTAAAACTTTAAGGAACAAACTTACTTCTTTCTTGGACCCTTATCATTCAATTGAGAGTATTCTAAACAAAGCATGTTTCACAGAATTTTACATATTCTTTCTTAGGCCTGATCACCCAGGGAACACGCCCTTTCCAGCAGAGCTGCACCACCCTCTGTCATTGTTTCAGGCTTAGGTGGAGCAAGGGAAGTAGGGCAGCCTAGAGATTAGGAGATTTCCTCGCAGACAATAAGGACTCAGGCTATGTCAGAGCCGAGGGGCGAGGGTCCGTCACCCCCTTTTGCTGTAGCCCCCAAAATCCTTCCTTGGGGGCCTCCCACATGATCATGCCTGTCTTAGATCGTTCCCTCCTTGGGGAATCTTACCCATCATTGGCTAACCAACCAAGCATTGAAGGCCAGGCAGGGTGAAGTAAAAGGAGCAGAAGTGGTGCTCCTGCCAGGGAGATAAGCTTTTGTCTCCTTGGTGGCTTATGGTCCAAGCCTCCATTGCCTCAGCCTTAGTCTTGGCAGGGGTTACAGCTTCTGATACCAGGCAGGGCAGTTCCCAACATCATCCCATACATCAAAAAAAGTTTGCGGGTTCCATTCCCAGTCAGGGTATTACAGGGTGCAGCCAAGAGTGGGGGACCCCAAATGGGCATTTAAAATGGGGTCCAGAACTCAAGGTGTCTAGGAGATTTTAGGATGTCCTCACCGCCCTCCCCGCCCCCAGGGTGTGGGTTGGGGGAAGGGACAAATGGAGCAGGGCCTTTGGGAGCTGTTTCGCATAGCAACAGCTTTACAGCTAACCTCTGGTGTGGTCATTTAACATATCTATAGCCTTTGGCTGGTCGCTTAGATATGTTAAATAGCTGTGGCTACACTCTGAGCCAGGGGAATGGAAGTAACTACTCCACCAAGATGTAACTGGGGGGCAGGTCCCCCAAGTTACAGCGCCTGTGTGGGAGCTTGGAGAAGATTGGCTCCATGACATGGGGCCACACCTGCCCAGACTCATGATGGCAGTCCAGAAAGCTGGAAGGATATGAGTTCTGGCATGTGAAGCCGAGTGTAGGAGAAGTCGGAAATGGGGCTGCAGAGAAAGATTGGCATGGGGATTTAAACCCAGAGGCAGCAGCCATTGAGAGGGAGTACCATGCAGCTGTGGAAGTGCAGAGAGGATCACAGCCATTGGAGAGAGAACCACACAGCTTTAGCAGAGTGAAGACTCCTGCGGCCCTGAGAGGAGAACCACACGGTCTTGGCTGAATGGGGACTCCCGTGGCCCTGGGAGAGAGGACCACATGCCTTTGCCAGAGTGGGGACCCCTGCAGCTGTAGAAGGGGGAACCACCACCTGGTTTTAGCAGAGATCCCGGCGACTCAGCTGAGGCTGCCAGGAACCCAGGGAGGTCTCCCAGTCGAGATGGAGTACTAACTGGGAAGAACCAGAGGACTGCCTGGGCCGTGGACTTCTATTTCCTTTCCTGAGATACGGTACTCTGGACTGGGCAAAGAGGGAAGGAAGGAAGGACTATGTGGACTATGTCTGTTTGTGGGTGTTTTAAAGGGACTTTGGGATTTTGATAAAAGACATTAGGTCACTACTTTAAGTTTGTATAGCATTAAATAAACATTTCCTTTCCTTTTCACAAATCTCTGGCATTGAGAGACGTCTTTCCTCTGGCGGCGGACATGATGGACCTGGGGGCTTTTTTTTCAATAATAGTATATCGTCCCAGGCCCCCCTTGTTGTTCTGTAACAAGGGCACATACCTAGGTTGCAGGTATGATCCCCAGTTGGGGTGTGTGTGTGAGGCAACCAATAGATGTTTCTTACATCAGTGTTTTTTCTCTCTCTCTATCCCCTCTCTAAAATCAATAAACATCCTCATGTGAGGGTTAAAAAATAATACTAAAAAATAAATACATTTACTTGCATTTAAGCTTTTTCTCTACAAAAAAATCTTTAACAGGAAAAGTTTCTAAACATAAATCCATTGCCCCAGTGAGCTGGCTGCAGTTTTATGATCAACAGTAAAAGCCGTCATCTGGTCTGTCAATTATACACAAACTGGAAGGCCTTCAAGGAGGCCTTTTCACAGAGGACTCTAATGACTCACAAAAAGTCTACATTAGAATACGTGTCAAAGAACAGCTAATTAATAAGTGCCTGGTAAGGGAAGACTGACATTAATGTAAATCAATAACATTATGGAGTACAGTGACAATCTGCAATTGAAGATTTACATAATCAGTCATTATAGTTCCCCTGCTGCCTCTCAGGTCAATAATGTGCAGTTTTAAGACATGCTAATACATATTTACTCATTAAGCTGCAATGCTTTCATAAAGAAGTGTGGGTCTCTGGTTGAATTAATTTATATTTAAGTTGTAATAACATAACTGCTTCACAGATTGGAAGTAAAATACACAAATTCAAAGACATAGATTAAAAATAGATCATTTAGAAAAGTCTTTGTGTTTCTTATTTGTGTTGTAAAGACAGCTTATGATCTACTGAAACATCATAATTAAAGGCTCAATTGAGACACAGTCTTAGATCCATATTTGCCTTGGGTCACCTAAAGCATCTGTGAACAGGATCTTTGGCAAGCACGGAGGAGGCAGAGGGTGGGAAGGGATGGAGAAGAGATAAATTTGTTACCTTTTACTTGGTCATAAAAGCACAGAAGTCTCAAAGCAAAAGGCCAACAGTGATGAGAATAAATCATTCAAAGTTCTGGGTATTCCCTACGACCCTTAGAAGGAAAAAATCAGTAAGTGGTAATTACTTTTGACACTTTGCAATAATGAGTTTAATCTTTTAGTTTCAAAATTATCACAATCTATCACAAAAATGAATGCAAAATAAGGCTTGCCACTTTGATGGGGCCAATCATACTGACCTATTTGTTTATATAAATCCAATATTTACTAAAGAATATTCTGGCCAGAGGGACTTACCCTTACTTATTTTAAAAGCAGTTTTCCTGTGTGCTACAATATGTTTTCATAAACATTTAGAGGGTGTTCAGATGGCAGAGTCTTCACAGTCCAACCTGGGACATGAAAGATACGTGGTCAGCAGTGCCTTTGGTCATTGCCAAAGTCACCTATACATGGAAGCTATACACCGACTTATCTCACTGCTGGTGATAAAGACCAAACTCCTTCTTTTAAGATGCACAGAACATTGGGCATATCTTTTCATCAGAAACCAAACAAAATGTTTCAGATTCTCAAATGGCAGTATCTTGTTGGATGAATGATCTTCTCTGCTATAGTGTGCTCATATCGCCCACCATGGGGGAATTTATCACATCCTGATAAAAATGCTTTCTAAACAGGTTGCAAGGCAATGCTGTCATAGCATTGGGCTGCGGCAGCACTTCATTTAGAGATTCATAGAAATCCCTCATTTGCATGGGCACGGACTTGTCTCCTGAAACGACCTTAATAGGTATTATCAATCTACTGTTTCCTTGCTAGCACTACAGCTCTGCCAAGAGATAATGCTCTAGGAAAGAATCACGTGGGGACAGCCCATCCGTGTGTACAGTCGACATCACTCAACGACCCTGCCTGTCAGGATTTGATCCTTCATGAGGGGAACAAAGAAAACAGGAAAAAAAAAATTTAGCCAAATTAAGAAAAAGCTGATGCATTAAAGCATTATCTGACCTGACTATGATTGGGAGAGATGGTGTAATATTGTGTTTATATTGTTTGAGAACTTCAAAATCTAGTCAGAGAAGAATTTGGGGGAGGGGATAAAATGGGGTACAATATGTAATAATGAATAACTTCTAGAAAAAATGTGTGCACAGTCAATGGCATTAGATAGTTTTAATTAGTAAATATTGTAAATTTGAGGACTGTGGCGCAGATGAAATGGTCTCAGTCTATATAAACTAGCCACTTCAACTTGCAATGGAATGCATGTTTAGGACCATACTTAAGAGAGAACCAGAGAAGGAAGAGAACAATGTAGATTTTTGCCTAATCCCCACAGACAGTTTTTCCATGGGCACTGAAATACGTCACTGCAGATGAAACCTCACACGAAAGGCAGCTGGTTGTAGTTCTAGAGGGATCCTTCACAGAGACCAGCCTCTATGTTAGACAATCCTCTTTATCATTCGAGTTTGGGGCTATTTCACTTTTGTCACTCTTCCACAGGGTGTATCATGTCTTAAAGCCTCTTTTTTTTTTTTTTTTTATCAGACCAGTGCACACACTGGTGCACACTCTGGTCTGTTTATGACTAATTAAACAAGCTATACAAAATATAAAAGTCATCTTTTAAAAAGTGTCCAAGAAGAATTTCTCAAGCAAGGGGGAAGAGAGGATTTAAGATTCCATACAGAGCTGCAATCAGTAGGTAGTCTTGCCCAGGAGGCACCTGACATTTTTGAGTGTGGGACAGAAACTGAGTGTCTAAGGTCTGTCTGGGTAGGGAGCTATTGCTGGGGACACAGAAACTATGAGGGCTTTTCATGGGTTCATGGGGCTAGGGTGACGAAGTGGAGAGTTACTGGTCTCCAGCTGCTAGAAGGTTTTCTCCTAAAGTCACTTGCTGAATTCTGGAGGCATGCAGAGTGGGAAGGATAAGAGCTAAGCCACTGACCTGTTAGAAGCAGAGTAGAATTTTTTACTCTTGTGATATTGAGAAGACAAAGACTGGAGCTCAAAGCCTGTCAGGAAGAAAGATCTTGATAAAAAAAAAAAGGCACTAACTCCTATCTGAAAGTCCTGGAAGGCTATGACCTCGGAAAAGATGAACAAGAGGAAAATGGACCATCACCAAAGCTACAAACTGGTTGCACAAGGCAGGTCAGTGTTACCTGATTGGACTAAGGTGATTAGCTTCCTAACCCCGCTTGCTGAAAAAGGGAAACAGTTATTTCTTCTTGAAAAAGAAGCAATATGATTTATAGCCTCTGTACTTATTTTATATACAATGCCTATCATTCCATATTAAAAAATTACTAGAAGTGCCAAGAGAAAGGACTATATTACCAAGAGAAAGAAAGAATACTCATAAATATCTAGATATAAAAGTTAGTAGGCAATTTTTTTTTGTATAATAAGTATATTCAGGGAAATAGAGAAAATTATGGAAAAGAGATGAAAAAATAATTTTGTCAAATATTTGGAATCTAAAAATAATCAAGTAGAAATTTCAGGCCTAAAAATACAATATCTAAAATTAATTACATGAATTAACACAGCAAAAAATAAGATCAGTAAACTAGAAAATGATGTCAAAACTTCTACTTAACATTGTACTGCAGATCCTAATTAGTGCAATAAGGCAAGAAATTAGAATAAAAGGCATAACCATTGAAAAAGGAGACCAGGGTATTAACTGAAAGTGACGTAATAGTGTACATAGAAAATGCACAAAGAATCCACAGGCAACTACTAGAATAAGTGGATTTAGCATTATATTTTTATATATCAGCACCAAAACCAATAGAAAATGAAATTTTAACATTTGTACACAGCACCAGAAACAGCAAACATTTAGAAATAAATCAAATAAAAACAATATAACAACAGAAGTTATGGGGAAATTTTAAAGAACCAAGTAAATGGAGGGCTATATCATGTTCACGGATCAGATTAATTATTATTAAGACATATTCCAGGTTGGTTTATGGATTCAAAAAATCCTAATCAAACTCCCAGCAGTCTTGTGGTATGTGTGTGTGTGTACAAATTGACAAGCTGATTCTATAATACATGTGGAAATACAAAGGCATAAGAATGTGCAGCCAATATTGAAGAACACTATCAGATAGCAGATTGTCTATACAACTATAGCACTTAAAATAGTGTGGTACTGGTGCAAGGACAGACAAACAGATCGATAGAAACACATAGAGCAGAAAGCCCATATGTATACAGTTGCTTGATTTATTACAATTGCATTGCAGTGGGAAAAATACAGTCATTTTTGTTCTAAATGGTGCTGAGTCAGTCCAATATCCATATTTAAAAAAATTAATCTCTACTCTCAGCACAGTAAAAAATCAATTTCAGATTGATTGAAAGTCTAAATGTACAAATAATAAGGCTTTTTGAAAATAACATAAAAATTCCTCTGACCTTAGGCTCTGCGGTAATCTGGAAAGATTGATATTCTTAGCAGAGTCTGGGTAGGGCTCCAGAAAGGATAGGAAGTCACTGGAGAACAGCCTGCCTGGACTGTCGGGCACACGTAGACTAAGTGCTGGTGGGTCTGACAGGCAGGGAGAGCATCCAGATCCCAGATGTAAGGTAGGGGCTGGTGATATGAGGAATAAGGAATTTACCATAAAGCCCAGGAGCAGATGCATCTAGGCCCACATGGAGATTCAACATCCAAGATGCAAACCTGCACCTGCCCTCCCCACCCCAATGCCGCCAAGTCTCAGTCAGCTTGGTGCCATCACACACATATACACACACCTCACCACAGCTAGCATTTATTAAAGGACTCTCCATGGGTATTTCATGTTTTAATTCACTTGATCCTTACAAAAGCCTGTAATGGAGTCATTGCTATTACACCCACTTTACAGATGAGTATCTCAAGGCACAAACAATTAACATAACCTACTCAAAGTCTTAGAGTAATTACCGGTGGAATCAGGGTTGAAACCCAGGCAGTCTGACTCCCAGAAGAACATAGTTTTCATTGCTTCGGAAACATGCCTGGTGGATGGACTGAGGCTGCAATTTTACCACCTTGAGAGAACAGGAACTCAATAGACTTCAGTTCAATGTTGAGTATTTGAAAGATTAAAAAATCTACATTATGGTTCTACATACCTGGGTTTGTGCACTAAAGTCTGTACTCTCCATTCTATAAACAAAAGCAGAAAAAACACTCTGAAAATGCATACACTATATTCTAGACATTTTTGCATATGCATCTTAAAAGGGATGCAATTTCATTTTAATTTCATGAATGAAGAAGCTAGAGATTCATAGAGGTTTATATACACAGCAATATATGTTTATATACATATATCGCAGAGGTTTATATATGTATACATTTTATACATATATAAAATGGCAGAAGTGAGATTAATGACCAGTCACCACTCATTCTGAACACAAGCTCAATGAAAATATAATGCCATTAATTAGTAGATAACGAACATTTGACCTTTAAATCTGTATTGGTGCCTAGTTATAGATGATTAAGAGAAAAGCATCAGTGAATAATTACCTATTTTTTTTCTATTTTAGAGCTATAGGCAACTTACCCAAGGAAACACAATCATATACGATTTACTATGGTTTCTAACCCACCTTCTGGGTAGAATGATGGCACCTAGAGATTTTCTCTCACCCCAAATCCCAGTCCTTTGCAAGCTCCCTAAAGCTATCATCATTTTAATTCATGCTTTTCTAGAGGTGAATGAGGTTTCCACAGCAATAACCACCTGATGTTATTAAGAAAAAGAAGGAAAAAGAGAGGGGTGGATTCCACCACAGAAAAGAAAATGACTTCTGTGGCCTTAATCTGGTCCATTCCTGAGTCTCACATTCTTTGCCCCTCAATAGCACTTCAGGTCAATGTTGAGTATGTGAAAACAGACACATTTTCCCAGCCAGATCAGTGTTCTCCCTCCCAACACTTTAGTGTAGGTTTGGGCTTCACATTAAATCCAGAGCCTTCACGGATCATCTGGGATTATCTTTATGGGTAACCTTTATCTCATTCAATCTCTACAATAAACCACCAGGAAGGCTTCCTTCCTTCCCTAAATTGGGAAGGAGTCAGACGGTAGAGCGAAAGCTGGTTGAGATTGGATTTTCTGCCCCAAGGTCACAGCGTTAGTAAATGGTAGGGCTGACATCAGAACCTGAGTGTTCACTAGCTTCACCAGCCATGTTCCGGGCTCCTTTTGGAAAATCTCTTCTCTATTTTTACACGGTAACAAATAGGTATTTAATGTATTGATCTATTGGAAATTATTTAAAAGACTTAAAGAAATGTAAGCCTCAATTAACAATTTGAAACTGTTAACTTGATGAATGTTATTTAATGATAGAACATGAATTGTACGGCACCTGTTCACAATTTTCTGAATAATTGGACAGCTCATTCATTATCTTGGTCCTTCAGCACCTGTTAGGTATTCCAAAGGCACACTTTCTGGGACCAGCCATGCTCACAGGAACAGAATCCCAAGTCACCTAACAGGGCTCCAGAGTCTGAGAATGTGTTTCACTTCAAAATGACTAGAAATCGTATGTCTTAAGCTAACTGTACTAAATCTTAGTCAATATTTTCTAGTTCATAGGAAACACCTTACTCCCTCTTCTTATCTAAGTGCATTAATTGCTGTACCTACTCAGGTTAATTCTGAAACAAATTGTCACAGACTTATTTGCTTAAAGCAACACAAACGTATTTAATGCTACAGCTCTGAAACACAAATGGACTTCACTGGGCTGCAAAGTGTGGGCAGGGCCACGCTGCCTCAGGGGGCTTTAGGGTGTTAAAAAACAAAATTCAATGGAATAAATTTTAAAGACCTTATTGGCTTTATTTAAAGATTATTGAATAAGGCAGCATCTGACTTAGCAGATAGAAAGGAGCCTTGAGGGGCTGTACAAAATAAAGGATTTTTACACACAGAAGAGAGCAGAAACAAGAATAACAGGCAGCCCCCGCCCCCCCCCCAAAAAAAAAAGAAAAAGAAAGAAAGCACGTTGGTAATTACAGAGTTAATTTCCCAAGGTGATGGCGAAAGCCTATCAGGTCACTTACCTAACAACCCTGATCAAGCGGTTCCTGAGTGACTGGTTTAAGATTCCATTTCTGGGAGAAATGAAATCATAATTAAGCTAAGTCTTAGTTTGGTGACGTGGGGCTTGGCATAAGTGACTCCATTTGAGGCCTGTTGTCTTGTTTCTAGTGGGAGAAAACCACTTTTTCAGTTCATAGAGCTGCATTCCTTAACTCACCGGCTTTCTCTGTTTTTAAAGTCAGCAGCGTAGCATCTTCAAATGTCTGTTTTCATCATCCTGTCCCGTTTTATCCTTTTGATCTCATCTCCTGCCTCCCGATTATAAGGACCTCCGTGATCACTCAGGGTCTGCCTAGATAATCCAGGGTAATTTTCTCAAGGTCCTTCAATTAATCACACCCTCAAGGTCCCTTTTGCCAAATAAAGTGATATCGGCTGGCTCTGGGAGATTAGAACCAGCGACATCTCTAGCATGGGGGATGTGGGCCATTATTCAATCTACCACCACCAGGAAGCAGTTTTCTATTGAACATTTTAAGATAGTGGAAAAGAGATTTTAGGACATATTATCAATGTTGAATGGTTTGTAAACATTTTAGTAGTGGCTTATTTTTCAACCAAGTTAATTATAAAGTCATTGTTAGATAATAAGTACTTTCTTCAGAAAAGCTAATAATAAACTAAAGCAACAATAATAAATTAAGCTTCACTTCCTTGAGAATTGCACTGTAATTGTTCTCCAAAGATGTATTGCTATTCACCTCACTGATGAAGTAAATAGGAATCTTGCCCTCAAATGATAAAGAATAATAAAAATAGAAATAAAAACATTTAATATCAGCCACTTGTAATTCGAAGGGTTTGGGTTTACAGTTTTAAAAGCTTTTCACAAAACCAGGAAGTTGCAATAATATTTGAATCAATGTTATTCAGATGCCTTTGCAGGGCAAACAAAGCTCTACCATTTGAACAACCAAACCACTGTTCAAATTAATCAGTGGGAACTTGATAAATTCCACTGATGTAGAAAATTAGCACTTTGCATGTTTTCCAGATTTTGATTTCATTTGGGCGTCTGGTCATGAATTATAACCACTTTTCTTGGACTCGAGCTATTTTGCTTGAAATCCATTATTTCTAGCAGAATTATGAGTCTTGTTAGGGAAACGCCAGCTATTTTCATTTTGAGCATCTGCACTGCAGTTCTATTATTAACATAGAGCTCATTTAAAAAGGGGGAAGCATTAGATTTGTGTCTTTGGGGCAGTGGAGGAGGGGTGGGTGGTGGCGACTGGAGCTTTAGTGAAACAAACAAGCTCACAGAGCTGCTTCCAGTTGACACAGCTGTCATGTAAATATCTGTCTCTGCTGTAGAGCTAAGAGATCCTGGGCTTAAAGACCTTGTAGCCATATGTAAACAATGCAGGGCTGATGACAGGTTTACAGCACTGGAGACAACATGTGCAGCTGTTTTATCCTCCTTCCTATAGTGAGATACAAATGTTCAGGAGGCTGATGGCAGATGCTTACCACCAAGTTCTAGAAGCTTACGGGGCTAGTCTTGCATTTGTGATGTGCTCTGCACCATTGCCTGACCAGTCATACCTTATGTACTGCCCGTGGTGTGAACGCTTCCAGAGCAGGCTCCCTACTGCTTCTCTCCCTCCCTCTCTTTTCCTCTCTGGCTGTTGCCCATTGTTTCCCCTGGGAGGCAGTTAATAAAGTATCTCAATGCCTGACCCACGCCTCTGCATGCTGCATTGATTAGAGGGCTCCCCAGATCAAATAATCTAAAGAGTCTAATGCCCAGATAAGTCATTTCCTCTGTTCACTGCTTATTGCCCTCTTCTCTTCAGGCATTCTTTCCAGTATGCAGCCCAGACTCATTACAAACCAATCAAACAGAAAACAAAGTATTATTTCAGCCAAGGTTCACTTAGTAGAAGTGAAAGCTCCTGTGGATGTGACCTGGGAAACAATGACTATACATATGCCAGTTTGGAGAAACATTTTTTGCTTTCTCTTTCAGCTCTTCGAATCAGAACTGAGGCAACTATGCACATTTTCAGGCCAACAAACCCCTCGTTTTGACTTTTAGATACTTATTTGGATTCTTCTAGGAAGCATAGTATTTCACAATCTGAATTACCCACAGTCCAAACTTATTTTGTTTTCTCATCACATTACGTGTTGATGAGCACAATCCCAATAACAAGTTCGATTTTTAAACTTTTTTCCCCCTTATTGGAGCTACTTCCTTAAGAAGCAGGATTTAACACATTCAGATTTCTGAGCTCCACTATTAGACTAAATCGTTTTAAATCCAGGCATAACCACTTATTAAACCTGTGATTTCAGGTAAGCCACTTAAGCTACCTCAGCTTAACATTCCTTATTGTAAAATGGGGATAATAAAAGTACTGATCTCCTTAGGATGTTTTGAAGATTACTGGACAATCCATGCCAAGTCTTCAGTTTAATTTCTGACATATAAGAACACCCATTAAATATGAGCCATGATTATGCCCTCACTGGTGTGGCTCAGTGGATTGAGTGCCTATCTGTGGACCAAAGTGTTTCTGGTTCGATTCTGGGTCAGGGCATATGCCTGGGTTGTGGGCCAGGTCCCTAGTGGGGCCCTGGAATGGGGGCATATGGGAGTCAACCAATCGATGTTTCTCTCCCTTTCTTTCTCCCTCCTTTCTTCTGTCTCTAAAAATAAATAAGTAAAATCTTTAAAAAATGAACCATGATTATAATTCTCAGATATTAAGAATACTGGTGTAAGTTAGCACCTCTTGCCAAAAGAAAAACAAAAGCTTACCAAATCGACGCATACACAGCTTCCCAACTTCCAATCATGTAAAAGCCAGAGATTCACCCACCAAACGAAGTCTCCCCTGAAAACCACCAACTGTTCTGGATCTAAGATACTACATATTACCCAGAGAACTTCCTTTTCTGTCCCATAAATTTGGAATCTCTACCCTATTTTTTCCTGAAAAATATTTGGTCAAGAATCTGATTTAAAGCAGCTCAGAGCTTGAAGAGTTCCTTCTTTGGTGAGAATGGAGTAGAAAGCTCTAACTGGTGGACAAACCATTGTAGGTTGTTTGGTGGTGTGAGTACACACCCTCAACTATATGCTGGTTTGACAAAACTGTTGTAGGTGGGAATTGGAATTTAAACACTCTGAGGATTTCTTTTTTTTTTTTGGAAAAGTTCATTGTGGGTTCCAATAACTGACACACAAGCTGACCTTTTTGGGTATACTAATGTAAATCCAATTGATTGATTGAACTAATAATTAGGTTTATACAAATATTTAATGACTAACATTTCCTGAGCTATAATTACGTGTCACTACTATCCTAACCCCGTATATATGTGTTCTAAGAACTTTAAGAAGTAAATAATATTCTTCTAAATGAATTACTAAATGAAGAAATAAATGCATGAGGAAATGACAAACAGACATTTATAAACAATTCAGCCACTATTTGAGATTTAATAATTATAGACTTTTGGAAAGTTCACCAAACAATCTAAATGCACAGCAGAATTTTCCTGAGATAAATTGCTAGTAAAAGCTTCACAAATAAATGTCTGTTCAATGGTGATAAAAATACAAACCAATCTAACAGCCGAGGAAATGAAATGTAGTCTTCAATGCAATAACTAATATAAGGTTATTCAAGAAAGGAGAAATAATTAATAACTCAAGTTATATGATTAGGAACTTTCAAACTCATCTAATTTTGTCAATTTTGTGTTCCCTGAGAGAACTGATAAAATTAAAAAATTACATCTTTCATCTCTGAAAGAAGCATTTACCTTTAGCTGAATAAATCCACTAATAATGTCAAAATCAATTCACAATATTAGAGGTATCCTACTCCAAGAGCTGGAGCTTTCATATATTTCTAATTGTAATGCTGTTCTAATGAAAATGTTATAAGGGATGTGTCTACCTGAGAGGAAATTGTCAAGAGAGATTATATTAAACTTCATAGTGTATACAGTTCTGGTTTCACATTTGATAGATTTATAGCTTCACATTCACTGTGAAAGGGTGGTTATTTACTCTGTATTATCTTGTGACTTTAATTTGAAGGTTTCCATATCCTCGCTGATGCTGGTAATTTTCAGTATGTGCTAGAAATAATGACTGTATTTATGACATGTTGAATATTTTTACAATGTGCTCCCCCTCTAATGGGGTCACAAAGTATTTAAGCACAAAAATTTGCAGTCACTCTGCTACCTACAAACAAAACGAACACATAGAATTTTAGTGTGAAATCCTAACAATAAGTATTTCTTGTGTCTAATGCCAGATATAGGTAGTGAAACAATTTGATAGAATAAATTGAGTCTTTCTTGATAGAATGACTTCTCCTAGAACAAGGCTTTATATATTATGGATATAAAAAATAAAAAACAAATGCTTCGAATTGCTAATTTATTATGCATGCATTGCCTTATGTTCTATAGTTCAATAGCAGCAGACTATAGGCCTGCCAACCTCTGCAGAATATCACCATACTGCTCCCCCATGGAATGAAGTATAGAACAAAACCTCCGATCCTGCTGTGTCTCTGCTAATGAGATATACTTGGTGAAATGCTTGTTCATTAAAAACCTAAGAACAGAAATAATGGGATACATGGGAATTGAAGTTTCAGGATGTCTGAACACTAACATAGTACAAATCATAGTCAAGTCATATTTAATAAACAGCCACATATACTCAGACCACTTAACCATCAAGTAGCCAGGGGTCTTACAATAAATAAATTATGCTCGCCTCACTGCTAGGACATAAAATCCAGGCAATAAATCTAGGACATAAAATCCAGGCTTTCATTAGGTAGTGACTGGGGCACTAAAAGTGATAGTAATGAATTCAGAGCAGAGACAAGAATTAAATTTTTCTTCAATATTGTTGCTATACACAAATTATTGCCAAACCCAAATTAAAGAAATATTTATTTTCTTTTGACTGTTTTTTACATATGGAAACATTTATTTTCAAGAAACAAAAATAATATTTTATGAATATCATACAAAATCACCAAGAAAAATTTCTGTGTGTTTCCAGGGAAATTTGAACACCCCTCCCATGTCCTATAATTTTATTGTATTAAAAATTAATTCTTATTACATTCTCCAGGAGAATAGGTTATGCCAAAAGATAAAATAATGCTTTCTTTGTTTTATCATTCAGTAAATACCTGGAAAAGAAAAAGGAAAAGAGGAAAGATAAAGAAGTTTTTCTAATGTCTTCTAGGTGTTAGATATTTTCATATTTATTATGAAATTAACTAGTTGCTAAGCATTATTATTTTGATCACCCCCACTTAAAAGTAAAATGTGAAATTCTGAGGGTCAAAGAAGTTAATAAATTTGCTTATAGTCATGGGCCCAAATTCATTTGTTTAAATAAATATTCAACAAGTACTACTATGTGCCAGGCATTCTTCACTGTGGTAAAGAAGTAGTAGTGGTGACTCAGAAAGTTCTGTCTTTAAAATAATAAAATCCTCATGAAAATACAGATGATTACAGGCTGTGATGAAAACTATATATCAAATCAAGTGGGTGTTGTTGCAACAGAGAATAACTGACGGAGGATGTTCTTCATTAGTTGGGTGGACAGATGAGGCTATTTTGAGGAGGTGGTATTTGAACAAAGATAAGGAAGTGCAGGAGTCAATGCTGTGTAAAGCTCTGGTGACAGGATTGCAAGATAAACAATAAATCAAAGTCCGAGAGGCAGAAAGTTGTTTGGTGCGTATGAGGAGCAGAGAGGCTGACCCTGTGGGAGTCAGTGAGTTAAAGAAAGATTCATTAAGTCTGAAGAAATAGACCACGACCAGGTCTCTTGTGGTACATTAGAGCATATTTGGATGTTATTATAAAGGTATTGAGAATCCATTGATGATTATTTGTTTTTATGTTTTTAATACGGCTTAAGTTGATTTTACAAATGGAGTATAGAGTTTCTGTTTTTGGAATGTATTGCAGAAAAATCCTGGAGGGCTCAAGAAAAAATGGACAAGATATAAAAATCATCTGTTAGAATGGATGAGAGAACTAACAATGCATGAAAAATTACAGGTCTTCAGCCCTTTAGAAGAAGGAAAACTAGGTAAGTGAGCCAGATGTGTGGGATAGCTTTTTTTTGCAAGGAGTTTCTGCTAATGCCAGAAGGAACATCTGTGATACTGGGGAGCTGGGCAGAAATTTTAAAACTTTCTTGGGTGGAAAATAAATAGTACACATCAGTGTCTTCCCAGGACGGGGAACTTGGGTCAATGTACAGGACTTTGGATTGAGACTCTGAAGACAGCACCTTATTGCTAAGTATGAGTGAGAAGCACGTCAATGTTAAATTCGTAATGCCCAATTTCAAATAATATTAATTCCTATAGGTGGGTTAAAATGATCTGTGATGGCTAGTGGCCCAAAAAGTCTGCAAGGAGCAAATATAAATCTTCTTAGATAAAGATAACATTATCCTAAACTTCACATTATTTTATAGCTTTTCACATAGATGTTCATATCAAACAGTAAAGGAGACAAGACAATGTAATAAAAACTATGATAAATAACAGATAATAGAAATATTGCAAATCCTAAAAATGGGGTTTATCAAACATAGACTCTTAAAGAAACCTTAGACAATAGTGAGAACTTGGCAGAGAACTAAAAATTATAAAAATAATCTGATGGCAATTTTAGGATTAAAAAATACAATAACTAAAATCTCAATGGATTAAGGGATTGATTTAACAACACATTAGACACAGAAAAAGAGAGAATAGGTAAGAGATGGTTGAAAGACAATAGTAAAAATGAAGGAGAAACAAAATAATAGAAAATACAATAGTTCCCCCTTACTGACAGGAAATATGGGTAAAAAATATGAACTGAGATTGGAGCTGCAACCGTAACCACAGGAGAGCTTTTTGCACCTTGAAAGATTCTGCACATCTGTTATCTGCCCCAGCCTGCAGCAAGTCTGTGCAATGCCCTTGATAAAGAGGGTGGGGAGGCTCAAAGCTTCTGCCCCTCCACAGCCTTCAGCAGGCCTTGGCCCCGCATGGCTGAGTGTAGACCCCACCCGTCTCCCGGGCTCAGGAGGGTCTCTCTCAGCATTCCAACTCTACTCAGTCCAAGGCAGAGTAAGCTTTCATGTGCCCCAGAGGGCTCAGCGCAGTCCCATGAAAAGAAATGAGGAGGTGGGTGCTCAGGGCTTCTCACTATTCTAATCTCTCTTTCCTGCCTATACATTGTTAGTAAAACTTCGTAAATTTGGGGTGATTTCACCTTATCTCTCTTTCCTCCATTGCTCTGAGGGATAAAAGCAGCTATGGAATTCCTCTCTTCAAAATTCTTCATTCCATCATTTACCTTTCTTTTAGCTTTGTAATGAGTTAAAAAATAAACTATGGCTTTTTAAAAAGCTATTCCACATTGCTCTTAATGTTAGTTTGAGTGTGATAAGTTTAATAATTTTATATTTTATAAAATAACAATTTTGGAGTTTATATTATTTTCCTTACAGAGCAAGTATTACATGCATCTTCCCTCTGTTATAATGAAAATGAAAAAAAGTTGTATCTAGTAAATTTAGATGATTTTCATGCATATTATAAATAGTTTTTTAACATAAGCAATTTTTGAGGAAAGAGAAATAAAAACACATTACAGCTGCAAAATTACTTTCCTTCAAAGTGCTTTAATTTGTTTGGTAGGAATAAACTTACTATGCGACGTGTATTTTCAGGCTCTTAATAATTTTTAATCATTTGTGTAGGGAATGCATCATTATAAAGCTTCCCAAGGACACCAAAGGTATCATTAAACTGAGATAGTGAGGCAAAGAGAAGGAAAATTACTCTTCCCTACAAAATAAGAGAAATTATGTTAATACTGCTCCAGAAAGACATGGTCCAGAGCTCTGGTGCCAGAGCCCTGGTTTGGCTTGCATATTTTGATGAAATGGTGAGAAACCCTAACCTGAAATTTTGGGAAAATCCTTAGCATGCATAATCTAGAAAAGATTGTTGTAGCCAATGGTTATAATATTACTAAACCAACAAGAATAGGGACCATGGTTTTCAATTTTAATGTAAGATAGAGTAGAAGGCAAATTATATGTGTGCAAGGTCATACCTGCTTTGGTGACTATTGTACATCTCATGCTTATTATAATCCTTAGGACATAGTGGAATCACAAGTGATTGAAATATAATAAGAACATAAATATATCAATTTCCCACTTTGAGGTTAATCATCTTTTCTTTTTTTAAAGATTTTATTCAGTTATTTTTAGAGAGGGAAGGGAGGGAGAAAGAGAGAGAGAGAAAAATCAATGTGCATTTGCTGGGGGCCATGGCCTGCAACCCAGGCCTGTGCCCCGACTGCGAATTGAACCTGCGATGCTTTGGTTTGCAGCCCGCGCTCAATCCATTAAGCTATGCCAGCCAGGAGCTCTTCTTTATAAAACATCTGTGCTATTGACAGTAACCTAATACCCTACTCTTTGACTATGTAGAGCAGAAGAATTAAAGTTGAAATACAACAAGAAGTGGAACATACTTGGAGCTATCTAGGACCTTACTTAGTACTCTAATTATGTGTTTGGAATAGCTAGATGTAGGAGACCATTCTGTGTGGCGTGGGCCCAGCTCCCACTAGGAGATGCACAGGACCCACACCCACGGATAGGTTCTCTCATGGGGAATCAGGCCTGCAATGTGCCTAGGCCACTTTGAGTCTTGCTTTTTGCTAAAATCTCCCTCACCCTGTATTGAGGACATTCATTGCAAAGTAACTTCCTAAAATCCATGCTAAATCTTCCAAGGATGAGTGTAACCCGGTTCAACCACTTTTGCCTTTTCATTTGCAAATATCCCTCTTCTGCGATGTGAGTACCAGCATCCTCTCCTTTGTTTCCTGTAAAACGTAACCACCTAAAGTGAACCTGTGCATAGTAAATGAGGACCATCATGTAAGGTGCCCAGGGATAGAAATAAAGGCCTATCATATTGGAGGCCGTGGCCTTTGCTCCCCTTGAGAGAAAAGCCATGCTGTCCCTTTTCTTCCACTGAACTTGGTAGTCTGTGTGAGTGTCTCATTTCATCCATAATGACTTGGACACGGGTCGGTGTCCATAACGATGTGGGCCGGTGCCTGCATCAGCTAGATCCGGGCAGAGCTGAGGTGAGAGCCTGCTTAGACACACGATTCTGTGTTCTTTACACTGTGCTAAATAAGAAGGTCAGTTTTGGGATTGGGTGTGAACTCAGTTCCTGGCTTTGCAACTTACTAGCTATATGACTTTCAACAAGTTGTTGGTAGTCCCTAAACCTCAGTTTCTTTATTTGTCAAATGGGGGTAACAATAGTATCAACCTCATTGGATTATTGTGAGGATTAAATAAGAAAATGTATGAAGTTCTCTGTATTGTGCTTTCATATAGCATTTAATAAATTACCATAGTAGTAGTCATTGATGTTGTTATTATTATGTACTCACTCTCTTCACCTAGACACAGGCAATGAGCTTACTTTTTTCTGTAAAGAATAAAATATAGATGATTAATTTCACACAAAGTAATGAATCAGCAATCTTGAAGTAAGGTTATCATAATGAAATTTTCTCCTGGTTTAATGATTAAGGAAAGCTTTGTGGTAGGTATCAAAAGAAAAAGAATGTTTCTTTTTTTTTTCTTAAGAGATCCAAAATTCTGTTCTTTTCAGTCTTAACTAATGTGGGTAGTGTTCAAGAGAGGTACTTTCCCAGGTCTTGGATCAGCTCGGACACCAGTTGTACAGCTAGCCCACACACTTTAAGTGCATCTAAGGGATTCCTACAAAGAGGTAAGACAGTTGTTTGAAAAAGATTTTGTGAATGCTTGGTTGCACACTTAAAGCTCTTGAATAAAAATAAGAACCAGATTAAATTTATGGATAACATTGCTCCATTCTAAAATGTATTATATTTGCTTTTGTCAGTAAACCATAGATACACTCATCAATCCTCTAATAGGCATTTAAAGAACTCCTGTATTAACAATAATCTCTTATGTGTACTTAGAGGTTAATTTAAAAGAAAGTGAGGTCAGATTTGGAGTGGACAATACAGGAATGATTAAAACAAAAGTGATAATTGGAGTCAAAGGAAAGAATAAAATTACCCCACGGGAGCAAAGAGCCCAAGCCAGATCTGCTTGATATGGGCTGGTGTTTGATTACCAGCTGGTGTATGGTTAACTGCCTTTCTTGAACCACTACTTATACTAGTTAGAATGGAAAAGAGCGGAACTTTGAATCTCTTAAGGAAAAATAAAAACATTCTTTTGAAATCTCCCACAAGCTAAATGTGGAGATCAACAGAAGCAAAACAAAACGAAACAAAACAAACCAACAAAAACCATAGAAGGAGAGAGAGCAGGAAGAGTCTTTGAAGCAAGGACAATTTTCTAGAAGTGGATAACCAGTCCCATCAAATAATCCCAGCACTAATTCCTTCAGAAATTTTATGCACGAAGTATGTAAGCATAGAAAGGACAGCTAGTGGGCATGTCAGACTCGAAACTGCATTTGTGAGGGAAGTATACCATTTTTATTTGGATTGCACCGTGTGGGTACAAGTTGAATGTGAGGGTGGGATAGTAGCAAAAATCATGGAGGGGGAATTTGATAAAGGCCGCCAAGGCATATTTGGTGTCATAGGCAGGCAAAGGAAAAGCTGAATTGTATGTAAAATTTTTAAAAAAGATAATCATATATTCCAGCAAAGTGGGCTGTGGTGACCTTCTCAATGAGGAGGGAGTCTAAGAACTATGTATGTGATGAAACAGGAAGTTTGTTAGAAAAGTTGTCGGGAAAGAAGAAAGATAGAAGGGTAGCTTTATCGGGGGAGAAAGAGTGGGGGAGAGACAGAGCAAGAGTGAGTGGGAGTGACAACATGTGGAGTCAGAGAGCTGTGCAAGTGGTGGAAACCCACACTAGCTGCTACTGATTTTATCACTGAAGTAGGAGGCCGAGTCACCTGAGCATGATGCTCTGAGCTGCAGTTATGGATTGGAAATGAATGAAGACTGTTCAGATTACCTGCTGTACAGAATAAGCTACAGAGTTAAGTAGGGGTGAATAAGAGGAATGAAGAACACGCAGAAGGTCTGGCTGAGGTTGAGTAATAACTACAAATGGCTTTGCACCAAATTAAGTGGTATGACTTTAATAAATGACCCAATAAGATAGAGTCTATTATTATGTTGAGCAATAAGACCTCACGATGGATCATTGAGTTGGAAGTTAATCTTCGCAAGTATATCTGCGGTTCCTTTCATAACTTTAAATGCTGCCTCCAGACAGCATTTAAACAGAAATGGCTTAGAGATAGATGAAAATATTTTTAACATTTAATCAAAAACTACACTTTGTTTTCACAGGAAAAAAAAGAACTTTTAAAATTCAGTGGATTTATCATGTATATAGAAATGTCATTAATATATAAATAGACAATTTAATAGCTTTATCAATGAACTATTGTTCAATATTCACAAACCAGAAATGGTTTAACTTCTCTTAAATGGATAGCTGGTAATAATTATTATGAAAATAATTATTCATTTCCAATTCATTTGCATTTGCTGAGTGCCCATTCTGCCAGGTCTGAGATAAGGCTCCTGGGATATCAGGATAAATAAGGTGGAATTCTTGCTTTCAAGGATCTCACTGTATAGATAAGAAGATAGACTAAATAGAAATAAAACTTGTGGGGCATAATGATTACAGTGGGCCCTAGAAATCAGAAACACACCACCACGAGGGCCTCTCAACCACAGGTGAATATTTTTAACACATTTACACGGTTCTAGGGAGATTTGGGAGCCCTGACAGGGAGGAGAGAAGTGTTTTTACCAAGCATAGAGTGCCTTCTTTGTGATGGGCACTGTGCTGAACAAAGAGGGTAAAGTGATGAACGAGAGACAGGTGGTCTCAGCCCCCAAGGGGCTTTCAGTCTGTTCTGGGGTACAAACGCATGAACACATTTTTAATGTGCTGTGCTCAGTATCATGATGATGATGGTGCTGGAGCTGTGGGAACACAGAGAGGAGGCACTCTCAACCTATTTGGTGCCACCAGCATACATACAGGTATACGTATGGATCCTGCAGGAGGAGCTCGTTGAGCCCTGAGAGTTTGGGACTGAGCCAGGTGACATGGTGGAGAGAGGGGAAGAGAATGTCGAAAGGCACAGATGTGAAAAGGAACACAGTTTGTATGGAGAACTCTCAGAGCAGCTTAGTGTTTGGGGCACCTAGATTTTCAAGCAGGGAAGGGCAGCTGTGCCTAGCAGGGCCAATCCTCATTGCACAGACAAGAAAGTTGAGGCCTGCATGAATAAGAACAAGTCAGCATCGTCACACAGGTAGCAGATTCTGGGACAAAACTTTCACCCACGTCTGTCAGATTCACAACATTTGCTTTTTCCATATCTTCAGAATTACTTTTTACAGACATATTTTGATAAAGGTTACAACATAATAGGAAAAATATTTTATTTTTTATTTTATTTTATCTGTTTCTGTTCAAAAGAAAAAACATAATTCTTAGGAGTCAGAACTATGAATATATTAATGAGAAAAAACCCCAGAGTAACAGACAAGAGGGAAATAACAATAGACAGAATATTTATGTGTATATAAGAGAAATGATGCAAATTTATCACATTAAAATAGCTTAAATTACTTGTTAACTTGTCAGAAATAAAATATCAAAATTATAACTATGTAGTAACAGATTAGCATAGGGATAAGGCTTAAGACAATATTCTCTGGGTTGAAAATGTCACAGACACGTAAAAACAGCTCCCTGAAGACTTTCTGGTTGTCATTCTCCACCTATAATGAAAACTTCCTCAAATGATAAAATCATTCTACCACTGTAAAATATTAAAGTTATTGATTTTTTTCACCATTTTTTCCAACTCCCAAACTCATAATTAAGCATCTTGTCATCAGCTGGTCTTCATTAGCAATTTGCCATGACCCGTTCGATTCTGATGCTCAGGACAGGATTGAAAGACCAGGGCATGCTTTTTTTCCCATCCCATTAAAGTAGCTAACAAATTGGGCATGAAGAGAAATTATGGCAATGTGATGAAAATAGGAACAAGGTAATTAAAATGAGATAATTTAATAGTGTATACCTTAGGTGAGAGGAGAATGAACTTGGAAAATGTAACTCATTAAACCACAGCAGAAGCAAAAGAAGCAATAAAATCCTGCAAATGCTACATAACCCTGGAGATCTCTCAGCACAGCCAAGTAGCAGACCTCTTGATGAAAAGTGATTTTTATAGACCTCATGAACAGGACACATAAGCAGAAAAGCAATTATATTACTGACTCATCAAGGGGGGTGGTGGAGGGAGTTGGAAGAGGGAATAGGAGGGTAAAATGGTGGTGGAGGGAGACTTGACTTGGGGCAGTAAACACACAATATGATACGCAGATGACGTATTATAGAATTGCACACCTGAAACCTCTATAATTTTATTAACTAATGTCACTCCAATAAAGTTAATAAAAAGGAAAAAATAAAAGTGACAGAAAATCTCAAAGTAAATAATAATAATAATAACTACAATAACAATAATACTGACCCATTGTACTGGAAGAAACATCGATAGTTGAAAATAAATGACATGACTAATGGAATATGTGAAAATGTGTACTGAGGTATTTTTCATGAAGCAAAAGAAAGAGGAGCATCTAAGTAACCTATGAGCAAGAGCAAGAAGATGGGTATGTTAACTATTGACTATAGTCTACGTATAAGGCCTACCTTTAAGGAACAGAATTTCAGGTTAGGGACAGTTTCTTGGTTAGCACAGACATTAAAGCGCTAACTACACAGTTTGTTTAATTTCTCATTTTGTTTTTTGTTTTTTTTTGTTTCTTCTATAGGGCATTATGGCTATAAAAACAAAAATCAAAAGACCTCAGGCGTAAGACCCTCAACTCTAGACTTATGGGCATTCTGTACATGAAAGACACTATGCCTTCAGTGTGTGGGGATTTCACTGGTCAACTTATTGCACGTTTCAGAGGATTTTTAGATTTATTTTGTACCCATGTTGCATGAAGCAAAAAATTTCAGAAGAGATTAAATTTCACTAGCAACACAGTTGCAAAGTGGACTGGCCTAAATGAATTGAATATCACATTTATAGATATTTATAAATTGAGTTTCATTTTCTGACCCTGAGTTACATGCATACAATTAATGGCTAATGAATACTGGAAAAATAGAGGTACTTCTATTTTTAATTTAGTATAGACAAGAGGATTATTTATGAATGAGTCAATTATATAAAATATGATATAACCAAAATACTTAAATAGATTACAATTGTATAATTAAACCTATAATTTGAATTTGTGTGCACTTAATATATACAATAAGTGTTAATGGTGGTTGAGGCCAAGTCTTCATTCATACACATTTTGATTTTGTAAGATTGTAATTAATGAGGTTTTATTATACAGGACACAGGTATTAGAACTTTCTGATATTACAAGAAGAGACCTAGCTACAACATAAGATTATGTATCCTAAAAATTCCTGGAGGTGGGAATTAGGAGAAAGAACAGAAGAGAGCATTAAATAATACCTAAGTCAAAGGTTTGGGGAAGAAAATTCCTCTAAGTGCTAGATACTAAGCTATTTACTCTGCGTGTTATGCATTCAACTGTACATTCAGTGAATAAAAATGAATGAAGGAAGGAGTGAGTAGACACCCAAAGACTAAATAAACTCTGGGTTACAGTAGCAAACAAAACTCTCCAAACATAGTAACACGGTGGATTTCCATTCCAAAGGCACATCGCATGACAACTCCGAAGAGTGAGTTACTGCATTTGGTCACATGACTGGGTTGTGCGGGGGTGACTAAAATCTCTGTGGGTACACATGTCATTTGACAAAGTCCTCTTTGCTGATTTTTAGACAATAGTGGGCTCTGGATTTAGATGTACCGCTCTCAGCTGAAGTAACTCTGAAATGCCACTACATTATGTCTTTTTTATGTCAAAATTAAAGAACATGACACCTTAATTTGGCTCTAAGTGATATCACATAGTCCATGCTCTTTATATTCTTCTCACCACTCTCAACACATCTGAAGCCCTTTCCAGCCGAATCCCTTGTCCAAAGAGCCCAACTGTGGAATCGCGCTTCACTTTACTTTTCCCAGTTGGCCTATTATTCGTACCTCCTCTCCCTTCATCCACATTCCTACTGTTGTTCCCTGTCTAATCTGGTCTTTCTCTTAGCTCTTCAAAATTTAACAAACTGAAAACTTAATTTCCCCTAGTATGGGTGTGCAAAAGTACTCATGATTAATTAAATTTACCTCCCACACCTACTAAACAATTTTTCATGCTTCAATCTGAATATTCAGATTCAAATACAATTAAATGAGCACAAATAATGTGGGACAATCTATGGTATTGAGGCATTATCTTCCTATTTTGGATGAAATAACTTGCTCCAGAGCATATGCTTCAGAGAGTGGATTTGAAACCATGATTTGTGACTACAAGGTAATGTAGTATTATTGTTTAACTCAATCTACCAGAATTCGAAAGAAGCAGGCATGGACAGATAGTTCATGCTTGTTCCTGGAGCCCTTGCACTACCCCGTACGGCAGCCACCAGGCACAAGTGGGAACTGAGCTTTTGAAACCTGGCCAGTGCGGATTAGATGAGCTGTAAAGTGCACATTGGATTTCCAAGGCATAATAGTTTTTAAAACAATGCAAAATATTTCATTAACATTTTGTATGCTTTTTATATGTTGAAATGATGTTTTGGATATACAGGGTCAAGTGAAATATAACATTAAAATTATTCTCGTTTGTTCCTTTTTACTTTTTGACATAGGAACTTACACGCATGGCTCACACTATGTTGCCATAGGACATCTCTCCCCTAGAACCCGCTGTTCAGACGGGGTCTAGGTGGAATATGTCACAGTTCTCTAAGCACCGACAATATGCCTTCATTTGAGGGCTTACTTAATGCTTACAAAATACTGATTTCAGTAAATAATCAGATATTTCTTTTCTATTACTATACCTGCTTTTTCCATATTGAAATGATAATGGCTACAAAAACTGCCTGTGTGGCCATACTATTAAGAGTTTAAAAATATAAATGCCTCAGACACCGAAGACAACAGGAGACAATGGTCAGGTGAACAACAGGACATAGGAATTCCATGTATATAATATTTCTCTTCTTGGAATAGAAAAATCTGAGATTAAAGCAATGGTATGAGAAAGCCCAGCAATGCCATGAGGGTCTAATTGCTAGCCATCTCTCCTTTGGGAGCAGAGTGAAGGAAGGTTATTGTTCAATGGTGCAGGCAGACCGTTGCCTTTGTCTGTTTTGCAGTTTGCAATTTGAGTGAGAAGGGAAACCAAGCAATATTGTTTTCTGGATTTTTTTTTCTTGTTCTTATTACCAGTAGTTCTCATTCTGGTTCACAACCAGCCAGTACTTATGGAGGAATTCAGATTGAGTTTGTTGGTTCTCAAAGCAAAGTATCATGCTAATGAATTGCTGTAAAAAGAAAGCTGGTCTAATTATAGCCAAATGGTGCAAAATAATCTTACTTATGATTGCCTCTGATTAGGTGTAGGCTGCTGTGTTCGCTGCAGGGGACTGCAGATTATCATTGCAATGGGAGGTGCCCTCCAACTGCCAGGAGGGGAAGGACTTGCAGAAAACAAAAAAATTGCAGTGACTTTGTATCCTTTTGCTCTTAAAGTTATGTCTTAAATTTTCCCATATTCATTAGCTTGACATTGGCATTGTTCAGCTAATACTTACGAATGACTTGATCTCAGGTTTAATGAATAAATATTAATCAACTGATAAATATTTACCCATGGACTACCATAGTATTACAGCTAGGCTCATGGGCATAAAGGAATACCAATTTGTTTAATTTTCTGCAAACAAAAGATTATTTACTTTAAATCTAAGTGGAATCCCACAGAATTGTAAGGTCAGGAATCACCAAGTACAGGCCTCAGTTTGCTGGGACTGGCTCTAGAGAACTTACTAGACTTCCAAAACCTTCCTTCCAGTGTCCAGCCATTGCTTCTCAGGTACTCCAAATGGGACTGCTTCCAGCTCCTCACTCCACTGCCTTCCTCTGGGGATTTCTAGTTTCCTCCCTCTCCACGCCCTGTTCTTCCACTAGAGCTTATACTACTTGGTCAAGTTCTCCCCAGCCAGAGTCTTATTTGATGATCTTTCTGATAACAGGTTTCATTGCTTCCTGGCAATTCTTTCTGTTTTCTGGCTCAGATTTGAGAGGAAAATTCATTAACTGAAGTTATGTTTTTAAGTCAGTCTACCTTTGTAATCAGGTGGCTATGCCCTGCAACTGTTGGTGGAAGCATTTCCCTAATAAATGGTGAGGGAGCCACACATCATAACTGACACTTCCTAGTATATATTCTCATAGTAATGAAAACTTTATTGAGAATGTACTATGTGTAGGTACTATTCTAGGGACTGGAAATACGCAATTGAGAAAGACAGACATAGTCCCCAAAATGGTCAGCAGCCACTGTAATGATATGATCCCATAATCTTAACTTACAGAGTTGGGTTTAATAATTATGATATTTTATTTACTTTATTTCAACTTATATGTAAATATATCTTTTTTGCAAATATAAATTTATATGCTAATAAAATTAAGAGAAGGCACTCAAATTGCTTAATCATTAAGAAAATGTACATTAAAACAGATGCCACTACACATACACTAGAATTTTTTTTAAATATCAAGTTTTGGCAGTGTAAATTGGTATAACCTCTTTAAAAAACTGATTGGCAGTACCTACTTATATTGAACACACACATATACTATACTGCATGCTTTAGCAATTCCAGTCCCAGGTATACGAGGTCTGTTTGGAAAAAGTCCAACCATTGTTAACACAGTGAGAATGGTTCGCATGACATCAGTGTAACCTGGCAGCCAAGGACAGTGGACTGGAATGGGCATGTGTGAACAATGATGACTTTACTGTACTAGCAGCAAGGGCAGTAGGTGCTTTTGAGTGAGCATGTGTACTGTGTGACCAGTGCATTCAAAACGACTGAGCGAGTAGAGCAATGAATCTGCATCATATTTTGTGTTAAGCTTGCACATTTCTTGGAGAAAACTATCTGGATGATTCAGAAGGCCACAGCTATGGGCAACTGGTAACTGGCAGCTTTATCATGACAATGGGCCAGCTCATGCATCACATCTCTTGCAGGTTTTTGGAGAAACATCAAATCACCCAGGAGACTCAGACCACCTATAACCCAGATTTGGCATTGTGAGACTTTTGGCTTTTCCCAAAACTCAAATCACCTTTGATAGGGGAGAGATTTCAGACTGTTGATGAGATTCAGGAAAACATGATGGAGCAGCTGATGGCAATTGGGAGAATTGTGTAAGGTCCCAAGGTACCTACTTTGAAGGGGACTGAGGTGTTAGTGTCCTATGTATAATGTTTCTTTTATCTTGCAACTTATTCAATAAATGTCTCTATATTTCATAGTACATAGCTGACACTTTCTGAACAGACCTTGTATATCTAATAAAATAGTATATATGTACATATATGCACTAAAAGACATGCACTAGAATGATTCAGTAGCCCAAACTGGAAAACGTCCAAATTCTCTTCAACATTAGAATAAATAAATATATTATAGTATACTTACATTTCAATATGACAGCAGAAGTCAGCAGACTACAGCCTGCTTGCCAAGTCAAGTTCAATGCCTATTTAGTTACTGGCCTTTGAGCTAAGAATAGATTTTATATTTTTAAAGGGTTGTAAAATCAACAGCAAAGAATATGTATCAGAGACCAAATGTGACCTACAAAGCCTAAACTATTTAGTGTGTGGTCTGTTTTAGAAAGTTTGCTGACCTCGACCACAGCAAAGAGAATGAATAAACCACAATAAAGACCAGTAATATGGATGAACTCACAAGCAACATGCTGAGCAAAAGGAGTTACAACCACAGAGTACCTGCCATATAAAAAAAGGCAAAACCAACTTGTGATCTGAGAAGTCAGGTTAGTGGTTACACTTGACCAGAGTAGAAACTGGAAGCGAGGATTAAGTGTTGCTTTTGAAGAGCTGCTTGTTTCACAGGTGTGTTCAGGTTGTAGAAATTTGAAAGCTGTATGTACCATTATGAAATGTGCAAACATAATTACCTGAACAAGTTTTATCCGACAGGGTATAGAAAAATGCACTTAAACTATTTCTTCCTCTCAGGCCATGTAAAAATCTTGGGAGTGTGGTGTGGAGCTTCTGTGGTACCCAGAAAATTGAAGGAAGGCTTTCCATCTTTGGGTTATTATGATTACCAGTGATGTCTTCATTTTCTGAATCACGTGTTCCTTTCAGGCACAGCTCCCTGCACACAAAACTAACTTTCTTTCTTTCTTTCTCTCTCTCCCCTTCCTTTCTTCCTTCCTCCCTTCCTTCCTTCCTTCCTTCCTTCCTTCCTTCCTTCCTTCCTTCCTTCCTTCCTTTCTCTCTTTCTCTTTCTTTCTTCTTTCTTATTTTTACCTGATACTCAGGCCTCTGTAACTTAGGTATTTGATTCTTTATGCTTGATTGTGGTTTTGTTCTCTTATCTCATATCCAAGCCACTAGGGAATTCTGTAGGCTCTACCTTCAACCCAGATCTGCATTCTTTAGAGAGAGGGGAAGGGAGGGAGAGAGAAAGGGAGAGAAACATGCATGTGAAAGAGAAACATCAATTGGGTGCCTCTTGTGTGCCCCAAACAGGGACCTGGCCTGCAACCTATGCATGTGCCCTGACTGGGAATCGAACTTGGGAACTTTTGGTTTTCAGGAACATGCCCGACCCACTGAGCCACACTAGTCAGGGCAACATTAAATATTTCTTAAGTCCACATTATGCTGTCATATAAAATATATCAATTTTCTGAACTTGTCTTCTAAGGTTATATTTAAACAATCATTCACTTATATAAATATAGCATAAATGCACCCAACAGTGTGAATGCAATGCAAGACTTACTGTGGAGAAGTGAATATCCACATGAAACTTAGGTTCAATATTTAAAATGTTTGTTTTTTACTAAGGTTAAGAATAAGACTGTGTTACTACAAGGAGATGATTTCTAAATTATACTTTAAAATATATTTGGTTCTATGATTATTACCACAAACAGAAATCTTATTTGTTAATGGAAATGATACAAACATATTTTGATTTTAGTTGGCTTGGTGAGAAAGTTTATCCTTCCATGGAGAGAAGAACAAATGGATGGTAAGTCAAAAGTTTTAGAAATGCAAAGCAAACTAATTAAAATGTCAAAATCACTTGGAAGAAACAATATTAGTGGTTACTTAAAAATTATAACATTCTGGAATACTCTTTCTCTCTCTTGAGCATGGCTACACCTTTGCCCACCCCCTTCTTTCCCCAGGGCCTGCTCTTCTTTCTGGAGCAGGTCTATGCCTTATCCCTCTCTGCTTCCCCCAGGCGCATTTTCTTTGCCTTTCTTTTTCCTAAACTCCAAGAGCCCTCATTTTGCGTGTAGAACATTTTTCCTGAGCTCAGGGGCAGCCCAGCTGGCTCACTTCTTCTAGGGGTTCACTTCTCCCTCTGTGGCTTTCTAAATAAACTTTTGCTTGATATATATCTATATATCTATGTATATAGATAGATACACACACACACATATATGTATGTATATGTATATATACACACATATATACACACACCTATATCTATTTATATCTATATACCTATCTATAGATATAGATATACCTATAGATACACCTATCTATATCTGTATCTCTCTCTGTATATAACATACTTTATCAAGGGTTGTTTTATTGAAAATTTTAATGACAAAATATTTTCTTCAGCAAATACATCTGGGAAAACAACTGACAATACACAAAATAAATTATTTTTAGTAAAGTTTGACAACTTTTTTACTTAAATAATGACCACATAATGTTATTGACATGTAAGTGAGTAGTTAGTCTTTTACTCCAAAATGTTTGATAAGAGGCTCAGATTCTACTTACAATTATTTTTTTTGTAACTGAGTACCCAGAAAACATTCCTACATATAACAGCTGAAAAACTAATGGGGGGTGGGGGAGATGGGAGTCTTGATCTGCTTTTAAACAAATCATGCTTCAAATATAGGCTTAGTAATCACATTGACCATGGACAAATTACTTAACTTACCCAACACTTAGTTTTCTCACCTGTAAAATGAGGACAATGATAGTGTTCACTGCATAGGATCATTGTGAGGATTAAGAGAAATAATATGAACATATAGTGGAGTGTCTGACACATAGTACAAATTCAGTAAATGCTAATTATTGTTTTTATTGCTGTTATTATTATAGATTTTTCTAAACGAGCTTTGTGAATATAGCTTCACAAATTATAGTATTGATCTCTTTTTGCATTCAGTTATAAAACTTCAACTTTATTTTTATTATAGTCTTCATATTAAATGCAGTCCATCTTTCCATATTATTAATATCACCTTAAATCTCAAATTATCTAATTTTTCTTCTATCCTTCCTAGCCTTGTATTATTTACAGTTCTAATTGTCACATCATCTAAACCTTTACCTAACTTATGTTTGAAATGAGAGTAATATAAGCAAGCAAAATAGCGTAATATTCAGATACCTAAATTTCAATCTTTGAGTTTGATTGATAGTAAGCCAAAAATTAGCACTCTTTGGGTAATCATTCCATCTGGTAGAAATCTTTAAACATTCTTTCATAGTGTCAAAATTGCATTTATCATGTTATATTTTGAATAATAGTGATTTTTATAAATTTTTTGATTGCTCTACTAGACTGTAGCCTCCCTGTTATTAGGGACCATGACTTAATCTATTTTCATCATGTATTTATTTAACTCACAGCATGTAGTGAAGTACCTTATATATGTACTTGCTCAGTAGATGTTTTACTCACAGTTAAAAGGATGAACACATGATTTAAGGCTTAGATGAACATATCTTTAACTTAAAAATATCATGACTCAGTTGCAAAAAAAAGTTTACTTTCTTTAATCCAATAGCCAGTTTCTAGAAGGGAACTGACCAGCCTTTGAGATCAACAAGGTGACAGTGATCATAAAAAGATCGTCTTTGCCTCTATTTCATTTTCCAAGTATTACATGTCTCTTCTTTATAATCCTTCTTGCCTTCTTCCATCTTAGATTCCCCTGCTGTGAAGCTTAATTAAACCATGTTTGCAAAGCATATTGAATCGTTCAGGATAAAGATGCTACAGACTTATGGTGTATATACGGTGATATGCTGTTTCTGCTCCCTCCTTGGCCTTGTCTATAAATCCCATGTTACTCCAAAGTGGTAGCAGCAAAGCAATATCTAATCTGAAGTGATATAAAAATATAACACATTTCCACTGAGTGTTCCTAGAAGGCTTTTAGAATGTGTTTTCTTTTCAAACATACCCCTTGTAGTTTTTCTTCTGAAAGAGCAAAGCAGGAGTTGGAAACCAATTCCCATCCTGCAAAAAATTAACTTTGTTTCACTGAACTGCAGTGGACAAATTGAATGACCTTGGATCATCACTTTACAGTTTAAACCCCAGTTCCCTCACTTGAAAAATATGGAGTCAGAATAGGTGATCTCTCACCTTTGAAATATGCCAAAAAGTCAAGCAAAGAAGGCAGGTGATTTCTTATGCACAGATTTATATATACCACTGTATATGACATTACGATTATAATTCTAGTCCTCAGTTATTAGGATGACAAATGAATTCATTATTTAAACATATATGGTTTGGAGAAGGATTGCAAAATTTAACTGATTGTCTTAGATGTTAACTGCCTGAACGTCCTCCCCCTTACTCTTCCAATCAGACACATCCTGGCTACCCCCGAAAGTCCAGCACTTGGACCATTCTATATTGTTTTAATTTTAGCCTCTACATGTTTTCATCCTCAATCTAAATTGTGAGTTCTTTAAAAAAGCATTCATGTCTTATACTTCTTGTTAACTTTGAAAGGACCCACCAACCTAGGCATCAGAGACCTTGAGAATGCAATGATCAAGGAGCTTTTATAAATATCTAATCACTATGTCAGCTTCATTGCCATTGCAGTTAAATATGAGCAACTTTCCACGTCCGTGTAATACATCATAATGAGTCTCAATATGGATCCAAAGCCCAACTCTGCCACTTACTTAAAGTCTTTACCTCTAAGTTTTCAAATATGTAAAATGGGGAATTGTCACCTGTCTTTCAGAAGTGTTACAAGGATTAAATGAAATAATGCAAGCAAAGCAGACGCATAATAGATATTTGATAAATGGTAGCTATCAGTGTCATGATTAGAGTGAACACGGTAGTCATACCTTTCCTTTTGTACATTTACAAAACTAATCAGCAGTCTTTAACGTCTCTGTGCAAACAGATCTCCTGAGGAGCTCCTTAAACATTCAGCCTCTTAGGACAGCCCTAGAGAGCCTGACTCTGGCGATCCCTGAAACTTACTTTGAGAAATGCTGGCTCACAGTTGAATTGTTCATAAATCATTCATATTCTTAAAATACTTCAGACACGCATTCCTCAGAGTCCCAAAGTTGTCAGGCATTTGACTCTTTACTAAGTATAAAAATATTAAAATACTTTTATGCCTGCTATCTTGAAAGTTAGGTGGCTCGTTGAAGCAACCTGAAAGCTATTAGCTTGAAAAACAGGGATGAAAAATTACCTGGTGTAATTTTTCTGACTGAGGAAAATAATTGCTTTCTCACATCCTGAAAATTACACAAACTTTTTTTACCCCTCATATTATAACTGTCATTTCCAATTTTCAAGTATGGTTAAGGCCTCAGGTTACCCACATATACTTTGAAGTTCATCATTTCAGACAATTATTTTGGGGGTAAGGTCTATACCTGATCTCATTTTGCTCTTCTGCTGATTGGCAGCATCACTATACAATTGATATTAAAACTGGTAGCAGTAAATTGCTTCAACCAATACTTTTTGATATATTGTTCCTTAGCTCAACACTCAAGCACTGCAGAATTTTGAGAGCAAACCACAATGGTTATGGGCACCAGGGCAAACACATGTTAGGACTATAGAGACAAACAGATTATAACCAACACAGATTTCCAAATTATTTAAACCTTATATATAAAATTATTTTAAACCTTAGTCTGTAAACATTTTTAGTATTTAAATTTTTGTCTTTTCTCCCAAAAATGTAAGCCATTATGATGAATGCTAATTGGGGGCAACAAATTTGACTTTGTCAGATGGTTTAAAAAAGATGAAGTACATTCTTTTCACATAAAAGTCTGAGTCAGTCATCCATTGCTGGTAGGAGGCTTTACAACCAATAGAAACCCAAACACCTTCCATCTTGTTGCTCTGTCATCCTCACACAGAACTTAGATTTCACTGTCCAAAAGGGATGGATATTCTGGCTCCTGCCAATGCAGCCTCATTACGGCCCACGGGAAGGGGTCATTCAAGGGGTAGGCATGGTTCTTCCATTGAAGTGTTCAAACCAGAAACAACACCTAAAAATCCAGTCACATTCCAATGGGCAGAACTTAGTTGCATGACCACATTCTCACAAGAGGTTGTGAAAAATGTACTGATGCATCTTTGGATGCATTAAGATAGGCCCAGCTATAAATTCTATAATTAAGTGAAGAGTGGATATTGGAAGTCATCTAGCTTCCTCTTGATGGTTAAGTGGACTTAGTGCACAGTGAATGAGATTGAGTCAGTGCACTAAATGGGGACCTCAGGGTACTCCATTGTCTGGTGACGTTGTATGGAAAGCAGAAATTGTGCGAAGAAAGGCAAAGTTGAAGACTAGAGACAAAATATGCTTATGTTACATCTTATGTTTGCCACGGGTCAGCCTGATCACTTAATGGTCTAAAAATGTTCAGATATCTTTCTAAGCATCTAACTTGCTAGTGAGTTAAGGGAATCTAGCATTTTTTAAAAAACATACCACAATATATTAGGTGAAGAAACTTGGGCCATGTTTAGGAAACCAGTATCAAGCTGACATCAAGTGTTTAATTTTGTCACCAAATCTGTACAAACTCCTGGAAACGCTAAAATTTGAAAATATATATTTACTATGTAATAAATCCTGTGATCATTCCTTAGAAGTATAAAAACTACCATTTATTCCCTGTATAGCTGCTTAGTATTTCATTGTGTGAATGTACAACTGTTATTCAACTAGTTCCCTATCGGTGATAATTTAGTTGTTTATAATCTGCTATTACCAATAGTGCTACAAAAATGGCTTTGTGTGGTTATTAATTTTTTATGATATTGGCAACATATCTTTGGGATAGAGTCTTGGAAGTGGCATTCTATACCTTTAGAATGGAGTGAAGAGGTAGTGTGGGGTCATTGCCATAATAAAATTCACCATATTTTGGGTACCTGAAGTCAGGAGAAAGAAAGAATCATTTGATATAGGTGAAACACTTTAAAAAATATCTAAGCATAATTTTCATTTTAGAAAAAGTGGCATAACTAATGGAAGACCTTTAAGCTAGAGGGAAATTCTATCCTAGCCAATGGATAAGGAAAATCTCCCTATGTATGGTTTTATACTCTTGCATATGAAAAAAGAGAGAGAGAGAGAGAGAGAGAGAAACATTGATGTGAGAGACAAACACTGATTGGTTGCCCCCACACAGGCACCCTAGGTATGTGCCTTGATCTGGAATCAAACCCACAATATTTTGGTGTATGGGGTAATTCTCCAACCAACTGAGCCACCCTGACAGTAGATACTTTTGTTTTTAAAATTATTCCCCAATTTTTTATCTTCTGTTTTAAGTTTCCACAGGAAACTTATTGATGTCAAATGTTGATCTATAATGATTAATAGAATTTTATCTTTAATGTAAGAGATGCATTTTTCATCTTGATATCTATAGTGCGTAGCTTATTCCATGGCATAAAGTAGCGGAACATAAATAATTGTGAAATGAATGAATGAATAATGAATGAACGAAGGTCTGATAGGTAAGCAGACTATCTGGAAAATCTAGCACTAAGCAACCAGAGAATGTTTATGCAGGTCTATGTCATTAAGAAGCAAACAGAAATCTCAGGAAGCAGGTAATTGCATAAATCAAAAAAATAGCAAGAAGATGCTGAGACAGAATATCAGGAACAAGATTCAGTCTCCAAAGAAGACAGTAGCTCATAACTAAATGCCAGCCTTCAGAGTGTCCAGGAGGTGATGCAGCCTGTCATAGTGTTCATTTAATCTTTTTGATAGCTGTATAATACAGGTACTATTTGCTTCACTTAGTGGATAAGAAAAATAAGTCCTAGGAGAGTAAGGAAAATGACCAAGTTTGTGCAGTAAATAGTAATCAGAGAACTGGAAGGCAGGTCACCCAGTGATCTAGCTATAACTAATAGAAATATAAACTCTTAGAAGAGTTAGTCCAGAGTAACTCAAGAAACCAGACAGACACAGCAAGCTAAGGAACAGGGTTTATTAGCAGGGAATAAGAGGGAAAGTAGAGCCAAGCTAGGGAGGTTGGGGAGCCAACCAAAGAAGGTTAAGACTAGCTCGGTTCTTCTTAGGGCAGGGTTTTTAAGCACAAAAACCCACGAAGGGTTAACTGGTTGGGGTGTCAGAGTCTGATTGACTAGAGCTGGTTGCTGGGTGCCATTTCTGCTGACCATTGTTCGTGATACATCTTGTCAAGCTCAAGTTAAAGCTCCATCCTATTATGCCAGATAGGCTGACCTCAGACCCCAGTCTTAGCCGGGCATGTTTGTCCTGGGTAGGGTCAGCAGGCAGTTTCCCGGGCTACAGTTTCCCACAGTACAGTTTTCCCACCTGGTGATTTTCCATTCCTCCTAGGCCTACCTAGGTCTGTCAAGACCAACTCAAAGGGTTCCCATTTTGAACATTCAGGCACCAGAGTTGCCCTCAGGCACCTGGTACCTCCAGTGTCACTAGAGAAAGCCAGTCCTCATGTGAAGGACTCCTGTCAAGGCAGACACAGGTAAGTAGACTAGCTTTCCCTGGAGCACAGAAGTAAGAATTTGGGGCCACAGTGTCTGTTTCAGTATTCAAAGTCTTATAGTTTCTTTGAAACAAGGGGAGGAATGCCCCAACAGTATGACAAATGATTGATTTCTAACCAATAATATTTCTCAAAACAATAAATAAATAAAGAACATGCACTATTTTTTTCTTTTCCTCTCCTAAACTTTTGTTTTGTATTACTGAACATAATTTGCTAAATTACAATGTAAGTGAACTCTCTCTTTGTAAATCAGCATGCTCCCTCTTTAGGATTCAAAATCACAGTGCTGCTTTGAGGCATCCAGTGCTGTTCTGCTTCCATGGTAGCAATTTCTCTAAATCTTTGCCTTGTGGCCTCAGCGAATGCATTTGGCAGGAGGAGCAGGCCGACAGGAAAAGGCAGCGCTTCTGTGAACACAAGTGCCTTGGGAAATCAGCAGTCATGTGAAAAGAAATACATAAAAGCTGCCCAGCACAGTATCTGTGTTTAATGGGACTTCATTAAAAGTATATATTTCTTAAAGTTTGCCTCAGCCTGGCAGTGGGTTTCTGCAAGATGAAGTCTGAGAGCACTTAGAAGTTTTCCTTGCCTTACTTCTGTTCTTTTCAATTCACTCGCAACAAGCTTCGCTGTAGAGAAGGAGAATTACTGCTTGTTCAGATGACCTTTGTGCCAGAATTTATACCATTTTCATTTTTTGTTTATAAAATACTCAGCTTTTTATTTATAAAAACAAATGGGTACAGTCATTTAGCCATCATCCCAGATTCAACAATTTGCTATGAGCTCTTGGCCAAGCCTGTTTCATTATTCCCTGATCATTTTTGTCTCTTCCTGAATCATTTTAAAGCACATCCATGGGTATTTAATTATGTAACTTTAAAATCAAGAACAAAGGGGAAGCCTGATGTTTGAAATGAGAAGTTCACTCAGAAGGAGAGAGGGCTGAGCAGGAGGTGCCTTTGGGGGCTCTGCACCCAAAGAGGTGTGTGTGCCAGAGTGTTCCATCACACAGCCTTCACTAGTGCCTGGGCTCAGGGGAGGGTCCTGATTTCAAGCAAAGTCTGGCACAGAGCTGGCTATTAATGAATAATATCTCATGAATGAGTATCACGCCGGTGGGAGCAAAATTTCAGAACTCAGGAAATAGTACCAGAGTTCCAAGGATGGGAATCAAAAGCAAGAAACAGAAGAGTTTTTAAACATGGCAAACATTGACCTCAATAAGACAAGAATTTTGTAGGATAGAGGAAAAATATTTCACAGGTAGGATGAAGTCAGTATGAGGAGGACTTACAATGCTAGAAAGATGAGCTTTCACTTTAAGCAACAGGCAATGGAGAGCTAGTGAAGGCTGTCAGTGCAGTGATATCAAAGTTGTTCTTTAAGGTTACCCAGCAGAATGATTTTGATGGGAGGACTGTATAGGGGTAGCAACAGGTCAGGAGTCTAGCTTAGCAGAACAATGTAGTAGTTAAGAACATGTGCCTCTAAGACAGATGGGGAATGTTATTCTCAATGTGAGATTTATTATTTGGGAGATCCCGGGTGAGTAACTTTTTTCCTAAAGCATCATTTTTTTCTCATTGGCATAGGTATAATTTATGAGCTCATTCAATATTTTTGAGTCTGCCCTTTTGTCAGTCTCTGTTCTAGAAGCTGAGGCTACAAGTATACAATAGGAAGGCTCACTAGCGTGAAACTCCCTGAAGAGTGACATTGAAGTCAAGTACTAAAAAGGGGGTGTTACAAACAGTAAGAAGATAAGCATTCTATGAAGAGAAAATAATTAGTACAAACACCTTGAGGCGAGAATGCGTTGGGCATATTCAAGGAACTGAAAGAAGGTCAGAATGCCCTTGTGATGAGGGGGAGAGTGATATGGAGGGAGGGAGACAAATTGTCAGGCAAGGGCCAAATCATGGAGAGATTATAACATGTCTTAAAAATGTCTGTCACGTTTAATGTGTGATACTGTTGTTATGGTTATTATTAATGAATCAGCCTACATTAACAAAATGTCTGATGTATGCCAGTAATGGGAATAAGTGTTATTTTTTTTTTTATTTTTTATCTATCTATCTATCTATCTATCTATCTATCTATCTATCTATCTATCTAATTTTACCCAGAACCCTAGATTATTAATTCTGGACAGAACCTCCAAAGTCACTTCATGGAAGGCCTCTGAATGCTGGACAAAGGTTAGACAGATGCACAAACACCGGCGGAGCTTATTAAATACATAAATTCCAGGCCTCCACACTTGGTCATTCGGATTCTTCATGCCTGCAGTGGCCTCTGGGAACCTATATTTTCATAAACTTTCTAACAGATTGTAATACACAGCACGTTTGGGAACCATGGCTCAGCATCTTTTTTACAGGTAGGGAAACTGAAGGCTAAGATTGCAAAGCAGGTAAGTGACAGGTCAGGACCATTACCTGCATGTTCTCCTCCCAAGCTCAGGACCCGGATCCTGACAGATGCTGACACGCCGCTGCGCGGGGAGCAGGATGAAGGTTTACATGCCTTTTTGTGTGTGTTCTCCCTGGGTGGCTATACCGAGAACAGCCATGGCAGAGAGAAGTTGGTCTAGGCAACACACTGACCATGGCCGCAAAGTAGATAGCCAGTAATCAGATGAGCTCTGTAATAATTGTGTCCGAAAGATGGTTTGTAAAATAGAGAGTACAAATAACAATGAGCTGAGCTGATGGCTGCTACAATAATCCAGACCTGTAAGTATGGTGTTACCACCATACTTACGTGAAGGTAACGTGAAGGCAGAAATTTGGGGAAAAAGTTTGGAGGGAAAAATAGCAGGGACATTTTGACTCAGTATCAGCATGAGTACCAGATTGACAAGGTCTGTGCATGAAAACAGGGTCAGGTAATGGGCATCGTACTAATCTTTTCTGTCTTAGTGAGGTGATTCCAAACCCTGTCTGTGCATCAGAATCCATACCCTAGATTTCTACTTTTTAAAAGCTCTTGAAATGCCTAGGTTTGAGCAGACAAGAGCTCACTCAAGATTCTACACTCCCACTATAGGTAGATACAACCCCCTACACACATACACACAGCTGTGTAGCAGGATAAGGAGGACAAAAATGGACTCTAGTGGGTTGCCATTAAAGATAATAGTAGCTATTTCACCAACTGCAGTCAGCATGACTAGTGATTTCAAAGAAAACAGTGGGAAAGCAGTCACCATGCTACTGGACCTTAATGTCAGAAAGTGGATGCTACATTAAATATATCATCCTTCTCCAAAGGGGGAGGCACTTGGGTAAACTACTTATAACAGGGTAGGCCATGGTATTGCACATAAAGACACTCTTCTCCTCCACTCTTACTGAATACACAGTAGCAGGAAGGTATGTAACAGCAGCAGGATACCACTGACTGGCAAGCACGCCTAACGATGACAGCTCGATACCTACCCAGGCTCACTGTATACATTCTTTTCCTGCTCTGCTACACAAATGAAATTATTGTAACTGGGAGAAACAGGTATAGAGAAGAATTATGACCCTCTAGACACGCTTAGTTTTTAATTTAGAAGTAGAGAAAGTTTAGGCAAAGACAGTGCTGTCTAAGGCACCTCTAGGACATCATACAATTGAGATGGAACACTTTGACCTTCTCCTAGACAAATGATGGGCTCCTCCAAATGTTGCTCACAATCCAAGGCTTGATTCCAGTATAAAATATCAGGAAGATGCTTCTAGAAACAATGTGTAACGTGAATCTTCCCTAAAAGCAGATTTTAAGACTGGAAAGTGGGAAGTCTTAAGTGGCTAAAACTTTTACATGTACCCAGTTATCTCTAATAATGACAATGCCCAAAGGCTGAGAAAGTGAGACACCATTGTCCTAATCAGCATCACAGCTGCCACCCACACAGAGGCTTCCATTTGAGTTCCAGCTTTGTGAAGTCTTCCCAAACAGCTGCTGTTAGGTGGGTCCTCACAGACCACGGGGGGACGAGTAGTTTTGGAAGGGTGGGGTGAGATACACAGAGTATTTGCTTTGGCCTCACTCTTGGAGTTTCTGTTTTGCTTAAATCAAAATGTTCAAGGTAATGAAAAACTCACAAACTGATACAGAATCAGAGAAGGAATATTGCTGGCATTTCTAGCAGGTTGAATAGACATATATAACTATACCAAATGTCAGAATGAGGAAACTTTTTGTTGCACTATTTAACATAAAGGTATATGAAAAGGATATATTAAGAAAAGAATCAATGTTCTATATTTCAGGTGGATTTTACAAATCTTACTTCTTGCATGAACATTTTAAATACAGAATTCTAGAAGGTAAATCACAAAATAATTTTCCACCTAATTCCTACTTATAATTTAAAATTTTAGTAATTTTTTTAAATTAAGGTAATTTGTCATATTTTAAAAAATGACTACTGGTATTGGGTTTCATGTCTTTACAAAGAATTCTTGGGCTGTGTATTTAATTTAATCTAGTTTCTATAAAGGATACACTTAAATTAAAATGAGCAAAGAATAAATAATTGGCACTTATGAAATGCCAAGATTATTTAAATAGACTTTATTTTTTTATTCTAAATTTCTTTACCTTTTATCTCCTTAAGGCAAAATTAATGCAATTATCTTTCAAAATCATTTAAATTTCATATGTTTCATGAATTTTACAGATAGCCTCAAACCATTATCTCTCCAAGCGTAACCTGGGAAAATCTACATTACCTTTGCCTGGGGACTTGGTGAAACTTGCAAATGTCCAGACCAAGTTTGTAAATCAGAATCCCGGAGAGTGGAGCCCAGGAATTTGCATATTAGACATTCCATCGAGTGCTTAAAAAAGACCTGATACTCAGGACTGAGAGCCGTTAGGCTTTCTAAAAGTAAACCACTCCACAGTTGACTTGCAGAATTACAAACAACGCTCAGATCCAGGAGTACCAAGTAATACAGAGCTAAGTGATCGTGAAAAATTTACAGCTTCAAAGGATTTTTCTCAATTTTATTCAGCTTGCACCATATTTCTTCAGTATTGTGCTAGTCAGTAAATTAAAAAAAAATAGATTCAAAGTGCTTGAATTCATGGTAAAGGAAATCAAAAGATCTATTTCAGATGTTTGGGATCTAAGAGCTCACTAAACTTCTTCCTTTTTTTATTTTTTTAAAGATTTTATTTACTTATTTTTAGAGCAAGGGGATTATAATATTAATATTACATATGTTAATATGTTACTCTCAAAACAACGACATGCATTATATGATGTTATTGTTATTATTGATTTCTATTTTATAGCCAAGGAAACAGAGACACAGAAAGGTTAAACACTCAAAGTCTCATAGCTACTACGTAGTGTAACTCAATTTGTGGCTTTGTAGACTACAGTCTAAATAGACTATATTTATATTGACAATACATAATGTATATATTCTTATTGTGTCCCTCACTATAAACAATGCTATGATAAACAGAACTGGAAATAAATATTTAACCACATCTCTCACTATGTCCTTTAGAATAGACTCATAAAGAAGGAGTAGAGGATCAAGGTCTAAGATAAAAAAATATGATTTCTTAAAGAAGGTTTGAGACATAATGTTCCATTTCTTTTTTGAAACAGTCCTATTGATACATGGCAGTATTTCATCCTAACCAAGATAACTTTTTAATTTTGTTAATTTTTGAAATATTAAAAATAAGAACAATTTTTATGTTTAATATGTTCCTATGTTTATTACATTTGTGTCTGTGTTTCCTTCTTATTTTTCATGATTTTTCACAATATTTAGTGTGCTAAGATTTGAATGAAATTTTTATGTGTCAAATGAAAAGTGTGTTCTGAATATTCTCTTTGCTCTAATTTTCTTTGCTGATTTATCTTTACTTTTTCTGTGGACATTGATTTTAAGGTCAAATCAATTTTTTTATTTGCATTTTATTTCTCACACATCTAGTCAGAAGTTCCTTGCTCAGTCAGTATAGATCAGATGTATTTATTTTACTTAAGTATTTTATAGTTTTGATGTTACCAACATAAAATTAAATTAATCTTATTGCGTGCTGACTTGAGAAGCTAATTGGGCTTTTTACTAAACAGTAAAGCAACTACCCTTGTATCATAAACTTTATACTCTTTTTCCTAGTGAATCAGATGAACACCTCATCTTAAATTATTTTATACACTATTTGCTCTGCTCTACTCGTCTATTATTATTTAAGTGAAACAATGCAGTGTGAGATAATGTGGGTTCAGATCAGGTATTGCCACTGTCAAGTGACCTTGACTAAGTCATTGACATCTTTGAACCTCACTTCCTCATCTGCATATGGTTGTTCTAAACATTAAATTAAAAAAAAGCATATAAAGCACTTTGTTTAACACATGGTACATAATAAGCCCTTAGAAATAACTAGTTTTTATTGTTTGTTTCACTGTGCCAGGTCCACAGTTTAAATTATTAAAGTTTCCTAATTTCATTTCCCCACTTTCCTTTCTGCAGTAGACCTACCTAAAAACCATGTGGCCCAGGCAACTGAGTTTTGGTAAATATATAGCATTTCCAAAATGGCTTCTCATAGGAAAGGAAGACTGTACTATTTCCCCCTTTCACCTACCCTCTTTATTTCATAATGAAATCTGGAAAATGCGGCTGGGCATGCAGTAGCCCTCTGGAACCATGAGGTGAGAATAGATGTTAAGAGCTAGGACAGTGGAACAATAAACTAAGTTCTTATGATCCTGCAGCTGCCCAAACTGTTTCTCTTCGCTTCTTTAACTCACTACACTAGTGTTTCTATTACTCGTTGAATATGTCATTTTTTAATTTTTAAATACATGTTATTGATTATGCTATTACAGTTGTCCAATTCCCCCCCCCATTCCCCTCTGCCCTGCAACCCCCTCCCACCTGCATTCCCCCCACCTTAGTTCATGTATATTTAAGTTCTTTGGCTTCTCCATTTCCTATAATATTCTTAACCTCCCCCTGTCTATTTTGTACCTACCATTTATGCTTCTTTTAATAACTTTTCCCGCATTCTCTCCTCTCCCCATTGATGTTGACAGCCCTCCATGTGATCTCCATTTCTGTGTTTCTGTTCCTCTTCTAGTTGTTTGCTTATTTTGCTTTTGTTTTTGTTTTAGGGTCTGTTGTTGATAGTTGTGACTTCATTGTCACTTTACTGTTCATAGTTTTGATTATCTTCTTTTTCTTAGACAAGTCCCTTTAGCATTTCATACAATAAGGGCTTGGTGATGATGAACTCCTTTATCTTGACCTTCTCTGGGAAGCAGTTGATTTTCCCTTCCATTCTAAATGACAGCTTTGCTGGGTAGAGCAATGGTAGATGTAGGTTCTTGCCTTTCATAACTCTGAATAGTTCTTTCCAGCCTCTTCTTGCCTGTAAGGTTCTCTCTGAGAAATCAACTGACAGTCTTATGGGAACTCTTTTGTAGGTAACTGTCTTCCTTTCTCTTGCTGCTTTAAAGATTCTCTCCTTCTCTTTAATCTTGGGTAATGTAATTACAATGGGCCTTGGTGTGTGCTTTCTTGAGTTCAACTTCTTTGGGACTCTCTGAGCCTCCTGGACTTTCTGGAAATCTATTTCCTTTGCCAGACTGGGTAGTTCTCCTGCATTATGTTTTCAAATAAGTTTTCAATATCTTGCTCTTCCTATTTTCCTTCTGGCACCTCTGTGATTTGGATGTTGGAATGTTTAAAGTTGTCCTGGAGGTCCCTAAGCCTCTCCTCATTTTTTTGAATTCTTTTTTCTTCATTCTGTTGTGGTTGAATGTTTATTTCTTCCTTCTGCTCCAAATCATTGATTTGAGTCCCCATTCCCCACACATTTCTCCTCATTTCACTTTTCATAGCCTTCACTTTTTCCTCCATTTTGTGACTATACTCAACCAATTCTGTGAGCATCCTAATTGCCAGTGTTTTGAACTCTGCATCTAATAGGTTGGCTCTATCTTTATCATTTAGTTATATTTTTAGAGCTTTGATTTGTTCTTTCATTTGGGCCATATTTTTTTGTGTAGGCTCAGCTGTTACATTGTAAGAGGTGGAGCCTTAAGTATCTGCCAGGGCAGAGCAACCCACCTTGCTGCATGGTGGTGTTCCATATGGGTGAGGAGTCTGAGAGAGAACAATGCCACTTGCTCGACTCTTGGCTGGCTTTCAGTCACTTCCCCTGCTACCCACAAGCAAACTGGCCTTTTTTGGTGCTGATTTCTTGGTGGGTGGTTTTGTGTACATTCTAGGACCCTGTGGGTCTCTCCAATGAACTCTCCTGTGAGGCTGGGAGTTTCTCCCACTGCTGCCGCAACCCCCACATGTGTTTCCAGTCAGAGGTTATGAGGCTTTATTTCCCCACACTGGAACCCTGGCTTGTGTGGTCTGTTTTGCTTCCCAGTTTATTCACGTGAAAATGTGGGACTGCCTGGACTGCCAGCCATCACCTTGCCTGTTCTGGTCCTCTCCTCTCTAGCTGCCTGTCTCCTCCCCTCCTACCCACCTGGATTAAATTTGTTGTTGTCCTTCTTTTGGCTGTGTGAGGAGGCAAAGTGTATCTACCCATGCCTCCATCATGGCTGGAAGTGAATATGTCTTTTTTCAATGTTATGTTTGATTGTCCTAGTGAAGATAGCATGCTCATTTGTATACTTATGTGGTTTTTTTTGCATTAAGAGTCAAAAATGATCTCCCTATTCTCTATCATTTCTAATCAAGAAAACCAATATTTGAACCTTTTAAATTGTAATCAATTAATACATTACTAATTGGTGCCATTTTAAAAAAAAGATGAATAAAATCTTAACCATCAGACAGATAAAAAACTGTCTTTTTGAAACTTCCCTAATTGTACTTCATATGAACTAAAGAATTAAAAGTAAATATGTTTTGCAACATTGCTTCAAGGCTAAACCACACAAAATAGATTAACTGTCAATGAAGAGAGCAAAAGCAGGCAATTCAGTTTCCCAAAAGAGATTTGCAAATGAATTGTCTGTTTGGCATTTTGCATCGATCACTTAGCCACAATAATTAACAATCCTCTTATTTATATTATATTGAAAAATTGAAGTTCAGAATTACACGATCATTTATTTTTCATAATATTAATTACCGCTCATTTTAAATTGCCTTTATTTTGTGTTCTAATAAAATCAGAAGTTTCAATTTCACCAAGTTATTCTATTACTTTACCTTCAAGACATGGATTATAAAGTTCCAAAAAGGCAAGGAACTAATCAGATTGTTCCTTTACTTTAAAACTGAGTGGCATATTTTAGTCCTGCTATGTCTATTACACTTGAGCTCATGCTCAAGGATAAACACCGAGAGGGGGTGTGGGGATATGGTTAGAGATGAAGCACCTGAGGCAGTGTCCCTCCAAAGAACCCATTTGAGGAGCCCTGCTCTATTATGCTTCTAATATTCTGTGTCAAGAAGGATATCCACCATTTCTATCTTACCCTCTGGCCCTAGAGTATGTCCTGCTAGATAACAATGGGTAAAATAATTTGTTTAATTTCAGAGGGTATACCATCCTGCTTTAGCAGGCTCTAGACTGGCTCAATGAAAATGTCCTTTTTTCAAAAAATATATATTTTATTGATTAAGGTATTACAGTTGTCCCATTTTTTTTCTTGCCTTTATTCCCCTCCACCCTGCAACCCCCATCCCACCAGCATTTCCCTCCTTGTTTCATGTCCATGGGTCATACATATAAGTTCTGTAGCTTCTCCATTTCCTATACTATTATTAACCTCCCCCTGTCTATTTTGTTCCTACCATTTATGCTTCTTATTCCCTGTAATTTTTCCCCATTCTTCTTCCCCCCTCCCCATCCCCACCGATAACCATCCATATGATTTCCATTTCTGTGATTCTATTCCTGTTCTAGTTGTTTGCTTAGTTTGTTTTTGTTTGTGTTTGTTAGGATCAGTTGTTAATAGTTATGAGTTTATTGTCATTTTACTGTTCACAGTTTTGATCATCTTTTTCCTAGATAAGTCCCTTTAACATGTCATGTAATAAGGGCTTAGTGACGATGAACTTCTTTAACTTTATCTTATTTGGGAAGCACTTTATCTGCCTTTCCATTTTAAATGGATAGAGTAATCGTGGATGTATGGCCTTGCCTTTCACAACTTTAAATAGTTCTTTCCAAATCATAGGGGTGCCAGAAGGAGAAGAGGAAGAACAAGAAATTGAAAGCTTATTTGAAAAAATAATGAAGGAGAACTTCCTCTATCTGGCAAAGGAAATAGCCTTCCAGGAAGTCCAGGAAGCTCAGAGAGTCCCAAAGAAGTTGGACCCAAGGAAGCACACACCAAGGCACATCATAATTACAGTACCCAAGATTAAAGAGAAGGAGAGAATCTTAAAAGCAGCAAGAGAAAGGAAGACAGTTACCTACAAAATAGTTCCCGTAAGACTATCAGTTGATGTCTCAAAAGAAACCTTTCAGGCAAGAAAAAGTCCTCTTTAATAATTTACATCAAGTTGATTCCATAACGAAGCACATTCTGTGGGCCTTTTCCAATCAGAAATATCTGGATCTTACTAGAAATTTAAAAGTCTCTACATTTATCTTTTTTATACCTCACAAAATTTAAGAGTATTGACAATTTGGGGTTCTAAGATTTGTAGTTGAGTGATAGACTGTCAAAACTATTGTGAAAAATCTCAAAGCAAACATAATTGCTCTAGGAGTTTATTCATTTGCTTATTAGGTGGATACTATGTACTAGGTAGTGCGAATAAAACACAATCTACATTCTGTTCTCAAACAATCTAGTCTGACAGGGAAGACCAGTATGAGAATAATCATCACAATCCCTGAAACACATGGGAAGCCAAGACTAACTTTGCTTAAGTATCAGGGAAAGCTTCACAAGAAAGTAATATGTGAGAAAGAGTCTAAGTGAAGGGAAAAAACCAAGAGATCTCTTGGTTCTTCAAGTAATTTCTAAACTCATAAAACTCTAGTATATTCCAAAGAATGTCCAGTTGGCTTCTGAGAAGAAAAGGAAAGAAATGAACACATTTATAAGTTTAATGCCAAGATAGGAGTTACTTGCTAAGAACTGTGTATGCATTAACATATGTAATCTGAGTAAAAAACATGACACACGCAAGTGACCATATACAAATTAAAAATTGTTAAATTATTTTTCTGAGGAAAATGTGACTTAATAGTCTTGATAAAAAAACAAACATATTTTTTGTTACCTGTAATAGGAATTCTCAGAACTCTCCTATAGTAGTAAAGTGTAGGGTCATGAAAAATACTCACCATGTATAGAAAAATGAATATATGTTTATATATATATATATATATTGCCCTTGCAATTTTACAAACCAGTATTACCTCATGTTATATTGATTCTTTGGACATCTTTTCTCAGAATAAACCTAACATCTAAATATGAGTATAATTAAGCTAGTGGTTTGCTTTATTTAGGTACCTAATTGTTTTGATATTGGATAAGTTATAAACACTAAAGATGTAAGGAAAAACCTAAACAGCACAGGTGCCTAGTTCTCTTCAGAACAGAGTCTTACAGGTGTGTGTGTTATAATAGGTACTGCCTTTCTTTCTGTTTCAACCATTTGAAGTGTTTAGCAAGCATAGCTAGAAGGAAGCTTACATCATCCCATTCAGCCTCTCATTTTAGAGTTGAGAAAGCTGACAGCCAGAGAGGTTATTTGCTAATGAAGTTAATTAATAACTCCCCTAGAAAAAGAAATTCCTTCTTCTACAATATCCAGCTCATTAGGAATCATTCCTAACTCTGTAAACTCTCGAATAATTTGACTAGAACTCCTAGTGACAAAGGAAACTAAAAAGTCTACAGATTTGAACTCATGTATCTTATGCATGAGAAAGATCTTGTTTTATTTTTTGCTTTAAATGATGTTTTAACATTGGCATTTGCTTTACAAATTGAGCATCCTACCACTGGTGTAACAAACTGTCAGAAGCACCTATTGTGTGCCAGCTTTATAATATAAATATTTGTGTAATTTAACAACTGTGTATCATGGAGTATTTGCAGCAAGCTTTTAATCTCTTTTACCTGTTCCACTTTTTTGTAAGCTTCCAGCTATGGTCTCTCATAAGAAATCTGTGTACCACCAAATTTCCCACCTAAGCACTTAACGAGTAGGCTCAGCATCTTTATAATTGTTGTTCATTATTTATGAAAATTACTTGTTTGATGTTTAATATTTATCTCACTGGTAGACTGTAAGCTCAATCAGGAAAATCAAAGATTACTTTATTATATCTTGCACACAATCCTGGCACATAATTACATATCAAGAAATATTTTTGGACAAGTGAATGGAATGCAGACTAGTTTTAATATTAGCTTTAGAGAAAAGATATAGAAATAGAAAAGCTGTACTATGTCACTGGTCAAATGCCTACAGTGTTTTCCAAAGGCACATGTGCCATATCTTAAAATAACACATTTAAAAAAGTTATCTATCACTAAACTTTCTTGAAGACAGGGGAATAATGAAAACTTCATTGAACTTAATTCTTTAATAGTATTTGTCTGAGTTTGAGTCCATGTTTCTCAAGATAGTACTTTTTTTTTTTTTTACCAGGTTTACTAGATCAAATTTAAGAGTAAAATTGGAGAGCAACCAAATAAGGGGGGGAAACTTGAAATTTTGTTACTGTAACACAAGATGATGGAAATAACAATAAAATATTAGTTTTGCTTTTATTCTGGGAAAAAAAAAACACTGTCACTTTATGGTCCAAAATAACACTTATCTACCTACCAAAACTTTCTCATTTCAAGTATTCTCTATATAATTTGTTAGTAACCCTATATTTCCAGTTCTTTAGGCTAGAAGCTTCAGAACCATTCTGAATCCATTCATTATCTCACACCAAACATATACTCTATTAAGAAATACAATTGCCTATACTTTGAAAAATATATCCAGAGGTTATCTTGGTGGACAAAAAAAAAGTCACATATTAATCAACTTTTTTTCCTTCCAAAACAATACCAAATAACTTCAAAAGTACAATAATTCTATGCAAAACACCCCTGAAACAAAACTCTTCATGTGACTTGAAAACGGAGAGCACTGAAATTTCAAAATAACTGTGAGTAGACAGAGAAAAGTTAATGGAGGCCAGAACTCTAACTCTCTCACATTCCTGCCCACTCTTGCTCAGACATAAAACTTTTCAGTGAGCAAAGGCAGAAAGAGAGGACTGTCAAGAGAACAAAGGAGGGTTGCTAGTGAAGTATGAGAGCTGGGATGGCCATTAAAAAAATTAAATCCACACAAGATCTGAATTATAAAATAAAGGTAACTAAGTAGATTATGGTACTCATGACCAGGAAGGCATTTTAAAGAACACATGATTTAAAGACTCATGGGATCAACAAAGGTCCAGGTATGCCATTAAAGTACACTTAAAGATTGTGTATCATTTTAAAAGTACAGGTATGATACAGATAAAAAATAGTCTTTCCAAAGCATGGTTTCTAGGAGATAAAAAGACAAAAAGGAAAAAGTACCTTCTGGAAATCTGATGATAAATGGGGAGTGGGATATGGAAATAATTTTGAAGTTCTGCAAGATAAAATAAAAACACAAAATTGAAAAGTTCACTATTTCTCCCACCAACAAAACAAAATTAACAAACAAAGCCTATGAATCTACAAATATGTAATAGAATCAATACATGTAGGGGAGAAGTGACCACTCTTCCTTATAATAGCATTCTCATTAATAATTGTAGAAAAGATATAAAAAATCATAATTAGACAATTATATACTAGTAATTGTTGCAGACAAAATCCACTGATAGATATTAAAATTAGTGGAGAGATGTTTGAGAAGAAACAGATTTGCATAGTATAAAAATATTGCTTTTACAGTGTAGAAATCTAGAAGACACCATAACCAAGTGATTAAAGTCAACATAACCAGTAATAAGACATATCAACATCATGAGCCCCTTGCACTAAGTATGTCATTTTTATGGTATTATGTAAATAAATGTATTAACTCATTTCAACATGAGAAAACATCAAATTAAAATTAAAATGCATTTGACCAAACAACGGATTGGTACTCTTTATTCATTCACTAATATTAGAAGCAGAAATTTGAAGAGTACGATTTTTCATTAACTCTACCAGATACATCCTTATAAAGTAGATATTTAGCACAAATGTAGTTTGTAGTTTAGCACAAGAGTAGCACAAATGTAGTTCTTTTTTTTTTAAAAAGTAAATATCTCCAGTTAGATTTTTTTATGCAACAACTATTGAGGGCTCCTGGAGAACACATTTTTCCTCACCTTAGGACTTTATTTTATTATTTTTAGAGAAAGAGAGAAAGAGAGAAACATCGACATGAGAAAGAAATATCAATTGTTTGCCTTCTTACATATGCCCTGACCAGGGATTGAACCTGAGACCTAGGCATGTGCTCCAACTAGGAATCGAACCACAACCTTTCGGACTATGGGATGATGGGATGACACTCCAACCCACTGAGCCACACCTGCCAGGGCCTGGGGAATAGTGTGATAACCCCTTTAGTAAGCTGGGATCTGTGTCATGTTACCAAATTGAGTCTCTTACAGCTAAGCAGCCATGATCAATGTCAAGGCATAAATCTGACAACCTAATACAATATTAGAATATGAGAGTACAGTTCATCTTTAGATATATATCACTAAATTTTATTGGACCTTTGTTTACATCAAGGACCAATAAGGTAATAAAAAATTACTCTTGATGTCTTTACATCAAGAGTAATTTTTGATGTTTAGGCTTTTTATTTTCTGAACTTTGTTATTTTCCCCAGTGGATCCATGAAGATCATCATCCTTTCCATAATCCCTTGTAGACTTTTAATTGATTCTATTATGCTTCTCAAGGGAGTTAGAAACAATAGACATTATGTACCTTTAACGGACACAAGTCTTTTGTTTTTGCGATATCATCAACAGTAACTGCTGAATGTTTTAAATCAGTGGACTCATTTTTATGAGACTGCTTTTCTGCCCCCTTTCTGTACTTTCATTTTTTCTTGTCTTTTTTTTTTTTTAATAATGAAAAGGAGGCAATGGGTGTCGGTATTGTTGCTGGTTGACAAGTCCTTTCTAGCACACAAGCAAGCTTCTTAGCAGCCTTGTGTTTTGTTTTCTAATTTGTGGTTTGTTGCCCCCTTTAACCTTATCAAAGCAGTTAAATTTCTTCAAACTGTCAACCAGAGCCCTGTCGGCAACTCAGGGACGGCCACTGCTGACATGACTTGGCAAGGCTCAATTGATCTTTCGTCCCTGGGGACATTCCACACAGCCAGCCCCTTCACCACCACCGGGAGCTTGATTTAAAGTTCAGCCCTTTCTACCTCCTGTGAGGAAGGCAAGCTGTGCTTCTGCAGAGCAGAATTTAAAAATACTTCTGTTTCTGTGTACAACGCGTCAGCTTTTCTGTGGGCCTTGTCGGTGCCTAGGGGAGTGAAGTTCCAGGAAAGTAACTGAGAGAGATGGAAGTAAATCCAATGTATTGTGTGTTTAGTAGATTAAATGACAATGAGACCAAGCCCACCATTGCCAATTCAAATGGCACCTTTCTCTCTCCATCTCTGAGTTTTTCTTGAAACTTGTTATTCTCTGGCCCATATTCTATCATGCTTACAGGCCTATAAGGATAGGTTTCTAGAATAAATTCTTCAAAACGGAACTAGTTGCCTCATACAGCTTCTCTACTGTCATAACCAGAAAATTTTACTAGCCTCTAGGATGTCTGGATTTGAGAATAATTTTCCATTTTAGTAAGCAACCACACTGAACAGTAATTACAAGCCTTCTCCATAATGTACTATATCCCTGAGTAACTTTTGTATCTTACTATTATGGAATTCTTTACAGAAGAAATCTTGTGCTAGAAAATTTTACATAGAGTAAAGTTGTTATTGGTTTGATAATAGTTCTGCATAAAAATCTGCTTTTGAACTTAACTGCACTAAATAATCTGTAGGGTAAAATAGGCTCTTGGGCTACCACGAGCTCTTTGAATAAAAATCTGAACTTCCTTGAGTTCAATCATCATTTATTGAACATCTTCTGTGAGCTAGGCATTGGGCTTACCGTTTGAATCATAAAGATAAATAAGGTGGTTCTTGCTTTCAAAGAGCTCACGGTGCAGTCCAGGGAGCTAGGTAATCACTAACAAAATGCCGTGTGCTAATTGCTCTGTGTATGCAATGGGGATGATGCATTTTCCATGGGTAAGGAGCCATAAATCCTCACACTCCGAGAAGGAAGCAACTTGAAACTTTATTACTGCTGTGATGTAGCTATTACATGAAACTCTAAATTGGTGGAATAAATGACACAAGATTCAAGTAATTTATCTAAAACCTAGAGGTTCTTGGCTGACCAAGTTGTGCATGATATTCCCACACAGAGAATGTGATATCCAGGAGCTTAGATGGGAGACTAGAGAGTGCCAGTGGTAACACAGTGACCGAGAGGCTGCTTCCGACTCAGTCCTACCCCAACTCCTGCTCTCTTATCAGCATACCACAAATGCACACTTCCACTCAAAAAGCACCTCCTCACAGTTCTGACTTCTCCCTTCCTTCAGTAACAAAATTTTATTTCCTCTTTCATCCCCTCTTCTTCTCTCCCTATCTCTGTCTTGACATACACACACAGACAGACAGACACACAAACACATTGTATTAATATACATTATATATACATACTCTTGTAAGATTTTACTCTCCAATTATCTAATAGGTTTACATATAGAGCACCCTACAGTTACTGACAACTTTCAGCTTTCTGTCTCTCAATCTTATTTAATTTCATAGATCCATCAAAATTAATGACCTTCAAAATTGTGATGCTCAACCATTGGTTTAATGTTCACAGGTCAAGAACATACAGGCATATCTCGTAAGATAGTGATTAAAATGATCTTCAATACCTTATTTGTTCATAATATCATCATTGAAGACAACTGGATTTCAAAAATCACAGGAAAAATTCAAGATACTTCACTTTATAAAGAGACCATACATTTTTAAAAAATCTAGGATATTAGGTACTACAGGAGTCTATGAAATTGCCAATTGGTAGAATTTTAAGTACTGTCTTCATTGCCAGTTATATATCCCTTTGGGAATATCCCTTCATTTTCACTTCACAATCAAACTGTAATTACTATGCTTTCTCTGTAACCATTTAAAATACATTTCTAGCTATATCATTTGGTGCTTTTTTTCATTTTAGAATTTGCCAGAATGTTCCATGTGACTTTTATTTTCTCAGTAGAATTTTTAAAGCTATTTTCAGAAACTATAAATTTTGTTATGTGACATTTATAGGAATTTTTCATGATAGCATGGTCAATTTTAAACCAAGAGCTAGTCACTCAGTAACTCTCATTTACACATTTCACAGCATTCAACATCACTTCCTTGAAGGTTTTGCAACAATTTCAGAATTACCATTTATTTTCTTGATGTGCCCTCTGAAAGGGATCATGAGGGACCTTAGGGTTTTCATGTAAAATTTGAACTGAAGGGGTGATGGAGTCCAGCAGTTACCTCCCATAGTGATAGCTCTGGTTCACTGGGACCAACCAAAAGGGCAGAGATCAACAGGCTCCCCATATTTGGGATTTGGGAATTCAGTGAGGAAGAATACATTTCATTATACTTAGTGCCTTAGATGTCAATGACATGGCTGAAGGAATGGGAAGGACCAAGGGTATAGGCAGACAGACCAGTGAGGAGTCTATGGAAGTCGTCTGTTTACAAATGATGAGGGCCTTGGCAACAAAAATAAAGAGAGATGATTTTTTGCCAAGTATTGAGAAGAATGACAATTCAGGACATTTCAATATGTCTTCACAAGGGCACCTCCTACTGACTCTGTTGTGATCATCACCTCAGAGAGAACACATTTCCTCTAAAGTGGCCCTTTTACAACAGCCTCCTACCTGGCCATTCTGCCTTTAGTCTTCCCACACTGTCACATGCTGGAATAATCCATAAATTGAAAATAAAGTGCTTTTGTAGTAGCTCTGTTCATAACACTAATTAGAGTGGGAATAAGAGCTGTGTGTCTCTTCATCATCTTCAGCCAATGAACTTGGAATGTTTAGGATTAGACAACTAAAAACTAAACAGGAGGAAAGGTTATGTTAAATTGGTAGGTGAGTAATCATTATACATCATACAGTTCTCAAAGTATTTTCACATTTGATTTTTACAACACTTGGTAAAGAAATTCATTTTCAATGATGGATATGAGACTCTCATATGACAGATTTAATTATCTTGCTAAAAATCATAGAACTATTAAATGTTAGTAACTTTCAGCAGAGTACAATAAAGTTCCAATTATTAAATAGTTTCTTCTTTTATCCAAACTCTTATTTCCCAAATTAGAGACAATAAATTATGAGATCTAAATACACTGGAATTTATGAGAATAATACATAGAGATTATAGGAATTTCTAAGTTTTTACACTATGAACTCGATGTATAGTTGTCAACTTTTGTCTTTTGCATGCCATAAAAGTTCATAGAGCACAATCTAAAAGAAGTTTTTAATATTCATTGTTATCAAGAATCAGGACAAAACAGTGGAGTTTCCATCCTTTAAGTTTACGTGACATCAGACTAGCTGGTGTGATGTCATAAACAGCCCGGTAGCCTTCTTCTCATCGCTGCCGACAAATCTCAGTTTTGTTCCTCGGAAATAGGCCTAGCTCTCAAAGGCAGGAGATCAAACTACTAGAGAAAAGACTGACAATATCAATTCCTCTCTCTCAAGCCATGTCCAAATAGTAACAATCCTGTCTTCATTACTCAGACCTTGAACTTGAGCTTCTCTTCCCTGCCTTGCTTCCCTGCAGATGCACACACAAATGCACACACATCCAGAATCTAGGGCCTCTGGCTCAATTTTAGACCCTTCTACTCAAAAAACAGCTGCACCACAGTAGGAATTTCACTGGACTTGACATTGGAAGACCCACAATTAACTCCTAGTCCTTCCTCAGACAATAAGCACAATCTTTAGCTAATATTTGTTGAGACTTACTTAATTACACACATTATTCTTAGTACTCTACATGAACTAACTCATTTATTTCTCATAGCATCAATATCAGCTAAGTATTATTATTATTATCAACCCCATTTTACCTCTACAGGGCTCAAGACACTGGAGGACTGGGATACTTGCATAAGCTGGTTAGTAGCAGAGTTAGGACCATTGGCAACTTACTAATTCTATCTGAACTCACTTCTTCATCAATGAAATGAGAATAACAACAAACCCCTCACAGAGCTGTGCCTGGACTATAGAAGAAAATGTATGTTAAAATACTTATTAAGCTGCAAAAACCTCTATAAGTCCAAATAGTGTTGTTACTGACTGATGTCTTGATACCACACTTAATCAGATTCTAAATAATGTCTGGCCCCAATCCATGTCTTTCTCAGACTTTCTAGCTCCTTTCATTCTGAGCATCCACTTCCATTTGTAGCCTGAAGTTACATATTCATTGACATTACCAATAAGAACCTCCAAGCACTAAATCAAATAAACAATTTTCCCCAACTGTATCTAGTCAGCCAATGTGGGTGTGCTGAGTTTATACATTCCTTAAATGAGAACTGTCTACATGGCTCCAGACTATAAATTCATGATATAGACAATCATAAAAGCAATTATGTAACAGCTAATATCCCCACAAGTATGAGAATTTATATTAAAAATGTGTTCCACAGGGGATAGAACCATCCCATAACTAATTAAAGAAAAAGCAGGAAACAGTAATCAAAGGCAGGTGAAGTGTGGCCAGCACAGTGTCATTTGACCATGTGGTTTGTGTCTCTTATGTGCTTGTAATGACATGCTGTTCTCACATTGAAAAAAAAAAACACTGGATCCATAAATCGATCTATGGGACCAGGGGAACATTGTTTGTCTCAGTGTCTCTATTCTATGTTAGCCAGAGTGTCCTTCTGATCCAGCCTTCCTTTACATTTTTAGTAAATACTTGTTTGCAAACTGTGTTTTAAAACCTTTTGCTCTACTCTGGACGAATTAAATAACAAATTGAGGGTGAGTGGAATCTTTCCTTTCCTGTATAAAAGAAAAGGAACTCTATTATCTTTTTTCTTTTACTTTTTTATTGCTCTTCCATTACAGTTGTCCCCATCTCTCTCCCCACTCCCTACCTGCCCCCACCTCCCACATTCAATCCTCCCCCTTATTTTCTTTGTCCATGGGTCCTTTATACATGGTCCTTGACTTGACCCTTCCCCTTCTTTCCCCTGTTGCAGCAAGGCTGCTACAGTGCCATAGCCCTCCTTTATAAGCTGCCCATAAGATTATATTGGAGTACCTGGAGTAGCCATATTAGCAACAGGCAGAATGGGCCTGCTGGCTCTGCTTTTGGGCCACAGTCTCCCTTCATGAGGTGAGACCCAAAGGAGAAAGACAACAAGGCTTATAAAGCATCTTACAGGCTTCTTTTCAAGTCTGCCTGCCTATATTCTTTCACTGTTAAATTATACACTAGCCTATACATGAAGAAGTAGGCCCCAAAGGATTGATTTCTCCAAGGAGCATAGTTGAAAACAGAACCCAAATTTCCTGACTTTGATCCATAGTTCCTCAGAGTGAACCAACACTAATGAAACTTAATCAGCAAATATTTACTGATCTTTTTTTGTGTGCTAGTGAGTGTAAGACTTGCTCTTTGATCAAAAGGACCTCATACTCTATTTTTGAAACTAGATTTATATGTGTAAAAATTTTACACACATATATACGCAAGTTACTGAAAAACTAAAGTATAAAGTTATCATAGTGCATATGAAATGAATTTGCAATTTGCAAGTTTTAGGTATATATGATAAGCTTAATATATTTGGATGAGGGTATGACTTCTGAGTAGGAACAACATCGAAAGTTTGATCAATTGTGCAGGTTATACATTTTTATATTTATACATGGGTCAAATAGGTATAAGCAGAGAAGAAGAAGGAAGGAAGGAAGACATGAGGGAAGGAAAGAAGGAAGGAAAAACAGTGGGAGGAACTGAGGGAAGAAAAAGCCATAATAATGGAGCAAAGTGAATAAATATATAACTGTGAAAAAGCTTAAGTATAATCACTCTTAGAATTTATTAAATACCATTACCTGATCACTGTTCACCCTTTAGCACACTAGAGTCAGTTGTGTGACACACCCATTCACACTTTCACTAACATATAGTCATACTGAGTGGACTACTGAAAATGGTTTCCTTTGACAAAGCTTATGAGCCTTCATATTTTTATCAGATTTCACATTTTTGTCAGGCCCATAAATTTTTCTTCATCATGCAAATGGCAATCACTCCAATGGCAGGCTTATCCCACCAGCTCTCTAGATAACCACAGGCATGTCTGAACCCACAGCGTATAAACAATAGAGCCTTCCTTCTCTAATTATTTTTCCAAGTGTGTGTCTGTGTATATTTGTGTGTATAACATACACCAACATAGCACATGGAAATTCACCACAAATGTTCTGTGAGTAAATAAACCCAAAGCTCAATTGTCATATTTGCAAAAGCCATTAATGTCTCAAGCCAACCGGTGAATTGATTATAATTCTATGGAAAATATAAGATGTATTGTTAAATTTTTACATTGACAATTATTTTTTTTCTCAGCAACATTTGCTAACTGGTATTCTTTTGTAATGTACATGGGCAAGTGTTAGAGTGAGTATATACTCTATCATCCAAATCACAGCAGTTTTGGGGTTAAGAAGAATGAGATAAAATAATTACATTGGGACAACAAGCATAAGCCAGGTCTGTCACAAGTAAACAGGACACTATATGTGGTCACTCAAGCTAGTGACCATAATGTTAGAAAGTTTATGTTGCCAGTGTGAACATTAGTATAATATAAAGTGATGAGGAAATAAGGGGGAATGCATATGTGGCAGATATTAATGGAAATGCTTCATTTTTTATTTCTTATTTGCTGCCTTTGGGGGTTTTATGAAATAATCATTATTCTGTATAAAAAACGAACACCAGGATCTCTCACTGTTTTTTTTTTTTTTCTGGTTTTTCCCTCTGCATCTATTCACACATCCCATCACATACGGAATGAATTGCATGAATCTGATACAGCATTAGTAGCTAACTTTCTAAACTCTGAAGAAAATGTGCAGCTATGTTCAGCATTTATCAAACTGGTCAAGGGAAGCAATTACTAAAATAGTTCCATTCAAGACTACCAAGTACAATCTATTAAAAGCTGTTGTAAATGCTTCAATGCCCAGTAATAGATAACTATTCCATGCTTAATTAAAATTTTAATTGTTTTAACTTTATAGTTTATAATCCAGATTATGGAATATATGGTAGACTCAGAGTTGTGAAGCTATGAAAGCATCTTGTTACTCTTTATAAGTATTTAATAGAGAGAAGCCAGACTTTGCTGGTCATAGGCTTTGTAAATTGTCATGGTAACAATTAGCATGCTTACTCTATTGACGAGTATAAATGAGAATTTGGGGACTTCTGCATTGATCTAGTATACAATTTAAAGGTTCAGGGAAATGCTGGAGAAGAAGAAAGCTAGAGAAAAGGCCATGATAAAGCAAATATCGAGTACTAGAGTATTATGAAGCAGCAAGAAGGGAGTAAAAGCAGAGTAGCTTGGCAGAGAAAGAGTTCAAAATATGGAGTAAAACCAGGTCATGAAAGGTGTTTAGGTCATGGAAGTGTTAGGTGGGCTAAGGCAATCAAAATAATGGCTCCCTAGGTGTTCATATCTAAATCCCTAAGGCATGTAATTTTGTTACCTTAAATGGGAAAAAAAGGACTTTGTAGACATGATTAAACAAAAGGTCTTAAAATAAGGAGATTATCATGGATTATCTGGATGTGTTTACTTCAGTTACCTTGGAACCTAGCTGGTGTGGCTCAGTGGATTGAGAGTCTGCCTACAAACCAAAAAGTTGCTGGTTCAATTCTTGGCACATGCCTGCATTGGGGGGAGGGGGGGTGTGAAATGCAACCAGTCAATGTCTCTCTCTCACATTGATCTTTCTCTCCATCTCCTCTGTCCCTTCTCTCTAAAAAATAAATAAATAGATAAAAATCTTTTTTAAGGTCTTAAAATCAAATAATTTATTCATGTATGGTCAGTTGAAGAGATATGGGTCAAAATGATGCCACGTAGCTGGCTTTGAAGATGGAAGATAAGGGTCATGAGTCAAGGGATGTGGGTGGCTTTGAGAAGCTGGAAAAGACAAGATGGATTGTCTCGTAGGGGCTCCAGAGAGTAATGCAGCCCTACTAGCACCTAGATCATAGCCCAGTGGACTTGTGTTAGATTTCTGCCTTAAAGAAATATAAGGTAATGAATTTGTGTTGTTTTAAGGCACTATGGTCATGATAATTTTTATAGTAGCAATATAAAACCAATATAAAGATTCTGAGTGGAATGATGATATGATGATATCTGTGATCCATGTCTCAAGTGATTTCTCTGGCAACCATGTGGGGAATATATCAGAGGGGCAGCAGGAAGACTAGTTAAGATGGTAGGTGAAAACCAACCATAGTTGCTTGGGCTAGGGTAACCAAATGATAAGAAATGGTAATATTTGTATAAAATTTGAGTGTAAAATAAGCATAAAGGTAGTTTCTAAAGCCATAGTACTAGATTAAACTATCCTGCAGCAACAGTCTAATATAGTAGCCACTAGTTACACATGGCTATAAATTAAAATAAAGTAAAATTCAGTAGAATTACACTTTCAACTTTTCAGTTATACTAGTCACATTTCAAGTTTGCAATTGACACATGTGGCTAGTAGCTACATTACTGAACAGCACAGACAAAGAATGTTTTCATCATCACAGGAAATTCTTTGGGACATGACTGATGGTAGTGAGACAAGATGGAGAAGAAATAAACAAGAAGGATCAAGAGCAGATCCCTGGGTTAGTCTAACTCTCAGAGTCAGGGATAGACTAAAAAGAAAGTCATCAAAAGAGACTAAGAGTGGTTAGTATTTACCTTTTCCAAGATTCAAAGATATCAAAACACAAATTAGAGACTACACATAATAAAAAACTTAATTCTATGTGTGATTAACATAATTGTTGTTTCTACAAAGATTTAGCAGTTGAGTCAACTAGTAAGCTGGAGATATTAAATTCTCTGAGATTCCAGTTGTCATTAAGTCCCTTCTAAAATGGACCTTTGCTCCGATGGACAGTCAGAAAAGGAGGGGGGCCATGGAGAAGGGCATGGCATGTACATGAGTAAAGTATGGCTGCCTTTGCAGATTTGTGTCGGACCATCTTTGAAAAAGGGAGAGGAAATGGGAGGAGGGGCTGATAAAAAAGGAAAACAAAGTTAACTTGAGCAATAAAACCAACACATTATTTTTTTTGACCATTCCCAAAGTCACAAGAAGCTTAACATTGTCTCTTTATTTTTCTTTTTGTTTGATAACTAATGATTTATGTTGTTAATAAATGATAGTGGCTGTGGATTTTTCAAATATCTCTTGTTCTCAGCTGCAGTAGTGTGTTTGGTGTCTCAGAAGCAGTTGACCTCTGATGCCGTATTATTTGATGGTTTTGATGTGTTCTTTAAAGGCCAGAAAAAATCAAGAATCTTACACCGACTCAGACCTTAGGTGAGAGACAAACGGGACTCTGAGACTGGGAAAGTACTTTAAGAGCTGGAGATTCTGAGAGGGGAAGCAAGTAGCACAGGTAAGGGGAAGGGCTCCATTATTTTAATTGTTATAATACAGTATATATAACAGTTATCTAGCAAGTATTTCCCAACTTGAGTCAGCTCTTTGATTTTTTTTTGTTTTTGTTTTTTGTTAGGAAGTAATGAGCAAAAATTGACTTGAGTTCAGCTTTCCTTAATTACTGCCTGGGGAACACCAAATGAAGGAAATTGAGAAAAAGAATTGAATAAAATTAACTAAGAAATATAATATTGCTGAAAGAAGAGAGAAAAGAAAAAGCCAGATATGAGTTTCATTCATTCGACACATTTATTGAGCATTTACTGTTTGTCAATCTCTATCCTTGGTTTAAAGAGTGAAATGAATGCAAGACATAGAGTTTTTGCCCATGGAACTTACATTTTACTCTACACAGGCAATTTTTTTAAACTTCTTAGTTTTCTTTGTGTTTTTTAAAATAATTTTTTAATTTTTCAATTACAGTTGATATATAATATTAGTTTCAAGCATATGACATACTGATTAGACATTTATATAACTTGTGAAGTGATCACCCAATAATAAGTCTGGTACATATCTGACACCATACATAGTTATTACAATATTATTGACTATGTTCCCCATCCTTAAAGAGTGTACCTTATATTCTTCTGCCAGTTTTTATTACTGATAATATGGACATCTTAATCTCCTTCCCTTTTTTACCTTTGGCCCCAACTTCCCTCCCATGTGGCATAAAAGACTTAATGGTACAAATTCTGGGTTTTTAATTCATCTAGAGGATTTCTCTCAATTGCAATTTTAAAACAACCGATATCTAAGACCAAAGATTCAATACTTGTCATGATCTCCAGATTTGTACATGATAATTTTTATAAACTTTTGTTAATATATTCTTGGGTTAAATCCCAGGAATACAGATAACTCTTTGTATCTTTAACTAGTTTAGCCTCCACCTCTATGGTAGTATATATGGAAAGTTCTATCAAGGGCAGAGCAGAGAAACCAATATCAAAGAGCTTTTTCTCTATTTTTTTTCTTCTAGGAGCTTTATGATTTCAGTTCGCATGTTTAAGACTTTTATCCATTTATAGTTCATTTTTATGAGTGATGTAAAATAAAGGTCTAATTTCATTCTTCTAAGTGCGGTTATCCAATTTTCCCAACACTATTTTTGAAGAGACTATTTTTTCCACACTGATTATTCTTGGCTCTTTTGTCAAATACTAGTTAACTGTATATGTGTGAGCTTATTTCTAGGCTCTTGATTCTGTTTCATTTATCTGTGTGTCTATTTTTATGCCAGCACCATCCTGGTTGGATAACTATAGGTTTATAGTATACTTTAAAAGCACAAAGTGTGATGTTTCCTTTATTCTTTTTTCTATTTCTGTGAAGTATGCCATGGTAAATTTGATAATGATTGTGTTTAATTTCTAGATAGCTTTGGATAGTATGGACCTTTTAACAATATTAATTCTTCTAATTCATGAACACATATATCTTTCCATTTATTTGTATCTTATTCAATTTCTGTCATGTTTTGGAGTGTAGAGCTCTTTACCTGCCTTGGCTAAATTTATTCCCAAGTATTATATTGTTTGTGATGGTACTATAAGTGTGATTATTTTCCTTTTTTCTTTATTTTTCAGATAGTCCATTGTTAGTATATGGAAGTGCAACTGTTTTTATATGTCAATTTTAGGTACTGCAAATTTACTGAATTTGTTTATTGTATTCAATACTTTTTTTATTGGAGTCTTTAGGGTTTGCTACATATATAAGACCATGTCATCTACAAACAGAGACAATTTTGCTTCTTTATGACCAATAATGTCATACCTTTTACTTCTTTTTTGTACCTAATTGTACTAAGACTTCCAGCCCACAGTCTGGGTTTTACGACTAGGTAGGCCATTCACTATGTTCTACTGATGGGTGAGGTTACTGGCTAGGCTCTCTGGGCGGGGTCCCCAGGTGTACCCTGCAGTTGGATGGAGTCATTGTCTAGGCTCCATGATTGGGTGGGGACTCAGGCTTTGTTTAGCAGCTGGGCAGGGCTGTAGGGTGGGCTTTGCTGCTAGGCAGGTTGAAGACTAGGTTCTGTGCTTGGGTGGTACTGTAGGCTGGGCTGAGGTGCTGTCCAGTGTCTCTCTTTAGGCTCCCTTGCATAAGGTGGCCAGAGGCTGTGCTCAACAGTTGGGCAAAGCTGCTGGTTTGGCTCTTAGCCTGAGCAAACTTGTAGGACAGGTCCATGTTCTTTGGCTAAGTTTCTTGGTGGGATGAGACTGGAGATTATGCTCAGCAGTTGAGCAGAACTGTGATCTTTCTCATCTGCCCAAATAGGCTGTAGAGTGTGTTTGTTGGTTGCCAAGTATCTGTGGCCATGCTGCTATTGGGGCAGGTCTAGTGGTTATGTTCAACAGTTGGGTGAGGGTTTGAGCTTGCTTCCTGGACTAGATAGGCCATAGAATGAGCTCCATGGCTGGTATGGCCTATTAGTCAGGGTCCTGTACTGGGTAGAACTGCCCACCAAGCTCACTGGCTAGATGAGGCCATCAGCTCGGCTCTAAAAATGGGCAGAGCCACTGGCTGAGACATCTACTCAGGCACAGCTACAAGCGGCAGTGCAGGCTGCCCAGATCTGACCTCTGGTTGCCGTAAGCACTGCCCCCTTTTTCATTTTTATCTGATCCCGAGTTGTTAAGCTCTACAGATATAGCATTGATCCCCATGATACAAGACCCAAGCAGGCCTTCTGAAAAGTGTCCTGTAACACAAGGAAAGCTGGATATCCACCTTGGCTCCCTTTGCCCCCAGGAGAAGCCACATGCCCTGAGGCACCCCCTTGTTGATGTGTTGTAGTGGCCTGGGGGAGGGCAATGGGGTTGATGTAAAACTACTCTTCTTACCTTTCTAATGTAGTTCTTCTTGGTCTGTTTATCAGGTATGTGTTTCAGTCTTACCCCTGGGTTCTGGGATTCTCACAATTTTGTATCGTCTGTGAATAATTGCCCATTGTTTTTGTAAGGGGGACCGAAGAATGGAATCAACCTATGTTGCTATCTTGATGACTTTAGTCTGTTCTGAGTACTAACATGAATGTTTCACTAAAGCCTTTAGTTGAGTAACCAGCATATAATATCCATTATTATTCTTATATGTGAGTTCTTTTTCTGGTTTCACTGTGGAACCAAAGCTTCTGAAATAGCTTCTGCTCCACTCTATTTTTTCCACTCATTCTGATGAAGATACAACATCCTATTAGAATTTTGACATACTTTGTGATTTTGTTTTTCCACGCTATTAATCAAGAAGTTAAAACATTATAAATGTTGTAGTTATGAAGTTATAATTATAAAGTTTAAATAGTCCTAAAAATCTATACTAAAGCATATCTATATTCTCCTTTGGCAAGCAAATAAAGCAGAAAGGTATTTTTTTTTACTGGCTTTTCTCTTGGGTGTTCTGGAAGGTCTCTTGTCTGGAAAGACAAGAGTCTTTCCCAACTCTTGTTTTATTTCTCTACTTCACTATGATTCTCTCCCTCCTGCCAACCTCTGCACCTGATAAACAGACACACAAGTACTTGCACAGTGAAGAAATGCTCATGCACACACTGAGTAGAATGTGAGCAGAGAAAAGAAACAAGTTCATAGCAAGGGGATGAAACTGAGAACCTAAGCAAACCTGTGCTCCAGTCAAACTTGTTGAATGCAAGCAACAGAAACTTACTCAAATTAGCTCCAATGGAAAGTGGCAAGGGAAACTTCTTGTAGTTTCAGAAAGTAAGGAAGAGTTAAAACAAGCAAACAAAAAAAAATCCACAAATGTCAAAGGAACACAAGAAAAGCTCCCCACTGGCCAGAGGTGAAAAAAAATTGATCAATAAGTAACGTAGCATTGATTATAAACTAAAATATAAAATAAATATGCATTACTTTCTATATATCCATTATATGGCTGTAAATAAATGATTGAATACATAAATATTTGGGAGAGGAGAGACAAGTCTGCTCTGCAGAAAAACTCTAATAATATATATAGATATTCTGTTTCCAAGGAGAAAGAGAATAACTCCCCATTTCTTAGTTATGGGCAGCACATAGAGACTTCCTTCTAAACTGTACAGTATGAAAAGAGTAGACAATAGATTAAATTTATAGTGGAGAAACAGGACAAACCCAGGTGATCAAGTTCAACATCACCAATGACGGGCCACCTTGATAGCATGTACCTTTGATGTGATGTGGTGAGAATGGCACTTTACCTCTGAGATCTTCCTTTCAACATACATGACCCTGGTGTAATCATTAGGAAAACAACCCACAGACAATTCCTAATTAGGATGCATTCTACAAGGCAGCTGCCCAGCACTCTTCAACACGGTTAGAGTCATCCAAAACAAGAATGATGAAAAACTGTAACAACCAAGAGGAGATATGATGATTTAAGTAACATGGTGTCCTAAATAGGATCCTGGAACAGAAAAAAAAGACATGAGGTTGAAAACTAAAGAAATCTGAATAAAGTATGTACTTTACTTAATAATGTGCACAATATTGGTTCATTAATTATAACAGATATATTATACATAAGGCCTTAATAATAGAGAAAATTGAGTGCAGGATTTCTAGGAGCTATGTACCCTCTTCATGTTTTTCATACAAGTAGAACTATTATAAAAAATAAGTTCATTAAAATAAAAAAGTTGAGGGAGCACAGCCTGGCTGGTTACTGAAAGTGAAAGGGAATGTTCCAGAATCTGCAGCAGGACTCATAGCCATAGCCACGAGAATCAGAGTGGGGATGAGAGAGGAAGAAGGTCCCGCTTTCTGTCTTCCAGAAGCTACAAGATCACTTATCTGTGTCCTCTGCCGAACTGGCTTCTCTTTTGTGACACACTTCATCTAACTAGGAACTAACTCTGCATGGTCCACATGGCTACCATCCCTGACATTTCAATCATTGTATCAGCTTCAGTAAGTGCCTCAGCCACCTGAACTCAAATTCCTTTATTCAGATTAGATATAGAATGTGATTAGCTTCCAGCCAGCCTGTAGTTTTTCTGTCCTTGAAACAGGTAAGCAACCTTAATCCAAATGGTCACATTGGCAGAAGGAAGTGAAGGACCACGTGGTAGTTCTTTCTAGAACCCTCAAGAGAAAAATTTTAAAAGACAGCTGGTGGGGATGGGGGAGGATAGTGGAATAGGTTTAGCACATATGACACAAACAAAATATAACTGTATATTTATGCTATAAATATATTATAAAGTATGCAAGTTTTATATATAATAAATATAAATTATAAAGCCTAACATATATGTAAAGCTATGGCATAAATTATTATTATAGATTGTCACAATAGAGTGACACAATACCAAACACAAAATCTTGGTGTCATCAGATAGAAAACATGAACTTAACTCAGGGTTCAGCAGACGTGGGCTGGGCTGGGCTGGGCAGATCTAGCCATGCATGTGTGATCCTCAGTGGAGTATTGCCACAATCATGATGTCTGGGGGTACTAGTTGTCAGCTGGGACAGTAAGGGCATCTAGGCCACATGTCTCTTATTCTCCATCAGGCTAGCTGAGACATGTTCTCACAGCAAAGTCAGAGGAAGAAAAGAGGAGATGGCAATGGCTTGTACTTTTACAAGCCTCTACATGCATCACAACTGGGAATACACAGCAGACAAATCAAATCACCTGGCTCCACTGGGAACCAAGAATACTAAGGACTGCTAAGTAACATTGCAGAGGCTGTGGCTAAGGGGCGGTGACAGGGGGTGAAGAATTGGGATTATTAATACAATCAATGTACCACATAAATAAAATATTAAGGTAATCAGATGGTGGGATTCATTTGTGAAGCCCACCCAGGGGAAGGAATTTTGAATAAATGTTTAAGCCAAATTATAGGAAAGCACATATAGATATAGTCATCATACAGTCTGATTTAAAGGTATTTCTACTTTTGCTATTATGGATAAAGGGATCAAAAGAAGACAGGCTATAGCTTCTTCTATGTCCTGGAGTGAAATTATGATTCAGTTATTAGCGCTGCTGCTCAGTAGCCCATAAGAAGTAATGCTGCATCCTTCCATTCGGCCTTATCTGTTGTGACATGGCTCCAGGGAGCTGATGCATGTGAAATTCATTTCATGTCTCATTCACAGAATGCCTGAGTTTTTAAAAAAGATTTTATTTCTTTATTTTTAGAGAGAAGGGAAAGGAGGGAGAAAGAGAGGGAAAGAAACATCAATGTGTGGTTGCCTCTTGTGCATCCCCTACTGGGGACCTGGCCTGCAACCCAGCCATGTACCTTGACTGGGAATGGAACCAGTGACCCTTTGGTTCAAAGGCTGGCACTCAAGCCACTGAGCCACACCAGCCAGGGCAGAATGCCTGCCTGAGTTTTGAAAATACCTCTATGATGTTTTGGGTTTCAGTTACCTAGTGTGTGATCTCACAAACTCATGGTCTTCAAAAGAAAGAACATTAACTTCTCAGAAGCTTGAGGTTCTTTGTTATGAAAACCCAGGAGGACACACAGGAGCACATGGGTCACGTTTGATAAAATGTCATGTTATTTTACGGGCAATAGAACTTTACGTTATGCAAACTCAGAGTTGAATAGATGGCACCAGGTTCAGATAAAATATATCAAAACCATCCTATGTATAATATATTAGCAAAGAGATCACAGTCTTCCCATATCTCAGGTTTCTTAAAATACTTTGTATAAATAAAGAAGATGACATTTGAGGCCAAGGCAGCAACTAGATAAAAAAAAAAGTGCAACTAAGAACAAATAACATTTTTCGACTCTAACAAGAAAAATATAAAATAAAATTACATCTTTCTTCCATTAAATGAGAAGAGATAAGAATACACAAAAGAGATGGTCAAATATTTAACATCCTTTTGTTACTTCTGCAGTATATTTCCAATGTTGTAATTTATCAGGTCTACTCCTTTCCATGCTTGCCATAAGCCACCTGAATTACACCTGATTTTTTTTGTTGTTTCTTGTCCAAAATTAATTGAGAATAGGGCAATGTTGCAAATGCTTGGCATTTTCCTCATGCTCATGGCAGATATCACAGGTCTATTTGGGGGCTCTTCCTAGTAGAGGCTAGATCAGGTCTCAAAATCCACCTCAATTTATCCCCTTGGTTAACTCCATTATGAGATTAGAATTAGCAACAAGGGAAACCATCTTTGAGTCATTCACACTTCCTCCTTCCTTACATGTTTACATTTAGCCAATTCCTACTCATCCCTCAAATTTCAGATCACTCGCTTCTCCAGGAAGCCTTCCCAGAGAGATCATTCTAACTTTGGTACATCTGTGTCCTCATAATACCCAGGCAAACCTTGACAAAAGAGCTATTTGCACCATATCATCTTCTACATTCAGTTCTCTATCCCACTCACTAGTCTCTGAAAGAAACATAACTAAGAAGAGAGAACAAGTCAATTGTGATTTGTCTGGGAGTGGCAGCCAAATCTCACAGCGCAGTGCTCAGAACGTGGTGCCCACACTTGAGGTGACTGTGTCCATACCTGCTTGGTGAGAGAATAATTAAAAAGTGAATGAACTTGGAAAGAAAAGCCCCACGTTTGTATCCTTCTTCTAATCCATGCTCCTCACCCAGAAAATGACCAAGTGTTGGTGACATTTTTTCAGAGCTTCTTTGCACCAAAAATAGTCCGGCTGGAAAATAATCGGTCTTCTACAGCACGCCTCTGAAATTCCTGGGCTAAGGTGAGGGGGTGGAGAGGCACTGTGGTGCTAACAGAAGAGACTTTATTTTGGGCTCCATTGAGAGCACTGAGGATAGAAGTTTGTTTATTCGGGCAGATGAGTGGCGCAACCAGAGCAGTGGTGCTGAGAATCATCTGGAGACCACAGCTTACCTGTGTCAGGTTACTTACAATTTTTGAGCTTCTTTTTCTGCCCTAGGGATAACAAGAGCTATCTTTCTGGAGTACTCTATGGGGCTGTTGTGACAAGCCAGCCAGATCACTGCATTCCTCTTAACCTGGAGAACACACTGGTGATATTAGCAGGACCCTAGCAGCTGCTGACGGCCAAAGAATAAAGTTGGAATATCTGCCAGCATTCTTTTATTCAAGGAGATGGGCACATGTTAATTCTGTATTAAAATAAATATGTCTATACATGTATAAAATGTAAAACGCTTATGAATATTTATGATAAATCGCAGGACTTCAAAGAAATTTAATGCTAGGATCAGGGAGCAACAGACTATACCTTAATTACCCAAGGATTCATATTTACTTTCCTCTGTTGCTAAGTTTAAAAAGTTAAAATAATCCAGGATTATGGTAAATGAGTTCAAATATCATATAATTGTGTCAGATGGTCAGAGTTTTAAATTTTAAAATGATTTAAAATTTGACAATTTTTCCTTAGAAACGAGTCCTGTATCTTGAGTTTGTGCTTATAGATCCTAATCCAGTAGAGGTTAAGCTGTCTTATTTTATAGCCCACGTATAGAATTCTTAAAGCATATTTACATAATTATTTCCCTGAGCATCTAATTAATTTATATTTTGCCATTCATGAATGCCAACTATATCACTTTTTGGCAGACCCTTACATGTAAACAATAGGAATGAGAAGGAACTTTAGACTTCCTGCTCTGACTCACACATACAATAGGGGTGGGAACTCAGACTGCAGAACAAATAAATCACAACTCCTCTGGTGTGGAAGAATTTTCAAACACAGCATGCACAAGATGCTATTCTGTGTTTGCTTTTAGGATTTGAGAAGAAATTCCATGTGAGTGCTTTGTGAGAACAACAAATTGCCACCACTGTTGAATTCCATATAACAAGCAGACTGCTGCCAATGTGATCACATTAACACTGCTGCTTAAAGAGATACCAGTATGTTCTCCCCAACTCACACACGTGCCTGAATGACCACACAGACATACACACGCAAGGCTGTTCAGTTGATGGTGAAAATAAGAAGCTATGAGGTTAAAAGTCATCAATCCAAAGTATAGATGATATGTGGACGTATAGGGCTACCACAAATGTAAAAGAGAAGCCAAGCACAGAAGATACATTATGAAGAAAGAAAAACAGAATTTTTCAAGGTAGACCTAAAATTTGACTATGTAAAATACCTGACAAGAGGTGTTGTTATAAGCTGATTAAAAAGTGTCTGCATTTTCCACATTCTATCTGCACCTGCTTCTAATTTCTTTTAATTTCTGTTTCATATTCTTTGTGAGTGAAGTTTTGGGTTGTTTGGAGAGTGTTTGCGTTTTGTGCTTCGGGGCTGTTTACCATTAAAAGAAAAATACAGGCAGGACAGGAAGACCTTAAGCATCAGAGCCTGGAACAGTTTTAAATACCATTCCTGTGGTTTCCTTTGAGTTCTGAAACCAGAAAATAGATCCTAGAACAAAAATGTTCATATTTATGAATTGGTCTCAGAAGGCTAGCTATTCTTTGTCAGCTACAAAATGTCCTATCTTCTGATTTACCTGGAGGCGCTGATGCAGCTGCAGATTGTTAGAAGAAAGCCTTTCCTTTCTTTGCAAGACCCAAAGGACAAAAGATGCTGTTTTTTCCCCTAACAATTTATTTTACAGGTTCATCTTGATTTAGTGATAAAGAAGAGTACTCATACTTGATAAGTACTTTGGGCCTGATGGTAAATGCCATGGTTGGGTATTATTTCTATTCAAGTGTGCAAAACCCTGGAGATTTGATTGCTAGCAGTGGACTGCGTTATCTGAATAAGACTTCTTGACCAACTTCAGTGGTCCATCTGTTGAAATGGTTTGATCAAACTGTCCACGAGGTACCTGCAGTTCCAATGCGGAAGACCATATGATTGTTGAGAGATTCTTAACCCCGTTGTGACTTCTAGATTAAAAAAATCTAATTCTAAAGCCTAAAGATACTGAAATTATATCCTGCACTCTGGTCATTTTTAGCTCTGAGGTCAGATTGCCACCAATATTCAGGAGGAGATAGTGACCGCTTCACCTGAGTCACATTTCTAAAGAAGTCTCTTTCGGACTGTTGAGAGTATGACAACTGCATAAGCAGTGAAATTATTTAAGGAATTAATATTGGCCAGTAATGTCAAAAACAGTCTAATTCAGGAGACAAGCAATGATAAAAATAATCTGCATGTATCTTAAGTTGTCAATGCAGTAAATCTTTGAAGAGATGTGCACTGAAAACTGAGTCCAACATGTGGTCAGATTAATATTGAAATCATTCAGGGATTAAATTCAAAACTAAAAACATCACACTCAATCAAGATCCAGAGTGTCCTAGATCTGTATTCCATACACCCCTTAATAGATGTGTGTGTTTTTAACGTTTTCAAATTGATCTGCTTTAAATAACACTGAAAAGATGCATTCAGAATAATCAGGAGTTTTAGGTATAATTCAAATCTAAGTGCCATTGAAAAGACAATACTAATGAACTCAGGGCTGTTTCTCTAGTATCGTCGTAGCAATATTCATTTCCTCCCACGCATGCACAAATCTATTCAGTTTCTTGTAAGAAGACACAAATTTAAGGGTTTCTCTAGGTAAGCAAATGTTACCATATTTTCATTTCTACTGACTCATCATGACAGGGATTAGTGGGACTTAAAAGAGAAATATCAGGAAAACAATTTGTATGGCTGCGAAAGAGGATGAGGAGAAGCCCCTAAAACAGAAGACCTTCCTTTTTTTTTCTTAGAAACAGGAAGAGGGTTTGCAAGCCTGTGAGAGGAGATGCTGAGACCTCTCTCCTACAGGCTTTGTCACAGAGTGCTTGCTCTCACCACAAGACATTTCTGTCACTGCTCTCTGCTGGTCTCCTCTTTGCATTTAAATAAATCCACTCATTTCTGTTTTTCCAACCTGTTGGCTCTTGCTACCCTTTCTCATTCTTCCCAAAATGCTCTTTTCTGTTTTTTTCTCCATTGTTAAAGAAAAAAATTTAAGGTAGTGTAGAGACTTTATTTAGGGGACTACTGCAGTAGGGGGATTTGCAGTAGGTGTGAGGGATTGGGCTCAACTATGAACACCAGGACAAGTGGAGATTTAGAGCCAAGGAATGAGGTTGAGGTAGGAGGTGGTCAATGGATGGGACATTATTAAGAGTAAATATCAGGCTAAGGGGGTTCTTGCTAGACTAATTTAACAGGATTCTCGCTGACAGCAAGCCAGAGGAGAAAATACCAATGGTAGAGCATACGGAAATTTGATCCAATATTAAGAGTTTCCAATATTATTAAACTGACTCAGCTTGGGTAGCTTGCTAAAATGGGACTGAATAAGCCAAAGACAGATCAAAAGACTGGAGCCTTAAGGGTTTAGAGGAGCTTGGTAGTTCAATTCAAGGAGAGGGTCACAAGCATCCTCAGTACAACCCCTATAGGCGGTGCCTCTCCAGAAGGGTTGTACCATAGTCTTCCCTATAAGTCAGGGCACACCCCTGACTAGGGGGAAGTAGGTTGCCAGGCCGAGTTTATAGCCAGCAGCAGCAAGGAAGGAGGCGAGATCTGTAAGAGCTGTTCCTCAAACTTAGATTTTTTTATACTCAGGCTCACATGAGATACAATAACAACATTATATTAATATCCTATCCTCTAAAATATCACACACAGTTAACACAAAACAATCAATGGGGGTTTAATGAACCTGAGTCCCAGAGTCTCAGTCCCAGGTCGGGGAGACAGCATCAGTGAGTGGGTATCTCAGTGTGATCAGAGAGGTCTCTCAGACTGGAAGTCCTGGAGCTCAGTTGGCCAGAGCTTGCTGTGGTTAAGTGGCCCAGAGTAGTGTGGAACAGCATCTCACTGTGGGAGATTTGCTGTCTCAGTGGTGGCTCCGAAGTCCACTGCAGTTATACCCAAATTCTTGGGACCTGATTGAGCTGGGGCTCAGGGCCAAGAGCCCCCAGTGCTCTACCAGTAGGTGTGCCCTCTCTGAAGACAGGTCTGTGTGCTGATATCTTGGGTATGCTGCCCTGGTAGACATTTGGCAGGGTACCTGGTGTGACTTAGGTAGTTTCCTTCTTGAACCAAAGTGTCACGGCTGACTGGCAACCATCTCAGTTGATGTGAGTGATGTCATTTTGTTTTATGCATGTTATGCTATCTTGACAGGGGCAGCACTATTTTATTGGTCTTCCTCTCCACAGAGAACATCTTTATCACTAGCCAAAATAAAGCAAATGTTCCCTGAAGCTCCACTTTCCAGTCCTCACAAAAGGTACTCTCCAACAGGTTCTTCTTTATCCTCAATGTCTGGGAATAAATGTGCACAATTATAGTCTCCAGACTGCTCAGGGTCCTGGATAACACTGCTATTCCCAACATAAGAAGCAGTTCTTGTTTTTTATTTCTGCCATGTTATTTCAGCAGAAACTTAGAGTCATTTTTATTCTTTACTGTCTCCCACCTTCAACTGATTAGCTATTTCCTTGCATTCTACCTCCACAACATGTTCCCGACACTATGCCCACTTCCCACAGTCCTCATCTTACACCACCTCACCATTTCTCTTTCCTGGATTCTGTCAACAGTCTTTCAACTGGTCTCCCCACTTCTCTTGTTACCTTCATTCCCTCCAAACTTTTCTCTACACAGGTGGGAAATATAGCATTTGGAAAATAAAAATTGGATCAGATCATTAGAAAAAAATTTTTATTGAAGTTTCCATTTTATTTAACATATCTCCAGCTCCTTGCTTTGGTCTATAAATCTGTGCATGACTTGACTCCATCTTTCTCTTTCTCTTTTTTTAAAAAGATTTTATTTACTTCTTTTTAGAGAGAGGGAAAGAGAAGGAGAAGGAGAGGGAGAGAAATATCAACATGTAGTTACCTTTCTTGCAACCCCCCCCCCCCCCCCCCACTGGGGACCTGGCCTGCAACCCAGGGATGTAACCTGACTGGGAATCGAACCAGCAACGCCTTAGTTCAATCCATTGAGCTGCACAAGTCAGGGCCCATCTTTCTCTTTAATTCATCTTATTCCAATTTCCCTCTAGTTCATTTTGGTACAGCTCTCCACATGTCTCTTTCTTTTCCCTTTGAGTCTCAGGGTAAATGTCCCTTCTTTATAAAACATCCACAGAGAGACTCTGTTCTTCTCCCTCTCAACCCCTTGTTTGTTCCTTCATAGCACTTAATAAAGTTGAACATTGTGTTTGGCTGCCTCCCCCAGAAACAATTAGCTCCAAAGAGACCAGCACCTGTTTGTCTTATTTATCACTGTATGCCTACTATCTTAAAAATTGCCTGATGCATGGTGGATACTCAATGACCATATTTTGAATAAATGAATGTCTCCAAGGTGCTTCCCAAAAGTTCCTTAGACAGGAATTTCTAGTAAGAGTACAGTAGTCTTATTTAAAAATGCTATTGTCTTTGGTTTTATAGTGATTTAAATTATTTCTCACAAATATATTCTCCACTCAATTTCTCCAACCATATTCACATTAAGTTTATTGATGAGTATTGATCATTAATAAGGTATAGATGGCATCAATAAATTAAGAAGAGATGTGTGTACAAAGAAATCTACTTTTATGAACTATTTAAGCCTGTTCTCCAAGCTGCAGCACAATCTTATCAACAAGTAGAAAGATAATTTGAGTAAATAAAATGTAAGTCCTATGTTTATTGCTATAACCAGTGACTCCAGGATTACCTTGGTGCAAATACTGACCCAAGAGCAAAGTAATGTGTCCTTCCACAGCCTCAAATATCATTAGGAGAGAGCCTGCCCTGAGGTCATGTATGTTCCAGCACAGTTCCTGCCAGAGGCAGTGATCAGTGGTGGGATATGGCCAACACAGGGCTCAACATGCTTTGGGAGGCCAAGACAGCTGGCTGAGGCAATTTGGCCTCAGAAGAATTGGCATGTGCCTGAGACACACAGAGTACATTGGATTACCTTCCCTTGCCCAAAATAAATTAAATGCTGATCAGCATTTCTCTTGGGATAATCCCGAAATTGGACCTGTGATCATGTCATCAAATATCCACTCAAGAGAATCCAAGTTACGCAACCTGCCCCACTCTGGAAGGCTCAGTCACGTACACATTCATGGTGGACTTTTTGGATGAGCTTCAGTAGCTGCTTGTCCTAAAGAGATGAATACAGAATTCGTAGGCAGCTTTTTGTGTCCGCTCTTTTGAAGGTCATACAAGAATTTCTGTTACTGAAGAATTTTATGTAATTTGGTTGGTAGGGGTGCTGGTATCAATGTGGGCAAATTGTGATCTCACTGTAAGATTTTGTTTTCATTTTCAGTCAGTCACCTTTTCAGGATAAAAGGCTTATTTGAATTAATTGTGATGAACGTACCATGAAACAGTTTATGTGACAATAAGGTTAGTGAACACAGTTCGTACTTCCTAACACTTTAAACAGAAGTAATATATCACTTTCTCAAGAAATCTTTCTAATAAATGATGCATATACTAATTTTCCTTATTTGCTGTTTTTTTCATATTAATAATCCCAGTTATTATAATTGTTTCTTATATTCAATTTTAGGGACTTTATTTTCCTTTTAAAAATAATATGTCACAAATTGAACATGATGATGTAGATTTATTCATATCAATGTAAACTGAGACTATACTGCAAAATAATAAAGAGAAAATTAGATATAAAATCAGAGCTATATTCTTTTTAAAAGAAATCTTAAGTTCTTTGCCAGGTTTTTGTGTTACTGGAAGGTCCTTACATTTGCTTGAATGCTGTTTGGGTTGGAGGAATGCTGGGAGCAAGTTTGAAAGTAGAAGCAAAGGAAAGATCAAATTGTTCTTCCAAATAGACTGGAAAGAATTTGGAGGGAAGAAATCTAGGGAAATTAAAGAAGAGAGATGAGAAAAAAAGAAAATAAGATAAATAGAAAATAAATGATAAGGAATTAGAAAAAATCTCAAGTGGTAGGGTAGTTAAAATACTATTTAAAAAGAACTTGAATATGCAATTTCAAGTTTCTTAAATTTTTGCAAGGTAAACTTCTTCCATCTTCTAAATCTTTAATTAAGTGTAATATATTTCTCTGTCCCTCTCTCTCTCTCTCTCTCTGAAAATCATAGAAAGGCCCAACTCCATCCACACACCATGTATCATAACATGAGCAAGGGCACCATGCTTAGGACGGAAAATAATCCATTACCTGGGTTAATTAAGTGGAAGTAAATCCCAGAGCACAAGCTGACAATTAGGACATAATCCTTTTATGATTTTAGAATCATTTATAAATCATGTCAAACTTGGAGAAAATTTAAAGATGAGGAAATACCTTCTATACTACAGTTTCACTGTGGAAAGGCTGCTGGCAAGCAGGGAGAAAGCCACCGCTAGAGCGTCTCAGTAGCCAAGGCTGGCCATGCGTGGAGGAGATACAGTGTGACGTTGACATTCCTCAGACACATAGTCAAAAGGGGATCATTGCAGGAAGGGAGGTGAATGCATGTCTACAAGTAGCATAAAAGTCCAGATACAAGCAAGAAGCAGATTTAATAGAGACTCATTTGGAGTGCGGGCAAGAAGGATGTAGCAACAGAAAAATGAAAGCAGAGGATCCAAACAGGATTCAATGGAGACCAAGGCCCGAGAAAATCTGATCACAGGCTTCCGGGCCTCCATGAGTTCTCTTGTGTCAAGTAACCAATATTTAATCTGACCAATGCAGGTACATCATTTGAGTGTGTTGTATTCAATAAAGTAAATTATAGAGTAAACCCATAGTGTGAGTTCATTCACATTGAATAATCCTGTCTCTTTTTTTAAAGTCTTGGCCCTCTAAATTTCTTCAGAACATGGTGAATACCTATCTGGATTGGGAAACCCCCATCTGGCAACTCTTTGCCTGATTCTGTAACCCAGAGGAGGCAACCCAGGTTAGTCAGAGTCTGTACAAAGCACTGCATCAATCTGTTTCATTCTTGCAGGAGTTTAACGTGTGATGCCAAGTTGGTGCAGACAGTGGGAGAAAAAGAAGACCTGGAAGGTACATCAATATAATACTTATCCAACAGTTTCTCTGCCTCAAACAATAAAGAAGATTATATGGTGGCAGCTGGCAATACAAAGGGAACCTTAGGTATTGATGCCTTATCTAAAACCCTTTCAACTAGAGTTCCATTATAAAAATATTCATAAAAACAGAATTAGGATGCTTCTTTTGAAGCATTATTTCATAAAAAATTGGTTAAGCAGTAAGATATTTAAAAAGATGAGATTCAATAATTGCCCTACATTTTTTAAAAAAGCATTTTCCCCAGGTAATGAAACAATAATAACTACAAAAACCAAAGAACTCATGACACAAAGGGACCAATTTGGTGTTTCATCATAATTCAGATATATGCCCTTGTTATGGCTCTAAGTGATGTTCTTCTCTTTTATCACTATGAAAATTGAAATCAAATTATTTTCAATGTATTTTTAAAAGGTGAATGAGCCCTTCTAGCAAATAATAGAGGTATCCATATCACATAATGAAACTGACCACTGTGCTGATAGAAATCTAATTGCTGATGAATGGTATTTTAAGAAATCTTTCTTTATTCCCTAAATGCTAAGTACATTGCTTTGCTTTGTAAGAAAACCTACTCAACAACCCCACAAGAAGTTATGAATGGAAGATAGCTAGTTCTAGCCTCACATTTGAGGGTAGACAGATGAAAGATTTGTTTTGAATTTTTATTTTATTTTCATTAAAAAGGAAAAAGGACATACTGGCCTCAAATGTAACTGAATAGAGTAGATGGATTACTAAATGTTACATACTCTGTGGTCAAAAGGAAGTTTGTGTAAAGGAAAAGCAAGATGCCATTGGTTGATGAACACCTGAGATTTTCTGAACAAAGAAAACATTAAGATTTAGATTCAGTCCTAATGAAGTGGACACTTAAATGGGACAACTAGCTGGTGCTTTTCTGGAAGGGCATTGGAGTAGGCTCTCCTTTGACTCTATTACCTTGCCTCCTTCCAGTCACAAGCCTGAAATTTTTGGGGGGGTTCTACCTTATTTACTCCATCATTTTCAGAGACTGATGGAAAGGGACTTGCTCAATGATCCTTGATCATATGTAATAGATTACAGATTAATACCCCTAAAACTGATCCTTTTTTTGAGTGTCTACTTCATTTGTTATCCACAGAACATTTTGTTTCCCTGGGTTACAGCCATGGCCAGGCCTGTCATACTGAAATTTCAAACAGGGCTGATGATACTGAAAAAATTCCATTGCAGAAGTTCATATCTGTGGTAAGGCAGGAGAGGATGGATCCAGAACAGATCTAAAATCCAGGTGAGGTGGGGTGATGTAGATCCACTGGGCCACCCTTCTTCTTCACCTTAAAATTATTTTAAGTAGGTCTGAGCTCTTTTGAGCTGGTGGACTCTTCATTCATGCAAGGTCCTAAAACCATGAAAATCGCAGCCTCCCTTCCTGAGAGGTAAGGGAGGCTCTGGAGAAAAGGTCCTCTTATATCTGTAATTTCAAGCATATTATTTGCACTGCTTATTTGCTTATTCAAAAGCAGAACAAAATGAAAAGGTAATTCCAGCCAAGTCCAAGTTGTCATTTCAACCAAATTTTAAGCAGAGATAAGCCTATAAGGCCGGCCTTGGCTCACCTACCTTCTACCTCTTTTCCTCCTATTGTGGCCTGCAGCTGACTACCTCTCCAGTCTGGTACCTGAGCAAGGAGAGCTTGCTGTCTAAGATGGCCATAGGAGCAGACAGCCTTTCTCTGTGGTTGGCTCCCGTACATCCTGGCAACTTCATGGAAGTCAGACTCTTCCTTGGTGGCCCCCAAATTTTGGTGTTCTGGTAAACAGGACAGAAGACACATCACTGTTTATGGCTTATCTGTGGAAGTTATTGAGACTGATCAATCCCACTGCATATTATTGATTACAATGAAGTCACAATTCTGCCGAGGTTCAAGAGGAAGGTAATGAGGTTCCACCTGTTGATGGATCAGTACAAGGTCTAGAAGGGCTTATGAAACAGGATGTATGTTTGTGGCCATTTTTGAAAAATATAACCTCTCATGGTATGTACATCACACCTGAATCCCCTGATCATGGATCAAAAGGCCTCAGAAGAGAAGAGAATGGAGATTCTCGAACTTGAACTTGCATTCAGAATCACCTGGAAGGTTTGCTAAAACATAAATGGTTGCTGGGTCCTACCTCCAGAGTTTCTGATTTAGTAAATAGGTCTTGAGATTCTGGAGTGAGGCCTGAAACTTGCAGTTCTAACATTGTCAGGTGATGCTGATACTGCTGATTCAGAAATCTGGCTTGGAGAGCCGTTGGAATAGAGCTAGAGGAAAAAGGCTAAGATAAAGGTTTGAAGAGACCTGAGTAAGACAGGATGAGCCAGTGAAGTTTACTGACAATAAGCACAGAGTGAGGCTGGAGTTGCAGAAGCCAAAAGGAGACAATGTTCCAAGAGAGGTCAAGGAGGCAAGAGTTCTTTCCTGGTTAATTCTGTTACCCAAACCTCATTACCTTTCTTTCATACTATTGTTCTGAAAGTTTGTAATTTAATTCACATCAGAAGATAGGATTTGCTTTTACTTTGTTTTGACCTGAATTCTATATGTAGACCCTTCTCCTGGCAGACACATTTCAAAGTCAAATTTACTTGAATCAGATATATAAATCAAATAATACGTCATAGGCAGAGGAATTGAAAGCTTCTAATTTTCCACTCTAACAAAGGGTGGCAATAATCCATTACTTCATAGGATCAATGATAATATGTATTTGACATGACATGACATGATATTATATGAATTTGAGCACAACTAATTTTCTGGGAATCTATATGCAAAATAAAATAGTGAAGTCAAACCAATATTCTGACTAAAAGATAATCAAGGAATTTTATGATTTTCTTACTCTATATCCACCCATCTTCTCACACTACACTGTCAATCCTCGTTGAGTATGAGACATAAATAGAGCCTTGTCTAGGCAAAGGGAATCTCTCTAGACATAACTCTTGGAACTATACCTTCCTCGAGAGTAGAGAGAAGACTGTTACAACTTTGTAGAAAGTGTTTAATTTGACATTTAAAGAATCCTATTGGTTTAAACATATGGAAGAGAAAATAAAAAGATGGTGATGGCATCAGTGAAAAAACTGGAAGTCAACAAATTTTCTTGTAGCTGTCTCTACTTTCTCCAAAGCTAAGCATTTGCCTTGTGTGCATGGAATGGGAAAGGACAACCCACAATCACTTAAGATCCAGCAGCTACACACTTTGCACTCTGACAGGGCTTCTGAGTTTTCTCTCGGTGTTTTTGGACTCTTACTTGTTGTTCAATCTTTAATGTAAATCTCCATAAGAAAGTTCATAGCCATCCATTCTTGTCTGCCTTTTTTCTTCTACTGACATTCCCAGAGATAGGTCAGTAAGAGACATATTACAATGTCTAAAAATAAGGCTTAATTCCCCCACTATAATTGTATAATAATATTTCCTTTGTTAATAGCATCCTTGTTTAAATCCTTTTCCAAATGAATTCACACTTTATTTTAGAAAGATACCCCATCCCACCCCTCACAAGTAAGAGCTACCTGCTCTGGGGCTAGGACTGTGCTCTAGCAAAAGGGTGAAGATTGCTGGAAGGCTTTCTACTGACTACATCACCATTAGCATTCCATCAGGTGGACCGAATCTATACCCTTCACCACTGGCACAGTACGAATGACAGCTGAGGCCCCTCATACTCAGCCTTCCCTCCTCCTGATTGGCTCGGAGGCTTACAAATGGAAGGGCATTTACACAGCAGATGGCAATCATTGCCAGCCTTGGACTGGGAGTGGGAAGAGAGGGTGGGGAGGTGGAGACCGGCAATGGTGGGAAAGCAGGGCCAGACAGGTACTTGGAGTTCAGCAAGGGCAGAATTGTGCCTGTATGTAGAAGTTTGTAATATATGGCTGAAAATGAGTGGTCTTTATGTGTTAAAAAACACCAGGGAGATTAAAAGGAGAGTCAGCTACCAATGTGGGTGATAAAAAATAAATAGAAGTGAACGAATTTGTGAATAAGAAAGACACTGAGAAATATTTGATAGTACTATTTCACAGTTAAGTTGATCTGTACTATTTCCACTTAGCCAATAAATTATTTTTCTTCCTCTTTTTTAAAAAATAAAATGACATTACAATGGTCATTTGTTCTCGTAAGATCATACACAAGCCTGGACAATTTTAATTTCCCTGTGTCCCTCAGTCGCAGGGTAAGAGCCTTTGTGCTACCCACAGTCTGTGCTATGCAATTTCTCTCTATGCATCTGTGCTATTACCCAAGTCTTACAAGAAGGCAAGGAAGCAGGTAAACTAGTAGTTCTAGAGTCTCAGAAGAAAGAAAGAGATCAAGATCGTTCAACATAAAAGAGAGTTTTCAGACTTCCAGACCATTCCATCCACTTTATAAAAGCAATACAGTAGACAAAGATATGTTCATTTCCATTTCAATAACAGTATGTACCAGGATTGTTTTGCAGGAAGGTTAGCAGAACCATCCATCGTTTCAGCAGAACTGCAAATTTTCTTGTTCACCGTTGATAGATTTTTATTTTAACCATAGAAGTTCCTCTCAAGGGACTCTATTAGGGCCACTGTCATTTATTCTGCTCTGTTACTTCTCCTTTGTAAACTTTGATGTACACAGACAACACATTCTGGCTAGGGAAATTTAATTAGGTAAGTCTACAAATTAATTGTTGCAATTAGACTGCTTCTAACAGCCTGGTTATGAATTTATTTATGCAATAATTATTATCAGATGTTGGGATAAAAGCCTGTAGAGCTAAAGGTGTTACCTTTCAGATGTGTGCACAGCACTTAGCACTCCACATTAATTAGTCACAGAAAAAAAATAAATAAAAGCATGCATTTAAAAAAATAAAGAAGAAAAGAAAATATTGCCTTCCTGGTCTTACGTACAAACAAATTTTGAGAAGCAACTCATGAACAGAATCTGAATAAGATTGTTTTCTTTGCATATCAGCAAAATTCAGGATGTTAAAGACTACATAAATCACCATAAAACAATTTGCTAGTATATAGCTACTTGAAAATACAAACATCAAGTCTGCCATATAAATGACGTCTAGCTCTTTTGTTGTTGTTTGTGATAGTGATTGCAAAGGTATATTTAAAGAAAATGATGATTTTTCAGTAAATTTTATATTTAATCTTTAAGATCATTTACCATGACGCATTTTACAGAGATCTCCTAAGGGAATAACAAGGGCTCTTTGAGTTGTTTTCTCAAATCTTTTCTTCCGTAACCAGGGGCATTGTGGCTTTTAGTAGAAAGATCTGATACCTCATCTGGTGAAGGCAGAAGTTTATGCACAGAAGTTTGAAAATCCAACAGTAACACGAGAATGAATCTTTGGTAGAAATACAAATAGATGTAATCTTCCTGAAGGACAATTTCAAAATGGATTTTTAATCACATTAGAATATTCAGTATTTTTGACTCAGTAATTTAAAAACTTGGATTCAAACTGAAATAAATACCAAATTTAAAAATAACAATAATACTCATCCCAGCATCAATAATAATAACCCCCAAATTGTAGCAAGTTATGCAGTCATTAATATTAACATTATTATTATTGTTATCATATATTTTAAAACATGAATAAGCAATTCCTTATTTTATTTATTGCTACATTCATTTAACAAATATTTATTAATCAGTTACGAATGCAAGGAATTTGTCTCTGTATTAGGGCCACAAACAGAAAACTTCCTACTTTCAGAAAGCTTATTTTTCTTTGAAGGGAGATGTATAATAAACAGGTTAAAAAATAAGCAATATCATTTCAGAACAATATCTAGGTGGCAGGGATTTAAGCAACATGAGGCACTGATAGTGTTTGGTGTGGGAGTGTGGAGTGGTACTGTTTTGGAAAAAGTAGACAGAAAGGCCTTTCTTAGATGGTGACATTTGATAAGAAACCTGTATTAGTGATTAATAAATGCATTGCTGAAAAAATAGGACACACCAATATTTTATCATTTATTTTGTATAATACTGACCTACTGTATTTTGCAAAATAATAACAATAAATCAGTTCAGAATTCACAGAATAATATAAAATCCAAAAAGCTAAATATTTATTAATTCCAACAATAAAAATATATAAATGTATTGCAACATTGACTAACTCACACATTTGCAAATAAGCATTAGTTGTGGTCAAACAAGCATTATCATTCTAATATAAATTATTAGCTGATAAAATAATAAGTACAAAATTCTTTATGTGTTTATGTTGGCATACTAAAGGTATTGTTGTGTTTTCACTGGTAGAAAACTGTTGTTTTTATTTCAAAAAAGTTGTACTTTGTCATTTCTTGTGTTTTATAATGTTATATGAAACTGCCTGAATAAATATCAATACTCTCAACATTTATATCCCACTTATTTGAAATATCCTTGGACTGAAATGAGAATTATTATTGCGATAGAAGCTGTGCAATGCTCCAGTCGTTTGTCATCTGTTGGCGTGGACCGCTCCGGATGCGTACACTGGGCTCTGTTATCTTTTCATAGAGACTGAATGATTGAACTTCGGTATTAATTTCAAAACATCCATGATTTAAACTTCAGATCATTTTTATTGGTGCAGTGAGAGTGTAACACAAACAAAAATACCAGAATTTCACTTCATAAAAGTAGGAAACACGCTGTAAACCCGGGGCACCAAAAATCAAGTGTGAAGCTCTGACGTGGGAACTGATGACACAGGTGTGCCCCAAGTGTGGTTAGAAAGGAAAAGAAGGTTAGGGTTTTCCACTGGAGCTGTGAGCAGAGGACAAGATGTAAAAGATTCTCCATGGGCTTAAGTAAAGAGTTTTGATTTTTATTCAAACTATCATGCTTTCACAGAATTTGTAATCTAACTGAAACCTGATAATATGATGAAGAGTGAAATAAAGATACACAATTATTATGCGGAATGATGATAACTATGACTTTTTATAACAACAGATAGGACTTTTTAAAACTGGAGGAAATTAAGCTAAACTGCAAAGAGTGTTCTATAGGGGAGAGATTATGCATGTTCATAATCGTCTGTACTTACATGAAAATCTTTTATGATCCATATGTATTGTTTTAGAATGGAAAAAGCAAACTTAAAAAAATCCCTAACAGTTTTACTCAGATCACATGGAATACTTTTAAACAAATAAACTATACAAGGTGGAATTGTTCTAGTAATAGTTTACCATGAAAGAGCTAAGTGTGAAACGAAAAAAATAAATAAATAAATAGAGATGAGGCAACAGAGAAAAACCCGAATGAAAAGCTTGTTGGGTGGTGCCCAGCAGTGCGTTCCCATGCGGGCCCTACAGAGCCCCGTCTCCAGGAGAAGCAGTGGCGCTCCACCAAGCACCGTTCTCATGGCCATTCCCTTTGGGGTTCACTACATTGCAGTGAGGCTCCCTTTTGGAAATGCCTAAGATATATTTTGCATATACAAAGTTGTTGAACAATCCAGGAGTAAAGAACACTGAGGAATTTTATTTAACCCAACTTTTCTTGAACTTAAAAAAAAAGACTTTGAGGACTGCTTTCGAAGAGCATAACTTTGGGGAACATCGCCCTGGAGAAAGTCCGTGTCCTCTTGAAACCTAGATTTTTACTTAGAGTAGGGGGGGCAATGCTTAAATGGAGAATGACTAAATTCTCCAATGACTAAATGACTAAATGGAGAACAAGAGGTTAGTTATTGATTAGCTTGAGCAGTAATGGAGGCAAGTCTGTACTAAAACTAGACGTTTATCCTTGGTCCCTTAAATGACTAAGAGGTATCTAAATTAAAGCTGATGAAAATACCTGAGTTGGATTCTCCCTTCTCAATACTGAAAATCCAATTAGAAGTAAGGGAGAGGGGAGTGCATTTAATCAGGAGAATGGAAATTGGAAATGGAGGAGTAACTGAGTCAGTGTGTACTTTAGTCATTTCATATCAACAAATGCTTTTCCCTTCCTCTTAATTTCTCTGAAGTTATAACCCTCCCTTCCCCTTTCATTCAGTTTTGGTTAAGCTTCACAGGTTGCAGAAATGTTTATGTTGCCCTCCGTAATGTCATCTAATTACCATCAACCCTTCCTTGTCTACTGGTCTTTGTCATCTGTTTTTCATGCCTCAAGCTACGTTCCATCCCACTCACCACCCCCACCCAGCTCCCACACACATCCTTTCGCTTTAAAATGTACAGAGATCCTCATCATTGGCTCCCTTGGGACAGGTCTGGTGCTAACATTTGCTCACCCTTTGTCAGGTTTAGGTGTGTCAAAACTCCCAGTCAAAAATAAAATACACAGCAGAAATTGAGGTCAGAGTAAAAAATTAAGTGCAGCATGGAACACTCAGTTCTGAACAGCACTTCATAACAATTACTGGCTGAAAGAAGTTGCCCTAAAACTCATTGGCCAAGAACTTACAAAATGGTCTGCTGCTGCTGCTTCTCCAATTCTTTGACTTAGATCATAAGATAGCACTCAAAGCACAGGTGGTGGGGAATGTGTGTGTGTGCACATGAGTGTACTGAAATGGACTGCTTTATGTGAATACAGTGGGAAATCTTCAGGGAGGAAGAGATTATATTGAATGAGCACTGTGCAAGGATGGCATACAAAAATGGTGTCTGCATATCCTTCAAAATGGCTCTTATGGTTTCCAAGGCTGGTTTTGTTCTCTCTGTATCCTCATAGAGAGATATGTACTGAAATTCAGCTCTTGATCAGAAAGAGAACACAATTCAAAGATGTGGTTTATTAGATCATATTCTGCCAGCCTAACTTGGACCTTTGATCCTGGGAATTAAAACTTGCTACGATCTGAAATACTACTAGAAGATGACTAGTTCAGTCAGTATCACATGGTCGGGAGATCCAGCTCCACCTGGTACTAGCTGAATGACCTTGGGCCTGTCAATCATTGCTCAGGGCCTCTGTTTTCTCATGTTCAAGGTAAGGAAAATTATAGTAAATGCCTCACCTCACAGAACTGTTACAAAGATCAAATGTATTTGTCAGTCTTTTCAATGGGTATCTGGCAGTAATATGCACTAAAAAACTTGAAATAAGCAAAAGCAAGTAATTAAATGTTATTCAACATAGGAGTCCATATAGATATCAAACACCTTATTTTTACCAGTTTGTTCAGTTCTAATTTTTCAGAGCTATTCACAGGGTTTTGTTTTATATTTCTCTTTTGGCACATGTGTATGAATACTTCATGAACAATAGAAGTTCACGGACATAGAAATGCTGTGTCATGGAGTGTGTACATTTTTAAGGCTCTTGGAGCAAACCACGCAGTTGCTCACTAGCATGCAAATATACATTTTTCAAACTAACATTGAAAATCTTTTTTGTCATTTTTGCCAATTTTTATGTAACAATCATATTTTGCTGTCGACTGAGCTTCGATATTTTTCTGTTAGTCATTTTATGTCCTTTTTATGAATTGTCTATTTTTGGAAGTGTTTCTGTTGGTCTCTAAGAGTTATTTACAGCTGAAAATATGAATATATTGCCAACTTATCTTCCCAGTTTCTCTTTGCTTTTTTTTTCAAAGATTTTATTATTTATTTTTAGAGAAAGGGGAAGGGAGGAAGAAAGAGAGGGAGAGAAACATCAATGTGTGATTGCCTCTCACGTGGCCCCCACTGAGGACCTGGCCTGTAACCTAGGCGTGTGCCCTAGACTGGGAATTGAACCAGCAACCCTTTGATTCACAGTCTGCACTCAGTCCACTGAGCCACACCAGCCAGGCCTCTCTTTGCCTTTTTTATGGTGTTTTAATACTCAGAAGTAGTCATGTGCTTGTGTATGTGTGTGCACAAGTGTGCACATGTCTGTGTGAGCATGTCCCTTGTGTAGGAGACCATTCTGTGTGGTGAGGGCTCAGCTCCCACTTGGAGATGCACAGCACCCACACTCATGGATAGGTTCTCCCGTGGGGAGTCAGGCCTGCAATGTGCCTAGGCCTCTTTGAGTCTTGCTCTTGCTAAAAAAACTCCCTTACCCTGAATGGAGGACATTTACTGCAAAGTAACTTCCTAAAAAACATGCTAAATCTTCCAAGGATGAGTGTAACCTGGTTCAACCACTTTTGCCTTTTCATTTGCAAATATGCCACTTCTGTGATGTGATTAGCAGCATCCTCTCTTTTGTTTTCTGTAAAAGGTAACCACCTAAAGTGAACCTGTGCATAGTAAATGAGGACCATCATGTAAGGTGCCCAGAGATAGAAATAAAGGCCTGTCATGGAGGAGACCGTGGCTTTTGCTCCCCCTGAGAGAAAAGCCAGGGTGTCCCTTTTCCTCTACTGGACTCGGTAGTCTGTGTGAATGTCTCATTTCATCCATAATGACGTGGACACTGTGGACCGGTGTCTCCATCACCTTGTGTGTATGTGAGGTGCTCTATTTATTATGGTTTCTCCCTTTTTTGTGGGCTTATGATGATCTTCCCACCCAGAACCATGTAAATAATCACCCACATTTTCTCTTAGGAGATAGTTTTCAATTTTAGTTTTTATATTTAAATGTCAAATCTATGTGGAACTCATGTTGATTACAATGTGAGTCAGGGCTTTAATTTCGCTTACTTCCAAACAGTCCTGGCTCTCCTTCAAAGCTTGAGTGTTACTGAAGCTCCCAGAGTGGGCGCTGCATCACTAAGCTGTTTCTCTTATGAGTTCGTGGTGGAACTAAGGATGTGGAAAGAAGTGTAGTTAAGTCGAGTGGGCAGCAGGTAACCCATCCCAGGTGATTTTCCATGTGACCCTTTAAACAAATAGTCGTGTATGGACTGAGGCTATCAACCTAATACCTCAGCAAGCAGCTGGTTTTTGGTTTTGGTTGTTTTATTTAGTCTAAGAGGAAATTTTAATTTTCAGATTTAAAAACAAATACTGGAATTAATAAAAAGTGTCATCACTTTCAAATCCAAATAGAAAATAACTAACTGGTATTGCATGATAGCATGTAAAAAAGGCTTAAAGTGCTTTTAATATGTCACAGCTGTAATTGTAAGCAGATATGTGTCTTTTTTATGGGGCCTTTTATGAAGACACACTATCCTCTACACACGGGCACACATTCATCTGCACTCTTTGTGTATGTGTTTGTTTGGTGCCAAAATATTCAGACAATTGTTAAAGTTCAGTTAAATACCCCAATGCCTTAACAATGTATAATTCCAGTCATCTGGATAATTTAAAGTATCTTGGGTCTCAGTATAGGGTTTCATTCATGTTTTCCTGACATAGATGGGTAGGAGGAAATTGGTATGCATATGCTGGGCAAAGCTTGATAATTCTGAAAGCTCTCTCCACAGATTTGCTTAAAGCTAAGACAAAGAATATATCATATACTGGAGAGCATTATGCTAAGTGAAATAAGCCAGGCGGTGAGGGACAAATACCATGTGATCTCACCTTTAACTGGAACATAATCAACAAAACAAAAAAGCAAACAAAATATAACCAGAGACATTGAAATTAAGAACATTGTTACAATAGCCAGAGGGGAGAGTGGAGGGAACAGTGGGGGGAGGGGTTTTCAGGAACTATTATAAAGGACACAGGGACAAAACTAAGGGGGGGGGTGGAAGCTAGGGAAGGAGGTGAGATTGGCTGGGGTGGGGGTGGGGGTGGGGAATGCAGACAACTGTAATTGAACAACAATAAAGTAATTAAAAAAAGAATATATCGTATATAAATGTAGATATCTGAAGTTACACTATCTTACTCCATTTGGGCTGCTATAACCAAGTACCACAGAATGGGTGGATCACAAGCAACAGACATTTGTGTATCACAGTCTGCGTGCTGGACACCCGAGGCTAGGGCGGGCACGTGGGGGCCTTGTTCTGGGTCACAGGTTCTGGTTGTGTCCTCTGGTAGCAGAAGGGGGCAAGGATCTCTCTGGATCCTCTTCTGTGAGTCACTAATCTTTTTCATAGGGGTTCCAACCTCAAGGCTTAAGCATCTACCAAAGGCCCCATCCTCTAATACCATCACCTTAACAGGTTAGGATTCAACATGTGAATTTTGAGATGATGCAAAAATACAGACCCAAGCATATGCTAAAATGTGCAGTTGAAAAAAATGTTATCTAAGTTAACAGAATTTCAATTTTGTTTTCTAAATTTATTTTTCAGAGAGGATAAAAGTAATCATTTTACCTAGTAACCCTTTCTTAAAAAACAGATTAAATTTATAATAACTTTATGCTCAATAAAAATGTCTTGTGTTTTTTCTCATCATTATTTCAGTAATATATCTAACTATTTTATAGTTCATATGTGATGGGGGACACCCCCCAAAAAACAGAATTATCTTCTGGTGAGCAGGCCTTTTGTGGTACAGGCTTTCCCTGCTAGGTGAGTGTTCTAGGAACCCATCTGTATCAGTGTACCAGCTGCCGTTGCTGTGAGAGGCTGTGTTCACCTTCAGTGATTTTTTTTAACAGTCTCAATGCATTTGCCCATTTCATGATGGGTGATTTACGAGCACACCTGCCCACAGTGAGCTGAGTGTTCATTTTATTTATTTATTTTTAGAGAGAAGGGAAGGGAGGGAGAAAGAAAGGGAGAGAAACATCAGTGTGCGGTTGCTTCTCATGTTTCCTGCACTGGGGACCTGTGCCCTGACTGGGCCCTGACTGGGAATCAAACCAGTGACCCTTTGCTTCACAGGCCCATGCTAAGTGCACTGAGCTACACCAGCCAGGACAATGTTCAACTGTTTTTGACCAAAAACAGCACGACTCCCAAGCCATACCCTCCCTATTTGTCTGACTTTACCCTGAGTGACTTTTTTTTGTTTCCTCAGATGAAAAAAAAGTCTTCAAAGAGGAACATTTTACTGATGTGGAAGAGATGAAACAACAAACAACAGAAGCACTGAAAGGCATCAAAATCAACGAGTTCAAAACTGTTTTGAGCAGTGGGAAAACATCTTGACAGGTGCATTACATCAAATGGAGAGTACTTTGAAGGTGACTGAAGTTTAAACACAAAAGAATACACAATTTTTTATAAATAAATTCCACTTTCGGGGGGGTTCCCCCTCATATAATGATCTTTTACTGTGTCTCAGGATGAGCTTCATGCTCACATAGACAGATACTATAAAGTGTAACCCCCAAATTCCTTACTTCTATACTACCATAATCGAGGGAGTTTCTTCAAGTTACAGCATCTTCCCAGGAAGTGCTCCTTCTCATTAAAATTCAAAACTTTTATTTGATGAAAATAGTAAATTAAATAAACACTCTCATTCTATCATCCTAGTCTAATTGACTTGCCAACTCCTTAATGGAAAAGAAAAGAACCACTTGGAACTGGTGAGTTGTTTGAATAAAAAGAAATCTCTGAAAAAGTCAGGAAAATTGGAGGGCAGTTTTTGAAGTGTGCTGCAGAAGGGAGATCTAGAAAAGCAGAAGTCCTGGACACCGAGAAACATAAATAAATAAAGGCTGAAGAGGCCCCACCCCCGGTTTGATCTAGACCAGATTGTGCCAGCTCCACACTCCTGCTGAACCTGCTGAGGGCTCCCAGACTTACCTCCTTACACTTGGTGACTGCGGCTTCTGAACATTTTAATTCATATACTCTTTAACAATTTTTGAAAAATGATGCACTGTTGACTCATTTTAAGTTGTCTTTGAAATTTTGCCACGACTTTGAATCAGTTTACTTGTTAATTGTTGTTTGGAGGGAGAACATTAAATGTAGTACTTGAAAATACAATGAGAACTTATTCTGATGGAATAAATATTTCATGTTTTGGTAAAAGTAGGTTTGACTACTTTATGAAATAACATTATAATTTTGTAAAAATTGAGCTTTAACTACTTTATGAAATAATGTCCACAAAATTTGAAAAAAAATATGTAACACTTTTATCCATAGAGTTTTATGTAATGTGGTTTTGAAAAATTTGGTAATCTCAGAAAACATTCCAGTCGTATTTTTAAAAATCAACATTATAGCCTCTACTGCTTTGGTCTTTCTGAATTCTGAACATTCTAAGGGAAGGCAAACATGTCTCTTAAGAGACATGAGCAAAAAGGAAGGACAGAACGTTATGTGGGTTTAAGATATTTTAATAGATCAATAATAGAGATATTTTTGAAACCAGGATTTCAAATCATGACCATTTGGGTGCTTACAAGGTTCTCATTGGCTAGTGCTACCCACTCTGATACAATTTGGAAGGAATCATTTTTACTTTTTTAAATGAATATAAGCTTGTTCTCAGGCAAATACAGTTTGGAGGAAAATACATATGGAAGTTGAGCATCTATAAATTAGTGCCCTTACTCTCTATGCAAAAGTACCCTGTGTTTCTGACAGTTTCAGCATTTATGTACCCCACTTTCAAGACTCCAATGTAGGAGTGAATTTTCAAAAACACCTAAGCAAACAATGAACTCAGAACAACATGATAGACTATAGAGCAAAACTTAGGAGTCTTCCCAAAAGTCAATACCTAAGGACTGAAAGATAATGTGCTCCTCAAATAAGATAGAAGAGCCCAAATATGTTGAGGACTGTGCTTTAGAAGTACCATGTTTTCATGAGGAGCAAGAGAACATGATGGTGAGGCAGATGGGTGGATTGTTTTGTTCCTCCTTGCCTGGCATCTGTTCACTCTTCTGTTATTTTCTCCTGGATATCAGCCCTCTACTCCCCATTCTGTGTAGGTTTTTTTTAGAAGGCTGATACTTTATTATCATTATCATTTTATTTTTATTGAATTTATTGGGGTGACATTGGTTAATGACAATATATAGGTTTCAGATGTCCAATATTTTAATACATCATCATTTGTATATTGTATCCTGTGTTCGCCACCCCAAGTAAAGTCTCCTTCCATCACCATTTATCCCCCATACCCTCTTCTACCTCCTCCCAATGCTCTTTGTGTACTTTCAATGGAGTTAATATTGTTTGTTCAGGGAGAAGGTGGTGATCCAAGTCTTGCCAATCAAACCTTTACATGCTTGGATATGTTACCCAATCAGAGTCACCAAGTCACAAAGGCATTTTTAATGGGTCTTCTGGAAGAGATTCATGTTTGGCACCTTTGGACCTAAATCTATAAGTACGGGGATTCGCATCTACTGGCAAGCCAATCGGAAAAACGGGAAGGGGAAATTAGTCCTGACTACATCCCGTGAGCTGTGAGACTTGAGCACAGGCATAGCCCCATTTATGCCTAGAACTTTCAGGTTTGTGAACGACTGCCCTCATCAGATTAATGTGGGATTTGAGTTTTCTCTTACCTGAGACCAAGTGTAATTGATAGAGGACACATGCAAATTTTGTTTTTATTTTCTAAAATTGGGTATTAAAAGCTATAAGCAAGTCATTGTTTGCTTCTTTTAAAACACTTTCTAAAATTTTAAGTTGTCTTATGGTGGACATTGGTGGCTGGTTACACTTGTATGTTTCAAATGATTAATTGCTTTTCAACATGATTAATTCTCATAATGTATGTTGTAATATTGTGTGATGTATGCATGTATATAGATGTATATATATTAACTTGTTTTTTTAAACAAATAAAAATGATAGGAAAACTATTCACTCTTAATTATAAAAAATGCTATACATCTTAAATGAAATCTTTTAAAATATATAAGCATTTAAGTATAATTCAGTACTTTTTTACTTATATAGGCCTTGCTTAGACTTTTCTGGGTATTACCATCAAGGACAAAAAAGTCAATTCCTGATTGTACTTTTCTTATAATTAGAAGCCACTCATTCCTTCTCTAAGTGCTTCAGAATTAGAAGAATTTGATATCAAAAACCATTCTGAAAACTTTCATTTACGCTTTTATCATTTTATGGGTGAAATAGATTATTCAATATCAAATAATAATTTTTCCATTAAATATCCCCATTTTGTAATTGTACTTCACTTCTTTCATTTCCTTCCCTCGTCTTGTAGAAAGCAGAAAAAGGTGGCAATCATACTAATGGTATGTACAAATTGGCAGTTTAGGATTTTTTTCTAAATATGCTCTCCAGAGTCTGGGGTCACACAATATAATGAAACAAAATGAGATTTTAAAAATTATAATTCTGACTATTAACATGGTAAGCAGAAGGACAGTGTCTCTCAGAAATGTAGAAAAGGTAACATATGACATTAGTGAAACATTGACGCCAATTTTTGTCTCTCAATACCTTTAATTAGCTTAAATACACCAAAAGAGTATCCTCCTTTGAGGAGGATACTTTGGCTTTGGAAGAGTAAAGCCAAAATATCTCAGTATGGGTTCTAATAAGCTCAGTGATTTTACCATTGCTAAAAACATTTAGAGTGTCTCAAAATTTCTACTTGACAAAAGAAAGAAACTTTGATATTAGGGAAAGATAGCCACAGAGATTATGGAAATGCAAGTGAGAAATCTATTATATTTTGCTTTTACAGATGATTAAATATATTTCATTAGAAACACCATATATAGCTACTAATATATTCTGTCCACAAACTAGGGTCTCCAACTACAGAGCATAAGTCTCTAGAAAGAGCCTCATATTTAAAAAAAATTATTTTAGAGGTGGAAGAGCTCTTAGAGATCATCTGACCCAGTCCTCTAATTTTACAGTTGAAGAAACCGAAGCCAGAAGAGGTTAAGTAACTTACTCAAGGTCGCACTGCTAATTATTGGCAGAGTTAGAGGCCAATAGGTCTCCGTTTTATTCTTCATTCTGATTCTGATGACCTTCATGACATAAACCAAACACCAAATTTCTTGGTACTTTAGCTACCTCTGGTATAAAATGGAGTCAACACCTCCTGGTCCCTCCATAAGCATATTAATAGATTTTGTGTGAGTCATGAGCAGTGTCCTTCAGCTTCTGTGAAAAACAGATAATTCATTATCGTTTTATCAGCTCAGAATCTTTGAGACAAGCAACAGAAAACACACACAGCTTACCTAAGCAAAAAGTACATTGACCAGAATGGTAGGAGGGGCCTCAGAGGCTGTAAGGGGTTTTTGTGTAACTGTCTTGGCAGGAGTGAGAACAGGGGCGCTGGAGGAGGGTTGAAGTGGGAACAGCTCAGCAGCCTTACCCAGCACCAGCTCCGAAAGGATTCTTCTTTTTTTTAAAAAAATAGTTGTATTCTGTGGTTTCTTTTTATTTTTCTTAAGATTTAATTTATTTATTTTTAGAGAGGGAAGGGAGGGGGAGAGAGAGAGAGAGAGAGAGAGAGAGAGAGAGAGAGAGAGAGAAAGAGAGAGAAACATCAATGTGCAGTTGCTGGGGGTCATGGCCCGCAACCCAGGCATGTACCCTGACTGGGAATCGAACCTGCGACACTTTGGTTCTCAGCCCATGCTCAATCCACTGAGCTACGCTAGCCAGGGCAGGATTCTTCTTTTCCTAATGGGACCCACCACAGGGGATCTAATGTTGTGGAAAGAAGAAATGATTGGCTGAGATTAGAGGATGAATTCACCCCTTTTGCCTCAACAGATAGATCAGTGAGAGAAAGCTATCACAGAGAGCCTCCAAGCCCTGTCAGAAAGGGCACCTCAGTTACTGGCATTCCAAGATGACACACGAGGAGGGAAAGGTCAGCCCTTCAAAGGAAACAGAGGTTGCCGTTAGGAAGAGGAAATCATGTACTGACTAACCAAAAAAATTAACACATGTCTGCTACGACCTTCATATCGAAGGTAACTAATGAATTTTGCATTTGATGCCATTGCCCTAGAAATAAAACTGTAAACTTGGGCCATGTGTACTTGATGCAAAAAAGAGCAGATGGGTACTGTTGTGATGACCAGTTCAGAACACTCAACAAATCAATCCAGTTGCTGCATAAGAAATGAACTTATGTTCATTCAGTGAATGGAGTCACTGAATGACTTTTAAATGCTCAATTTGCTGATTTTGTAGGCATGCCTGCTTTCATGATTCTTTTAATACAGCTACCAATGTTAGCTAGGGTTTAAGGCATACAGAAAAATGTTTCCATTTGAATTTAAATCTGGATGGTAAATTTACCACTGGTCGATCAAGAATCCAATACAATCCGATTTCCCCTTGACTTTATTGGGTGTAGTGTATACACATCTCCAAGTGCCTCCTTGACCTGGAGGACATAGGAGCGGGAGTCAATTCCTTCATATCAGGCTCAGGTAGCACGTTCCCCTGGGGATGCAACAACAGTCATTTCATTAGGAAGACTGCGGATTTTCAGCAATCTTTTCTTTCCCATCTCTGGCATAAACTTCTTCACCTTCTGGGGGGAAAAATTCTAACATTAATGACAGTGTGAACGCATTTTTCTTAAAAATACTTACACACAAATTTGAAAATCCTAAACTAAAAAGAAAGTCATAGATATATATACATATATATATATACACACATACACACATATATATTTCTGTATGTCTTTTCATATATATATATATATCTTTAAATGCTATGTAAGGTTTCCTCCACTATTTGACCCCAGCTCACTTCCAAATCCCACTATACTTGGGCCAAAGTTCATTTCAAGAACAGTATAATCTTTTAAAACAAGCAAGATCATGTTTCTCCTCTATATGAAGTCCTCCACTGACTTTTCATAAACTTCAGGTTGGCATGCAACTTCCTTCACGCCAAGCACCCTGGGCCCCTCGGGGTCAGCTCTCTGCCAGCCTCCCACCCTCTGCTGTCCCCACTTGCCACCGCAACGCACTCCACCATCACCCAAGAACAACTATTGAAGTCTTTGTCACTTAATCTCTTGCTTCTGCCTCCTCCATCTAGAATGACTTTCCTCTGTCCTTTGTTAATCCATCCCTCCTTCCTGTCTCTACTCCAGTTACCAGTCCCTGATCCAAGTCCCTTCTTTGATTAACTTTGTTAATTAGGGAATTTTCAGCTCATATGTCTTCCCCTTCAGAAATTTTCCTGAACTTCCCCATTTCAGATAGGCGACCCCATCGATGGCCTCATAATAGTGCTGTTTGCATGGCTACCATCATCATAACTGTCATAACCTTGCACTGCCTTATGTATTTATAAGTCCAACTCCATCATTAAAACTGTGAGCCCCTTGAACAACAGGAAATGTGCCTTATTCCCCTTGTATCTGATACAGTATCTGGCACAAACTATGTGGTAAATACCTACTTATTGAAGGCAACAAAAGCACTGTACTAGGGCTAAGGAGACATCATCATTATGCCCATCCTCATCGTCTTCCAAGCCTGGAAGTAGGTATTATCATTCTTGTATTATCCCCAGGAGGAGAATAAGAGAGCTGCCTCTTCACTGCTTAAAGAAAAATTACAAGGGGTGGGCTGCCATCGCTGCATACGAAATGAGGCTTGAGTGCAGTCATCCAGTCATCTGGCCTCCTACCTGGAGTGGGTGATGACTCCAAGCTTTTCATTCGGTGTGAAAACCTCAGAAGACTTATTTCACAGGCAGTCAGGGGATGATTTGAAAAGCATTGGCTTGGATTCTTAGGATGCCAGTGTGATAGAGGAACTGGAAGGTGCAAAATCAGAGAGCTAGGCTTGCTCTCATTGTGATTTGATGTCATGGTTTCCAAGTGCAAAGCAAAGGACAGACGCGAGGGCAGGCCAGGCATGGGACTTTCCCAGCAGCATTGAAGCGGTGGCCTTTTGCACACCAAGGGCTCCAGCAAAATACTGATAAAGGAATACCTCTCCTGTGATACATGTAAATGGACAAAAGGGAGCTGATGGGCTAGAACAGAAGGAGTGAGCCATACTGCGATTTAAAAGGCATCCAATCCTTAGATCTATTTTATCCATCTCAGATTTACTGACTGGCATTGGTGAGCCTGAGGAAAGATGCAGTTAGTGGAATAATCACATTCCTGAGTCTTGGCTAGTCTGACCACCAGCATCATGCAAAGAGAGAGGTGCTTTTGTTTGCATTTTATACAAGAGCCCTCCTCCCTTTTAGTCACCAGCAGCGGGTCCAGAGCTTCACACAATGCCACATATTTTTGAAAGCTGGCACCATTTGGATTTTCCACCCATGACAAATGTGAAAAGTTGGCATTTACATTCCCTAACGTATCCTTCTGTATGAAAACAATGTCAGAGCCTTAAGCACTTTGGCATTTTCTGGACACACTATAAATATACAGGATATATTTTATTATGTACTGTATGTTAGAGCACAGGGACAAAGAACAAGCACCAGGGAAAATGGTTTGAGGCAATTTTTTCAACATATTTTCCAAGGCCATTGCAAATGACTCCTCAGTCCTTGAACTCCCTGGTGATCATTCTAATAGCAACAAGAACCATTTGGTAACTGGCCTGGACTGCAGGCTGCGTTTGGCTTTAGCTGATATAAAGTCTGCTGTCTTTTGTTACTAAGAAGACAGTGTAATAGCTTATTATAAAGATAGTTAAAATTTTCCTAACACCATATACCTAAAATTTCAGAATGCACTAAGTATTTCTGCATGGACTTTTTTGTTTTGACCACTAACTGAACTCCTCATACTGTTACTGAACAACAAGGGGGGCCTGGGACGATATACTATTACCAAAAGAAAACCCCAGGTCCGTTATGTCTGCCGCCTATAGGAAAGATGTCTCTCAATGCCAGAGATTCGTGAAAATGAAAGGAAATGTTTATTTAATGCTATATACAAACTTAAAGTAGTGACCTAATGTCTTCATCAAAATCCCAAAGTCCCTTAAAACACCCACAAACACACATAGTCCTTCCTTCCCCCTTTGCCCAGTCTGGGGTACCGTATCTCAGGAAAAGAAATAGAAGTCCATGGCTCAGGCAGCCCCCGGTTCTTCCCAGTAATCCGTCTCAGCTGTAGGCCTCCCTCAGTTCTCAGCACCCTCAGCTGTGTCACTGGGATCTCTGCTCCAGCCACGTGGTCCTCTCTCTCAGGGCCACGGGAGTCCCCACTCAGCCAAAACCATGTGTTTCTCCCCTCAGTGCTGTGGGGGTCGGGGGGGTCACCACTCTGCCAAAGCCAAGTGGCGATTCTCTGCTAAAACTGCATGGTAGTTCTTTCTCCAATGGCTGCCGTGTCTGGGTTTAAATCCCCGCGCCAATCTTCCTCTGCAGCCCCATTTCCGACTCCTCCCACACTCAGCCACACTTGCCTTCAATCTGCCGTCCTTTCCAGCTTTTCTGGCTGCCATCATGGGTCTGGGCAGGTGTGGCCCCATGTCTTGGAGCCAATCATCTCCAAGCTCCCACACAGGTGCTATAACTTGGGTGACCAGCCCCCCAGTTATGTCTTGGTGGGGAAGTTACTTCCATTTCTGGCTCAGAGCATGGCCACGGCTATTTAACATATCTATGTAGCCAGTCAAAGGTTATAGATGTGTTAAATGACCACACCAGAGGTTAGCTGCAAGGCTGTCACTATGTGAAACAGCTCTCAATGGCTCTGCTCCATTTGTCCCTTCCCCCAATCCACACCTGTGCAGCGGGGATGGGGGGGTGGGGGGGTGGGGGAGAGGTGAGGACATCCTAATATTTCCTGGACACCCTGAGCTCTGGGCCCCATTCCAGTCCCTATTTGGGGTCCCCCCATCTTGGCTGCACCTGTTACAATACTTCTTACATTGAGCCATTCTTGACTACTGTCTTCCTAACAGAAACCCTGTGCTGAAACCTTGGTTAGCTGGAGGCATCGTCAGGACCAGGAAAATGCAGATGGGGCTCCCCATGAACCTGCTCCATCACTCACCCAGCAATTTTCATCTCACTGCAACTCACTTCTATCTGCTTGGGCGATTCTGGAACCAGAGAAAACAGGGCAAGACTCCTGGGGCAGACACACACGTATGAAAATAATTTTTGTCTCACCTCTGATCTTCCCCCCATTTGAAACTTTAAAGAGAGCTGGGCACGCTGGTGATATGTCAGGCTGGGTGGTTGCCATTGATGAATAGCGTTTCAAGAACACAACCCAGAGTTCTTTTGATTTGCCTGCACCAATCAATTGGATTCACTCTCCGACAAATAACAAAGTTTTTATTTGGGCAGTGTCCCTTCATATAACAGAAAAAGCCGTGTTTGTCTCAGATGTATCTTTGTGACTGAGTGACAGCTCCGCAGGGCGCGGATGAAGGCGTGGCCCCACTGGGAGGCCGTGGAGAGAGCGGCTGAAAGACAGTGTCAGTCGGGTGCCTCCGTGGAAGCAGCGTCTGGACAGAGAGGCGCCTGCGAATGTGAAAAGTTTAACAACGAACGATTTTTTTATTTGAAGCCCTTCTTACTCCACATTTCTATGGAAAATGAAAATCCATACGGGAGGCATGAAAATCTCTGAAGGGCTTTTACACATAGATTAATGTGGTAATTCTCTCATTACTATGTTTTGAAGAAGAGCTTCCTACACCAGGCTCTCTGCTTTGCCTTCAGTTATAACATGACTTTGCATTAAGTGTTTTAATAAAATGTGAAATTAAACGATCATCCCCAGTGATATGCATCTCTTGGTTGAGGGAAGGAAAAATGTGACTTCCACAATACAGAAAAGACAAAGGGATTAATTTGCCCCCAATGAAGAGATCACTGGTCAAATGATGTGGTTTCCCAAGGTCTGTGTCTCCCCATTAACTGGAAATTTGTTACTACTCTCTCCTGCCCCCTTTGAGAATTACAAATAATTTACAGCTATGGAATGTGTATGCTGTCAGAAGATAACCAGTTTAATTTATGGTTTTTAGCACCTTTAACCAGGTAGTGCAGGGGAAAGCCATTATTGGTGGTGACAGTTTATGCCATTTTTAACTATCGGTGCTTCATCCTGTTATAACAGCAACCGGAGAGAAATAGAAGCTTCCAGAGCAGCATCGATCTGTCCAATGGTAGACGCATTAGCTGTAAGAGATGTGGACAATAAAGGGATATAAAATATGATTCTTTGGAAGAGAAAATGATAAAACCTCTTTTCATATGACCCATTGTAGAATAATGAAGAAATCCTTCAGAACTGTTGAGGTTTTTGCCAGTTGTCAAAGCAAGAGGTGTTGACCACAGCACACAACTGCCCACCGATGTCAGGCCAGGCTGCAGCAACAGCTTCCCCAAATGGGTTATTCTTGCTGCATAATAATGTCCCAATTCTTCCTTAAACAGACAGTGCAATGCCGAGATGGACCAACCCAAAACACAACTGCTACATGTTAATTATGTTAATTCTTTAACAAAGGCCTATCATTTTTGTTTCCTGGTGCTTGCACAGCAGAAGACTTGGCTCAGAGGCAAATTACTTGAAGCAATAGTTTAGAACGCGGGCACAGAACTGAGACTTCCTGGGTTCAAATCCTGGTTCTGCCACTTACTACCTTGGGCAAATTCCTTAACTTTCCTACAGTTTAGTTTCTTTATCTATACATTGATCATATACATTTTGTATTCCATATGAAGATTAAATGAGATACTAGTGATACGTTGCTTAGAACAGGGTTGGGAACATGGTAGCTGCTCAAGAAATGTTAGTTCTTGTCAGACATAGAACTGTAAGCCCTCCCTCCCATAAACTCCTAATCTCTAGTTCTCCCATCCCTAATTTCACTACATGTCATAACCATGATTTAACTGGACAATCGTGTCATTCTCCTAGCACACATTTGCAATAAAGGAAGAACCTGAAAGTTGCTATTTGGAGCTCAGCATTTTTGAGAATGTCAGTGACATAATGAATAGGTTAAATTTTATCGGCTGTGTCTCCCTGGGCCTCAAGGACATTTTTTATTTTAGCAGAATCAGAATTGACTGATCTCTATAGAGCTTAAACCAAAATTTAATGACTTTAGTGAAGTCACTCCTTATGGTAGATTTTATGTAAAGGTGCTTAATTTGCATCCTGTAGGTGAGAGTAAAAAAATAACGATGAAAAATGTAAATAATTCTCTGTAGTTATAACAAAATCACTTGTGATTTTTCCCCTTCTCCCTCTCCTGGCTACAACATTAAATAATTATTTTCAGAATGTTCTCAATAACTATTTGTAAAGTACATTAGTAAATTCACAGGGTAGCTGTACAGGAAAAGCAACACTATGCTATGTTGTTTGGCTGCAAATTGAAAATCAGGATTAATACTATAGGGTGCGCATACACAAATTCTTCACATTATATGCCAAACATATATACCAATGGATCGTTGGGCAAAGAAATGGGGATCTGTTTATGACAAAACCAAATGAGAGTGCCAAAATCATCTAAAACAATGTATGCACTGTACATATTGTAAAAATAACATTGGTTATTAGGATTGTTACATTATTGACTCAAAGTCACACAATAAATTAGAGGCAGAGCTAGAACTAAAATTCAGACTTTTTGTTCAGACTCCCTTCCACCACATCATCCTGGCAAAATTACTCTGTACTTGCTTTCAATTATTCAGAGTAAATGCTGAGTAAAACCTTGTTAAAATCTGAGAACATACCCAATCTTATTTCTTGCCCAAACATGCCGGAGTATGGTTAGATTGTTAATCTTGTTGTATTGCTTGATTCAAAAATTGGCACACAATTGAGTTCTTTCCAGAAGGATTAATAGGTTTCTCTTGTGTTAAAAAATATTCACACCAGTCTTAAAAATACTGAGTAGCGTTATAGAAAACAAATTAACCAAAGTTCAAATTACCTTTCAGATATCAGTATGTTGACAAATCAGCCCCTTTCAAATTACAAATAGCTACGAACTGTCTAACTGGGAGTGACTGTTAATGTTTTAAATGCAAGTCTTCTGTGAAAGCACTTCTTCTCCTAAAGTGAAAGTTGATTTTCTGCAGAAGGAAGGCTTTTAATTTTAGGTGTGTTAAGTTTTCACAATAATCACAGCATTCCTGATATCCCCTTGTACGGCAAAATTACTTTTCCACCCTCTGATAATACTTGGAAATATGTTTATTTATTTTTTAAAAGTGCTAAAATAAAACTCATGTCATTTTATGTAACAAAAATCCAATTATTCAATTAACTAGTGGGTTCTTAATCATGGTAACTTCTGTCTGCTGGAAAAGGGACGAGTACTGTGGCTAAAAACCTACTGCTGCCACCTAGTGTTACTGGACAAGCACTGCTTCAGCTTGATTCCTTGCCTTTGTGTGTCACCGAGAGACCATCCTTTCTATTGAGAAGTGGGGAGAGAGAGAAGGATGGGTTACTTTATCAATAATCTTCCTAATTAATTATTTAGAGAACTTGTATTTTTTATTGACTTTTTTTTTACTTTTCTATTGACTTTTTTATAATTCAATACTCTGGGTTCCAGACATGCTTTTTTAATATGTTAGACATTCAAATACTTTGAAGGCTTAAAACTGATGAGTACTAAGGACAATGTAGTAGCTTAAGGCAGTCATCCATATTGATGAAGTTTTCTATTAATAGACGTAGGCTTCAATAACCCATATGTAAAAACAATGTGTCCTTTTTATTCTATCCCTATTGATTCCAAATGTCCTAAGGATGTTCTCGGCAGTAGCTGAGCCAGAAACATCAGAAGACACGCAGACCACTGCGTCATTTTGCAGTACAAGGATGAGACACATCCAAGAAAGAAACCTACTACTGTATTTCAGTTGAAATGAGAAAACAAAGCACAAAAATTTTCCTCTGCAAGAAATTATTTTGCTGAATAAAAACTTCTTTTCAAAGGGTCTAAAATTCACAACCATTTATGAGGGTATTTATATCCCAGTCAGTACAAGCTGTTTGGGGAGGGTTTGTTAGAAATGTGGAAGACTGGAGTCCTGTGGTCCGGAGCAAGCTGGAGCGGCCCGTGTGTGATGACAGGAGCCGCAGGTGTCAGGAGAGGAAGGATACCGTGACCACTGCCTGCCCCGCCGAGGCAGAGCAGTTGTGTGTACAGAAACCCAGGGAGTCTTCCTGGGCGGGAGTGTGGCTGAGTGTGGCTGACTGGCTGACGGGAGAGCTCTGTCTCAGAAAGCAAGGAAGCATGACCTAGTGACAAGGTCACAGAACTGATTGTCTTTAGGTGTGAATTTTTCCATGAACTTGATGCGTCCTTTTGAGCCATAATCTATCCCTATTGGGTCTTTTCTTCTCTTACTCATTTCTACAGACCACATGTGCACAGAATAAAATCAAGAAAGTTTTCCTTATTCCTGTGACTAAATTCATCTCTGGGCCATTCTCCTCTGAAAATACAAATAGAATGAGCTACTCTTTGGTTCCTTACATTTTGAGAAATGTACAAAGAACTGGGCCCCCCAAATTTCAGTGGCCTAACACATAATAAAGTGTTCATTTCTCATTTGTATACTCATAAAATACAAGTGTTCTCTAGTTAGTCTGTCATGTCGAGATGAAGAGACCTGGGACCTCTGTACCTTATGGCACCTCCATCCACTGGGACCTTCTAGTCTTTCACTCCAGCCAGCGATGGAAAACTAGAGAATGAAGAGGATTGCACAGGACATCTGTGTGAGCAGACCTGGAGTGGCTGATGTCACTTTCACCTTCCTTCCACTCCGCAGAATTCAGACACATGGCCAAACACATACTTCGTACACTGGGAAGGTAGAAGAAATAGATTTTAATGCATATTTAGCAATACACTAAATACATTACATAATAACCTCCCAGATACCACACATTTGTCAGACACAGGGGTAGGTAAACTACGGCCTCTGTGCCCAGTCTAGGATACCATGTGCTTCTGTACAGCTCATGAGCTAAGAAAGACTTATTACATGTTTACATAGTCAGAGAAATGTAAGAGAGAGAATATGCAATAGGCCCTGCTTGTGGGCTTCAAAGCTTAAAAACCTTAATTCTCCAGGCTCTTTACAAAAAAGAATGGCCAACTCCTGGTCTACTTGTATTATGAATGTCCTGGGAAAAAATAGGTGTCACCCTCAAAAGAACATTCAATGAAGGAACTCATATTAGTTTTCTATTGCTGCATAACAAATTACCACACACTTAGTGGCTTAAAACAACACACACATATTATCTCATCATCTCTGTGGATCAGGAACCTGGGCACCACTTACCTGGGTCCTCTGCTCAAGGTCTCACTGGTTTGCAGTCTAGGTGTTGGCAGGGACTGTGGTCTCCATGGAGGTTTGACTGGTAAAAGACTCTATTCCAAGTGCCCTCAGCTTGTTGGCAGAATTTATTTCTTCATATTTGTAGGACTGAAGTCTTCATATGCTGACCAGAGTGTCCTCAGGTGTTAGAGGCTACCCACAGTTCTTTGCCACATGACCCTCTTCATGGGTTGTTTGTAATGAATTAGCTTTTTCCAGGCCATCAGAGCCTCTTATGAAATATAACCTAATTGAGTGAGTGACATCTCATCACCTTTACCATATTCTATGGATTAGAAAGTCTACCTGCACTCAAGTGGGACAAATTACTCATGGGCATAACTATTTGGGGGAGGGTCACCCTGGGGTGTCTGTGGCAGAATTGTTTATAAAGGTTTAACAGAATTGAGGGAAACCCAACTCTAGACTATGGAAAGCTACTGCTATCCCTAGATCTGAAGAAAAAGGGGGAGCAGTTACTAGAACTGGGTCAGATGTCTAGTCGCAGGAGAGGACCACCAAAAAGGACCTGTGGCCTTATGTGAGGAATGCAACTCCTGCCAACCGATGGCCTCCCAGGAGGATGGGGGTGGGGAACAAACACCAGAGCTTCTCTTTCTTCCAGTTCTCTGCTGCCTGACTCTGCCCCAGCTAATGCAACAGAGAGGCAGAGGCCATCAGTGGAGATGGATGCAATCCACGGAAGTCAGCCTCCTGAGACCGACAGCAAGGTGGACACGGGGCTTCTGGAGGGCAAGTAGGAGCTGTTCCCAGTATCTGGCCCTTGACTGCCTCAAGTTTCAAGAAAAGCAGAAAATATCCTTCAGGCCAAGTACCAAGTCTAATAGTTATCTACAACAGAAACAAGAATGATCAGGGCCTGCAACCATTCAGGGGATAATAGGTTATTCAAAATCTTTCGAAGAGCTGACACAGCTTGGCTTGCTTCAGAGGTAAGTTGACTTCAGAGAACACTGATGCTTACCTAAGTCCTAGAAAGGAAAACGCAGCAGCACGCATTTCTCTAACCAAGTGATGTGGTTGGAGAATGTTCTTTATGGAAAAGAGGAACACACCTCCACCCAACACCCAGGGCAGGTGACACCTGTGAGCACTTCTCATTGGAACTTCCAGCTGAGTGTCTCTTTTTAAATGAATTCTGAGCTTTCCCCACTGAGCCAGGCCTGCTTGAAAAACAGAAGCATGCTCCATTCAGAGAAAGGTGGTATTTAAAAGACTAGCCTTTTAGTGAGCACATTTCTAAATGGTAGAGCACGACTACCTGGTTGGTTTCCCCAAACAGCTGCTGAACTGCCTCCATTGCAGCTGAGAAAGGATATGTTTAAAAAGCAGGAGCATATTGAATCTGGAACTGCTAATGGATGATTAAGGAGACAAATGCAAAAGAATTAAGGCACGTCATTCTTTGGCATGTTTCTGGTTTGGCACATTTTTGTTTTGTTTTCAGCATGTAAGAGAATAGGTTGTGATTATCCAAAAGTGAGTTTGGAATTTATATCATTCTTAGATAGCACATTCATAGCATTTAAGCATATCTTGTAAGTTGTAAATGGAGACAACGGTACTTGAACAACAATAAAATGTGAAAAAAAGGTACTAGAGATGCAGAAAGTAGGAACAGATTTCAGAAACAAAGATTTGAGCATGAATCTATTGCTAATAAAATTTGATTAAATTATTTGATTAATACAAGAGGCTTTCCTTTGTATCACCTCCTCCCATACCTCAGCACCCAACAAGGTATTTCTGTTTAATTGAAAAGTTTTCTAATAAGAGTTTAAGTAAAACTAATTTTAAAGAACTCATTAGCTAGATGTGATAAGATGGCAAAGTTTCTACAACAATTTTACTTATTCCCTATAAATAGAAAATTAATTAATGATGAAGAAAATAGAGCAATACTATACCAGAGTGTGAAAGGTAGTATTATTTTAAAATTCTATTAACTATTAATTCATTGCAATACACTACAACGGTCATGGAATTTGAATACCAAATTCACTTATGGTTGTGCTTCTAGAATTAGGTACCAGGTGAGCTCATAATAATGAGATATTTTAAAGTCTTATCATTAATTTGCAACTGGAAAAACCATCAGCACCAAAGTTTTGCTATCCTCCTGGGCTGCACAAGTACATGCTAACTTAAAAATGAGAGTCTTTAGGATTTGTGGGTAAGGGAATGTGTAAATATAAATAAATTCTTACCCTAGAATATGTATTTTATTGATGTGAGGGAGAGAGAGAGGAGCATTGATGTGAGAGAGAAATTTTGATTGGTTGCTTCCCATACACTTCCCAACCAGAGATAAAACCCATAACCTTTTGGTGTTCAGGATGACACTGCAACGAAATGACTACCCATCTGGGGCTAAAGGAATATTTTTAAACTTCTTTTTTATTTGTAGTATCTTTTATATCAAATATTACTTTTATAATACAAACATAAAGTCCATTTCTTTAAAAAAATTTGGTATAATGTAGATAAAATGTAGCTAGAAATTTGTTTTATACCAACAAAGTGTAGTGAAGAATTTTATGCTTTTTGAAGTAGGTAAAAGGTAGATATTGAAGAAAGAAGATTGTTTTATTTGTCTTATTCAAGAGACACTTGAAAAATTTCTTACTCTCAAATGTAATATTGAAGAGCCCAATATGTTTAAATAATATGGCATTAAGTTGGAATATAGTAGTTATCTTTATTACTTTGGCTATCAATCAAAAAAGTTAAAAAATAAGTCACATGGGGCATGCATTTTCTAGAGTAAAAGTGGTGTTTATATTAACCACCTTTTCTTAACTGGAGTCAGATTCTCACTTCATACTGAATAAGACAGAGCCAGAACGAGAGCCATGGATTTAAAGTGGCATCCCGCAAGAGGCTCCCACTCTCTTTCTCTCTGTGTGCATGTGTAACACACATAACAATTGTCCAGACTGCTTATGAGAAGAAATTAGCCCCTTGGTAACTCCGTTCTCTTTATATACCAGACTTAACTGGCTTGACTCCCTAAACACTCTTCACCGTCAACATACGGGACTGGGTGTTCTGGCTTTGCCTTCCGTTTTTCCCTTTCTTTACATCTCTGAACGTGAGATTTCTTCAGTTTGAAATGTCCCCCCCCCCTTTTTTTTCCAGGCATGTAAACTTTTTCTCAACTTGTAGCATAAGCACAGTCTTCTCTAAAGCCTCCTTAACACACTTACACAAAAACGAGTTATTCTTTCTGAGAACCCATAAGCACTTTATAAATACCATGGCATTATTTAAACTGCATTGCAACTCTTTGTTTCCATGCCCCTCTCCACTGCTAAACTGTGAAGTACCTTATTCTTACTTATACCTACCCACCACTAGCATGGTAGCACAAAATAGACTTTGATGAGTCTGTTTAATGCATGAATGATAAGTGATTGACTGAATATGAAAGCTGCCCCATTGAGAATCCATAGTCTTTTCATACAGCGCAGAAAAAACCAAGGGATTCAAAAGTTATCATATCAGTTATCTCTAACCTAGAGCAAAAATAAGAACAAATGACAGGGACTAATGCAACCTTGACCCTACCATGCATGCCAGTTTCTAATATCCTGGATTCACATTTGTACAGACATAGCTTTAGTTTTCTAGATGCTTCTGCTAAACCTTGAACAAATTAATAGGGATGGCATAGCCAGATGAGATCAACGAAGAAAGGAATTGAAGTTGCTAAGTTTATTCTGGGAGAAAATATGAAAGAAGAACCCAGACTCACTGGGTATTGAATCTTTACATCTTGGTGTTTAGAAACCACTCTGGGACCACACAAAGCATGGTGCAGCTCTTTGTCTCTGCCAGTAGAGGGCAGGACACACTTCATTAACTAGGGGAGCAGGGTGTGCTGAATTCCTCCTTCTAAGCAGCCAGAGCTTGGAATAAGTGTTCTAGCAGCAAAGATCCCATATTCTCCCATCCCATATCCTTCCACCTCAACCAAAGTCCTCTGGAAGAAAATTTATTCTTTAAAGATTTCTGTGTTACCATCATTTCATTAACTTATCACACATTTGAAACTGTGATTGCAGTTATGCCCTGAGAGAGAGTGTGTGACAAAGTAGAAGGAACAGAGGCTATGGGAATAGACAGAACATGTTTATACATCGGGAATCTACCACTTCCAGCTGTGCAGCTTGGTCAAGTTACTTAATCTATCTAATTCTCCTTCTTCTCGTATTCAAGTCACAGATAATCAAATCAAACTCATAGAGCTGATGTAAGATCAAATAAAAACACAGAAATCAGTTTGATGTTTTGTAGTTGCCACCCCCCTTTTTCTGTTGTTTCCCATGTGTGGGCAGGGGCGGGGACGGGGGCAGAGGCGGGAGAAATGCACCTCCAATGTCTATCCTGTGCCAATGTCTTGCAAGGCACCAGGGCAGAACCAGACACTTCCCAGCCAGAACCAACCTGGGATAAGTTTCCCAAGTGAGACCGATTTGTCTGCTAGGAGCTCCAGCAGAAAGTAATAAATTACCAGGAAAACCACTACTTTCTTGAAAATAGTAAACACATTACACACTATGGATTTATGAAACTATGGAAGATAAAGCCAGTTAAAAATGTGTAATACAACAATGCTACAGTTCACAGGATCTCGTAGGGTCTCAAGAGGTTAGTTCAAATTCACAGTAGCCAAGAGATGGAAACCATTTAATTGTTGATGGATGGATGAATAGATACAATGCAATGTTATTCAGCCATGAAAAAGAATCATGCCATTTGAGACCAAGTGGTTGAACTTTGAGGGCATTATGTTAAGCAAAATAAGTTAAGCAGAGAAAGATGAAGAGATGAATTCTGCATGACCTCACTTATGTGTGTAATCTAAAAAAAATGAACTCAAAGAGCAGAGCAGACTGGTGATGGCTGGGGTGGCAGGCTGTGTGTGAAGGTTGTCAATCGGTGCAAACTTCCTGTTAATAGTTAACAATGCTGTATTGCATACTTGAAAGTGCTAAGAGAACAGACCTTAAAAGTTCTCATTATACCCACCCACACAAAGGTAGCTATGTGAGGTGGATGAGTAGGTCAGCTAACCTATCACAGTAATCATTTGCAATATATGTGCATATCAGATCATCACATTGTACACCTTAAATTTACAAACTGTTAACGTGTCAACTATATCCCAATAAAGCTGCAGAAAAGATGCTAGTCCTCACCTGTAGACACACAGGCACACGTCCCTCAAGATGCTTTTTCATATTATTTACCTTAGTTTGTTTTCCATTTCAAAAGTTTGATTACCATTTCTAACAGGAAAATTTATATATGTGAAATTAAATAAAAGTATATTCTAATTTTCAGTCCTGTCCAAGCCTCATAGATGTTATGATGCAAAATGTTTACTTTCATTGGTGTTTATGTTGAAAGTTAGAGTCCAACTTTATTCTCTTGTTTGCATACAAATCTGCCTAGTATTGGGAATTTGTCATTTGTTATGATAAATTACATTAGTGAGTTTGCTAGAAATTGGGTTAGGTGCATTATGGCTAAAGAAACAGTGAGGAATTCTGTCTGCTATTATTTTATTTATGCTTTGTGCCCTGGGAGTCATCACTGAGATTGCAAGTTGCTCCATATTTGTCAAGTATTGGTATTGGTGTTGTGCTTCATCATAAAGGAAGTTGGACCACTATTTGTTTTTTCTTCTAACATTGTAAAAAGAGCTTTGAGATTACCTGAGTTTAAATTTTAGCAGAATTTCCCTAGAATAGTGCATGTGATCGTTTTATGGTGGGCTGTTCTTTGACATTTATTTTGTCTATTAAAATTGGTCTGTTTAGACTTTGAATCTCTATTAGAGTAATTTTTGGAAAATAAATTTTTATAAGTTTATCAGTTTTCCAGATTTTCAAATTTAATTCATATAATGAACAAAACTATACTTGATAATTACTGTATTTTTATGTTCTTACCTATGATGTTTGTCCTGTTTGTCATTTTTAAACTTGTGCTTCCAATATCCTCCCCTTTATTAACTATGGTAGTTGGAAGTCTGTTTATTTTTACTGATAAAAATAAAATATTTTATATTATATTTTATTAATAAATATTTTTTATATTTTAAAATATAAAATATTTTATTTTATAGTTGTTTATCTGTTATTTATTTTACTCTTTCCTTATTCATTAATTCTTAGTTTATCTTTACCACTTCTTTTTTTGGCTTTCTTTTGGTTTACTTTTAATTTCTTTTTCCAGCTTTTTTTAGTTCATTTGTAGCATTTTTATTAATATATTTAATGATATAAATTTTACTTTGAACATCACTTTCACAATGGCCCTGTGTTAATATTTTATTATCATGTGTTAATATTTTATTATTATTTTCAAGAAAGTTTACAATTTTGATTTTATTTCCATAATTCAAATCTCCAACTCCCCTTTGAACACAGCACTAAATTTTTTTCTAGATATAAAGGCCTTTTTGTTTGTGCTTTTGTTTTATTGCATATATTCTGAGAATTTTGTTTATATTCTGCCTATATTTTAGAATTATAAGTCTTTCCTTGAGGTATAAAATGTGTTCAGTTTATGTGAAACATTCCATGTTCTTTGGTAACAAAAGGTATCTACTCTATTACTGAGGTAGAGAACTCCATATAGAGATATGACTTACCCTATTTATTTTTGTTTATAAGACTTACCCTATTTATTTTTGTTATCAGAGTTTCTCTCTCCTCACTAAATTTTGTTAACTTGACTAGGTGTTAAATTGTGAGACATATAGTGAGGTATATTTTAATTAGTCTTGTTTTTATCTGCTTTTCCTTACATTTCTTATAGGTTTTTATTGATAAAAGTCATTGCTGAGCATTTAGGTGTACAAATATGTTATTATATATTTTTTGAGTTATAGTCTTTAGCATTATAATGTTTCCTTTTTTGTACTACTTGCTGTATTTAAGACTTTTTGGCCTAAATTTTACCTTGTCCAATAGCAACATTGCGATCCTTCTTTTCTTTTGTTTGCATATGTATTTTTAAAAACATTGTTTTGAATTCTCTTTTTTATGTATGCCTCTTGTATACAGCACAGAATTAAATTTTATTTCCTTAGCCAGTCTGGAAATCTTAACCTTTTAATGGATGATGACATGCTTTCACATTTATTGTCATGACCAATATGTTTGGTGATAATTTTGACTTATGGTCTATTTTATTTGTTTCCTTTTTTTAATATTTATTTTCTAATTTAGAAAAGATTGTATTTCTTTTCTAATAGCTGTTATTATACAAATTCTTTTCAAAATATTCATAGTCCTCTCATTTGTGGATAGCGTCTGTTGGTTTCCTATGAACAAAATTGAAACTGTTTAGTAATCTCTTTTACACCTTCCTCTCCTTCTTGCCTAGCATAACTTCCAATAATAGTTTGTACAACCAGTTCATCCCTATAAGACACTCAGAGGTTGTATCCTACTTTTATTGTCTCTGTTTTCTTCCTATAACATGACATACTTCTCTCTCTCTATTATCAAAACTTACTCCATGTCAACTTTAAGTAAATGTCAAGTACTGTCCAGTCATTTCTTAGTTGCCCAAGCACAGATTTTAATAGAGACAATGCTCTTTCTTAAACCAAAGTCAAGCCCTCAGGACAAAAAAATAGAGGTGGAAGCAAAGTTTCACCATGTTTTGCTGGTAACGCATAGTAAAGTTTGTCCAAGTGGATGCCCACTGGGTGAGACCCACAAACTCAGTGTCTGTGAAGTTAGTGTTAACAACGACAGACTACAGGGCCTATTCCCGGGTTCTATCCTTGATCTTACTTTTCATGACAAATAACACTTTTGAACAGTTTGACATAAAACAGTAATAATAAAGACAGTAAAAAGGGATGAAAAGGTCTGATTCCACCAAGGTTACTAAACAAGTAGGAACCAATAATGAAACCTGGGTACCAAACTGAAAATAAATAGCTGAGAAATTCATTGCAGAGACAGCAGAGTTCAGACTCATGGCTGACTTGCTATGTCAGCATGAACTTGAGAAGCTGTGAGCAGCAAGGCCGAAGAGGCCTCTGTGTCCTGTCTGGTGGCACCTGACCAAAGGCTGGGGTCTGCAGCTATGGGCAGATCATACTATGTCTTGATGGGACTGCCATGAAAACTACAGAAATAAGTAAAGCTTCCCCGAATGAGAGCAAGCAAAGGCTGTTAATTCCAAGCTTTCTAGTTAGCAAGGAGGTCAGCCAGATCACCTGTGCTTGGCAGAAACCCAAAGGCAGGCCGAGGAATGGGAAAGCTGTCCAGGGGAAGAAGAGACAGCTTCAGGTATGGCCTGATTGGACACTGTCAATATGGAGACATTGTAGACAAGCTAAATAGAGCATACGATTGGTTAGAGTGCACATTTGGCTTTTTCTGATTGGACCAAATTTGGAAGACAGGACAAATAATAGGCAATTTGTCAGTTATTAACCATGTCTCAGCCATTTTGAACCAAACATAGCATGGTTATGTTTGGCTGCCTGAACTGGCTGCTATAGATAGCAGTCTGACTTTTGACCTAATTATTATGTTGGCTTCCTGGGTTGGTTTTCACATGTTGTGAGTCAGAGTTTTATTTTTATATATGGTCTGACCTTTCACCTTTTGTAGAGTTAGTCTCTCATTATGATAAAAATGACTCTTAAGTCAATAATATATCTTCCTTAATCTCTTCGATCTCCTAGTCTCTGATCTCTGAGATCTCTAATTCTCTGTCTCTGTAATCTTGGGTGAGGCACTTAGTTTTTCTAGGCCTCCATTTTCTTGCTGAAAATAATAGGGTTTATTTAGCAAACAGTTTCCAGGCTCATGTCATGAGTATGTAGTTAAAGGGGAAAAACAGCTCTAGAGGAGGGTGTGTAGGCAGTGTTGCGAACTGCACAGAACCCATAGACTAGTCTATCTTACCTTATGTAGCACACTCAAGTGAGTGATATGAGCAAGTAGCTAGGGTTATTGATATCTGGCAGGTATCTTGCTCTGAGGAAAAAATGAGTGAAAACCAGTGGTCTAGTTAAGCTCTCAGGTTCATTCCACTCTAATTATGGTAAGAACCAACTCTTAGCTATACACTACCCACCTCTCAGTCTGTGCGTGACTACCACCAGCATCATGAGAGCGGGAACAGAAGCAAACACTGTCCTAATGATCTCCATGGGGTCAAATGGCAGGTACGTGTTGATCAGAGGCCAAGATCAAGTTGTGATATTGACTTAGTCATCAAGCTCCTCTTGATTTTCCAGTCTCACTAATTCTGATCCTCTTCTGTTTCAAGTATTATTTTTTCTTGTGAAGTCACTGGACTTTGCTAAAAATTAAATTACTATTAATGTTTATTTCTAAACAAAATGTAGCACATGGAAATGCCATGTGCTTTGCTCCTCAGATTATTGAATAACAGTGCATCCTCGATCTTTTTTTAGTAGTTTGTAAGAAACTCTGATGAATTTCTTATGTTTTTTAAAATTTCATTTACATAGTTCTATATACACAATGATAATTGTTTGTCTATTTAGTATTTATTGTTCTTAGTAGAAACCAAGTACTGTTGTAAGTTCAAAGAAACCATTAACAAATGAAAACAGATAAGTCTTAGTCCTCATTGGAATTTATAGTCTAATGCTGCAAGTCAGACTTCAATACATAATGTTACTAAAGTGGTAAGAACTTTGAAGTAAAATAAGGTGATACAGAATGATGAGGGAGTGTTTTGTTACATAAAATTGTGGTGAAAGACTTCTATGATACATTAATATTTGAGCGGATACCTGAAGAAAGACGTGAAAGAAAAAGCCACGTGGATTGCTGGAGAGGAAATATTGATTAGAGTAAATGAAGAGTAAAATCAACCCTCACTGTTTGGGCATCATCCCATAAAGTGAAAGGTCGCTGATTCGATTCCCGGTCAAGGCACAGGCCTGGGTTGTGGGTTTGCTCCCCAATAAGTGCATATGAGAGCAACCGATTGATGTTTCTCTCTCACATCAATGTTTCTCTCCCTTTCTTTTTCTTTCCTATCCCCCCTTTCTAAAACTAAATAAAATCTAAAAAAAGAAGAAAATCAAAGAATATTAGGTAATTCTTTGAATGAGTTCTGCTGAAAAGATGAACCAGAAAGAGTGTTACCTCCTGAAAGATGCAAAAAATGTAAGGATTTAAAAAAAATACTGTACTTTAACATGTTTATATAGTAAAGGGAATTATACAGTAGAAACAGAACAATTTATGACGCAGGTGAGAGAGGACTTCCATAGGAGTGTTGGCCTTTAGTAGCCAAAAGTAACATGGCCAATGTCCCGCTGAAGGGACTAATAGTGTATGTGAAGTTCATTTCAACAGAAAGGAATATGGACTCAGGCACAAAAATGTAAGTAGATTGGCAGATATGGTCATGAGAGGGTAGGGAAATTTTCTTCTCCATTTTTTTCCAGGGAATAAAAAACAATCCATCAGCTAAGACTGAAAAAAAGAAAAAAAATCATTAAATGTTGGAAGGCTTCTAGCACCTGGTACGGTTTATATAAAAAAAAAATAATTGAGCTTTGCTCCCAAGTCAGATTATATAAAGCACATAAAGACTCAGCTGTGAAATTAGCATACTGTTATAAACAACTTTTGTAATGTGTTCATTTTTTCACTCATGTGTTTACCAATCACTTCTTAACAAACTTTTATTGATCATCTATAGTATGCAAAAGCCTGTGATCAACTCTGGAAAAATTATAACCTGAATAAATCTTAGTTACTGTGATTATAAAGAAGATTACAGTTTAGTCTGAGAGAAATACAAGTGGGGGGAAAACACTATACTTCTCTTTGTTTCAATATGATAGATGTTATCTTTACTCTGGCCGTTTTTGCTGTGTATTTGGGGACATGGCCCACTTCAAATAATCTGTCATACTCTACTAATAAATACAATCAATATAAGGCTACATCCTTCCATTTTTGCTTCAGAAAATATGGTCATATATTCATGAGGCATGTTCCAAGTGCTAGCAGAGCATAAAGGAAGAAGTTACTCACTGTAGCTAGAAAGTTAGAGAAAGACTATTTGAGCAAAGCTTGAAAGGTGGATAGAAAAGGCAACCGTATGCCATCTACCAGAAAGATGGTGTATGAAATCATAGAGGCATGAATCTGGACAGATAGGCTGAGGAGAACCTGCTAATAAAGATAGTCTTTATTCTTCAGTTAAATGGGAATTATTAAGCTTTTGTTTGTTTGTTTTAAGAGGAACAAGAATAACATAGCTGAATTTTGTTTTAGACCACCTAGGTGGCTGAGTGGAAGGTGGACGAAAGGAAGTCGAGACTGGTAAAGTGTTAGCTGTCACAGTTAAGAGGCAGGCAAGGACCTCCACTAGAACATGCTGAAAAGAATGGATAGATGAAAGAGCCAGTTTTGAAAAGCAATTGACAAAGATTGCTGACTGACTTGTTATGAAGAACAAAGGAGCCTAGGAGAGTCAAAGATCTGCCTGAGTTTTCTGCCTTAATAGATTAGGTGAAAAGTGGCATTGCTAACTGAAACGGAATTATAGGAGAATTGCAGTCTCTCTCTCTCCTCTTTACTTTTTGGAAATTTAATGAGGTTTGAATTTTAGAATCATGTTTGATTTGTAGGTATCTACTACACAGTGAAAATGTATGACAGTACTCTGGAGACAAGTATTTGGAAGTTATCTTTGCATAGTGTCGGTTAAAACCACGGAGGATGATTTCGAGTATCTATGCCTGCAATGGATAAAGGAGACTGAAGACCAACTCTGAGAGCAAATGCTGTAAGTAAGAGGCAAATCGAGATGAGCCTGTGAAAGAAGGACCGTAATCAATGCTCCAGCGTTCCAAGGAATCTTGAAATCAGGCTTTAGAGTTAAGCCATGAGTCAGCCAATGGGGCCCTCAATGAATACAGCTTCAGTTGACACAGATACATAAAAGAGAATGGAAATTTAACAACAGGGGTGATAATCATACATGTTTAAAGATAAGCAGGAAGGGAGGGCATTGCAATTATTATATCCCCCCAGGCATGCGAGTAATGATTAGGAAGTATCACTCTGATGTAAAGAACAAAATTCATGGGATTGAGAATTTATGCTCTAATTCAAATAGCTACTCAGCTCAGGTCACAGTTATTAACACAGAAATGTTCCACTTGTGGGGAAGTAAGATGGGGCAGGAGGTGGCAAAATAAAGGCCAGTGGTATATAACTCAGTTAGGAGATCTTGATCACTCTGTTAAGAACAATATAGTATGAAATATAAAGAGAGCCCCCTCACACCTATGCAAATCTCTTCTTGAAAAATGAACAGACAAGTAAAACCCAAATGTACAGCTTTACCTGAATCGCTGGGCCCAGAACTAAGCATGTACAAGAGGGGATCATGTGAACAGGAAGGGACATCTCTATTCCTTAGCGGCTCTTTCTAAGTGGCTCTCTAAATGAGGTGGTGTGAACAATTCATAGGACAAAAAAACATTTTGGGTGTAATTATTCAAACCCAGTACATTGATTTATTCTTTCGAAAATGCATATTAAAAATACAAAAACAATAAGAACAATATTTGTATGGCCTTTTTCCATACAAGAGATTTTTTTAAATCCAGTGTATTCTTCCACCTCCCAATAATCCTAGGGCTTGATAATGTTATTATCATTATTATTAAAATGTGAAAACCAAGCATCAGAACAGGGTAATGAATTTAGCTTTGGGTTTTCTGGATAAGAAAAGGCAGAGCCAGGATTTAATTGAATCCAGGTAATCTGACCACTATATTCTTTTCACTTTATTAACGATTACCTTCAACAGGTGGTGCCCAGACCCATAGAGATTTTCTTTAATTCCATAAGAAGCAAATTGCTGTTTTGACTGGGCTAGTCCCTCTATATTTTGACAAATCAAAGTGGAGAAAGACTGTGGCTCCCTGGCTGGGTTGCTTAGTAGGTTAGAGCGTTGTCCTATTCACCAAAAATGTTGCAGGTTTGATCCTTCATCAGGGCACGTTCCTAGGTTGTGGGTCCGATCCCCTATCCGGGAGTGTAAAGGAAGCAGCCGATCAATGCTTCTTTCTCACATCAATGTCTCTCTCCCTCCCTTTCTTTCTCTCTAAAGTCAATAAATATATCCCTAGGTGAGGATTAAAAAAGAAAAAAAAAAAACAGGCCATTTTGTATGGGTTAGTGTTCAAAGGTTAAATAAGAAACTCTTACTCTTTCATATCCTAAGCTATATAAGTATGTAACAGAAGCATTGAGAAAGAGAAGAAAGTAGCAAGTTAAGTAGTGTAGGAAGTTCCCTCTGAAATTCCACCCTAGTGACTGTGTCCTTCAAGCGATAAACGATAAACGTAATCAGGCTTCAAGCAGTTGTATGGTGGTAAAACACATGAAAGAGACGTATGAATGATATTAAGGGTTTTCTGACCATTTGCAAAGACTCCCAAGCAATGGGGGAATGGTAACTTCTTTAAATCCTAGGGGAAGGACGACATAATTTGTTGCAGGCCGTAGAGAAACATGGACTAACAGAACATTTAAAAATATCTGCAGGTTGGGTGCCAGATGGTTGCTAGACATAGTGTAGTGATCACATTGTGAGTATATAAATGTCAAGTCACTAGGCTGTCTACCTGAAATGAATGTAATATTGCATGCCAACTATTCTTTAATAAAAATTAATTTAAGAAGTCTGTAGGTTATATATACTGTAAAATAAATAATATAAACTGAACCACTTCAAAATGGAGTCGGAGCTGCCATCCCAGAGGAGCTGCCTCCCATTTCTCACTCCTCCAACCTTTGGAATGTTAAAACTGGGCAAAATAACTTTTGGGCTGGGCCTAAAGCAGCACTGTATTCCAAAGCTAACAGGAAAGCAGTCATTATAACTACAGACTGAAAATGAAAGACATTCTTTAGAACTAGCATCACTATGTTAGCTTATCTGCACCTATAGAAATTCCTTTGTTAGCTTATTAACACCCCCAGGAATTTCTTCTACTCATTTAATTATTCCCCTTCCCTTGTTTTCACCTAATCAGAACATTATTTGGGTTTCTGCCTGAATCAGTGCTTCCTGATTCTTTCGGATCTCAAGTAAACACTTGTTGCCTCTCACTCCCACCTTTTATTTTTAGGTTAACAATACAAAATCAACTGCATTGCACTATTCTTTGTCAAATATTTGAGGAATTACTCAGGAATATCTTGGTAAGATTTTAGGATTTTAATTTTTTTTTACAGAGACGAATAACACAACACTTCGGGAAAATGTGTGTACTGTAACATCACAGCCCGAAGCTTTTCACAGTGTGGTTGGAGGACACGTGGAGCTCTGGAAATATGGATGATTTAAGAGAGAAGAGCAAAATGAAAGGCAGTGATGCACACAGTTCATAAAACCAAGACAGAGGACTTGCGTCAAATAGCTCATTGTTGGAGAAGTTCCTTCCTAGGGGTTTTTCTTCTCGGAGGCAGGAATCAAATCCGGTAACTTTATTTCCAGCCGTATGAACTGTGTTCAGCTGCTAACGTAGATACCCGGTCCTGCAGGCTCACAACAAAATCAAGCAAATTTCTGCACTAATTTCTGATCTCTGTAAAGCTACCATTTTCTTTACACGAAGGGTTACAACTTGGATGTGCTCTTTAAAAATATTTGGAAACTTGGGTAGGGGGATGGGGCTGGGGAGAGCAATGAGGAAAAAGGCAGGACAATGGTAACTGAACAACAAAAAATTGCAAAAAAAATCAATAAATTTAAAAAGGTGTATATATAAAAAAATATTTGGAAACTTGTATGTTGATTTCATATGTACATTTTTCCTGGGGAACTTTCATCATATATAGAAAAGGATCTCTTCAGAGTCTAAGGTTACGTACCTTATAAGGAAAAGTAATTTCCAGTACTTGTTGGAGATGTTATTGTTGTTTTCCTTCCTAGATAGCATCTAATTGCCATTGCCACAAGATGATACAAGGTGACTCTGAACTTCACCCAGAATAAAGCACCTCTGTAAATTCAAACTTCATTCTTTCATTGAAATCATTGACCAAAATAGTGGCCAAGGGCAAACCAGAGATGGGGAATTTCTGTCACCCACAGAACTGAGACTGTTACTTGAATAAATGACATGTTAAGCCATGTTTGGCCATTACACTTCCTGCTGTTAGTTGTCACAAATCATAGATTTCAAAATGCCATCATGGGAAAGAAATGAGTGTTTTAGGAGAGGACAGTATTTGTCTTCTTCAAGTACAACTCATCATTGAGAACAAGTGTCTGGAAAAAAAATAACAGTTCAGTTGACATTGTAACTTTGCTCTTTTCATTAAAATTACAACAGAATTTTTTAAAGGAAAATCCGCATGACCTTAATTAGTTTCCTTGATCACTTGCCAGTCTGTAATTAGTGAAGTAGCAACTTGTACAAAGATTTTTTAAATGCATAATGCAAATAGGACAAAATTATTCCTCTTGAAAGGTAATCAATGTCTTTAAAACTTTAAAATATATTTTAAGCAATGCTATTCAAGAATATATACATTCCTTAGCAGACATGAAGAAAATGAGAAGATGCAAATATCTGACTATTTAAAGCTTTATATTCTACATAGGAGATATTGATTATCAATTGTGTATTAAATAACAATTGTACTTATTTCAGCTGTGTGTTTTCCATCAAAAACTAAATAAACATTTTTTAAAGTATAGTTAATATATTTATTTCAAACTTTAAATGGAATGCTTGTCTGTTTAATGACAGACATTGACTCAGATTATTTCTCCATTCTAGCCAAAAATCACCTTTCATCTCACAAATGAAGGGCTTATTTAATGTTGATTGATTTTAATGGCACTAATTTGCTCCATTAACAATAATATCAGGTAAAAGTTGACATAAAAAAATACTTAGCCTTTAGATGAGTCTTTTTTTCCTGGAACAATCAATCTCGTTTCACACATACATTACCTCATCGATCTCCAACACCATTCAGGATGGTGTTATCTACATCATGCAGATAAGCACTCCCACCCCACCTTCCTTCCAAAAAGCCCCCCCAATTTAAAACTCAACTAGCTGTTAATGTGCGTGCCTGCTATGGGATAATCACTTGAACAAAATTTGAATTGAGCACCTCGTAAATTACTAAAGGGCTTATTCTGCATTGACTGAGAGCGCTCGGCCCACTCATCAGCTTCCTTTTGTTCTAATTCCGCTGTCCTCATGGTGCTGCATGTCAACAGCTGCACGAGTGTTTCATCTGGGAGAACGACTCAAGATAACTGGTCTTATGGCTAGGTATGCAGACCTTCGTTGCTGGATATAAAGTATGGTTGATTGATAAAACATATAGACTCTTCAATCTTTTTGTAAAAGCTAATCTTCAGATAGATTTCTCAGTGAAGGTAACAGCTTGCCTTGACAACTTGGTGAGCACAGTATCATCATTTCACACAAAATATATGGCAGGCATTAATTTTCAGTGTCAGATCAATTCATTGACCACAGCCATCAAGAGCACAAAGAGACTGGACAATTAATTCCTTTGACATGAAATTACTGTATAATAGAACTGCAACCTTCCCTCTTTCTCCAAGCAATTGTCAGATAACTACACTCTCAGAGGTCATTGAAAGCATGGTGTATAAAACCTGTGACCACAGCTCTTGCCATGTTTCTTTTTATACTTGTTTGCTGATTGATTTGTATCAGATCCCTGTTTTCTTTTCAAATGTCATCCCATTCTTCCAAAAGTGCTATTTCTCAAGTAGAAATATCAACAGGGCATAAATTCAATATTTCTCACCCCTCTTTAATTTGGTTGATCAATTTTCCTTTATACAGGTGTTTGTATTATTTGTATACAACATCAAAGATTTTTGTATTTATATCCACCATATTTTGCTGTATATAATGTGCACCCATCATTTTTGTGTGCATTGTACACAGGACTATTATACCCATGGCATGCAATCATTATACCCATGTTTTTGCCCTAAAAAATTTGGGCAAAATGATGTGTATTGTACATGGCAAAATGTGGTAAAAATATGGTATATCTCTATCTCTGTCTATATCTATCTATATATAGTTGGTTCCTGTCAAAGGTAGGCAGCCTCCTGAGGTCTGAAGTTGGTACTTTAGAGTTCCTCCTCCCTAGGATGAATGTGAAACCTGATAATTCAGAATGTTTCAACATTAAGATATGGAAACTATATTTTCAGAGGTGTCACCAGAGTCAGATGAATCTATTGAATGGCCTTTACCACACCACATCCTTTATATATCTAGCTTAATGCCTTCCATGGAGTGCGCATTCAATGAACACTTGTTAAATTAATGAATGAGTTTCTTTTAAAGACATTATTGCAATGCCTAATTTACATCAATTGATTCCAGCAAGTTGGAAGTAGATTGTATTTGTCAATGTTAGTCATGTCCACTTCCAGTTAACAGAGATGGTTTTATACACCCCTGGGAATGAAGCTGATGAAGCAAGGAAGTATGGAAGCATTCTAATCTATGGGAACTGCATGGCATTATGAATAGTTGAGAAACAGCAAAAAGGATCTTGACATAGGGGTTGAGAATGTGACTCCAGAGCTAAAGTACCCAGATTTGATTCCTGCATTTGCTCTGGGACCTCAAATTGTTTGAACTCTCCATTTAACAGAAGTGATGATAATAGTATCACCTTAATAGGCTTAAAGTGAAAGCATTAGGTGAATTAAAGCAACTAAAATATTTCCTTACACAGAGTAAGTTTGTGAACCAGTAAGGTTCACATCTATTATTCACCTCCAAGTTCAAAATTTAGTTTTCAATTTTTTTTTGTAATTGCTCCTCTTCCCTCTCTTAGCTCATTGAGCTGGCATGCAAATATAAAGATAAATCAAAATATTTAAAGTATATTTCCCCTCTTATTTTATATTTACAGTTAAATGACATTCAGTTTCCATTAATACTTCTTCTCCTGGGAAACCTCTTATAAGGCTAGGTACTAACCATTCAGCACTGACCTCTCCATGACCTTGCAGGATGCCCAGGCACATCTTATTGAGTGTCTGCGGCATGGGGAGGTAAACTAGCTTTGAAGAGCTCCCATCGGGCTGCTGATAGTCCCAGGTTATGCGAAGTTTCCCACAGGTTTCATGACTTCTGATGCAGGCTCTCAATAGAGCTCTTTGGCCCTAGTGCTCCAGGAACTCCATCCCTCCAAATCTCAGCTTTCTAAGACTCCGACTCACCTTTCCTTCTAACCTGACCTTCAGCTTCAACTCTCTGATTGATTCATCAACTACCCTTGGCCTGAGTTCATTAGCCACTGACTTTCTAGACCCCTATCTTGGAAGCAGGTGATAATGCTCACAGTCCATGATAAAGGAACCACTTAAATACACATAAAGCATTTAGACTAGAATTAAAGTTGGGAATATGTAACCCAAACTAGTACATTGTGAACAGCAGTGAACAGGTCTTCTAAAAAATAATCTTCTTTATTGTCCATCTGTCACAGTGTGAACATTTCATTTTAGGTTTGAGATTTAATCCCTAAGCCTTAAAAATGTTCTATCTTTTCTATTTAAAAGACTCGACATTTCTTAGACACATGGGTTGCTCTGGCTATATCTGCACAGCCCTCTGTATCATCTGTGTAGATCACCAACCAGATAAATGTGAGACCCTAAGAGTTTATTACATTTAAGCTTATTTTCTTATATATTATATTATTCTTCAAGTTAAAGTTGCAGGTCACAGCCACTATCACAAGTTCAAAATGAAGAAACTTGGGTTCAGAGAAGATTAACTAACTTGCAAATAGCTAAGAAGTAAGTAGATGTGAGTGACTCAAAGACCATTCCTACTATATTTCCATCCTGCCTGCTGAAATTTGGGTGGCTTAAATGTACCTATTTTAAATTAAAAGTTCAAATTCACCCAAGTAACCTTTTTTACTTACTTTTTCTCTCTCCAAGTAGTTGTTTTGATTTGTATAAATATCAGTCTCATTCACCAGTTAATTTCAAAGGCTTTTTAAATGTCAGGAGTTGAGCTGAGATTTCATGACTCTCCCATCTCTGAACAGGTCATTAGTCCAAACACTTTTAGGCCAAACCACCGGCCCCCAGTGACTCCAAATGCCAGTTAAACAGATGCCCACTCTTGATAATATCTACTTAAAACCCAAAGACTAAATCTTATAAGTAGCTCTGCAGATCTGACTATTGAAGGACTAATGGGTCCATATAAAATAATCTCCTTCCAACTTCTGGGTTTAGAAAAGCCCTAAAAACAAATTAACTTTAATGTTCTTCCAAGGTTTGTTACCCTTGCTCGCTCAGCAGCTGCTCTGCTTTCATAATGAAAGAGAAACAAAGCCATAATGGCCCCAAGGTTGCCAAAATTTGGGGGTGAACATGCTTTGGTGCTCTTCAGAACATTCCCTGTCCGTGAAGTATGACTGTCAGATTCCAACAGTCCCAGGACATCCCCATCTCAGCAGTGATGGATGCCACAGATAGACAGCAAATACGGCTGCCGTGAAATTTAATGTTCACTTTAGATGCTCCGGCTCTTATTAGAAAAGGTCACGCATTGCCCCGCTCAGATGATTAATGCAGACTCTCACATCTTTATGGAATATTTCTGCAATATGTGCTGTCTAAGTGACTGTTTGTTCCTCATTTCAGACTCGATCAGTGCTTAATACTCAACATGAATTTAGATGGGTGGAAAAAAATGCCACTTTGCAGCTTCAGGTGTTTGTAGATTGCTCTGCTAAAAGAAAGCTTAAATCATGGGGTCCAAAGAAAGCTTGAAGCCCATTTTTGTCAAATTTCCCATAGCAGTTTGTTGAAAAACATGTGATGATAGCGTAACAACCATAATACAGCAGCCCCTTTTCAGTAGCCACTTGGAAAATGCAAACCAGAACTTTTTTCTTTCAGAAGCTGATCAGTTAAATCCCCTCAGACCAGGAGTAGTAGCAATAATCTGTTATTTCCGGTGTTAAAATGAAACAATATTGAAACATAAATTCTTTCTAGATGACCTGTTCATGAGTCACAACACGGATACTCAACACTGCCTATGATTTTTTTTTGAGATGGTAAAACTTGCTGTGTCATGTTTCTGTGGTCAGAAAGAATCACAGTGTTCAGATTCTCTTCCTACACTTACGCAAAAAATTTTTAGAGGACCGAATTGTTCAGCATCAACCACACAAATCTAAACTTCTGAATTCTGACGTCTCTCATTTTTGTTATCTTTGGCTCTCATTTATTATTTTTTACCAACTGGGGAATACTGAAAGTACTAAATGCTTAAAGCCCATTTTTATATAATTTTCACTCACATAACATTTACCTAGCTGTGCAAATTTACTACCAAGTTTCTACCGTTGCTCTGAAAAATGTTTATGAAATCCTAGATTTTCGATGGAGAAAGCATATTTTTCAGATTAAGTTGACCTGGAAGAACTTGCCCCATCACTCAAATGGCTTTTTCTAGTGGCATTTTTCTTCCTCAGCCTATTAATGGGTTTGTTGTTATTCTCTTACAGGGCCTCTTGATGTGAGTTACATTTCATAACACTACCAAGTTCAATGTTAGTGGGCCAAATTGTTTTGGATTCTGTCACTAATGTTGGTCACAAAGAACTGATCAAATTGTCAACAGTCAATGTGAACAAATCAATTATATAGATCCAGCCCAGAGCTGTAGAAATGTAGGTAGTGAAATGCAATTTTCTTTTCGTTTTACAGGCCTGTCCTATTTGCCAAAGTAGTCAAACCTGTTCACTTTGAATGCTGCTGCCTAAATTTGGAAGAGTTCATGTGGGTGAGCAAAGATATGATGAAAAGATTAAAAATAACAGCTATTAGTGAATACTTATAATTTGTCCTTTTGTTTAAAGTGCACAGGTAAGAGCAAAGCCTGTATTTTCACAATTATGTGTTAGGTTTTAGCATCACTTCAAAACTGAAATGGATATGTGAGCAATTGCTCCATTTTCCCCACAAAACTCTGGTTTAAACATGAATGTGTAGACATCCAAATTGGAAAGGAAAATATAAAATCATTTCCATTTGCAGATTATGTTCTCTTATAGGCAGAAAATCCTAAAGATTAAAAAAGAAGTGCTACAACTAATAAATGAATTCATCAAAGTTGAAGGATACAAAATCAACACACAAAAAGTATCTATATTTCCATACACTAACAGTGAACAATTCAAAAAGGAAATTAAGAAAAGAATAGCATCATTGTTTATGATTATATCAGTCTTAGGCAATTTGAGTTGCTATAACAAAAGTACTACAGACCAGGTAGTTCAAACAATGAACATTGATTTTTCATGGTTCTGGAGGCTGTGAAGTTTGAGGTCAGGGTGCCAGCATGGTTGGGTTCCAGTGAGAACCCTCCTTCTGGTAGGCAAATGGCCATTTCTTGCTATATCTTAACATGTTGGAGCTTAAAAGGAAGAAGAAATCTCTCTCTTGTCTTTTTTTATAAGGGAAATAATTCCATGATGAGGCCTCCACGCTCATGACCCAATTGCCTATGAAAGACCCCATCTGCAAATACCATTGCATTGGGAATTAGGATTTCACTAGATGAAATTTGGGGCAGCACAAACATTCAGTAATAGCAGCATCAAAAAATTTTTTTAGAAATAAACTTAAGGAAGCAAAAGAATGGCACAGCTAAAACTAAAAAAGGTTGCTGAAAAAATGAAAGCAGACACAAATAAATAGAAAGACATCCCAAGCCTGTAGCTTCAAAGACATATTTTTAGGACAAGAGTACTATCTAAAGCAATTTATATACTCAATGCAATCTCTAATAATCCCAATGATTAGTTCACGGAAATAGAAAAGTTAATTATATAATTCATATAAAATCTCAAGGGAGTCCAAATAGCCAAAATAATCTTGAAAACAAAGAACAATATTGGAAGACTCATACTTTCTGATTTTAAAATGTGCTACAAAGCTACAGTAGTGACATGAAGGGTAGTACTGTTATAAACACAGACATATAGACCAATAAAGTAGAATAGAGATACCAGAATAAACCCATACGTAAGTGGTCAAATAGTTTTTGACAGAAGTGCCAAGAACATATAATGGATAAAGAACAGTGTATTAAAAAAACAGTGTGGGGAAAACCAGATATTCACATGCAAAAGAATGAAGTTGGACTCTTACTTAATTCATATACAATAACTAACTCAGTGGATCAATGATGTAAATGTAAGAGTTAACACTATAAAACTCTTAGAAAACAAGGAAAAAGCCTCATGATATCAGATTTGGCAATAATCTCTTAAATATTAAACACAAGCAACAAAATAAAAAATAAATTAATAGCCTGTATAGAAAGGGATTCTCTGTACTACTTGTAGTTTCAATAGAATTCATTAAACTTTGATTTTAATAATAATGTTTCCCCCTTAATATTTGTATTTTGAACATAGCCTCAAAGTCTAATAAAGCCATTGTTCTTTAATGCTAATTTTTCTACATAACTAAGATTTAAGATATAATACACACACTTTTATCTCCAAAATAGTTTCAGATTTCCAAAAATTAGCATTTGGCAGAAAATGTATTCTAACCTACAGTTCTTCAAATCACCTTAATTTATTAAGTGCTACTAACATGTTTATCTTTGTGTTCTTAGTCCTCTCAGGAAAAGAAAGGTTATTGTGTTCTGCTTCATAAATCCTAAGGATGCCAAACAATTTTATTGGATGAATGATTATTTTTAGTAAATGAAAAGATAATGCATTTTAAGCTATCTTTCAAGCATTGCTGGAATCCAGTTGCTAATATGGAATGAACACTTATATAGCTTTTAAATACAATGAGGAATATAATGTGGCAAAGGTGATACCGACTTTGAATGTACCTTGTCCAATCCCTATTTCATATATGTAGATATTTGACTATTGACTCTTACATGTCCAAATAAGATTACATAGTTGGCTGTAATGGGTATGTTTTGTCATTACAAAGTGCAAATTTCTCACTTATTTTATTCAGCCTATTCACTGTGTCTCATAGAGTGCCAGATACCCTGAGAGACCTCAACTGTGAATGGAGTTCTATTACTTAAGAAGTTGTAGGATTGATTTTCCTCCCCTCCCCCTGAAAAAGACTTAGCTTAGAAGGCACCTGCTTCTCTCTGTAGGTCATTCACATGTGGTTGAGTTTCTCTCACTACCATGTTGATCTATTTAGTAAATGACTGGCTAGCAATTACAATACACATTAGTTTAGTCATTACCAGCCTTTGCCAAGCAGGAGACCAGGGCCCCTGCACTTGGCTTTGTCAGAACACTAAGGAGCATGCTGATGCCAGGAGACATCACTCAGGGGTGATTAACATCATCTGTTGGTCCTACTTCCATCCTGCATGCACGTCCCTTAGCATTTTGCTGCCCCATTTAAGTGGTAGTTGGCTGATAGAGTTCAGTATGACAAATATTTATTAATCACTACTTGTAAGCAAAGCACAGAGTTAAGCACTGTTGGAGGTAGTAAAATAAGAGGAGTCCCTCCTTCCAAGTAAATTACAAGCCAGTAAAGAAATAGGATATTTTTAAAAATGTATTCTTTTTTAAAATTATTTTATTGTTGTTCAATTACAGTTGTCTGCATTTACCCACCACCACTGCCCCCCACCCCAGCCAAACCCACCTCCCTCCTTTGCTTCCACCCCCTTAGTTTTGTCCATCTGTCCTTTATAGTTGTTCCTGAAAACCCTTTCCTCCTTCCCCCATCGTCCCCTCCCACCTCCCCTCTGGTTACTGTCAGATTGTTCTTAATTTCAATGTCTCGGGTTACATTTTGCTTGCTTTTTTCTTTTATATTCCTATTATATCTCAGATTGTGGCAAATGTGAAAAAAGACATAAAAATCTATGAAAATTTGATAAAAGGAAGGGAAAATTATTCACTAAATTAAAAGCTAGGAACTACCCCTCCAGGTGTTTTGAAAATATGAGATTTTCTGAGGACTCCAAATTATAGGACATCTTCTGGTATAAACTGCACTGAGAGAATCACAGCTTTTAAGTAGTAGATAACATGTCACAATGGGAAGTGAACCCTCACTATTTTAGGCAAATTGTTTTTTTGAACTTTCTAAAACAAAATTACAAGATTTGGTCACACTCATTCATTTTACAATTCAATACATTTTATTAAACAGCAGCTAGAAACTAGAGCCTGGCCAGGGCTAGGTAATGTTGCAGTTAACGAGACAGTCTCGTTGGGTGCGTGGTGCAGGGCAGTAATGCAGCTCTTTCACTGCGGTTGTCTGTGTGTGCAGATGCGATGTGAGTTCAGCCCTCATTCTCATTGTGTCAAAGAGAGAGTGCAGGAAAGAAACATTTCCGTACTTAAAACTAAAGAGGCAGCATTCCAGCCCCCCCAAAAAACAGGATAAGCCAAAGCCCAAGCTATTTGAAGCACTGTATTCCTATGTCATGAGACCCTCCAGTTGCAAATATCTGTCTTTAAGGAAAACATTTTACCCTTTAGTATAAATCCTCACTTCCCATTATATTATTGATTCATAGACTACACATCTGTGCAATCTAGAAGGCATTCATTTACTACAACTTACAGCTATTAAATATTTGTGCACATTAAATTTGCGCTTGGTTAAGTAATGTGCAATACTGATGGTCAGCCAGTCACACTATCAAGGATGTGAATTTAAATAAGAAGAGAACAAAATTGTTTATGATCAAGAGAATTTGTATGGCATTTGTTTAGGAAGGAATTACGAACTGTTGGTAGGAGAAAAAGATCAGAGGGGTTTGAGTGCTTAATAAATACTGTCGTGATGATCTGATTTTTAGTCTGATTTAGGAACTGCGGAGACAATCTTGGCTCTGCTCAGGATGCAGCTGAAGTTCATTTTGAATGATCAGTGAAGTGAAGAAGGTTGAACACTTTCCGTGCTGCAGTTAAGTGATCTCAGCAGTACCAGAGAGATCCAAAGAGATTTGTTCTCGTTAAAGAAATGAGTATTTGGAACTACTTTTGCAGTACTCATAGGGACATTTATCTTATTTGATAACATGAATGAAAAAAATAATTTTATCGCATTCGCCAAGGCCTCTACAAAGATATAATTGAAAGGGGCTACACAGATTGCATAAGGGCAGCCACGATGCTTGGTGTTCGTGAGCTCCTGTGCACCCATTTGAAATGCGCCCTTGCCCAGTCCCCTGTGTGAGATGCGGAGCGTCACAGAATCTTTTCCTGTCTCTCTGGCATCAGCTCTTTCCTTTCTCTCTCATGTATCTCCAATCTCTCTCATTCCAGTGATTTCTACTCAGCACTTATGTACTAATATGTCTCATTTTTTTAAATACACACAGCATATTTTTTAACCATGCTTCTCCTGGCTTCCCTTTCCTTGCTTTATCCCACTCATAGTCACAATCCTTGACAGATATTCTGTATTCGCCATCTGTACTTTTTTTTACCTTGCAGTGGCTCTCCAATCTGGTTCCTGTCCCCACACTGCTCTTTCTACTCAAACAGTGGTCACCAGTGACCACCTCAGAGCTAAAACCAATGGGCTCTTCCTGATGACTTGTTATTGACCACTTTGCATCTTTGCATTGTAAATATCCTTCTTTGGCTTTTGAAATCTCTTTACGAGATCACTGATTATTGCTTCTCTAGTTTGCTGGCTTCTTTCCCCCCCTCATATCCCTTAAATATTGCTCTCATTGACCTTCTTTTATCAATTTTTATACAGCTTTAAGCATCTTTTTTTTTGCCTGGTGAATCCCGAGTCTGTGTTATCAGGATAGGATTATCTCCTGAGTACCATGCTTATAATGCCACCTGTCTGTGCAACAGCTCACCTGAATGTCACATAAGCACTTCAAACTCAATGTGGCCGAAACCAAAGCCATCATCTTTCATTCCTGATCCTCTCTACTACTTAGAATTGATCAGGCTTGCCTTTGGGGAATATTTTTTGTCTACCACTGACCTTTATTGCATGCACGTTAAAAAGAACGTATCTATTCTACTTATAAGTCTCTTGGGGAGAAGAGCTCTGAGTTATTCATTTTTGTATACTCAGCACTTTGCAAGTACCATAAATATTTGGGAATTATAAATGCATGAATGGAGTGACATGAGGTCTGAATAGCTATGCTTTTTTGCACTAAAGAAAATATATTAGATCAGAGTCCCAAAACATGGTTGAAGATGCTCCTTGGCATCACTGCTCAGTGAAGTATCTCTTTTATTTCTCCTAGCAGCTATCAAAACACTGTCATGTGCTCCAGCATTCTCTCTCCCAGACAAGCACCAGAATGCAATCCCAGGAGAAAGTATAAGGAAAGAAAAGTGCCTATAAGAGCACAGCTGTGAGGAATGAGTGCATGCACAAAGGAAACCCAGCACCATGCTCCCAGGAGAAGGACTAGGCTTTTCTTCTACTGTGTTATTTAACACTCAGCAGACTGAGAGCGTTCAGTCTGTAGTAATGGATAGCAGCCTTGAAATATGTGAGCAGACTTCAGCATTAAGCTTTACAAATCATAAAAATCTCAAAGGAAATAAATTTAGTTGGAAAGATAAAATTGCTATAGGGTAACACCAGGACTTCCAGCCTTCAAAAGCACATATATGTCAATGTCCAAGGACCCTTTGGAGTGTCAAGTCTACATTAAAATAAAGAATTGAAAAAAATAGAATTGAAAAGAAGATGCTACAAAGAAAAGGAGATGCTCAGCTGGTCTAAAAAGCCAAGAGAGTCCTGCCTGAGAAAGAGAAACACACCAAGTTTCGAAAGTCACCATTTGAACTGGACATTGTAAGCAGGAGGAAGAACTTCTAGTAGGCACTGGGGGCAAATATGACATCTCATTTTGGGTGAGTTATGGCAAGGTTATCAGGACTTAAATGTAATGTAGGTGTATGGGAGGTGGGAGATGGGTATAGAAACATAACAAGGAACAAAGCATGAAACACACTGTATGTTGCATTTTACAGTTTGACATACATGGTAGAAAGGGAGCAATGAAAGGATTTTTTAACAGATAAAGAACATGATAAAATTTACATTTTAGAAAACCAATTCTAGAGCCACCATATGTGGTGAATTTGAGAGGAATATGCTTGGAAGATCATTGCAATAACCAAGCAAGAAACCATGTTAGGACAAGAAGGCCAAGGAAATAGTTCAATGGTAATCCCAAAGTTGAATCACTAGAATTATGGAACAAACAAGACGTGTCTAGGATGATTCCCAGGCTTCCAGTTTTACTCTGTGATTTTTATTCAGGCATGTACAATGTCCCTGTTAATACAACAGAAGCAAGACACAGCCTCAATGAACTCACAGTCTAGCGGGGTCCTAAACAAGTGAAGAAGGCCAGGAAAAATATGCAGTGGGATGTCTGACCCAGACTTGAGGTTCATTAAAAGATTTCTGACAGAAGTAGCATTTCTGCTGAGATCTTTTTTTAATCCTCACCCAAGGACATTTATTAATTGTTTTTAAAGAGGGAAAAAGGGAGAATGAGAGAGAGCTAGGTAGATAGATATCGGTTGCCTCGTGTACACACCCTGACTGGGGATCGAACCTGCCACCTTTCAGTTTACAGGATGACACTCCAACCAGCTGGGGCTCTGCTAAGATCTTAATGATGAAGAGTATGAGCTAAGTCAAATGGACCAGGGAAATATTCCTGGAAGACAGTCTAGCACATGTAAAAGCACAGAGGTGAGAAAGCAAAGCTTGTTCATTTGGGAAACTGCAAGAAAGACTGGGTAACACCATATACCAAGAGAGGGAAGATAGGAGGATAAGAAGGCTTAGTGGTGATAAGCCCACATTCGTGTCTGTTGAGTTGGAGGTGTCCATAGGATATTCATGTGGAGAGATTGGGCTCTGGAGTTACCACATTTATGTGACAGATACACATTTTGAGGAGGACTAGCTTTGACTTTTAAAGCAAACAATTTGTCCTCCAGGGTTGACAGGAGAGGTGAAGAATGGGTGGAAGAAGCCAATAAAGTGGTAGGTGGAGTTCCAAAGAGTTCAGGGAACAACAGCTCTGATGATCCTGATGATCAGTTGTCTTCTCTGTGGTGGGGATGAAGCCTAAATCACAGGAGTCCTCTCTGCCTCCAGTCGCACCTTTTCCCAGTCCCCTCGCACATTCTTACCTCCAGCTGTTGCCAATCAAATCCATTAACATTCTGACAATGGAGAAAATGTTAGCTCACCTGGAACACTACAAATTAATATAAAATAAACCTTGAGGCTGCCAGAAGCTTACATAAGTTTCCTTGACATGTATCACTGAATAGACTAAATAAATAGAGAAATATTTACACAGAAAAGATGTAGGAAATTTTTTCTCCATGAGAGATTAGAAATATTTGTATTTTATCCATGACAGTTACATTCCAAAGCTATAGAAGGTATCAAATGTGCAAATAACTGTCTTGAACTCAAAACTTCAAGGACTCAAGTGTCTGATAAGTAAAAAAGTGGTTTTCTCCAAAATGAAACAATGATATAATTTCAATTTAAGTTATTGTGGGTTTGAATACATAATAAATAATGGATGGTCTACCAATCACTCTTAATAAAATGACTTATAACTTGTATGACTCATAATACACACTACCTAATTTTTAAAATGTACTTTAAACATTGTTCTGAAGACAAATTGTCTAAAGAGTTGGGGGGTTTTGTGTGTGCTTGTTTTCAAAGATCCAGCATTTGTTGCCCCCATGAGTAATCTCTTCTCCAGTTGGCTGGAAATTCAAATGGTGCTTCTGAAGGCTTGACATTGCATCTAGTATCATTTAATAATTTTTGTAAGCATCTCAAATACAAAATTGAGAAAATGAAGTGTGTGATGGCCAGATTGCTAGCATCCCAGAATATCAAACTAAAATTATAAGTGACAAGACCAATTACAGAGACAATCTACCCAAAACACAGGGGAGTTCAAATGAAATGAAAATAGATTAAAAGTTATACATTCTTACTAGGCTTATTGCACCTCCTCTTTGTAAAAGAAGATGATCATCATTTTTATGACATTTCCTGCGAATGCATTCACTGATGTTGGTCACAGTTAATAGTGGATAACAGTACACTTCTATTAAAAGCACAGATCAAAAACTGAAAGTCAAAAATTGAAGGGCATTCATTTATTGCAAAGCAAATCATTGTTAAATGGTTAAAATAGGATTAAGTTTAGCAAAGAGTACTCGATAGAAAAATTAGTAGTGGTTCAAACAGGATAGAAGTTCAGTTTCTCACTCAAACCAAATCTAGAAATGAGGTGCCTAGGAGTGGCTTAGCAACCCCATGATGACTAGAAACCTTAACTCTTGTGTCCTTTTGCTCTACAACCTTCAACATGTGGCTCTACCTGACAGTCACAGGTGCCACTCAGCCTCCACCCCTGAGGTCTACGTTCCAGCCATTGAAAAGAGAAGGGAGCAGAAGTGCATGCCTTTTTTTCTACATTTTTTTGTGCATGTGTGTCTGTGAGTCTGAGTTAAAAACAAAATAAATAGCAAAATTTCACCATTGTAACCATCTTCTTTGTGCAGTTCAGTGGAATTACGTACATTGACATTGTTCTGCAACCATTGCTACCATCCATTACTGTAACTTTTCAAATTCCAAACTGAACTGTATACCCATTAAACAATAACTCCTCACCCCAGCCCTCCCCCTTGGTAACCACCATTCTACTTTCTGGCCTTGTGAATTTGACTACTCTAGGTACCTTACATAAGTGGGATCATACAATAATTGTGTTTTTGTGACTGGCTTATTTCACTTAGCATAATGTCTTCAAGGTTCATTCATGTTATAGAATGTGTCAGAATTTCCTTCCTCTGTAACACTGAATAATATTCCGTGTTTATTGTGGACCAAGTGACATGCATATGTCACTTTTGCTGTCAATGATCTCTTGGGTGGCTCCTATCTTGTGAATAATGTTGCTAGAAACATGTGTGCACAAATATGTGTGCAAGTCCTTGCTCTTAATCCTTTTGAATCCATTTACTAAGGTGTCATATTGGATCACAATGGTCTCCCTGGCCACCTATATCAGATCCCCATCAAGAACTTCTGTTTGGGGCAACTGTCAGAAGTCACTGAGGAGAGAAGAGCACTGCTGGGCTTGTCCACACTGGTGACTGAGAAATGCAGGAAAGAAAACCATAGGAAGGGAGGACAATACTGAGAGTCATTCACAAGTTCATCAGCACCAGTAAGACACTGGTTGAAAATGCCCAAAGGAGACAGGGACACTGGGATGGGACTGGAGTCCCCGGAATTACAGGCAAGAGGCTGGAGATGGGCCTTAGGTACTTATCCTCCCGCACATACATCTCACCGGGGCGGCCGGGGGACTTGGGATCTCCTGAGTCTGTAATCCTGGGAGGTGGGGAGGAGGGATAGCAGAGGAGAAACAACCACCCTGTATTCAAATGAAGATATTTTAAAGACTAAGATATTAGTTCCACTTATTTTCAAATACTCAAGTCATGTTTTAGAATGTTTGTCATGTGAACCTATGACTTAACTTGAGATGTCACTCCTTTCCCAGACCGGAGGTATCTCGCTAGAAAGGAACATGTGAGCCATTTTCCACCTCACAGACCACAACATGCAGGTCAGTTATCAACAACAAAGTCTCCTTTAAAAAATTTAAACCAGCAAAAATATATAAACTCTCTTGAAATAGAAAACCCGGTGGCAAATACCTCCAATTTCTCTGGCACAATGAAGCTAGATGCAGCATCTGTACAGTCTGTTCATACACACTTTTCATAGACGGCTTGTGAAACCAACACTCACACTCTCTCGAGAGCGGCTCGGGAGAAGCCAGACTTCTCATCCCCACCCTTCAGAATTCTAGCACGAGGGAGACAATCTGAAGCCACGTCATCCTTAAGACACTCTGTGGAGAGAGATGAGATCAGCTCTGGAATGCCCAGTGTGTGCCACAGAGCTCTGCCTGGTGTCGTGTGTTCGTGAAAGAAAATGCCCACAGTCGTTTAGGTCAGCAGCCCTTTCAGCAAACTCTCTAAAGGCAACAATAGAGAGGAAAGACAATCCTCTGGCTGTGTAAATACACAAAGGACTTGCATCCCCAGAGGCTCATCGTACTTTATAAACATTGTTAAACGGAGACCACATTGACTTGAGGAAAAGGACGATGAAAGAAGAGACCATGGTGCCACCATATGTCTGGCATAGGAGATCATAAAACTGAATGAGGGCAGTGTGACCCCGTGACCAGAGCCCTCCCTTGGATATATGATCAATCTGTTCTTCTTTTTCACCCAGCAAGGTTCTCATGTTCTTAAATGCTTTGAAATCCTGACACAAGAAACACAAAACATTATCATTGTTAAAATCCACACAGTTCTCAGTGTTTCACTAGAGTTCTCGGCTACACCACAGCAGAGAAAATGCAGTAGGCCCCCCAGCTTATTTATAACAAGCACATAAAAATATCTGGACTCAGTGAAAAATGGTCTCGCTCATAAAACGTTTTCCTGGTCACAATGTAGACCTCACCTGCAGGGCCTGAGGCCTGTCTCTCCCTCTGAGCATGTGCCTGAGCCCCAGACAAGGTCAAGCATACTTCGTCTCAGGAGACATCAGCTCGCAACACCTTTTTAACAGCAACACTTTAGAAATGAGTGATGTGGACCCCAAAAGGTTCTTAATGGACCAGTTGCAATCACCACAATAGATGCTGTTTAAGAAGCTGTCTTTCATATTTGCTGTGCAAATCATTTCTGTAAATGTGTGGTTTTATTGATCTGAATAAACCATCCCTTGATGTAAAGAAGGTAAGATCTTTGTTGGTCATAGAATATTTCAATGCCAATAAGGCCACTTTGGAGAATTTGTTCCTCTTTGGACCTGTTGCTTCTTGTTTTGTTTGTTCATTTATTTGGTTGGTTCTGTTTTAATCTGAGTCCTCAGCACCTCTAATTGTGTGGTTTACACAGTGTAGAGGAAAGGCCTCCACCCTTATTTCTTTTCGTCTTCTTCACAGCACCTGGTGCAACACTTGGTATTTAACAGCCATGTTAAATAAAGATTTATTATACTCCCAAATCGAAAAATTCATTATGTATTCAATATAGGACACCAAACATTAACTAGCACATTAGAAATTGAAATTAAGAAGAATGAATAAAAGGATCTGTATCAAAGTTTCAAAGGTTCATTTTAAGCTGAGTTGAGGTTATATATAGTACAGTTTTCACTGGGCCATAATAATTGGAAAATATGAAAGGGAGTGCTGTGTAGAATTATCTTTGCTTTTTACTCCGAACAGTGTCCTGCCATTTATCTAATGGATAGTTAATAAATAATTTCTGGGTAAATGTATTTTACCACATTCCATCAAAGTATGAATTGTAATTCAAGGAAATCCTTTCCCACTATGAAAAACTATATATGTGAGGAAGCCTCTTTATGTATCTCTACCTTACCTTACCAATGGAAATCTGAATTATCCAGCATGAAATAAAATGCCTTCTCATTTTATCTATGCTATATCTTAGTGTTCACATCTGAAATCGACATTAAAAGAAGAAAAGCAGAGATCCACCCCCTCCCAAAATTATTTTAGGTTTTTTTGTGGCTGCTTTTATTATTTTTGTTTTAACCATGGTTGCCCATCAGCGAAGGTACTTATTTGATTAGGTACTTATACATACTTGATGCTTTTTTAATGCTGTACACCTCAGTGCCAGTATAGGTTGGCCTTTCATGGGGGCAGTTCTAGGTGGCAGAATGTTTAAAAATTAGGCAGTAAAGGTGAGGGGCTATTAAGCAATTTTGCATAGTTACCATAGTGCTTATTAATATTTGTTGTTTTTATTATATGTTCTATTATACCAAATATACCCTGAAATACAGCAAACTAATCTATTATGTCTTACAAGGTACATATTCCTGGTAATGTGAATGTTGCAACTTTAAATACAAATTGTATTCAGAAGTTTATATGAAGTATGTGGTGAATTTCCTGGTTACATGAAAGGTACATGATGAAACAGAAGTTTATTGGTTCTCTGAATATAATACAAAAGGAGTTAGTGACAAATGGTTTCTGATCAGGAAGAGTGGTTGAATCTGTTGCTTATGAACTTCAGCTGCTAGTTAATCAGCCAGTTAATCAAAACAGGGAGCTATCCACATGACTGCTTGATCTCTACAGTTGGTTTTAATATGTACCCAATAATTTAAGTGTCACAAGTATCATGATAAACTGAATTGATTTGCTTTCAAGCATAACATTCCTTTACCTGATGTAACAAACTTTAGTTATGTTTACATTATTGGTCAAGGAACAATCATTGTATTTTATACTAACCCTATATATTTGAGTACCAAGTAATTGGCATTAAAAGTTTAACTATATTTAGGGGACAAGAAAAAGAGAGAAATCAATTTTTATTAGTAATTCTTTAAGAATCACCTAACAGCAAAAATTAAAATCATCATATAGAGGTAAACCCCCAGCTTGTTAAAGCAATCTCTTAAATTATTTTAAAGTCATGTGCAAATTCCAACTTTTTGATACATCAGAGAGAACATATGAAAATGTACCCAGTCTGGCATTTGTGGGAGAAAAATCCCTTAGCTGCAAAATTTCATTGGCTGCTCAGATAGGAAAGTCATTTGGCTTTGCTTAAAAATTAACACATCCTCTCACTGACATTTAAGAGCAGTAATTGGCTGTGAAGTGCTCAGTGATGCTTTTAGATGAACTATGGTATATATATATAATGAATGTAAATGTGGGATATAGATCATTATATATAAACTATAATGGTATATATACACATTATACTTATATATATATTATATATAAATAATATACACACATGTGATCAATCCAAGTTTGTTGTTCTCTATTTTGTTACATCATCCTGTTGTGGCATGCCTTTCTGCACCTTGGTGCTATATTGTATGGAATAATATAACATTGAAGAGCATACTGTATAATATACTATTGACTACTTTTTTTCTCTCTTAAAGAGTTTCTGAGAGGGCAAAAGTTGAATCAAACACCTGTTCCAAATCCAAACAATGCTAATGGTTGGAGATGAAAAAGAAAGGACACAAGGCTGAGGAAGTTCTCTCACACGTTTCGCTATATTTTCATTCTTTATGTAATTCTATCCCATTTTTATAATCACTGTGTGATATATCCAGCCACATTTTAATTATAAATATAAAAAGAATGAACCAAAAAAGAAAAAGTTTTGGAAGGGGAATTCACAGAATCTTAATATACCTAACATAGATACACCTCTATGTAGAATATTTTCTTTCTATTTTTGTTAACAAATTAAATTATGATTGAGAAACAGTTAAGGGCAACCACTGAGATAAAAGGAAATGAAAGAAGCAATGGTTGGAAAACTTACTGTATTTTCTTTTTCCCCTTATCTTCAAATTTTGCCCCTATTATTTATCTCCCAAGCATTTAGAAAGGACACAGTAAACAAGACCAACTGTTTTCCATCATCAAGGCTTTCACCTTCTCTCCCAGAAACCTGCCCCAGTTAAAGAATGACTAGCTTTAGTTTTACTGTATTTGTATCATAAATAGTTACTGAGTACCTGCTATGTATCAGTTTCTTGAATGTTCTACTTTCACATTACATTTACCATGTTCCCTCTCACCCAGACACGTGTAACTGTGCCACCTGAAACACCTCATTATGAGAAACAGGTAATGTTGGGCAATACTGGGAATTGTTTCATTAATTGGAGAGAGCTGACTACTTGCCAGAGGTATTAGAAGTTTTTATTGGGTAGAAAATAACAAATGATATAGCAATATTTGATTAACCGGTTTATAATTTTCTCTGAACATAGAAAAATTATATATACTGAAATTCTCTTTAAGTTTATACAAATATTTAGGTTCAAGAGTCCAAAGAAAATTTGTACACACACACACATACACACATATGGTCTGGCACAAATAATGCTCCATTTTTATCACAGAATCTTTTATTACAAAATCATAAGCATGTAATTCTGTAACATACCAATATCACACTCAAGCACACCATATGACATTTTAGGTGAAATGTTCAAATTAAACCCATAAACTATTACACCCATATTATTACCCTACCAACTACACTCAAGCAGGCATTATATATACATAGAATGCTAGTTAAAGGGCTCCCATTCGATACAATGCATTATGTATTGAATATACATTTAGAGAGATACAAAGTCAGATTGTTCTTAATGCCTATTTTTTGGTAAAGAATGTTTTTAAGAGCTTTCAGTTCAGTGAAGGCTAAACTCAAAGATCATAGTCATTTTAAATTTATTTGGTGAAGCTATGATACTCCTATTTCTCTACATCATTGACCTATAAAATAGTAGTTCTGATTTTCACATAATGGTGGTCTTGCTTTTTAACAAAGGAGAAGCAAAGTTAATGACAAATCTGTTTTTTCTGACAAAAGTAAATACTACTAATATATAAAAATAATTTGGTCTATTCTTTTTCTTGGCTTACTAAAAATATTCTTTTTTTTATTGTTGTTCAAGTACAGTTGTCTGCATTTTCCCCCAACACCCTCTCACCCCAGCCATCCCCACCTCCTTCCACTGATTCCACCCCCCCCCCCTTGGTTTGCCCATGTGTCCTGTATAGTTGTTCCTGAAAACCCTTCCCCCTTTCCCCTCAGTATCCCCTCCCACCTCCTCTCTGGTTACTGACAGGTTGTGGGTTACTGTTAAGCTGATTTGGTCTATTCAAATTACAGTATTAGCTCCCAGTCTTTAAAATTTTAAAAAATACCTATCTTTAGTATTTTACCTACAATGAAGCTCTGAAGAAGTTTCAAAGAAGTTATATCTTCCAAAGTATGCTACCACCCACAGTTCTAAAAGCATTGCATAAAAAAGCCATATAGGTAAATCACTCATTTTATTTATACTTTAAATATTAAAAATAAACTAAACAATGAAGAAACATTACCATACTACCTTCCTCAAAAGAAAATAATCACCCAGTCAACAAAGAAACAAGATATTGTATAACTTTAACTTGCTTGAAATATATACTATTACAATTTTTGGAAAGCATTATAGCATTATATACCAACAGTGCTCAGATGTTTGTTATCTCTTTTGATCTTGTATTTACATTGCTATAAAACAATCTGAAATTCCCTAAAATATTTAGTACATTAATATTATCATTAATATTAGAATACATTAATATTAATTAGAAACAAATGAAATTAAGGCATGGTTAAGTAAATTACAGCACTTGTGTAGAGAAAATATTACTAAATGATTGCAATCATGCTTTTGTAGTTTTCTTTAAAGTTTGATTGATGTAAAATATACATACAAAAATTCATAGCTGGATGATTTTTTTTACAAAATAAATACACATATGCCCATGCCTTAATGAAGAAACGTAATATTATTTCTTTACCAATATGTAAAAAGTTTTAAAACCTGGGTTCTGGAAGTATAGTCATCAAACCAGCTGCATAACCTCACATGGAAACTTGTTACATTCTCTAACTCACAAATTCTCCAATTCCATCCAATCAGAGGGCCCAGAAATAAGGAGACCCAGCTTATTTGCATTTTATCAAAGCTCATAGACGATTCTGAAGCTTGCTCAACTTTAAAAACATTAGCCTATGAAAATGCATTTTGTTATAGAATAAAAAAATGTTTATACATAATATGTTAATGATGTTAAAATCGGCATAGAAGAAATGAATGAAAATGAATATGACAGATTATGATACTACTATCATTGCTAGATAGTAAAATTGTAGGTCATTTGTATTTCCTTCTTTATATGTTTTTGAATTATCCATAGTTTCTGCAATGACTATAATACTTTGGGTATTTTATTGGGCACATTTATTTTGGTCTTTTAAAGTACATTATAATCAGCTAACCCAGAACAGCTTCCTATGATTGCACTGTACGGTAGGCTTGCCTGAACTTGTTATCATTCCAACCTCATTCTTCATACCAACATGTACATGTGGCATATATAAGTGAAAAAACTCAACTCTGTTATTCTTTAAATGTTTGGGAGAATAGACGTAAACTGCAGTTGAGAGTTGCACAAATGGAAATAAATAATTGCCTAGCATGGACATCAGAGGCAATCTCAAAATTGGAAGGCAAGTTAATCCTCAAAGACCTTAAATTTACCAAGCCCTTTTATTTTAAGGAGCATGACCTTTTAAAAAAGAAGCTTTCAATTCTGTCTCTTCCCCAAAGGCTGCAATAAATAGTTCTTTATCACAGCAAAATGGATCTTCGATGAGGATAGTTGAAAAGAGCAATTCAAGAGCTGCAAGACCTGGAACCTAACTCTGACGGCAATAAAGTGATTATAGTAGCTGCTATCGGGGCTCAAGCCCCTATCTCTCAGCCCTTATCACTTCAGAAGTCAGGACTTCCACAGGCCAGTATTGAGCCCTCTATCTGGAGGCTTTTCCTGAAAGCTGCTCTGTTCTATGACTCAGATCAGAGGTGCCAACAAATTAACATTCTGAGGAGCAGCCCTCAGCCAATGACTGGCAGTGTGTGTATAAATACAGCGGCCTTGACTCACTAGTGGGGTAATTCTTTTAAGGGAGGAGAATGATTTTCCCTCCACCTTTTCTAGGTTCTTGGCAGAGACTTCTCTGTAATAAGACAGATGAACAAAAGAAAAATAAACAGAAGTTCAATATCATGTATATCTCCTGTTTACAGGGGAGATACCCAAGAACACTGAGTAATTCCCACAAATGGTCAAGTCATCGCCTTAAATACCATCTTCAGCTAAAGACAGACGTTGGAAGGGGGCGAAGCCAGTTATGGGTGTTTACCAGGCAAAAGTCAGGTTGGTCGTTACATAGATTTAAGCCAATGCCTTCTCCATTGATAAGAGTGTCTAGAGATTTAGTCATACTCTTCTTCCTGGTAGGAGAGGGAAATACCCAGGTGGCGATTTCTCTTGTAAATGCAAATGTCTCTTACAAAAGGGTAAATTTTATCACTCATTTTCAGTTTTTCCTATCTGCTCAAAATCATTCTTATGCCAAAGAGGCATATTTTGGGGTGGCAAATTCTCCTCCCCTTCATTCTGAGGCACTCATCTCAGCAATTGTGAGTTTCCCCATGGGACTAAGCTTCTCTCACATTGTGTTAAATCATACATTGTATGGGCTGCCTCCCTTCCATTTGAAACCTTGTCTCAGTGTCTATCTCTTGGGCAACACACACAAGGAAGGTATTAATCTGCTGAATGATGTAGAAGACAGGATAGGTTTTACTTACATTGTTTATTAAAATGTACTTTTATAAGCATTTGGTATTATACTCATTGTTATGATTATAATTGTCAACTTAAGTTAACCTTGTTAATTAAAAATTGCTTCTTCTGGAACAGAATCACAGGAAAGGAGATAACACAGAGGGTTATCAGTGGGGAGGGGGAAGAGGGAGAATGGGGGAAAAGGTACAGGGAGTAAGAACCATAATTGGTAGGCACAAAATAGACAGGGGAAGGTTAAGAATAGTATAGGAAATGGAGAAGCCCAATAACATATATGTACAATACATGGACATGAACTAAAGGGTGGGGGGAGATCCTGGAGGGAGGGAGTGCAGGGCAGAGGGAGATTAAGGGGAGAAAAAATGGGACAACTGTAGTAGCATAATCAATAAAATATACTTAAAAATTGAAGATTTGAGCTGCCCTCAGTTTTCCTATAAAGGTTTGAACCATTATTCATATAATGAAAAGGGCATATCCACTGTTAAATAAGTTACTTAACAATGGGTATGACATAATTGTTACTATAATAATTGTAAGAATAATAAACATTGTTATAGAGCTAAACCAAATCCCATTTGCCAGATATTAACCATTTTGAAGGCAAGATTGAGAGTTCTTTTTAGGGTCTCGGGTGAGAGTCTGGAACAATGGAGGAGTATTTGATAAGCTCAGGCAAGTAGATACTTAACAACCAGTTTAGAAGAATTTTGATACTGTAATAATCAGTAAGGCCCTATTGGTGCATACCAACTGACTATCTGCACCTCCAAAGAAGCATTCATATATAAAAGTATCTTCTTTCTGTAATGCAAACAATTGAGCATTATTTCCAATAGGATCAACATATTTGGCATGGAAAATACCCGCCGGGGCACTCTTTCCTTGGGAATCAAGTTTTCAAAAAAAAAAAATAAACATGAAGAACATGGATTATTCTTAAAATATCACACAAAAATGCTTTCCCTTCAGCAAAATGATTGTCAACAAAGAATAAGTCCTCCTGGTGATGTGAGTGCAACTCCTCAACCTAAATGAATACAACATACCTATTGAAATATAATAGCCTCCTAATTGGGACACCTCTTTATTTACACCACGCTATAAATGCACAAGGAATTCACCCTCTGTTGAGTGCTGAATAAAAAGTGAGCAAAAATACTCCATTGTTAAAAAGGTTTGTAATCTCCAAGTACTACAAAGAAACTCAAGGGCCAATAGTAGGTTAAGGCTGAAATACAATGTGAGTGGCCGTTGTTACCAAAATGATTCACTACAGACTTGGAAAAATTACTAATGTGTGAAAGATGAGGCCGCAAAAAAATGTTGTTCCTATTATAGCTGTACATAAAAGAAGAAAAAAGAAATAAAGGGGAAAGAAATCAGCAAACCCTTGTTTGAAAAATTCAGGACCTGCAGTTTTTAACAATATTTTATAAACCTCAAGAAACAGCTTTTTATCTACAGAGAACAAAAAATCAAATTGAAATGAACTTTTCCAGAACTTACGCAGATAATGAATGAAATGACTTCTGTATTCGATTTTAGCTCAAGCTATTTAAAAATAATTGTTTCCGCATCTAGAAAAGGTAACATTTCTGAACAAGATTTTCCCCTCTGTTTCCCAATATACATGATAAGAGCTTGTGTTTAAGTTTTAAAAAGTAGCCCCATCACATAATCACAACATAGCAGGACTAGCAATTTCTCTTTTATGTTTTGATTGTAACACATACATTTAAATAGTTTTTCCCCATTCAATTAGGATGCACAGTACTGAATGAATTGTTTCCTTGTGCCACGACATTGACATCACTGATCTCTGTACGGCTTGCTTTTATTGGTTAGTTACTCAGTGTTGTTGGTTTTTTTTTAAGAATGTAATCAACACCTGCTAATTCACCATCCTCAAACCAAAGCTAATATGTTGAGCATTACTTAGATCTAAATGCTTCCTCAGTAAAACCTTCTTGGCTCTACCATGCAAGTCAGCCATCATCCAAAACTGTGCTCATCATTTCCTAGCTCTCCTTTGAAAATAATTTGTTGCATCCGTATGTATCATTTGTTAGTTTATTTGATTGAGTTCTTTTTTCTTTTTCTTTTTTCTTTTTATTTTTTAACTTATTGTTGTTCAAGTACAGTTTTTCATTTTTAATGTTACAAAATAGTAGTACACTACATGTAATCTTTGAGACTGTTTTTTTCTATAGTATTTATTGCTATGATTTTCTATGGTATTGCTTGTTGCTATAATCCATTCACTTTGTTGATAATCTATCACATCAATATGCAATTTATTAACCCATTCTCCCATAAGTGGGCATTTGAGTTATTTTCAGTGTTTACTATTGAAAATAGCATTACGATATTTTGGTGCTTCTCTTTGTAAATGTGCAAAATTTTCTCTTTAATGGAGGTTTCTCCAGAAGTGAAGTTTGCTGAGTAATCATAAGATGAATGATGGCTTTAGGAAATAATGCCAAACTCCACTCTTACCAGTGATGCATAAGAAATCCCATGGCCCTGTGTCCTCATTGAAAAGTGTTGGTGTGGCAGCACTGACTGACCCTGTCTTCCTAGTGTGAAATATAAAATATGTGAGATTAAATTAGCAGTACTAGTGAGAAAGAAAATATTTATACTTTTATTTTTAACTATATTTTATTGATTATGCTATTATAGTTATCCAATTTTTTCTCTCCCCTTTATCCTCCTCCACCTTGCATCCTCCTCCCTCCAGCATCCCCAACCCCTTAGTTCATGTCCATGGGTCATACATATAAGTTCTTTGGCTTCTTCATTTCCTATACTATTCTTAACCTCCCCCTGTCTATTTGGTACTTACCATGTATGCTTCTTATTCCTATACCTCTTCCCCAATTCTTCCCCCTCTGCCTCCCCACTGTTAACCCTCTATATGATCTCCATTTCTGTGATTCTGTTCTTGTTCTACTTGTTTGCTTACTTTGCTTTTGTTTTTAGGATTGGTTGTTGGTAGTTGTGAGTTTGTGGCCATTTTACTGTTCATATTGTCGATCTTTTTTTTTCTTAGATAAGTCCTTTTAACATTTCATATAATAAGGGCTTGGTGATGATGAACTCCTTTAACTTGACTTTATCTGGGAAGCACTTTATCTGCCCTTCCATTTTAAATGATAGCTTTACTGGATAGAGTAATCTTGGATGCAGGTCCTTGGTTTTCATGACTCTGAATACTTCTTTCCAGCCCCTTCTTGCCTGCAAGATTTCTTTTGAGAAATCAGCTGATAGTCTTATGGGAACTTCTTTGCAGGTAACTCTCTCATTTTCTCTTGCTGCTTTTAAAATTCTATTCTTATCTTTAACCTTGGGTAACTTTTCTTATCATGTGTCTTGGTGTGTTTCTTCTCAGATCCAACTTCTTTGGGACTCTCTGAGCTTCTTGGACTTGCATGTCTATTTCCTTCACCAGATTGGGGAAGTTTTCCTTCATTGTTTTTTTCAAATAAGTTTTTGATTTATTGCTCTTCCTCTTCTCTTCCTGGCACCCTGTGATTTAGATATGGAACATTTAAAGTTGTCCTAGAGGCTCCAAGGCCTCTCATGTTTTTGAATTTTGTTTCTTTATTCTGTTCCAGTTGGTTGTTTATTTCTTCCTTTTGATCTAAACCATTGATATGAGTCCTTGTTTTCTTCCCTTCACTGTTGGTTCCCTGTATATTTTCCTTAATTTCATTTTTATAGCCTTAATTTCTTCCTTTATTTTGCAACCATACTCAATCATTCCTCTGACCATCCTGATTACCAGTGTTTTGAGCTTTGCATCTGATAGGTTGGCTGTCTCTTCATTGCTTAGTTTTTTTTTTTTTTTCTGGAGTTTTGATCTGTCATTTCATTTGGGCTGTGTTTCTTTGTCTCCTCATTTTGGCAGCCTCCCTGTGTTTGTTTCTGTGTATTTTGTAGAGCTGCTTTGACTCTGTGTTTTTGCTAGTATGGCCTAAGGTAGTAGGTGTCCTGTAGAATCCAGTGGCACAGCCTCCCCTATCACCCAAGCTGGTTAGTTGAGGTGTACCCTTTGTGTGAGCTGAGTACACCCTCCTCTTGTAGTTGAGCTTTGGTTGACATTGACAGATCAATGGGAGGGATTTACCCAGGCCAGTCAGCTGCAAGGATTGGCTGTGACCACTTATCACCAACCTCCACCCTCTGTGGAGGATCAGCTGTGCAGGGGCAGGGTGGTGGTCCTCAAATGTGGTCTGTAGCTGCCTGCTGGGTGTGCTGGCCCTGGGGTTTCCCAGATGGTGCAGGCCAAGATCAGACCCAACCTGTATTTTGCCCACAGCACCCTGCCTGAGCAGCCATCTCAGGAAAGCAACCTGAGATGGCTGGTGCTTGTGCTGGGCTTGAAGATTCCCAGGAAAAACCAAGCTATGAATGTAACCTGCTAATTCTGAGCTTACTGAAGTCAGCTTTGATTTGTTTGAGAGGATTTACAAAGTTGTGAAGCATGAGCCATTCTATGGAAAAGCAGCTTGAGTGGGCCAGTAAGTTGGGTCCAGTGGAGTCTCTGGGGATCTCCAAGGCTGGCCAACAGTGTTAGCCAGGTTGATGGAATCTTAGATATGGCACCAGTCTGTTGGCTCTGTTGGGAGAAGGCCCACAAAAGAGACAATGGTCTCTGCTTGCCTTGATGCCAGATACCTCAGCCTCCCCGCTGCATGCCACTGGTGCCCCACACTGCCTCCTTGGTGCCGGAGCCTAGAGGGAGTGAGTCTCAGTAGGTGAGTGCATGTGTGAGGTCTTTAAGAGAAACTGCTTGGGGCTCCAGAAGTTTCTTCCACCAACTTAATCCCCACTGGTTTTTGTAGCCAGAGGTTGTAGGGACTTATCTTTCTGGCACTGGAACTCTGGGCTAGGGGGCCTGGTGTGAAGCTGGGACTTCTCACTCCTGAGATACCCCTCCTAAATTTTTATCCACCACAGATGGTTGTGAGATCAGCCCATTCTGCCTCTGTATCCTTTGTACCAGCCTGGATGGATAGATATGGTTTCTTTAATTTCATAGTTGTCAGACGTCCATTCAACTTGATTTCTTTCAGTTCTGGGTGATGGCTATTTTAGTTGTAATTTTGTTGTGGCTGTGTAAAGAGGCAAACCATGTCTGCCTATATCACCATCTTGACCAGAAGTCCCTAACAGCTCATTTACTAACAAAGAAGACATCTTTCCCAAGTTTCCTCTCCAGTGTCACCCCCTCCACATGCCTGTGATGCCCATGAGGGTCATTATCTCTCACACATATACTACCAGTCTTTTTCACTCCCACACAAAATTCTCTTCCTGAGAATTCTTATTCAGTTTTATTGTCTTACATACCATTTGCATATTTATAAATTAAATTTTTCTCTTCAATCTCAGTCCCTCTCCTGAGCTCCAGATCCCAATTTCTATTGACCTATTGGAGAAAATCAATGTGTTCTCACACACTCCCAACCTCTTCTTCATCTTCTGTATTTTAGTTGTCATTGTCATTGCTCTAGCCACCAAACTAGGTATCTAAGTTAATTTCTCTTCTTCTCCCCCTCATATTCAATTCTGGTTACACACTGAATAGCTTGATAAAATTTGTTATCATAAATAAAGATGCCCATGCTCTACCCCCAAATAATTCAAAAATATCTCGAAGTTAGAGTCCATAGCTTGGGAAAGTCTCCTAAATGATTCTAATGGAGAACCAAAATTGCATAATTCTGCTTCAATCCAATAAATCTGTCAATATGACTAATTCTACCTACTGACAACTTCTCTCATCTTTCTTTTCCTTTCTTTCCTCAATGCCTTTCTCCTTTAGATTTATCATTTCTTATGTGAATTGTTTTGTATTTTTCCTAACTACTTACATCATCCTCAATGTCTCCTCTAAGTCAGCTATAGCAATGGGAAAACAATGAGAAACTTTTGTTTTGGATTTAGTTTTTAGTTTTGTTGACTTGGTCATTACCGTGAGTTACTCTTGAATCTGGGGTAGGACAGTGACATAGGGACTGAAGTAGAGGAAAAATGAAAAATGTTGGGAAAAAATAACCTAACTTGGAAACTAAACAGAGTTAATACCCAGGCAAGTAGGAGAGGTGAGCAAAAGCATATATTTATAGGGCAATTTATAGTTTAAGTTGCTAGGCTATGGTGACATTTTAACTAAAATAAAAAGAATAAGAAGAGGAAAGTTTATAAGATGAATTCATTCATTCACAGATATATTGGCTAAGACGCCTAAAGAAAAGCCATTTATTGTTTGATCTAAAGACTTGGGAGTAAAATGAAGGTAATGGTTGAAGTTATACAAGTTTAGCTGCAAAAAAGGGAGAGAGAGAAAATTATGAGGTAAACAGAAAGTCAAAGAGTAAAGGAAAAGACCTACCTATTGATATCAGATGACAAAAGAAGACCCAGTAAAGGAATTTAAGATGGGCCAACAGACTCTTACTTGGTTTCCAAAACAACCCCTAGATTTTGACAGTCACTAGTGCTATTCAGTAAATATTTCCAACCCACCCCCACTCCCAGGTGCTGCCCCTGATTGAAATCAAGCACAGCCATATGACTACCTTTAGCTAATGAAATGTGAATATCAATGCTGTAGGGCCCTCATGATAGAAGCCACTTGTCCGTGCTTTGTCAGCCTGAGTGATTACTGTGAGCAGAGCCCCCCCATCCCCCAGACAAGCTGTGATGGACATAGAGAAAGAGGGAGAATAACCTTGGGTTAATTCAAGCTACTGAGGTTTGGGTTGAGTGTTAGTGCAGCCTCACCTAGTCCATCTTTCTTACTGTGAGGAGACCGACACTCAGGAAGTATATAAGAGTGTATACAGCTGGAAAAAGGAAAGCCAGAGTTCTAACATCTATCATCGGACTACAAAGCCCTTGTTATTTCTGCTACCTCCTTGGAAAGAAAAAGAATATCATTGAAATGAAATATTGCATAAAAGCCAAATAGGAAGAATTTGGAGGCAAGGGAGACTAAGAATTTACTTTAATAAACTATAATTTGAGTAGAGGATTAAAGGCAAAAATACCAAATGTAAGTAAATTACAAAAGAATAGGAATTGGGAAGGAAAATAATGAGTATAAACTGTTCTAAAGAACAGTTTTTCTTTGGAGGAAAGAAAGGTAAACATGGATATTACAAGGTGTGTTTGCAGGTATGTTTGTTCTTCCTTTGCTCATTTTAAGAGTAGAAAATTTTGAGGACTTTTGCTAAAAGGAGAGAGGGGCTGGGAGGAAAATATTAATATGCAAAAAGGAATTCATAATTACTAGAACATAAGTATAGAGGTTTTGATAGAGGACTCAATTCAGAGTCCAACTGAGAGTGTAAATGGTCTTATGGCTCAGAAGCCATCATGCAGCCTTTCCTAATTTGTCATTAAAGTTTGTCATTAAAGTTAATTTGTCATTAAAGTCTCTGTAAAGACAAATACTTAAAAATACACACAAATTACAATTGCTACAAAAAACCTATCACTATCTGTCAACCTATGGGTAGATCAGGGCTCACATCATGCTCTGCCTCTCAGAGGTATGGGAGAAAGACACCCAGGCCCTGCCCACTGTCTGCAGTCTTTGGGAGGAACTCGAGGTTTGTGCCCATCAGAACATAAAAACCATTGTCCTGGTGTCCTCTCTTGTCATCACCTCTGGTGCTTCTCTTATTGTGTCCTGTTAGAAAGTAAAGCTTTTAGAAAATTATCAAGGTAGGAGGCAGGGAGTGTATGCCACTACCTGGCAGCCTGAGCATGAAGATCTTGGTGCTTTCTGTTGATCTGCTCAACGGTCTCAGCAGCTTCCTACACTGTATGATCCCAAATATCAGGGAGGCACTGATGAGGAAGAGGAAGATGGTATTGTTTTACCCAGCCAAGCCACAGAATATAAGTACTATCTAGATTATAAAAAGGATGTAGTTATTGGTCGTCTTTTTAACTGCAGGTCTGAGAAGAGAATTTGAATGGGTATTTAAATGGACAAGAAAAATACATGTCTTTATTGACACACTGTGATTCCAGAGAAACAACTCCTTGTTAAAAAAACATCATAAAGAAAAGCACAACAAAAAATACTAACAGAACTTGAGGGAGGAAATATCACTGAATAAAGTAAAGGTAAATTACCTTTGTAAACTACTCAGAAACAGTGTGAAAGTATTATAGGTAGTAGAGAAAAATGTTAGATAGTTTTCTGAAAGTCTCAATTAACTTCACAAGTTATAAAATGAAAGAGCAAAAACAAAACAGGGCAAATAATAGGATGACATAAAAGAAAGAGGTGAGATTGTGAAAAATTGCAGGGAAATTAATATTAAGTGTCAAGTTAAAGATACACTGGAGGATTTAAAATGTGTGGTATGACTGGTGATGAGGTCTTCTAGAGCCAAAGGGACCTACCACAATGAAAATTCTCATGCTACAAACGTAATGAATTGAAAGTAAGTACAAGCAGATAAATAATAAATCAAATAATTTAATCAATAAATGATGGTTCTAAAATTAAAAGTGTTAAACTATTTCACAAAAACCAAGGAGTTGAAGATAGGAATGGAAGGAAATAGAAGATCTTGATGAGGGAAAGAATTTGCAAATATTAGTAGAGAAATTTGTAGCTGGATAAAAGTGTAGAAAGCAATCATTAATGAAACAGAAAAGTAGTAAAGAATTTCTAATTTAAAGAATTAGAATTTCTTTTTTTCTATTTTTTTAATTTTAATCATTGTTCAAGTACAGTTTTCTCCCTTTTACTCCCAATCCAGCCCACCCACCCAACCTTCCCCACTTCCCTCCCATTACCACCCTCCCCCTAGTTTTTGTTCATGTGTCCTTAGGAATTAGAATTTCTAATTATAAAAATGAAATGAACAGAAGCATAATCAAAACAACAAAAATAAAGAAAATAGATAAAAGGGGGAAATGAGAAATAAATGGTAAAGTAAGATGGAAGGTGTTAGATCCAGAATATCAGTCATTACACTAAATGTGAACCTGCTGAATTTGCATCAGAGAAAACACAGGTCACCAGGCAGGTCAAAATGAAAACACAACTCTATGCTGTTTACCTGAAAGTACTTAAAGTGAAGTAATAAAGAAAAGGTGAGTATAAAGGATGGACCAAGAAAAGCAATTACAAACAAACAGAGAAGCTGTAACAGGTAATGCTAATACCATACCAGGTAGAACTGGGGGTCAAAGGCACAATATAAGATAAAGAGGAACATTGTGTAGTGATAAAGTCATAAATAAAGAAAATATCACAGGCTTAAGTGCATGTGTTCCTTAAATCATTACAACTAAATAAAAAAGTGAGAACTGTTTGAAATGCAAGGCGGACTTTATAAAATTGCAGTGTAGTGTAACGCACGGTTTCCATACACCTCTCTCAGAACTAGACAAGTGTCGCAAATAAAAAGCAAATGAGGACCTGGAGGAGCAGACCAAAACGATCAGTAAACTTGATTAGCGGCTAATGTAGATAGAACCTTACAACTCTCTAACAGAAAAATGCATAATTTTTGGTTGACTGTGGAAAATTTACAAAATAGTCTGTATATTTTGTCACAAAAAATCTCTACAATTTTTCAAAAGTTGATATTTTATAGGTGGTTATATCTAATCATTCCAATGAAATTAGAAATAAATAATAAAGTGGATCTAGAAAAACTCCAGAAGTATATCTCATTATTCAAACACCACATATTTATTTATAAGTAAGTATACAAAGGGTAATTAAATTAAGTAAAAAAAAATAATTATTTAATAAATGGCACAAGTGACCATCCATCCAGAAGAAAATAAAATGGAAATCATATAATTCAAATTTTAATATAAATTTTTAATATAAAAATAAAATAATATTTTTATGCTAGAAAATATAGATATATTCTTTATTCAGTTGAAAAAAACAGAAAAATATAAAAGACTATAAATGCAGAGCAAAACTATCAAAAGCAAAGTCAATCAATAAATGATGTATTTTGAAAACATGGTAAAACATAGCCATAAGACCAATATTTAAATCTGCAAAGATATCATTGCTCCTATTGAGAAGCAAGCAAACCAATAGATTATGAAAAACAATTCACAAACAAGCAGTCTCTATGACCAAAAATATATGAAAAGAAGCTCACAGTCACTAATAGAGAAATGTGAACTAAAGGTATTGGGTATCATTTTATACCCATAAGAATGGCAAAACTTAAAAGGCTTAGAAAATATATTGTAGGTGAGAATATGAGAAAAATAGTAAGTATAGTGGGAATATGAGGTTTTGGCACCCTTTGGAAATCAATCTAGCTGTATTTCATGAAATAAATAATTGGTATACCATTGAGTCAGCAGTGTCATTCTTGGTAATGAATCTCCTAGGAAGAAAGTCCCAGGAGAAAATAAAACTATTTGAAGGAGCATAGCTGAATGATGCTGGTATATCCATGGGGAGTAATATGCAGCTATTAAAAAGAATGAATGTGACCTATAGTCATTTGTCTTTGAGAAATTCCCAAGAAAAAAAAAGCAAGGTGCAGAAAATTGTGTAATGTGACACTTAAAAAAATGAACAATAACAGTGGAAACCATATTTGTGGAGAAAAATATGGAAGGATGCATTTTAGGCGTTATCATGTGTGACTGAGTAGAGGAAGAGGCTGATGATTTTAAATACACTGAACGTTCTTTCATGGGCAATGAGGATAACCAAAACTATGGGTTAGTGATTCTTTTTAATCACAGTTTTTAAACTATCAAAATGCAGGCAATAGACCTGTGTACATTCAAAAATGCTATTTAAAGCCAGTCACGTGGTTTCATTTATAAAACAGTGTTTCTTCTTATGAGTGGAGATTTCTTCAAAGGCATTGGATTTACTTTCAAAAGTCCTAGCACACCCTCTATTGGTCTGGAAAATTAAGTGGGCAGGGAGTTTTTTGTCCTAGGTACTAAAAGTCCTGCAGACCTTTACTGTTTATTCTTTTCTTTCTCTCTCCCTGACTCCTTGTCCTTTATTTTCCCTAAGGATAAAATTAATGGTCAGCTGCACCTGTCTGTCTGACCCCATTGGTTAATTTAGAATTAAAATTTACTTATTCAGCAACACTGTGACTCCTGTAGATATAGAAGGATAGCAATAATTCCAATTAAAAATGTACCTGTTCCTGTATGTATTATCCAAACCCCAGACCTTTTAAAAAATAAGTAATGCTGCTTCTCATTGTCTCTGGGTTTTCAGTAACTCCATTTTATAATAGCTTTGCTTTTAATCATTTGTTCCTATTAAAAAGCAGAACTAGGCAGAAAGAAGAAAATGCATGTTATTTGTGTCTCTACAGAGAAATTGCTTGGAAAGCTGTCAAGGTTTCTTTATTTAAATCAGGGATGGTAGCTTTTATAGGAAATGAATGTGAGACAACAGATGAGGCTGAGAACTTCACTGTGGATTTTTTTTTACGTTAGTGTGCCCAGTGTATTGTGGGTTTGTATGTGTATATGGGTATGCAAATGCTTATGCATTTATAAGGATTTGAAAATGCATGTGATCCAAATCTAAAAACCTCCAGAATAAAATCAACTGATATGTTTTAGTAGCTCACAGGAGCTCTAGGCTCCTTCAAGCGAACACACCACTCAATAGAATATATATCTTGGGTTACTTTAATTTACAAGTATAGTCAAATAATAAATATTATCCTAAGCATTCTTATACAGAAAGCAGTCGTTTATGCTTCAGACCTAACTATGCCTTAGAATTCTGTTGTCCTAAATGAGGAGAAAGTTGGCTACTTATTTAAAAGTATTTCTATCCTGACAGAAACAAGCCAACTCACCAATAGGCTAGTACTTCCCTTGTTATATTTGCTAATAACTCTTTTCCTAATTTTACATTGTTAATGTTTTTGTGATATTTAGTTTTATTTCTATCTTTTAAGGGAAACTTTGATTAGAGTATATTTTCTTATCCTTTTAAGTCTTTGTCTTTTATTATGGAACTTTAAGCCACTTATCCTTATAGTATTTGATATGACTAATCTTAATTCTGAAGTTTAAAATTTTTACTTACTCTTTTGCCCTTCTTCTTACATGTTTTCTTTATATTTTGTTTTTTGTTATATAGATGATGGTTTTTGTTTGTCTTTAGAGATTTATGGCTAAGGATTTAAAGAGTATGCATACTCTTGTTTTTTTTTTTTAAACTTCAATGGGAAACTATAAATTCTTCCAAAATATGCATTTTTTTGTTCTCAAAGTCAAGTATGAACAATCAAGGTGTTTAGGACCTATAGTCCATTCATAATATCCTCATGTTCCTTTTACAATCATGATCTGGAACTTTTAGCATTTAATAAGGACTGCTTTTGGTAGTCAACCTAATTTTATTAACTGATTTAAATGTTATTTCTAAATCATTTCTTCTATGACTCTGCATTTTTACTTTGGAATTTTCTGTTCTTGGGCTGCAGTGTGTCTTAGAGTCATTTTCCTGGAACATTTTCTGAAGGAATGCCTTGCCTTTGCTTCGGTACCTGAAGCTTCTGGGCAAAGACCTCCTGTAGCACGGCTTGTCCTCCCCCTGTTCCGTGTCTGCAGAGTTCTGTTCTCCCTCGATAGCTCAAACAGCAGGGGAATAGAAAAGCAATCTGACTTCTGTTCCTTTGTAGGGATTTTTTCCAAGCATTTTTACAATAACATTTTTTAAGATTTTTTTTTCTTTTCTCATAATTTGGGGGAGGAAGGGTCATAGCGTGTTGAAGTATGGTTTTTTTTTTCTTTTTCATCATTCTTCCTAACTATACATAAGCATTTTGGGGTATGCATGGTCATCACTGACTGCCAACTGGCCCACATGGATGTCTCTGTCTCAGAGCCTATGAGTGCTCTTCTTGTCAGGTGCTCTGACATTTGCCATAGGTCTCATTGCACTAGTGTTTTTGAATGCCAGGTTGTAAGCTGGAATTATAGTATTGATATTTATATAATGTGATAGGTCAAAAAATAAATATTAAACCTCTCCAACTTTGTCCACTTTTCTTGCAATCACAAGGGGTTAAAAAGCTGAAGCTGTGTTGAAATCCTGTCTCCTGCTTCAGACGATAGAAGAGTACCTGCCAACTTTGGAAGCGAATGAAATATGCCTTGCTCAATATCTCAGCCTTCATGTGCAGGCAGTTCCATCGGAGCTCCAGGAGAAGTGATGAAAGACCATGTAGTGCTAGGAACTCATTGCCTCATTTGAAGTGCACCATGCCTGAAAATAACAGTTACCTTCTTCTAGGGACTTCTTGTTTTCTCAAATACTCCCTTTCCCTCCAAGTTGAGAATCTTATAAAATCCTTGAGGATATCTTCTACATTTTTTGTATTCCCACAACAGCCACCTCAATGTCTTTAATACGGAATTTGCTCAATTGGAAGTAAATGATAAACGAACAAATGAACTAGTTGTTGATCCAATTTCATACCCATCTCATTCCTACATCAAAAGTAAATTACTAGGTTGAAGTGAATTAAAGTTGAAACTATGGGGCAAAGTTCTTTTCACTTAAGCTTGTCCATAGCCAAGTACATACTTTTTCTCTTTGTAACTCTGCTTGGTTCCCTGGAGAAATATCTCTTAAGAAACACATCTCTCTCAGGTGTGTGAATAGACTTGGCACCACTTCTCGGAGCCAAGTATAGAAGTCCTGAGTATTCTGGTTGCTGTCATCACCCTCAAGACAATTGCTGTTCTATTTTAACCTCACTCCTTTCAAACACTGGAATTTGAGATAACTACAAAGCTACTTGATGTATTGAAAACCACCCAATTTCTATCGACTTTCCTTTTTGTCCTTACTCCTTGGCTGACTGAGAACATTGTATCCACCCTGTCTCTTTGTCTCCCTCATGAGAAAGCAACGATGAAGAGAATAATTAATGATCCTTTGAAGCCGGCTCTGAAGAGGTCCTTACCTGTACGCCTTCAAGTGTCCCATAATTACGCAACAGTCCCCACTCTTTGCTTGCCTTGCCCAGTCTCCACATTCCTTCCAGAACACTGGAGATGTGTGAACACCAGCAGGTCCTCATGGCAGTGGAGCTCAGTGTCCTGGGTCCCTTCACTCCATTGGGATAATCCCAGTACATGCCCTGTAAACTTCGGAATCATGCAGTTGTGGTGATTGTAAAATGCTTTCTCTGAGAAGTTTGAGATAACCACAGACATCCCGTGGGACCTGTTTTTCTTTCTTCTACTTCTACCCACAAAGGGATTTAGAAAATGTCTCCCTTGGTCTGATTTCAGCTATTCCAAATAAACTCAGAACTCTTTCGTCCCATCTTGCTATGGACTAGGCCATTGAGAGAAAATAAGTCAGTGTGTTCTATAAAACTTGGCTATTACTTTTTGAAAGATAAAAAATACATAAAGAAATACATAAAAAATAAATGGGGATACAGTGGGGCTAAGTATGTTCTGGTGTAAAATATGTATGCCTGGGCCTTCTGGATCTCTCAGGAGTTCTCCATATGTCCTGTATTTAGTTAGCTCTAGTTGTGGCTGATGAGAAAGGCTTAATATCAATAGGACAGAGATAAAATGTGGGGATTCGAAGGCAGAATGAAAGAAGAGCATCTTCTGTTCTCAAGTGATTGTTATTTGGGGGGGCAACTTAAAGGCCAGTCAAAAACATCACTGAGCTCTGGCCTGTGTGGCTCAGTTGGTAGGAGCTTCATCCCATAACCAAAAGGCTGTGAGTTCAGTTCCTGCTCAGGGCACATACCCAGGTTGCAGGTTCAGTCCCAGGTCTGGGCATGTGTAATTCCCATCTTGTCCCAGGTCAGGGCATGTACAGAAGGAAACAATTTGATGCTTCCCTCTCATTTGATGTTTCTCTATCTCCCTCCCTCTCTCTTTAAAAGCAATTTTTAAAAAATGTCCTCAGGCAAGGATAAAAAAATCATCTTTTTAAAAATTTTCCTTAAAAAAGATGATAAATTTCTTCCATGAAACTAATCGTTTTCTCAATTTGAATATCTGAAAAAGATGTTGCTAAGGGCTTTTTTCTTATAATACTATTTTTATAATTAAAGAAGTGTTTTGTTTTATTTTTAGGAATTCTTTTTAAGTGCGTTTCAAGGATTTAGGGATAAACTTTCCAACATGATGAGCTAAACATCTCACTTTATAAAACCACAAAATAAGATGGGTGACTAAGACACTGAAGAGTTTGAGATGAATCACCCCAGGAAGATATTTCCCAGTTCTCAAAACCCTTGGGAAAACGATGCCCCGAAGGACCGTTGTTCATTCGGGGTTGTCACGGATTGCTGAGTGACTGTGCAACGCTCAGCTCTAAGAAGCTTCTGTTACCCTACGAGGGGATGTCTACACTGTGGCCCCCCAAATCCATGTTTACCATGTTTACCATTTCCATGTTTTAGAAACCTAAAGGAAGTAGTTTTTTTCACTTTAGAAACATTGAATCTTAAAAATATGTGTATTATTCAGAACCCCAATACATAAAATAGATAAAAGCACCACAGCTCAGGCGAAGTGTGTGGGTGAGGAATCCCATAGACCCTCCCTAGAAGGGTTTTTATGTCTCTGTGAAAAGCAGCTCAAAAGTGGTGCCTTGAAGTAAAAAGTTTGCATAAGAGAAAGACATACTTTTTAAGATTAGTTGAGGCCATGCAAGATGGTGCAATAGAAAGAGTAGTAACAGAGGTATCAATAAACCACTTCAAATTGGACTGTGGGTGGCCATTGGACTAGCTAAATGATAGGGGTATGATTCTCTTTTGAGCTATGGGCTCTTTAGGAATCTGAAAAAGAAAGCTGTAGGTCAGCTCCTTATACCTGCCCAAAGCTACAAAGGACCCAGAGTGATGCTTTCCATGTCTCATGATAACTGGCCCCTGGAGCTCCAGGGGCACCTAGTTTAGACAAGCACATCATTTCAGATCTCAGTGTTATTCTACATTTTTAAAAACATCTTAAGTAATTATAAAGTCTAACAAAGAAAGTTACCTCTGCATTCTGTTTGCTTCCTGAATGGCTCAGTTGGCTTTCCTCTGCTCCACAGATGCAGAATAAGATTACATGCCCCACCTTAAACAGTATTATTGTCAAGTTTGCTAAGAAAAATAAAAAGACTGGTTGTAATGAGTACAGCTCAACACAGTCCTTACCCTTCTCCTGGAAACAGGCTTTATGAAGGAAGTCCTTCTGAGTGAAGATGCTGGGTTATATTATGCACCACGATAGCACTGCTGCTCAGAGGAGATGTTACCTGAAGGCCTAGAGCTGGTGGATGTCCAGCTGTGTCTAGGTAGCTGGACAGAACAGCTGAAGGTGGCCACCAGCCCTTTGAGATGAGAAACTCTCGGCATCTTTATATATTAGGCACATAATATTTCTTGTTGGAAAAGCAATGATCAGGATGTTAGAATATGCACTCCCCACTCTGTTCCCTCTCAGTTTCAAACTGAATTCTGAGAGAGTGACTGCTGATATTAAATATAATCTCTGCATTTTAACCTCCTTGGATGGAGGGTTATTTTGTTATTTAGGGCCCTGGCCATTTGCTGAAGTAAAATATGTGCTCAATGTAAATTCACTGAATGAATGAACTAATAAATCAACCAACCAATTTAACCAATTAATCAATGTACCTTAGCCATGGGTCCTAAATTATCACTACAGGCCAATTCTATTCAAATCTTTCATGTTTGATGACAACAAAGTAGACCAGAATTCACATTTTATCTTTATGATGTATTAGTTATGAGATTTGGGACAAATTCTTGAATTTTGACTTCCAACTTCCTCCTTTATAAAATGGAGATGATCTTTCTTTTGCATAGTTGTTGTCCAGATTAAATAGAATGAGAAACATAGAGCACCTACCAAGGTCAGGGCTAAGTGAATACTAGGTACTACTCTTGTTAATTCCTTAAAAGCTTGCTTAATTCTTTCCAGGCTTACTTTATTTTTTCTCTTTTTTTTTTTATTTAAATGATGTAATAGGAACTTAACCAAAAAAAATTCTGCAAATATCTTATTATTTAGTTCCTGCTGAGTGATAAAATGTCCCACTTGGACTGTATTCCCTTTGAGCACTTACAGAAGCTGATGACAATAATTTAAAAGACAACACAGCTGAGCTGATTAATCATTTAGTGCCCTACACTGAATCATAAGTTTCCCTGGCTTCCCTAAGGTGCTTGCATATTTCCTACAGCCCTTCGTGTGACACTTAATAATATAAACTCCATGTTTGCCCTTCAATAGGCAATTTTACTCAGTTATTGCATTTTGAGAGGAATAAAATTAATAAAGTGAAACTTTTGAAATGAATGCCATCCTTATGTATACAAGTATTTAATTTCTTATGATTCCTTTTCCTTTTGGACACAATCAGAACCCTAAGTGAATTTTAGTTTTTATAAAAGCATTTTGTTTGATTTTTTTAAAAAATCACTCACATCATATGTTTAGAATGATTCCCACTTTCTCTCTTTATGTGTTATCCACTTTTCTAAATTTCTGAAATATTTAAGAAAAATATTGATAAAAATGGCAAAACTTTTTGTCTAATCATAACCATCTTGTTCAAAATATTGAATGTCTTCTTAAGTTGTTTTTAAAACCAAATAATCTGGTGTAGACAGACACATTGGTGATTAAGTAAACCATTTAGTCAATTCAGTTAAATAAATTAGATATGACTAACCCATTTTGATATCCTCTAACTCAGCCTGCTGCTTAGTCCAAACATAGTAGACACTAATAAATATTTATTGATTTAAGTTGTTTGTTCTTTGAAGCTAAATGTACTTAGATTGAAACCAGAGCAAGTAATTTTGATAATGCATGTGCAATGCCTAATAGCTCCTATTAAGTCCTTCTCCAATTCATGTGCACCTTCTCTTGATTAGTGAGTTTCATTTGTTCCTGTTATATTACTGAGCTTGTACTTAGATGCAGACTGGCACATTGCTTTCCCAGTATCTATTATGTATTTTGTTCTAATAACTGTTCATTGAATTTTGTCACCTCCCCACTGTTATTGTTCTAAGTTTCCTTTTATTGTGAATTAGCATTACATATCATTTAAAAATGACTAGAAAGAAAACAAAGAAGATACACCATAGATATCAATGAGAGAAGTCTTTTTACCAGCAGATGTGATTCATTAATAAGTCAGTTCATTTTGAAAGGAAAATCATTAATGTTTTCACTCCTATGAGACAATAACTCTGTAAGAGTTAGATTTGATCAAATAATGATTAGATAAACTGTAGAAGGGTTCAGATTAACTGTGAAATTATTACTTATGGGAATCTGATTTAGTACTTTTTAAATTTTTAAATATGAGGGCATGATATCCAGGAAATAAATAAGTGTGAGGAAAGAATAAGATTAAGATATCACCTGGTGTGTTCTTCTATTAGGAAAAAAAAACAGTTTTTATACACAACTAGAATTATACAATTATGAAGTTTATTAGAATAGCTACATGTTGTATTATCTCTTTTTATCCTTTGTATTTGGAATTCCAGTAAGCTACCCCTACCAAACCACAAAGGGGCATATACTTCTATCATAATATTTGCATTTTGTCATTGTAACCAAAGCAAAATGTAAATCATTGTCCTTTTCTATGTGGCATAAATATAGAATTGCTATAATAACAACTGAGGTTAGAGATGGCTTTTAAAAATTTAGTCCCAAAGGTGGAAAATATATAGTTGACATACATGAAAATCATATTAGTTTTCTTACTATCTCTTTCTGAAGAATTAGAAATAAAGAACACCGGATGCTTCCTCTAAGATATCCTGATAACTTTATTGTCACACACAAACAACCACGGTGTCATAGCAACACAGAATCCCACAGTGGTGCTACAATACTACACTTAGATCCGGACAGCGGGATTACTGCCCAGGACCCCACACTCAGTGACCCCCAGGTGCCTGTGGCTGGCCAGAGCCAGCAGTTCCACCTGGGTAGGGTACTCCAAGCTTGGACAAGGACCCACGTAGTCCTCAGTCCTGATTTCTAGGATGCTTTCTGGGCACTCTCCAACACTTCAGCTCTCCACGTGGGGTTGACCAGATGCCCTAAGAAACTCTGAAATTCTCATCTATGTGGTTATTATTATGGCAGGCCTAGATTTCAGGGGCAGCTTGGCAAAGCAGATCATTCTGGTTTTCTGGCATCATACTTCTTAAACAGGATCGCATGAGATTGGGCTGCCAGAAAGGTGCTGACATGCTGATTTGGGGAAACTTCAATCATGTCTGACTTGAGTCAAGACTTGAGCCATGGTTGAAGGCCCATGTATGAGTCTGGATATCCATATTTAGACCTTGATATTGTTTTTGCTCTTCAGTGGGATGTAATATAGGTTAGGCATCCTTTGCCCTGCTGGTGGTACCAGGGCAGCCCATCACTTTCCTAGCCTCCATGGCAAGCTTCAGAATGCCCTGGGGATAGTTATACCTATGTCTTCTCAGGGCATTTAAGATCATTGCTTCACAAGCCAACAGACCTTACCAGTCCAGGCTCCCTCTTGCCTCTGACCCATGTGGTTGTCATTCTTCACTACAGACTGTCTTAAGCTGTGCTGCAGAAAGGATGGACATGGCTTGCACAAATGTGATTGCTTTTTTCACACTGCCCACACTCTCTGGCACATGGTGCCTACTGGCGGTGATCTATAAACACAATTTATGTTCTAGGAATGCAGTGATTACAATGCAAGGAGTGGTTGAAAGTGTGTTCTCCTATGTTTATACTATAACATTCCTATAGGTAAATATTTCATGATCAGAAAAACAAATTATTGTTCATATTTTCTTGTGTATATTGAATAAGAGTTTGTGGTCTTCCTCAATAGAAAGCTCTTGTTTGAGAGGGACATGGAAGGCAACATTCACAGGTGGTACCACTGATGATGCAGAGCCATGAGTAATGATGTGGTCAACATTTCATAAGTGGTATTAGAAAACTGCAAAAGCAAAAAAAAAATCTATACTGCTTCAAATACAAATACTAAAGAACCATGTCGTTGTGAGAAATAATAGCCTGGTCACCTTCTTCCCATGGTGGGAGATGTTACCCAGAAGGGAGTGCATTTGACAATAGAGGGTGTAAAGAGATGGTGCCTGGATACCTCGCATGCACGGAATGGATAATACGTGTGTAAGTACTTCTCTGCCCGTTATTTTATATCTTCATTAATAACTCTCCATGCCCGATGACTGCCTATAATGTGTGCATTCCATAATGCATTTAAAAAATGAAACTTTATATAGGCAGGGACCTGAATATACATATGCCCTAGCAGTGGCCCTGAGGTCCTAAATTTGAAAAAGATTTTGATATGTATCCTTAGGCAATGCAAAATCTGCTAGCCAGTGTTTGTCAAGCCTCATCACTGTCAAATCCACTGGGAAGAAGCTTATCATAATGTCATAAGTCAAACAGCTATATTTTGGGTCAGTGTCTTAGTCAGCTCGGGCTGCTATAACTGCCATAGACTGGGCGGCTTAAACAAGAGACATGTATTTCTCATAGTTCTAGGGTCTGGGAAGTCTGGGACCAGGGTGCCAGCACAGTTGGGTTCTGGTGAGAACTCTCTTCCTATCTCGCAAGAAGAGACTCTCTTCTTTCCATGTTTTTACATGGTGAGGAGAGAGAGACAGAGAGACTGAGAGATACAGAGAGAGAATATCTCTCTGGTCTCTTATAAGGGCAGTACTTCCATGATAAGGGCTCCACTCTTGTGACCACGCCTAAACCTAATCACTTCACAAAGGCCCCATCTACAATTGTCACCACATCACTCCGGAATGAGGGTTTCGACATATGAACTGGGGGGACGGAATTCAGTTGATGGCAGTCAGTCCTCAGTAATGAAAATTTTGTTCCTGACATTGTAGCAAATCCTATCTTTGCATTACATCCTGATGCCAGGAAAGAAAATGTTTGCACTTGTAAGGTAAGTTTGGGAGTGCCAATCCAACTACCAAAAGACAGATTAGGCACATACTTATTATTAATATTTACATGCAGAGGAGTTCGCAGAAAAGAAGTGAAACTCAAAGAAGCAGTTAGACTCAGGGGCACATATATTCTTTTAACAAAGGAAAGAGGTTTTGGACTTTAAAGGATGCTAGATTGTGGGGAAATGACAATAAAATATATTGGGAACTAATGGAAGGTAAGAGCTATTTTAATGAGGTCTCTTAAAGCAAACTCCACTTGGTTTTGATGCCCCAACCTCAGTAATGAGTCTCTCATCGCCCTCTGGTATCAAGGGCCACCTTTCTTAAAGGAAATTTTATGCCCCACTTTTAAGCAGCTAAGGAGAATGCGGAGAACTCCCTGTGTCTGTTGATTCTCGGTTGCTCTACCAAAATAATCCCCATAACAAAGTGTCATATTTTGGGGTGACATACTCTGATCCCCTCCACCTACACAAGTGGTCCTCAAGTTTCACTGTGCATCAGAACCACCTGAGGGGCCTTTACAATATTGGGTGACTAGGGTCATCCTCAGTGATTTGATATCATTTGATCTCAGTGGAGCCCAGGAAAGTTCTACTGGTGACCCCAGTGCACAGCCAACAGATTAGTCATTACCACTCAGCTGTGCAACAAGGTCACCTGAGGAACTTTTACAAATGTATCAATGCTGATCCTATCCAATACCAAATAAATCAGACATTTCAGAGATGGAGTCCCAACACTAGTCGTTCGGATTTTAAAAAATCTCAGATAAGTCTAATGTGTAATGAATGTCGAGAACTACTACTCCAGAGCAATTTCAGCTGGTGCTCTTTTAGCTCCACACGGTGAAAAAGCGTAATCTCTTTTATCCAAAAGGACTGATAGCTTTAAAATGGTAAAGATGCAAATCTAATTGTAAATCTCATTAAATGCCAGAATTGTTACATTGAACTTATAAAATGCTATAGTGCTGGTAATGTCCAACTCCAAGTTTCACTGGATTTTAATTAAATTGGTTCATTGTGGACATTTGAGTAAACCTGCCCACAATCTCTTGAAAAGTAGAGCCTTTTAGATTTCATATATTATTATTGGTCCATAAATGGACTCTGTGAGAGTCTAGGGGTATTTTTAGAATTTTATCTAGAGGGAATTTAGGATCACACCAGGCAAGGTTCTGCAATCCTCCTCTGCCTGCCTTTACAAAGCAGAGCAGAATTGCAAAATTACCTTTCAGAGGGTGGGAGGCAAACCAGGCTGGCTGATAAGCAGAGCTGGGAGCTGGCAGGCTCGCAAGGAACACAACCAAATCTCAGGCTTCTGTTTATCCAATAGATAATGCCTTGCTTCTTGAATAACTGTTGTTTAAATTCATTCCTCAGTGGCAGAACAAAAGAAGAGTATGGGAGCAATGCTGTTAGAGAACTCATTAGAGTCAGTAGGAGAAAGCAGGCTTTAAGATAATCACTCTTAGGGAGACCACATCCAGACTATCTTTTGGTTCACAATAATATCAGTAGGCAGTGCTGTGGTTAGGCAAAGCCCTTTGCTTAGTCTGTAAAAAGATTACAGAAAGAGTCTCCTTGGTTTGTGCAACCAGTTCGTTTGAATCTTTTGTTACTAATTTGGTTTTTGTAATATGAGTCTCCTCCAGTGCCTTTCAGTGGTAGCATTTTAGGAGCAGTTAGCCAAGCAGAAATGCCACAGATCAAGCTATTGTTTGCTAGCAAATGCTCTATTGAACCCTAATGGACATAGGAATCTGGCAAAACAAAGGATCCTTAGTGCTTTGCTTAAATGAATTCTACATCAGAGGCCAAGGGAGTCATTTTGATTATCTGAAAGGGCATTGATTAGAAGGTGCATCTATTATGAATAAAAATGGAAAGAAGAGGAAGAAGAAGAAGAAGAAGAGTTAGAAAGAGAAGGAGGAGGAGGAGGGGGAGGTGTAGGGGGAGGAGGAGGAAGAGGAGGAGGAGGAAGGAGAGGAAAGAAGAAAGAAAGGGAGTAAGAATGAACAAACAAGAGAAAGAAAGGATGAAACTTTACTTTGCAATGTTTCCTCAAGTGTCCATTGGCAAAAATTTGAAAGAGAGCTTAGAATCGCTATGTAGAGTGGTCTGTAGTGTTCTCAGTCTGCATAAAGAAAGAAATTTGCTATTCACTGTCTCTAAGGGAGACCGGTTGCATTTGTCTTAGCCTTTACAATATTTGAGATAAGTGAGAGGAGGAAGGGAATTTCAGCTTTGTCGTACACGTGGCTACCTTTTGATGCATGCAACTTCTAGAAATCAAATTATCTTTTCCCTAAACTTTAAGCATTCTTTTCCTTTTAGTTTGAATTTGTAATCTTTGTCTTGGCTTTGCCCTTATTTCCTCCTCTAACCCTGAAGACACTTGCACTAGACTGAGACCCTTTGATGGTATATCTATTGTCAGTTGAGAGTCAGGCTGTAGACTAAGAACTGGGTGCTGTGTCTATATCAGAAAATGATGAAGTAAAAGGCATTTAACCACTGAAGTGAAGAAAAGCAATGTAACAAAAGTTATCTTAACTTGGAGAAAAGGAAGTTGGCTAACTTTAGGAAATATTTACTCATCCCATTGAATAAAAAATTACAACAAACAGTTCAGAAATCACCACCCACACAATTTACTGAATACTTACCATATGCCAAAGAAGGGTTAAGCTCATTTAATATCCGCAAATACTCTGAAGAATGAGGCTATTTTTATTATCTTACAAGTGACAAAATTGAAGCAAAGAGAGTTTCAGTAACTTGTTAAATTTCTGTAACCACTAAGAACTGTGAAGAGAGCCCGGGGCTGTCTGGCTCTAAGATCAGCCCTGCTTTGTAGAGCCTCCTTGCTCTTCCCTCCAATGTCGTTTCCAGATTTGCCTTTCCTCTTCTCCATCATACGAAGATTGTCTTCCAAACCTGTGCACTCAAACTCTGACTGAAAAATGGTCTTCTTTATTGCCTCCAGATTATACAAATGGGGACATTAATTAGCAGAAAAAAACATATTTTATATTTTATTCAACTGAAACCCTGGTTCCCTCTCACCTGATCATTTAAAATAACTCCTTATGAAGGCCTATAGAAGGAAAAGTGCAGAGAGAGAAAGACATGCTTATTGCTGAGCTATCGATCTGCAACACTGCTCTCGTAGGAGAGGCTATAAGAGAATTCTGCAAGAACCACAGCAAAGTCTGTTCTGCTTGAAGATTTGCCCATGCTCTAGAAAAAGTAGGACACTCAGAAGAGTGAGTCTCCTGTATTTTTCTTCCAGAAAAGCATGCATCAAACAAATGGAAACATTTGATCAGATGTAAGCAAGCAAGGAGTTTCTCATTGCTACATCTGTGGCATGGGAACTATTTGTTTCCACCTTGATTTTCAGTTGGTACTAGGATTGCCAAACTCAGAAAAAATATATATATATGTGTGTGTGTGTGTGTGTGTGTGTGTGTGTGTGTGATGCACAGTTAAATTTGAATTTCAGGTAAAAAATAATTTGTGGTATAATTAAATTCCAGATAAATGTTTTTAATGTGTGTGACTCATGCAATTCTTATACTAAAAAGTTATTTATGTTAAAACTCTCTATTTTGTAACCATAGAACAAGCTCAATATGGTCTTACACTGTTTACTGAGATACTGAGTTGCTCTTCAGAGTCAATAGATGAAAACCCCAAGTCCTGTAGCGGAAGTGTATCCAGAAGACACAACTTTGACCTCTAGCTGCACCCAGAACCAACCTCTCAGCTCCCCCTGCCTTGCCCATGACATGAAACTAAAGGACCAGAACAGAACCAGAACTTGAATACCAGACCCTTTTAGAAGCAAAGGGTCCCTGGTCCAAGAAGATCCAGTGCTGAATCCCTTTACGACAAAAGGCCAAGCTCCAAGGTCATTCAGTTAACACTTGCTTCCCCAAGCTTCCACATAAAACCTGCTCACTCGAAACCCTTAAAAACTTCCATCTGGAGCATGTGCTTCCATTCCCCTGGGTGGCACCATTCCTAGTGAAATAGCCAGTCTTTCCCCATTGCAATTCTTGATGTTTAGTTTTGGCTCTGCTAACACTTTATAAATGAACTCCTCCTGTTTGGTAACAATTGTGTATCTAAAATTTAAATTTAACTGGATATTCTATATTATCTCTGACAACCAAACAACTCCCTATAGTAAGTCTCCAGATGATAATGGAATTTGGGATGGGTTATTTGTATAAATAGACCTTATCTTCAAAATTAAAACAAATTAATTAAGACACACAGCAATGTAGGTGCTTATTTATTTACATCCTATTCTGAGTATCACTGTGAGAAAACTAAAGGGCATGTCAATTAGAGTCACATTTTCTTCGTAATTTTAGTGTGATTTCATTGTCACTTAATTGCTGTTTCTTTGTATCAATCTTGGTGAAATAGTTTCTGGATACACATTCATTGATTCACTTTTCAATATACTGTTGTTGTACTAACTGTGTGCGAGGCGTTTAACTATAGAGAGATTCAAAAATGAGTATGAGCCAGCTATTATCTTCAAGAAACCTACTGTTCTATTAAAATAGCATAAGCGCTCCCTGGCCTGGTGGCTCAGTTGGTTGGATCATAGTCCCACACACTAAAAGTCTGAGGGTTCAATCCCCGGTCAGGGTGCATAGCTGGGCTGTGGTGTCTGTCCCAGGTCAAGGTGCCTACTCGAGGCAACCAGTCAATATTTCTCTCTCGCATCAGTTTCTCTCTCCTCTCTCTCCTTCTCTCTCTCTTCCTCTCTTTCAAAAATCAATAAACATATATCCTCAGGTAAGGATTTAAAAAATAGTATAAGTGCTCCACAATTCAATTCTCTAACTTTTGCCTGAAGTTAGAGAAAAAAATGTGATAGGGACAAATGGACCTTCTATCAGGCCATGGTGAAAAGGAGAAAGTTATACTCAGTATCAAGAATTTACAATTTAATCCCCTTGGTATTTACTCCCTCTCTGCCTAATATTTCACATGATTGGCAAACTGGTACACTAATGTTTCTAATATCATGCTATTTTTTAAAACAAAAAATGTCCAGTGTCTTCCGTGACCACTTGGTGGTCCTTCATTGTTTTGCTTGGTTGGTTTTATTTTAATGTCACAAATAGCCTTAAGCACATATTAGTAAGCTTCATTAGGTTTCATCATTTTGTCAGGATCAACAAGTGCCTTTTTCATTCATTCTGTACTACTTTCTCAGGGCTTCACCTAGAAAAACTTTTTATTGTCTTAGGGCCTGGTTTTTCTTTCTTCTTTATTTTCATGTTTTTTAAATCAACATAATATGAAATAAATCTTTTCACTCCTATCTTTTTACCAGGAATAACAATGAGTGCAGTGCCGGCTGGAAGCTTTCAGCCTCCTCAGGGATTCTAAAATACTGTGAGCTGCTACATGGAGCTTGGCCCAGCTGCCACACTCTCCTCAGATCAGCGCTAGTTGTGAGGACTTGACCAGACATTTCAACTCAAACAGCAGTGCCTTTCCCAAGGTACAAAGCTGCTGCTGTTAGCACTGTAGCTGTTGGTCCCGATGCTCTGGCTCCTCTTGCTTATTGGGTTTACATTCTGCGAACCGGGGCTGCAGAGAGAAATTGCTGCTGCTCTCATTACTGTGGGTCTGGGCTTGGGCTCCCGCTGAAAGTATTTGGTTTGTTGACTTTCACCTTGGAATTCATTTTCTCTGTCTCTCTCCAATTATTATGAGTTCATTTTGGTTTGTACACCTCCAAGGGACTCAAAGAAGTCCCCGTGTCATTAATTCTCTCAACATCCTTTTTTAATAAAGAAGATTATTCCATGAATATCAAGAATGCCCAGGCGATGTTCAGAAATCTCTGCATTTATTCTTCATTTTATCCAAGTCCATCAGTGTTTTAATATGAAACAAATCCGTGGACACTAAGGTTAGAGCTAACAGGCAAACTCTTACAGAAGAGATTTCAGAGAGGTCAATAGTCATTTAATTCAAAATGTCATCTCCCTACCGAGGTCAAGCCATCTCAGGGGTCAGTAGACATTTACCTGGAAGCCTCTGGGGGACAATTGCAGTTTTCCCACTTTCCTCCATATGACAGTTTTCTTTATTATCCATCAAGAATGAGTCATGGTCACATTAAACTATGAACTCAATTCCAGCACACTTGTTTGTTTTGTTTCAGTGTTGTTACAGTTAAATTGTAAGTGTTGTGCATGAAGGGATTGTTAGTATTTGCCTTAAAGTTAACTGATGAATCTCCTTGGGATTGCAGTACAACACATGAGAGGCCTCGGAGGGAAAGCCATTTTTGGATGGCAAATGTCATATGGTCTCTCAAGTGACAGTTGGGATTACCTTGTGTTCCCGCACAATTCTAGCCAAGAAATAATTGTCACATTTGACAGGTTAGTGTTACAATTATGTATGAAGTATATTTACTCCAGCCAAGCATTAAGGTAAGTAACTACTTAGCCTTTTTCCTCATAAGAATTAAGGGAAAGAAAGCATGCTAGGTATTTCCTTATCTACACAGATGGGTTTTCTGTAACCGCTGAGCTCTGGTTGCCCTTTGGGAATGGCATCTTACATTTTATGGGTGCGACCAGTGTCACAGCGGTGTGGATGGTCACATGGGACCCATCAAATAGGGCCTTTCTCTGCTGGAGAAACGGAGCCTGAGCTCGACCCTAACGACAGCTGTTTTGGATTACTAATTAATATGTTTAAATGCTCCTCTTTTGGCCTGAGATCTTTTGCATAATCCTATCCAATTCTTATCTCCTAAGGGTGCCACTCTTGCTTAGAATGAGATAGAGAGATACATATCTGAGAATTGTGAATCCTGTCTTCTAAAATTCTGGGTTCTTCCTTCCCTCCTCTCAATATTTATACCGAGTGTTAGAGAAAAATGCAGGGAAAAAAGAAAAGGGATGCCACAAGTTTTTTTTCCCCATTGTCTTTCTAGCATCTCTTCTTTCTATTTTTAACATCGCATCTTTTCTCCTGGGAAAAGGAGAAATGCCTTCTTTGCATGGCTAAGTGTGGCTATGTGGAGAGGTCAGCTTGAGTCCGAAGTTACAGTGTTTGAAAAGTGGATGAAAGTCCTTTCAGTGCACCAATTTTTAATATTGCTTTTTTGTATACTAAGATTTAAGAAAAATGTTTGTTTACATTTGTGAATAAGTGAATAGGATTGGACTCTTATGGATTTACATCTCAAACACTTTTAACTCTTAGAAAAGGGGTAGATTCTCATGTTTTGCTGTTGCTGCTGTAGACATAAAAAATAAAGAGATGATGTTTAAGAACTATGGAAAGTTAAAAATCATTATGGTGCAATTAGTATTAGTATTAGTATTAATATTAGTATTGTCAAAGAAATAAACCACAACATTAGGAAAAGATAATGAAATGTTTAGTGCCTAGGGATGAATCTAAACTTTTAAAAGAGCAGATGAGCATAAAGATTGAGAGATTTGGAAAACACACCCCAAGTGTTTCCCCTCTTCTTTTTTTCACTGTCTGCATTTCCATGCAAAAGTACATTCACAACAGTCATCAATGCTTACCATAACCTAAGGTTTGTTCTGTCCAAGCTAATCAAAATGCAAATACTATTTAGAGGAGTAACACTTTGTGTAAACCACCATCTATCAACTCAAATTAGCTGACAATATCTGGCTAGAAGAATTCAGAGTAAATTGAGCAGGGGTACTCTTGTTCTCCAACTTAACCTAATTGACTAGGTACTCTGGAGAAAGGGTTATGGGAAATCTGCAACCTAACCAGCTGGGCAGCAATCAGACGTTTCTGTGGGGGCGTGTGAAGCCATAAGGAAATTCTGAGCCCAGAGGGAGTGGGGAAAAGGAACAGAGGCAGGGTCAGAAAGAGAGGGCCAAGGAAGGAAATGAGTTATAAGAGACACTCAAGTAAACTTCCTTATACTCATAGTTAACCTTGACAATGAATGTCTCTCAGTGTCCCAGGATAAGAATCACCAGGCCAGCAGCAAAATGTGCAACCATTTCCCCCACTTTTATGATACCACCCAAATGAGTCAGCTGAGATATAAATCTTTATTTCTGCAAAAATGTACTGTTGAGAAAAGATTACTGTATATCATCTGGTGATCTGACTGTTAGAACTGGAAATTAATCAGTGGGAAACAATCGCCTCTGAAAGTCTTTGCTGCTGACTAAATAAATGTGAGATAAAATTAGTACAAATGGTTAGCAAAAAATGATTTCCATATTTTACTGACAGGCAATGTTAGAAATCGCTATCATAATAGCTTATGAACTCCCTGTGTTATCAAATGACATTCTGGAGTAATATTATGATCAGGAAAGGAAGTTTTTCTCCCTGCACGTCATAAATGAGGAGCTTCTGTAGTGTTTTAAGCACACACACACACACACACACACGAGTTGGCAAAAGTAGGTTTACAGTTGTTCATATGGAAAATAAACATAAAAATAATACAAGAATAAACTCTGTGTTTATACTCACAACTGTAAACCTATTTTTGACAACCCCTGTATATATGTTTATACATATATACATACATACATATATACATATAATACATGCATGTATATATAACACACATACATATATATGTATATACACACACACACATATATTTATATAACAATTTTATTCATTTAGGGAAACATCATTTTCTTTGTTAGAACAGAACAGAAGAAAGAGAAATTTAGGCTTATCAATGGACTTCACATACTCAGAAGGCCCTGGAAATTCATAGTCATCACCATAAAGTCTTTTCTTTTCCCAGTAAGTTTCTTTTGGGGCGGGGTGGGGGGGATTTGTCTCCTTTATTTAAAGATCTGTCTCAGCTGATATTTTGAATGATAATAGCAGGATAGGAGTCTAGAGAGAGGAAGGGTGAGATGCTTCATGCCCCTCTTCCAGGAGAACCCTTCTGTTAACAACTGGGCACGATTCTGGTTTTGTGGATGGTAAGGTTGTGTGGTGGTTTAGAGTCAGTCCAGCCAATTGTCTGAGGGAGGAGTGTGTCACCAAGACAGAAAGCGAAGCTGGGAGGATGGGATTGAAGGTGGCCCTCTGTCCTTCACTCCCATCACCAGAATGACTTCTATGTCTCTAAATCTGAACCTGGGGCTTTTGAGCAGGGTCTCAGGCATCTCCAAAGTCTGAGTGGAAAGAACTGGAGCAGAATGCTCTTGGTCAAGGCCAAGAGGAAACTCCAGGTGGAGGTAGATCTCCATGACATGTATGTTGAAGAGAGAACTCTGCTGAAGGAGATCAATTCACCACTCCATGTGATTTTCAGGGAGCAAGCTCTGGTCTCCCTGGTCCCAAAGAGGTGTGCAAGAGTGTGTGCCCCCAAACCCAGAGCTTGGGAAGGGGTGGCCTTAGCAGCTGAGGACCAGTGGAAAATGGAGGCTCCCTCCAGTGTCTCTACAAAGTGGTCATGACATGTCTGCCACAGTCTAGTGGAGGACTGCAGCTTCTGGACTGAAAATCCCAGTGAAACAAAACAGTTAGAGGAAACAAACAAGGATGTGACCCCCAAACTAATAAGAAAATCCAAAGAGACTTAACAAAAGCACATAAAGTATCCCTGAATCTTAACCAATATGAACTTAAAAATACAGTGGAGAAATAGAAAAAAATAAATCATTAACATAAAGAAAAGGTGCCAAACTAATAAGGAAATCCAGAGACTTAATGAAAGCACATAAAGTATCTCTGAATCTTAACCAATATGAACTTAAAATTACAGTGGAGAAATGGAAAAAATATAAATTATTAACATAAAGAAAACGTACCAAAGCATTAGGCCTTTGCAGAGATTATTCTTCCATTGTTTCTGCTGAGTCTTTAAATGTAGCTACTAACCTCCTATCACACAGAACACCTAGGAAAGCATTGTCCTCCCTAATGCACCACCTGCATGGCCAAGATTGCAAGCTGGTGAAAGTCAGGGCAGCTGGACACCAGCAGGAGCATCCCTCTACACAGTCTGTTAAAAACAAGCCTGGATTGATGGGCCAAAACATTCCAAAAGCACTTTTTTTTTTTTTATGGAGCTTTGCATAAGGGAATAAGGCACATTTCCTGAGAAATGCGGGATCATGAAATGACGACTTCATTGGCGACTGGCACCAAGCAGATAATTCCAAAGTGTTCAGGTCACTGAAACCTAGAGAAGTATAACCGGAGATGCACTGCCATTAAGTTCTCACATCAGTGTGTATGTATCAAGAAAGAAAAAAATATTTCATCGATAGGCTATTAGTGTTGAGGGAGCTAAAATACTGATACTTTTCTTCTCACCTTCTCAGTCCTTCTAGCTGGGCTACTAATCAAACTAACTGAGACAGATGAACAGGAGAGAATCAAAGCTTTAATATATGTGCATGGGGATCCATGTAGGAATGAAATTTCCAATGATGATGAAGCAATATTGGGTATATAAGACATTTTTGGACTAAGGAAGGAAGGAGAGAATGGGGTGTTGGATTTCAGAAGTGTAAAGGGATGACTTACAGGCATTTGCGGAAGAGTGGAACATACAGACCATGCGTGGCAGGCAAACTCTTGCTAGGAAACTCAGAAACAACGGGGCACGGGGGTGTCTAGCTAACAGTCTCCTGCCTGAAGCCCGCCTATTTACCATATTTAATTTGAATGGAGCTAAGGCAGCATCTTAACATCTCCTCCCTGATGCAGGTTTATTTCTCTGAATTTCTTAGATGGGAAAGAGGGAAGGTCAAAAGTTTCTTAATAAACTAGTTTAAAATCAATATCCCACCCTGGCTGGTGTAGCTCAGTGGATTGAGCGTGGGCTGCAAACCAAAGGGTTGCTGGTTTGATTCTCAGTCAGAGCACATGCCTGGGTTGCAGGCTAGGTCCCTAGTAGGTGATATGCAAGAGGCAACCACACATTGATATTTCTCTCCCTCTCTCTGAAATAAATATAATATTAAAAAAATTTAATATCCCCCCAAAGTAGCTTGAAGGTGGCAAATCTTTGGTTCCCTTCAGTGTCTTATTTGATTAAATCTTAATTTGCATGATGTAGTGTATAGCTGTGTGGTATTCTAGACATGCTGCCAGAAAAACATGAGTGATTTTCCACATGAATATTTTTAAGGATGGTTTGATTTGTATTAATGAAAGTTGTACTAGTTAAGCCTCCGTAACAAAGTCTAAAATGCACAAAAGTTCAAAGCCCATAAAAACTTATTTCTTGCATACCCACAGTTCAAATGGGGTATTCTTAATCAGTAAGCACCTCTTTTCCAAGTGATGACCCACAGAGATGGTGCACCCTCCAAACTGTGGCTTCCAAAGTTGCTTGGACAATGACCCCTTTTCCAGCCAATCAGAAAAAGGCAAAAGCATCTCTTAAAGGAGGTAGCTCTGGGCTTGGCTGAGAGGTAGCACCCATTACACTGGCTCCATATCATTTACTGGAAGTCAGTCACGTGGCTACATGTGGCTACATGTGGGAGCTAGAAATTGCAGTACCAACATTGAGCTGTCTCTTACATAAAGTCTGAGCTGCAGTCAAAGCTGTGCGTTCAGGATAAAAGAAGAAATGGGTTTGGTAAACACCCAGCAGGCTCTTCAGCTCTGGTCTTCAGAATTCATTTTTGGTTACCATTTTTTTTTCAGAACTGGAAATATCTTTACAAAATCAATTCAATCCACCACTAACTTGAAATGTTCTCTGTAGGCATATCATCATATTTAAATTACCACTAAAGTTTTATTGTATATTAAATTACACGTCCTGAAACTTTTCTATATATCTTTCTGAATCAAGCATTCCTCAGTAGGGTCTTGTCTTTTCCATTTCAGCCTAAAGGTTTTATTTTCTTGTTTGACTGCTGCACAGTCCATCTCCAGAAATGCACTAAATGTAGAATTCATTCAGCTAAGCTAGCCTGGAAACAGGATAAGGTCATTGCAATTTCTCCCTTAGGTTAGGGCTTTATCTCACCAAATGTTCCATATGCCCCACTTGGCAAGCCAAAACTGCTGCTACCCTTTCAAGAACCCAGGAGAAGGTGATGGGTCATATAGCTATGTCTTTATCTGTACATAATCCAGATGTGTACACCAAAATCTTTTCTAAGCATAAACAAGAACAAGGGTTGGTGTAGTAAGTGTCAGTCTAGCTGCCACCCAGCACCACTTGATGTTTGTGGAGAATGACATGAAGAAATGGTCCCAAGAAATCCCCCTTTGGCAGTGCAGCAGAAATTTCACATCCACCCAAAAATCACTTGCTGAGCTATTTGCACTCTGCCACAAAAGTTTCCATCAGCAGAAAAGACAGCTGGAGTTTGGGTATGAAAATGCTGCTCTAGGCCAAGTTAGCTAAGACCCACAGAAAGGCAGGCTCACAAATCTTCCTGGCAATTCCTGTAAGGATCTTAATGAGGCACATTGTTTGAACAAGAAGAAAGCAAATTTAGATAGCAGGATCTTAGATGTCAAAGTGATTGACACATATAGAAATATCTACATAGTTTGGGTGCAGAAACAATGTTTCCAAGGCACAGACTGATAGGCATCCAGACACTATAAGGGTAGCTACAGCAGTATGTGTGGCCTTGACAATCTGTGTCATGCTCTGCCCATTGAAGCACGGGGGTCAGTTGTAACTGCTCAAGCACTCTCCTGCCCTAGGTGAGCGATGCCTAAGAAACCAGCCACTGAGTTCTGCTGCACAGGACTGCTATAGAATCCTGAAAGCTTTTGCTTACTTTATGGTCTCTGTCTGTGAGTTTCCCCTTCCTCTGATTACTTGTGTTAATCCTGCATTCTAAGTCTTTGATTGTGACTTGGGATCATTCACCTAGCCTTGACCTGTGGTCCAACCCATCCCTTCCTTTCTTCACATATCCCAGGGCTAGGCCATGAATGTGTCATACCATTTGTTCAGTCCAATCTTCTCTTCCTGTCTCTTACATAAAACCCAAACCACAACTATCCCACAGCTTAACCAATTTCTGTTACTCTGTATTTTATAGTTTAAATATATCCTCTGTCTTTTCTTTCTCATCCTCCTCAAAACCTACTTGCTTTCATTACTTTTCTCTAAGACCTAACCTCTATTCTGTCAAGAGGCAGCTAAATGACTTACCAAATAAACTGCAAAAATATGTTCAGTTGGGTCATAGGAATATCTGGGTTGAGCCTGTATAAAAGAAACATGTTCAGAGGATAGTTCTTTAACAAACCAGGTGATGCTAGTCACAGGTGATGCTGGCACCTGGTAGAGTTTAGGGGAGATGTTTTGGGGAAAGTTTTTGGTGTTATTTCAATAGCACAATAAAGTGATTTTCTTTTCTTCTTCGTTTAAATCTAGAGTCATCATCACCTTATAGTTTTCCCTAAAAACCATAAAAAAAATTGTGGTATAGTAATTACTGTTGTATTTGTAGTTTATCTCAAACTGACAGTGATACTTAAGTGTATTTTTACTCAATGTGTTAATATAAAAGTACAAACAGCCAGAGAGGCTATATTTAATTTAACTTTTACATGAATAAGAATGCATGTATCCTGCTACATATCACATTCTTATCTGACTTCTTCCATGGATATCAGTAAATTAAAATAATGGTAGATGGATTAAAATACACTTAGTAACGGAGAAAAATCTCAGTGTTGAGATGAAAATAGCAAAAATTGTACCAGCATGAATAAGAGGTTGGCGTTTAAGAGAGTTGAAAACCCTGCAGGAACTGATAGAAGAGTCAGTAGTAGCCAATAGAAACCTCAAGGCAAGAATAGGTGGTAAATAATAGTCCTAAGTACACATAGTCTTGATAAAAGGCTAGTTAACAACACTGGACTTATTGGTCACAGGGATGTAGGTCAATCTGCAGTAAACTCTGATCATCAAAATGCTTCACAATGCTTCACAGTGTAAAGGGAAATGCATAATAATGACTAAATCGTTCAAAGATCTCAAATGCCTCTGAGTCACTAAAAATTTGATTGTGCTCAGTATAATTTTAGGGACAAATGCATTTATTTCTCCATAAAAATTCTCAAAAATATTTCCTTTGGCAAGGAGCTATTTCATTAAGAATCATAAATTTTGGAGCTAGAAATTGCAGTACCAACACTGAGTTGTTAGTTCAGTAGGAAACGCCAAACCAGAGAGCAGAGGGTGGTCAGGAAGATTGGGGAACTGGAAATTTAAGGCCTAGTCTGCATAGGCAGGGGGATCTGGAGAGGCACAGCTAGCATGAGACCCAGAAAAACAAACAGGATTTGCCAAATTCCCAATAGAATAAATCCGCAGAGCTAAACCCATATGGTATGTGTGGACAAAATCCATAAACAAACCACCAAAGTGTGGAAACTAGAAGAAAGGGTGGTCAGTAGTGTGATGTAACATTCTGATATATTTCTCAGAATCTACAGGGGATCTTAGTCATCTGGTCTTGAAAATCCGCAACCCACCTCTGCCTTTTCCTCACCCCGTTTTACCAATGGGGGAAATAAAGCTTAAGTGAAATGAATTGCCCAGGGCCAAACAGCTGGATGCAGCAAAGCTGGGATTTACATTCAAGTTTTATATTTTCTGTTCAATGTTACCCTCAATCTGAGAAGCAGATGTGTCCGAGGACTCCAAGCAGCCAGTAATTCACCCAGTTCTGTTCTTCCCTGCACATACGACTGATCTGGGGGCCAGAGGAAGAAACCCAAGTCACATTCTGCTTCCTTCAAAATTTCATTCTATAACACAAGATGTCTTCGACTAGATGGTCTATTATCCTTGGTCCAACCTCTTTCTGAAAGGAAGAGTGGAAGTGTTTCTCGTGAGACTACAGGACGCCAGTCCCCGGAGGACTGCTCGCCCACTGTTCTCGCAAGCAGAGCTGGGTCTTTCGCTCAAAATCAGTTTGAAACACAAACAGGCATAGCAGAGTTTGTCCTCCTAAATTTATGCTTAAAAAATGTATTTAGTGTCTATTTTGTACCTGATAATAGAATGTGAGATAAATAAGACACCATCTTGACCTTAAGTTCCTTACAGTTTTCAGATGAATCCATATAATGAAACTGTTCTAAATCACTTTCATAAAAAATCAACCTTTTAAAAATATCACATCCTATCACAATAGAAAAGTGATTTTTCTTTCCTGCAGGGCCTGTGGTAATGATACAGTCTTCTTGGCTCTGAACACTGTGTTTTTTTCCCCATTTTCAGATAAACTTTGATTTTTTTTTTCAGTGCAAAACAACAATTTTCTGGATATATTTGTACTAACTTTAGCTTTATAAAATGAATACATTTATTATCTCCTATATGATATGACATAGATAATGTGCTAAAACAAACTGTTTTTGAACTTGTAGCTTTTTGTAAATTATGAGCAAACAATTCTGTGGTTTAAAATAGTATGTGCAAAAATATAATTGAGCTGGAAGTTCCTTTATTGCATCTCTGCACACCTGGTCTCAAGGTCATGATCTTCTCCAGAGCAACAGAGACTGGCTGCTCAGCTATCTTTCTCTTCCTTAGTTAACCACCACCTGGGGTTTCTCCTTTTGGCCCGTCAAATTGTTTTTTAATTCTCAAGTTTATAATTATAAATATGGTGACTGAAAACAACTGGTTCCTCATTTGCATTTTCTTCCCTCAGTGACAACTGAGAATTCGCTATGGCCTTTTCCCTTTATTCTTCAACAATTACCATTTATTAGAGCTTTCCCTAACCAAAAGTCATTGTGGAGATTTATTTTTTAAATTAGGTTTCTCAGTTTTTCAATAAGTCATACGTTTACAGAGATAAATCAACAAGTGTGAAATGTCCTGGAGGAAGAAGCCCTCCCGTCCCAGCTGTTCACATCTGCCCGCTCTGCATTCTTCTCAGAGGTGGCTCCTGTTCACCCACAGACTTCCAAACGCAGCGTCATTTTGCACTACGTGTGAAGATGCAGTTCTGTATTTATATCCCCACCCTGTTTACACCAATTTTATCATAAAAGCGTAATTTCACAACTTGCCCTTTTTAAACTTTTGCTTAGCAGTATATTTGAAGAGCTTCTTCCACATTTCTGTATAGAGAGCACCCTCAGGTATTTTTTTCAAAGGGCAGATTGGTGGGTTGTTTCATAAGTATAAATGTTTCTCAAATATAGATTCTCAAATACAGGTACTTTGTGCAGGGGAACTGAGACAACCAAACATCACTGCTTGCCCATGCACAAATGAACAGAGGCAAAGCTTGTGCCAGTCCTCCAGCTCTGTGAGACACAGTTCACCTGTCCTTCAGCACGGACTACTCAATGCTCAAGGGTGGGAGAACTTGTAAGTATGTGTATACTTGAGACCAGCAGACTTATGTTTTGTATCTGGTTTACATATACAAAATATTAATGATGAATTTTCCCTGATCCACCCATGCTAGAAAGATTGAAATTTATCACTAACTGCTGGAATAACTGGATAGTCTTGGCATTCAACTGTTGCTTCTGAAATGTAAACCGTCAGTAATATAATTGCCCTATAAAGTCATAAACTCACAGACACCTTGATAGTTAACACTTGTCGATAGCTTTAGAGTGTGCCACACATTGTATTGACTTCTTTATAAAAAGTATCTCATTTGAAACCTCGAAATAATATTACACAACATTATTCTGCTATTACAGCCAAGGAAATGGGGCAAAGAGCAAAAGTAGCTGATCAGAGTGTACAACATTAAGTGATGCAACCATTATTTGGGAGCACAGCCCTGGTGCTTGGCCCTCTGCTGCACTGTCGTGACCGGCCCCCTCACAGTACTAACAAGCTGCCTCAACTGCCTTTCAGCCTGGAGTCTCACCTCGCACATTTTGTGGGCCAGATGGGACAAAGCTCACATTCTGCTCCACTGTTTACTGGTCGTATCATTGGGGTAAGCGTCTGAATTGTGCTCCAAGCCACTGGGGATAGTGAAATTAGAACTGTTGGATGGAACATCCTACTCATTTTGTGGGATGTTCCCCTTGGTGTTATGCAATGTTGCGCTGTTGTAATGACCAAATATGAAAACACACATAAAATTAGGTAAATCCTTGTCTTGAATAAATGCCCAATAACTATGAGTTTAAATAATAATTGAAGGGACATCTGTCAGTGTAGACTTCCTAAAGAAACTGTAGCTAGATGAGAATTTAAGAATATAAATGAGACTTGATGTTCTTGAAATGCTTAGTGTGATTGCCTTGACTTTTTGAAATGTCAGTGATGCTCATAATATCAGAAGCTAGTACAGTCTCCTAAGAGCTAGTGATGCCTGCATGACATCAAATGTAGGGACCTATCTATTGACTCACAGTAAGCATGACATGCTCTGAAAAAAACACCATGAACAGATAAAATAAACACTTCTACACCAAATTTTACTTAACCAATTTTATTGGTGAGGGAACAGCGATAGCTGGAGTTTTCTCAGGCACTGGAAGCTTGACTTCATTCCTTATCTCTTACCTGGGAGAATGAATCGCACCCTTTGTGAAAAGGGCTTGAGGCTTTCAGAAAAGATTGGAGCAATTTTTTAACAGCTTTATTGAGATATAATTCATACACCATATAATTCATTCATTAAAGCATACAATCCAATTTTTTAATATATTCACAGAGTTGTGTATCCATCACCACAATCAATTTTAGAACCTTTTTTCTCCCCCCAAAAAAACCCATACCCATATGAAACAGTCACTTCCCTCTCTCTGTTTCTCCCCCCAGCCTCTGACAACCACTAAGCTGTTTTCTGCCCCTATAGATTTTCCTACTTGGGATATTTTATGTAAATGGAATCATATAATGTGTGGTCCTTTGTGACTGGTACTCCCCTGTAGCATAAAATTTCCAAGGTCCACTTATGTAATAGCACCTGTCACTATTTAACTTTTATTATCAAATAATATTCCAGTGTAGGAATACACCACTTTGTTTATCCACTTACAGTTGATTGACATTTTGTCTGTTTTTCCTTCTTGACAATTATGAATAATAATAATGCTTCTGTGAAGAATTATATACAAGTTCTCACATGGATATATATTTCATCTCTTTTATATAACAAGGAGTAGAATTGCTGAGTTATATGCTAACACTCTGTTTAAATTTTTGAGAAACCCCCCAACTTTTTTCCAGTGGCTCTCCCATTTTATATTCCTACCAACTGAGCCACTTTTAAAGCCTAATGTTCATTCTTTAAAAAAACTTGGTAGCTTTGCATATCACCTGTCATTTTACACCTATTAATGTGACTGGCCAAGAAGCCATGTTAATAATAAGGCTACTGAAGGAAATTATTATCACACATTAACTCACTAAAATGTTACATTTAACATCTTCCATCACTTTCTTTGCTTTTGAAAATCCAGTCACACTCCTGGTCTATCCTTCAGTTATAATTCATGTTTTCTCTCTCTGAACCTTATTCAACTGTGTTCTGGATGTGAGAAAACAATCCATGGTAACTGTGCATTAGTTATCATAATGCTAGTGGCTTTAACATTATGTAAGTCTGACTTTGTAGTCAGACTTTGTAAGTCTGTTTAACTATCTCCCTATTGCTTTTATAAATGTAGCCTGTAGTTCCACAGTTAGAGTGTGAGAAGAAAATGTATAGATAAAGCCTAACAACAAAGTGGAACAAGAACCAATTTTTTTTTGAAATCATATTTTGTTATGTTATTCATCGTCCAAAAAAGTAAACAAAAGCAAAACTTAGTCATAAGCAGACTTGCACAGGTGTTCTTTGTAATTTGTAAAATCCACACAGTTGTATCTCTTAATGCTTTGAAAGATATATTTTGTGTAATATGACAATAAGGTAATATTTCTTATTTTTAATATGAATTACAATTGAACTATGTGATTGACTATTACTTCATTTCTGTAATTAGTGTTGGAAAGCTATCTACTTGTTGTAATGCTTCTAAAAATTCTACTTCTGGAATTCCTCTTTTGGTTTTGTCTTCAGAGCCCACACAGTGCTTGTAAAGCAATCCCACAATTATTTATCGGGTGTCAACCATCTGCAAGGCACCACGCTAAGCATTCCATTGAAAGGAATTTTAGAAGCTATTATTCTTTTGAATGTGCTCATTGAAAGCGAATATTACTCCATGGATGGCAGATTTTATTTGGGGAAATGGTCAAAAGTTATTCCAAGTCAGTTCTGATGGATGGGGTGGGTAATATCCATCAAGCATGATGACATCCTTAATGGTCAAAATTACATGTGACTATAAATTTATGAGGCTGATTTTCTTGTGTGCTTCATTAACCAGATTTGAAGAAAATTGCACAAGAGGAGTTCTGGCTACATTCAGAGTAGTGGTGGCTACGGCGAGGGGTGCAGTGCCAGAGTAACTATTTTGATGAATGGCACTCTTTGGATGCATTACTGATGGCATGTTTTTAAAACACTCATTGCTTATGGTCCCACATTACAGAGTGCCAAAAAATACTAGACCATGTAAAAATTTAGCCACATCTATAACCAGGATAATGTCGTTTTCTGGTGGCTGTGCTTTCATTTTTGACAAATGTAAAAGACAATGGATAACACATGTGAATTGTTCTTTGCCATAGCCAGAAAGGAGGTGGGGTTTGATTGTCATCTGTTCTAACAAAGGCATTGACCTGGAGAAAATCATTTCAACTGACAGGTACCTCTTCAGTGTATGGCTTATAGAACCTCCTTCAGCTGGCACGACTTATAGAAGTAGTCACAGAAAGAGATCTTGGCTGTTATCATTTGTTACAAAATTGAAGCTAGTTTAATAGGGTTGGAAAGGAATAATTTATGGTTGAGAGCAGTGTGTGCTGACTACTCACTGCATTCTGTGTCTCTCCCAGCGTCTTTGGACTATGTTCAATCTGAAAGCTTCTCTTTCATCACCTAGTCCAAGAATTGGAGATAGGATATATTCGTTCTCCAGGGCCGCAGTAACAAATGACCACAAATTGGGTGGCTTAAAACAACAAGAATTTATGGTCTCACAGTTCCTGCGGCCTGAGGTCTGAAATCAAGGTGTCAGCAGGATTTATTCCTTTTGGAGGCTGAGGAGGAATTTGTTCTATGGCTCCTTCCCAGTTTCTTGTGGTTCTTGGGAATCCTTGGCATTCTTTGGCTTGTAGACGCCTCACTCCGTTCTCTGTCATCATCGTGAGAGTTCTTCCCTGGGTGTCTGTGTCCAAATTTCCCTCTTCTCATAAGGACACCGATCATTGGATTTGGGCCAGCAAGCTAGGATTGGGGACCTGAAATGAAAATTAACTGATTCTTATTTGCTACTTCATGCACGTAGAGAATCTGATGACTGATGACTAATTTATCTGTCTACTTCAACTTCTAGCAGAGAAACTTAGATCCGATAGACATTTTCTAATAATTATTGAATAATGGATTGTAGAGCAGTAAGCTCTAAAAATATTTAAGCTCAGTCATGGGAAAACTTGTTATTCTTTTTATCTCCGAGTATTGGGGATAAAGTTGATATAGAACAAGTCACAGTTGCTCACAGGATTGACATCAACTCCATAGAATAGGGAACTACACCTGGGACGCCTCACTTATTTCCCAGACTCTGATGCTATTAAAGGTCTTTAGATGTTTTGTTTCATCCTTCTGTGATAGCTGTGCTGGGGTGATGACATTTCATCTTGAATGTCTACAGGCTTGTTAGCAGAGACCCTGTCACCGCCAGGGATCACAGCATTTCTGTACTCAGTCCTTAGGGCACTGATCTCGGCTGTACAGCTGGACTCAGCAGCAGACACCACATGGTCTAACGTGACAAGCAGCTGGATCTCCAGCCAACAGGCAGAGTTATTTTCCTGAAATGAATGGCAGTTTGCAAAGCAGAGCAGGGGACGGCTTTTTCTTCTCTATGTCACTAAAATCAGCTCAACTTCAGCAAGCACAGGCATTCAAAGATAATAGAACAGAAAAAGGTAGCTTAGTTCTGCAGCATGGAGCTAATGAATCTGTTTAGAACAGGTGAAAAGGAGCCAATCAATCTGCTTAATCTATTTCTGCAAAAATGAGCTGAGGTGACACTGAGTGTAAAGCAAACATAGAGACAGAGACAGACAGGAAAGGCAAAACACCCAAGTATGCAAGGGAACTTTTTTCAAAGTATTTTCAGACTTGCTCTCTGTAAGCAAAATTATCAATATAGCATGACTTTCACTTTCTTAACCATCTGTCTTTGTTGTAAGACAATGTCTCTGTCCCCAGAAGCTGAATATCAGGAGATGAGGAATAGAACGACTGCAGGCTTTAGACCAATGTTTGCTCTAAGACTTGAAATCATCAAGGAGTTGCAACTTTGTTTCAAGCTGAAATAGCCATCCATCCCGTCCTCAATTTTGAGTAATGCTATTGGCAGTGTTAGGGACATCTGCACCTATATTTCCAACGAGAGTAAAATGTCAGCTAGTCAAAGGATTCTTTTCCCGTTTTTTTGTTAGTCTCTGTTTTTTGGCACTTAAAGCCACCAGAGGCGAAATATATAGCTTTCCTTAACTTTATGTCTGAGTGAATCTTTTGAAACTTTTTTTCAAAAGTATTCCAACCATCATGCTCCTCGCTCCTAGTGAGAGATGAATGAATGAGAAAATTTTTTCTTCAGTAAAGTATTGTACATTTTAGAGTTCATTTACACAAAGCCATTTGAATTTGCCAACTGAGTCAAAAGACAACTAAATAGCACATGAAATGTTTGCTTTATAATTATGGATACAGAATCATTGCTTGTAGTCCTGAATCTTTTTGAGGTGCCTGATATTTGGAATGACAAACAATGCATGGGAGCAAAATAACTGTAACTCTACCCAAGAAGAGACAACCTCAGTGGAAAGTAGAATATTGGATTAGGAATATTCTGCTTCATTATTAAAGGATGGAAAGAAGCAGCAAACAGCAGAAATCTGCCATTAATAAAAATTCTGACCTGGTATCATAAGACTAGGTCTTACCAGAGATATATTGCTTTCACTGGTTGAAGAAGAGGGTCTCAAAGAGGAATAGAGTGGAATAAATGGTGACGGACAGAGGCTTGACTGGGGATGGTGAACACACAATACAGTATACAGATGATGTATTACAGACTTGTACACCTGAAACCTATATAATTTTATTAACCAATGTCACCCCAATGAATTCAATAAACAAGAGAGAAAAACAATCAGAAACAAGCCATGGTTATATTTGGGCCATTATACACTTTAAAGCAGAGTCTATTTTAAGGTAAATTTAGAAAAATAATAGAAGGTCTCTCACAGGTAACTCGTTCATTGAGACTGTTCCAAGTGGGACTTGAACAGGCAAAAAACACACATCATTTCAGAAAACACACAGAATTAAATGAACATGAGTGTGTGCTGTACCACAGAAAAAAATATTTATAGAATGGATAGTTAAAACCAAATTTTGTATCTTGGAAAAGATAGTAAAACTGTTTGAAAGCAGATAAACTTTGGTAAGTCTGATAAAAAAGAGAAAAGATAAAATATATCAATAGCATGATGAGTAGAGTCTTTAACTGCATTTATTAAGAGGATAAAAGTATTAAAGTGCATAAAATGTGTATATATCAATACACTGGAAAACCTAGAAAGAGTGTCACTGCCTCCCCTTGGAATGTCTGTATTACCAAAATTGACCATAGAAAAGTTAATAAATGTAAAAAAATCTCTTAAAAATGATAGTCACAGGCTGACAAGATAGGAGTCCAAATGACTTTGTGCGTAAGCTCTTCAAAACCAATTAAGAAAAGATAGTGTCTGATAGGAAAAACACAAAAGAGGAAAAGCTCTCAACTCACCTTAAACTACCATTATCCTGATCCCAAAACAGACACGTGAAAAGCACACAAAGTGCATGTAAATACACATGCAAAACACACACACACACACACACACACAGACACAAATCCTGTTCAAAAAGAACACAAAGGTAAATTTAAAGAATGAGGTGGGAGTGAAAATATTTTTAACATTAAAGCATGTAAAGTGATATGTACATAGGTTCTATACAGGGTAGGACAAAAGTAGGGTTACATGAAATATTTTCATGAGCTTATTCTTGTATTGTTGTTTATTAATTATTATATTGTTTTCATAAACAACTATAAACCTAATTTTGTCCAACACTGTGTAATAAAATATAGAAAATAATAAAAAGATACATACAAGAAAAAAATTTTATAAAGTTCTTCACTGATTCTTTTTTTTCTAAAGATTCTGTTTATTTACTGCTAGAGAGAAGGGGAGGGAGAAAGAGAGGGAGAAAATCATCAATATTTGGTTGCCTCTCACATGCCCCCTACTGGGGACCCAGCCGGAAACCCAGACATGTGCCCTGACCAAAATGGAACCAGCAACCCCTTGCTTCCCAGGTCAGCACTCAATCCATTGGGCCACACCAGCCAGGGCTTTGCTCATTCTTAATATCTTTAGAATATTAGGAATAGAAAAAAATTTCCTTAACCTGATAAAGGAAATCAGGTTAAAGAACCACACAAATTTTTGCAGGTTATCAAAAACCTACAAAATAATTATTTTTAATAATAAAATATTTGAAAAGTTATTATTACTATGGCAGGCACAAGGTATTTTGGTTGTTGTCATCATTAATATTCAGGAATGTTATTGGAGGTTTTTGATAAAGCAATAATACAAAAAAAAAGAGAAGGGTGTGGAAAACTACATGAGGAGGTGAGATAAAACAGGCTGATTTAGAGTCTAAGACTTTCTACCTAAATATACAACTGAAAACACAGAAGAGCAGAAAGAGGGTCAACATAGAAAATTAAGCTTTCCCATAGTGCAGAAGAAGGGGGGTGGGGCTGGGTGGAAAGGGTGACGGGTTTAAGGGAAAAATGAACTCATAGGCATAGACAACAGTATAGTGATTACCAGAGGGAATGGGGGTGGGGGGGTTGTTACAAGTGGAATAGAGTGGAATACATGGTGACGCACAGAGGCTTGACTAGGGGTGGTGAACACACAATACAGTACACAGATGATATATTATAGACTTGTACACCTGAAACCTATATAATTTTATTAACCAATGTCACCCCAATGAATTCAATAAACAAGAGAGAAAAACAATCAGAAAATTCAACAAAAGGAAAAACATACCATGCAGAGTGTAAAACCACTAATTATCTAGGGATTAGGAATAAACAGCAGCCTACTTGGTGCATATTTAAAAAGCTTGCTCCAGTCACTGGCTGGTTAGCTCAGTTGGTTAGAGTGTGGTGCTCATAAAAAGCTTGCTCCAGAACAATGTGATAAAAATAATGAGGTATGTGTAGTAAACAGTGCCTGGTTCCGCAGTGGTGGGACAGCTGTACACTCCCCTCAATAGTGCATGAGATGGTCAGTTTCTCCCCAGTACTTGATCCTGCCTTACTGGTTTTAATGTGCATTTCCTTGACAACTAATGAGATTGGAACTTTGTTTCATAACTTTTATTTTGAGGTCTGTAGGTAAGCTGGACTGACTTTTCTGTATAGTATGAGATAGATTTCAATATTTTCTACTAAACATACATCACACTGGTCCGGAACCATTTATTTAAAAAAACCATTTTACCTCTCTGTATCACTGTATCACCTTGCCTGTAAATCAGCTTGCCATTTTGGTGTGAGTGTATTTTTGGGTTTTATTATGTTCTACTGGCCTACTTGTTTATCCTTAAAGTAATTTCACACTATTTTAATTGTGATAACTTTGTAGTTAAGTCTGAGATATAATAATGTAAATCTTCCAACTTTGTTCCTATTTAAGACTGCCCTAACTCTTTGGGGACCTTTTAATTTTTTTCCACAGTTTTAAGTGAGATTGTCCCTTTTAAGAAATGACTCTATAAACTGGACAAGGATTGCATTTGATTTAAGAATAAATTAGGAAAAATTGATATCTTTAATACATTGAATCTTATAATACATTTACAGTATTAAGGTCTTAATTTCTCTAAATAGTTTTATAGATTTCTGTCTATAGACATATTTTGTTGATTTATTGCTAAGTGCTTAATATTTTTGATGTCATTGTTAACAATGTTTTTCTATTTTATTTCCAGTTGTTTGTTGCTTTATATGGAAATAATATTGACCTTGTGTCTAACGGACTCGATAAATGCACTTATTAATTCTAATGGTTGTCTATAGAATATTTTGGATTTTCTACATCAACAATGACAAATTTTAAGTATTCTTTTCCAATACTTATATCTTTTAATTCATTCTTTTGCCTTATTGCACCAGGAGCTTCCATACAAAGTTAGACTGAAGTGATTACAGTGGCAAAACTTGTTTTATTATTATACTCAAGAGGAAAGATTTTAATATTTCATTATTAAGTTTGATGATAGCTATAAGAATTTTGTGGGTTTCATTATCAGATTAGAGAAGTTTTCTTCCATTCTTTGCTAATTTTCTAGCAGTTGCAATCATAAACAAATATTAGATTTTATTAAATGCCTTTTTAAATTAGTTAACCATAGGATTTTTCTTTTTTATTTAGTTAATGGTGAATTATAGTAATTGACTTTCAAATATTAAGCCAAATTAGATTGGAATTAACCCAATTCTGTAAGTTTTGATAGGTATAATCCATATAAACAGAACTTTTTTAGGGTCCTGAAAATTTTTGAGAATGCAAAGGCTCCTGAAACCAAAGAGTGCAGAGGCTGCTGAACTAATAATTATCTTTCAAATTGAAGGAATATTTTTGTCATGCCAGGGTGAGAGGAGGTGATAGAGCAATTAGGTATTTGTGATCTTTTTTAAACTGAGATATAATTTTTATTAAGATATATATCATTATATAAATTTCAGGTATATAACATAATGACTTGCTATGCATGTACATTGTGAAAAGTTCACCATAGTGTGGTGAGCATTATGTATGGTGATATTACCAATATCATACATAACTTATACATTTTTTCTTGTGATGAGAACTTTTAAGATTTACTGTCTTAACTTTCAAATATACAATTAGAAAGTACTTATTTTTTTAATTTTAATCAGTAAAGACTCTCACATTCCAGCCTCAAATATTAAACAAATAGTGCTTCACTTCCCCCTCCCCAACTATTACTTTATTAGAGGAAAGTGTTTTGCACTGGGTGGTTCTATATGTGTTAGGATCGATATGACAGTGTGACTGTGTGGTGGACAAACTGTGACAGCATGAATATGAAATGCTCTGGCACTTTTGTCCTCCACCTGAGTGCTTTTCGGAGGTTAATAAAGTTCTATCTAAGCAGAGTTGAGGAATGCTTCGGTACCAAATCACTCTCACCTACCAATATTCTGATAAGCTAAAATGAAACAAATCTCAGCCAGCCAGTATTTCTCAGGGCCTGTATGAAGCTTTCCGAAATGATTAGAAATATGCTGAGCAAAACCATACTAAGGGACCTATCAAACTGAATACATTTGAAAAATAACAAGAGGTGTTTGTCAAATGCATGCATATGGTACCTTGATAAAATCATTTTGTCATTTTTCCATCTTCACTTTTTTCTCTTGACTATTTGCAGATGAAAGAAAACATTAAATTCCTCTTGGACACATCATAAGTGACTCTCCGCTTTCCAATGGCAGGGAAAAACATACCATGTAGTAAATAATAGGTTTATCCTCCAGTTAGGATTTTGCTTTCCTTTATTTAAACCTGAATGTGTATTACTATGACATCATTTTTATGTTCAAATGGAAGTTAAAGACATAACTGTTGGTTTTCTGATATTTATTTGATTTGTGTATCTCCAAAATGAGTTTTTCTTTCCTTGTAGGAAGTTTTAAAAATTATAAGGGAAAAATATATGTCTTTTGGCCAATTCTCAAATTTTGATCCTATTCTAGGAAGACCTGAAACTTGAAACTTTATGCATTATAAAATACAAAGGGTGTGATGGTTTTTTAATGTAATTGAATATATGAAAATTAACCAGATAAATTAATGGAGATTTTACTACCATTTAGTGAAACTGAGTTGTAAAGTTCATCAATTTTATAATAAAGAGATTGATGATAAAATATTTCCTGAAATTCTCTATAAATTCAAAAAAATATGTATTAGTAACACCTCAGGAGAAATACATAAATAGGTGACAGTTTTTAAAAATATTCTTTCAGTTAAAATTGAACTAGTCCTTTTTACGTGGTAAGGTGAAACAAATAAACCATGCCAGCAAATAAAACCATGCCAACAAACAAAAACAAGTGCAAGGCTAACTTATGAATTCTGAAAGCTGGTTTTGCCCCAAGAGTTAACTGTAAATTCAGGGCTTGTTAAGGACAGGTCTAATATAAATACTAGGACTTCACATTAAAGGGATCCCTTGGGTCCCCCTCTGGGGTAAACTTGAACTCGCCAAGGATCACTGAAGAATGTTTGCAGAATATGTTCATCAGAAAATTGAACCGTTGAGAATCCCTAAGGCAGGAAAAGTACTTCACATTCAGGCAAGTTTGGTAACTACTGAACACTGGGAAATACACCTCATGGAGTTTCGAATGCCCATTAGTCCATCATGATCTCTGAAAACCTTTCCAGGGAAGAATTCTGTTTGATTTCATGTAGCTCAGCATGTCTCCACATTTATACTACTGATGAGCCCTATTTCATGTAATTTCTATAAAATATTCTTGTAATTCATGTTCTGAAGAACACATTTTCAGAAATATTGACCCAGGATAAGAATCTGCCTCTTGGGACTACTCCCAGCTGGGAAAGAGGCAGGTGACTCCCCCCAAGTAATTCTCTGAACTAAGTAGCTCTGGGAGAGCCTTTCACCTCATTCTATTTGTCCTGCCTCTGCTTGCCTTGCTGCAACCCCACAGCAAGTGTTATTATAATTCCTCTGAGCTCAACAATGTTGTCATGGTCCTTTCTGCCTTGATTTCTGTGCAACTGTAATATTTCATACTAAAGTAATTTGTGTAGTGATTAACTACTTAGGTAAAATAGATAAACTGGAAAGAACCTAAGTCTTTGACCAGGAAGGTCAGAGCTAGTGCCCTTGTCACTTGCCTAAAGTTCTACAACCGATTAAACATTTTATGGGGAAGTAGAATTTAATAGGAAGCTGTAGCCGTCATTGTGCTGTATTTGGATCAGATTATGTTACCTTTAAAGTGGAAAGTCAATTCCAACCCTGAGTGGTTTTATTTCTAAAATGGGAGAGGAAAGAAAAAATGTCAGCTGTGGTAGAAAACAAAGATAATATGCGATAGAAAGTCCAAAATCAAAGCTGTCCTGCTATGTATTGCTTTGTAGATGGTAGTAGCAAAGCATACAATTATAGTCTTCAGGCCAACGATATAACATCTCAGGCTTACATGCCATTAGTCAGATGCCAAGCGAATTGCTTGCCATGGGCATTTGGATACCCCCTCAAGTTTACTTATGTGACTGTTAGAAAAAGAATTGCTTGTGAACTCATTAATTCATTTCCATATGACCTCACAGTGAAACATGTTCACATCTGCTGGTTGTTATCCTCGATCCTCAGTTTTAATGGGTACTCCCCACTTGGAATTTAACCATTTGCTTTATGTAAAAATTGTCATCACATCCTGGTCCTTATGTTTCTTTTTCGTTAAGCACTAATTTTAAAACACTCTCCTATTTATTTCAGTATCATAAAAGTCAAAGTTTAACTCAACCGAAATGAAGATAAGCCTGCTCCCCAATGTTTCCCTTCTTCTTTAGGTGCTCCATCAGTCTTCCGTTTACACCCTTATGACTCAGATACAGTTCCATAAACACCTACCTCTCGTTTGGCTCCCTTTGGCTACTTGTCATTTGTTCGTGGCACATGATGATAAGCACCACCATCACTATTATCATCTACCACAAATAGGCGTTGAGCACTTGCAGGGTGGGCGCCAGTAGAGGAAGCCTGCTCCAGTACAGCACAGAGAGCACATGCGCTCCTAGATGAAGCCAGGAAGTGTGATATGGACATACACAAGCTTTGTTTGCCGCCCTTGCCGCCCTCCCCATGATTTGTCACCTGAAATTGCTCCAAACATGTAATTTCTTGAAGCTCTCCTTTCTACTTCTCCAAAATGTAAATAATACTCACGCCTGTCTCTCATCAATCCCTATGATTTTATGGGAAATCATACAACGAAGAGTAAAGCATTTTAGAAACAGTCACTGTATCAGAAGATGCTGTAGAATTCTCTTTTTTGCTATAATCCTCAACTACTGTTCACATTTTAACAGCCTTTCTTTCATTTCCATTCCAGGCCTCAAGAGCTGTCTTTCAATGCCAATATCACAAACAGAGAAGTAGAAAGTCCAGCCAAACAGCTGGGGCTCAAGGCCTGCATTTTGAAACATTACTCCTCTGAAAGCCTTGTTTTCCTCCTGAGAAGACTGGCTGGTTGACTAAATTAACTAAATTAACTGCTTGTTTTGGCAACATAAAGATAAAGCCTTAAATGGCTGAGAACAATAAAACCATATAGATGGGCTCATTTTCCTTTTTCTAGAATAATTACAGTTGTTAAACTGTGTGTCCTGTGATGTGCCTAAGTAAATTTAGTCAATTTAATTTTTTTAAACATCCAACCTGTTAAGGTGTTGAAGCACTGATTAAATTATTTATGGTAAACTTCTTGTTTGGTTTTAGTCCTTTGCAAGCAGTCCCTGTCTGTTCTGTCCACATTATTGGGGATTTCCTAGCTCCCTCCTTTCCTTCCTCTTCAGCCATCTCTTTTCTAGGACCCTGCCTCTCCCTCATCCCCAGGTACTTCCCATTTCATCACATGGTGGGTATTGGGCTCAGTCAGGACCAGCTGAGGCAAGGACAGAGCAGAAGGAGGGAAAGAATACAGACCCCACAGCAACTCCTCCCTCAAGCTGCCCAAACTCCTAATGATAATTTTGGTCTCATGTAATTCTCCAGCTCTGGCCACATTGCTTTATCCTCTGTCATGATCCTGCTCTAGTCTGTAACTCAGAACCTCCATCCTGCCTCAATTCTCTCACAAACTGTTGATGATACACTCATTCAAGCTGTTCTCTTACATAAACCTTCGCGTTGGCCTGCTGAGCTGGCCTGGGATCACAACGGTAAGGCTCCATTTTGCCTCCTGAGTTGAGGTGCCAAAAGCAGCACTTTTCAACCTTTGGTCTCACTTAAATTCCTGAACATGGGACACTCAGTCTAGACCACTCCTTCCTTCAAACTCTCCCCCAATTGGCTTTTTAAAGTATATTTTATTGATTACACTGCTATAGTTATCCCATTTTTTTCTCCCTTTTAGCCCTCTGTGCCCTGCATCCCCCTCCTTCTTGCAATTCCCCCACACACATTAGTTCATGTCCATGAGTCATACATACAAGTTCTTTGGCTTCTCCACTCCTTATACTATTCTTAACCTCCCCCTGTCTATTTTATCCCAATTGGCTTTTGGCCAAACTTTTTCTCCTCTCCCTGACCAATCCTTTTTTCTTTCTTCTGCTCTCCTCTTGCCCCCTGTCCCCTTCCATGTTGGTATTCCATTAATATCAATCCTCCCTTCATTGCTTCTTGCCCCGCAATCCTGCCCTGGGTGTTCTCACTCAAGATGACTACACTCTGTCCACATCTTCCTACTCAGCCCCAGATGTACATACTCAGTACCTTGTCAGATCAACCTTGCACAGGTCCAGGGGGATGATGAGCCAGTCATTGAAGAGACATTTTCCCTACAGTGGGAAGGATGACCAGAGCGCCTTACTTAGCTAGGTAAGTAAAGGCAGGCAGCACTTCTTCCTGGGGGCATGTGTGCAACAACAACTTTTAGGGGTTGCCTGTAGTTGTGTAGTCTAACAAATTATTGCCCAATGTAGTATATGAAATTAAAAGGACAGGCTGGTCTGTTTGCAGCAGAATCACAGGGGTTTTCTAGCAGGAAGAAGACTGAGGCCTCTGAGGCACTACCTGCAACACTGAAAACTGCAAAGTGTGCTAGAGGGGTGCCAGTCAGAGACCTGTGTGAGAAGAAGACACAGTTTTCCTGGAATAGCATGTCCAGTAGGCTGTGTCTTAGTCTGGGCTGCATAATGAGTAGCATAGCAGGATGGCTTGAGCAACACACATTTATTTCTCATGGATCTGGACGCTGGAAGTCTAATGTCAGGGTTCCAGCAGATGCAGTGTCTGTTGATCTGCTTCCTGGCTTGCAGATGGCCTTCTTCCTCTTGCATCTTCACATGGAAGAGAGCAGAGGGAGATCTCGTGTGTCCTCTTTCTATGAGGGCATCGATCCTATTGTGAGGGCACTACCCACATGACCTAGTCCAACCCTAACTACCTCCCCAAAGCCCCACTTTGAAATACCATGAAACTGGGGGTAGGATTACAATATATGAGTTTTGGGGGGAAGGGACTAAAACATTCAGTCTGAAGCAGCATCGTAAGATAGGTAGCAATTGGACAGGTCTTTTCCCTGAATCATAAGGGAAGATAGTGATGTTCTGGTTCCCAGAACTTATACCAGCCCAGCATTCCAGGAATGGAGGAAAGAGGAAAAGTTCTTTTCCTAACTCTCCAGGTCTCATTTATTTCTACAATCCTGCACCTATAAATTCTGAGGGATTTACAATGTCCTCACACTGGACATGGGGTTTTATGCAGCTGAAATTGTTTACATGACTCTCAGGCCTCCTATATTCTCAGCTCACACTCCAATGACTAATCTTGACTCATTCCTCAAAACTTTAGTCTATTCTGTTTTTCCCCAGAATGACAACTTTTATCACCTCTTCTGCTCTTGGGATAGGTAAGATTGCCTCTTAGATCTTCTCCCACAGTCCCCAGAACACTTTACTCACAATATAGTAACAGGGTTATTGTCTCTCACTTGATGTCATTTTGCTAAGAACAGAACCACACTTTATTCATCTCTATACCTCTAGCACTAAATAAGTGTCCTTTACTTGTTTGATGAATGAATGAATGAATGAATGAATGAATACAGGGAGGAGAAATCCATGCATTCCAACTTGGTCCTTCCTTATTTGTTAAAGGCGTATGCACTTGAAGAATGAGAGGAGCTCTAAGTCTGCACACAGTGCTGCTTATGACAGGGAAGGAAAGAGACTCAGTTGCAAACAGCCAATGCAGATCACAACTTTATTGTTTAATACATGGGTAATACCCAGACTACATTAATATGATTTACCTAGGACAGCCAAACAAATTAGATGAAGAGGGAAAACAAGATAGGTAGTATTTTAGTTGCTACGTACTATTTCCCACCCATTAGCTAGAAATTGAAAAATTCAGTAAGATGACTTGGTGGAAGTTGGAGTCACTGGAAAAAGCAAAAAATACTGATAAATTAAATAAAAATATAGGAAACACTGAGTTTGTATTATATATATGCTCCCTATGGCTCAGTTCCTTTGAAAGCCTTATACTTACTATTTTTCAATTGGGTTGTTTGTCTTCCTGGAGTGGAGTCGTGTGAGTTCTCTATATATTTTGGAGATCAAACCCTTGTCAGAGGTATCATTTGCAAATATATTTTCCCATATGGTTGGTACTCTTTTCATTTCACTGATGTTTTCTTTAGCTGTGCAGAAGCCTTTTAATTTGATTAAGTCCCATTTGTTTTTTCTTTCCTTTATGTCCCTTGTTTAGGGGACATATCAGTGAAAATAATGCTGCATGAAATATCTGAGATTTTCCAAACAACCCAATAAAAAAATGGGCAAAAGACCTCTACAGGCACTTCTCCAAGGAGGAAGACAGAGGGCCCAGAGACAACATGAAAAGATGCTCAGCATTGCTAGCCATCAGAGAGCTGCAAATTAAAACCACAATGAGATACCACTTCACACTGGTCAGAATGGCCATCATAACAAAATCAACAAACAACAAGTGCTGGTGAGGTTGTGGAGAAAAGGGAACCATAGTGCACTGTTGGTGGGAATGCAGACTGGTGCAGCCACTGTGGAAAACAGTATGGGTTTCCTCAGAAAACTAAAAATGAAACTGCTTTTTGACCTGGCAATCCCACTGCTGGGATTATGCCCTAAGAATCCTGAAATAGTAATTGAAAAGAACATATGCACCCCAATGTTCATAGCAGCACAATTTACAATGGCCAAGTGCTGGAAGCAACCTAAGTGCCCATCAGTAAATGAGTGGATCCAAAAACTGTGGCACATTTACACAATGGAATACTATGAAGCAGAAAAAAAGAAGGAGCTCCTACTCTTCACTGCAGCATGCTGGATCTGGAGAGCACTATGCTAAGTGAAATAAGCCAGGAGGTGAAAGAAAAATACCATATGATCTCCCTATAAGTAGAACCTAATCAACAAAACAAATAAGCAAGCAAAATAGAGCCAGAGGCATTGAAATAAAGAACAAACTGACAGTAATTAGAGGGGAGGTGGGAATGGATAATGGGGTGGGGTGGGAAGGGGAAGGGTCATCAAGGAACATATATAAAGGACACATAGACAAAGCCAAAGAGGAAAAGGATCAAAAGTGGGAGGCAGGGAAGGGCAGAGAAGGGGAAGTGGTAGACAACTGTACTTGAACAAGAATAAAAAATAGAAAGTCTTATACTTAGGTTAGGTGGAATAAATAAGAATTCACAAGTGATAATCCTATATATGAACTAATAAAATAACCACACATTTTCATCTACACATTAACAGTAATAGCAAATATTTACTATACATCTGTTCTATTGTTTTGGCAATATTTAGAGACAATGTAACACAGCTCCTATGTTTCTTTTTCATAAATTTTTCATTTATCCTCACAGTTTTAGCCAAACATTTAGTATATCAATTATGAAAAACTGGAATACTACTAGGTCGCAATGTATTATAAAAACAGTATTATCATCTATTGTCACTTCTCTCTGGCTTGTATGTTTTCATTCCTTCTTGCATTTTCTCAGTCCTTCTAAATTGCATAAATACATACTTATCATTTACCTTTTGTTCTGTGGCATACCCTTTATTGATTGTTATAAAACTTGAAGTTCCATACCAAGTTGAAGAAAATTGCCAAGGTTAGAAACACATTCTTCTTTTTTTATTTATTTTTATTTTTATTTTAATCAGTGTTCAAGTACAGATTTCTCCCCCCTACTCCCATTCCAGCCCACCCACCCAACCCTCCCCCTTCCCCTACCCGCCACCCCTAGTTTTTGTCCATGTGTCCTCCAAATTTGTTCCTGTAAACCCTACCCATTCCCCCTTAAACACATTCTTCTTATATGAGTTCAGAGAATCCTGAAACTCAAGGTCATTTTTTTTCAGGCAATCTGAATATTTCTAAAATTTTAAGCTAAAAAAACCCTACGAGAACAGACCTGTAAGTTGGATGGGATGTCTAACCTTAAATCCATCCACAATTCATTAATTCATTCTGGGTTCTGGGCAGGTCTCCTGGGGTTTTACTCAGAGAATTTTTATCAAGAGATCAGTAGTGTCTTTCTATTTATATACTACAGGGACATCTAAGCTTCAAAAATTGACCCACATGATGGAACTAGAATAATTTAAAAAATATTTTCAGACTGTAGTAATATGTGAATAGCAGTTAAGTTTTGCTGAAGATAAATTTTAAATGTATAAGGAACTGGGTCTCAGAAGCCAAGCTATTATAAATCCCCAAAGGGAGCGGCTCTATTGATTTAATCACAGGCACAGTGGAGAAACGTAACCTGCCCTTCAGGTGGACACAACTATACCTCAAAGAAATGAAAGAAGACTTTAATAATGAGAAAGGCAATATGATACCTAAGGCATCCATCCATTCATTCATTGTATAAACATTTAATGAATACCCATATAGGCCAGGCAGTTGATTGAAGACTTGGGAATGAAAAATTACTAAGATATGATTCCTGACCCAAAGAGCACAAAATGCCATAAGAGAGAATAAATCAGGTTGAGTGAGTATGAGGGTAAGGTATAATAATTTGAACAGAGTAAAAAAATAGTGAAAAATGACTGTATGAAGCACAGCAAAAGTTTCTGAGGACAACTGAACCTTTCTTCTGTACCAGGCTCCATTCTAAGTCATTTGTATACATTGATTCATTTTGTCTTCCTCATCCTCCATGACAGAAGTTATTTTGACTGTCCCATTTTATAGATGAGGAGACTGAACCTCAAAAGAGTTAAGTAATTTGAGCAAGGTCACAAAGCCAGTGAATAAAAATCCAGTGTTTGAACTAACTCATTCTGGCCTAACATGGTGTTATAATTGCAACAGTACACTGCTTCTCAATGCACACAACTGACACAATATTCATATTGAGAATACATGAGGAGTCCCTACAATCCAGAAAGAGGAAGACATCTCAAATGGAAAAACAGGTAAATTGCATGGCCAGAAATTTCTTACGAATCTGGAACAGCAAAAGAACATTCAAAGAGATGCTTAATCTGGTAGTGTTGAATGCACTTGAGACCACATATGTCTTCCATCCAGGTCATCCTGTTTCTATGCATACAACCCTGAGAAACTTTCATGTAGGAACACAAAGGAATATATTTAAAGTTGTTCACCACTTTGGAAAAGCATAAGGCCAGATCAACCTAAATGGATTTCAAAGGGAGAACATTAAAAAAATACATGTCTATGGAATAGTATGGAACTCAAAAATTAAGATGGTTTACCTATATGTGTAATAAATCTCAGAAACATGATGATGAATTAAAAATGTAAGCAAAAGACATATGCCTGTATGGCATATTCCTGAATGGTATAACAAAGGTAGGTAAAACCACACACATAATAACTGTAGCTGTGATCCACAGATATCCATATGCAAATAAAGGCATATGCAAAAAAATGTGTGAGGTGAGTGGGAAGAACACATTAAATGTACAGAATGTTCAGATACTTAGGAAAATCCTGAATGATAAACTCACCTTCTAAAATGTGATAAAATAAGAATAAGAATAATAGCAATAGCTTGTTATTGCAATAGCAATAGCAATAGCAAAGCAATAATAGCTTTATTAATGCTTGTTACTTCCCAGGTATTATTCCCAAGAACTGTAAAAGTATTAGCTCACAAAAATGAGTTAGGGACTATTGTTACTCTAATTTTACATTTGAGAAAAACTGGGCTAAAGAGGGTTAAGGATGTCTGTCTTGATCACAGAAATTTTAGCTGTTGAATATGAGACTTGAATCCAGCAATTTAATTGCATAGGCAGTGCTCTTAATTATTGTAGTTTTAATGACTACAATATATTGTATTGTAACCCAAACTAGTGATATGGTAGTAGTCAGAGAAAGTGCTCAAAAATTAAAATAAGATATGTCAGAATCTGTAAGATATTTTGGAGTGGGGAGGGCACGTCTGAGGCTCAATTACACATTGGGCATCTACAAATCATGATGAAGATCATCATGACAATGATGGTGAACAGCTCTCTGTTTCCACTGACCTCGTTCCTGGGATGAATTGAATTCAGCTGTGAAATGGGGAAATTGGGTAAAACATAAAAGGGTAGCAAAGATAGATCACATCTGTTATTTGGTGCCATTACATATGTAATCACACTTACATTCAACTTTGAAATAGGTATTACCAGTTTTTGCCACTCATTGTGGAGCTGTGACAAGAATTCATCTAATTCCTAGGTCAGTGATCTTCCCATTACATCATCTCTAAAATTCGTCAGGTGGCTCTTCCATCTAATGATTTACTTATATCAGTGTTTCTCTCTCTAGCTGGCAATGTACAAATTACACCCATCTATCTACTTTAAAAACTTAGTATGGATATGAAAGATAGCCTGACTCATGACCACACACACAAGAAATGCATTCTAAACCTTATAATTGTTCCCTTTAGTTTTCAGACAGGAACACTAAGTATCTTCATCATCAGATATGTTCTGATGCCTATTTGAGGTCGGATAAGTTCCCAATGATGTAGGGAGTCTTTCATTCTTTTGATAAGATATAAAATTTGTTAAAAAATGACTGATTTTCCATTTAATCTTGTTTCTACTTTCCTACTCATCTGAAAATGAGCAGGTTTTTAAACATGTGATCCATACCCCAGGACTTTCTCTTCCACTTCTGGGCACCTTCCTTCCCACCTACCACAAGCCGTCTCCTGAAACTGAACAAGTGTGAACTTTCTCTGTTTTTCTGGTGTTATTCTGTCTTGACATACAAAGCAAGTCTTTTCTATGATACTGAGGGAAAGGGGAAAGGAAAATAGATGGTTGTGGCTACTTTTCTACATTTATCAAAGCCCACTAGAATTTTTACCAGCTATGCAAATGCATAATAACATAATTAAAAGCAAAGGAGCTTTTCAAGTTAGAGAATTTTGAATGTGAATCCCAGATCCACCATTTACAATATGAGTGACTTTGGGCAGATAACTTTCCAAGCTTTATGCCACTTTAAAATGAGGATTTTAAATATATAACCTGTCTAAAATATTTGGCTGGTACATAAGAAGTCCTCAATGAATGGTTATCATTGTCATGATGTTAGCATCCAGAGTTTTTAGACTGAAAGGTACTTAATGCTCACACTAGTTACACCTGAACATTTTGTAAGAGAAGGGCAAAGTAGTACATCCAAGGTCACATAGCCGGCTATTAACTGAGCTGGGACTGGGACATAATCTTGACTCTGTTGTAGACTCCTTCTCTTTGAGGCCTCTCATTCTCTCCTGGTGTTTTCTAGTCTTTCAATGTCAGTGTCTCTTTTTCTGGTTTCTAACTCTTTACTCACACAAGTGTTTTTTTTCTACCAATGATGAATATTTTTCTGGTAGTACCCATGTGAGACCCATTTGGAATTATGATAACCCCAGCGTTCACTCTTTCTTGCTCTGTTTCTGTCATGTATGAACTTGCACATAGTATTTGGAGGTTTAAAAAAATCATAGGGTTATTTCTGGTTGATCATTGCTTTACAACCTTGAATTCTTCAGGCTTTATATAATTAATTTATCAGAAGAATGGTAATCTTGAAAGAAATTTCTTCTGAGCACAGGAGCATAGAAGCTAGGAAATTTTTGCAAGAAGTCGCCACAGTAACAAGCCTATGGCTGAGCATAGGTTTATTAGAAAGCAAAAAAACATGAAGACAGTATGCTGCATGCTGACTTCATCTTTATTAAACATTCATACTGGAAATGCTTACCTTGTCTACAGCCAAGATGTTATCCTTTGCAGAAGGAAAAAAATACAGCAACAAACCAGGAATCACTAAGCCAACATGCTGCAAGAGTTCCAATGCTTGGGGAAAGCAGTGTTATGTAAAATCTGCAAACATGTTAGTCTAAGCATTTTTGGCCTTCAATTTCAAATGCCTTGGGGCAGGGCAGGATGGTGAGGAGGCATCTCAGAGAAGAATGAATTGGCTTGCATTCTACCATGCAAAGAGATGTAAATAAAAATTGAAGGGGCTTTTATGCCACTGCCATCATGGTACCTGCGTCACTTGGCCTAATATGTTAAGAGGATTAGTGCTAAAGCTGCATGAACTTTGAAACAGCCCAATGAAGCTTTGTGCTTTCCAGCTGAAATTGGTCCTCAGCATGATCTCTCTGATTGTCAGGATTTTGGCAGCCTGACTAGGCTGCCAAATTCTCCAAAGCAAGGTCTCGTACCCTGGGTTTCAAAACTGCAGCCTCTTTTATTTAGTTTAGGTACAGGTGTAGAGAGCTAGAAGGGGAAGAAGCAGGGAGCAGCAAGGAGGTCAAGGTGAAAGCTCTAATCTCAAATATTCCTTCTTCATGCTTTCCCAGAGATCACATGGTTTAATCAAATTAAAGTTAAAAAACAAAAACACCCAGCTGTTGCATCCTGCTATGGCTTGAAGAGTCAAAAGAAAACCCCTCTCTCTATCCATTTTAACTAGAGGGGACTTCAGTGGGCATTAATGAAGCTTTCTTATAGGAACAAAGGCATCGTGCTGTGTGGTTCATGTGGAGAATAAGTTTGGAAAGAGAATGGGAACTAGCAGTAAAATGGCTCTCCCCCTAAGAAATACCTAAAATGACTACCTTTACACTTTAACTTAGCAGAAATGGAGTTTATCACCAACCACAGAGGTATGCTGAAGACTCTTCCCACCACAGGTTGATTACCACACAAGCTGAATGATGCTGGATGTCCAGGAAATAGAGGCAGACACATGTGTCTGGGCATCTCAGTGTCTCCACAGATATTTGACAACTCAAAGGCATACTGGTAGGACTGGCCGAAAACATACTCCCAGAAAACACAAGCTAAAAAAATCTCTTTTAAGGCATGCCACCTCCAGAGACAGCTTCAAGGGTGCCTTTTGCTGGGGATGCCAATGGTTTGGAATGAGTTTATATGAAACACATCATTCAGGAAGGCAGCTGGGGAACCTGTCCCTGTGACTCTCCTGGGTGTCCTTTGAAGCTCCTGCTTCTGCCTCAAGGATATCAAATGACTCGGACCTTTCTTTATCTCCCTAAGGGGAAAAGAATGAGAGAACTGCTTAAATACTTGAGCCAGCACTATATCACCATCACAAAAGACTGCAGCTGAGAATAGCAGTCAGTCCAGCAAAGAAAATTTTCAAAGAATCAGTAAAACTTTCCAACAGAGGAGAAGGTTCCTGCATTTGGAAGTTGTTTTCCACAAGGTGAGGATGATATGGATCATTTTAGCATACAAAGCAAGACAGGAAAAAAGGAAAGAAAGAAAAAGCCAAAAGCTACTTGATAGCTTTGCAGCATTAATCCAGAAATAACAAGGTTCTGTATTTTTATATTTCCTTCTGGTCTTTTGCCATGGCCAACAGGTTTGCGTAATGACTGTCATATTCTCTTTCTCCCATCCTGTGTCCAAGGGTACTAAGTGAATTCAAGAGGAAACCAAGAGCTGGTTTGATAAAATAGAAAATCAGTTGTAAAAGCAATGAAGTTTTTTAGAGGAAAACATATTTTATTTTTAACAAGTCTTGACTTCTCAGCTGAAGGAGCCATAAAGCAGGATCAATATCAGGGACTGGAATGCTTATGCTCACCACAGATGTATTTTCATTTATAATTATGTCATGTGAAGGGCATTACTGGGGCCACATTCTAACGCATTGGAACACCCACCAAGCCATACTACGTGATTGCTGCTAATGTAGTTGTTACCTCCCTTTGGGGAAGTTTCTTGCAAAAGAATTTTTTTTTCCTTTTTCTTTTTTTTTGCCAAAGCCAGCAAAGAAATCAAATGTATGCAGCATTGTTCAGGGGTTACTGAAAATCCGTACAATTTACATAGCTATTAAATTTATGTAGCTAATAAAATCCACCTTCCACATTTTCTTAGCTTTTAATTAAGAGTTTGGACCTTAAGAAAGTTGGCTGACTAACCAGGTAATTCTGAATTTCTGGCATCAGGGTAAACTAGCAAGTCTGTCTTTTGACGTCAACCCTCGATATGCCGCATGGCGCACGACCCGACTTGAAGTGTTTGAAAGATCCAAGAGGGATCTCTTTCCCTTTTACCCAAACATGTAGCCTTGTCCTATATCCGATGCTCTTCCCAAAGAGCAGGGGGAAAGGAGAGATTTCACAAGACTTAACTCTGAAAGACTGACTATATAAATAGATTATGGCCAGACCATATGTAAAAATAGAACTTTGACCCATGGCCAACAGCAACCTACCCAAGGAACTAACCTTTATTTATAATCATCAGCCCAGGTAGCCAGGCTACTATAAATCAGACTTGGAGGAAGTCAGACTACTATCTCTAATAACAATCTAGGAAGTCAAACAACAACTTTGGTAACAATCAGTCCCAAATGGCCAGGGCTTGATTAATAAATGACAGCTTCCTTAATTTTTGACCCTGCTTCCAACTTTGGACCAGCCAGGGAAAGCCTAATATTCATCCCCAACCAATCACATAAAATACTTTGCTTCTAGTTAGCCCATGAACACAAAAGTTCTCTATGTGATTCACTGAGTCTAGAGAAAAATAGCCATATTGTTATGATTTATACACTTGGAAAATGAGGCTAAAGCACATGCTTAGGATTCAAGTGGTGAATCAGCATTGAGTCAGGAAAAGAGAAACCACTCTATGTGTTTAAAACAGAGGGACATTCAGGAAAGACTACAGAGGAGCTGGAGTTGCTGAGGTTGAAGGAAAGAGTATTAGAAAAGGCAGGCAAGGAATGGTTATTAATCTAAGATCTGAACTTATGGTCACTCAGACTGGATCCTCTGAGCCCCCAGACTGATGCTTTGATGGACCCACACCTGACTTCTAAGCAGAGAAATGGGAACTGTACTCCTTATGCTGCCGAAATGCCAGCAACAATGTTATCACGGCCAGTGGCTACTACCTGAAGCATTCAAACACAGCTTTTCCTGTTTTCACTTTTCAAGGCCCTGCCTGGGCCCGTCATTGAGAGGGCGCACCGGGAAGACAGGTGACACAGAAGCTTTGGGAAGTGTAGATCGTGGTCTCGCAACCCCCAGTGTGAAAAGAAGGACATGTGTGGAGCTGACAGAACAGACACTATTGAGTGTAGATAATACATATATTTCGGCCTAAATGAGATTAAAAATATAAGGCAGAAGAATGTTCTGATTTATTAAACTTGCTCTTTAAATAAAATTTAAAAAGTTAAGTCCATAATATTAGATTGCTGTGACCCTGAATGTTCCTAGGAGAAAAGGAGTGACAAAGGGCCAGGCCCTGTCCTCCCCACTTCTGACATTACAGATGTCGGACGGGAGTGGTGGGGGTGGGGAGGGGCAGGAACAGACAGTGCTCGAGAAGGAGGAGCTTAGTAAAAATTCTGAGTCCTGATTATGGGTGGGAGTTATAGATGGGAGCTACGTCCATCCTGTGCCAGTGAAGGTGACACTCCACCTTGGTTTTGACTCAGCCTGCAGCTCTTTACAATAGCTACTCATGGCAAATCCATTGGAAGATGTTCGTTCCAGAAAGAATCAAGGCCAGAATTTGTAGAATTATATTCTGAGACCATCACTGGGAGGTGGTGGTGATAAATAATGGATTTTTTCTCCTTTGGGGAGTCCATTTACTTATTTCATTTAACCATTATTTATAGAGTGCTGAGCATGTGCTGGCACTATTTCAGGCATGGGGAATATGGTAGAGAAGAAAAACAAGCAGACAAAAATCCCTCCTCTCATAGAGTACACATTCTTCAGGGAGGCGGGAGACAATCATGTAATTAAAAGGTAGTCAGTACTATGGGGGAAAAGAACAGGAAAGGGAGAGAGCACAGAGACAGACTTTGCCATTTTGATTGATTAGATGGAAAGGTCTTTATTGAAGAGGTAATATTTGAGCCAAGTCTTCAAGAAAGTACACGAGGGAGTCATGTGAGCTCCAAGGGACGATTTACCTGGCAGAGTTCAGAGGCTCTGAGGCAAAATATGCTTGATGTGTTTAGCAAACAGTTCTGTGTACCTGGAGGAGAGAGGTAGGGATGAGGTCAGAAAGCAGAATAAAGGTCACATCAAAGAGGGTCCCAAGGACATTGCACAGAATGGCTCTTTCTCGTGTGAGATAGGAACATAATGGAGTATTCAGAGTGGAGGAGTTACATGCTCTGCTCCAGGGTTTTATGGGATCTATGGAGACTATGGAGGCTGTGTAAGTTGGTGGAGAGAGACATGTGGAGATGCAGTGAGTAAAGGGGAGGCACAGGGACCAGTTCGAAGGCCACTGCAACAACCCAGGTGACAGATGGCTTGCAGTGGTGCTAGTGGAGGTTTGCTAAGTAGTTTGTTTACAATAAGTAGAAATAGGAAATTAATCAAGCTAGCCAGAATTGTATCTGCAACACTCCACTGGAAAATACATTCTAAATATATCCCCTTGATGATGCTAGGTAGGCAGTATCATCTTTAGACCTGCATATTATAACAAAATTCACTTAGATTTGCAGCCATGGTGCCCCAATTGCTTCATTTTGGCTAAAAATGTGCTGCTTTTGGATTATAATTAATAAGGCAAATAACAAAATGCATTTCCCAGGAAGCACCTATCTTTTCCTTATAGTGTGTTTTTCCAAATGAGCACCCCGTTAACAGAAAATGACTTTGTGACTATTTACATTCAGCTTATTTTTAGCACCCACAGGTGAAAATAATACATAATGACAAAAAGCTACAATAAAAATCAATAATGCTTGAAAATGCCATATTTTATCAGTACAGCAGCAGTTCCACTCAACTGGAAAGTAATTGCAGGTGTATGAACAAAAGCAAATAGTTATAATTCACTGACCATATGTAGGGTGCATAAAGTTTCACAGACCCCTCGTCATTGTCATGGAAAAGGCCCCAGGAGATAGTGAAACCCAAGGCAGACAGCTCTGTGATGTACCACATTCAGCCAGAAGTCATTTAAATGTGAAGATCATTGTCAACAGACAGATAGGAAAGAAACAAAAGAATTCAGATTAGAAGTACCACATTGATTAACAAAATCCAAGCATGTGGTTTACATGGGTGGAGGTGGAGGTTGTGGACTGTAATTTTCCTTGAAAATCAAGGAATGCACTAGCTCACACCCAAGGTGGGGAACTAAGACAATCACTCCCCTCATTAAGCTGTGGGTTCTACGACATGGCTACTACTAAGGAAGCTTACCTTGAATGTCTCCACCTCCAGATCTCAACCCAACCATATGTCTGATCAATTAGCAACCTCCTAGAGCTAACAAGGTATTTAAAACTTATTTCCCCTGGTAGGCAAATAGCAATGTTTCCCTAGAGAGTAAATTCTTTAAGAAAATAAGTAAATCATACTGTCTTGTATTTGTATTTTTCAAGTTAGATTTATAAAGAACATATTTATGCGAGATATTTTAAGTGCTGTAATGTATAAGAGGCATTAACATAGTAGGGTGTTTAATGCATGAACCTATCATTTTGATGAAAGATCTTTAAGGGATTTATTTAGATGTGTGATTTTAATTTGAAGTGTTATGTTTATATAATATTGGAACATATAAATCACTGGTTCTCAAACCTTAGCACGTCTCATAATCACCCAGAGGGGTTTGCATGGCCCAAGCCCCAGTTTCTTACTCAGTACATCTGGAATGGAGCTTGAGAATTTGCATTTCTAACGTTCTCAGGGGGTGCTGATGCTGTTGGCCTAGGACCACACTTTGAGACTGGCTTACAGGTTCTTAAAATTTGCTTCTTCATAAGAGATATTTATGAGACTTCTAAAAACTGCTTAAGAATTAGAAAAATTGTTAAATCAGATTACTTTAAAGAAGAAGTCTATAATATTAAATTTATAATTACAGCTTAAATATTTGAATGAGGTAATGATGTAAGTTTGGACAAGGTAGACATTAACAAAGGGTTCTACAAAAATCTTTTATGTTTTTAATATATTAAGATTTATAAGTTAAAGGAAAAACTCAGATTTTGAATGAGTAACTTTATTAAACTGAATATTAATATTTAAAACCAAAGCCACCTCTGAATAATCTTTTTTGTGCATAAAATTTAGCCTAGAGGACATCAAAAATTCAGTATTGACAGCAGTCACTCCATTTCCTAGAACTTCCAAGCAAGTGGATTGGCAACCTTTGGCAGAAAGGACTAGCTAAAAGTTCACCCTTATCCCAAACCATTTGATCCCTCTTCAAATGGTCTTACTCCTTTGCTCATGGAGTTGGGCTTGCTTTGAAGACAGTGGACTACACAAAGAGTCCACATCTTGTTCGACTTTGCCGCAGAACTGAATCTCCTGCAAAGGCTCTGGTAGCTTTTCTCTCCAGCTCCCCTGCTAACTGTCATTGTCTTCCTGCACTGTCAGAGGACACCACAGAAAGAAGAATGGCATGTCAAGATCAACCTTCCTCCAGAGACACTCCTTGAAATAATGTCGAATAGCTGTGCATTTGGAAGACTTTGCTTCTGAGACCAATTATCGTCCTGCTACAAGGTATTCAGCCTTCACCAGCTCGGCTTCTGGACCCAGCTGTTTTCTGTAAGGCCAGATGTATTTTGAATCACAGATGTGATCATTTAAATTAACTCAACTTTCTATTTTTTTAAAAAGGGACATTTATTAGCCTTCAGGGAATACTGTCTTTGATTTATTTTTCAGGTTAAAATTGTTGTCCCTCATTTCTCTTTTACACTGAAAAGCATTAATACATCATAAATAAAAACACAATGGAACCACCTAATGCTACTCTCTAGTTTAAAAAGGAAATGAAGTTAGTGAATACCTTAAATTTTCATATGATTCCACACTGCATTTGGAACCCAATTCTACTGAATTCTAAATGTCAATCAATTGCTTGAGTCCAGATCCTCCCCAGTGGTATTGTTAAAACCTGGACATGTTTTATCTGGGTTACCAAAGCAATCCTTTATTTTCTGGGAGCCTCAGTTTCTGGATCTAATTTTAAGTGAAAATTTATAGAAAGCTGTCACAGAAAAAATAAATCTATATCAATAGATTTTATTGATTTTATCTATATTACCTGTGGTCCTCAAAACACCATAGTTTATGCAGCTAGTCTTAGACAATTGCTCCATTTTAAAAGTTGTGTTGTCAATGTTGAAAAGAAATCCTTTTCAATAAATGGTGCTGGGAACATTGGGAAAACAATAAAAGCAGATTACAGTTTTTCCCTGTGTACAAAAATTAATTCAAAACAGATCAAAGACCTAAATATAAGGTCTGAAACAATAAATGACATAGAAGAAAGTGTAACTAGTAAAATTATGGAACTTGGTCATAGAGAACATTTCATGAATTTGATATCAAAGACAAGGAAAGTAAAGGCACAAATAAATGAATGGGACTATGTCAAACTAAAAAGTTTCTGTACAATAGAAGGAAACAACAATAAAACAAAAAGGCAACCACTGAATGGGAGATGATATTTGCAAACAACAGCTCCATCAAAGGATTAATATCTAAAATATACAAAGAGCTCATGCAACTCAATGCCAAATGAACAATCCAATTCAAAAATTAGGCGAGGACCTGAACAGACACCTCTCCCAGGAAGACATACAAATGGCCAACAGATGTATGACAAGATGCTCAACTTCACTAGCTGTTAGGGAAATGCAAATCAAAACTACAATGAGATATCACTTCATACCTGTTAGGAAGGCTATTGTCAACAAGATAGGCAATAAGTGTTGGAGAGGTCATAGACAAAAAGGAGCCCTCGTTCACTGCTTGTGGGAATGTATATAAACTGGTACAGCCACTATGGAAAACACTCTGGTGGTTCCTCAAAATATTAACAGAGTTACCTTATGACCCAGCAATCCTTCTGAGTGTCTACCCAAAAAACTTGGAAGCATTTATTCACAGAGATATATATACCCCTCTGTGCTTTGCAGCATTACTCAGGGTACCCAAGACCTGGGAACCACCCAAGTGCCTTTTGGCAGAGGACTGGATAAAGGAGATATGGTACATGTATATAAGGGAATACTACTCAGCCATAAGAAAAGATGAAATCCTGCCATTTGCGACAACATGGATGAACCTTGAGAATATTATGCTAAGCAAAATAGGTCAGTCAGAAAAGCTAAAACTATATGATTTCTCTCCGATATGGGATATAAAACTAAAACTCAAGAGATGCAGACAGACAACAGTATGGTGGTCACCAGAGGGAAGGGGGTGGGGGAGCAGTAACGGACAAAGGAGGCCAGACGAGTGGCGATGGAAGATGGTTTGACTGTGGGTGGTGGACACTCAGTGCGGTGTGCTGACCACATGTGACAGAAATGCACACTTGAAACCTATGTGACCCTATTAACCAATGTCACTCCAACAAATTTAATGTTTAAAAGCAAATACATATAAATAAATAAAAGTTGTATTATGTTATTATAGTAGACATGGGCTAGAAAAACAGATTTTGTGAAGAGATGTTTCAAATTCTGGAATTGCCAAGCCCAAGCTTGCTTCTTAATTTAAAAAAAATGAAAGAAAAGAAAAAAGAATAGCTACTTAATTTAAGTGGGTCTGGCACATAGACAGTGCCCAGTGAGTGTCAGAAGTGACTCTTTTTTAACCTGAGTGCCCGTCAATCAGAAAATGTTTAATCCCTTTGTTTGAAGTATGTATGGTCATTAAAAATTACTTTGTAAAACTATGTACCATCATATTTAAAATATATCATATTATAAAACTATTAAATAAATAATATAACTAAACTTTTAAAAATTTGTATCTAGAAAAAGACATAAAATTTATAAATTATATCAAATTATCAAATTATTGATAAATTATTATTGAACTATGGTATTTAAAAATTATCTTTTCTATCTCTCTGTTTTTGATATATTTTAATTTAATCAGCAGAAATCAAATGAACAAATTCCATAGATAGAAATTGTGAATGAAAGTGCACTGGTACATTGAACTCTATCAAACACTCCCGATTGCAATTTTCATGGTACACAGCTGTATCTCACACCTCCACACATGCATGTCATAATCACAATATTTTTATGAAACGGCATCTAAATCATTGCTTACCTTCAAATATTATTTATTTTCAATAAAGTTTTGCAGTAGATAATGTGGTTATATATATATTTTTCTATTTTACAGGTGAGGAAAAGCCTAAACTAGTGCACCCAGCTCCTTACTTCTGGATTTCTTACGGATGCTGACAGCCTAGTGCACTGTGCTTATTGGTCACTCTCTCCACCTTTCTTAAGCCTAAGTAAGCCTTCGTTGAACTAGCGGTCTGCCAAAGGATCAGTTACACAGCCCCTCTGGTATGTATCCCCATCTGCAAAATGAGAATGGTGACCTCTGCCCTCCCGACCTCACAGGCTTATAATACAGTGCAGGTGGGAATTTTTTAAACATGGAAGTGTAAGGTATTGAGATTAAAATCACCAACACTAATGGTGGATGACTATGTGCTTCATGTTGTTTGGAAGGCAATGACCCTTTAGTAGATGCCCCAAAATAGTAGTTCCCCTTTCAAGTTCCTTTCTTGAAAGTAAGAAAATGTCAACAAAGTTGTGTGCACTTCTACACGATGTCAGAGTGTTCAGGCTCTTTAGAGGTAATTTCTCTGGCCTCTGCACAGTATCTCTGATACGATTCAGCCTCTACCTGAGCACTTCAATTGAAAGAGAAACTCTTTACCTCATGGGGCACTTGTCTTCTTACCACCTATACAAAAATGCCATTCTGTTTACAAGTCTAACTACTTCATTAAGCTCCAACAGAAAAGTAACAACTTGTTTTTTTTATCTTAAGAGGATTATGTATAATCAAATGTTGTTTAGGAACTTATTTTCTTATATTTTTCCTTTTTAGCTTTCTTCTGCTGAGCTTGGATTGCTCATCAGAATGTCTAATTAGGAAGCCTCATCTTTCCTGGGCTTTCCTTGAGCATTGTTACTCTGCAGGCAAGAATTTCCATTTTTAAATTTTCATGACATCAGTATAATCCTCTATCATAAAATAGAAGTAAGGAAAAAATTAGCTTTTGGGGGGTAAGTTTGCAGAGTGTGTAGCAATTTGCAAATACCTTGCCTTGAACCTCAGAACTGGATCTGTAATGAACAAACCCCTGCAAAGTAACAGTGGGAGTGAGTGCTTTCTGGAACACCCAGCCTGGGTAACATGGAGTAAGAGGAAGTTTGAGTCTCACAGGAACAACTACCAACTCTGTTCAGCAGGAAAACCTCTCTTGCTGATATCAATGCAGACATAAAAATATGTTGAAGTCTAGATATGAAAAAATGTGCATTTTCCCCCATCTTTCCTTGGCTCAGTCATTCCAAGCACTGTGCCTGCTTTGGACTGTGATAAAGAGCAGGAGAGCAAAGATGACAAGCCGGGTGTCTCTAACGGGCAGCCCTGTCTAGTGGCCCCCGTCAGCGGACGAAGGCTGAGACGTGGTTCTGAATATTCATTTTGCCCCTTCCATGGCATGAATCTGCAAGTATCAGGAGCGTTTGAAGCTGTGTCAGGGTTTCATTCGTAGTAAGAAAAAAGAGTGTTATTGTGAAGAAAAAATGCATAATTTAGAAAGCAATTTAATTAGGCTCAAAATGCCTTGTGTGGTTGTCGTATTGTTTGCAACCCATCAGCTCCTTTCATTTATTCGAGCCTTAGGTTACTGGTGGTGGGAGGCCTCCAGCCTACAGCACCCTTCATTTCTTCCTTGACTCTGAGAGTTAAGGTGGGCTCTGTTTAGAAAAGCAGCAGTCTCTCCCAGAATGAAAGGATTTACATAAACATTTCCCAAGGATATCCTGGCTACGAATAGATATAGCTATAGCAACGGGTAAGTTCATTTCATTCAGAGATCACCTGGGTATCATCGCTTGGCCATCCTCAAGTTCCCCAAGCCCTGCCTCCCCCGAACTCCTTCCCAAGAATGCCGAGAGGCTTTTCCCCCCGTGTAGGTATACGGAGTTTTCTGCAGACTTATGAACTGAGTTCTGTGGTGAGTAAAAATCCTGCGTTATACAGCCATTTCCTTGTTCTCAGCAGCCAGTTGAAACCTATCAGAATACAAAAATAACCGTTGCTATTGTGTCCTGAATAAGGATGGGAGCCTGCAGCAGTTCGCAATGCTTGATAGTTCTGGTGCCTCTGCTGATTCCCCTTCTTCACACAGCAGCGTGCGGGGAGGCAGGCGTGGATGTGACCACGCTTTTATTTATTCACCATATTATTTCATCTAGAAGTGAATATAAATATCATTAAACTAATGTCATAAAACTTGTGTTTGCCTTTTCTTTGAGTTTCATAGTATTTCCAGCCAACATAAAAAACAAACTGAAAACCATGGGGTCAAAACGTAGCCCATATTATCTTTAATGAGAAACTGGCTTTAGACGAGGATGCTGGGACAAACGGTGACCACTGAGGATGGAAAGATAAATTAACTTTAAAATGTCTTCTAACACTCCATGGATCTGGAAGAACCTGACTTTTAAACAGACAAAGTTTTAGGGATGTGTAACTATCCAATATGATCTTTCCTCAATTTCTACAGAATATAATTTATAAAGACAAAGCAGATTACCTAAAAATATGAGTTTGGGGACAACCATGATAGCTCTCTCTTTTATAGAAAGAAATGACCCCAGAGTCAGTAATGCAGATAACAAGCTCACATGCAGACTGAGGTGGTAATTATGCCTCATCATGAAACCAAAACAGTTAGGGGAAGGCACTGACACCACGGCCCATGCTGACAAATGTAGCAGCTGCAGAGGCTGCAGACAGGAAGCCCAGAACACACCCCAGGGGGTGAGTAAGAAGCTGGACATCTTTCTTGAGTGGTGACAAAAAGGATGACTCAAAGGTCAGGGCTACTGTCCTACTGAGCGGTGGGGAAGTCCAAGAAAGGCTCAAAATCTTACTGAGTTCAGCAAAGTTCCCATGTTCTCTCTGTGCTCAGTTTCTTCATTTTCCTGGGCAGCTAATCATCATGGGTGGGGATAGCTTGGTGCCATGACCCTGCCAAAGCCAGGGTGGGAAATGAAAAAGATGGCCAGGGCAGGGGGCAAAGGAAGAACAGACAGAGGGAGAAAATGTGTGACACAGGAGGGAGGAGAGTGAGGAGTGAAGTGACCTTCTCCTCAGTGAAGAAGAGTGACACGAGATGCCCAGATCAGAACACTGCTTGAAGAAAGTCCTTAGCGGATGCAGGTGGAGTCCCTCTGTCAGTCTCTCAGACCCTCACTACCCCTCATCTACTTGGTCCCTGCTGCTGGGGAGCAGGGGTGTGAAACTCCAGTAACACAAATGAGGGGCTGGCTGTTTCTCACTCAGTTACCTCTGGTCCTGAGGAAGTTCCCAAATTATCTGCCATTTGAAGACCCAAATATTCAAACCCCACAAAACTGCCCCTCATTACCATGCATTGCTGTTGCCTGGGCATCTGTAGCTTGAGTGATCACTTCTTGTCTCTGGGTCTCAGCTTCCTCATGTGTTAAGTGAGGAAAGTGATTTAGGAGGGCTACTGTTCAAATGCTCCCCATCCTCTCTTTTTGGGAACTGGTCAGGTCTTGGTTCGCTGTGTTTTTACTACTGATGAGTTTATTTGTTTTCACAAATTATTGATTTAATAAAGTTCTATGGGATACTCTGTATTTATGAAATACTTCCCATTTTAAGGTATATTAAGTAGAAAATAAATCTGTTTTTCTACACTGGTAATAGGCTTTAATGTGATATAGAAAATTGTCATATAATCATAAAAGAAAAAAACAACAAAAAATTTAATAGTCTTGATCTACATGTACATAAAAACTTAGCCACAAAATAAATGAAGCAGAAATAAACAGAAATACTATGAAATACAAATCAATCAACAATGAGAATAGAGGATTTTAATATGCTTCTCCCAAAAATAGAGTACTAAAATTAATAAATAGCTTTTTACAAAACAGTTAAAATATTAATTTAATATCACAAATGGATCAGATATTCGGATACAAAAACATAAAACTCCAACTTTCAGTTAAGATGGCAGCATAGGTAACTATGGTACTCAAATCCTCTCATAACCATATCAAAATGACAACTAAACTACAGAACAGTCATCACTCAGAAATGCCTAAAACCTAGCTGAAAGGAAGTCCTACAACTAGGGATTTAAAGAAAATGCCACATGAGACTGATAGGAGAGGTAGAGACACAATCTGGCTGGTCTCACACCCACATGTGGTAGTTAAAATCAGGAGGGATATCTCAGCTGTGAAGGTCCTCCCTGAGGAGGAAAGGGTCCCAGGGAGGGGTCCCAGCCCCACACCAGGCCCCCCATCCCATGGTTCCTGTGCCAGGAAGGGAATTTCCCATAACTTCTGGCCGTAAAAACCAGTGTAGATTGTGGCTGAGTGAAATGGAGACCTCTGGAGTCCCAGGCAGTTCCTCTTACAGGGCCCAAGTATGGACTTGCTTGAACTCACTCTCTCTGAGCTCCAGCACAGGGGCGGCAGCTTGAAAGGAACCATGGACATATGGAGAGGAACTGAATTATCTGTCATCAGGGCAATAGCTGGGAAGACAGCTTTCTGCCAGACAAAAATGGTGGCAGAAGCCCATTGTTCCTTTTCTGAGATTGCTCAACCCCTTCCTAGCTGGAAGGTACCATATCTGAGTCTCCATCAACCTGGCTCATACTGTTTGTCCTGCCCTGGTGATTCCCTGAGTCCCTGCCCTACCTAATTTGGAGGCCCACCCAAACTGTTTCCGGTGGTTTTTCCATACCAATAGCCTGCCTTGGCTCTTGTTTCAGACTGTCCTAAAATTTCTCAAACAAGCAGCATCTGGCCTCAGTATGCACTGTACCTCTGGCTAAGTGGTCCTGTTACAGGGTGCAGCCAAGAGCGGGGATCCCAAATAGGCATTTGAAATGGGGTCCAGAACTCAAGGTGTCCAGGAGATTTTAAGGTGTCTTTACCCCTTCCCCCACAGGTGTGAGCTGGGAGAAGGGGCACACAGAGCAAGAACATGCAGGGCAGCTTTGCAGCTAATCCATGGCATGGTCATTTAACATACCTATAGCCTTTGGCTGGTCACTTAGATATGCTAAATAGCTATGACCATGCTCAAAGCCAGGGGGATGGAAAGGGGCCTCCCCCCAGATGTGCCTAGGGGGCAGGTCCCCCGAGTTATAGCGCCTGCGTGGGAGCTTGGAGAAGATTGGCTCCAGGACATGGGGTCACACCTGCCCAGACCCACGATGGCGACCAGAAAAGCTAGAGGAAACAGCAGATTGAGGGCAGGTGTGCCCAAGTGTAGGAGGAGTTGGAAATGGGGCTGCAGAAGAAGATTGGCACGGGGGATTTAAACCCAGACACAGCAGCCTTTGAGAGAGAATCATGCAGCCTTGACAGAGTGGAGACTTCCGTAGCTTTGGGAGAGAAGACCACGTGCCTTTGCCAGAGTGGGGATCCCCGCAGCTTTAGAAGGGGGACCACCACCTGGTTTTAGCAGAGATCCCGGCGACTCAGCTGAGGCTGCTGGGAACCCAGGGAGGTCTCCCAGTCGAGATGGAGTACTAACTGGGAAGAACCAGAGGACTGCCTGAGCCATGGACTTCTATTTCCTTTCCTGAGATACAGTATTCTGGACTGGGCAAAGAGGGAAGGAAGGAAGGACTGAGTCTGTGGGTGTTTTAAGGGACTTTAGGATTTTTTTTTGATAAAGACATTAGGTCAATACTTTAAGTTTGTATAGCATTAAATATACATTTCCTTTCCTTTTCACAAATCTCTGGCATTGAGAGACATCTTTCCTCTGGCGGCGGACGTGACGGACCTGGGGGCTTTTTTTCAATAATAGTATATTATTGTTTGTTCTGTAATAGTCCCAGGCCTGCAACCAGCAGCAGTCAGCCTTAGTTTGCAGCTTGGCCTCTGTTGCCACCTCCCAACCCAGCACAGGTAGCAGCCATCTGAAGCTCACTTTGTAGCTCATGCTAGGTAGTCTGTGGAGATCACAGTGGAAATTGAACTTGGCCTGCACCTCCCGGGGGGCCCCAGAGCCAGTGCACTTGGTGGATAGTTTCAGACCACATTGAAGTACCATGCAACCACCTCTACAGGTGACATACTCAATGGGTAGACTCAGGGGACACCAAAGCCCCATAGAAGTAAGCCTTGCAATCTGGGGTGGGCCCCTGCACAGCTAATTCACCACAGTGATTCATGGTCACAGCCAGTCCTTCTAGCTGGTCAGTCTGGGGGTAAATCACTCCCATTGATATGCCAACAGCAACCAAGGCTCAACTACAAGAGAAGGGTGTAAACAGCCCACCAAGAGGGTGGGGAGTGCACCTAGAGTGCCCAGCTTGGATAATTGGAGAGGCTGTGTCACTGGACCCTACAGAATACCCACTATATTAGGCCATGCCACCAAGCATGGAAAATGTAGCAGCTCTAACTAATACATAGTATAAACACAGGGAGGCTGCCAAAAATGAGGAGACAAGGAATTGTGTCCCAAATGAAAGAACAGAGCAAAACTCCAGAAAAAGAATTAAACAAAATGGAGGCAAGCAACCTACCAGATGCAGAATCCAAAATACTTGGTTATAAAAATGCTCAGTGAACTTAGTGAACTTCAACAGCATAAAGAAGAACATGGAAACCATGAAAAGAATCAATCAGAAATGAAAAATACACTAACTGAAATAAAGAATATTTCACTGGGAATCTACAGTAGAGTAGAGGAAGCTAAGAATCAAATCAGCAATTTGAAATATAAGGAAACAAAATCACACAATCTCAACAGCAAAAAGAAAATAGAATCCAAAAAAATGAAGATAGTATCAAGAGCCTCTGGGACAACTTCAGGCATGAAAATATTCACATCTTGGGGTAGCCACAAGGAGAACAGAGGGAGCGAGAAATTGAAACCTATTTGCAAAGATAACAACAGAAAATTTCCCTAACTTTGTGAAGGAAATGGAAAAACATGTCCAGGAAGTGCAGAGAATCTCATACAAGATGGATCCAAAGAAGCCCACACCAAGACGTGATAATTAAAATGTCTAAGATTGAAGACAAAGAGAGAATCTTAATAGCAGCAAGAGAAAAGCAGTTACCTAAAAGGGAGATCCCATCAGACTGTCAGCTGATTTCTCAAGAGAAACTTTGCAGGCCAGGAGAGACTGGCAAGAAATATTCAAAGTAATGAAAAGCAAAGACCTACAATTAAGATTATTCTTCCCAGCAAAGCTATCATTTATAATTGAAGGATGTACAAAGAGCTCCCCAGACAAAAAAAAAAGGTGAAGAAATTCATCACTACCAAAAAAAAATACATGAAATGTTAAAGGGTCTTCTTTGAGGAGAAGGAAAAAAAGATACAACATATGACTAATAAAATGGCAATAAACACATATCTATTGACAGTTGAATCTATAAAACAAAATAAACAAATGAGCAGAATGAAACAGACTCACAGATACAGAGAACATTTGGACAAATGCCAGATGAGAGGGGGTTTGGGAGGATGGGTGAAAAAGGTGAAGGGATTAAGAAGTACAAATTTGTTGTTACGGAATGGTTGTGGGGATATAAAGCACAGCACGGGAAATACAGACAATAATATTCTAATAACTATGTATTCTGTCAGAGGGGTATGAGATTCATTGGGATGATCACTTAGTAAGTTATATAATGTCTAATCACTGAGGTTTATGTCTGAAACTAATATATGTCAACTGTGTATGTCTACTGTAATTAACAAATTAAAAAATTATTTTAAAAAGGAAACTCCACAAGTACAAGAAAAAATAATTAAAAATAATACAGACATAAACTTTAACATAACAAAACATGAAATGTTCATATTTATGATTTGAAAAATCTTAATTATAACTAACATTTAGGGAACTACTATTTATTACATTTTGGTGTCGTATTAAAGAAGAATAAATACAATTATCTGAAAATTTTTTTCCAGTTACTTATCTTATATTTGAACCAAAATAACATATTACAACAGATTGAATGCAAAACCAAATAAGAGAATTCACCTAGCCTCTACTAAGCCAGGCATTAAAAATATATTTGCAAAAATGTTGAACAATGTCACTCCTCTCACTACATTTTTTATGTACACAACTACAATTCCTTTTTTTCATTAAAACACGTAGTTTATATTAACATGGCATGAGCTGTGTTATTTTTAACATTCTTAGTCTTACTCTCTAATATGAGAATATCAATAGATATAATTGACAGAAAAGTCATATGGGGTTGAGGGGTGAGACGTTAGTGTTTTAAAAAATTATCTGTTCTTAGTTTTTGAGATTATAAAAGGTCCTGAGGCTAAATCCTGAGTAGATTTGAGATGTACTCTTCTGGACTATAATCTTCATCACAGGAGCCTCATTATGTTGATGATCATATCCCTGCTCCTAGGCCCAGTATCAACCTCAGAGAAAGAATTAAATAAACGTATCTTAAAGAAGTGAAATACAGATGGGACACTGCTCTGGGAAGAAGAGATGTGTAAAATTCAGACAAGGTTTGCCATTTCACCTGAGGACAGTGTGGTTTATCCTCTTCTGTAGTGCTGAAGTCAGACCTGCAGACAGTTCTCTGTGGTTCTAAGATAACTCACTCAAGAATATCAGGAACCCTAGAGGGTTTTATAAGAGCTACAAAGATGTTTCACAGTTAAAGTAAAACCTAAGTGAAAAATTGTTTATCAGGTGGACATATATAATAATGTTGATAATTAGATTCTTCTGCAAAGCACCTTGGTTGACTGTTCTTTGTACCCATGGAGGAAGCAACAAGAGGAAGCAACTTAACCTGAAGCCTGGGGAATTTAGAGGCAAAGAGAATTTGGTGGGACTGAGGGTTGCTAGTATTATACTGGGTGTGTTAGGAACATCAGGAAGTTTGAATGGCTGAGGAGCTCTTTTGCTGAAGGAATAGGAACAAAATAATCTTCTCTGATTGTCTCAATTGGTTGTGTTAACTTAAAAAAAAACAGATACAGCTATACTATTTGGAAAAATAAGCTATTTCAATTAATAATTCAAGAATTACATAAACCATCATAAAAGTATTTCCTTTATACTTCATTAAAGAATATTATGGTTTACTTTGAACATACAAAGTATAAAGAACCAACAGTAAAACTGTATTTAAATAAATTAAACTCACACTATTATTTAAGTTTCTCTCTGTTTTGAATTAATTTTTGTTCTACCCTATAGTTATATGTTGAAGTCCTAACCCTGAGTATCTCAGGATGTGACCTTATTTGGGTAGAATCATTGCAGATATAGCCAGCTGAGTTAGGATGAGGTCAGATTGGAGTAGGTTGGGCCTCTAATCAATGTGACTGGTGTCCTTATAATAAAAGGAAATTTGGTGACAGACAGGTACAGAGAGAAGACAACATAAATACATGGAGAATGTTGTGTGAAGATCAAGGCAGAGATCAGATACTTCCACAAACAAACAACCTCCAAAGATTTCTAACAGACCACCAGCCAGAGCAGAGTTTGGAAGAGATGCATCCCAACAGCCCTCAGGAGGAACCAACCCTGCTGACAGCTTGCGCTGCAGCACCTCTCCTCCAAAACAGACACTAAAACAGACAATACATTTCTATGTCTAAGCCACTCAATTTGCAGTATGTTGTGGTGGCACACTTAGTGAGGGATTTTAGTTTAATGGGCACAGGGAGTAAAAAGATCATCCAGTGTCATAAATAATGCAGGAGGTTAAGGTGCCTAGGACTACTCCCAGGTGGGCACCAATCTGTAGTCCTCTTGATAGAAAGAACCTGGAGACAGTCATATGATGCCCCAGCTGCTCTTCAATGCCTTTCTCAGTTTTCCTCTAAAGTCATTCATCACCATTGTGCATTATAGTCACCCTTCTAACCCTTGAGAATTGTGGTCACTAGAATGCAGCTGACCTGTGTTCAAAGGCACCCCTACCCAATTAGTAAGCTCTAGTAGAAGTGTTCATATACAGCAATGTAAAGGTATGATCTGCTTTAAATTCATTGTCTATGCAACTTAATGGTTAAAGATAGTGTGGCTGATGGAGAGTAGAAGTGAGACTTACAGGGAGTCAAGTTCTATGTATGCCTTCTGTTTTCCAAACTCCCTAAAGCAGGGTTCAACCAAAGCTGTTAGCAATTGAAAGAGTCAAAATTGATGTCAAAGTACACAGGGAAAAATGAGAAGATTGATTTTAACTAACAATTACATTGATTGAAAACTTAATTTGGTGATACAAGGTTTCATTCAATCTTAAGAATGTGCATCGAATATTTCTCTGAACTTTTACATTTCCCTTGAATATCCAGAGTACATTCCAGCCCCCAGCTCCCAGGCAAATCCCCCCACCTTTCACCTTTTAGTCCCACTCTGTAAAAAGGAGAGAAAAATCTCACTATATTCAGTGTGAGGAAGCTGCCTACATGTTAATTGACTGCACCACCCTCAATGTAACTTGATTATTTTTACCCTTCTACATAAAATTTTGTTTTTGTTTTCAAATTCAGCATTCCCTGCATAGTTTCTGATAAGCTTTGCCTGGGCATAACAGATCCTTGAGAGATCAGAGAAAACAGCAAGGAATCAGGAAAACGTTGGCTTTGTTTTAAATACTGAACCAAGTATCTCATTGCCCCAGTTCCAGGCCCAGTGGCTGTGGAATGAGTTTGCTCCTGAGTCCCTCTCTGCTCTGGGGCATGGCCTGGACCACACTCCACCCCTCCAGCCATTGAACTTCTCCCTCCAACTCCTGAGACATTTTTTATCTATTGAGATAGGTGCCCAGGTAGGGAGTGTTTTTTTTTTTTAAGTGTATAGTGAGCTACACTGTCTTGTTTTATTTATCATGTAACAACTAATTCAGCAGTAAAGTTAAAGAAAAAGTTTTTTGACCCCAAATGATAAAACTTCCTTTCACCAACCCATTTCTATCCACTGTAATGCAATTACGGATTATTTACCCAGATCTCTTCTCGCTGGCAGCTTGCAGCCAAGATGTCCGTAGCTAACAAATGAGATAACATACAAGGTGATTTGTCATTATTGTAGGTCATTAGTTCTGTGTGTGTCTAATTCCCATCTTTTCCACAACAGCTCTCTTGTCTGTAATGCTGGGTCACGGAAGGCTTGGGGATTCGGACTTGGCAAGGAGAGAAACCATCCATATTTGCTTACAGTTTCCCAAACCACATACACTACATACACACAACACAAATCTCAGTGACAAATGATACTGAAAAAACTGAGTCAAAAAGGTCAACTCTTGTTGATTAAAACAGAAAAATGTTTTTAGTGCAGGGAATTATGTCTATACACAATTTAAAGTGTATTCTCGTGAAGACATTTTACTGACACAGCTTCACTTGTTACTATGAGCTTCTACTATCAGTCTTGTCTTAATGGGGAGGGGAAAAAATGCCTGGTTGGCTGAGACCGCTGCCTTAGTCATGGAGGCTCTTGCAAGGAAAGTTTCTACCATCTGTTCTCCCTGGTTCCCTGCTAAGAAAATGTAGCTGTGCTGCCCTCTAATGGTTCTCACCATGCAGGCGACAAAGTTATTGCCAACATTTTGCTATTGAACCGCCATTGCAAGGAAAGTCATCAGATACACAATGCTGAGCATAGACTCTAGACCAAATTCACATCATCTTTTTCCAAAGAATCGCCATTGTTTAATCAACACTAGAATTATCACTTTTCTACATTTATACTTGACATGAGAAATTATGGAACTCTCAGAAGCCAGTACCTCATACTCTCTCATTAATAGATCGTGGAGAACTAAGAATCCTGCTTCGGACTGTGATACATTGAAAACGAAGTAGATGTTTGTCAGGAATTAAGCAAGACCTGAAGTTGGCAGCAGAGCTTTGTGAGTGTACTGAATAGCATTCTTGTATGCATGCCTATATGCATTTCTCCTTTAGAGGCGTAAATTTGTTAACCCAAGTTTCAGTCTCTTTGGGCAATTTCCTTTATGACAGGTTGCTCATTGCCATTCACATATACACTGTTACTCTGTTAAAGGTTGAAAGTAGAATCTTCATCCAAGGTTCACAGTTCGAGCTTCCAGTTTATCTACTTTCAGACCTATTTTTAGCTGACACCAAAGACCTGAAGGGAAAATAGAGGAAATAATATGGCTTGGATGTGTTTGGCACACTTTTAAGCCCAGGGGCCTAAGCTTCCATTACCCCTGAAGCCTGACAAAGAAAAGAACCAGCTTATAATTTTAGGCAAGCGAAAATAGGAATCCTTCTTCCACATTGCCTAGGGAAGAACTGCATCGAAACTAGCTGATCAAGTCACATAAATATTAATAACACTGTTTTAAAGTGGCATGCGGTTCTACTGGCCACACCTCAGCAAGAGCGGCTTCTATAGCCCAGCTGCTAGTTTGCTGTCTCTGAGATCTGCTTATAAATAATTGAAGAATTTAGTTTGAACTGCTACCCTGTATATGAAAGAGATCATTGTGCAAGTGCCTATCAGACAGGGAACCCCAAATGAGTGTTAGGTAGAAGAAGATGGCACAGGCCACATTAGTAGGGCAAGCATGCATGAGAGTGTGTGTGTGTGTGTGTGTGTGTGTGTGTGTGTTCTCAACCAGCGCATCAGCGATAGCTCGTAAGGGAAAGGAGAAGGGTGCTGTTTTACTCATTACTTCATCTCCTTCAAGTGAGTGGTCTAGGTCAAAGCACTGGCTTTAACCCAAAGCTCTAGAATTTTCTTCTAGATGGGAAAACTAAATTATAGTAAAAGAAAAAGAAGTTTGAAAAAGGAAAAAAGCAAAATGTCAGAATATGATGGCATTGCTATTGCAGCATTACAGGATTGTGTTTTGAATAGTTAAAGAAAAATTCAACTCACACACATAAACAGAAATCTCAGTAACATCATTCTAAGAGCTACAAAGGAGGAGAAACTGCAGATAGCAGGAGAGAGGAGAAAAGTATTATAATTCTATTATTCCAGAAATAATAATTTGGGAGGAAAGTGGAAGAGGAATCTACATGGCAAACTTCTTCATTATAGATTATTTTTTATTTACACAGCAGTTTTTTTAATTTAAGAATTTTAGTGTACTATATAAGAAGAACCAGTGTGTGTATGTATGGTTGACAAGTGGCAAGTCCAGATTGAGTTTTCATTTTATAAATTGCAAAGGATCCTCACTCTTATCATCCACAAACAGATTACATTAATTCTGAAAGGAAATTTGAGTCTGAATTCATTAACAAATAGTTTCTTACAAATATTTCTTAAAAGATGCTGATGAAAATAATTTGAAAAGTTTGGTGCAGGATATTTTTTTAAATTGTGTATTATATTTCGCTTGTCTAAAATTCCCTGAGATAACTCATTCTTCAAAGTAGGGAATTACTGCTTAAAAGCACATATGTTTTATCAGCAATTACTTGTCAGGAATTTTCCCTGTTTACAGTATGGTGCTAGACTCTGGGGTGTGGTCAATGATTTATAAGCAGGGTCTTCACTCTCAAAGGACTTACAGCACAAAGAGATGTTCTAAGGAAATAAATCTGTATTCCTACCCAGATCTGGGGGTCATATCTAATTCAAAAGATTTATAGACAACCCCCCTTACAAAGTCTCCTCAGTTCCTATTGAATCATAAATTTGGGAAATGAAATAGAGATTTTTGATGTAAAATATTCCTATAAAGAGAAACCACAAAAATAAATTTTGAATTCACAACTCCAGTAGCTTTGCACTAATATTATATTTGATCAACTTGGAAGAATAGTCTGTAGTTTCTCAGAATAGCAGGAAATTCTGAGAAGGATGAGATAGAGTTCAATTGTTCTATTTAACCTCCAGAGCCCATGCTGTCAAAGGGAGACTTCTAACTGGAGTAGGACTTAAGATAAGGGAAAATGAGAAGGATGGCCAAGGTGTATTTCTGGGATATCAAAAGGCTGTATTACCTGAAACTACTAAAATAGGCTGATGCTGAGACAGCTGCTAAAATTGAAGCAAAGCTCATTTGTATCATCAGCTCACATACTTTCACTGTGCTCAGTTCCCGAGCTAAACATTTGTGCTACCCAGCCTCTCCGTCAGCGTGTGAAGCCAGACTGTTTAGCTGACACATTTCTAGGTTTCTGCACGTCTCTGTGTCCTATAGAAAACCATGGGGGCGGCAAACACGCTCTCTTTTCTTTCAAATGCAACTTCCCTTGGGAATATGAACTGCATCTTCGGTGCCATAATGTGGGAGGTGAGGGTGTTATATCCTCACAGGCAGCTGTTCCGTATTTAGATAAATGCTATATCCGTCTAGAGTGTTGGCAAGGTAGAGAGACCTGAAAATGATGGGCTGCAAAAGCCAGACAACAGAGAAAGTATTTTCTACCCATTGCTTCATTTCTTCCATTAATTCTGGATGTTGCCCTGAGATTTGCTATGAGTGTTTTCTACGCACTGTGTAATTTATTTCATCCCTTATGCCCAGAACCTTACTCTGAGATCCTTTATGGATCTTATATCTATATCTCTCAGTGCTATAGAGATCACACCATGTCATAGCAAGATGCTTTTTACTGTAGTTGCTGCCAGAGTGGTGGACAGACCTGTGTGCTTTAGTACATAGAATCGAGCTACCCCATCAATCCAGTCCCTTTTCTTCTTGTACACTACCTCAAACTATGGTATTTTGAGGAAAATGGAGCCAGATTTAAGAATGAAAACCTTGGGGAGATCCAATATATTCTCTGTTCACAGGCTCTCATGGGTCAGTCAAGGAAATGCCCTGTAGCACGAAGGTATGAAGATGGTTTGACTGCAGAATACCACCCGCTGATTTAATCAATATGACTATTGACCTTTCTTTTCTCCTTATGTGAAGCTACATGCTTGGTTGAAGAGGGAAGATTTTTGAGCTATAGGATAATCATTCTGGCTTTAGGAAGCTGAGAAACCAACATATCATAGAAGCATTCTCGTGTGGTTCCTGAAAATCGCCATGTCCCTCTTAAGTGTCCACAGCATGAAAGGAAGTAATAGGTGAACCCATGGAGACTGACTCTGGAAAAGTCTAACGAGCTAATCATCAAACCAGGTGTCACGGTATCTCTTAAACTTCCATTCTGCTAACCTACATTCATGTTTTTAATATGTCTAGCTCTGGCTTTTTACCACCCTGTGAGATCTTTGAGAACAGGGAGTATGTCTTATCTATTTTTATAGATTTGACACCTTGCATAATATGTGAAACATGGTAGCATCTTCTCTCAAAGTACTTAGTACATTGAAATTATGTCAGATTTCCTATATGAGGTACCTACCCCAAACACTGGATTATAATAATCAACATAAATCTGAAAGATTTGCTCTTTCACCTTTAACAACTGAAAAACAGTAAAATACTCAAAATACTGTTGGCCTAGGAAGGGAAATTTTTGTGTATATACAGACACATGGATTAAAATTAAACAAAAGGACCAGTTTTAGTTCTGTTAGAAAGTATCTTTAATACTCCAAGTAAAAGATTAAGCCCCACATGATAAATAATCAGACCTTAATTTTTATGTTGCCTGCCTGATATTTATACCATTGAATTAGCAATCTTAAAGATAGTATGGTAAGAGTTCAAGCGACTATATTTTTATAGTTTTTTTCCCAAATGAGAAAGGGAGAGCTTATTTTTGAAAACTATCATTCTGAAAAATATTTTGTTATTAGTCCGTTCAGTTCCACAACGTGTAGTTGCAGCCTGTCTGAGCTCTGAAATCACGTTATCACTACATTATATGCCAAGAGCAATCCAAGCCTTTAGGAAGAACTGAAACCATCTTGATGTACATAAACTCAGCTCCAAGAGCATCTCAAGAAATCAAAATATAAAGTCTTAAAATAGAGGCAGTACATATATTTCTTATGAAAAAATGAGGTACAAAATATGCAACCGCTCTAAAACCCCTCAAACATAACATTTGTAGAACAAAAACTCCATTGAAATTAATGCTATTGCCTTTTGAAAATATTTTGTAAACATCAAAGCATTAGGAATCTATATTGTATTTTTGCTTAAAATTTATGAGCAGCGCCTCTATTTTATCTTTTTAAGTAGGCTAGCTAATTATAAAAATATCAACTGTGTAAAAGTAAGCAAGTTACTTCAATTTTCTGAAGCTCAGTTTTATTATCTGTTAATAAAAACAACACCTATCTCCAAGTACTGGCATGGGACTTAAATGGGATTATCCACATGTCAGAATCATTAAAGTCTTCATTAGAAAACAAGTTCTGCCTATCATCATCTGTCATTGAAATACAATGACTCCTAAATTTTTAAGAGCCAGAGAAAAACTCCTATATCTGTTAAAGAAAATATAGAGAATCTTACATGATATATATAGCACTAGTGAACAATGTTTACAAATCTATTTTTTTCTTTATATCTTCTCTATAGTGACATTAATTTAAATGCCACCACACTGGCAGAGTAAAGACTGTACAGACAAAAGAGGCCCAAAAGGAGGAAGAGGGTAGGATGCGGAGAACTAAGTGACCAGGTCAATGCAAATGGGAGGAGGAGAAGACAACACATTATGACCATTTTGTTCTCTATGTAGGGTCTAGCTGTGTTTCATGGTAGCTAAGTTGAAAGCTTTGCTAATTTGTATAGAATATCCATGAACCAAAGCCTCTTTCTGTTCATTTGTGCAAGCCAAAAACCAATTTAGTTTAAATTTTCTTCCTAAAATACATCTATGGATTGAGATGAAGCAGTAAATACGTCAGTTCAATAACCCTAACAATGGGGGAAACAAAAAAGTGATGACAGTGGTAATGGCTTCAGCACTACTGCAGGCTTCGCAGGGCAGGCTGGGAACTCAGGGAACCACAGGTTCATTCTTAGCCAGCAAAATCTGCAATAAAAGAACTGTGTTGGCTTAGTCCATAAATTTATTTAACTCACATGCATCAAACAAAAAATAAAGCTAATATTTTGTGGATAGTAGAATTGAGTTGCTATAGTTTGGCATGACTGATATTTAACTAGTCAGTGCTTTTCAGTCATATCTAAATAAGCGACATAAAATTTAATTCAACAATCATTTATTTCATTTCTACTGTTTATAAGACACTATCCTAGGTTTTAATAAAATTCATCTTTTCTCTTATTTTTTCCATCATAAGTTTACTTACTAATCTTTTGTTATTTTTATTGTATTTTCCATTACCTTTAGTCCCCTTATGCCTCCCTCCTCCTGCAATCACCACACAATTGTCCATGTCCATGAGTCCTTTCTCCTTTTTGCTCAATCCCTCCATTCCCTACCCACCCCCCCTTAGCTGTTATCCTGCTCTCTATCTATAAATCTGTCTTTGTTTTGCTTGTTAGTTCACTTTGTTCATTAGATTTCACATATAAGTGATAGCATATGGTACTTGTCTTTCTCTGACTGGCTTATTTCACTTAGCATAATGTTCTCCAGGTCCATCCCGTCACAGAAGATAAAATTTTCTTCTTTTTTACAGCTGAGTAGTATTCCATTGTGTAAATGTCCCACAGTTGCTTTATCCACTCACCTATTGATGGACACTTGGGCTGCTTCCATATCTTGGCAATTGTAAATAATGCTGCAATGAACATAGGGACACTTATGTTCTTTTGAATTAGTGTTTTGGGTTCCTTTGGACATATCCTTTTAAATGTTCATAGTTTGGACTAACTCAAAATCTGATCTGTCCTCATTTCAGATTTGGGGTTCAGAAACTCAGTCAATTAAGTCCATCTTGAGAAGCAATATAATTTTAAAACAGTTTCCATCCTGCAAAAGAAACAGGTTTTGCAGCCTACATAATTTAAGGGCAATTATTTTTTTAGTTACATAAAGAGACATTTTCAGACCTATAATTGCTCCAAATTTATCTGCTAAAGAGTCATCATGATCCATTTTTAACCCCTCTCTGACATTAAGAACTAATGTAACTGAACTGTGTCATCATTGATCTCCATTCCTAACCCTTAGAAAAGCTAGTTTTCAAGTTTCACTGCAATTGCACCATCTTCCTCCAATCAGTCCAGTGCCTGCTGACACACTATGTTTCCAGGAAAGTGTTGTTTAAAGCCTGGCTAGATGCAGTGACTGACATACCTTGCTTAGCAGACTGCTATTTGATATTTTCAGATTTCAAAGAAGGATTAAAGTGTAGACATCCCTATATTTAAATCTCACTTTCCCATTTTGTTCCTCTTGTGGCCAGAAGGTCTTTTATAGGAACTTAGTTTGCTGACTTATATTTAAAATGGAGATAAGAGAATCAAAAATTTTAGATCTGCTCTGCTGATGATGCTAAATATATCAGAGTAAGTGTTCTTAGGGGTTATGAAACCCAAATAAGAAAGAAATTACATGCAAGAAAATGTATAGAGTGATTATGTTTGAGCCTTGGAATCAGAGCTGTGCATTAAGACAACTCTATACGCTCTAACATTTGCTATAATCTCGAGCTAAATCTTCACTTTAGTCCTGACCTCAATATGATAAAAGGAGTATCTAATTCTAATTGTGTGCATTAAATTGAGAAAATTGTTGGATTTTATTGTCTAATATAGGAAATCTCAAATTACTTTTTGTTGTTTAGCACAGACATTTGTCTTATCATAACATCTGTAAAACTTTGCACTTAAATCTGAAAAATATAGACTTTTTAGCTCAGAAGCTGCAAAAAGCACCAACCTATCCCTCCTTCTACTACAAAAATGATTACATAGAAGGTGAAACTCCATCCCCAAACCAGGGACCAGGCAATGAAAAGAGCAAGGGGAGGGTGGGGAAGACTGGCTTCTGATCTCAGTTCCACGGTCACTGGCCCATGCTTCACTTACTCTTTCTAAGCTTCAATATCTTTATTGTAAAAGAGAGAGTTAAAATAGAGAGGGTCTAAGTCCTTCTGACTCCCTGAAGAAGGGGAAGGGTCGTCAAGGAACATGTATAAAGGACACATGGACAAAGACAATGGGAGTGGGAGTGGTAGGATTAAGGGTGGGAGGTGAGGGTGGGTGGGGTGGAGGAGAATTGTGGGGGGAAAATGGGAACAACTGTGACTGAACTACAATAAAAAAAGTAAAAAATAAAAAGCTACCAAAAATCATCATTATCCTATTTTGAATGAATTTAGTGTCAAAGATAAAGCTGGACTCTAATTAAAAGCAATTAAGACACATTTTATTCAGTAATGACTATTGCAATAGAAGAGAAAATCCAGTGTAACCTGAGCTCAACTCCACTGAAACAGAAGTGGGGAGACTTTTAAATACTAGGGGATGCTAAAGGAAGGGTCCTTTGCTAAAGGAAAAGCACTGAAGGGCATTAAGAGGTGGAGGGTTGGAACATGTGATTAGGCAACCGGATTTGCTGGTTGGCACTTATCCAGAGAGAAACTAACTTTTCATATCTTTATGGCAGGTGGAGCAATGGTGCAAGTTGGAATAAGGTGCCCACCAAGGTTTGGCCCTTGTCTTCCTCAGGAATTGGGAAGTAAAGTGTGTTAAGGGAGTTACCTCTCAAAGGCCAGAGAAAGGATTTATAATTGCAGGCTTTCCTCAGGCAGGCACTTTAAATGGGGGCTGGGATCATCCTAGTGATGTAGCCTTGGCAGCTAGAAGCTGTGTTAGAGTGTGGACAAAGAGAGAATCATTGTCCATAGCCATGGACCAGCTCACAACCAGACGGTGGCTTGGAGAGACTAAAACTCAAATGAAATACTGTCTATTGATGCATTGAACTGTATTTTTAGAAGGTACAAAAAGAGCCTATTTGTATAAATTTTTCGTTCTGCCACATATATGGACTCTTAAAAAAATGAAAAAGGATAAAAAAATGTTGCCCTAAAATATCTTAGCCAATGGTTCCATCTAGCTTTATTATAGCACTGTCTTGAGTCATTTAAATATATATAGCTGCACTTCTCTTAAGTGCCTAACAGTTGAATGTGTAGCCTATAATAATATTATTTGCCCCCCACAACCGTCACAACAAAAAACCCGAGTCCAATATGATAATCAGACCATAGTGGAGAATAACAACCCATTTGATTTGCATCAATAATCATAATTCTTCATTCTTTTAACACCTTTCTAACAAAGGGAATTCAAACTGAAAGATATTAAGAAGGCATTTCTCTGCAAGGTCTTATTTAGCTTTGATGAAAAATTTAAGTGTGAGTTTTTGTAAATGCAAATGAAAATATTAAGGGTCCTCAATATATTCACAGAGCACATTGATATTTTTCATGCAATAATGTTAATGTGCTGTGCCCTCTGCAGTGGTACCGTAATTAAATCTGCTGGCATTTCCATTTTAAACCTAGTCATAAAAAATCCCTCTGAGCAATAATGTGTCACTCCAAAACTGAAACCCGCAGTCTCCACTGTTTAGGGACAATATTTGAGAAAGTTTTAGCAGGGGGTCAAGTTCTAAAAAGGTAAAACATTTAGCAGAATTTTTTTCTTTATTTCACCCTAGATGCTTGTTTGCCCTCTGAAAACTAATTTCAATTTAATGTGTGATGTTTATAAATAGAACAGACACATAGCATGAGAACTGCATTCCAGCTCCACTTGAGATAGAAAATGTGGTTTATGAAATACTGGTGTTTCCAGCTCTGTTGGACCTCACATTTAAATAATTTAAGAGGGTGATGTTTAAGAAAAAGATACAATTACAAATAAAGATTAGAATATTTAGAGTAAAGAAAGTAGTCATGAGCTATGCAGTTTGCAAGGCTGACAAATACCACAAATATAAATTCAGGAGGATCACAAGATGAGCTTATAAATTAGCTGTTTCCTTTAATACATTTTTTTTTTATCTTACACATTGTGGCTGCGCCGTCTTCGATCACCTCGTCAAACAACAAAGATTTTGTGATATCATTGTGGAGAGAATATAGTCAGTCTTTTCTCTACCATCAGAAGTTGGCAAACTTTTTCTATAAAAGTTCAGACAGTAAATATTTTAGCCATTGTGACATATAGTATCTGTCACAGCTATTCAACCCTGCCATAGCACAAAATCAGTGGTAGCCGTACATAAATGGATAAGCATGGCTGTGTTCCAATAGAACTTATTTTTGGACCCTGGATTTTAAATTGTGTGTAATTTTCACACATCTGAAATAATATTGTCCTCTCTGCTCCATCACCTAAAAATGTCATGGGCCATACAAAAACATGGACCATAGTTTGCTATTTTTTACTCAGGTTGATAGAAATTTGTTTATTATTGATAGTTTTTAAAAGGTACCTTTAGCTTCTCAGTTGATGTTAATAATATGTCTATTTTATGATAGTTGTCAAATCTGAAAAACAAAATCCTTTTATATATGAGCATTTTGAGTATTTTTTCTACCATGACTAATTTTTGGTGTTCTTTGAATTGATGAAATTCATTAACCTGTTTGTCATTGATGACCTCAATGTGTAGGTATAATATGAATTTTATTATCTTTCTTATGTTATTAGTATTTTGCATTAAATCCCCAAGAAATTTTAATGTTTTCTCAAAGGGTTTATGTCATTTGCTCATATGATTCAATCCAAGAATCTATTTACCACTTCTATTAGAAATCTATCACTTCCTCTTAATTACTGCTTCTGCTGTGCTCTGAAAAAGTTTTAGTTATATTTGTGTGCTCAGTGTGAGCATGGTTTCTACTGATTTCATCACTTGCCTTCGTTATGTTGGCCCTATTTATGAATTTTTTAAATCTGAAACTTCAGTTCTTTAGTGAATAACTTTAAAGAAGACAAAAGAAGGGACTCATTATATACATACATCTCTACTGGCTCTAATTTCTCATGTTTTATTGAAACATTTCAAAATGTTTTTTTAAACCACTCAGCACTGTTTGTGTGACAATGCCAGGTCAGTTGGCACGGTGGGCAGTAGGAGTATTCTAGGAAACCATGGCTGTGCCAGGACAGCCAGCTCTCAATGAGCTGCACATAAAAATGAATGAGAACAACACCAATGGGTCTGAACTCAACACAGTGCAGTCCCAACTGAATTATGCCTTAACCAGATACCAGAAACATCTACAGACAACCCAATACCACCCAAGGTGAGGGGAAGAGGTGATGGAGGGGAAAGAGATTGAGAGGAAAAAAATTTTTACCATCTATATAACCATGCTAAGACCTGGGTAAGGCCCCTCTCCTGGCTTTGAAGGTGTTTACACACCTTAAGCTTGCCCTCAACGGTCTCCTGGTCAATCCACCTCTGACTGTTCCCTTTAGCTGTCGTGCAGCAACACCAACCATGTTCTCTTCACTATTCTATTCCACAAAGAGCCAAAGTTGAACAGTCAATAAGTAGTGTTACAGAGGGAGAATGGGAACACATGTCATTCAGTTTACAATTTACATAAAATGTAAAATGTTTCTTTTTGTAAACACAGAAAGTTCAATAATCATTCAATGGTTTTGAAAAAGAACAAATTAGAAAAGTCATCTACTGAGATTTGAATGCCACGCATAAGCTTGGAATATTGCATTTGACAAAGCTTAGTAGAAAATTCTATATCACAATCACATCATAATCATTGATTCTAATTTAATTATGTAATTGCACATATTTATTTACTCTAGTTTCTATAAAATATACAGTAATTAAATACATAAGAACTAAAAGGCTTAATTTTTAAAGGAAAACAAAAAATTCATAAAGCCTCTCACGTAGTAAAAGAACATTAAAAAGGTCAATTATAAGCTTTCAAAAGCAGAGTCCATTTTGATTTGAAAGAAATTACAGTTATCTTATTGTCTTTCTCTATTATACTAGACAATTTTTTAAAGAGCTTCAAGGGAAGGAGAGTTATAGGAGAGTTTCAGTTTTGTGTATCTTTGTACCTTAGGAAGCAGCAGCAGTGCTCCTGGAGAATGCCAGAAAATTCTTCCCGAGTAAATGAAGTCATTTGAGAGTTAATTAATCTGTAGGTCAAACCTCTCCCTATCCTTTCTTCCTGAGTTTCTTTTAGCCTTAGGGTCCTCCTAATACATTTCTGGTCCTAAACCTACAAGCTTTTGAGTCTCTGGTGTTCTTCTAATATAAACCTAATCACTTTTTTCAGTATTGTAATTATCCATGTAAAGGATAAGTAACTCCAAAAAATTACTTTTTTTGTTTTAGATTTAGACAATATAGCAACAGTACATTGAAGTATATTTTCCATCCTATTAAATTAAATACTATACTTAATGTATATACTTATATTATATCAATACATGTTCTAGTTCTGCCTGGCTTTGAAAAAAATCAAATAAAAGACATGAGATAAAAATATAAAAAAATACCCCAGATAGTTTAGAATAATACAATGACTCATATTAAACAGAGAATGAGTTTGTCTAAATTATAAGCTAGTCTATTGCATTTTTTAAAATATTGTTAAAAGATTTAATTTATTTATTTTTAGAGAGAAGGGAAGGGAGGGAGATGGAAACATCTATGTGTGGTCGCCTCTCAAGTGCCCCCTACTGGGGACCTGACCCACAGCCCAGGCATGTACCCTGACTGGGAATTGGACCTGTGACCCTTTGTATCGAAAGTCAGCACTCAATCCACTGAGCCACACCAGCCAGGGCTAGTCTATTGCATTTAAAATATGATATGTTTTTAAAACTTTATACATGTGAAACTGTCCCTTCCTTCCTCATGCTTTTACCAAGTATCCTTATCAAGGCAGAGTTACCATTTATAGCATTTTATGTCAGTATTAGGAAAATGACATAATTAAGAGGTCAAAATAATATTTTCATAATTCTATCCTCCATAGTATTTACTTACCTATCATAATTATATTAGAGTTTTAATTTCCATAAGTAATTCTATTACTAAATAACAGTTGATCTGCAAACATGCTAAAGCTTTGGGGAACATATTTGGAGGAAATGCTTAATTAGGCAACGGTGTGAATTTTGACATCATTCTTCAAGGTTGACATGTTGATGGCAAACGGCACCAGATGTTAGACCTCTGTCCTTATGTTTTGACTACGAAAGAATTCAGAGCCAAGACTTAAATACAAGCAAAAGTTTATTTAGAAAGTCACAGAGGTAGAAGTGAGCTGTAGAGGAAGAGAACCTGATGGGTGGCCTGGCCTCAGGGCACAACTTACAGAGGCAAAAGAAGGGCCCTTAGAGCTCAGGAGAAAGAAAGGCAAAGACACATACCTTGAGGGAAGGAGAGGGGATGTGTGAGGGTGTGCAGGAGAGAAAGAGGGAGAGGGCAGCTGTGGCATCACCCCACCTGGCCTTGCTGCTTTCTGGGCCTGGAGCTGGAACACAATTAAGGCCTAGCTGTTCTCTCTGCAGCTCAGTGCTGAAGGGAGTGGTCAGGCAAAGGCTTGTATGGGAGTCCTGTGAGGCTATTCTCTGGCCTCCTTGTTCCTCCTCTAAGGGGGTCCACCCCATGACTAATTGTCACCAGTCATGCCAGGGAAGGAAAGGTCAGGGCAGGGCCCAAAGTGAATGACCGGCAATATGAAATTTCAGGGAGTCTAAATCCCATGACCAGTGATATACTACAGGAGGAGAGGTCACCTTAAGGACAAGGTCCCATCTTACAATTGTCTGTTGCTAGGCACCTGGGGCCTTCTGCCCTGGTGTCCTTCTGTGCTTGGTTTGTCATTCCTATTCTGCTCATGCCTGTCTAACCGCCCACGCCATCACACAGAATATTCTTTGGCTGACAAATGTCTCCAACAGTTTGATGAATAAAAAGTCTTATTTTTCTAATGTTATAAACAGTATTAAAAGGTCACATATTGTGAGAAACAAAAAATGTTTTATTAATTTTTAATATCATCTAAGTCCATAAGCCAAAATGATCTGATAGCACTGAAAAATAAAATTCGAGGTAAAATATACCACTCACAAAATATGGATATGAGATGGATTAAAAACAACTTTGAATCCAAGAAGCCCCACTGTAGTGGAGAATAAGCTTGGGGTGTAAACATATTGCTTCAGGAAGTCTGAAGCAATTCACCCACTGCTTCACTGGTATTGTCAATATTGGCACTTACTGTGCTGTGAGTAACTTTCCTGCCAGAGCATGTACTGAACTGTGGGTTCATTAGGTCGGCCCTCCAAATGCTATCGGCTAGAGCTTAGGCTAAAGAACTTACTTTCTTCTTCATTTTTCTACACTTAAATAGGTCACATAATTCTAAAGCAAGGATTTTAATGGTAATCACTGACATGCACCAGGTTTCTTCGTAGCATTTCTGGGATGTTAAATCCTAAGATGTTATTAATTGAAAGCACCAACCCACTGACACATACGGAGAGTGTGGTTCAATGCGGTAACAATTTAGGTACTTTCTACTATTCCAATAATCAACAGTGTCATAGTTTCAGGCACAGACATGCATGTGTGGGCCACTGCTGAATTCTATGCCACCATCACGATGAAAACTGTGGTTAGTGTTCTCAGTCAGCCATATTTGCCAAGAGATTTTTGTTGTCATCTAATTTAAACATAGCATCCAGTGAAACATGTACTCTCATGACATATATTCTCACAACCAAATTTCTCACTAATGGCCCTTCATATTTTTGAAAAGGAAAAGGAGTTCAGTAAGAATCGTATGATCCATAAATTTAATTTGGCCTCAAAATTGGAATTGTTCAAAAATGAGATAAATGTTTTGCCAGTATAGTACTTGCTATTCAAATGCAGCTTCAATGCAAATCTCTCCCCCATTTCAAACACAGCATTGTCCCTTATCTGCTCCCAGTGAGAGGTAACACAGAAGCTGTTTTATTTTGGAGTTGCAGGGTTTTTTTCTTAAAAAAAAACATGCAACAATAAAGGAAAGACACATGCCAGGCTGTAGTTCATTCTTCTGTCCAGTGGCCAAAACATTATTCAGCTATCCATGCTAGTCAAACCAAATGATCAGAATTTGTTTTCAGGATTCCAAATGCCTTGTGAGATCTGGTGGAGCCCCAAGTACTGTGACAAATCAAATAATGTGTCTATTACCATCTATTACTATCATATGCAGCTGAACTTGAACTGGTGTTGAAGAGAACAATGGGTGGGCTATCTTTTATGAATCTGAAGTGGTAAAAAGGTTTGAAGAGCACGGGTCAGAGCCCATCCTGGAGATGTATGATGAGTGCAATGACTCAGAGAGAGGTAAGCAGAAAAGGGTGTGAAAAATTACCCTGGCTTCACCCATTTCGTAAAAATGTAAAAATCATCCAATCTTTTACTTCTCAGATTAGTAAGCTTTTTTATTAGAACTTTTTTCCAAATAACTCATACTTACTTTAAAATATCTTAGAAAAGTAACTTGCTTCCGAGACTCATGTGTTATCTTATTTCATCACCAAATAATGGAATAGCTTTTACTACGTGTAGTAGCTTTTACTACAAGCTCTGCTTGGGCCTATAGATTTTAGTGACCGCGGCTGAGATCTCCACCCACCTAGGTAACTCCTAGTAAGGTCTAATAAAAATATCAGTTTGCATGTCGATAATACTCTCCTTTTCCTTTATTTCATTAAAACAATGAAAAAATTTTCAGAATTTTGAGTCTTGAGGGAAAATAGAACGTTAACTCTTTTTTACTACAACTAGAATGAACTTAATTACCCAAGTTATTATATTTGGTTCCAGATATAACTGAAGTCAATTTTATATTGTGTTGGGGACCGCCCTGCCTGGTCTCAGGAAGCTGTAACCTCCTGTGACTTAGGCTGAGTGAAAGACCTCTGGACCAGGAGCCACTGAAGGAGACAAAACTTATTTCCCTGGCATAAATGCTGCCTGTTCTGTGTCAAAACCTCCTAGCCTGATCAGTTAGCCAATGATGGGAAAGATTTCCCACAGAGGGAATTGCCTAAGATAGGCATGATCACATGGGAGAGACTCGGGGCTGTGGAAATGAAGGGGTAATGGACATCAACCCCTGCCCCCTTGGCTTTGTCAAAGCCTGAGTCTTTGTTCTTAGATGTGAGAAATCCAAGTCTCTTGGCTGCCTCTGTCTTCTGCCCTTCTCAGGCCTTCAGGGGTGGTGCAGTCCAGACCAGAAACAGCAGACCCCCATGGTAATCAGGTCTGGGACATAGAATATGCAAGATCCTGTGAGATCTGTTTGCAAGAGGATGTTATTAACTTGAAATTTAAAAGCACAGACAGGAAACCAAAACTAGCCCTTTGAGCCATATGTTAAAACCCCAAACCTTTGCCCAGAATCCAAGCAGGAGTTCTGTTCCCACCTTTGTAAGTTTCCTACATCTTTTGATCTTTTCTGCCAGAGTGTGAATCTACAAACTAAGTCTGTTTTCTCAATAAAAATCAGCTTGGGTATGGACAAGCGCACCCTCTAGGAGAGAGGGTGGCCAAAGGTGCTCCCCACGTGAGGAGTGGCCCTTCTGTTCCTATTCCCCCACAGGACCTGGTTGTCTCTCTGTATGTTTTTCTCGTGTTTCGATGAGCATCCACAGCTGAGATGGATACTGCTGGCTGGTATCATCCACAATATTATGTGAATTAAAATACAGATTCTGGGCAGTTGGGTAGTCTATACATTTAATACAATAATACTTAACATTCTTCTCTGAAATAGAGTTTCTTTTCCCTATGTGTATCAATGCTTATAGGACTCATAAAAATAGATGCATAAACAATCAGAACTTTTTAAAAAATAGGGTTTCTAGCCCTGGCTAGTGTAGCTCAGTGGATTGAGTGAGAGCTTCAAAACAAAGGGCCACCAGTTCAATCCCCAGTCAGAGCACAGGCCTGGGTTGCAGGCCAGGTCCCCAGTAAGGGGTAAATAAGAGGCAACCACACATTGACATTTCTCTCCTTCTCTTTCTCCTTCCCTTATCCTTTCCCTAGAAATAAATAAATAAAATCTTTAAAAAATAGAGTTTCTAATCTTCTATTATGACCCTCTGCCTTTCCCAGATTAGATCATTTTGGCATATATAGCCAGAGGCCTCCATCATGCCTTGTTCTTTACACAGTGAACCACAATCTTTACTCATCCACCAACCCTTTCAATCTGTTCAGGGTATAAAGATACTGATCTTCACATTCAGGTGTAGGTTGGTAAGTATTTTCATTCTGATCTATCCAGTACTGGTATGTCCCATCAACCTGTGTATCTTAAATAACTGAAGCAAGGGTGGTGTGATTTTTCTTGGTTCAGCACCTAGCCTCCTGGGCCACTTTCCAGACACTCAGTAGTCCAAACTCTGACACTGGGTGACATGAAATCAGGCTACTGTTGAGGTTGATGTAACATTCCAACAAGAACAATGTGTGCAGAGTGTGGCTATAAGGCAGGTCCCAAGCAAAGGATCAAGCTTGGGTTCTGGGGATCTGCATTTAATGGGACCCCAGGTGATTCTGCGTCTGGTAATCGGCAACCAGACACTCAGAAACACTGCTACCAAGAAGTCACATCCACATGCTGGCGTCACAGCTTTATACACAAGCTTTGAACACTCTTTTGATACAGTGAGCTTGATACTATTTTTTTCCTACTAAAAGGGATTTAGCAACTTGTTTTTCTGGAGAGTCTCATGGAGCAGTGGCCCACAATTTGAAGTTAGCTTTGTCAGTGAAATAGCAGGAAAGGAAAGCTCTTTATGATTCAAAATTTATGACATAGAGGTACTCTGCTAGGTGATTTATGCATATTTTCTAGTTTAATCAGAGAGCTAACCGCTTTATTTGACATGGAGCAATTTTGTGCCAGACACAATAACCAATGAGGGTAAAATAGTGAACAAATCATACAAAATCCCTGTCATCATGAAGCTTATCATCTAGTGGGGGAGACAGAAGATGAACATAGTTGTTAGATGGAAAGAAGTCCCACAGACAAAATAACTCAGAAGGAGAAAACAAATGGACATGATACAGAGTGGTCAGGACAGTTTTCCCAAGGAAGATGCTCTAGGAACAGAAGGAAATGAGGGGCATGATGGGATATGATGATAGCTAAACTGGAGCTGGAAGGTAAGGATGACTCCAAAGCTTTTGCTCAAGCAGCAGAAAGAATAAAGTTCCTGCTTATTGAACTTCATTATTATGAAGCATAATATTATCAAAGATGGCTTAGTATTTGCATTCCATTTTAAAGGTTAGGGAACTTAGGCTCCCATTGATTATGGGCTCGTAAATGGTAGGTTTGAATGAAGTCACTCACACTTTGGAGCCTCATGATCATGAAGATCGGCTGTAGGACCCCCAGTTCTGCCAGGCTGGCTTTGAACATGGCCCCAGCATCTCAAGAAGGTCAGAATGAGCATAGATGGAAACAGCAGGACCAGACTCACTGCATCTGTACACAGGGTTTTGAGAGCACTGTCATGCTAGTCTGTTGATACCACTCCCAGACACTCCCAGACAGAACAAAGGTACCTGCTTGTTCCTTGGCTTGCCATTTCAGACATTCCTGCTGTTCATTTCTGTCTATATACTGGCAGGTTCTGACCCCAGCAGGGGCAGGAGGGAGAACAAATCTCACTGCCTCTCCTCTGTACCACCGCCCGCCAGCATATGGTATGTGGGTGGGAGTAGGTTAAAAAGAACATGAAGGGCAACCTTGGAGGAGAAGTGAGAGCATCACCAAAAGGAAACATGTGGTGGAAAAAAGGGAAGTGATAGATAATAAAGAAGGTGTTGGAGTACTGATTATGTGTACAAGGAATCTGCAGCAGACCATCTGTCCATTGTTTTTCAAATGTTTCTATGATGATTAAGTTCCAGGATGGGTAGAGGAGGGAGAGAAAGGGAAAGAAGCATTTACTGATAATCTAGTATGAGCCAGATATTGGACTAGGTCCTTTAATACATATTCAAACCATGTGGCATTGTCATCATTATGCTGATTTTATATAGGTGAGGTCACTGAGAGAATTAAGCTTAACTCTTCTGTACAAGGTCAATCTGTAAGCTTTGTGAGGGCAGGGACCATCCCTGCCAAGTTCACACTGCATCCCCAGTGCCTAACACAGCACCTTGCACTCAAGGGTGGGGGTTGGGGGCTCTTTACTCTTTAGAGAGCCAGTGCCTCCCTCTGTCCAATTCTACTTCCAGGTGTGGGATCACCTCTCTCCCCTCAACCGGTCCTGCCATCTCCCTCCTCACCATGGGAACAGGAAGGTTTTAGGTTTCCAGGGCCACTTTTGCTATGCAAGTGACTGAGGCCATGGGCGATGGACTTGGGACAGCAACACAAGCCATCAGGAGCACAAAAAAGAAGGTAAGGATGGAAAAACTAGGGGAGGATGGCAGGCTTTCCTGGATCTCTGCAGCTTGCCTACTCTCAGTTTGCATGGGAAACTGGAGCCTCCCGTTTAAACAGAGTCTGCCTGCATGGGCGAAGACGTCCTGACAGTCTATCACCCCCCAGGGGCTCTGCTTCGGAGTCCAGCTCTGGATCGACACCTCCATCATCCAGGCTCCTGGAGGCTGGGCAGGCCACCTCTTGTTCCTGCCACCTGCTTCTCTGAGTCACTGGTCTTTATGTTTCTGAAGCACACTCAGGCCCCCTAACAGCCTTAATTCATTTGCTCATTCCATTGCTATTTATTCTTAGCAGAGGCAATAATTAAGAATGCAAACTAGTATATACACATACACAAGTTAAGAAATTATGCACAATCTCTAACCAGATATTACAATTTTTAATGAAACAAAAAGTCTTTATATTTATTCACTTATATTCATTCCTACACAAAGGATTAATTTGAGATGGGATTTTTTTAATGTTTTAGCCCAGAGCAATAATGTCAAAGGACCAACGCCAGCTTACTTTAATGTGAATTTGTCCTTTGTCACTGATGAGAAATGAACTTAGGCAAAATCCAATAGCAGTTGTAACCAGTTGATATCTGGATATAAACAATTCCTAAGATCTTCAAGTTTAGAGCAATAATTTGAAACACCAAAACAGCATTTTCTTTAATATTCAAAAGTAAGCCAAACAAGGAACCTCCCAGTAGGCTTTGGAATCCTTTCACCTAAGAGAATAACGTATGATCTGCGAAATGTAAAATTATGATTCCTCCCTGACATATCTGTGGCCTTGCTGCTATCTTCACACAGGGTTTAATACTGGCAGGAGAGAAAATCACAAGAAAACATTTGCTGCTGGAGGCTCTCTTCCAGCTCTCCCACTGGAAAGCAGGAAGTTTTTTTCTGCAGCACAGTGCCCGTCCCTTCTCCATACCTCTACTTCTCCTCCTTCGATACATCCTGAGTTGTTTTAAAAAATAATTTCTCGATGGGGGGCAACATTTACAAACCCCAAATTTGTACAAGGAATTAATGGTGGGGGCAACATGTTTGAGATTTGTGCCTTCAGAGTACAGGGAAAAACAGGACGTGCTTTTGGAAGAGACAGATGACCCATGCCGCTCACCTCCTCTTACTCCTCCATCCTTAGGGAAAAGAGCCCTTAGTCTGTACAGTGGGCATCCACAGCCTTTACCCCTGCAAAGGAATGATAAACTAGTGCCAGCAGTTGCCTGCTAAGGCTTAGAAGCAGTGACAGTAATAATAGATCACTATCCAACCAGACCCACCACACTTGAATTTCAGAACTGATCAAGAACTATATCTGCTTGCAGATATGTCAGGTATAATAAATGCAATTTTTTTTGCTATTTTTCAGTAAAATTTTACCTGTATGCATGCAAAGTGAAAAGACACATCTAGACCACACAAGCCAGAGGAAGCTACTGTGTCATCAAATATATGCATAATTCTTTAGGTTTTTGGTTTTCCATTTGATTTTGATGCAGTTTCAGTTTGAAGTATTTTCTTGACACTTGTCCACATAGAAAGGAAGTCTAGTTTTCACAGAATTTCAAAGAATCCTATCCAAATATGGTTTGGGTAAATGGCTAATGATCGGTCAATATAAGGACATTTCACCACGTGATGGCGAGGGCTCCTCTCCAGGCTGAGTCCCTTTGCCTCCATCATCCCCAACAGCCAGAGTTTCCTTTGCCTGGATTCCACTGGAATTCTGGAAAACTTTTATAAATGCAGGTCCCAGAGTATCAACACAGACCTATCGAATCAGCAGCTTGAAAGGTGAGGCCTATGCTTGTAAATTTTCTTAAATCCTCCTTTTCGGGTGATTTTGAGATGCAGGCCGGGTTGGGAACCACTGCCCTTCTTTTGGATAATGACCCCATGTTTCCTAGTGTGCCCTCATCAGTCCTATTTCTTACTCCTATAATAGGTAATAATGATCATTTATTAATAACATGTGTCGTTTTCTTTACCAACACCATTAAAAAAATCTCAGGCACTGTGAGAACTTGCTCACCATAGTTCCTTACTTTCTTAATGGTCACCAGCTGAGGTTAATTCTTTATCATCTGTGCAGGTAATACCCTGCTTTGGTCAGCCCTGCCTTAGCTACTCTGGTGTCAACACTTTATTAACTCAGGCATATTTCTTTTTTTTAAAGATTTTATTTATTTATTTTTTAGAGAGAGAAGGGAGAGAGACAGAGAGAGAGAGAGAGAAACATCAATGTGTGGTTGCTGGGGGTCATGGCCTACAACCCAGGCATGTACCCTGATTGGGAATCGAACCTGAGACACTTTGGTTCACAGCCCGTGCTCAATCCACTGAACTATGCCAGCTAGGGCTTTAATTCGGGCATATTTCTAAACCAGAATCTCCAGAAGTAACTAGCCCTTCTTCCCTTATTTAAAAGGTTATCCTTATTTCCCAGTCTCAATGTTTCAGTTTAGTTTTATACATTATTTGACAATAAGAACAGATTATTTAAAGAGCAGGTGTCTCAGATTCCATATTTTCTTCTCTGTTGTATAATAGAAAGAAAAGAAAGCTAGCATTGTGCTCCATTTATTTTTATGCCCTTTTACTATTCTTTTCATAACATATTGTATTATTTGGCCAGCACTGCGCTGTCTTTAATTGTAGAAAATCATGGGAAATATGCCATGCTCAGGCTCTCTCAGGGAACCCACTTTATCCAGGTCCCTGGGTGTGCTCCAGGACAGCTCCCCGGGAAATTCACAAGCCCCCACAAAAACTCCAGAAAGTGCTATGCAGCTAGAAGACCCGCCCCCAAAGTCCCTTGCTGTGGTGGTGTACCACACTTGTCATGCCACATAAACGTAATACCGGTTCCCCCGGTAAAGGCAACACAACTGTTCCTGAATAGAAAAGGAATAAAGCTAAAATAACATGTTCAAAAGCACCTAGGTGAAACATGCTTTCTGGGAGAAAATGTGAAAATAAGATATGGAGAATCCTTGAGATAAGTTTTCACAACAATTAAATGTGAGATGGTAAAGTAGCGGTGTCAGTTCACATTGAAGAGAAGTACAGAATAGTTTTATTTATCAGAAAGAAAAGAATCACTTCCCTATTACAGTCTGTAGCCACAAAAGGACTGGGGACCACCCTTCATTCAGAGCTCTGCACTCAGCCCGTTGAGTGATAGCTCCCGGGATGTGACGTTTTGGCAGAATGCAGAGACTGATGGTATGCAAGAAACACCCCTAACTCCTTGTCCTCAACAGACATGGATTGTTCCTTATTAAATTGATCAAGGGTATCTTTTTTGCTTCTTGGGGGATTAAGGAGAATAACAAATAACACATTGTGTGCACAGGCAGCTCAAGAGGAGAAAGTTCAACAACATATGTCTGTATTGCAATAGGAAACGCTGTGGGGCTAATGTTAGGACCCAAATTCTTTTCACATTTTTCAGCATTCTTGTCTTCCTTGGAGGAAATGCATTCATAAAGGAAGAGTTTCAGAATGGCCGCGGTGGTGACAATGATGTGTGCGTGCGTGCGCACACAGAGAAGGGCTGTGCATGTTATTTTACTTCACACCAATAACAAACATGCACATTCACAGTGCTTTTTAAAGAACTTATTATTACCCAAACTTTCTTTAAATGAAGATGAAGAATGAAATAGATAACAGTCTCCCTCTTTTATGCCTACCCTCGAAAACACAGATCAGAGTCGCTGAGTTCATTCAAGTCAGACTTCCATTTGCATTCTGAAGCAACTAATGATGTTAATGCGCCAATCAATTTATCCAATTAGGTGTATGGAAATAACCTTTATATCCTGTTCCAGCATTACCTGAATACCAAGCATTAGGTTCTATGGTTAAGACTTATGAAAATCCTGCAAATTGCTTCCCAGAATTCAAAGATATTACAATAGAAATTAATTGGTTGAGACTCAGAAGAAACAAGTTTCCATAAAAATGAGGTAAAAATAGCATTTGATGAACATAATTTTTTAAAAAGGAAAATAAATTTCTTTATTGTCCTTTTCCCTCCCTCCTACCCCCTTCCAAATCAGAATATGGGCTGACTCAACCTGTAATTGTTCTCTCTCATGCCTTTGCTTCATGCTTTGGTACACATTATGAAGACTGAAGGTTTTCTTTTGGAAATTTAATTTTAATACTTTTTTTCTATGTCAGATATAGCCCCAGTGATGATGTTTAACCAAATAGCCCATAAAAACTGAGGAGACCAGTGAAAAAAAGACCAGTGAGAAAAATTCTTTTGCCTTTAATATCTAGCTTACCTGACACACCTTCTGTGACTGTACTTGTTGCCGAGTCTCCAGGGTAAAACGGTAGGCGAAGGCCCCTGGAGCTGGTGTTGTTGGCAGTTTGTTTTTTCTCTGGATAAAATGAGAGTCTCTCAACTTAAAGATGAAACCTACATCTAAAAAGGGGTTACCACTATGTTTCTTCAAACATGTTCCTAAAATTTGACAAGGCTTAAAATCACTTGTTGTTCACCATATTCTCAACAGACAAGTTGCTATGATAGGATGCAATGGTTATTCAAACTGGATAATACAGGAGACTCTGAAGGTTTAACACACACATCTCTTCTCACATATGGCATTTGACTGCAGGAGACTCTGAATGGGGTATCAAAAATCATTCGATGGGTAAAAAGGCTAAGGATTCACCGCCTACATTTTGGCCACTTTTAACAGTTAGCATAATTCTGCCTCACATGTCACACAGGGATATTAAACATAAATAGAATGTGTTTTAAAAAGTTCTTTGAAAATTCCAAGAAAACTGATCCAATTTGCAAGTGCCCATATAAAAGTTACATGTGCAATTGCTGAAGAATAAAAAAAAGAAAAAGTATCATAGCTCTGCTTCAGTCTCCAAAAAGATCAAACTTTCTATTCAGGAGAAAAACAATCTTCTTACAATCGCAGAGTATTGTAACTGAAACTGGTCTCAAAGCTGACCTTTCTAGCCTCTTAATTTCACAGATGAGAAAACTGGGGCCAGATAATTTAAGTGACTTATGGTCAGTTTTATTCTTAGCCTTTAATGAGATGCCTCAGACATTCAAATCCAAGGTTTGTATTGTAGATTTGCTTCACTCAGATGTAAACCACAAAGACAGGAGGGTATGCGCTTTTGCAGAGTAGCGACAACTGGAAAGTGAACAGTCATAGCCAAGTCGGTTTTAGTTCCTATGGTTACACGAAATGAATTCAACTCATGTTGCTGCCTGCCCTTTAATCCTAGTTTTGAAAAGGAAGTACAATGTCCATCTCTCCTTTAAATTTCTCCACATCGTGGGCTGCTATTGTCAGCAGAAGCAGGCAAACAGAGAATATATACTTTTCTTGAGTTTTTCTGAAGACAAATAATCTGGGAATTAATTTAGGAATCATGTTTGTTCAAATAAAATATTTTTGTCCCCCTCTTCAAAATGCCAACTGCTATCTTTAAAAGGACTTTTGCTTGGTGTCATGTTAGCTATACCTATAGCAAAATGAGGGAGTGTTGGCCCAGGCACGGTAGTCACGAGTGAACTCTCAGGACATACGAGAGAAAGGACAGAACCAGTTAAGTACTATTCTGATTCATTTTTCTTTATCAAGGAAAAGTGCCTCCAAACTTAAAGCATAACGAACCAGAACAAATCCTGATATATTTGTAGTGAGAAAGAAAGAATCTAGTTATTCTAAATAGAATGAATTACACTGCCAAGTGCTGAGCCATCTTGTAAGTCCAATCAAAAACCATTTGTGGTCATCTTTGCGCATCTGGGGAAACAGAAAAACTTTGAATAGAAACTGAGGATGGAAAAATCTTGATTCAAATTTCAAAAATATAAATTTTAGAAATTATAGACTGTTCAACTTGACTCTAATCCTTGATAAAAATTCTACAACGGATCCACCAACAAATGGTTTAGAAGAACTGAACAAGCTAACATAGTTTATCAAGAGCAAACACTAAAGGAATTTTATTTGTTTCCTTGTTTGTTTGTTTTGAATTATACATCAGAAAAACTCTATAGAGTAAACCAGAATTCTGCCTTTACATTGAGTATATCCTTGTGAACCACACGGAATACCGTGGCTTGGACAGTAGTATGGTTAGATGGTTTGTTTACTAGTTGAACAGAGTTACAGGAAAGCTTTAGTAATCCAGAAAAAGGAAAAAGAAGACACCTAAACTGCATAACATGATCCACCACAACACTACATGATCTGCTGCACTTCCCTTTCTCCTGGTTCACTAAGCTTCAGTCATGCTGGTCACTTTCTATTCTTAACCAAGCTCAAGCCTTCCTGCTTGCAGTTGCTATTCCCTTCTGCCTGGAATGTCCTCTCAGCTCCTTGAATAGTTAGATCATTCTCAAACTGAATGTATCAGTGAAATGCCACCTATTCAGAAACTATCTCTGAATTAGATGGCCACCTACCTACCCCTGTCACTTTCTCTTCTATCCCTGTTTATTTCCTATCACACACTGTTTATTTTCCATTGCTTCCACTAAAATGTCAGCTTTATAAAATCTAAGGCCTTGTTTGTTTATTCGCCAATAACCACAAGGCCTAGCACAGAGCCTGTTATGTATTAGGCTTTCGTGAGCATTTGAATGAACTAATGAATTAACTAATGAAATGTAATCATATTGCAATACCATATCCTCTATGTGACTTCTTAGAATGTAATATTTTATCAATGTTTTATAGAGAGATACAGAAGGCCTGGAGGTGTTTTGTTATGTTTTGTTTTTGTTATTGTTGTTTTTAGTTTTTCTCATTACATTATACTAGATAAATATACTGCTTTATGAAATAAGAATTCAGAAGAGCCTTGGGGGAGTGAAAACCCAAACACATATAACAAAGTGACACATAACAAGGATACATAGAAAGTTCTGCACTTAGAATCAAAGGAATTTTTGTGCTATCAAAGGATGGAATACTCGATTTGTCATTGGAACTTCTAAAAAGTACCCTGGGTTTTACTTTTATCATGAACTTGTTATGAGCCAGTAATGTGATATGGGCATTAAAAAGCACTGGACCATTGAAATCAGAAGATGGTACCTCCAGACCAAATTATATACTTATTCAATTCTTAACATTATCTCTTAAGGACACTAAAAATACTAAAGGTGTTTGAGAGAAAGAATAACAATTATGAGAGACATGGAAAACTATTCTCACAATAAAAGAACCATCAAGTTTTACCAATAACCCCAATAAAAAGGAAAGGTTTTCTACCAGTCTAGAGTCATCCCAAAACATGGTAAAGTATGCCCCGAAGCCGTGAATTCTTTGTCAGTGTAGATTTCCTCTGTGTGGTTAGCAGTCAGAATATGGTGGGGAGAATTCCCATAGGGTGCAAGTTTATTTGATTAATGATTAATGATTGACTTATATACTCACAGCTGAGCTTCCATACTCCCAAGTTTAACTACCATGGAGTATTTGAATCAATCTGTTCTATAATATACTATAGATGGAGAAGTTGGTTGAGAGGCATTCATGGTTTCTCCATCTACAAATGATAAATGAGTTAATATATTAAGTATTTTGTTGTGCATTGGTGGACCATGGGCACATTAAGAAAAGATCAGCCACCTACTCCCATACCCAGGGACAGCATAATAATTAATAAACTAGAAAAATCCATAGAAAATATATGGGATTAACATTTGGAGAAGTAATCCAAGTTATCTCTAAATTTGTATCATAAGAAAGTAGAAAGACCCGAATGTAACAGAAAGAAAACACATCTGGAACACATTTATCATTTTAAAGCAGGGACATTACTACACCAGTTGGGAGAAAATCTGAATAGACGAAGGACAGTCAACCTGAAGAACAGGACAGGAGAACCTGGAGACTATAGTTTACCTTATTCATCAAATCCCATAAGAGACATATTTTTTGGTTCTTATAGTGATATAATCTATAATGATGGATCATTCAACAGACTCAAAACTGTGATGGCAAAATAGTCATCAAGGTCACTGTCTTCAATGCACTCACTAAGCAACTCTAGTTAAGTCACTCCTCAGGGATTCTGGTACATGTATTTATCTCCACCATAAAAAACACATAACCCCATTCTAAAGGCTTATTAGTGCTTATATATTTTAGCATCATGTAATTTTGATTAGCATGAGTCAGCTTTCCCAAGTCTATAAAAATGCTGAACGACATAATAGGGAGGTAGATCACAGACCACAGTAATGTCACAACATAATGGCACTGTGGGTGGCTCCTTGGTAGACAGCCATATGGCCCTCATCTGACCACACTGTCAGTCCCTTTCAAAGCTACATCATTCTGTACTGACTGCAGGCTTAAACACGAGCTAGTTAGCTGAGGCAGAAGTAACATAGGAGATGTTTGATTTCTGGGTATGAATAACAACCACTGAACGTAAGGATCATGAAGAAACCTACAGGTTAGAAGGTAATTCGGAGTGCTAATGAACATGAGATGACCTAGAAAGGAAAGGTTCAAAGATCAAAGAAAAGGATAATTTTTTTAACAGTTGATTCTTTTAAACCTGGTAAGACGGCAAAGAAAAGTGTGACTCTGTCACAAGGAAATGACAGAGACTGAACAAGAAGGTTGGTCTGAATTTTCTATTTGCAGGAAACCTATACATGGTGTGTAGACCTGAAATAAGTCTACTCTCAAGGAGGATTCAGTGGAGAAAACTTCAGATGAAAACTCCCAATGACACAAAGAGACATTTGAGAAAAGGCTGCTGAATCAGGTTCACACATTTAACTAGAAAGATGAGAGTGAAGCAGTCTTCATCCATGTACATTTTGGAAACAAACAAAAAACCTGCTGCATGCCTTTTGCTCCAAAGAGTGGAAGGAGAAATTATTCTGGGACTGGTTTGGATTAGAACTATGAGATCCATCTACCACACAATGGAGTATTCAAAAACCAACTGCTGAGTCATTCTCTCCTCTGTTGTGAGGGGTCCCCATCTCATTCCTCCAGATACTATGTGACCCAGAATCAACAGTCCATAAGAAAAGAAAGTATCCTAACATTTCTTTATGCTTAATTGACATTTGGGAATGACATTATGACACCAGAACACAGGGCTTATAAATGCTATATAAAATGAAATTCTCCTGATCAGTACACTAGTCAGAGTTGCTACATGATTCTTGTCACTGAGAACTTAGCTCACATAAAATATAAAAAAAACCATATTCAAAACTCCCATGCCATTATTGCCTCCACTTCAAAATTGTTTGCTTGTATTCTAAACTCATACATCATTTATGTTGGCCCCTTTAATTCCTTAGACAGTCCCTCCAAGTTGTTGGACCATAACCTTGGGGAGCAAATTATATGCATATACACAGATAGCAGTCTTGTAGATTTCATAAAGCAGGAAGCCTTTTTTTCCTTCTCAATGAAAGTTTTTGAAATTTAGATGGTAGAAGAATGAGGCAAAGAGGAGAAAGAGCCAAATAATGCCATTTGGCTTTCTGGTTGGTGTATTTGTTAGCTAAATTGAAGTCTTTACTTGCCTCGAGACTTCAGGCCAAGCATGTAGTTATTTCCCCAAGCTTAATTAAATCTTCAGCTGACCTACAAGGAAAGGGATATGTGCTTGCCATCCAGAGATAAAGAAAAAAGGCACAGAAGATTTGTGATCCGTATCGGAAATTCCAGCAAGTCAGCGCTCCAGGCAGAACTTAAGAACCGTTATACCCAGTTCCTTCTCCCAGCCACTAGATTGAATTTTAACATTCAGATGGCATAGCAACTGACCAGTGAGAATCAACACTTTTCCTGCACATGTATACATGTTTCAGGTGACAAATAAACATAGGGTTTTAAAGAAAACATTTTTAAACAAATAAACACACATTATTTCTTATGTTGCAAAATATTCAAGCATGTGAAAATACCTAGAAGTATTTTTTTTATCATAAATATAAACTATGAATTTTTATTATGGGCTCTAAGCTATCTGTAAACAGGGCTATTAAAAAACAAAACAAAACAAAAAAGAATCAAGAATGGCCCCGTAGCCTATTCAAATCGGAATATATGAGCCTTTATTTATTTTCCATTAACTTATTTTTTTGCATAGTCATTTGTAAAACATCTGGAACTTCATTATTTAAGTAAACAAGGGTGGTAATTAGCTTCAGTAGAAAACAAAATATCCATTTACTCAGTGGCTACTGTACTTTATCAATTATGAAAACCTCTTTCTACTAGTCTTGGATATTGCGTATCTGTAGCGAATAGTTGGCGTTTCAAAGAAGTAGTAAGAATCTGTTTTCAATACCACAAAGGAACCACAGCAAACTTTAAAACATGTAAGTAATGCAACCTATTGTGTAAGGAAAAACAAACCAGAACAAAACAAAGCTACTTCCTGAATAGAGGTAATGAGAAAGCTAAGTTGGGAAACTAATTTATGGAAACCACGTTCACCTGTTTCTGAAATGGCACCCACTGAGAAATCATCAGAATATCTTACAGGCCTGAAAAAAAAAAAAAAACCTTCCTGTATCTGAGAGGGATGCTACCAGCAGAGTTGCTTGGTAATTGTTTCAAAGACAATGAGCAGCATTCACACTGCTCCAGGTCTCCAGCTGGGCTGCTTATCTTGAGATTCATGGATTTCCCATTTAGGTTTAGAACCTGCTCAGTGACTCTGCTTGCCACGCCTTAATACGGTTCTGGATGGCATTAACCCACAGAGATAACTAAACTCATATGTTGGATTCTGCCATCTCTATTCAGAGAGATCGCCAGCATATACCCGTTGTTTAAAGCACGAATAGATTTAACAGAATTTAGTTTTGAGGTTTAAAAAAGATGGGGTGCTGTGAGATACCTGAGTGAACATGTGTTTGTTCTTTTTTTCTGAAATGAATCTTTTCGACATATGAGAGGTTCATGGCAGTTTGGTAAACCTAACATACAATTAAAGTACATTCCTCCCTATTTCGATTCAATTCATAGTAGGTATAACGGAGCGATGTTTTTATATGGCATGAGAACTGAAGAGATCAACAATTGTTCCTTAGCATAAAGACTCATTTTCCCCCAAATGCAAAAATGCTTTTACTCATTTTCCTTAGGTAAATTTGCAATGGTGTTTTAACATCTGAAACTGCCATCCATGAATTTGAATTTCTGCATCATTAAGTGGGCAACAAGCTAGTGCTGGTTGATGAAAATATGAGCTGGAAGAAAGCAGTACCATATGGAATGATGATCACATAATGAACCAGAAAGCCAAAAATTGAATGAGGGTGCTCAGAAACACAAAACAAAGTTATAGTTCTCTTTTCAAATTGCTGCCCTCACAAATGGTAAAGAGTATTACCTTCCAAACTTGATATTATCACCTCAGTTTAGTAAATCTTACTATGTCCTCAAATTGTTCCTAAGGATGTGCATAGTTCTCATGAACTTCCCAAAAAAATGCTGCAAAATATTTTAACACTTTCTTTTCAATTTGGAAATTCTAAACTAGTCATAGTCATGGCTGAGATTTCTACAACCAAATTGGCATTTTACTAAAAGCCACTGGTTCTGCTGAGCCATGAGTCCTGGAATGATGCTATTGAATGCAACCAATAATGTTTTCTCCTATGTGGTATATTTTTACTCAAGAGTCTTTGATGTTTTATGGTTTGATGAACCATGGTGATTATGATTTGAATTACAACAAAAATGTAGTTAGATATACTTCAATATTACATATGCAATAATATCAAGCAGCATGTTAAACAAGTAGTAATGATTTGGATTGTTCCCAATGTCTGAACAACACCCAAGGAATGATGGATGTTAATTATTTTGGTCACCGGAATGCCTTAAATAAAACATTCAAAGAGTATATAGTCACTCCAGCATAATTAAAAGCAATAAGCGATATGTGCACTGAATTTCTATATATAAATATCTAAATATCTAAAATAGAATATCTAAATATTATGGAATGCTTGTGAGTTAGGTTTTATTATGTATATCTCACATAAGAAAGATTGACAGATTTGCCCTAGATCACATAGCTAATATTGGACTCAACTAAGCCCAGAAAAATAATACTAAAACATGTGTAGCATTTACTATGTTTCAGATATTGTTCTGAGAACTTAAGAAACCCATTTAATTTAATCCTCACAAGGGAAGACTGAGGCCCGAGGTCCCATGATTATTGGCAGTGTGGCTCCTGAGTCTGTGCTCTCAAACACCACTCCGTGGCATTTCTGTCTTTAGGAGCTTCTGGGTGAATAGAAGAAATATTGAAGCCTAATGTTTTGGGATTCTAGCTTAGTGTTGTATAGTACAAATGGGCAAATACAAATAGAGTGACAACAGTTTAAAAAGAAAAGATTGAATTCCCAAGTGTTGTGCAAGTAAAAATAATAAAATAAAATCTTAAGGTGTTAAAATTCTCATTTCTATGTCATTCTCTTGACTTTATCTTAAAAAACAGCTATCTTGCCCCGGCTTGTGGTTCAGTTGGTTGGAGTGTCATCCCATAGACCGAAAGGCTGCTGAATTGATCCTTGATCAGGGCACATATTTAGATTGCAGGTTCGATCCCCTGGTCGCAGCATGTATGGGAGGCAACTAATCAATGTTTCTTTCTCTCTTTCTCTTTTTCCCTCTTTCCCTTCCTCTCTCTCTAAAAGCAATGGAAAAATGTCTTCAGTGGAGGATAGAAAAATAGCTGTCTTCCTTCAAACCATCAAAAATGGCAATATCTTCATTCCCCAAGGAATTTCTGAAGAAAGCATTGTAATGTACTATGGTAGTCCATTACTACATAGAAGAAGGATTGGTCAAAATCAAAGACAGAAACTAATCATCATAAAATTGGTTCAGTGTGAAATATCCTATATCTACTTCTAATAATTCTGCTACAAGGACAAGAAGTACACATATAACAATAGAAACAACTAGATAATTAGCATTTTAAAGTAGTGTCATTAATTAAAAAATAACTTTAAAGATTCCATGCACAGGTTTTTTCCCTACGTATCTTGGGTGTTTTTTTTTTAATATATCAGATGAGCAGTTAATGGACTGGAGCATTATTCTTCATGAATAACTTTAGAGAAGTCTTGTACAAAAAAGGTTCTATACAAACATGGGAATAAGTACTCAGGCACTGTAGATATACGATTTCTAGTTGTGTGCAATTATTAATTATTTACTGAGAATGACAGGTAAACCAAGCATATTCGACACGATCCCTGTCTAGTGAGCTGAGATTTCAAATTCAACACAGCAATAAATCCCATGGGATCATTTACAAAATGTGTTTAGAGGAAAGCAGGGTTTTTAAAATGCGATAACCAATTAACTTTCTATTACACAGAGAATGCCCATAATTATTTGTGAAAAATGGTTTTTAAAATAGCATTGTAACATTGAAAAAGAAAATGAATTCTAGAAAATCTCACAGGGCAATCGCTGAGATACGTGATAGGAAGGCCCCATGTGCGTCCTCTGCACTCTGTGTTCTCATTTGCAGGAAATTTATAAAATGCTAAACTGCTCCAGTATGAATGGTGTAGAAAAATAAAGTAAAAAAATAGCAGGCACAATTTACTCATTGCCATTTTGAGCCTTACTAATCAAGAATTGCAAAGCATGTGCTCAAAAAGAATGTCTTCTCAAAAACAACAAACAAAAAAAAAAAAGAAGGAAGAGGGAGAAATAGATGAAGCAGTGCAGAGGTGCACACAAGGAAGCTGAGAATGACAAAGTTTAAGCCCAACTTTACTCTGCCATGTGCGTGATTGTTCGCAAGGGGCGAAGGCTTTTCAGTTCAACTGTTTTCTCAATTAGGAAGTTTGTACTAGAATATGAACATTGTAATTCCTACCAAGACTCTTGTGGGAAAGCATTTTCACACATTACATTATTATCACTCTAAAATAAAGTGCTCTAGAGAGGAAGCCAATTTTTTCGATAAGAACAATAGTGACTTTTATCACGCTACCGCCCTTGTGTCTGGTACAGCCCTGATACACAATAGGCGCAACAGCCTTGATCAAGAAGACCCCTGACATGCAGTGAGTGAACTGTGTCCTGCCACCCCCTCCCCACAAAAACGATATGTTTAAGTTCTAACTTTCCACATCTCAGAGTGTGACCTTATGTGGAAATTGGGTCATTGCAGATGTAAGTGGCTAAGAAGCAGTCATAGTTGAGTAGACCAGGCTACTAACCCAACATAACTGGTGTCCTGAGAAACTTGCCGTGTGCAGACAGAGACACAGGGGGAGGCCACATGATGACCAAGGCAGAGACTGAAGTTTCGCGCTGCCAACCACCAACAGCCAGACATTGGCTGCAAATCTCCAGTAACTAAGAATAGGGATGGATTCCACTATGATTTTCAGAGGAGCGTGTACCTACCAACACCTTGATATTGGGCTTTCAGCCTCCAGAACTGTGAGACATCAAATTTCTGTTGTTTTAAGCCACCCAGTTTCTGATACATTTTTACAGGGTCCCTGGGACATGAGGACTTGTGTTACGTAAATTGTATCTCTCTCCCTTCTTAATTCCATTTCTGTTTTTACAGAAGGCATGGTAGAAGGAGTTTCATAAACCTAAGTTTAAATCATGATGTTACTATGTACTAGCTGTCTTAAGCAATTCATTTAACTTATCTGAGTTGTAGGTCTGGAAAATTAGAATAATCATCTGTAAATTTCCTAAGAAAATTAAATGAGATGATTTATCTGAAATGCATAGCACATACTAGGAACTGAGTAAATGTTATTTTCAGTCTCTCCTTCCCCCATATAATGTTGTAATAAAGATTAAATGAAACTAGATACATAAGTGCTTTTTACCATAGTACCACTATATGTTTTGGTAGTCCAAAATCACCCACCACTTGGGCATGCCACAAAAGGCGCCCCCCAGAGCCATCTGAGAGGTCATTGTTGAGACCCTGGAGCCTGAGAGGATGACTTAGGATAGGTTGGAGCTGCAAGGATTCTTGCAGTCAGAATCCTTGCCCTAAGCTGCCAAAGACTCAGTGAAATATAATCCCCTTCAGATCCCTAAAAACTCTCATCAAGCATCAGAGAGGGCAACCTCACATGCGCTCCACAGCACGATTCCTCGAGAACTTGCTCTGAACAAAGGAAGCATTAAACTTGAAAGAGCAAAATCACATCCTGTTGGAAAGAAAGCTGCAAAAAGAGGAAGAACAAAATCACCTATTGGCTATACTTGCTGCTGTAATAAAGACAAGGCAGAACTAGCAGTTGGTACAAAATGCCCCAAAATGGGATCAGCAGTAACTATTGCTGAGCAAGGTCAATACGGAGTTAAGAGAAAAACCAGGATCTGGCCCCTGAGAGATCAGTCGCAAAGCAATCCTCAGAGCACTGCTAGGCCAGCATGTTACATCAGTACCAGGGACTACTGCTCTGCAACCAACAGTGGCAAACTGGTGATGTATGCAGCCGCTATGAAAACGGTATAGAAGTTCCTCAAAAGATTAAAAGGAGAACCGCCATATGATCCAGCAACTCTACTTCTGGGTATTTCTCCAAAGGAAACAAAAACACTAACTCAAAGAGATATCTGTGTTCCTATAGCAAAGACCTAAGCGTCCATTAATGGGTGAATGAATGAAGTATATGTATATATATTAATACATATGCTGAAAAGATGCATTCTAACATATAATTACATATACACATGAATACTAAGATATATATAAACATATGTTAAACAGAAAGGAAAGGCAATTTAAATTTTTAAAAAGAAAGGAAATTCTGTCACTTGTATCAACACGTATTGGCCTTGAGGGCATTACTCTAAGTTAAACAAGTCAGCTAGAAGGACAAAATGCCATACGCTTTCATCTATATGTGGAATCTAAAAAATAAAACAAAACAAAAAAACCCACCAAGCTCATAGATAAAAAGACAGGTTGGTGGGTGCCAGAGTTGGTGGTGAGGGGTGGGAAAAATGGGTGAAAGGGGTCAAAAAGTAGAAACTTCCAATGCCAGAACAAACAACGTCCTGGTGCAGTAACGTGCAGCATGGTGACTGGAGTGAATTATACAATATTGGATATTTGAAAGTTGCTAAGAGAGTAAATCTTAAAAGTTCTCCTCATATGAAAAAATAAACTTCGTGATTATGTATGGTGACAGATGTTGACCAGACATGATTATTTTGCAATATATTCGTATGTTGAATCATCATGTTGTGCAGCTGAAACTTATAATGTTATATGTCCATTACATCTTTGAAAAACTATGGATACATATAAGTTGGATGATTCTCAAAGGCTTTACACTGAGTGAAAAATGCCAGTCTCAAAATGTCATGTACTGCATTTGTATACCAGTCTTGAAAAGATACATTATAGTAACTGATGAAAATCAGTGGTTGCCCAGGGTTCAGGGCAGCGGGGAGACATGACTACAAAGGGGCAGCACAAGGGAGCTTCTAAAGGGGTAGAACTCTCTGTTCCCTAACTGTGTGGGGGCTACAAGAATATAAAGATGTGTGGATATTCATAGAAATGTACATCAAAAAGGGACAACTTTAATGCATGTTAATTTCTAACATAAAGTTTAAAAAAACTGGAGGGTCTCTAGCAGGCCTTGGAAGGGTCCCAGAAGACATAAGGGCTGTCTGATTCTGCTCTCCTGGGACCTTAGCCTACCTCAAATCAGCTTCAGCAACGTGTAAGACGGAGAGCAGAAAAAAAGAAAAGACAAATTGTTTCCACATAAGAAAAAGGCTCGACTAACTTTTGGGAAGAGAGAAAATGAAGGTGAAGAAAATCAGTGAATCTGAGCAAATGCTTCTGAAACTTGAGGAGGCAGTCGTCAGAAACCCAGTCCTAGGATTTCCCTGTTTGAGTGCTTTAAAGCAGAGGAAAAACAATTTTCTCCCTGCACAAAGAAAGAGTTCCTCTGTGCTGAGTCACTCCCTTCCTTAGCCTTCTCAGGAGCTTAGCCAGAGAGGAGAAGCAAAGCCATCAAATGCACTGCTAGCTAGCTGTGCACCCCAAAGCATGTCTCTTGGATCTATTTTCAAGTAAAGAACATTCTTTTCTCACTTGTTATGTAAATGGAAAGATGACACCACGAATAGTCAAATAATTCCAAAAGCATACTTGGATTTGCCCGCCAGTTTTGGAGCGGGCGACTGGGCTGAGGTGTGGTTTCCAGGGCTCAGAAGAGGCTTAGCGGTCCACCTAAGAGGGACTCCTCACTTCAAGGAACATCTGCGGGTGGGCCCCGGCCCCACCCTGCCCTTCTGCGGACGGAATTGTGTAGTGTGGCGGCTCCTACCGAGGAGAGCAGCAACAGCCAAGAAAGGACCAGCTACCGGGGAACTGACCACAGGAAACCATCCCTGCCAGTTCCCGCTTCTCCCCGCCCAGTGCACAGGCCAGGGGAGCTGGAGACCCCGAGCAGGGCAAGGAGGGCGAGCAGCAGAGCAGACCACTCCCCTACCCCTGCAGGCCGGCATCCCCAGGGCGATGAATCAACCCTGAACGGGCAACAGGAGGCAGAACGTTTGAGTTCTCAATCAGATTCGTCCCGATTTAATAACAGAAAGTGAATAGACTGCTGTTCCGGATATCAAGGAACAAAAGAGTGAGTCAACAGAACATGGTTTAAAGTGATGATTGAATAAAAATAAAACCTTTTCATGCTTGCACCCCACAGAGTGCAAAGGCACTTCACTGAACACACAGGCACAGAACCTGACAGAGGAGCTCCTGAATAATGCAGCAGCCAGTCTCCAGTAACAAGGAGCACGCTCCTGCCGCCCAGCTGGACGAGTCAAGGTAGCCAGTGGGAGATGCGGCACGCAGAGGCTGCGAGGAGAGACTGGGATGTGGCGCCATTATTCCCATTGTAATAAGCAGCCTCTGAAGCTACTGCAGGCAGTGTAGTGACTTGACATTTTAAGAAGCCACTTCTGACAGTGGGCTACAGCAAGCACCAGCAGGAAGCCCAGGCGGGAAGGCCGAGCCCAGTTTGCATCACCTCATCCTGGGTTATGCCCCCCAATCTAAGGTCTGTGGAGGGATGTCAAGGACCAAATGTCATCCAGACGAAGAATGGGGCTGCCTTCCTAGGGGTGAAGAACTCTGGGAGGCATGAAAGATTTAGTTACTTTTGAAATAACTTGATGATACTTGAACTCATTTGATTTGTAGAGCAATGTCTGGAGCTCCGCTTGGGAGGCAAATTTCCTCTTGAAAAGCAAAATATACTGAGTTAAGCTCAGGTAAAGAAAAACTGGAATGTGACTCAAGCTATATATTCTCTAGGTCATAAAAGAGTATAGGGGGAAAATAGTTTTTGGAACTCAAATGACCAGAGCTGCCAGTGTTTTACATTCAAACCCTAATTACTAATAAGGAAGATACTTTGGGGAACCTCCTGCCTCCGTGGTTTCAAACAAACATCTCTAGAACCTAACATGGCTGATGAGCAGCTATGTGAAAATGTAGGAATTTGGGGTGTTGCCTGTGTATGTAATTTAAAAAAAAAACAGCTACTACTACTAAGGAGCTGAATGTAGAAAGTTTGAAGAAGAATGAGAAGATGCGGACCGGTATGCAAGAGAGGCTGAAGTAAATTAGCAGAGCTTACAATCAGATAGTGAGCATGAAAGGAAAGAGAAAACTGAGTTACAGCTTTGGAGAAGGAGTGAATGAAGAAATAGCCATGGGATTAGCAGAAGCAGGGAGGATGAGAGAAGAGAAGAGAGGCCAGTCTGATCTTACACACACTGGAGCAAGCTGTCTGCGTGACGTTCTGAAATACTCAGAATTAGGAGGCTGGCGGGAGGACACCCCGCCTTCCCCAGCCATGACCTTCAGTCTGGGAGGTCGGGTTTCTGTGTTTCTTTGCCAGAAGGGGGATCTAAGCCCCAGCTTCAGCACACACAGTGGCTGCAAGGAATAAACAACAACACTATTTTTCACATTGACTGATCTAATTCCCCTGGGGTTGGCAGTACGACCCATGTACATGTGGACCCATAGCCAGGGACTGCAACTGCAGGCACTGTGGCATTTGTGACAAGCAGTAATGAAAATGCCCGATGCCACATGGATAAGGGACTTGGTGCATAAGAAACACGTGTAATTGAACAATCTACCACTGGGTGAACCCAAACCAGCTGAAATCGAGCGAAAGGCGGCCAAGAGCACACCGCTGGAGTCGTTAGGGAGGCACCACCAAGATGGACTCTGGAGCAGCAGAGCCAGAAGGCCAGAGCTAGGAGGGGGGAGGGGAACAAGGACTGAGTGAGCGGGGAATTAAGTATAAGGGGGACGATACTCCTTTAAGCTAACATATTGGGTGACAAGACACAAAAAATATAGCATCACCACTCTAAACACACTTGTTTCCGGGCTTTCCTTTGGGATAGCTTTATTTGGTCAGATAAGTTCTGTTTATTTTTCATGACCAAGGGCACTAACCTCCTAAAGCAGCAGTTTCCCAAGTGTTCTTAGCAACGTGTACTGTTGCCCCCCCCCCCCCCCTTATCTACAGAGGTAGATGCCAAGACCTGGATGCCTGAAACCACAGATGGTACCAAACACTATATACACTATGCTTTTTCTATACATACATACCTATGATGAAGTTTAATTTATAAATTAAGCACAATAAGAGATTGACAGCAATAACGAATAGTAAAATAGAACAATCACAACCATATACTATAATAACAGCTATGTGAATGCAGTTCCTCTCTCTCTCTTCCTCTCATAACCGATCCAACGGCCCAGACAGCCCTGACAGGCACTAGAGGCCAACAGGCAGGGAGCATACGGAACAGGGTGACGCCTGACAAAGGGATGATTCACGTCCTGCGTGGGATGCCACAAGATGACATCATGTTGCTCAGAATGGTGCGCAGTTTCAAATTTATGAATCGTTTATTTCTGGAATTTTCCATTTAATATCTTCAGGCCACCACTGTCTGCAGGTAACTGAAACCATGGAAAGCAAAACCAGAGATAACCACAGCAGGGCGGGAGGCGGGGAGGAGGGCAGGACTACCATCCCAGCATCTCTTAGAGAAAAGGAGAAAAGTGAGCCTGCCAGGGACTGCGTAGTCCACCAAGAGCTGAGCCCAGCTCACCACATTTTAAGAGGTGGTGATGCCAGGTGCTTGAAACCACATGCCAAGCAGTTATGCCGATTAAAACTAGGCAAAGCTGATGTGCACAGAAATAGAAAAGAGTGGTCAGCAGAAAAACTGCACAACAAATGTTTAGTATCATGATAACTTTTAAATGTATGACCAGTAGCCTCTGGTTTTTTATCTGTAAAATAGGAATGATAATGCCTCTCTTAAAGGGCTGTTACAGGAGTTACATGAAAATAAAATTTTGATGTGAGGACCAGTTGAATACATTGAATCTAATGTTAAAAGGAGAATTGTGATGTAGTTAAGCTGCAACTGTTTGTATAACCTGAGCAAATTAACAGCTCTCTGTTAATTTCACCTAAGAAATAGATCTAATAAGGGAATGTTGTTCTGAGGTCTATTTAGGGTTAAATTAGGGAACAGGAGTAACATTCTTACAACAGTGTGAGGCACAGGCACCTGCTCACTGAATGAGAGTTGTCGGTTTCCCTCAGAGAAGTGGCTACAGAAAGCTTCCTCAAACTTCTTTACCTGCCAAATTTACTCACTCTACTTCAGAAAAAAAAATGTGCTTTGCTATATTTGTTTTAATTCCAGGAGTTTTCCAGAATTGTGGAATCATCAGCAAATTTGAACATCAATATCAAGCCATCCAAGGTCTTTTTCCTTCTCAGGACTAGAAAACCAAGCACAAATTGAGTCTAAGTGGGAGAAAAAAACAGCTTTTGGAGTATCGTGCATACTGTATGATGCACTATGTAAATCCTGGAATGTAGCCAGGTCTGACTCTCAGGCAGCATGCCCAGATACATGGCCTTAAGATGTTGAAGTTATTTTCACCAGTTGATAAGTATCAACTTCCTTAAGCCCTCCAGTGACCCCCTTCCTTGACTGTGAGGGCTGCTCCCTTGTGATCTACAGCATAAGGGTTTGCGCACAGTTAAAGGATGATTTTTGAAAACAAACTGCAATCATGACTCCCATGCAGATACAATGCTACCAATGTCAAAGACTGACTTGACTCATTAATTGATGAGAGAACTGGGAAAGCTGTGACAAATCCCCAAGGTCTCAGGAATCAAAAGATCAGACTCTGTAAACATATAAACACATTGAGAACGTTGAAACGAGTCTGCTTAAGGGATGCCTAACTGGTTTCTGCCACAGTGGAGAGGGAAGTCAGTTGTAACTCTAAGGCATACAAACTTTTTGCATGTCTACAGACAAGAATTATTTGCATGATATCAATACTGTACAAGTTAACTTTTATGGAGTTAACTATATCTAGCTCTGGGAGCTATGTTCTAAACAAGGCATGCTTTCCACTGAAGACACCTGGCCATCTCTTGGCACAATTAAAAGTTTTTCACAATGTTTTGGACAATCTTTCCACCTTGATCAAGAAAAATCATTCTTGTAACACTGGCATCATTAGCTTCGGCCTCCTCGCTGGCACAGGTGCAGCAGCAGGCTTTCTAAAGTTCACTGTGAGCAATCACAAAACAGACTTCTGTGGGGAAGTTCCCACTAGGAATTGCAGTTTGGACTTTTTTAAGTTTCTAGTATTTGCCTTCCCAAGGCTAGGAAACCAAGCCCAAAGTCATTTCACCAACTTTCACCTGCAGAACCTATGATTGTGGGTGAATCCCTCGCTGCTCCTTAAGGTCCTAGGCCTTCCAGGAGGTGGCCTTTCTCACCATAGGGCTGGACCCCTTCAGCCAGCTCTCAGGCCAGCCTTCCAGAGGGACTGCTAGGCATTGGCCCCATACAACGGCTCTAAGTCAAAGTAAAATAACTTTTATTTCCTTAAAAGTGACAATCATACTTGATTAAAGGAGAGCTGTTCTTAAGTAAGACATTCCAGGCAAGTCTTTGGTTGTGTGCCTTATTTTTCCAATTATCTCATGGTACAAAGGAAAACAGATTGCTATTAAACGTACATAAATAACTATACTACCCTGAGCAGTGAGAAGGTCTAGAAAGAGTTTCTGATTTCGGGGGAGGTGAGAGGGAAGGGGTTAGTGAGAATCAGCTATCACTTGAAAATGGTGCGTTTTTGTTTACAATTGCCTTGCCAACTAAATTGTTATTGGTTAAAGATAACTTGAGAATGAAAAGAAAGGAGCTTGCTTACACATGTAGAAGAGAGAACATTAAAAAAATCACCAGTATTCTAAACAAATATCCATAATAAAAATTTCCTCATTAGTTCATTCGGTCCTATGTAATTAAATTGTGTTCTGCTAAATCTTGGGTTTGGCGACTCAGAAAGCCATCTGTTTCTCGACTAGAGCGGGTTGGAAAATCCTGACTCAGCCCACTGGCAAGCAATGCCACCAGTACCCGAGGGTCTATTCTTAGAAGAGTCAATAGTTTGAAGCGCTTGGCACACTGTGGTGCTGAGGCAGTCCTTATGTGTCGAAGACACAACTCTGCTTACTCAGGTGAGAATTAGAGTAAAACAAAAACTTTCTGTAGACAAATATGAAATTGGTGGGGTTTTTAAATTACTGATAATTTTCAAACGTGAAAGATTTGATGGGAGTTCACAATAAAGTGACTGATAATGAAGTGTGATGGTTTCTGTGGCATACAAAACAAGATAGTAAAGCCATTCCAAAAACATTTTTTTAGACAAAATGTCTCAGTGTAATGATGAAGTCTATTTTTAAATGTTACATCTGATTTGTAAGTGCATGAATAAAATTTTGATAGAGTCAAAAAATCTTGAGAGTTACAATAATCCTGAGACATTAGATACATAAAGAATATATCAAAAACATTAATAAAGAGATTTAGGAATGCTGGAGTAGGGGTACATAGACATCTGTGTTTTTATGGAACTCTATATGTAAATCCAGTATGAATCTCCAATTTAGAATCACTGTCCTGGAAGTTGTTAGATTCAAATTAATGAAGCTTATTATTAAAAAAGACAAGAGATAAGTGATGGAGAGGATGTGGAGGAAAGGGAACCCTTGAGCACTTGAGTTGATGGGAAAGTTTCATTGGTACTATCACTATGGAAAAGAGTATGGAGGTTTTTCTAAAAATTAAAAATAAAACTATCATGTGATTCAATAATGCTACTTCTGAGAATATACCCATAGGAAGTAAGTCACTGTCTCAAAGAGATATCTGGACTCATGTTTATTGCATCATCATTCACCATAGTTGAGACATGAAAACAACCTAGCTGTTATTGATGGATGAATGAATAAAGAGTATGTGGTACCCAGTCATAAAAAAGGGAAATCCAGCCATTTCCAACATCATGGATGGACCTTTGCGGTATTGTACTAAGTGAAAAATGTTAGAGAAAGGCAAATATTGTCTGATCTTACTATGCATGGAATCCTTAGGCTAAACTCATAGAAACAGTAGAATGGTGGTCGTTGGGGCAGGAGGTAGGGAAATGGTGAAGATGTGGTCAAAAGCTACAAAGTTTCAGTTCTAAGATGAGTAGGTTCTGGGATCTAATATACAGAATGGTGACTGTAGTTAACAATAAACACTGTATCACATGCTTGCGAGTTGCTAAGGGAATAGACCTTAAATGTTTTCAGTACAAAAAATTAGCCATGTGAAGTGATGGATGTGTTAGCTGAACTTACATGGTAGTCATTTTGCCATTAGTACATGTGTCAAATAATCACCTTATATACCTTAAACTTATATAATGTTATATGTCAGTCATATCTCAACAAAGCTAGGGGGAAAAAAGAAGTATGCTTGTTGCAAATAAGCATTAAAATAAAAAGTATGCTAACACTTTACTGTTGTCTAATATTATTGAGCAAACTTTCACCAGGATTCTGATCATTGTACATGTTATGCATGATAATCTTTGTGGAACTTCCCATAACAACATAATATTTGAATGATTTACATGAATAAATTTTATGTATTCAAATGTAACTTAGGGGAATCTTACTGTGCCTTCTGATTTGGTAACCCATTAAACAAACCTAATTATTTCTAGCACCATTTTATAAGAACAAATCATTCATTTTTTCAGAGCTTTTCTGGGAAATCTTAGACAGATTCAGGTGTAAAAGATATCCTAAAAAGTTTTGTTTTCTATATTTAGAAGTTTTTTTCAAAAGCAAAAATCAAAGAACATCATTATAGAACATCATGTGGATGCCTGAGAGAAATAATATTAGATTATTCATTTAATTGAAGTGATAATAAAATATTTAAAAGTAGGTATAAAGTTAACACAACTAAAATGAACCTCAGTTCTTTCACAAGAGAGGAAGCTGTGTTGTTTGTTAGGGTATTTTCTTTAAATAGTCTCAGTGGAAGACCTCCAACAACTATTTAAGGAAAATTTTTAAAAAAGAGAAAAGGAAAAATGATCCTCACACAGATTTAAACACCTTCCAAAGATTTTATTCAGCTCATGTATTAACTAATAATGGAAACAGAAAAAGTGTTCAACCAGTTCAGAGGAGAATTCAAAAGCCAGACAAATATATAAGCCCATCAGATATGTTACAATTAATTTGCTCAATAGGTACAACCCTGGGGGAGAGAAGTCAATTGAATACTCACCAGATAATATTTTTGGCAGTCTATGGACAAGAATTATTTGCATTACTACCAGTCTTCTGCAAGTTAACTTCTTTCTCTGTAGAACTGTAGGATAACTGAAAGATAATGAAAGGCCCAACCTCCACTGAGTCAGACAGCCTAGAAAGTTTGCTGTGCACCAGGCATAATGTTCCATTGAAGGCATCTACTAATCTTTTGGCCCACTGAAGAGTGTTTCACAAGTTCTCCTTCACCCTGACCCAGCAGGGGGCCCTATTCCATCAGCTTGCCAGGCTTGTTAATAGTTACCATCACATGTTAAATATTTTGATGATCATTCCTGCACACAGCAGAGACAACAGTGTCTGGCCTTGATAAGTTCCTAGTCCAAGGGTAAAGACACACCGGTAAACAGAGTAGAGATAAGCACAATGTACTTGCAGGAGGAGGCACTTACACCAAACTTCAAGGTCAGGAGAGGCTCTCAGAAGAGAGACAACAGCAAAGAGATAGGGAAGGGTGGGCATGAAGGGACCAAGAGGAAAGCAAGGGGCTCTGGTGGAAGAAACAGCATGAGCCATGGCTAGACACAAATTAGACCATTGTGAAATTCAAGAAATGGCAAGTTCATTTAGGCTTTGGAAAGGAAACAAATGTTTCTATCATCCTTTACTTGGCTTGGGGAAAAAACCCTGGGTAACAGTAGTATCCTCACTGTTTTAGTGGATTTTAAGAAAAATGCATAGTGAACATACAACAGGCAAAGTATGAGGAGGGTGTTGTAAATAATTCTCAGCCAATTCTAAAAATGGCTCACAGCCACTCTCAATATTGCTTAGGAATTATTTATAATGCCTGATATAACATTCTGTGATAACATAAGCACACACAATGGAGGGTTTGTTAAACTTTAATCCCAAATTAAAAGCTAGGCAGAGAAGGCCAAGACCAGAAGAGGCAAAGGCTTTTTTCATCAGGAGCATCTTGACCAAGTAAAAGTTAGAAAAGACCCTCAAAACTCTAAAAATTAAAAATTACCATTTTCCAAAATTGGTACCTTCTTCAGTTGAAGGAAGGCTATCATTTCTTGTGAGTGGTTGTCATATTCAACATAGTGCTAGACTTTTAGCCTCGTTGAGTAGGGCTATTGGTCTAAGTGCCACTTGTTGGCATATGTGTCCCCAGCCTCTCCTAACTTTAAAATCACATCTGGGGAAGCAAGGCAGTAGCCAGAGCTGCCAGGTGGCTTTCACAGTAAAGATTCTTCATGAAAACAGCAGTTACCATTCATTTACCATGCACCAGAGAGTTTAAAAGCATTACTTGTTTAATCTTAACACAACTGACCCTAAGTAAGTTATCACACCCATTTCACCAATGAATGTAAGAATAAGGGAGATTAAGTAACTAGCCTACATTTTCCATACATTACAATGTATGAAATGCCAGTAGAGGAGCTCAGATTCTAATTCACATTTATCAGTCGTCACACCCATAGTCTTAAAAATATAGAAGCTCTAGGGAAAAATGGAGCTCCTCCAAGGACTTTAAATCATGACATTTATTAATAGTGTCTGAGTTTTTAAAAAGGGTCTTTGTTATGTGCCAGGTAGGCTTCTGGACCTGAACCAGGCCTGTCTTTCACATTTGTAGGGCCCTGGACAAGAATACAAATGAAAGTCCACACACCATGTATCTAAATATTAAAAGCAGTAAATCACTCTTACAAGCTGTTAAATAAAATATGTTCTATATGCCTGCCTTGATAAAGATACTTTGTAACGACTAGAAGGCCAGGTTTCAAATTTAGAATCCCTCAGCCCATAGCATCCTGCCTCTCCCCGGCCTGCCTCCACTCACACTCTTCTAAGCCCTGGCTCTGTCCACACCGCAGGGGGCCTGGCATACATATACTGTTCTCCCCATCCCATCTGTCTAAGCTCCACCCACAACCCCCACACAGCTGTCCCTTGGCTACTGGTGCTGTGGGCCGCCTCCAGAATATAAATTTAGGGAAAAGGTCTGCACCGATCCTGAAAGTAAGCTCAGGTCCCTTTGGGTAGGGGATTATGGCGATTCAAGCATAGTCTAGAACACATTATTCGCAGTATGGTTGTTGAACCTTTGCTGGTCCTTGAACTGCTACAGTCTGCACCAAGTGCAGATGGTGAGAGCAAGCAGTTTTGTGTCGGAGATTGCTGCAATATCCAAGAGCAGGACTTTGTGTTGTAGAGAGGTATTGGTCAGCAACAAACAGGAAGTTCAAAAGGTGGGAGAGTGTCTTACATCTTACACTAAGATGGAGAGAAGAGCTCTGTCTCTGTCTAGAATGGGGAGGAAGGGTGGGACTTGGACTCATCCCGTGGCCCACAGATTCATTGTCTGTGCAGAGGAGTGCATGAGGAGTGCCCGAGCAAGCCCTCTAGAGCAATGTTCTTCAACTAGCATGCCACAAGAATTTTTAAAACATGCAGTACCTGACTATTTAGTCAGGGGCACTGATCTCTTTTCCCTTAGACTATCAAATTAAAAAAAATGACAACAACCAACACAACAATTGTTGTCTGGTGTGAATGAATCAAAATTACACTTAATGCACCTATACTATACCTATTATATTTTCAACCAGATTGGCAAAACACATATTTTTGGTGTGCCATGGTATTTTAGTAATTAGTTTCTGTGCCATGAGGCTGAAAATCTCTGCTCTAAAGCAGGGGCTTCTTAAAATGTACTTCTCTTACCCAGGTCTGAGGCAGCTCTGACAATAACACCTTTTCTGGGTTTTTTTAAATCTTACTTTAAGCATCTGCACGTGTTTAGGGCCTTGCTCTCTGAAGAAGCTGCTAGAGCTGTGAAAGCAAGCTCTGCTGTCAAGGGTGTGGGATTTGGAGAGCCCACATGACAACACACGGATGCACAGCTGGTAAGTGACTAAGGGAAACGGCTGAGCCTGGAGGATTCCTGCTACCGTCAGTCTACTGATCAGCTCCCACAGGAAAAACCCAACTGTGGGGTGAAACCTTTGCTCCCCTATCATATCATCGGTCTGCAGCTTAGACCCCTTGATCTTTCACAGCCCTAGTCACGTGGTAGACCGCCTTGAAGGAAGAACAAGGAGGCTGGAAAGCACATACAAAGCCCCATACAGACCCTTGCATGACCACTCCCTCAAACATTAACCCCTCAAGACAATGAGGTTCTGACCTGCCTCAGAGATAGAGGTTCTGTCAAACTAGAGATCACATCTAGGCCTCAGCTGTGTTTCAGGTCCAGGCCCAGAAAAGCAGCAAGGCCAGGTGGGGCAATGCCTTGGCTGACATCAGGACCAGATGCGATGATGACTAATGACCCCCTACCCTCGTGTCAACCAATCAATAGAGACCACTACCCTAAACAGACTCACCTGGAAAGCTGATGAATATTCCACTGAGATCCTCCCCTGGGACCTCCTTTAAGAGCCCCACCTTTAGAGAGTGTATAAAAACCCTCAGGATGGAGGACCCAGTGCTCAAGTGCACGCTGGCACTCACTCTCTCACTCTCTCTCGAGCACACCCACTCCTTCCCCACCCGCTTATTTTCCCAGCTCAGTTGCTCTCTCTCTCATTCTCTCTGTCTCTTTGGAGCAGGCCTGAGTATTTTCCCCTCTCTTTTTCCCAGGTGCATTCTCCCTGCTTTTCTTTTTCTTAAGCTCCAAGGGCTCTTCTTTTGCCGCTGTAACTTGTTTCCTCAGCCCATGCAGCCCAGTTGGGTCACTTCTTCCATGGCTCACTTCTACCTCTGTAACTTTCTAAATAAACTTTCACTTGCATTGCAGTCTTGGCTCTGAGCTCTTCCTCAGCCAGCATTCAAGTACTGAGGTTGCCAGTAACATTCTGGTGCTGTTTTTCTGTGAACAAAATGACTTGGGTAAGGAATAAGATTAGCTTCTATGATTTTTTTCTCATCATAATTCTATTTGTTCTACCTTCTCTTTTTACCTGCTCCACCCTTTCTGTATCCCCTGGTGTAGGTATATACCTACACCAATAAGCCAACAAGTAAAAGTTATAGCAGTTCCTTTTTAAACCATTATATTTAACTATTTTAAAAATATTTTAGTTATTTATTCTTAGAGAGAGGGAAAAGGAGAAAGGAAGAGAGGGAGAGAAATATTAATGTGTGAGAGAAACATCAATCAGTTGCCTCTTGCTTGTGACCCGACCAGGGACCTGGCCTGCAACTGAGGCATGTGCCCTGATGGGGAACTGAACCACAACCTTTCGCTTTGGGACAATGCTCAACCAACTGAGTTATGCCAGTCAGGGCTATAGTTAACTATTAATAAATAATTTAGCAAATGCCTGCTTCTGATACAGACCATTTAATAAAAGGCTCTACTTCTAAAGAAATAAATGCCTAGCTCCAGTTAACTTATTTATATAAAATATCAGGTATTTGGTTTCCATACATTTTCTAGAAACTTTCTATTAGAACTCAAAATATGATGGTTCACATTTTATATAGACAAGCAGCAAAGGAGGCAAAGTGCAAGGAGAAAATTCCCAGCACCTTCCTTAAAGAGAGTGTTTCTCAATCTCTTCCACAACACACACATTTCTGACAAAGTGATCTCCTTTCTTTCGAAGCCAGGGTTTTGTTCAGCAGCCAAGGTCACTATCAACTTTACAGGAAGGTTAAATAAAAGACTGTAAGCCAACAGGAGTTTTCAATATCACACTTAAACTTACATAGATAGTGTTCACTAACACAATTACTGTAGTGAAATACAAGCCCCTTAAGTACATACATGATTTTAACCCTGGAATAGTGTGTCAACAATAACACTTTCTGATAAAACAGTGACTTAATCCCTAGGGGCACAAAATGACTTAGGTCTGTTTTCTTAAGCCTTTCTTGGTGCTCACTTACTTTAGGCGAGTATCTTTTACTTTCCCTAGGCAAGTGACTATCAACTTTAGTGTACATAAAAATTAGACAAATTTTAGAATGCATATCCCAAGGCCACGTTCCTAGTGACTGTGATTCAGTAGGCCTGAGACCTGCCAGGAATTTGCATTTTTAACAGGCGTTCCAGGTGAGTCCACAGCAGTCGTTCCATGGAACAGCCTTCAGGAGACACTGCATCCAAACCATGAATGTTTTAGGTACTGAATGGATCAAACAGTGCTAACTAGCAGTTCAAGCTCATGTCATTTTGATGAGCAAGGTTTCAGGGTGGGGGAAAGTAAACTGTCACAGATTGATTCACCAACCAATAAATATTATGTAGATTGACTGAATAATAATATAGCTAAAATTGCCAAAGTAAATTCAGATCCTTAGTCTCTCGTATAAAACTTTGTTAATTACAGTTACCAACATTTAGAAATAAAGTATGAAGATGACACTATGTTATTTCAACCATTTTGTTTAACAGACTTGCTCAAGGAATATTTAATTATATGAGGGAAAGTATCTACTATTTGATATTTAATTAGATATTGTGAAGTTACATGTAAACTTATAAATTTCTATCTACAGGAAAGATAATCCCCAAAGTCCAGAGGTGTGTAGCCTTGTAAGGCAGTAACCACGTTTGCAACTATGAGCACATTGATTCCATTATTCTTTGATCTGACTGACTACATGTAAATCTCCATTTCTCAAATTCTCTTATGAGCGCATCTTACTATCTTACTGGTTCCTTCATTAAGCCATGGGTTAAAAAAGAGCATTGCCATGTAATCATTTTAAATGGATTTGTTTGGGAGTCATGCTTTTGAATTTTTTGAGAATCGTGCTTTGGCAGTTATGGAAGTTCTTTCTACTGAGATGCTCAAATGCACTTACCTGCCAAAACTGATTAAACCATGTTGGTCAAGAAGTACAATTTCTTGCGCTGTTTAAGCCCAAGCACACATTTCCTTGGCCTCAGAGTGAATCTCAAGCAGCGGGAGATTCTTGTTGACTCTCTATTTCTCTCTGTTTTCTGCCTGTTTTTGTTTTGTTTTCAGATCGTGGTCACATTTGGTTTTGCCTGTAGCTTGTGCACAGTCAGTACATTATTTGCCATTAGTGGCAGGAAAGGTGATCAGGATTTATGCTTCAACAGTGTGGTTATCTCTGTCAAAGTGATGGGCATCTGCTCTGCATTTTTTTTCTGTCTTTTTACGTGCTCATATCGAGTAAGAAAATATTTTCTACACGTTAAGAAGCAAAACAGCTTTTAGATATAGAAACTGATGCATTGTGTTTCTCTTTTTACTTTGACCTGTAGCTCAGATAGTATAAGTAGGTATCTGTGTGCCTATAATTGAGAAAAGCCTTGACCCCTCACTGTGTAAATTTGAAATACTGTTGTATCTCTAAAGGGTGTTAATAAATTAGAGGCCAAAAGTGTCAGAACATCAGGACTCTGTTTTGTGTTGATTTATAGAGATCAATAAATGCCTACATAAGTGAACATTCCTTAAATTTCCCCAGAAAATAAGCTAAATTTTAAATATAATATCCTTTTAAGAAAAAACAAAGAAACTACTGCCCAGAAGCATCTTTATTCAAGAATCCAAACTCACATGAACCATTAGATAAACGAGACCAGTTGGACAGTTTTGGTTAAAAAAGCAGCAATATGCCTTTCCTGTGATTGTACCTGAGTTCAGTACATGTAAGAACACATTTTATTTTTTAAATATTTGATTTGTTTTCATGAACTTCCCAAACTTCTTATACTTGGCTTATTGATCAAGTAAGCTAACACTACTACTACATTATTTTTAGCATTATGAAAAATGTAAAATTATGTTTGACTGAAATGAATTATAATTCTGATAAGCTTTTTGATTTAAACAGTAATTATGTTCTGTATATTCTCAGCTTAAACATAATATCCTAGATCCTTAGTTAACTAAAAATCTTGGACTAATTTTACATACAGTTAATATTAGATAATTTTCAGATATCTGGATAATTTCTAAGTAAAACAGAATACTGAAACCCATGCACAGGTTTAATTTATGTGCCTTAACTTCTTTAATACACCATAATTTTGGATCATGTTATTAAATGTACTTCATTCTTGCCACTTCGAGAATGTATAAAACTGATGTGTGGGTATAGGAACTGAGTTTGACTAGTTTGTTTTTTAAACTGCTTGTGTGACAGACAATTCTTAATTACCTACCTTTCAGCAAAATAGAAATTAATTTGGTAAAAGTTGTATTTATTATGGATAATTGGGATTATACCAGGAGCATGAGCAGCAGAGAAATATAACTATGTGTGCAACATAATAGGATATGATTTTGTTTTTGCAGGAAAATAAGACTACTGTCAGACACTCCTTAATGACAGGAATGTGTTGTGAGAAATGCATGATTAGGCAATTTGGTCACTGTGTGCATATCATACAATGCACTTACACAAACCTAAATGGTATAGCCTACATACACCTGAGCTATAGGATATAGCCTATTGCTCCTTGGCTACAAGCCTGCAAAGCATGTTACTGAACAAAACAACATGAGATTAAATCAAGCATAAGAGAAAATGATGCAATTAAGGGAAGCAGTAAACAAGATGTATGAGGCTGCTGCCAGCATACCATGGCATACAGTTTTAGAGCAAAGTTTTTATATAAGTAGGAAGAGTGTAGTATGAAATAACTATAGAGGTAGAGTATGGAACATACATAAACCAACAAGATAGTTGTTTAGTATCATTATGGAGTATTATGTGCTGTACATAATTGTATGTGCTGCACTTTTATAGGACTGGCAGTGCAGTAGGTTTGTTTACACCAGCATCACCACTAACATGTGAGTGGTGCATTGCACCGGGACACATGGCCCTGACATTATGACACATTAGGAATTCCCAGCTCCATTGTAATCCTATCACCACCACCAGAGATTCAGCCCCTCATTGACCAGGGTGCCATGATGCACTGAGTGATGATAGTATTGTTGTAAAGGAGAGAGTCAGCTTGTTCAGAATACAGAAGAATATAATGGAGAACAGAACTGGAGTTTGGATAACAAGCTGTGGGCATTTATTTACCTGGGTTTGTTATATATGAGTATGAAAAAGAGTAATGAAGTATGTTGAGATTTACAAAGTTTACTTAGTTCTGATGAGCTTACTCATAGGTTAATGTTTAAAAGAGCTTGAGAACACTTTACTGCCAAATATTGTATTAAGACAAACTAGAACTTGACCTTCTCTCTATTAAAATGACAACTAATCTTGAAATATTTCATTTTAATAATGGCTAATAAGTGGTTGCTCTTCACCTCTGTATAATCTGTCTAAATAGGATTCCAGAAGCTTTTTGATAAACGAGGAAACCAGGAACATTTTCTGTGTTTTATGTTGTTTTATCATGTCCTTAATTATTATTTTCAAAAAAAGGCAAAGTTTACTCACTGGTGAAAGTCCAAGGTCAGAGGTTGGATTCTGCATGAGCAGATATCGAGTCATTTGGACCTGCAGGGACTGACATGTGTGAAGGGGCAGGGAGGACACAGAGTGAAACAATGGTGGAAGTCAAGTAGTATTGCTGGTCCCACCACGCTTTGGCCAACCCCATAGGCAGATCTGGGACATACAGGGCTCGTCAGAGTATCTAGAGTTGGGTCAAAATGGTCCAACGTTTATACCTGGGATCATTGCATATAGGCCCCCCTGGAAAAATAGTGTGCTTAGACAAGACAGTTCTCTGTAGCAAAATCTCGAGTGAGCTAAGAGCTTGAGGCTGCATGTTGAGAGTTGGGCAACAAACCCATCTATGCCCAGGAACCTGGGCAGCTCATCTGCATGTCCACCACATTCCCCTGCTGCCATAGTACCATCTACTATGCTCGTTCAAAACATTGTATTGTTACCTTGACTCGGTAGGTAGCCAAATATTTTATCCCAGGAATCCATGGATCCTATATTAATTAGGTGAAAAATCCCTTTTAACAACTCTTGATTTTGCCTTCTGAAGATCAGAACCTACATTAAAAATATTTTAAATATATATATATATATATATTTAATCTACAACTTTAAAATTTCCCATTTGGCCTCTGGATAATAACAAATATGTCTTTTTACCTTAAAAATGATAAGGGTGTGTTGGATATACTCCATATATCTCAATTAGCTCAACACTCATGTAAGTTGTCCTATCACAGAATAAATGCATATAGGTTAAATATTATGAATAAAATTATCTCAGAGGTTATACCCTTTATAACAGTGTTTGTCAGAGTGTGGTTCCCAGATCAGCAGCATCAGCATTACCTGGGGCCTTGTTAGAAATGCAAATTCTATAATCCTGTTTTAGGCTTACTGAATGAGAAATTCTAACATGGGGCCCAGCAATCCGACTTTTAAATAATCCCTCCATGTGATACTTGAGCCTGGTAAGACTTAGAAACTGTTGCCTTAAAAAACCGATTGAAAGGCCCTAGAAATTTGTCAGTGTTCTCCATGTCTGTTACATATTCTTACCCTCAGGAGAAACACTGGTCAAATTCTCATGAAAGATTTTCTTGTATTTTATTGTAGTAGAGAATTTTACGTTCCCATATTTTTATATTATTGGTTACTGGAATACATTAATCACAGCATTTAGCCTCATCTAAGAAGTTTCTGCCCTACCCTGATGCTTGCCTGAAGACTCTGCCATAAACTGCAGCTGGGAATTTCTGTCTTCAACAAAGGTAGTTTCGGCAACACATAGAAAGGCCTATGCCAGAGGTTTCAAGGCAAAGGCTCCGTCAAAGGTCAAGCTATGAAACCTAAAAATTACATCACTCAACCACTGATTTTCAACCTTTTTCATTTCATGGTACAATAAACTGAATACTAAAATTCTGTAGCATACCAAAAAATATATTATATTTTTCCTGATATGACAAAAATTAGGTATAATTTGGATTCATTTACATCAAATGGCTGTTGTGTTGGTTGTGCCATTTTTTTTATTGGACAATAAAAGGGAGCAGAGGTCAATGTGTGGAGGATACTGGCCAGCAGCACCCATCCCTGCTGCGGATGCTCGTGGAAACACGAGAAAAACATACACAGGGACAACCGAGTCCTGTGGGGAAATAGGGACAAAACAGCCACTCTCTCTAGTGGAGAGCACTCCAAGTCCCCGCCTGAGTGGGCTTTTATTAAGAAAACAGACACAGTTTGTGGATTACAGTCTGGCAGGGAAGATCAAAAGGAATAGGTAGTTTTCAAAGGGTATGACAGAACTCCTGCTGGGATTCTGGGCAGAGTTTGGGGTTTATCACTTAAAAAGACTACAGGACCTAAAAGGCTAGTCTTGTTTCCTGCCCATGCCTTCATATTCTAATTCAATAGCATCCTCCAGCAAGCAGATCTCACAGGATCTTGCATATTCTATGTCCCAGGCCTGATTATCCCGGGGGGTCCACCGATTCTGGTCTGGGCTGCACTGCCCCTGTTATTTCCTCAGGCCTGAGTCAGGCAGAAGAGACAAAGGCAGCCAGGAGACTTGGATTTCTCACAACTAAGAACAAGGACTCGGGCTTTGACAAAATGAAGGGGGCAGGGGTTGATGTCCATCACCCCACAGCCCTGCAAGTCCTTCCCTGAGGCCTCCACGTGATCATGCCTGTCTTAGGCAATTCCCTCCTTGGGAAATCTTACCCGTCATTGGCTAACTGATCAAGCATTGGAGGCCAACACAGAACAGGCAGCGTTCCCGCCAAGGAAATAAGTTTTGTCTCCTTAGTGGCTCCTGGTCCGGGGGTCTCTCACTCAGCCTTAGCCATGGGGGGTTACAGCTTCCTGAGACCAGGCAGGGCAGACCCCAACAGTTAATGTCCTTAACTAAATAGTCAAGTATTGCATTTTCAAACAATTCTTGCAGCACACTGGTTGAAAATGGCTGACTTCAACAACTGATTATTCCTGAAGACAGAGGCAGGGTTTGCAAAACACTTTTTGCTGCAGAGTAGATAATTTCATGAAATTAAAATAAAATTAATTATATCAGACTAAATGAAATAATGAGAGAAATTGAATTGTAGTTACTTATTTTGGAATATATTTAGGATTATTTTTAGTGTTCTATTTTTAAATCAGCATCTGAGAATGTTCTTTAAAAAAAATCTGCCTCTAACTTTCAAATTAGTAGACCATGCTTCCACAGATTGAAATGAAACATTCAGTAAATGATATTTTATTGTTATTAACTCCTCAGAATTCAAATGATTTTATGGAATCTATTTACTTTAAACAAAAATGTTTATTTGCTCAATTTTAATGAAAATATGGTATTTGCATTTATCCAGTGAGAGTCTGCCTTCCTTTTTACTAGAGTATAATTTTATAAATTAATTGTACAACCACGACTATATCGAGGGTGTCATATTTGAAAATAATTTATATTTGATATGGTATAACAAGCTCACCACTAAAGAATAAAAATGACACTCCATGTGTGGAGCCAATGTCTACTGATCCATTGGAGGAAGATGGGTCTGGGCCTGTTTCATTGCTCAGAAGGTGTCAGCTTCACAGTGATGGGGACGGTTGTTTCTTGGTAGTCAGAGCCTTACAAGTACTGAGAATGCCTTTGACATAGTGTTTCAACCTGATGATTAGTGAAATTTCATGAAGAGAGATTCTTGGTCTTGTTTTTTTTACACTAAAGATAGAAGAGCATATAATAGAGGCCTTTAAAAGTCCAAGCCAAGATCCTTTAGAAAATATCCACATAGAATTTCGTTTTCTCATTTTAGTTCGCACAATACTGTATGCTTGAACTGGCTTATATGTGTTAATTTTCTCCTTTTGTTGCTCCTATGCAAATAAGGCTAGTCTTTTTTGCTGTTGTTATCAATAATAAACTTTGGAAATTATTTATGGTCATAGTAGGGGTGGGGGGAAGTTGAGAAAGATTACCCAAGTCTTGGAAATAAAGCTTAAAAATAAGTGCACATCCTTTCAGTGTTGTTGTTTAAGCAGTATCTAAATATCTAGGAGAATGGACCCATATTTGATTTTGTTATTGAATAGTTTACATGGGGGTCCAGCTACTTTGAAATTATATAATTTGTAGATTCTTGTTGACTGAAAAAGAAAATGGTTCTTTACTGTGTAAGCCATGAACCACTTTTTATATTTATTCATATAAATTTACTTTAACTTCTCTGACTGCCTCACTAAACAAATCAGTATTTCTTAAATTCCCCTTTGTACCAGCTTTGTCATCTTACTGGTTTCCTCAATCAATGAATTAAATAAAATCTTTGAAGTGTTCATTTTACATTTGTATGAGTTACATTTAATTTTTTTACTTTTTTGAAAACTTGGCTTTCATACTTGGGACCAGATATGTTTTAGTATTTAGAAGTCATCAGATTTTAGAAACTGCAGAGAGATATATTTTATACAATATATATTTTTATTTTATTATAAATAACTCCCAGCAGCATCTGGGACAATACCCCATAAGTAAATACCTTAATGTTTCTTCAGTGAAACATATAAATATTTATACTCAGTGAGATGAGAAACAAGATTATAAATAGCCTCATGTCATTTCAGGTTTGGTTTTACCACTGAATGAGCTCAGAACAGGTCGGGATGCTACCAAGTGAATTATGAAAAATTTGTCAGTTTTCAGCACTTGTCGGATTTTGGTAGGCAATTAAGGGATTGTGAACCTATAATTTCTATTACCTTCTCAAACTACATTTACTCAGTTACAGGGACTCATGTCAAAGATAATAAGAAAAAAGGAAGTGTGAACCCTCAGAATCCATTTATAATTTAATATCCTAGAATGCAATCTGGTGTGAATTATTTCTTTGAGGAGAGTAATAGAGTCAGAAAATGGAAGAATCTTAAAATAATGGCTAACTCTCCACAACACGGGTTTAGAAAGACTATATAATTAAAGGCCCAAGCAAGCAAATAAAAAGCAGCAAACACAACTGAAGATGAGAGGTATAAATAAAACTTTCTAAAGTTGGAAATGAATAACTTTTCTTATAATAATGTTTCACATCAAATATATAACAAATATATAGCAAATGTTTCTCAGTCTTTCAATTAGTAGAATACCTAAAAGCAACACATTCAAAGAAGCTAAATGCCGGTATATTAATAGCAAGATTGAAAATGACTGTGTCAAGGTGTGAGAAATGTACTTTTCAATGATTAAGGATGATCTCAACATTGGGGATAAAAATTAGAAGCTAAGTTAAAATATGGATAAGTTTAGGAAAATGAAAACAGAGGAAGGCAAGAGAAAGTTTTATTGCAAAGAAAATTCTCTTGTATCTTATATCTTATACATTTTTCATAACTTTTAGGTATATTTGGAATATCGATGACTTTAATTTGAATTTCAAACCACTGAAGTTCCTTAACTTTCTTCCTAGAAAACAATTCTCTCCCTCTCTCTCTTTTTTTTGGAAAAGATTAAGAGAAGGGGAGAGATTTCTGGCTTTGTTCTTCCTTCCCCTAACACCCATTTACCGAAAGCACAAAATAGTGCAGAGAGAAAAGGGAAGGAGATGAGGACGGGAGTTCTGGTTGAGCGGGAGATCTGGGGTCACCCGTGGATGAAGGGACTGCCTGAGTACCTCTAGTGGAAATGATCTCCATTAGTTGTCTGCAGACTTACCCACACAGCTGCATGTCCTGGACCCATATGAACTGGGACTGAAAGTTTGGTATTTTGTACCCAGCTATTGAACCTTCCGCCAGAGTGCAGCCCTTTCTTTGCTCTCTGTCTTTGGGGCCAACGCACTCATCTTTCTCATACTCTGGGCAGCCTGCCTTGCTCTATGGGCCCTACTGAGTAACACAGGCAATTTTCTTCGGGCGCCATCTCAGCCTCCAAGGGAGGCTTAACATGCTTAGGTGACCCTCCTCTGCTACATCCCAAGGATTTGCAGAGATAAACTTACATCTATCTGTATATCATCTATCTATACATGTATAGTCTATCTAAAGATGTATTCTAACACAAATATGTTCCCAATGTATAATCTTCACATGTAACAATCCACACTCATAAATTCTCTTCCAAGAACTGAAACAGGATTTGATTGGATTCAAAATGTGAATAGAAAGGTTCTTTGCTGATTCAAGAGTCTTCTGAAAAACAATCCCTCTCAAAACTTGTCCCATCAAATAAATGACATCCTGAATCATCGTTTTTAACAATAGGGAATATTTATTGAATGCTTAATAAATCATTTACTACTTAAAAAACAGACACAAAATCTTTCAACACTATGTTGAAAAACATTTATAAGCTATTAATAATAAGTTTTCATATGTGTTAATCTAGCAGTTAGCTGTTTTTTATGTTTTACAATTTAAGTTTCCTCTAGAAATAGAATAAAAGGTCTGTGGTTTTAATTTATACTTTCTATTTCATACAAGTAAACATTTACTATATTTAAAATACCTTATTCTCCTGTCTTTAAAATAGGAATTTGCCTATGATCTTCCTCCCTTCCTTCCCCATACTCAATTTTTCTGTACACTGTTCATGTATCAGTCTTCTGCAATAAACACAACCCTTAGTGTTATCTCCCTTGTGTATTTTTCATCAACACTACAAGGTTTAGCATGTAGTTATTTTATTACATGAGTTAATTACCAACTAAATTGTAAATGTAACCCCCAACTGGGCAGTAGATATTTTAAAAGGCTGGGGATGGAAAGTAAATAAGGGAAGGAAGTAAAATAATGCTTGCCCAAATAACATAAAAAGCCAGTGATTTCACATAGCAAAGGAGAAGGTCAAGGCCTATCAGCTGGGAGTGTGTCCTCAGTTGTCCCAGAATCAGATGAATTCTATGCTTCCCACAACTGCAGCACACACACAAAGGCAGAATGGAGACCAAATAATGGCAGCATCCTAATCATGTAGAAATATAGTCCAAGGCAGTACACATTCTAGGAGAATCTAACTTCTTGGGTTCAAGTCCCATGAATGTATGCATGTTTGGAGAAGAATAGGGATCACTGGAACTACCAAATGCCAACTTTGTACTTCAAGTATGAATTTCAGAATCTTTAGCCTAAAGAGTCTAAGAAAACTATACAATTGGAATAGAGTCTGAGTTTGGGGAACTGCTGTTTCAATGCAAATGTCATGCATGCAGAAGAGCAGAGACCCTTGAAGAAGAGGGTAACCTCCTGGATCCAGCTGGGTGAACAGGGGCATCCAGGCTGGTCTTGGGCTTTATGAGGCCAATCAACTCACTGGAAGAAGCAGAGAAGTTAGTATACAGCCCTGAGGCATGCTTTCTAGGAGTAAGGCAGGTCCTTGAATAATGTCGTTTCGTTCAACATTTTCTCTTTGTAACATTGAGGAGTTGCCATAGGAACATAACTCTGTTTATATCAATGAGCCTATCAGAAAATTGGTTCCATTATACTTAAAATTGCAGAACCTACCAACAGCATTAAGGGGGTACATACTGTAATCACTATGTTTTCATAAGACAAGTGGCAGGTACAAATGTGACACGCAGATACCAACATTCCATGGCTCCACACTAATGTAATCCAGTCTCGGTAGCACCACTCCTCTCTTGGCCGTCTCCTTCTATTCTATTTGGAAATCGCCAAGAGTTTTTCCCTGGAACTCCAAAAAATTTCACTCTTGATCTCCTCCTCCTAAGCCTTAGCTGCCTGCTCTCCCCTTGGAATGACCTGCTGGCAGGCACAGCCTGTCTTTGCCCAAATGCTGCCCCAACCCTTCAGCTGTCTCTGCACCTTCAGAAGGCCAAAGCTGACAGTGGTCCATGGCCAAATGTTTATTCTACTTCCCATGCAATAGGAGCTATTGTCCACACCTCTGCAGCAACTCTGCTCATTGCCTAGGCCTTCAGATAGCTCTCTACTCAGTTTGCCACTGCATGGGTGTGGTGGATTGCCTGTAAAAATGATGCCATCTCTCCACACTTCCCTTCCTTCCTTCATGACATTTTCATTAAGAGGTGACTGTAAGCTGGCCTTGCTATTTGCTTTGGCAAACAGAGTGGAGCAGAGGTGGTATGTGCCTTACCTACTCTGGCCTCTCAGACCTCTCCAGTCACCATGAGAAACAGCCCAGATAGCCTACTGGAGGCTGAAAGAAGGTATGGACCTGTCATCCCTGTCAGCTCAGGTGACAGCCAGCCAACTCCCAGAAACAGGGCTGCCAACCTGGCCTGCAGCTCCCCAAAGATGCATGTGGTAGTCCAGAACCGCCCAGCTGGGGCCAGCCTAAATTGCTGGCCTACAGAGTCATGAGTCATAACTGGTTGTTATCTTAAGCCATTAAATTCAGGGGTAGTTTGTTACACAGTAACAAGTAATTAACACAATACTCTAGCCATGACAAATTGTACACATAGCAGTTAACTCTCTAGATTAGTTAACTCTACATATTTGAATATCCTATGCTATTTCACAGCACACATTAGAATATTAAAATGTTCCATTACACTACTGCATTAAATTATATATTATTATCCTATTGCATTATACTGAATTACATTACATTATTATGTGTCCCTCTTTTTCAGGGTGCACAGTTATTTCAGTGGAGCTATATCAGTGCTGGCGATGACCAGGAAAGGAGAACATTACACCTCAGTTCACACTCTACCCAGAAAATCTGTTCCATCCTGAACCAGGGCTTGCTGCTCAGTCTGGTCTACCTTGCTATAAATTTCATCCTCCCTCATGATTTCCCCCAGTCGCTTCTCAGTCTGGCTTCCACTAAGATTCCAGTACTTTTAGACATATCTGTATATACTTCTATCCTTTTGGATGCCTATAGATGGAAGCACCTAAAATTGGCTGTCTTAAAAAGTGAGAAATTTTATTTTCTCACATACTGAGAAATCCAGATGTAGACAGTTTCATGTTTTCTTAATTCAGCAGCTCCACGATCTCACCAAGTATTCATCTTTCTTCCCAGCTGTTTCAGACTTCGGCCTCATCCTCAGATGAGCTCTCTCCTGGGCACAAAATTGTTGCCACGATTGTAGACATCAGATCTAGACATGACACATCTCTTCCTACATGTGTCTTTTTTAAGAGCTTGAAGACTTCTTCCAAAAGTCCCCCAGCAGAACTCCTTTCAGATTTTTTTGGCTGTAATTGTGTCACATGCCTCTTTCCAAACCAATCATCGGTAACTTGTCTGAAATGGTCATGACTGGCTCAAGTCAATAAGGATTTGCCCATTTGGCAATGTCCGCTAAAATACCTAACTCCTATGGATGGATGAGGTCAAACCATTTTTACTGGCGTTCAGAGTTTTTATGCAACAAGCGCCATGTGGCTTAAGAGCCTCCTGCTTTCAGATGTCTCTGCTCATTTCATGACAAAGGTCTTTGGGGGTAAATTCTTTCCTAAGCTCATGTCTCAACTCAGCCAACATTCTCAATTGTATGCAGCGCCATGTAAGTAGCGGAGTCACAGGCAGTATTTTGTCACTTCCTGCTTCCACTCTTTCATCCATGCTCCGATCTGGGCCCTGGACCAGCAGCCTCCACACCATCTTCGGATTTTGTCAGTCCTCACCCCAGATTAGTAAATCAGAAAACCTGAGAGTGAGATTCAGCCATGTGTGTTTTAAAGAGTCTTTCAGGTCATTCAGATTCTCCCCAAAGTTTGAGAACTGCTGCCCATATTAGCTACATGGCTTTGGGTAAGACACATATTCTCTCTTAGCCTCAGATCATCAGTCTTTAAAATAAGGTAGCAATAAGATCTGCCTGGAAGAGTTCTTGTAAAAATTAAATAAGAAAATACATGTAAGATACTTAATACCGTGCCTGGCACATATATACAATAATGTGAATTCTTAGTACAGCATTAGCACATATAAACATAATAAATGTTAGCATACCTTCACATACATAAAGCTACATAATGATTCTCAAGAAGATCTGCATGCAACTAGACGTCTGCAAATATATAAACTGATTATTAACCTACATATTTTAAGTATGTATATCTATTATGTTCTTTTGATTTATTGGTTCATTTTCTAGCATTTATGAGTTTTATATTGATTTTTATTTTTTATTAAGTAGATGTACATAGTTCAATAAGAAAAGTAATTCATACGAAAGCCTTATGAAAATAGTAGTTCCCTGGCTACACTATCACCACTTAGCTATATTTTACCTAACTTTTGTGCATAGACTTCAAGTGCTTAATTTACCAATTTTAGACATTCCTCTCATGAGGATGAGAATTTAGTGTCCTTATACTACCGTCTCCAGTTCTTGCTGCCTCATCTTCTAAACGTAATTTCATCTCAGTATTAAATCAATATTCTTCAAATTACTATGACTTTGTAAATGTACTTTATTTTAATAATTTACCATGACAATGTTTCTTATTGCATATTTTTATCTCTTTTGGAGGCAATAATTTCTCAGTATTCCAGCAGCTCAAGGTATCCGATCACTAAGAAAGATTACTCTCAATAGTACTTTCCATACAAACATATCAGGTAAATTATTAGTTCCATTTTTCCCCGAGAAAGCTCTCTTCTAGAGTTGGAACTAGGTGCTGAGATGTCCTTACCACATTCACACATTGGTGGTAGGCACTCTTTTCTGACACCTGCTTGTCTTCTTTCTGGGCTCACTGATTCATTTTGGTGCTGCACAATGTGAGTGTGTCTTCTATTGGGAGTCCTTTCTGCTTACCAAGCCATTCATAACCTCTCACCCAGATGCAGATTCAACTCTGACAACAAAATGCTGAAACAGGGCTTAATTTTATTAATTCAGTTAAATAATTCATAATTCATGGAGAGAAATCAAGTCAGTCCAGCTGACTACATCCTATACATGTACAAAAATAGAACAATTTTCTAAATAACTTAGGGTTTTTTCAACCAGTAGTTTTGGCAACAAGTACATATAGCTCCTGTTACATAAACACCTTAAAGATACTTTATACCGTGCCTGGCATGGTAAAACATAACAACTGAAAATATCAACTAAAGAATATTTTCCCAGGTGCCAGTTTACAACTGCCCAGGCCAATTAAAAAATATTATTTATGAATTGGTGGATTAAATATCAGTAATAGACATTCTATCCTTTATTCACATTCTCGAAGAATCTGTAATTTTCAGGAAACGTTTGAGAAATAAAATGAAACGGTACCTTAATCTTTTCCATAGAGACATGATTTGGTAAACAGTATTATCTTGAAAGCAACTAGTTCTTGTTAATGCTTATCATGCTTTCCTTTTATTCAGTTTAAATGTCACACATCAGCGTCTATAGGTGGGCTATTGTCATTGACCTTTGTATTATGTTGAAAAAGCTCCAGGAATTTCTCTTTTTCCCTTTAGTTTCAAAGAGAGGGGGGAAAACTTAAGCTCCACTCTTTCATTGCCAGAAACGTGTGCAACCAGAGCTCAATGTTCCTTGTTACATGACATCACAATTGCAGTCAATAAATATTGATAACAAATTCAACAGAATTTCATGGATTCCTTCAGCTAACATCCAAATGAGGGAGGGGGGCTCTTTTTCTTCTTTTCTTTTAAAAAAAATTATTGTATTTTTTCCACTGCCATTTAAGCCTCTTGTACCCCTCTCCTTCCTGCAAAAGGACTCATGGGCGTGGGGAACTCTTCTTAATAACAGGTTTTGTATGCACCTCTGCCTTTGTAGAAAATGGTAACCTTAACCTCTAGTTTCGCAGATTCATAAATAATACAAGAAGCATTTATTAGAACATAAAATTGTGTCCTAAAGTGTTTTTTAAAATGTGTGTACATACACATATATTTGTAGGAAAAATTTACCCTGCATTGTAAACTAACACCAGAAAATGTTAGAAAATTAAATGCTAGTGATTCATGCCAGTGCTTATGTTTTGGATTGCTTGCTTAATAGGGTTAGCATTTAAATGATCAGCTTTGAAGTTAACAAACAGCCATTGAGAGGCATCAGGGGAGTTCTCAGGGTGGGTTTTTTTTTTTGTTTTTTTTTTTTTGTAGCCATTGTTTTAATCTGGCTGGCTCTAGGCTCAACAAAATGGCAGAGATGGGATTTACATAGTGAAGGCTATTTTTGTTAGTAGGAGGGAGGAGATCTTTTCTTCAATATAAATAAATAAAAGGGACGGTCTCAAGACCATGTGGGAAAAACTGAATCTTCCATCCTCCTTCTCCCCCAGGCTTGAGATTTCCATTCTCATTCCTTCTTTTCCCTAGAACACTTTAATGCAAATTTTTTTGTTCCCAAGCACTTGCCATGTGCTTTGCTCACAGCATCTCAACCCCATTCAAAGAATTGCTTGAATGCTGAGCTAACGGTCTCCAAGATTCATCAATTTAGACTTTCTGGGGTTAATACCCAAATCTTCTCCTGTGGCAGTAAAGTCAGGGAAGGAATGGAGGGGGGAAATTACATGAAAATTCCTAAAGCCAATGTCTATTGAAAAGAGGGCAATAATTAAGAGATAATGTCAAAGGGGAAAGAACATTCTCACAGGATAATGGTCTCCTGCTGCTAAAAGAATGCCAAGGCAAAGCCAGCACCATTTATGGAAAATAAATGTCATGGCAAGCAAGGTTAAGAAATTTACTTTCAAATCAAAAGAGCCAGTCCCCTGGCAGAATACTGTTATTCCAAATTATCAAAGCTGATTGAATCATTGCATCCAAATGATGTTCCTGCAGAAGTATGCTCACTGTGTCATTAGCAGTCTGTAGACTTAGAGGCCTTCTCATTTATTGATAGATATATGATCAGATAGATAGACAGATGATAGATAGAATACTGTTTCTCACTTCAGCTGGTTAAGAAAGGTGCAAGTACTGCATAATTTTTAACAAGGTCTTCACTAGGTTATGCTCAGAGAGATTCTAATCGCCTCTACCAGTCTGCGTTCTGTAGGAATTTTCTAAGAGCAACTTCTTTCCTTTTGCTAAATCAGAATAAAATTGCTCCAGAGGTGGACATAGAAGTATGAGGAATCTGGGTAGGCACAGGGAATAGGCAATCTTTGTAGTGAAAATATTTTAGAGCAAGTGGGGCCTTTTAATATCTTCACATCATAGTTGTAAGACTAATTCCAACATTATAGTTTACAGAATGAATTATAAGGGAATTTTAAGGTTATTTCAAATGTGTATAAATGAAGCCCAGGCTGCAACACGGTTAGCTAAGTGTTTCTGGCCACCAGTGGAGTGGCACCTCAATTTAATGCATGCAAAAATCAAACATTAAAACTGGCAATTTTTTTCAAATAAAAACACGTAAGTTCTATTCAGTCATGGAAAAGAATCACAGTCAACATCACTAGTTCTGCACTTGTGAGATGTTACATTATTAGATTCACCATAGACACAGTTTACAAGTTAAATAAAATCAACAAATACTTGATAAATGTCAACTATGTAGAGTATTTACATTGGACGTCACTGGACACATCCATATGAATAAGGTATCCCAAAGATATGTGTAACCCAAGGAAAGGAGAAGAAAAACTACCCGTTTTTATCAAAAGTAAAGGATGTGCGGTAATCCAATAGAAAGCAATACTATCAGAACCCAAGAGGGACCAATACATTGTGGTGAATAAAATCATGGACAGCTTCATGGAGAAGTAGGTGGCTACCAGGAACATGACCAAATCAGGACCATAACACTGTTCAAAAGCCCCAGTGGTTTCATGCAATACCCAAGGTAAAAGCCAGAGTCCTGCTGACAACCTGTGAGGCCCCACATTATCCTTTCAGAGCACGTCTCCTTCTGGTCTTTTCTCGTTTGTTCCAGGGACACGGGCATCCCTGCTGCTCCCAGGAAGTGGCCCATCACTGTTGCCTCAGCCTTCACAGGGGTCATTCCCTCTGGAAATGAGCTTCCTCAGCTACCCTCAACCTCAGGGCTTGGTTCGGTCCTTTTTCAGGTCTTCACTCCAATGTTCCTCTTCTCAGCTGCACGTTTCTTGGCCCCCACTCCTGAAAGGAGAATTTCCCATCCCCTGCCCACAGTGCCTCCCGCTCACCTGCTGTGCTGTTTTCTTCTTACACTTTACCATAATCTACTACACATTTTTGCTTATCTTTTGCCCCCACAATTCCTGCCTGGTAAGCCCTGACCAGGCAGGAACTTTTTATAAAATTTTGTTCAGTTAGGTGAGTGCCTGGTCCATAGTTGCTATTCTCAGCTGAATTCTCAAATGAATAGCTGTGTTGTTTTCATGTTTCATAGGAGGATTTTACTGTAGGAGCTCCAATTCTCTAGCTGGCAATTTAATGCTGTTCCTATAAAATTTCTCCTTGGACAACTGTATAGTGTTTTTAAACAATATTATTTCTCCATGCTATTTTATCAGGCTAAAACAGACACTGTCTTATAACCTAAACAAGTGATTAAATTTCAGTCACTGAAAAATAAAACTGTTCAACTAATGGTGATCATAGTTTGAAAAATAATATGAACAATTTAATCAGTGCATACTATATACACGCTAAAATACACTGGTCAATCAATACAGACAAATAATTATGGAGCTTTTACTCTATGCTAGTCACTGTAAATACACAGTGAATATAAAGTGCAAATTATTTTGTTTGGCTCTTAAGTCCCCCCATAACTGGGTTCACCTATGTATTCACTCACCGAATACTCATTGAGCAACTACTGTGTGCCAGGCATGGTGAAATGGACCATCCTTTTTCCATAATATTTTCTTTTATTCTTTGAGATCAGGAAGATTAGCCTTCTCATTTCCTTTTGAGTATCCATGATATATATATTCCCACAGCTACGCATGCTATTCTTTCTGGTAATTTCTCTTCTCTTTACTTGCTTAGGCATTACCCATCCTGGGAGGTGTCCCAGCTTCATACAGCCTGTTCTCCTTTCTTATTTCAGCTGCTTTTATCCTGATCTCACTTTAGCTCTTAACACATTATTTGATCTTGCTGCTCTTCCTCTATTCTGGACTTCACCTCCGAATTACCTGGAAAGATTTAAAAAAACTAAACTAGTGTCCCAGGTTCGATTCCCAGCCAGGGTACATTCCTGGGTTGCAGGCCATAACCCCCAGCAACCGCACATTGATGTTTCTCTCTATCTCTCTGCCTCTATCTCTATCTCCCTCCCTTCCCTCTCTAAAAATAAATAAAATCTTTAAAAAAAAAAACTAAACTAAATTTTAATTCCAACAACTGACACCAAGAATCACTGATTTAGACCCAAAGCTGAAAACAAATACCCTCAATTCAAATAGCAAATAATGGGCTTAAACTTAATATGGATGTAGGTATCATTTGCTTTTACACAGTAATGTCATCAGGCATAGTAGGAGGGGATCATGCAACAAAGTGGCAATTTTCATCTTGAAAGTTTGTTACCCACCACTGCAGACAAAATTCGGGAAATAATAGCAAAACCATATTAAATGTTTGTTAAATGCCTTCATTTCTTCTGTGTAACTACAAGATAGTGAATTTTGTAACACCTGAGTACCAGCTGCCATCACCTGTTTCACTCACTGTCCGATTATCGTTTTGACCAGAGTTCTTTTTAATTAAGTAAAAGGGCCTTTACACTGTAACTTGCCACGTTTCCTCCAGAGTGGCAGGTTTTTCCATGCTAATGATAAGAATTTAGGAACTTATGACACTCAAGTTCTAATTTTTATAGCTCTTATAAGAATTTCTGGATGAATAGATTTCATTTCTACTAAAAATGTTTCAGAATAATTTAAAGATATGGTTACTTTTAAAGCAATTGTCACTTTTTTAATAGGCATATTCTTTGAACAGAGGAAATTCTAAGTTCCCTGGAGCCCAGTTCTATTCTCATAAACCATTGTGGAAGGAACTGATTGAGAAGGAGGAAAAGCTAAGGCAGGGAGGTCGGCAAATTAAGGGATGCCGTTGCTTGCTGAATGTGGTGTAGGAGAACCTGGCTCCTAATCCAAACCCTGGGCTTGAACGAAGCCTCTCTCATGATCCTATTGTGAAAATTCAAAGGATATATGAGTTTGTACTTACCACTTAAAAGTTACTCACAACGGCTTATTCCTTCATTTTCTCTCCACCCTATCTCCACCCTACCCACAGTCTTTCCCTTTACTTTCCATTTGTGGATCATAATTGGTCCTTAGGAAATGCTGATGTGTGAGCTACCCTTTGTATGTAGAATATGGGAAGCATTCAGAAAAGTGGTGAAATGATGCAGCAGTAAAACAAATTTTAATAGCAACCTTCACTGATTTACTCCGCAGTAACATGAAATAAACTACATTTTCACTTCATCCATCTACCACACAGAGGTGGGTGTAACCACGGTGTTCTAATATATAAGTTTTGTGTGAAATTTTCTTCATGCTCCAGGGGCGTGTTGTGAATCCATGTTAACTCCTCAGAAAGCTGATATTGACTCTACCGTCTCTGCATGATAAACACCATGGAAAATTAGATCTAAACTGACATTTTCAGTTGGCTATCTATCAAATGGTGTCTTCTATGCATTGATTCTTTCAGCAACAGAAAAGTCACAGAACATTTATCTTAGATAGTCCAACACATGTTCAATTTATTCCTGATGTAGAGGAATGAGGAGATCTGAAAATAAAATATGAAATTTCACATATTACAAAAGAATATATGAAAATCAAGGGTGGGGAGGGGTGGGGAGAAAATATGGACAACTATAATTGAACAACAATAAAATAATTTGAATTAAAAAAAGAATATATGAAAATTATACTATGCTAAAGTGCAAACAAGGATGCCTACCTGTCTTCCTCAGATTCCTTACTGGAAATGAAAGGATTATGCGCCCTGTTCTTAGAAGCAAGTGGCCTCTGAATCTATATGCCCTTTCAGCTCTTCCACTTAACTTTTAAATTATTAACCCCAAAAGTCCAGTAACTCTTACATATCTGCACTGCCTGATATTTCTGATACCAGCATCACTTCTTAGGGGCCCTTAAAAGCCTGATTATTTTAACTTGTGTTAGGCATTGCAGTTCTAGGTCACTATGGTCCATTAATCAAGGAATTTGTATGAACTCTTCTATCCAATTAAGCCATTGTCACTGCCTTTCACAGACAGAGCATGGTTCTGTGGGAACAGAGCCTTACAGTCAGGTAATGACATTTGGGAGGGAGAAGTGGGAAGGGAGAGCCTGTGGGTGACTGGGAGGGGAGGAAGCAATGCCACAAAGTTGAAGTAGAATGTAGGCTTTGCTTGATTCATCCTTTTGCCCAGGCATGAATACCTCTGCTTGCCCTACCAACATTTGTTGAGCACCAACTGTATGCTGGGAGCTTCTACTAATTTTGCATTTTCTTTAGACTGGTTCAACTCCCATGAAGGCAAATGTTGACCTAAAAAGCCACTTATTAACTCTGCCTTCATGCTGGGAGAACCACCATGTAGATAACAACTGCTACTCAAGAATTCTGATGGTATTTTAATGTTTTAAGCAACATCCTGCCTGCAGTAAATCAAGAAGATAACAACTCATGATATGAAATTAATTTCTGCATTAAGAGACTTGTGGTCTGTTATCTTCTACTGCTGCCCTCCTGAAACCAAGTCCCAAACGTGATCCTACAAATATCTGAAGCTCACTGTCCAGAGACCACGCATGGGCCTCATAGACCACATTCAAGCCCACATCAAGTTCAGTTGCTCTTTCCCTCAATATGTTGTTTTCGTGTTCATTTGTTCACTCAGCAAATATTTATGGAGTGTTTACAGTGTGCCTATCACTTCTCCAGAATACCGGAAGGCAGCAGCAAACAAAACAGAGAGAAGTCTTGCCTTACACTGTAGTGGGCGGGGGAAGACACACAAATAAGCACAGTATGGTAATTGGCAGTGAAAATAATAGCTTGTAATAAGGGGTTGGGGGCCACAGGATTAATCTAGGAAAAGGAAGGATGACGTGGGGTTCTGAGTTTCTTGTGGTAATTGATGTAAATAGAAAATATAACCAGGTAATTTCTCTCCCAAGGAAAATTCTGGCATAAGGCTGGAAAGGAGGGATGCAGACTATGTAGCTCAGAGTTTTACAGTCTTGTCTTTACTCTTGCAAATATCAACAGGGAGACAGGGGAGGGGCCAGGAAAGTGGCCCTGTTACCCGGAGCCAAGGGAACTCAAGGGTTCCCTCTGCCACCCTCGGCAGAATCTTTGCTTAATTCCCCAGTGGATTCTTATCCACATCGCTGTCACCTAGATATATTAAAATAGAAAATTTCTTTTTTAGAATACCTGACAAAATTACTAAAAATATACCTGCAACATTCTCACACAAAGTAAGAAAGCACACACAATAAAATTTTGATGACTTGTGTCCTCCCAAGGAAATGAAATAATATTCACAACTAACTTTACTCTTTTTTACTTTCATCTCCAAGTGGGAAAGAAACAAAGAAAAAACATATCAATTATTCCCTTTTCTGGTACGCTGTGATTAAACTGTGTGTTTCTAACTCTAAGCTCCCTACTCAAACTGAGAAAAAAAATTGTGTAGTTTTCAAAACATAAGCAACACCCCAGAATGGTACCCAAGTCCCAGTGAACAGTGGCAGGAAATGAGCTGACTGGGCACATCAACAAGGCAGGGTCCTCAATAATGTGATTACTGGCTGCCACATATTTCAGCCAGAGACTTTTCTACATGGATGCTTCTGTGGACTCTGGGGAGAGAGTATTTGGAGGGAGCTTAGGTTTGGACATTGACTAACCGATTTCCAAGCTATAAATAAGAACAAGCATGTGTCCTGAGGAGAGTAATGAATGTGGCTGAGTTCGGAGGACGTATCGAGTGGAATGTACAAAGATTGTTCTTCCTAAGTGTGCATACAGCAGGTAGCATAGATCTGGTTTTGTCATCTGTCTGTGTACAGGTTGCGGGGTGCATGTGGGGGCTGAAGTGAAGCTCTTATTTTACTGTTCACCAAGCCACTTGTGCCAAGGAGGGGCCACATCCCACACCCTCCTGGGTGTTTTGGAAGGTGTGTGTGTACGTGTTTGTGTGTACGTGTGTGCGTGTGCGTGTGTGTGTGTGTGTTATGTCTTAGGACACTTTCCACTCTCCAGTGTATATTAAAATTCTTCCTTTCTATTGGATATTTCCACTTAGCCAGAAAGTATTTAAAAGTATATATGCATTAAAAACAATGCTTATTCAATCCTCAAACCACTGTTTCTGTTATTTTTCATCATTCACTGTCTCCTACACCTACTCCATCTTTACATCCTACAATCTGTGTTCAGTCGCTCTGCTGAAAACCCACCTTTAAACAACACCACTCTTCCCCTAGTTACCAAATCCACCCACCTCCTCAACTGTATTCTCTTTCTGCAATATCGCACTACTGATCAGCATCTTTTCCCTCAAATCTTTCCTCCCTGGACTATTCATTTTGTTTGCTTACCTTTTTCTCTAGAATTGCTTCTTCTCTGACCTTAACTCTGTTCTATTTCTCTGCCTCTGGTCCTCGGAGTTCTCTATTTAGCCCTCTTCTCCACTCCCTGTCTTCCAGGAAACTGTATTTACTCTCATCATTTCAATTACCATCTCGAAGCAGAGCCTTCCAAACAGCTATTGAGAGTTCTGACTTCTCTAATGAGCTCCTATCCCAAACATTTCATCGTGTGCCAGGCCAACAGGCAAAACCGAACTGATGCAGCTCGCAGCTGGGCCTTGCATTTTTCTCCAACTGCAATCGCAATCAGAGCCAGAGCAGCCACAGCCTCACGCTCTTTTGAGGACTCTGCAGAAAAGAGAGTTGTGCAGGAGGGAGATAGAAAAGGACGATGGGATGGGGGAGAAAGGGAAACAGAACCCAGCTTGGGTGGCACTGTTTTCTGTTAAGTCCTCAATGCATGGTTTCCTAACAGCAGCTCAAAGTTAATTTTCACTTGAATTTGTCACTCTCCATCTCAGCCTTAAGTTCTCTCCCTTGGAAACTTGTTTATGTTTATATAAGTTCATCTTTCTTTCTAATCATCAAGGTTTGAAATATCAACACAACTAGTTCTTTTAATTTTTACCTATCCAATACTTTTCCATATATTTTCTTTTCATCCTCACTACGTTCTCCTTGGTTCCAATTCCTATTGCATCCCACCTGAACTGGTACAATAGTGGGGTCTAACCTTTCCCCCACCCCCAAAACCCCAATCCTATATCCCATTCTCAGAGATCTAACCTTACTCGAAACAGTCCCTGGTTATATGGATATGTTTTACTAGAAGACACATTCTGAAAATTCTCAAGATGAATAAGTAAAACTACAATGGTTAAAAATAACACAGTATAGTTCATAAATTTGATTGGTGGGCAATTCCATAAAGTAAAGTCAAGCTCTGCTTCTGTGTGCCAGCACCAAGAAGATAATTGTTACAAATACTCTCTTTGCATTGAGTGGTATATTTCTCTGAGCTGTAAACAAGGGCCATTAATAATATCATGCAAAATTCATGTCAAGAAATGTAGTTGTACATTTTCATCCATGATCTAGGAGAGAAAGGTTAGAAAAAAGCCCACCAGTGGGTAGAAGATTTTGTGGGTTGATGGAGTGAAAGGTGTACCAACTAAAAAAAGTCTCAGTACCCAAAGAGAACATTTTTTCTGTGGAGTTTGCTAGGTAAGACTTGATGAAAACAAGGTATGGGGCGAGAGGGTGTATGTGTGTGTCCACAGCTAAACAGAAGGGCTCTGTTTCCTCGAAATGATCAACTTTGAGTGAGAAGAGACCAAACTCAGAGCACTAAACAGAAATCCAAGAAACTAGGACATTAGTGTTGATTATTCTCCCTAATTGATAATTCTGGGATCTGCAAATATACTCTTCACCATTTAACTAGGCTCGGTTATAGCAACTAATGACTAAATATTAAGACATGTTCTTAAAGGAAGAGGGGTATGGGAGTCAGTTCTGCATACTTCAGGGACTTCTCTCACATTCTCTGAGATTGGTGCCTGACACCAGCATCCTATTTACATAGAAAAAGTGTGAGTGGCTCCCCTGGAGTCATGTAAAGTGACTTATTAAATAGGAAGTTCCTTGCATAAGCTACTTTCCCATTCCACATACTCGATCCTGCAAAAAGAACCAGGAGATGTGCCCAGAGTAAACAGTCACAAACACAGAAGCTTCCTACTGGACAGCAGGGCAGGAGTCTTCAAATTTGTTTTCTATTTTGTCATGAGAAGTTTTAATGATATTGGTAACCTAATATTTCATGTCCTTCTCTCAACATTCCACCTTCTTAGTCTATTGGCTCATAATTCATCATCCATCTCCCACCGTCTACCCCATCCCACCACACTACACCACACTACACCACACTACATCATCTTCTTGGAGGCAATGGCTGCCTTACTTATCTTTGTATCTGGCATTTGTGTAATAATAGTAAGTGAATCAATGAATCAATGAGCAAGTGTACCTCACAATAGTGGTTCTCAAAACAGGAGGTTAAAGTATTAAAACACTGTACTTAATTGGGCATAAAAATTGTAGTTGTATAAAATATTGCTATAAAGACACTTCTCTTGGCAAATTCCTTAATTATAAGTTTCAGAATTAATTGGGAAAAGACTTACACCCACCTGAATTCATTTTGCTCAACAGATTACACTTAGCCGGCTTCTGTCTGTTATGGAGGATATACAATATCTTATAGTAACTAACAAAATCACCTACTTGATTAAATAACATGTAATAAATAATGCTTCTCCCCACATCAAGAAACAAGATGTGTATACCTTAAAACAATGGCCCAGTTTGTCATGCCTGCCATAAATTGCTAACAGCCTTTTTTTTTTTTTTTTTTTAGCATATTACAGGACAAGGCTGTTCTAGACCTTTCCTGGACCTGGGGCAGCATGACCACAAAAACCCAGATGTTACCAAGATCCTTATTGAAATGGACCAGAACGCCAAATGCACGTCTACCACTTTCCCTGCACTCCTGTACTTCCCCTTTCCCCTTATAAAACAATCTGGTTTGACAAGAGATATCAAGGTTTTTAAAAAGATTTTATTTATTTATTTGCAGAGAGAGAGAGGGGAAGGAATGGAGAGAGGGAGAGGAACACCAGCATGTAGTTGCCACCCATGAGCCTCCCACTGGGGACCTGGCCCACACCCCAGGCATGTGCCCTGACTGGGAATTGAACTGGTGACCCTTTGGTTCATAGGCTGGCACTCAATCCACTGAGCCACACCAGCCAGGGCTTAAGATGGTTTTTAGGACAGGAATCCACCATCTCCTCAGGTCACTGGCACTTGAATATAGCACTTTCCTTCTCACCAGCACCTGTCTCACAAGTTTGGCTTTCACTGCCGCAGGCAGCCAGATCTACTTTCAGTTTCATGTGTACAGTTTGCCTCACTTCACACCAATTTCGTTCTTTCTTTTTAGGTTCAGCCTTTGGATATCTTCTAATTTCTCAAATATTCTCTGATCTCATTGATCTTTGTGACTGCATATGCAATGCTTACTCTGCTCAGAAATTTACCCGTTTTAGCTTCTTACCATTCAGGTTTCAGCTGAGAGGTGATGTCCTCCTGATTAGACCACTGTTGACACCCTGGCTTGGTCATCTCCCTGATGTGCTTCCTATGCAGACAGGTATATTCAACGTCTTCTAAAGTTATTTAACTACAAAGCCACACACAGTCCTTTACATAACAGATATGTTTTCCAAAAAGTTGTCAAAAATTAAATGATATTTCCTACATGAAGAGCATTGTCATTTCAAGGTTTATGGGCTCTTCATTTCTATTGATCCTCAATTGGCAGTAATTCTTCACATTTTAGGTTTTTCTGCTTCAGAAAATTCAATTCTTTAATTATATATAAACTTGACTTAAAAGTATTAGAGGAATATCTACTTAAATACATATTTAAGTGATTTATCTTAATGACATTACTAACTTTTATTTAGTAATTATTTGCTAAAAGGCCCACCAATATCTGGGATATAATGCATCCTTCCACTGAGTATGTTCAATCAAAATTTTATTTTTGCAATGATGACATTCAAATTCAGTTTTCCCTTTTTGAGTTTTTTTTTTCACTGTTGCATTGCCAATATTGGAATTGCCACTAACATATTTTTCAGGAGCAAGGATAAAATAATGTGTGAGAGAAAAAAAAGTGTGATGGGGAAATTTGACAAAGTGTTTTAACTAAGCAGAGGCTGAAAATAGAAGCTGGTTGTATGAGACATAGCTAAGCAGACATGACATTAAATATGCAGTGATATACTGAAAACTCGTTCAAATAATAGATCATTACAAGTAAAGGTAAAGGATTCTGGTTAGCTATTTTTACCATAAAAATTAAATAAAAATTAAAACATCAGAAACTCTCCTATTCAAACCAGAATAATACATTCACAATCTGAAGAAGGGGCAGGTATATGGGGGCAGGGGACACTTACATAGCTCCAACATGAACTCTGCAGGCAAAAAAAAGCAAGATAGACCACTAGAGCATCCCTTGCATTTTATAACTATTTCTAAACCCAAAGATGAAGAGCATTTTATTACCAATGTTGGGGAAGATTCATTCATTCACCTTTCTCTTACCAAGACTCATTCATTCACAAACTCTACTATGTCCTCAGAGAAACAGAAAGAAGTCATGACACATTTTTGTAGCCACAATAATGAAGAGAAGTAATTTCTTTCCATGGGAAGTGATTTTTAAAAGAGTAGGTGAATTTTATTTAGAGGAGGAATAAGTGACTTATCTCAATGTATGTGTAAGGCAGAAGTCATTTTTGTAAACCATCTAGAAAGAAGCCATTATGGCTAATTGTCACTAAATCAAATGATTTCTCCAATGCCTCAGCACATCTTTTGTCTAAAGCACGAAGTTTAGAAAGTCTGCAAGTAGCTGCCTGGTTGATGGTTGTTACTAAAGTGCAGTGCCACTAACAGGCACTGAGATTTTTGCAGACCTGTAGATTCAGATCAGTGCTAATTGGCTTAAGCCTGGGGAAAAAGCTGATTAAACTGTTTCAAAGGCCAGAGCAAAGGAAAAATTCTAAGCATCCACCCTTACAGGAGTGGCTCATTTGGTTGGGCATCACATTGCAAAGTGGAAGGCCACGAGTTCAATGACCAGTCAGGGCACATGCTTGGTTTGCGGGTTCGGTCCCCAGCCAGGACACGTACAGGCAGCCAATAGATGTTTCTCTCTCATAATGATGTTTGCCTCCCTCTCTCCCTCCCTCCCTTCCCCTCTCTTTAAAAATAAATAAAATCTTCAAAAAAACTTCTAAGCATCCTCAGAAAGATAGTGTCAATACAAAGTAACTAAGTACAAATGATGCAAGTAATGCTACTCTTTAGGACTCTTTAAAGGAACAAATGCCGATTAAGCATTATTCCTTTCTGGGCTGTTCTACTCTGTTGGTCACAGAATGGGCTTGAAAAAGCAGATTCCGGTTTGCTACCTGAGCAGGACATGAATTTACTACATGGCCCAGGGAACATGGTAAATAGTAAATGTGAGACTGTCTTTCTAACATCTGCTTTCCAAATGACCCCATACATAGGAAGTGTTCACATACAAGGAGATAGCTCTCCATCAGCCACCCATTGGCTTTCTGAGTCACATACACATGTATACAAAATTGTGGGCCACTGGCCTGCTCCTAAGGATATAGTAAATACCTGTGTCTTGGCTCCAAAATATCTTCTAGAGCAATATAAAAAACTCTACAAGGGTCGGTCGGATTGTCATAAGTAAGAGCTATAAATAAGAGATTCTTTGCTCAAACTGAATATAAACCAGATTCAAAGGATCCATAGTAGGTACACAAAGTTAGTTAATCTGATTCAGACCCAATCCATATTGTTATTGCAAAAAAAAGATGTTCACATTATATATCAAAACAAACCTGTGGGGTATATCTCCAGATAAAGGAAGGGACTAAGAAAAGATCATCTTAGCAACAGACTAAGGTGGAGGGTACAGAGTTGAGATACTAACCTAGAGATGTGTGCTTCCAAAAATGTATCTTTCCATTAAGAGCTATTGTTTTTCTCTTAAAGGCAAATTATAAAGGAAGACTGGCAGAATAATTGTGGTAGTGTTAATGAAAACATTAACTACTGTTCCCATTACTATTGCTCAAGCTTATTCTCCACAGCACCTCTGTGATAAAGGTGCTCAATTTTTTTATCAGCATCTGAACAAATAATTGAAGTCCACAAAAAGAAAACTATCTGCATAAACAAGTCACCAATAGTTTTGTCACTCTGATTCCATTACTAAATCTTTCCTTAACTCAAAATCCTAATTAGTAAAAGGAGCTACAATATTGCTTCTCCTATTTCAGTGTCAGGAAAGGAGCCAGGGAAGGAATTTGAAACCCTTGTTTTTCTGTCTAAATGTTTTATTGACAAAACCATATTATATCTACATGCCCAAATTAAAACAAGGACAGGAAAGGAAAAAAAAGTCTTCAAGAAGGGCAGAAGGACATGGAAAAAGCAACTCATTCTCTCCTTCCTCAAGAAGAGGGAACAATGACATTGATTCATTTGGAGGTAAGGCTTTGAAAGTCCAAGGACTTTGGCATTGACTGTTTAACTCTGCTCCCTAGTCTGACTTGTTTGCTCCTGCTAATTTTGCACAGAAACTTCAACATAAAACGTCAACCAGGATCGGGGGTGGGGGCAGGGTGCAGAATCATGAGAGATCTACACAACCTATAATATTCACTTACGCTCTTTATTTCTGGTTCACTAAAAGAAATTGCCTGGGTGTGCTCACCACCCTGGGATTTGCTAAGCCCTCTCTTTGGTGCAATGTGAACTTACTCATATTTTACCCTTTTGGACATATATGGAAGTTTCTACTTCATTCTCCTAGTCCTAGAGGAACCGAGCACACACTGAGCCCATAGCAAATTATTCTAGCTTGTTTCCAACAGCAGGTATAGCTAAACAGGAATTATAACAATTTAGAATTTCAGAATCACAGTACCAAGATTCATAATGGGTAGATAGCCTATGATATTTAAAATACCCCTAATTTACTCATCTGTAAATAGGCATTGCAATATTGCTATCATACAACCATGAGGAGAATCTAATAAGAATGAATACATATATTTATATCCAGCATGAAGTGAATGACTCTCCACCTTTCTGACATCTCCAATCCAGTAGCAGCAGTAGCCAGATTCTGCATTCTAGGAAGGAAACATTCAAAGGCTTCTCACTGTAATAGATCCCATGATGGGAGGAGCCAGAGGCAACCACAGCATTCCACTTGCACAATTTTCTACTCTTGGTGCCTGTCATTCCTGCTCAAGAGACTCATCACTTTCCTCTTCTCTTCTAATCCCTGCTATCAGATCTGCTCTCATACATTTCCTTGACCAAGGCTTAAATCAGAATCAGGAAATTTAAAAGCAGAAGTGAATCTAACAATGTAACAGAGGTTATCCCTCCCTTGAGCATTTAATTCCCAATGCAAATCCAAAGAATGTCAATCAGCAGAATTTTGGCTTTAGCCATTGGAGTGATAAGAAGCGTGTCGTTTTATATTTGGAAATAATGAGAGTAAGGGAAGAGTGGCAGAGTGAGGGGCCTTGAAATTTCTGTTTACTCATATAATTTCCTTAGTTACCATTCATTGATTCCACATTATAACAAATAAGTGTCCTCAGCTGGAGCACATCAACCCTTTTAACAACCATAACGTAGACAGGTCCGGGCAGACGCTCTCTCTCCCCACTCCCCGTTACTCCATTGAAAAAACTCTTGCTTGAGTCAAGGGACAGTTTACTATTTTTATCTTACCTGACTTAGCAGTATTTCCATAGTTTTGAGCAGTGCCTTTTTCTTGAAAGTCTCTCTTCTCTAAGTTTTCATGATGATAATGTCCAATATTTTCATGCCTTTCTGGATGGCCATATTTCACCCAGCTACTCAACATTGTGGTTCTCCAAAAGCTTTGCCTTAGGTCTTCTCTTTTCTTTCTTGATTTTTTTCCAACAAAAATGATCAACGTGTGCTTCTGTGACCACTTACATACAAGTAAGTTTAACTTTATGCCCAGAGCCTGGACCTCTCCTCTGACCTCTGGTTGCATATATCCAACTGCCCTCCTCTTGTCCCAGCTGGGATGTCTTGGAAACCACAAGCCCAATTTCCCATTTGATCTCTCACCCTTCCCTGCATTAGTCAGGGCTCTCCAGAGAAAACAGAACCAATAGGATACATAGAGAGAGAGATATATAAAAGGAGATTTATCATGAAGGGTTGGCTATCACATAATTATGGAAGCTGAGAAGTCCCATGGTCTGTTGTCTGCACACCGGAGGCCCAGGAAAATGACTGGTGTGGCTCCAGTCCAACCAGAAAACCAGAGAGCCAGGGATTCCAATGCCCTGGCGCAGAAGAAGATGGATGTGCCAGATGAAACAGAGAAATCAAATTTGTGCTTCTTCTTTTTTGTTCTAGTTTTATTTTTTTAATTTTATTTTGAGAGTAGATTTATTTAAGCTGGGGACAGTGAAACAAAGAAGGGCCTACAATAGGAGAAGCAACAGGGGAGAGACGAGGCCGGGCTACTTTGGCTCTCTAGAAATGGTGTGGGGGAGAAGTGAGCCAAGGCAGGGCTGCTGTCAGCTCACTGGAGAGTGGGAGAAAAGGGGACCTTGGGGACAGGTTAGTGTGGGATGAGCTGCCACTGCCCACTTCTCCCCTGGATGCAAGTTATCTCTTGGGGTCCCTTAGAGTTTAGGAGATGCAAGTCTGTGGGGGAAGAAGAGGGGAAAGGGAGAGGCAGGGGCATGCTCCCAGAAGGGAGGCTTCAATTGCTCAGGTGATGCCCATTCCCATTGGTAAGGGTGACCAATTTTACTCATTCTACCTATTCAAAAGTGAGCACCTTCATGGACACACCCAGAAATGCCTACCAGACCTCTGGACAGCCCTTAGTGCAGTCAAGTTGACACGTAGTATTAACCATACACTTCCCTCCAAACTCTGGTAGCTTTACTGTCACAGATGTCCCTACCATCCATAGAAAGCATTCATGACACCTTGATCTCATTACCTTTACTCTCCATATCCTAACTGTAGCCAAGTTCTGTAGATTTTTTCTTCCTAATATCTCTTGGATTTCTTTTATGTTACTACCTTTACTGCCACAACTTTGGACTATAGCAATCGGTTGTCTTCTACCCAGTGTCATTGTTGCCATTCTTGTCTCCCTACAATCTTTTTTTTTTCCCATCATAAAGCCAAAATGATGTGCTAAAAAGCAAATATGATCTTGTCATTCCTCCTGGAAACATTTCAGTGGTTTCCCAGTTGTTCTTAGAATAAAGACCACAGTCCTTAACAGACCTTCAAAGCAGAGGATCCTCTGCTCCTACCTACTGCCCTGCCTGTTGCTCCAGTCTGCTGCTCCAGCCGCACTCACCATTCTGTTGCTAAACAGCACTGTGCCTAGTCCCCCCACAGAGCCTTTGTTTATGCCTCCCTCTGCCTCAAAAACCTTATCGGCTACCCATCCCTTTCCTTTCCTTTATTAGTTTCCTATGGTTGCTGTACAGATTACTACAAGCTTGGTGGCTTAAAACAAAGGAAATTTGCTTATTATCCCACAGTTCAGGAGGCCAGAAGTCCACAATCCAGATGTGGTGTCACCAGACTGGTTCTGTGTTGCAGGCTGGCTCTGCTCCAGGGCATAATCCAGGACCCTCAGGTTCTTGACTCCTGCAGGAAAGGTTTCAGGAATGAGTCAGAGTGAGAACAAAAGCAAGTTTTATTCAGGTAGAGAAAGAAAAGAGGCGTGGACACAGGATCCTGGGAAGAAGATCAGAAGTTTCCCTAGGTTCGGCTGCTGCCACCTGCTGCTGCCACGGCTGCAAGTCTCACAGGGCACCGCCATTAAGAAAGCAAAAGTGGACCACATGGTAAGTCAGTTCCCAGTTTTTGAGCTTTGTGGTGCCAAATTCTGTCTCTGCTTTCAGGTTGGGAGGGGATCTTTCTCCTAATGGTCAATTCTGGAAGTGTCATGGCATCCACCCACCTTGTGGGGAGTCCTTTTGTACTTGTGGTGTCAGTTTTCCTTTTGATGATGGTTTAAGGAGCTTTGGGGTTGGTCTCTGGTCAATTTTTTTCTCCAGCTTGGACTGATCTGGTTTTAGCCAGTTCTTGTGGTGGTTGACTTCTATGACCACTGCCGGGGTTTCCTGCCATAGCTGTTTTCCCTTTCCTCCTGCACGGAGGTGAGGGCTCTGGTGAGTGGACCTAGCAGCTTGTCAATCTGGGGTGTTAGCTTCCACATCCTCATTCTAGTCAGGATTTTCCCCAAACTTCTCTCTGGCCTGCTTCAGTGGTGGGGCCATTTTCCCTGCGAAGTCTCCAGGGAAGAATTTTCTTTGCCTTTTCTGTCTTCTGGTGGCTCCAGACCACCTTTGGCATGCTTTGCCTTATAGCTTTGCAACTCCAATCTTTGCCTCCCTCTTCACATGGCCCTTCTCCTTTTTTTCCTGTTTCTATTTTCTGTTCTTTCTTTCTAAAAAGTCAATTTGCATTGGATTTAGAACCCATCTGGTTATCCAGGGTAACTTCTTCTCATGATCCTTAATGTAAACATACTGTAAACATACTTTTTCCCAATAAGGTCACATTCACAAGTATTTAGACATTTTTTTTTTGGGGGGGGGGGCACAATTTAACCCATTACAACAACCTTAACCCTTATTCATCTTTCAGTCTCAGCTTAAAAATCATTTCCTCAGAGTAGACATTCCTTCCCTAAATAAGCTCTCACATTATCACATGCTTCTCCTTTGGGGTGTGCTAGTCAAGTCCTCACAGCAGCAAACCACACTTCTTCCTGCACAGTCCAACATCGGTACACAGAACCATGTACACAGCAGATGCGCAAATTCCTTGAAACAGGTATGTTCAGCCAGCTGAGCTCAGTTCCCATAAAATTCTAGGAAGTTTGATTCCCACCTTTACGTCGTCACCCCCCACTCAACTCTAAACCTGGAATAATTGACTTACCTGGGGTCCAGGGTGCATGTGAGGTGAGTACATCTGATGTCTGCAGAGAGCATGAGTGTCTCTGTGTATGTGTAGGCCTGTGCTTGGAATAATGCCCTCCTGGATTATTTAAAAGTCAGCTTGAATCCCAGGCAACCCCAAAAGTGGTTCTGTTTGTACAGTAATATTCTAACTTAAACTTTGTTTTTGTTTGAGCAAGTGGTACCTTTTCTAATATTCACAAAGGCATGATATAAGTAGGCTGTTGGTGGCACCTCCCTAATTCATCTACTTCTTTCTGTTACTACTGTTGTGACCTTGACCCAGATGCCGTCAGTCCTTGCTTAAATGGCTGCACCACCTATCTACCTGTCTTTCTGTTTCTACACTTGCCTCTTTACAATAATTTCTTGCATACATGCCATTTGTAATAATCTTTTCTTTTTTCCAGTTGGGTCACTTAAAACTCATGTCATTCCCTTGCTTAAACCACTTTAATAGCTTTCCACTGGATTTAAATCATCCAAGTGCTTTACTGTTAGCCCCTTTATTGTCTGATTCCTGTTATTTCACACTATCCCCCTCCTCGCTCTGCCCCAGCAGTAGTGCGGCTTCTGTCCCTTAGACAGACTAAGTTTCCTCTGATTTTAGGGTCTTCAGAGGCTGGAATAATGTTTCCCTAGGTCCTTGTACAGCTAGCTACTGATTATTTAGGTCTAAGCTAAAAAGTTACCTCCTAACCCATCTAAAATAAATCTCCCCAAATCACTGTCATACCATCTGATTTTATTTTCTTCATAACAATTGTCTTAGTCCGAGTTGCCATAACAAATCACCAGAGACTTGGTGGCTTATAAACAACGAACATTTATTTCTCACAGCTCTGGTGGCTGAGAAGTCCCAGATCATGGTGTCGGCAGATTCAGTATCTAGTGAGACCTACTTCTTCATAGATGACCGTCTTCTCGCTGGGACCTCTTTCATAAGGGTACTAACCCCACTCACGAAGGTTCCACTGTCATGACCGAAGCATGTCTCCCCAGGCCCTACCATCTCATATCATCACGTTGGGTACTAGATTTCGGCAATGAATTTTGAGGGGACACAGGTATTCATTCTATAGCAGCAATTGTCACTATCTAAATTTATCTTGCCTTTTTATTATTTATTTCCTATACATATTCAGGAAAATATAAAGATTTGATGAGTAAACAAGTGTTTGGTACCATAGCTTTGCCATACACACATCTGTACACTCAGACGAGCAGTATGCCAGCAGCCAGGATGGAGTCATAGACGTGTTCCTCTCTGTGCTCCCTTCTCCTTCCCCCAGCATCTCCCTGAAACTCGAGTGGTTAAGAGGCTTAGAGTCTTGTCTTCACTCCATTGTGCAACAGTCTTGGAGCCATTTTACTGTTGTTACTCTAAACAACTTTTGCAAGATCCAGAGCAATGAGATGTCCCTTCCCTTCCCCCAGTGGCAAAGGCACAAGAGATTCACCCTCTCAGTCTCCAAGTACTAGAAAAAGCCTTGTACAATCTATTGTGAGCCAGGTTCCTTGCCTTCCATTCCTTAATTCCCAGCACATCTATAGGCTTAACTTTGCACCTCTTTCCTGTGAGAACTCAACTGCATCTTACTCATTTTTGTATATTCAGATGTATCATAAAAATGAGAATACAGGTGTTCCACAATACTTATCAAAAATAGGTGAATGTTTCAAAAATTACAGAACTAAAATAGAGACTAAAAAGAAAAGAAAGTCCTTCCTTGTGATGGGGAAAAAGTAACTCTTAAATAAGATTTACAGAATTAAATATATATATAATATATTATATATGTGTATATATATAGTACATACACATATATAACAAGTTAGACAGAAAAAGCCCTCCACAAGATCGAAATAATTTCCCAAAGGATGTAATGAATGTTTCCATATTTGCGTCACTTCAAACTATACTGAGAAATCAAAAACATGTAATTATAGAGTCCTGTAAAAATAAAAATCTATGTCCCAGGGAAAGCTGCTGAGCTCCTGATTTGAATACAAGATGGACTAGCAGTCACTGCATGTTAATCTCCTTAAACCTCAGTTTCCACATCTGATAACACTTAACCTGTCTCCAAGGCTGTCAGGAAGCTAATGAGCTTGTGTCTGCAATGCACATGAAGACCTTTACTTGAAAGGTGTTACAGAATACCAAGAAATTCATCCCAACATTTGTTTCAATTAGAGAATTCCTTCAATTATTATAGGAAAAAATTCCACAAATGATTCATCAGGTTTTGACCCTTCATAAATTTTAAAATCAAAAGATCTTTGAAACTTTAAAATGTATATCTAATTATAGATAAAGGTTATGGAAAATTCTGCAGCACGGTAAGGCCAAGGGCTCTGGTAATGGCCAACCTTATATTCTCTCCAATTGCTCTAAAGAGGGGAATCACCTGTTTATTATCTGCAATGGTTTGCAGGCAGAGAGACCTTTGCTTATATCACAGCATAATCATCACCAGCCATTCCACAGAATCCACAAAAGACACTTCAAGACACATTCAGTCTGGTACTCTGAAGCAGATGCACTTGATTAGCTCTGTCATTATATTCCCTACTGATTTGACTGATGGGAACCAGTCTTATCTTTAAAAGAATATGCCGAAGTTTTCCCAAGTCTTCTGGGACTTAACATTAGAAAAAGAATGCTGTCGTTGCTTCCTCTCTTTCTGAATCTATTCTCTGAAAAAAAAAAAAAGCTCCATAAACCATTTAAGCATATGTATAGAGAGAATATAGTTATGCTAAATTCAAGGTTTAAAAGGTTTTGTGTTAAATTAGCTTCTTTTCTGTTTGTTATATAAAAGAATACACAAAAATTGTTTTTAAACTTTTTTGAAAGAATGTTTTTCTATGAAAGAGCATGCTTGCATAAAATTTGTATTAATGATAAAAGGCGGTAGTGAGAAAAGTCAGAAAAAAGTGCTGGAATCAAAATACTTGAATTCTGCCTCTTCTACACCCCAGACATGCAATTTTGGCCCAGTTACAAGGTCCCGTAGTCTTTCTGTCTATTTAAAGGAAAGTATTTTTTAACTACTCATTTAACAAGGTTGTTATAAAGAGTGAATAAGATAATATATTTGAAAGTATTAGAAATGTATAATTTATAGAGAGGATCCAAGATGGAGGCATAGGTGGTTGCATTGTACCTCCTCGCACAACCAAAACTAAGGACAAGAATTTACAAACAAAAAACAACCAGAACAGAGAGAAATGAATCGAATGGAAGTCTGAATACCATACATCCAGTCCAGTAAGGAGGAGAGGAATCAGAGGCCTACGGAGAGGGGTTGAGGGGTCCCAGCAGGAAAAATCGGTGGCTGGCAAATGCGCGCCCAGGGCGCAGACCGCAGACCACAGCCAACGGACCGGCGGCAAACCCTGGGCACAGGTAGACCCAGTGAGGTGCGCAAGGCAGCTGGCTGTCCGCAGCTGCACATTTGCTCACAGAACTAAGCAAAAACAGGAAGCACGATCCTGACCGAGCAACCCAGGGACCCAGCGCCAGGAAACAAAGCCTGAAGGCACCGATTGAAAACACCCGTGGAAGTTGAGGCTGGGAGATTCTCTCAGCCTCACAGGAGGCTCCTTGGAGAAACCCACGGAGTCTAAGAGAATGCACAAGCCCACCTGCCCTGGACCCAGCACCAGAGGGGACCAATTTCCTTGTGGGAAGTGGCAAGGGGGATGGGAGTCCTGCTGAGAGGGGAGCAGGCGCCATTGTTCCCTCTCAGACCCTGCCCCACATACAACGTCACAACCCAGCGACTGAAGTGCCCCACCCTGGTGAACACCTAAGGCTCCGCCCCTCATATGTAACAGGCATGACCAGACCAAAGGAAAAAAATAAAATAAAATAAAAAAGATGGCTCAAACAGAGTTAAAAGCCCCAGAGCCAATTTTTTTAAGTGACCAAGAAATAACCAACCTATCAGATGCACAGTTCAAAGCACTGGTGATCAGGATGCTCACAGAATTGGTGGACTTTGGTCATAAATTAGATGAAAAAATGCAGATTACAATAAGTGAAATGAAGAAAAATGCACATGGAACCAAGAGTGATGGAAAGAAAACTGGGTTTCAAATCAATGGAAGGGACCAGAAGGAGGAAAGGAACAACCAAACAGAAAAGAATGAAGAAACAAGAATTCAAAAAAATGAGGAGAGGCTTAGGGACCTCCAGGACACCTTTAAACATTCCAATATTTGAATTATAGGGGTACCAGAAGGGGAAGAGGAAACACAAGTGGAAAAGTTATTTGAAGAAATAATAAAGGAAAACTTCCCCAATCTGGCTAGGGAAGTAGACTTCCAGGAAGTCCAGGAAGCTCAGAGAGTCCCAAAGAGGATGGACCCAAGGAGGAACACGCCAAGGCACATCATAATTACATTACCCAAGATAAAAATGAAGGAGAGAATTCTAGAAGCAGCAAGAGATAAGGGGACAGTTACCTACAAAGGAGTTCCCATCAGAATGTCAGCTGATTTCTCAAAAGAGACCTTGCAGGCAAGAAGGGTCTGGAAAGAAGTATTCCAAGTCATGAAAGGCAAGGACCTACATCCAAGAATACCCTATCCAGCAAAGCTTTCATTTAGAATGGAAGGGGAAATAAAGTGCTTCTCAGATAAGGCCAAGTTAAAGGAGTTCATCATCACCAAGCCCTTATTATATGAAATGTTAAAGGGACTTATCTAAGAAAAGAAGATAAGAAAAAGAAGATAAAAAACATGTATAGTAAAAAAAAGACATCAAACTCACAGTAACAAGCACACCTAAAACAAAAGCAAACTAAACAAACAAAGAGAACAGGAGTGGAACCACAAAAATGGAGATCACATGGAGGGTTAGCAACAGGGAAGTGGGAGGAGAAGAGGGGGGAAAAGATATAGAGAATAAGTAGCATAGACAACAGGTAGAAAATAGGGGAAAGGCAGGAATGGTGTGGGAAATGTAAAAGCAAAAGAACTATGACACCTGGACATGAACTAAAGGGGGGGAATGTGAGTGGGAGGGGGTGGACAGGGGGCAGGGGAGTGAAGGGGGAGAATGGGACAACTGTAATAGCATAATCAATAAAATATATTTAAAAAGAAATATATAATTTATAATATTTTTAAAAAACATTTACATTTTTATTGATATTGCTAACATCTAGATCACACTGTTAAATAGTTATTGTCATTAGTCAGAAAAATTTATTCAATTTCTGTCACTTTAGAAGAAAGACATATTTTAACTACAATCATCCTCATCTTATATTACATTTTGTGTCATTCAATATTTTAGTTCTATCTTATTTGTATCCCCAAGTTTCATATTGTTATTTTCTCAGTCTAATTGGTTTCGGTTAACCTTGGGTTCACCAAATGTTTTGATCAAGACTTCATTTTATGTCTCTGCCCTTCTCCCAAACACCTTTTTTTCTTCTGCTTCGTATGATGCATGTAAAGCAGTGGTTCTCTAACTGGAACAGCACCAGATCACCTGGAAAACTTACTACAACACAACTTGCAACCCACCACAGTTTCTGATTCATAGATTGGGCATGGGACCCAAATATTTAGATTTCTACATATTCCCAGGCACTGCTTTTGCTTCTGGTGACCACACTTCGAGATCACTAGAAGATTCTTGAGTGAGAGTAGGTCATACATTCTGTTTTTGCTTGTTTGAGAAATGCCTTAATTTGACTTTCCTCTTCAAGGATAATTTGGAAGTATACATTCATTCAGGTTGACAGTATTTTTTTTCTCTCTCAGCACTGGAAAATATTATTCCACATCCATAGGTACTGTTGAAAAGCCTAACCTCAATTGGACTGTTGTTTCTTTGTGGGTAATTTTTTTTTCCTCTGTGGCTGATTTTAAGATCTTCCTTTTTTTGTTAATTTGCAATTTTCCTAGTGAGGATTCTTTCTCTTTCCCCATCCCCCTCTTTTTTTCCCTTCCCTCCTTCCCTTTCTACATTCCTTCAGTGTGGTTTCCTTAATCTGTGGGTTCATGTCTTTCATTTAGTCTGGAATATTCTCTGCCATTATCTTTCTAAATATTGCTTCACCCTACTTTCTAAGTTCTTACTCTGACTATTCAAAGAGATATTTTCTATCTCTTTTTCTCACTGGGTAACATTTTTCAAATCTACCAGTTTCTTTCACCTCAAAGTGTGAATATAAACCAAGAGCTTATTAGAAATGCAATCTTTTGGATCCCACCCCAGACCTGCAGAATCCGAATGTGTGTGTTAACAAGCTCCCTAGGGGGTCGCCATGCACAGTGATGGTCAAGAAGTATGACTCTGCCTTCAGCTTTGTCTAATATGCTGCTTAACTTATTTATGAATATTATTATTGTAATGATTATATTATTTAATTTTTGGACTTTTGTTTCTTTTTCAAACTTTATTGATCATATTTACATAACTTATTTATTAATATTATGATGATGATTATATTGTTTAATTTTGAGACTTTTGTTTCTTTTTCAAACTTTCTTGATCATATGTATAGTCTCCTTGTTCTTTGTCTTTTTATTTACACTCTTTTTTTAAAAGATTTATTTATTTATTTATTAGAGAGGGAAGGGAGGGAGAAAGAGAGAGAAACATCAATGTGCAGTTGCTGGGGGCCGTGGCCTGCAACCTAGGCATGTGCCCTGACTGGGAATTGAACCTGTAATGCTTTGGTTCGCAGCCCACGCTCAATCCACTGAGCTATGCCAGCCAGGGCTATTTTCTTTTTATTTGTATACATTTTTAAAAAATTCTATAGTTTCTGTGTAATTATTCTAGCATCTGAAAGCTTCGGGGGCTACAGTGACTCATTTCCTTGTGTTTTCAATGACTTTGGGCTGTGAATTTATATTTGACTGATGTAACTCTGTTGATTTGGAGGACACTAGGTTGATAAATTGCTCTCCCATTGTGACTCTGGGATCTGCCAAGTGCCCTCAGGCATGACAATTGAAGTACAATTGAAATTACTTTCCCGTCTTGAGATTTTTTTTATAACACCAAAAGAGAAACCCTCTTTTGATCTTCAAACCTGTGTGAGGAGCTCAAGCCTTATTATAAATACTTTGGGACAGACAAATGTCTTTGTCATTTTCTTTTGCCAGGAGGCAAATTTTTTAACCATCCCATCATTGAGGATGTGGCCCTATGAGAGTCTTAGCTTTATGCAACATCTCATTTCTAACTCCCTGACTTATGAGGATCCAAGACCTTATCTCCCGGCCTCACCAGCTGGCAATGTGACTAGCTTTGGTTTCCTCCAATAGACAAATATAATAAGAGCATCTACACCTTTGCTTGTCATCTGGACTCTAGTCATTCAGTTTTTGTCCTGGCATTGATCTTAATTTCGTCTGGCCTCAACTTTCAGGGGAAAAGGAGGAGAGAGAGAAGTGAGAGGCAGAAGGAGAGAGAAGAAACAAGAGAGAGAAACAAGAGGAAAGGGAGAATGAGGGAGGGAGAGAAAGGAAAAGAGGGGAAGAAGGTGGAGGAAGGAAGACAGAGTTAAAAAGGGAGGAGGACATATCCATCCAGCATGAGTTATTTTGCAGTAGACAGAAATATCCATTTTTATCATATTGCCAAAAACTCCACCCCAGAACCCTACATTCTATTGAATTTATTTCTATTAGACCACACATTCTTTCACCTTTGGGCCCTTGTTCATGTCTGCTTGGAGTGGTCTGCCCTTATTTAACCCTCCCTCAGCTCTCCTTCACCTGTGAGTGCATTCAGGAATAAGCAAGAAAGTACTGAAAGGACAATGGTTTAATCAATGAATATATTTAATTAGCTCACCTTTTAGGAAGTCTGGAGATAAACGATCCAACCGGCCAGTGATGTCAGGGCACACGGCCTTCTTCTGACCCCTGGATGGCTGAAGTCGCTCATCACAGATTCTCACATCAGTGTCCCAGCAAGATGGACAAGCAGAGGCAGACGCCTTCTCTCCTCTTTATCAGCCCCACCAGCAGATGTCCCTTTCTGTCTTATTAGCCGGGACATTCTCACCATGGATGCCTGGCTTCAGGGAAATGATGCTGTGGCCCAGAGCATGGTGACCATGACTGACTTACACCTGGCATGCACACACTTACCTGTTCTGATTTCAAAGCATCACCATTCACTACCTGAGCAGAACAGTGGGATTTGCTTAGAAAGCTACATTGTTGAGTAGGGACTGTGTTTTTCTCACCTCGAAGCTCATTTCTATCTTTACTAAATTGTTACTATCCCAAAATATGTCAGGTCTCCTGTTATACACACTCTTCGTAGCACTAAATTAGGTTCCCTTGGAACTTGTTTATGGGAGCTTATTCTTACCCTGATGCAACACTCCTCACATTTGACTTTGTCTGTGCCAGGCCTGCCTTCCCTGTTATACTGTAAACTCTGCAAAGTAAAGGTTGGAAATATTTATGCTTAATATTTAATGCATATAATAAAGACCAAACATATATTTGTTAAAAAAGAACAATAAAAACAAAATATAATAGGTCTCTACCCATAATTTGATTCCCAAACTCTCTCCTCTGAGAATGGACTTCAATGTACAATAATCTACTAGACATTTCCATCCAGTGACCCTAATGTAGTCCTTAGATAAAACTGTCTTATACAGCGGTGTACAATTTTATGATGGGGTTGGCTTCTAAAGTAAGCACAGGAGCTACAGTAAAATACAAACAAGAGTATCCTAGGAAAGCCCAGCGATATTCAGGAATATTGTCTGTCCAAAGTATTTACTTACAATCAGGCATCAGCTTCACCTGATTAAGTTTTTTAAAAAAATGTGTATTGTCTTTTTTCTATTACCTTTAACATAACACCTAGGGCTAACTATGAAATTTTTCATATAGCATGTAAAATAAACAATTGTTTCATGAATATACAAAGTTATAGGTTTGGGTGTGGTCAGGTCAATAGGGCAACCAGAAAAAAATGTATATTGTCCAAAAGGATGCATTCCAAATTCCTCATGCCTTCTAATCATGCTTGTCTAGAAAAAGCTGCCATCAAATCTAAAACACTGATGTTCATCCTAATTATGCACTCACTAAGCTCAACCACACAACATGGGTACTTCTTATTTTTAACTTGGACCTAAATCATACATTCTCCATTAAACAATTAGAAATGCAAACCACTACAAGGAAACTGTTTTCAAGCAAACAAATACCCAGAGACAACCTGTCAATTTTGGAGACTTGTATTTAACTGTGAATGTTTCCTTCTATTACTGGAATCCTCTTAAGGATCCTCTAAAGTGGTCACTTAAGAAGAGGGTGTGTCCTCTTACAGACAACTCTGTGATTCTAACCTCTCAAGATTCTCTTGAAAAACTTTGACCAAACCTCTAGTGTTTTAATGATTATGGCACAGAAGACTGAGACATTTTTGACCTGACTCTGAAAGCAGAAACATCAGGAAGCACACATTGTATTTATTCAAAACAACTAATTTAACCTGATTTTATTTCTATCATGACATGTAGGATTTTTATTCCATAGATTTATACACCAGCGCCATCCAGACATTGGGCCTTAGGAGATAAAATGAGCAAGTGGATATAAGAGTGTATTACTCGCTAGTGGGTAAGAAAGTAAATAACCTTATAGATTGTAACAGACTTTAAGAGATATGCACCTATGAATGTGGCGGCAAAAAGGAGAAGCAGCTGCAGCACACCAGCAACAAAGAAAAAGAATTTTTTTTCCTTTCCTGGTTCTACATTCATCTTCAGACATTTCTTCCATAAAATATGTACCCTGAATCACAGCTAAGAGATGAATGAGGACCACTTAATTTTTCAGGCCCAGCCTGTAAGGACACTGTGGTGGTACACCGCACAAAGGCATGACATCTAGGGAGGCCAGTCTCATCATGGGCATATCCTGACAGGGACCAGTAAGAGGGTTGAACCCCAAATGTATTCAGGGTGTTTCCAGCACCTCTGCTTGAGAAGACTAATTTCTTCTATCCAGGTAGACTCAAAACCGTGTGGTGATTGCAGGGGGGAGAGGGCATCAGGAGGTTAAATGGTAAAGGAAAGAATACAATAAATATTTTTTTAAAAAACTAATATGGTTGCTTTACCTGGGAGTAAGGTCATTCCCCCTTCTCAGCCCCTCAACGCATAGCTCCCTGCTACTGTTGGCTGTAGAGACTCTCCTGGGTGTGTGTAAGCAGGCGAGCATATAGGCGTGTGTGTGTGTGTGTGTGTCCAGCTATCATGTCTGTAGGGCAGGAAAATCTCTGCCGCCCAAGTAGAGCTATTCAGATTATGCTAACTTTTTTTTCAACCATATGGACCAACCAAGCAACTTCTTGTAATTCTCAAATAGGTACTAGCCACAGCCATCACTCACTTCACTTGCACACAAAACAAAATGAAGCAAAAACAAGAAAACACACATCTTTCCTTTTTATTATATATGGCCCTTGACAGAAGAAGATGACAAGATGACAAAGAATTCAGGCATCCAACCAGCACTGCCTTTGATCTGCAGCTGTAGCTGCTATTTCCAGAACTTGGCACTGCACTGAGTAATTCCCGGTCAGCCCAGAACTTTCACTCTTGGGCAGCCATGTCCTTCCTGATCGCAGCCCGACAGCCTGGCCCAGCAGCTCTGTGGCTTCCCGGCTGGCTGCCCACAGCCCCTTTTGAAGCTGGGCTGCCCGCGCCCTCCGCCCTCCCAGCGCTCCTCTGTCCTTCCTGCTGGCGGCTGCTTGGCTGCAATTCGCTAAAAAGCAAGGAGCAGCAACAACTCTTTTGCTCTTTCTTGCTTTTTATCCCTCTAAGGTCGAGTTAAATGGCACAGGTAAAAATGAGTTTTGTTTTACAAGCACCCTGCTGGGATATATAATTTCTGTCTCCTGAGAGCCATCCTTTGACTTAGTAAAATTCTTAAAACACCAGCAAAGGAAACAACATTGTGTGATTTTATTAATCCTCCTGAAGCACCTAACAAAAGAGCAGGAACAGATGACCTTTGTCGCCTGAAGCAAGGATAACTTTCAGGGCTCAGATGACGTCTTCGCCCCGATCCTGACTGGATCCTCAGTGCTTTGAAATCCCAAGTCATATAAATTGCACAGCCTTGGGAAATAGGAGAAAGGAGAAAAATATTATCCCTGACCTGGATTTGGAAGACTTTTAACCACTTTGCTTCTCTGATTTCAGGATGGCTCCTGCTTCAGGAGTCCTCCCACAACAGCAAAACTCTTTGAAAAACTATCTCTTTAAAGTACAATTGATTTAGCCATAAATAAATCCTGCAGGGAACTTTCCGCTCTCCCCCCGGGCTGCCAGGGCCGCGACGTGCCTGTTCCTTCACACAGCGATATTAGATAGGCCCGGCATCGGCTGCAAAATGTAATTTGCTCAGTGAAGCATGCCCATCCCTTCTCCCTGATTACTCCCTGATCTTTTTACACATCCACCAGCTCCTTGACTCTCAGCATCCGCCAGGGCTTATCTTACGCTGAGAGCAAATATTTATCAGATTGGTGATTATTTTTATTATAAAGAAAATACACAGGCCAAACAGCCATGTTGATTCAATTATATTAATTGTAGCTTCCCCCAGGTACATCCTAACTGAGTAATTATAAGGCTTCCAAGGCTCATTGACACTTTCCTGGATGCCAGTGATGCATTGCTCTTCTTCTGTGAACTATTTTTCTTGATATTTCGACTATGAGAGAAGGTTAATCTGTATCAGTAAGGTTTCCAATGAAAGGACATTTGGGCTCATCAGTGTTATCATTTTGCTGAGCTTGGTTTTCTTCGGGAGCTTTAAAATGAACAGCCTCTGGGCTTTCTGTAAACACCAAAATGCGCTAACGTGAAATATCTCTGAGCAAGCTAGGGACAGGAGCATTTCTGTTCGTGCCAGTCCGCCACTGTTTTTGCAATGCCTGCTCCTGCCTCAGGTTCCAGTTCTTAAGGTTTGTGTCCCACAGACGAAGGGAGCAGCTGCTCTTATCTCCACAGCAGTGAAGTGCAGTCTGGTTCCTTCACCCAAGTAATAAGTGCACACAACTGTAATTTCTCTAAATTCAAATGTAATCTTTGCTCTATATTTAAGTACACAGGGAACACAATTCTTTATTGCTCAGCCAGAGAAAGGAGTGTCTCTACTAAGCCCTAGAAAAATGTGTATATTAAACAGTGGTCCTTGAGGAGCACCTGCTAAGGAGACAGATAAACAGATACAAACTGTGCCATCAATAGCCCCCATATAATCCTAAGAAATTCAGTGCATCAGAGTAGACAATTTCTGTTGCTATCTCTGATAAGGAATATTGTTAGAAACAAGTTCGGATAGGGCATGATTAGCAAATGAAGGGGACTGTGTTTGAGTGATGCAGAAAGAGCCTCCTCTAAATTTCTAGATGGAAACTTGACTACTTTCCTCATAGCTATGTCACTTTTAGCAAGTCTCTCAGCGTCTGTAATAATTTCTTTCATTTGCTAGGGCTGCTCTCACAAAGTAGCACAGACTGGATAGCTTAGCACAGATGCATTGTCTCACAGCCTGGAAGCTAGAAGCCTGAAGTCCAGATGTCGGTGAGGCTGGTCCCTTGGAGGGCGGTGAGGGAGGGCTCTGCTCCTGGCACCCTCCTCGGCTGGGCTGTCTTCTGCCTGTATCTCCACACCCTCTTTCTTCTATGTGTGTCTGTCAGTGCATCCAAATTTCCTCTTTTCACAAGGACAACAGTCGTAGTGCATTAAGGCCCATTCTAATTACCTCATTTTAACTAATTACACCTGGGATGAACCTATTTTCAAGTAAGCCACATTCTGAGGTACTGTGGGTTAGGACTTCAACATATAAAATTTGAGGGGTGATGTGCAGCTTAACTCATTACATAAAAATCTCTAAGTTCCTACTCAGGCCCAAAATTATACAGATTTTCTCTTAATAATTCAGAAAACTCACAATCATTTTTTGAAGCCAAAAGTGAAAGGTGGGTTCAAACAAATTTTATTAATTAATTGCTTTTAATCATGGAATTATCTGAGTAATGCCTTTACTGTTTGCTGATCCCTTTAGAGGTGTGCTGTAAAGTAACCAGAAACTTCACTCTCCAGTTCATGGGCTGACACTTTGGATGGTACAGAACAGTCGTTAAACATCCTATAGCCCTGGCCTTTCTCTGCCACCCTGTGCCCAAGCTTAGAATCTGCCTCTGCTGCTCTGAAAGACCAGAGACTTTTTATTTTATTTACTTTTTACTAGCCTTGAATCACTTTCCTAGGTGCTTTGTTTCATGGGTATTTTTTTCTTGAACTCCCAAAACTTCTCAGCATGCTTATAAAGCACACAGTAGATGGTATAACATTATCTGGTGGTGATGTTAAGCTTTATATTGTGCAAAAAAATTGCTTTACTCAAGGCCTGAGTGCAGTAAAAGCTTTTATAAATTTTATGCTTTTCACTGAGTGTATGTGAAGCATTATGCATCTAATATAAACATATAAATTCTCAGTGTTCTCAATAGTTGATATAGTCAGATAGAGAGGGTGGGAGGAGCTTTCCTAGGTGGGTAGAGGCACTGGTGAAAAGAAGCTGTTAGAATTGACTTGCAGTAGCCCTGGCCACATGGATCAGTTGCCTGGAGAGTCATTCTATGCCCCGGATGGTTGCCGGCTGGATTCCCAGTGAACATGCCTGGGTTCTGTGTTCAGTCTTTGATTGGGGCATGTACCAGAGGCAACCAATCAACGTTTTCTCACATTACTGTGTCTCTCTCTTTCCCTCTCTCTTCCTCTTTCTCTAAAAAACAGTGGAAAGGTCCTCAGGTGAGGACTAAAAAATAATAGATAGATAAATAAATAAATAATAAAATTAACTCACAGTTGACCTTTGAGTCATTTGTCTTCATACCAAAAGTGTATCTGTCCTAGAAGTGGTAGCATATTATTTTAAAAGATGTTTATGGTATTAAAATGATTATCTTTAAATGGAATTTGGTAATATACCAAAGTCCCTCAAAGAGAAAAATAAGGCTCTTTATACAGGCTGAGCCAAAGACTTAAAATCATCAGCTTATCTTCATTATGTTCAGAATCTACTGCAAAGAACATCTAGGTAGGGAACAGATAAACATAACCTGTGAGTATTTTGAATGCTCCCTTTTCCTTAGTGTTGGAAAATAGCTTTTACTCAATCTGATAGAAAAGTTATGGTGACCCAGCAAAAACTGGATATCCATTTTATTTTTGAACAAAAATGAAGTATCAAGGCATTTCATTGTAGTCACAAGTACTATACTCATTCTTAACATGAAGTCTCCGACTGGTTTCTTTGTAACCAGACGGCCCCCGTGCACTTCTCCACATATACCGAATGGACGGATTCTGCTCCCCCTCAAAAATAACTCCTCTACGTGTCATTAGTGACTCCTGGTTTGCAGATGGCTGTGACCAAGTCACACCTTAAAAGTATCTGAGAAGAAACAATGTAGTTCAAGCAAAACTAGGGAGTATCTTTTAAATCCACAAGTACTGTAATTTTGGAGTGGACCCCAATGGATCAGTAAGTAAATCCTGTGGTGGTGAAGAAAACTTGGTAATAGAAAAGACGATGATTGCATGATGCTTCCTCCTGAGACAGGATTTATAATTTAGTGAGTACGACATGGAGGGTCTTCTCTAAAAGAGTACATGGATTCACACTTAGTACGCTCAGTGCTAAGACCTATGAATGCCAAGGAGGGGTGGGTTAAAATGAAAAGAAAATAAGTGATATATGAGGGGGGACCCAAAACAAACCAGAATTTATTTATAAAAAATTGTGTATTTATTCTTACATGTTTAAACTTGGGTCACCTTCAAAGTACTCTCCATTTGAGGCAATACACCTATGGAGATATGTTTTCCACTGCTCAAAATAGTTTTCGAACTTATCAATTTTGATACCTTTTGGTGCTTCTGCCCTTTTTTTCTTCCACATCTGCAAAATGTTTTCCTTTGAGGCCTTTTTAATTCAGAGAAATTAAACAAAAGGGTTCAGGGAAAGATGGAGTGAATAGAGAGGGTGGGGCACAGGGACCATCATACCTTTTTTGGTCAAAAACTGCTGAACATGTAGTGCAGTGTGGGCAGGTGCACTTGTAAATCCCCCATCATAAAATGGGTAAACATCTTGAAAGAATCTTCAAAAAAACTCACTGAAGCAGACTCTCACAACAACAGCAGCTGGCACACTGATACAGATGGGTTCCTAGAACACTCACCTACCTGGAGAAGCCTGTACTACAAGGGGCTCACACTCCAGGAGATAATTCTGTTTTGGGGGGGTCCCCCTTGTATTAATATATAATACAGCTACTTATAAACTTATCTCTGAATGCAGGTAGATTTATTATTTACTTATCCCAACTGAAGTTCCTGAAAGATGATTTTATAGATATTTTCAAAAACTGAAAATTAAAATAATTAAGGTTTAAAAATTCTGTTACTTTTGTTTATCAACCAATAATATTGTTTTATAATTTCATAAATACATTACAGGCATTTCGTTCCTTCAAGGAAAAGAGGCCATTCATTCCTATTCTGCTGTTTTATAGAGACCCTGGGTTTATAAATTTATATTTTTTCCCCCTGGCTGGTGTGGCTTAGTTGGTTGGGTGACTTCCTACAAACTGGAAGTTTGCAGGTTTGATTCCTGGTCAAGGCACATGCATAAGCTGAGGGTTCAATCCCTGGGTTAGGGCACCTAGGAAAGACAACTGATTGAAGTTTCCCTCTCACATCAGTGTTTCTCTCCCTCTCTATCTCCCTCCTTGGCCCTCTCTCTACAATCGGTAAGCATGTCCTCAGGTGAGGATAAAAAATACAAATAAAAAAATTCACATATAATTACAATGAAAATATACCCTTGTTAACTTGCTAATTATTGATGAAATGTCTCACAATTATAGCTGTAAAATAAGGTGTATGTGTGTGGTCTTTAGAAAAATTAGAAATTTGGTATTCTTAAAGATATATATATAGTCAGTGCCGGTCTCCATGACACTCAAGCAAAAACTCAATGTTAGTTTCCAAATGATCACTTTTTTCCTCTATCAAAAAATTTTGTAGTAATTATGGTGTTATTGTAACATAAACATGGAGAATATCACAACTTTTTTTGACTAGTCACAATTCTATGTGATGCTCTTAACATCATCTTGACAGTAGAAAAGTCTTTCAGGTGCACCTGAGGAGCGCAGATGGCTCTGAGCAACTCTGCTTGGGGGTGGGTCTCAGTCCCCCGTGTGCACCATTCTTTCCTGAGGGCAGAGCACCAGGTGTCTTACGAACTCCAGGTGTATTCCACATATACCTCATGCTTTTTTTGCTTCTAAACTTGCACGAAACTATTGCTTTCTCATTTTCTATTGATAATGTTTATTTTTGTTCAGATTAGTTATGTGACCTGAGAAAAGTTAGTTGGAAGAGATGTCTGAAATCGTACAATATTGATCAAAAGACAGCACTTAGCTGGAATGGGAATGAAGACATTTCCACTAGTTCACTCTAAATTGAGAGGGATATAGAAGTTTTAAAGGAAAATACGCTAGGGGAAAAAAGATTTAGTATGTCCTTTATTTTTCTCTGTATTTACCCTACTATCAGAGTGCCTATAAATATATAACATTACCAGCAGATAAATTGATATGAATTTATGAATTGATATGAATGTGATATGAATATGTTTATCCCACAAGAACTGATATATATTATAGGCAAACGTCTGAAAAAAAGGAACTTCATGTTATTGAAGATTTATAAATGAAAGTGATGTATCGCTATGTATCTTTTAGATTATTAAAACTTCAAAATAATTACACCCAACCTTGTCCACCTGTTATGTACTCATGTGTTTCTAGTAGATTGAATTAAAATAACTAGGTAAAAGAATAGAAAATATATCTAAAATTTTTTCATTATGTTTTTGTTATTTTGTCAAGGTTTTTAAGTTATTAGAGTGCAACACTGTAAAAAAATACAAAAAAGATAATACAAATATGCACCAAGATATTCAGTGCAAGTTACTAACATTAAATTGAAAAAAAAAATAAAAACCTCTATGTCCAATAAGAGAATAGTTAAATTCATTGCAGACTACCCACTGTATAGAATATAATGCTGTCAAAATAATTCATCAACATAATATAACTATGTGGAAATATATTTACTATATAATGTTACATAACAAATTGTGACTTCACTATGATTACATCAGTGTAAAATTATTTGATAAAACATGAATAAATGAAAGCAATCTGAGTACTAGAAGAAAGTGATTATAGGTATTTTTCCCATATGTATTACAATGTTATTTAGTGCTTTAAAGTTCATGATACTAATGATCTCCCACAGAGCCACAGTCTTTCCTTCCGCAACCCTGTTCACTCAAAATCTGGCTGGTTATCACCAAAATTCATCAGTGTAACCAAAACAGCAGATATAATGAGGAAGCCTGTTCTTTAAGGAAAACTGCCTCCCTCCTAGTACCCATGATTTCAGTAATAATTTCATGTTAGAATGCTGTTCTCGGTAGTTAAACTGAAATAAAATAACTCAGGCAATCTGCACGATTTAAAACTCAATTTTGCTTAGCTTCTTGGGCAGCTTCACTATTGGCCTTTCTTATTGACTCAGGCAGCTTCCCAGATTTCAGAATGTCATTAAAAACCACAAGACAAAAAGGAAAAAACCCCGACTATGCATGTTAGGCATATCTTTGTCAAAATTAAGCTGAAAGCCCATCTGGCTCCATTGTCTCATTGAATTTGTCACATTTTATACATAGTTGAATTTCTTTCCTAATAATCCACCTCTCTCAAGGATGGCAAGAATTACTTCACTGCGTAAGTAAACCACTATCGTTGCTTACCTCATAATGACATTCTCTATCCCAGAATTCCACTGCTAATATAAATTTCTAAACTTTTATTTTGATGATTTCATTTTTAAATTCTGAGCTGCCCTTAAAGGATTCATTTTATCCTCACCACCAACCAAGTCCAACCACCATCACATCTCACCGTGATGCTCACATGACCTCCAAACTGTTCACCTTGTAGAAACTACTTCGCATTGAAATTTTTCCTCACTTTGGAGCCAGAGTGATATTTTCAAAACACAGTTTGGATCATATCGCCATCACTGCAATGTCTATCCTCCACCGTTCCCCACACCGTGCATCTTAAAGTACTTTGGCGACCTCCTATTAATACCGCCTCCCAGTCCTTGCCCCACCTTTTTTCACTATTCTTGGTGCTTTGTTCTCATTGACCTTTTTTCATTTTTTTCCAGTGATCATGATGTTCCCCTCTCTACCTCCACCAGCCCACCCAACATCCCAGCTTTTGCTCTTGCTTCTCATACATTGCCTAAATGTTCACTCTCCTATTATCCCTCATTGAGTGAACTCTACTCACCATTCAGATCTCATTTCAAGGAAACACAGGTAAGATTCACCACTGTACTCAGAACAATCAAGGCTCAACTGTAAGAGGAGAGTGTACTCAGCCCACACAAAAGGCACACCTCAAGTACCCAGCGTGGGTGATAAGGGAGGCTGTGCCACTGGACTTTATAGTACACCTACTACATTAGGCCATGCTACCAAGACAGGGAGTCATAGAAGCTCTACCTAATACACAGAAAGAAAAACAAGGGGGCTGCCAAAATGAAGAGACAAAGAAACATGGCCCAGATGAAAGAACACGTCAAAACTACTGAAAAATAATTAAATAAAATGGAGATAAGCAATCTATCAGATACAGAGTTCAAAACACTGGTTATAAGGATGCTCAAGGAATTAGTGAGGACCTCAAGAGCATAAAAAATATCCAGTCAGAAATGAAGGATACACTAATTAAAATAAAGAACAATTTACAGGGAAACAACCATAGAGTGAATGAAGCTGAGAATCAAATCAGTGATTTGGAACATAAGGAATAAAAAACAACCAATCAGTGATTTGAAACATAAGGAATAAAAAACAACCAATCAGCAAGAATAATAAAGAATGCAACAACAACAAAAAACTTAGGATAGTGTAAAAAGCCTCTCTGGAAATCTATTTGAAAAAATAGTGAAAGAAAAGTTTCCCTAACTTGGTGAAGGAAATGGACATGCAAGTCCAGGAAGCACAGAGTCCCCAACAAGATGGATGCAGAGAGGTCCACTCTAAGAAACATCATAATTAAAATGCCAAAGGTTAAAGATAAACAGAGAATCTTAAAAGCAGTAAGAGAAAAGCAGTTAGTTACTATCACTTTTTTAATACTCCTCGGTTCATTAAAATGGATAGTAGCATGCGACTGTAGGGCAGAGATCTCTTAAATCTGGTTTGCTTATGGTTATGAGAAGCATATAGTAGATATCAGAGGACATCTTAGTTGAAGGTCCCCACTTCTGAGTCACTATATAGCTTTGAATACTCTTGATACCTTTAAATACCAGGAAAGGCATTGGAAACTTCAGATTAGAAGCAAATAGTAGCAGGAATCCCAGCCAATAGATCAGATCAGTCATGAGTTAGATCAAAGATCTAAAAGTTTAAGATTGAGCAACTCTCCTGAGAGATGGTTCTGCTGTAGAATGAGATAATCATAATTTGTTTTCTTCAAATATTTTCACTAATACTTGAAAAGTGCTTTAATGTGATATTAAAAAGGTGTGATAAAAATGTGTGATGTGTGTGGGGTGTATGTGTGTTGGTTATTCTCAATAAGCATGCAGTCACAGCTATTTAAGAAAGTGGAAATTCAAAGGGATTTAATTTTCAAAGCTTGTTTTAAAAGTGAGAAGAAGTTTGCATGATTATGTTTTTCATATAAGATTTTTTGAGCTATTTATCAAGACACAGAATTGAAGAAACGTAACAGCTGGTACCAACTAGGAATTATTGTACTTAATTAAAAATTAGATGTAGATACTGGCAGCTTTGATTTCACAAGATGCCTGTTCTACCCACCGAGGGGAATTCAAATTCCACTTAGTCCAATCAGTACATCAATACACAGAAGTGTGTTGTAAGCAGATACTCTATAGGGAGATAGAAAACCATCTAGAGCTGACTTGGAAAACAAAAAATTGTAATTATTTATATTTAGATTATTTAAGTTGTGCTGGTTTTGACTGACTACCAAAAATATGGGCTCATTTTCATATTCAGAGAATTTTAAAAAGTACAGGAAGTAAATTAGATTGAATCTTAGGGCTACAATAGTGCTACAAACTAGTATTAAATAACATTGCATTTCCTTTTAATGCATGCATATATACAGTTAAATTCTTTTTGCAAAGTTGTGATTATGTAGGTGAGGGTTTGTAGGTGAGGGTTCAGTTTGGTTTTGGAATTCAAGGTCAAAGTCATGGATATAAAAATGTTATCTTATTGTGGTAAATAATCATGAAACATTTTTAATAGCTATATAACATTTAATTATATAGTTATATTATTTTGTTTTAAACTATTCCCTTATTGTATATATTTAGATGATTTTGACTTTTCTTCACTTGTTTGTTTTTCTCTTATACATGATTTGGTTTCTCTAATTATTAAGATAAATCTCCAAAAGAAGATTTTCTGGGTTTAAATTTTTAAATACTGTGAAGGCTTTTTTATGTGTGTGACAAAATTGTTTAAAAAACATCATATGCCCATTAAAAATACATAAAAGTATACATTTCTCCACAAACTTAATATAATTGAGTGTTAAAAATTTTACATTTCTGCCAAATTCATGAAAAAATATAAAATTTTATTATTGTAACATGTATTTTAATTCTATAGTGAGGTTGCATGGTTTTCAATATAAACTTTATTTTTATGAATTACATTCTCTCACAAGATTGCTTATTTTTAATAGAGATATTATTTTTCTTAGTAATCTATAAACACACTAGATATTAAGTATATAAGTAATATATTCTCAAATATCCTCAACTTCTATTTCCATTTTAATTTTGTTCATGAAATAATTACTGAAAGCTTGCTACAGGCTACACTCTGTTCTGAGTCCTGTAATACAGAAATGAACAAAACATTTAAAAATCTGACCTTAATGAGGTTGGAACAAAATAGTCAAAGATCTTGGCCTTCATGAAGTTTGTGTCCTAGTTGAGGTAGAAAGACAACAAAAAGATTAGAAAAATTAATTGATATTTTGGTAGAAAAGGATAATGCTTTGTGTAAAAGTGATACAGAAGAGAAAAATGATGCAAGTGCTGGGGGTTGCAACTCTCAGTAGGATGCTCAGTGATGGATGGTGATGTATGAGCAAAAACCAAAGGAGGTGTGGAGCTGGCCAGGCCAAAGAAATAGCAAGAGTAAAATCAGCAGGTGGGATATGCCAGTTATGTTTAAGAAGTGGTAATAATAATAATAACAACAACAACAACGATATGGCTGGAATCATTTGAGGTTGGGATGCTGTCGGAGAGGTTATGGGGACCCAGATCATGAAGAGCCTAGTGCACCACTGTGTTATTTGGCATTCACTATAAGTGAGAAATGGCTCACTGGGCAAATTTACATGCATAAGCACTATGATATGGCTTAAAGGCTCGTTATAGGTACCATATTGGAAACAGCTGTCAAGAAGAGTGGAAATCTCCTTTTCTCTCATGGTTCTTATGGGTGGTTCAATGTTTAAATGACATAAGACAGACTGACATGAGAAAATCAAATTTAATATGTATGTATGGGGAGTTAACATAAGCACAAAGAGTTCCAAAGATACTAAGACAAAATGAGGCATCTATGTCATTCTGGTCTGAGGAGAAAGAGATAGGGTCCTGGGACATCAGGGGAAAGTAAGGCAATTTACAGGAAGATGGAAAGAATTAATGTCCAGTAAATAAATATTTGCTGGGACATCTAGAGACAAAGAGACAGAGCAAGAAGGACTTGGAGCAAAGGCACCTTGTTAGGTTCCTCCCTGTCTGCTACACCTAGGTCAGGTTAAGCTATAGTTGTCTATGGTTATCAATTCTTTCTGGAGCAGGTTTTCTATCTGACATTCTTTTAGGCATTTAAGTAGAAGTTGTAAGGCTCTTCTGGAGCCCTCTGGGCATTAAAAATAACAATCTTAAAATGATCAATCTTCCAAAGAGGCATATCTTGGGATGGCAAACCCTGCCTCTCTTCAGTTTCAAGCAGGTGCCCTGGTTAGAACACTGCTGCAGTAATGCAGACAACAGCTGGGACATGGTGGCAGGAAAATAGAATGGTCAGATCTAGATATGCATTGAGGAAGAGGTGACCATATTTACCCAAGGCAACATTTAAGAAGGAGAAAATGAGTTCATGGTGACTCTGAGATTTTTGACCTAAGCACTAGGAGAATGGAATGTTCATAAAGATGAAGGGTAATCAGTTGGAAAAAAGTAACTTTAAAAGAGGTCAGAGTTAGAGATACTCATTTGGAAGTCATCAGCATATATGTTATATGTGAAGCCATGAGATGAGATGAAATCACTAAGGAAGAGATGGGAGATAGAAAAGGGAAGCGGAACAAAGTCTGAATTCTGGTGAGTGCTAACAGCAGAAGGGTCTAAAACATGACCATTTGGGAAGAGGAGAGTTTGAAGACTCTGGAAATACAGGAAAAAAGATAGAGGAGAGGAAGGTAAGATAGAAGAGAAATACAGGAAAAAAAGATAGAAGAGAGTGGGTCAAATGCTGGTGGTAGATTGGGTAAGATAATGACCGAGATTCAGATGTGCCAAGAATATAAATACATGGAAGTCATCAATCACCTAGACAGGAAAAAGTTTGGGTGATAGCCTCTTTGAATGGGTGCGAGAGAAAAGTTGGGGAAAGGAACTGGAGACAGCAGGTAAAGATATTTAGGTTGAGAGTTGTTGTAAAGGAGAACAGTAGTGGCTAGATAAGAGAGAGATTTATTCTAAATGAAAGCAACATGACCCCGGCTGGTGTGGCTCAGTGGATTAAATGTGGGCCTGTGAACCAAAGGGTCACTGATTCAATTCCCAGTCGGGGTCCCCTGATGGGGGTCACTCAAGAGGCAACCACACATTGATGTTTCTCTCCCTCTCTCTCTCCCTCCCTTTCTCTCTCTAGAAATATAATAAAATCTCTTTAAAAAAGAAAGCAACATGGTTTGTCTGTAACAAACATATGACAACATATTAATGAAAAAGAGAGAGAAGGAAAAGATCCAAAATAGGGAAGATTTAATGGAGCAATATAGTGAGTTGGAAAGAGACCCTGGGATCTATTAAATTAATGGCGGATTAGACTTTAAATAGGAGTATGGATGGTTTATTCGTGGTGACAGGAGGGGAGATAGAAGGTATGAACATAGATGCTGGTGGGTGGGTAGGTATAGTGGTGGAAACTTGGACATTTCCTTCTGATTGACTTCTGTATCTGAGCAACATAATCGCCAATTTCATCAGTTGGGAGTGACACATTATTATTTTAGAATGGCAAATTTGTTGAAGCTTTTTTGGTGATTTCTCTTATTACTTTTTGGTTTAAGAGTTTTCTTCCATATTAAGGTCAGTTTTAAAATCTCCATATTTACTTCAAGGTTTTTAATGTATACATTTTGGATTTTAATTAATTTTTTTTTAATTTTAAGGGAATTATCATCAAATAAACAAGTCTAAGTAATACCAAACCCAGAATCCACAAATTAATAATTGACAAATTTTGCTATAAATATTTATGCATAACAAAGATTTAATATAAATAACATTAAAAGACCAGCATAAAATTAATACTGGGTCAGCTGTCACGCTGTGGAATGCAAAATGTGACAGTGCGTTAGTTTTAATCCTAAACCTCAGGAGTCCTTGTGATCCCAGACTGTCACTTTGAACTCTGCAGCCACCACCTGAGCAGCCTTGCGTTAGTCTCTTGCGGGATGAGAGACTGCATGAAGGAGAGCTCTGTTGTCCTAACTGGGGCTCAAGACATATGAGAGTCCATCCTCCTACACAGCTGCGCGTGCTTGCAGCCCTGTGGGTGAGCCTGGCAAAAACCAGAAAAACTGCCCAGTGGAGGCCAGTCTAAATTATTAACCTGCACATTCAGGAGCTAAAAAAATGGTTGCTGCTAATTTAAGCCACCCTAGGTAGGTGGGGTTGTTATACAAACATAACCTATTATGAGAATTTCTAAATGTCGTTTAGAAGAGGCTAAAGAGGATAGAAGAGGCTAACATAGTATCTTCTCCAATCCCTAGGAAGAGTTAATTCTGTAATAATAAATTAGTCATTAGTCAATTTAAAGTTGATGTTAATTATAAGAGCAAAGGTGAGCTTAAGCCAATCTTTCTTGAATTGTCCTCTTCCAAGCACAAGTCCTACTTGATGCTCATAAAAACAGGGATGTTTGTGGTGGAATAACCGTAAGCAAGGGTGCATACTGCATTCTGCTGTGAGAGCTTCACAATGGACATTAGTACAGAAAGCCTCTAAAAATCTGCTAGTTCAATGGCCTGAAACCTAGTAAATACTCAGCAAATGATCAAGTCCTCATTATCTTTGTCATTGTCATTATCACCATCCTTATTAATTTCTGGCTACACATTAAATCCAAAAGCTCAGATCCTTGAAACATTATAGTTAATTCATTCACCTCTAAGATTCTTTCACTTAGGTAATTTTTAATCTTAGTATAGATGAAAAAGAATTAAAAAATAATTTTATAAAATTACTAAAACTTTGATTCTGTAATATTGGACACTAGAAGAAAAAAGAAACTTTATTAGTATTGTGCAAGTTATTTATACACCACCAATATCTCAAAAGTCAGCTCTTTTAAAAAAATATTTTATTTATTTATTTTTAGAGAGAGGGGAAGGGAGGGAGAAAGAGAGGGAGAGAAACATCAGTGTGTGGTTGCCTCTCATGCACTCTTCACTGGGGACCTGGTCCACAACCCGGGCATGTGCCCTGACTGGGAATTGGACCAGTGACCCTTTGGTTGGCAGGCCAGCACTCAATCCACTGAGCCACATCAGCCAGGGCTCAAAAGTCAGTTCTAAGTAAGTAGATGCAGTTGCTATTAATAGCTTATGGCATTCGAGTTTTGTGAAACACTGTGGAATTCACTACTCTGAGGTGATGATGGCTAAATGGAAAATGTCACAGGTAAAATAGTGTATGCTATTTTAAAGACTGCATAAGTAAAAGGCAGATATAAGTTAATTATCTTACTTCCTACCAAAAAAATAAAGAACCGTGGAACAAAGTTTTCAAGTAACTCTGGAAAGTCCCCTTGAAATTCCAGCTGTGATGAATGCTAGTGGCCATGCATTATAATAATGAATCCTCACAGAACGAGAGGGAGAGTACCTTCTCAGGGTTCAATTTAATCTATAAAAGCAATAACCTTTCTTGAAACAAATGATAACAAAAATAGCTTTTATCTCATGTCTTATCATTATGCATTTCTCATTCATTAAGCTTCTCCTTTTTGGCTTTTGATTCTCATTGATTATTCATGGTATATTTTTTCTCCCTTTTATTTGGTAGTGATTATAAATCCATGAATTTTTATGTTATAGTTATTTTCTTATTTGTCTAAGTACTAAAAAATTTGGTAGTCTTTACTGGTCAACAGAAATAAGAAATGTCTTGGATTTTATTGTTTACATCTTTCTCCTGCCTAAGTTTCAAGAGCTCAGAATGCAGCTGACTTAATATATCTGGATAATAACAATTCAACCTATTTAGATATAATCTCCAATCAATACTAGTCATAGGGATTGTGGAATAAATTTATTGTACTCATTACTCTAAACCCTTATTCTGGAAAATACCTTTTTATAGGTTTCTGTATTGGTCTGCTCGAGCTGCCATAACAAAGTACCTCAGACAACAGACATTTATTTTCTCACAGTTCTGGGCCCTGGAAGTGTCAGGCCGGGCTATCGGCAGGGCTGGTTTCTCTGAGGCCTCGCTCCTTGGCATATAAATGTTCATCCCTTTCTTGTGCCCTCACATAGTCTTCCTTTCATACTTGTCAATGTCTAAATTTCTTCTCTTTATAAGGGCACAAGTCCTATTGGATCCAGGTCTGCTTTACTTACCTCTTTAAAGGCCCTCTCTTCAAATATAATTACATTCTGAGCTCTTCAAAGTTTGGGTTTTGAGGGGCTTCAAGTCAGCACACAACAGCATCCTTCTTAGTATTGTCTGTTAGCTATATTTTGTGAATGACCTGTTCTCTGCCTTTAAAATAGGGATAATAAAGAATTTAGAACGATGCTGGCAGCACAACAAAGACTCAGTGAGTATTAGCTGACACTACTGGAAACCATCTACTGTTATGTTCTGGATCTGTGGAATGAAGAGTGTAATACAACTATCAAGGGTGGAGAAGAAACCAGAGAAATAAAGTGAAGACTGCTAAACATAAACCTAGTCTACAGTAGAATAGTTAAGAGAACAGGGTCTAGGGTCGAATGAGAATACAGTCCTGCCATGTTTAATCCATGAAAATTTATTGACTGCTTTACATTTTATATTGCTCATAAACCCATAGTCTTTCACGAGGCTGTTGAAAGGATGAAATGAGATAATGCACGCACCATGGAGGTCCTTGGTGCTGCAGTGCTGGACAGGTCACTGTCAACCACCTTGACAGTGACCTGGGTCAGGGCTGCTGCCACTGTCAACCACCTTCAGGGTGACAAGGGGTTGCCGTAGTCCCATGTAACCCACATGCTTCGTATTTAGTTCACAAAAGTGCATTTGAATATTTATTAAACCATCACTGTGTTATTGTCATTTAAAATGATTAACCAAGGAAATCCATCCTCTTTTCCTTAGGTAAAGGAATAATGACCCTACAAATATAAACTGTTTGCTATGAGTTTTAGGTTTAAGGCTCAGTTGCTAAGCTTTGTAGGCTATTGCTTAGGTTGTGCATGCAATTTCTGAGAGTCCAGCAAATAACTCCATAAAGAAAATCAGTTTAATTAAGATGCACTCCCAAAATAATAAATTGGTTCCCCCCAAAATTCCAAATAATTTCATATATTAAATAGCAGAAAAGCTTTTAAAAATATTTTATTTATTTGTTTTTAGAGAGAAGAGAAGGCAGGGAGGAAGAGAGGGGAAGAAACATCAGTGTGTGGTTGACTTTCATGCACCCACTACTGGGGACCTCTCTTGCAACCCAGGCATGTGCCCTGACTGGGAATTGAACCAGAACCCTTTGGTTCGTAGGTCCGTGCTCAATCCACTAAACTATACCAGCCAGGGCAGAAAAGCTTTTATGACATAATCAAATTCTTTTGGTCTCAAAATCTTGTATCTATTAAAAATACATATTTATAATTTCATTTTAAAAAGTTTGATGATAATAGCCATGCTCAAAGTAAATCATATGGATAATGTAAACTCTCTAAATCTTATTCAGTTTATTTTATAAGACAATCCCTTATAAGCATCCTGGATTCCATCTATTTCATTTTTAGAGGTATAGAGGAACAAAAGGAAAAAATATTTCTCAGTTGTTATAAAGTTACTATTATGAGTATCATCAAAATGGAGAGAAGTACATCTCCCTATATATTTTAGATGTTTATTGCCTCTATATTTCTACACACAATAATGCTGTTTGCACTTACCTAACTTCTATTAAGTTGAAATGATATTTATGATAAAGTAAAACTCACTCTAGAGGCAATACAATAGTTCTCAGAAATGTGAAATCATTCTTTTTCTTTGTGCTTAGGCTCATTTAACAAGCTTCAATCTGCAGTTTACCCATCTCTTTATAGTAGAGACTCCGGGGAATGAATGAAAATAATTGTGTATCTAGTGCGAGAAAAATTGGGCAGGAGGTATTGAACAATCATGTTTTATTTATTCAGTTAAATACACAATTCCCTTTACCAAATATTCTCTACACAAATGAGGGGAATTAGGATGGTTACCCAGCAATTTTACTATGAATTTCTTCTCAACTATGTTTGGCATAAGCAGAGATTTGTCACTGAAGTGTTCCACATCTTTAGCAGTCTAAGAACAAAGTAAGAAGTATGCAGCGAAAGACATAGCTTTGAAATTATATGTTAAAGTGGTATCTGTATCAAAATCTTAATTATTTCCATGATCATTTTTTGTTAGGAGGGAATGAAAAAAACAGTGTATCTTTTCTGAAGGTAAACAGAAGTATGAGCGAGCCCTTAAATGTAGACTCTCTGTAATCATACCTATTTAAATGAGTCTTACTGAATACAGCAATATCAGCATGCTATCTTGTAAAGGATAAAATTATGCATTCTGTTTCCTGAATCATTAATGATGTTTAATTTTCCAACATCCATTTATTTTCATCTTTACCTGAGGATATATATCTTTTTAGTGATTTTAAAGACAGAGGGAAGGGCTGAGAGAAAGAGAGAGAGAGAAAAAGAGTGGGAGGGAGAGAAAAACATTGATCCATTGCCTCCTGAACACACCCCAACTGGGACTGAATCCGCAAGCCAGACACGTGCCCTGACCAAGAACCCTCAGCCTTTCCACGTACAGGACAATGCTCCAACCAGCTGAGCCGCCCAGGCAGAGCTCTAGCGTTCACTTTGATTTAAGATTCATAATCAGAAATGTATTCGTTAATTTACAAAAACAAAAATGGAAGAATTAGCCAACACTCTTCAATCTCTATATTCAACCATTGTCCTACTTTTTAAGGGCCTCTTTCAAATCGAGTATGTTATTCAGGAAAACTCTGGGAATGAAGAGAGCACCCTTGAGTTTTTAATGGAGAATAGCACAGAGAAATGGTGTTTTGAGGACAGCAAAAAAGCAGAGCACAATCCTTTTAAGTGCAAACAATCACAAATTAGACATGTATCTGTCACTAAGAGTTTACTAGAAAGGGTAATCAGAATTTTATATACTAGGTTTCAATTTATGCTCAAAATGGATACTAGAGTGTTTTCTCAAAATGGCCAAAAGCAACTTTTTTATTTCTGGTACTGGAGTTGGTTAAAGTAAAGAATAAAAAATAAGATGACCACATTACAAAAAAAAAGATAAATAATCTGGCACATCAATAAACAATAAAACTATCTCTTGGAAATATAGATTTTTACACATCTGAGTGGTTGTGTCACTTTATTTAACCTCACTATTCCTGCAAGTGTATAAGCCAAATGTTTCTTTTGTTTAAAAGAATAAAATTTCACTTATTTTGGCCAAAAAGGAGCAATTTATTGTAATCTATAGGAGCTCAAAGAGTCAGAAGAAGAGGGAGCAGGGAGACCTCAGGAAGCATGGTGCCAAGGAAGCTTGGACCATCTGTACAGGAAGAACCCAGACCACCCCGGAGGCTCCTAGCATGAGAATATTTAGCTTCAGTCTCCTCATGCCCTTGTGTATCCCTGTTTAATGTTCAGATTATTGGGAGAGAACTCATCAGCCTTTGCTTGGGACATGAGTATAACTCTGTGGTCAGCTTGGGGGTGCAGAACAGGAACAGAAGTGAGGAGAGAAACAGAGGGAAAAGTGATAGTTGCATGCAGGCTACCAAGACCACCTGGGAGGAGGAAGGGAGGCTCTTCCAATGGCAGAGCAGTGTTTTCACTAGAAGGTGAAGGGAGATGCTGGGTGGACCCTACTCCCCCACAAAAAGGAGGGGGGTATAAGTAAACTACTTGCACAGTGACAAGAACATCATTAGTACTTAATAAATATTAACTCTAATGATATATTTGGACATATTCTGTTTATTAGTGGGCCTAGATTAAACCAAATAAAACTCAAGAACACATTTAAATTAGCAAGTACATCTTTTTTGTGTCCCTCACCCAATAGTCTTTTAAACATTTCCACCTTAATTATTTTTCAGCTTCTCTTATGATTCTTGAAAACAAACTGACAATCATACTTTAATTGTGGATGAGAGGCTAGGACTTCCTTCTAGGCTGGCTCAAAGTTAGGTGGAAAGATAGTTAATGTGTTTATCTTCAGTGTCCAAGGTGCACAAAATTCTTCTGGAGTTCCTTCACTTTCAGCGATAACTGTAATAATTCCACCCACAAGGTCAGCCAGTAGTTTCCTGTTCTTATCAGCCAGCCCTTTTCAATCCCTCTTGGGTGCTTCATTTGGACTGTTTGTATTTCAACAGAAATAAGAATCTTAAGAAAAATCGGACCTTAGGATTCCAACAGTTCACCTGAGTGAATGGATTTTGACAGATGGAGGGAGTGGTCCCCATTTGGGAGACTGGGGCCTTTAGGGGAAAAACACATTGACACAATTAAGACCCTTAATTTGCTCTAATCCAAGCCATCCTTCTTGCTCACAAAATCAGTATGAGTTTCAGATTCCCCCAGATTATTGAGTTTTTGATCTACTAGCCCCTCCAGCCCTCATTTTCAGGGTCCACTCACTGTTCAAAGGGTACATACATTACTCAATTTGCATTCTGCTCCGGGCTTCTCTGAGTCGTGCCCTTGGTATTCATTTCCCTTGTATTTTTTCCTTCCTTCCTTCCTTCCTTCCTTCCTTCCTTCCTTCCTTCCTTCCTTCCTTCCTTCCTTCTTTTTCTTTTTAACTAGGCACAGAAAAATGCTACAAAATTTGGATTTAATGAGGATGCAGGAGAATGCAATAAAATCATTTGAGGAGGTAAGATTTACGGTTTTTATATCTGAGTCAGTAACTAAGTAGTTGCAAGATGAGAACAAATGTCTTAACCTTTCTGAGCTTCAGTTGTCTCCTCTCTAAATAAGAGGATTGTTTAAAACAACAGTCCACTAATGTCCCCTCACCCCCAGCAGCTCTGTGCCAAGCAATGCATCAGAATATCCTGCATGGCATGGTGGCAGAGTGGTAGGGAGTGGAGCTTGCCACCATTCCTTGCATTCACTGTCTTTTCTCCTTTTCTTTTCTCCCTATTACCTTGCCAAGGTCTATAAGGCCCCTCTGTGCTCTTTCTGAAGGATCCCTTCACTAGTCACTATACTCAATGTAACTGATGGAGTGTGTTGCTTTCTTCCAGGGTATTGGGGCAAAGTCTTGGCTGGGAACCCCTGGTCTGGACCACCTCAAAAGTCCCTTCCAGCTCTGACACTGATTCTAAGTAGGTTTAAGTCAGTCTCATTCTGTCACCTCTCAGGATAAATCAAGTAAGGGCACTCCAAGAGAAGAATGTGTGCCAAGGACATATAATTAAGCTACTGTACTAAAGGGTGTAGCTTCTAGAGGGGAAATACATTATAAATAGAACAGGACCGGAACAACCCCTTACAAATTGGTTTCTTCACATGGCTCTCTGCTCTTCTCTTTCTCCTCTCCTCTGTGGCCAATAGAATAGGAGCCCTCTCTGCCTTTGGAAAGCAATGTAGGACCAAGGAAGGCTCTAGAAAAATGAAGGCAAAGGCTAGGCTTCTCATGCCTGCTTTTAACAAAATGGATCGTTGTACAGCCCACATGGAATAACGCAGCTCAGCAGGTAGGGTCCCAGCCAGCGATGAGAGCTAAAACTCTGGAGAGTATAAGGATATGCATCTGTCCGGTATGTATTTGCTGCATGTGTCCCCTGGGAATCTAAGGAATGAACACTCCAACAGCTAAACTATTGGCTGAATCAAAGGCTGAACATCGTAGATATCCTAGGAAATGCAACTTGATAATGGAATATTAGCCAGTCCTGATTCTTAACTGCCAGAATCATGACTGGTTAAAATAAGATTTTTTAAAAAAATGATGAGGAAGGGAACTGAATCATTTGTGCTTCCTGACAATATTCAGCTATTACAGTTCCTTACCAAAAAAGCCTGCAGTGGGAGAAAGAGTTTAGGTTAGTTTTCCCCCTGGATGATACACGGACATGACACCAAACTTCCATAAAAAGATGGCCATATAATAATAACAAAATAATTCATTATTTATTATTATAATTTTTATTCACCACTAGTTCTAGGATAGGGGGATAGTTATGCTTGCAACTGAAGCTGTATCTGCAGCAGAGATCTATTTATAGAAAAAAAACATGTTAAAACTTGGCAAATAACTTGCTTATTTGAAAACAACTGTTTAGTAAGAAAGTCGGTGTACATGGTCTGCATTAAGTATTTTTTCCAAAATAATTTGTGCTGATAATAAATGACACTGTATTTGATGCCATGATGTATAAAATCTTATGTTCAGGATTGTTAAGATCTATTCTAGTGTAAAAAGCAGCAAAAGCGAATAGTCAAGTATTTAGAGGATCAAACAATAGAGATACATAATGAGCATTTTTTAAAAGGTACTTCTTAATCATAGGATCTTCTCAGAAATGCACCCATTGGGGTTGCAGTCTCCAGAACTTACAGCTTTGAAAATGATTCCAGGCATGGACAGTGGCAAATAAGCACCATCACCAGATTCTCCCCACAGCCTGGCATTGCTGTTGTTCTGTGCTGTGCTCTCTGGTTTCCTTTTAAAGCCAGTTCTTGTAAAATTGGTTCCATTTAAGTTTGTCAGCTGGGGGCAATAACGGGCTTAATGATTCCTCCCAAGTCCCTTAGTCTAAGCAAATCTTTGCAGGACCCCAGATAACGAGTTTCTCCAAAAATATCACCGGAATATCATTGCTGAACTAACTCAACTCCAGATTCCTTCATCTCATCTTTTGCCACTAACAAATAAATGGACGAGTCATACTAGAAGTAAATATATTAATCTTCAGAGGCCTCGTAAAGTGGAGGTAAAGGCCAAATAAACAAAGTCCAAGTATTACCTAATCTAATTCTTATACAATTTAATAAAATGCTTTACATAGAGTATTACGGAGCCACCGTCTTCCCTGGTGTAGAAAAGTTAAAGGGAAGGGAGGTGGAGACCCAGAACGAAGGAAATCCAGGGGGAGCCTGGAGATACTTTGGGATGAGGGAGCAACAAGGCAAACAGGGAAATGGAAAGGTAAAGAAATACGACACGTGTATTCTTTGTCACAGGAAATAGCTTTTGCTTCAAAGAGGCTGCTGCATATTTTCTTCCCATCGCTGCACCTATTTTCCACCACCCCACCCCACAAAATTCGTAAACATTTGGAAATGAACAATCAACAGAAACATTAGAATGTTACCTTCTACTTTCAGCAGCTTTAAAAAAATTAACAAAACCATAAGAAATGTAATTAGTTAGCCTTTAGTAATAGGTGTTTTGAAAGGTGATTTTTATTTACCACTTAGTTGATGTAAAATATTTGAAACTTTGCTGATTAGTGAAACTCCAGAATAATTCCCTCCAAGTTTTAAACTTTGACACAAAACTCAAAATGGCCAAGTATAATATTTAAACCCTTTTTGAAACAGACTTGATAATGTTAGCCAGTGGTCTACCTTATTTTTGTTATTTGCTTATTTGTCTAATTGATTTTATTTGAGTATGTGGTTTTGTTTAGAATCTGATAGCATAACAGGCACTTGAGCACAAAAACTTACTTTTTTCTTCTGAGTAGCTCACAGGCTATCCAATACCTAAACCAAAGCCATGATTCAGTGACAAGAATATATTTTAAAGTCTGTCTTTTGTCCTATTTACAAAAAACTTCAGGCTGAACTATGGGGCTTTAAAATGATTATACAGTGCTCTTCAATAAATTATATTTGGCCTCTGTATTGAAGACATCATGATTAAATTAAGGAGGGAACATTCACTCTTCATCTATTTTTCAACGTGGAGGAAAAGAATCATTAAGTCATATCTATGTCATGTTTTGAACAATCTGTAGGCAAGAATATTTGCTTACAATTTCATTAATCATTCATCATTATCCACATTAGAATGTCCACATAAGTCTGACATTCAAAACAAACCATCTGTGGTTAAAGTAAAGCCATATATATATATCAACTAGTATGTTCTGAAGCAAAAGGCATTTAGCTGATTAGAGCAGCATAATTTTAAAACATACTGAATTTCATTGGAGCCTTCTTCTCTCCCATCCACTTCTTGAGCCCAAACAGAGCAAGATAAATTATATACCCAAAGGTGTTTTTCCAAAAAAATATTCAGGAATAAAAATAGAAGTTAGCTCACCATAACCTCAGCAATCTTAACCAGAGCATTACTCCTGTCCTTCAAGCTAGATTTTCTGCAAGATGTGCTAGGGCTATTCAGGACTTGGCCCTCGTACATCACGAGCTCTGGAACAGCAAAACAAGCCATTAGATCAGCTCAGGTGGATGGGATGCTGCTCTTAATTTGTTAAGGTTTTCGACTACAAATAATATCAAAGAGCTGATCGTAAGTCAATCCTAAATTTAATATCTTTAAAGTATTCTATTTCATTTTGATCTGGAGGCTATATGACTTCGGCGTACTGCTTCTTGGGGAATGGGGTCAAATAAGGATTATCTGGAGAGTTTTTAAAGCACATAAATACTCATATTCCTGATTCAACCCTCCAATCCAATTTTCTTTCCCCACCAAGGTATGTGTAATTTGGAAAAAAAATCAATCTGATATTTTTGATACACCGCACCATCTAATATCACAAATTACAGAGATTGCTGGGTTAGGTTTTATGCTGCCAACTTGGAGCTAAAGTAACATGGGGTTTCTCACTCAGCAAAACTAACAAGAACAGGAAATCTTTCTGTCCCCAGCTGCAGATGTAAGTGTTAGAGGGATACAGGATACAAAAGGTTAGGATTAAGCATTATGCTAAGTGAAATAAGTCAGGTGGTGAAAGACAAATACCATACGATCTCACCTTTAACAGGAACCTAAATAACAAAACAAACAAACAAGCAAAATATAACCAAAAACACTGAAACAGAGAACAGGCTGACAGTGACCAGAGGAGAGAGGGGAGGGAATTTCAGGGAAAAAGGAGAAGGGTTTACAGGAACAAGTATAAAGGACACATGGACAAAAACTAGGGGGGGTGGAAATGGGAGGGTGCTGGGGAGGGCTGGAGGTGGGCTACGATGGGAGTAAAAGACAGAAAACTGTATTTGAACAACAATTAAATTTTTTTTTAAAAGGTTAGGATTTCCTGCATCCCAGCAGCTAAAAAGAACTGCTGCCATGCAGAACCCACACTCCTCAAGTTAGCCTAGAAAATAGGTAATGCTTTCAAGGATGGAAGGTACCAGTCACTTCCCAAATACAAGTCTGTGTGGAAAAAGTCTAGCCATTGTTAATATAATGAGAACAGTTTGCATGACATCAATGTAACCTGGCAGCCAAGGAGAGTGAACTGGAACATGCATGAGTGAACAATGACAGCTTCACTGTACTAGTCAGTGGGGGCGATAGATGCTGTTTCATCATTATGTGTACTGTGTGGCTGTCACATTCAAAATGATTGAGTGAGCAGAGCAACAAATCTGCATCAAATTTTGTGTTAAGCTTGAACATTCCTCCATGGAAACTATTCGGATGATTCAAAAGGCTGCAACTATGGGCAACTGGTGATTGGCAGCTTCATCATGACAATGTACCTGCTCATGCATCGTGTCTCGTGAAGAGACTTTTTGGTGAAACATCAAATCACCCAGGTGACTTAGCCCTTCTTTCATCCCGTATTTGACACCTTTTGACTTCTGTCTTTTCCCAAAACTAAAATCACCTTTGAAAGGGAAGAGATTTCAGACCATTGATGAAATCAGGAAATATGATGGGCAGCTGATGGCAACGGGGAGAACTGTATGAGGTCCCAAGGTGCCTACTTTGGAGGGGGACCGTTTTATGTACAATGTTTCTGTATCTTCTTCAATAAATGTATCTATTTTTCATAGTATATAGCTGGATACCTTCTGGACAGACCTCATATATCAATCATAGATAGAAAATTGTACTTGAACAATAATTAAAATTAAATATTAAAAATCATTACTGTTCTCTGAAACTACATCTAAAAAGTAGCACAATAAATATTATATTTATGAATTTTTTCTTTACAGTATTAGAGTACTACCCCCTTATCCATGGGAGATACATTCTAAGACTCACATAGATGACTGAAATTGTAGATATCACCATACCCTATATGTATGTACTATGTTTTCCCTAAATGTACATGCCTCTGATAAAATTTAATTATAAATTAGGCAGAGTAAGTGATTACAACAATAACTGATAATGAAATAGAATAATTATAACAATATACTATAGTAAGAGTTAGGTGAATTTGGCCTCTTTACCAAGATGTCTTATAATGTACAGTATGTATAATGTGGATACTCTGAACAAAAAGGTAATTCACATCCCAGGCAGGACAGAGAGGGACAAAGCAAGATTTTATGACACCACTTTGTAGGGTGTGACATTTAAAAGTTGTGAATTATTTATTTCTGGAAATTTCCATTCCATATTTTCAGACCATAGTTGACCACAGGTAACTGAAACTCAGGAGGGTGAAACCATGGATAAGGGAGGACTATTATATATCACTAGATTTTTTTTCTGCTGGAAAATTGGAAAAATATGAGTACTATGGAAAAATTCTTGTGTCCTTGAGAAATCATTTACTAAGATGGAGAAGGACCTTGAAAATGACTAGGCCTGAGATGACTTTCTGAAACCTTGAGGAGATCACTGAGTTCCCAGAATGTAGCATTTGATTTTATTTATTTAGGTTTATAAATTCATGGTGATGACTCACTAAAATTTTTATGACATCACTATCTTTCAAATCCAGCTTTCTGACAAGAAATGAAACAGGCACAAGAAGGAAATGGAACGCTGATGAAAAAAAAAAATGGAAGAGAGAAGGGGATGATGGAAATGCTCTCCAGTCAAAGACCATCAGGAGTAACCTACAGCTGAACGACCTGAATGACTCATTGCTACAGAGGAAAAGGCAGAGCATGGAGGAGGAAAGTAGCAAAAGACCTCTCAGTAAGACAGGTGAGAAAGGACTGATGCTTGTGCTATGTGATTTGGGGGGAGGTTTCAAGGACCTAGGCTTTTGTTCTGAATTGGTACTACGAAGAAGTGGCGCTAATTTCATAATCAGGCAACTGAGTACATCTTCCCTAGAAAGAAGGAAATCTAGACCAAAACTAAAGTTGTAAATAAGGAAATTTTACAGCTTTCATAATAGCTAGTCATTCATATTGACCATAGTCAAATGGCATTAGGTCATTTTGGATGTGTGGTTACTACTCGTGTTTTGTCTGTGTTCATATATGGTTATGGAATATTTTTTGTCTTGATCTATTGCAGTCAGAGTGGCTTTCTGTGAACTAGGTGTCTATGGAATTGTTCGTACTCAATCAGAGAAGGCCCAGCTGTGAGTGCTGGGCTAGCTCCTACATCCAGTGGATGGTTTCCCATCACTCTGTGCAAAGTCATTCTGGTTAGAAGTGGTGATTTGTTCCACCTAAATAGTAACAGTTATAAGAGTAAATCTAATATAGAGAGAGCACTTATTATATGATGAGCACTGCTAATTACTCTGTTCCATTCCAAACAACTCCTATAAAGTAATACTCTGCATGTCTTCATTTGTCATGTGAATAAACTCAGTCATGGGGAGCTTGACTTCCTTGTCTAAGTCCATAGCACCACTTGGTTGGAGAATTGGCCTGTGTCACTTCAAATCTAGATTCGAAAAGACAGTGGCATGCTTCCACCAACACACGAATGAATAAACCTGCCTGTTCCCACTGTCAGCGTCAACATTTTGAACATGTAATTTTTCTGTAGTTAATTATTATCTAAGGACCTTTCTCTTCTCCCGGCTGCTCCTCTGTGCTTCTACTTTTCTCCATCCCTAAAAGATTTTACAACATCTCATGGTGTGCAAGATGCAAAAGAGGAAAACCAACTTGGGTAATTCTGCTATTTAAAGTGTGGCCTGAAAAGTGTGACTGCCAGACTTAGCACACAGGCATGCACACACATGCAAATACAGATGCTTAGTTAAATTTGAATTGCAGATCAGCAATAGATAACATTTTGGATAGATATACATCAAATACTACATGGGACACTTATCCTAAAAAAAAGATTTGTTGTTAACTGAATTGCAAATTTAACTAAGTATCCAGTATTTTAACTGGCAATCCTAACCTAAATGTTTAGAGATGATTTTAAAATTTTGAACCATAAAATTTTCTTTTGCCATCTTTCTGGCCAGGAGAAGAAAGAAATCATTTACCTAATCCTTGAAGGCTGAACCTTCTATCATATTTATTTCTGTATCCCACACATTTAGCATAGGTAATCTACAGATATTTTGAACTAAAGAACTGCTACATTTATAGTCTTCATCCATATGTACATCAACACACCCATTTGATAGCTAAAGATAGACTCATGAGTATAATGAATGACAAGAAAATCTAGCATTATATATTTTTTAAGATTAAAGACATGCTGTTCTTCATTCACTCAACAGTCTTTCATGATGTCTCAACTGTGTGCTGGGCTCTATTCAGCATTGGGGATACAAAGAGAATCTCATGGATTAATGAAAGCTAAAGCAAAGAGAGAAAAGATTAGTTAATCTAGAGGACAATCTCCAATCCTCTTATCATTATTTATCTTACACATCCTTTAATAGAACTTGATTCTTTGATTTTTCTGAAACAAATATGCATTAGCAGTGTGTTTGGGGGAACAAATAATTAATTTTCTCCTTGGCCTCTGCTAGATTCATGCAGCTGTCTGTATTATTAACCACTCACTACCTGTTAAGGGAGTTTGGAATGAATTTAGCAAGCAAGCTTTTCCTAATTATTGCTGCATCTCACACAGACCTGAGTCACAGAGTGGGCGTATGAGGATTTTGGCTTCTCTGCTGCCAGAGATTACTTATTATACCAAAAAACATTTAAAGTCTGGTCATCACAAAATAGACTGATACCCTTAACAATGAGAAAATTCATGATTTGAAATCATTTTTTGGAAAATAAACAATATTGTTTTTGTAAGGAATCATCTCATTAGCAAATTTGTGCTTAAAAAAAGCTAGAGTTTTCTCCTAAAAAGGAATAAAAGACAAAAATAATCTTAACTATAACCCTCTGATCATCTTCCTAGAAAGCACCAGCTGAATGTATAATGTCTGTAACTCAGATTTATCCTCCTACTTTATGGCACATATGTGCAACATCATTCTATGAATACTGAATAATTTTTGATTGCCTGGAACATCTTCGATTAATTAAAGAACAAAAGCTCCTAACAGTTGCTTTTCAAGGAGTTCAAGGAGTTCCTAAAAGATTCTATGGAGCAGCTAAAGCACCTGAGGTGATGATCTGAAATATGGTAAGGAAAATTACACTCCACAGGGAGGATCCAGATGAAACTCTCCAGCACTGTACACAGTGTTTGGCATGCAGGAGAAAAACAATGAATACTGACTGAACAGTATAATTTAATAAGATGCATTCATGCATACACATTGGTGTTTGATAAGCAAGACTGCAATATGAGGAAAAAAGTGAGGATAGATATATTCAAACTCTCTACAGGAAGGTGCCAGGATCTACTTATCTCATTTGAGGACTGGAAAACCTGTGCTCATGATGACTTCATGAGGAAGGAAAAGAACCTGTCCGAGGACAGAGAATTCTTTGCTGCTACCCTAAAAGCTCTCACACTCAGTCCTCTACCTGCATTTTCTAGCATCATTTGACCATCTTATGAGCCTACACATGTTGCATGGGCCCACAGCAGTGTCTACAAACACAGGCACCCCCACTGGGTGACTGTGGTCTCTTTTGAAAGATTCACATGTTCTGAGTATAAAGGACTTATGTCATCGACTTTGGACCATTTGGTAAAAAACTATAGCAGGTCCTCTAATACTGTAATTTCATTCAACATCTTTTTGTTATAACGTTGAAGAGAAGGAGAAAATTGATATCCTGCCAGGACCACAGTGTGTGTGGAGTATGCATGCTCTCCCATGCCTGCATGGCTCTTCTTTAAGTACTCTAGGCACTGCTCCTACTTTAGGTACTCTTTAGGAACTTTAGGTTTCCTCCCACATCCCAAAGACATGCCCATTAGGTGACTGTGTGTCTACATTGTCTCAGAGTGAGCGCATGCATGCGTGTGTATGCATTTGTGCCCCTGTGAGGGAATGGCATCCTATCCAGGGTGGGTCTCACCTTGCACCCTGAGCTGCCTGCCGAGGCTCTCGACGCCTGGGACCCTCAACCAGAATAAGTGGGTTGGAAAAGATTTCTCTTACTTGTTTTCATGAATATGTCTTAAATGTATGTATAGTTCACATTTATTTCAATGTTTAATACTACAAGTGTTGTGGTTCTTTATTTAGAAGTTTGGTGATGGTTTTGTAACCAAAACTATGCCATAGTTACTTAGCATTGTCTATGTCAATTAGTCTGTGGTAAAAGTTATAGTTCCAATAACCAATCAGTGATATTAAGTAAGGACTTACACCGGACGTACATCATTGTAAAATGATGACATTTTACAATGTGTAAGAACTTTACACATTGTAAAATGTCATCAGCTTGAATATTCACAGCTTATTAGGGTCAAACCACATTGGAAGACTAAAAATACTAGTGTCATCCTTTGTTCTATCTTTTTGACTCAAAGGCCAGTGAAGTAACCTGGCCAAATATGTCCTTGTCCAATCATGAACCTTCATGTGGCAGAGCTCTCGAGCTTTCCCTAGAGTCAAACTTTACTAGAATTGAAAGTACGCAAGGTTCCAGTCCATATTGCAGCATAGTAAACACAATACTCAAAACCTCCCCCAACCACATCAAAATTACATCTAAGTTACTGAATAACCATCATTCAGGATGCCAGAAATATCGTTGAATAGAGTTCTATAACTCAGGATGTAAAGAAGCTACTTTAAGACCGGTAGGAAGGTTGAAGACATGAAGGCTGGTCCCACACCCACACGTGGCAGAAAAAAATAGGAGGGATAGCTCAGCTTCCGGGGTTTCCCCTCAGGTGTGGAGGGTCCCAGCCCCACAAAAGATCCCCCAGCTCAGGGTCCAAGTGCCAGGAAGAGACATCCCATAACTTTTAGCTGTAAAGACTAGCAGGGATTATGGCTGAAAGAGACAGAGGGTTTCTGGAGTCCCAGGCATCCCTCTTAAAAGGCCCGTGCACAGACTTACTTGGACTCACTCCAGCACAGGGGCAGCAGCTCGAAATGTGCCAGGGACATACATGGAGGAACTGGCTTCAAGATGAAGGCTAGAGGGGCAGCTTTCTCTCAGATGGAAGTGCTGGCAGAGGCTATTATTCCTTTTCTGAGACCACCCTCCCCCCACAGAGCCAGTAGGCATGAGCCAGATCTGAGTCTCCATCAGCTTGGCTAACACTGTTTGCTCTGCCCTGGTGATTCCCTGAGACCCTGCTCCACCCAACTTGCAGGCTCACCCAAAGTGTTCCCAGTGACTTTTCCTTACAAATGGCCTCTCTTGGCTCATCCTTCAGACTTCCCTAAATCTCTCAAGCAAGGAACATCTGGCTTCAACCTGCTGCATACCTCTCATTAAGTAGCCTCAGGCCTGGCGCTAGTGGTAGCTCGTCTAGGTTCTCAGCTTGGCCCTCTCTTGGGCATCTCTAAGCCCAACGAAGAAGCAATCATCTGCATATTGCTCTGAGCTCATGTCGGCTGGTCCTGAGCAGAGCACAGATGGTGGATGACCTTGCACCACCCAGCAGGCCTGAGAGCCAGTGCACCCAGTGGATAGCTTTGGACCAGGCCAAATTACAACAGAACCACCTCCATGATCAACACATTCAAGGGATGGATGCACCAGGCAACAAAACCCCACCAGATGAAATACTGCTCTATGAGGTCAGTCCCTACCTAACAGCTTCTCCAATGCGGTTGCAGCTGGTTCTTGCAGCCTATCATTCTGTGGATAAATCCCTTTCACTGACATGCCAAGAGCTATCAAGGCTCAACTACAAGAGAGGGTGCACTCCTATGGGGGCTCACCTGGATTGCCCCACTCAGGTGTCTGGGGAAGTTATACCACTGGGCCTTACAGTACATTTTCTACATAAGGTTACTCTACCAACACTGGGAGATATAGCAGTTCTGACTAATACATAGAAACAAAAACAGGGAACCAACCAACATAAGGAGACAAAGAAACATGCCCCATATGAAAGAACATGAGAAATCTCTAGAAAAAAGAACTAAATGAAATGAAGGCAAGTGAACTACCAGCTACAGAGTTCAAAACAATGGTTGTAAGGATGGTCAAGGAACTTTGTAAGGACTTCAACAGCATAAAATAAAAAGACATGGAAATCATAAAAAGAACCAGTCATAAATGAAGGATACAGTAACTGAAATAAAGAATAATTTATAGGGAATCAACAGTAGAGTAGATGCTGCAGAAAATCAAATCAGCTATTTGGAACATAAAGAAGCAGAAAACACCCAATCACAACAGTAAAAAGAAAGAATAATCTAAAAAAATGAGGGTAGTGTAAGGAGCCTCTGGGACAACTTCAAAGTACCAGCATTCACATCATGGGGGTGTCAAAACAAGAAAAGAGAGACAGCAAGAAATTCAAAGCCTATTTGGTAAACAATGACAGAAAACTTTCCGAACCTGGTGAAGGAAATAGACATACAAGTTCAGGAGACATAGACAATCCCCAAAAAATGAACCCAAAGAGGCCACACCAAGACAAAATAATTAAAATGCAAAAGGTTAAAGACAAAGAGAGAATCTTAAAAGCAACAACAGAAGAGCAGCAAGGGAGTTTGCATAAGACTGTAAGCTGATTTCTCAACAGAAACTTCAGGTGGGAAGGGATTGGTATAAAATATTCAAAGTGATAGAACTAAGATTACTCTAATCAGCAAAACTATAATTTACAGTCAAAGGACAGATAAAGAGCTTCCCAGACAAGAAAAAGCTAAAGAATTTTAGCACCACCAAACCAATATTATAAGAAATGTTAAAAGATCTTCCAAGAAGAAGAAGTAGAAAAATATGAATAAATGCATATCTATCAACAATTGCTTTAAATACAAATGGATTAAATGTTCCAATCAAAATACACACAGTGACTGAATGGGTGACAACACAAAAACCTTACATATGTTGCCTACAAGAGACTCACTTCAGATTAAAAGACACACACAGCCTGAAAGTAAAGGGAAGAAAGTAAAAAAAAATACTTCATGAAGATGGAAACAAAACAAAAAGCTGTGGTGGCGATACTTATACCAGACAATATTTACTTTAAAACAAAGACTGTAACAACAAAGAAGAAACCAGCAGCTCCACTTCTGGGTATTTATCCAGGGAAACCCAAAAACACTGAATTGGAAAGATATATATGTCCATATGTCTATTGTAGCATTATTACAATAGTCAAGATATGGAAGCAACCTAAGTAGTAGTCAGTAGGTTAATGGGCAAAGAAGAAGTGGTGCATATGTAAAATGGAATATGATTCAGCCATGTAACAGAATGGAAACTTGCCACCTGTAACAATGTGGACGGATCCAGAAGGTAATGTGCTGAGTGAAGTACGTCAGACAGAGAAAGACAAATGCCGCATGTCTTATATCAGGTAGACATAAGTTATATAAATGTCTACTCACATGGTGGCAGACCTGAAACTAATATAATATTGTACATCAACTTTAACTTTTGTATAGATTTTATTTATTTACTTTTAGAGAGAGGGGAAGGGGGAAGGAAAGAGAGGGAGAGAAACATCAATGTGTGGTTGCCTCTCAAGCATCCCTCCCTGGGAACCTGGCTAGCTACCCAGGCATGTGCCCTGACTGGGAATGGAACCAGTGACCCTTTGGTTCGTAGGCTGGCATTCAATCCACTGAGCTACACCAGCCAGGGCTCAACTGTAATTTTATAATAAAAATAAAATGAAAACAAAATATGAAAGTACTCTATCAATACTTAATGTGCCTTCTAATGATTTAACCAATATTTTCCCATAATTTAAAATGGCTTTATCTCACAATAATTTTAAAACAGGTTGTAAAAACAATTTCAGTTTGCAATATTATATGTGGAGGTACTGAAAATAGAAGTGAAGGCTATAATTTATATGTCAGGTGCCATGCTGGACATTTAAATATATTTTATATTTTGATACAATGACCAAGAAAATTAGGACTTTTTATACCCACTCAACATGAAGAAACCTAGTCCCCAAAACACTATGTAACTTTCCCAAGTAACACAATTAGAAATTGTTCTTTGAAATTATTGAAAACCATGACCCAAATTAAATTACTCTATGAAGTTCTATTGAAAATTGTAAGTTGGGCAGGTACTGTTTTTTTTTTTTTGGCTTTTGTTGTTGTGGTTTTTTTTTTTGCCATCTACTCTCTGCCAGGGTAGTTGCCTTACATTTCTGACTCCAAAACCCAGGTAAGCAAATCTAAGGAATATGTCATGAATCCATTTTCTTAACAAAAATGCAATAGAAGTATGCATTCAGGAGAAAGTCCAGTATTTTGAGGTCACATTTATGGGTCTGAGGACATTTCCAGGGCCTTTAATCTCAGGTTTTAAAGTTGGCACCATTGGTAAGAGATAGAGGATAGAGAGGCTCTAAGAGGGAGAGCAAGCTGCAGGACATGAAGTTGTTCACAGCCAAGAAATGCACATATCTAGGTATGGTCTCAATAAACTTATTGATTCACACATCAGTGCTGCTGGATCCCCTGAGGATGTCTATAGTTCCTCCCTTCGTCCTTGTAGGAACTTCTCTCTAGATATGTGTATTTCCTTGACTGAACCCAGTACTCTGTTTATTCCATTTCTTCTTCTTACCCTGTTAAAACAAGGAGGAAAAAAATCTATTCACATTCTTCTGTGATCATGGGAGTGAAGTTGGGTCTATTTGAAATGGGTTATTAAAACAAAGACAAGTGGGCCTTAGGACCAGCCATTTGGATAATGGCTCAGTGGCCCCTAAGGAGGAATTTACCAAACCAATTCCAAAGAAATCTCATTTACCCTTTACCCCGTTTGTCTGGACAGGGTAAATCAATTTCAATAAATTCATTTCAGTTCATCTTTCCTGCATAACTTGCCTTTTTGCATGGATGTGAATTGTATCAGGTCTATCTCCACAGTGTCAGAGGTGCTTATGTGGTCAAACCAAACCGCCTGGAATGATTTGCCCAGCCAGGGTTATGCAGAGGCAAAGGTTAAACTTGGAATGGATTTCCTCATTCCTAAATCAGTATTCTATGCCCTCTTACTGCCTTTTTCTCCTCTAATAAAATTGCTTTAGCTAATTACTGGATTAGAAAACCTGAGATAGTATGAAAACATCCCTAATGGCAGCAAAGGTTAAAGGGGGAAGAAGCAGGATACATCTGTGTGCTGATTATCACTGAAGGACAAAAGTCTTATTAAAAATCGTGTTCTTCCCGAGCAAGAAACCTTTATAATAGATCTCCACCATAGAGATTAAAAGGCTTCAGAGCTGTACAAATAACAATAATCAGATCAGAAACTGTTAAAAGCATAAGACAGATAAGCCCAATGAGAAACCTTCAGAGGGAAGCAGATAAGCATTGCATCAGAGGGAAAATGTCAGGGAAGCTATTTCCCTCTGGAAACTGTTTTTTTTTTTTTTTTTTTCCTCTTGAAGAGAGGAGAAAACACTGATAGAAATGGAAAGTTCTCATGCATTTGAAAAAGAGAGAGGAGTCCCACAAAATGTGTAGTTGACTGTTCCCTGGGAATTTGGGGCTTACTTGGCATCTAACCCTGGGCCATGGGAGCTTGCCCTCATCTTATTTTAAAAAGTAGGGAGCAAAAACATGTGTCAGGTAGAAAAGTAAATGTTAAGCACAAGTGAATTTGAAATGAGAAAAAAGGCATGGTTGAAACACTCAGATTCAGAGGTGGGCTGTAGAAAAGTAGCAGATAAAACACTGATTTATTTCCCATTGCTTCACCCAGGTCACAAAAGTTACTGAGTATAACAGTAGCAATGACCAGGATTTCTGCTCAGTGGTCCACCAAGACTTCAGCACAGGCACCGCTCTGCCACAGAGTCTTGTCTGTGTAGGAAAAACATAAAATGATTTCCCGACACAGATAAATGTTGGTGTTCTGCCTTGACATCAACACTTGCTCTTACTACTGTTGTAAGTCACTGATGTGGTTTTTTAACAGCTTTATTGAGGTATAATTTACATATCATAAAAGTCATCCATTATAATTGGACAATTCAATAATGTCTAGTAAATATTAATAGAGTTGTGGAACCATCCCCACAATATTTTTGTCTTTGTCTTTCTGCAGGTTGAATGTGATTAGCCTAGGTGTATTTTATTTGGTATTTATCTTGCTTGATGTTCTCTGAGGCTCCTGGATTTGTGGTTTCCTGTCTGCCATTAATGTTGAGAAGTTCTTGTCCATGATTACTTCAAATATTTCTTTCACACAATTCTTGGCTTCTTCTTCTGATATTCTAATTATGCCTATGGTACTCCTGTTCCGATTGCCCAGTCTTTCATGTTCTTCTCTGATTTTGGGGGTTTTTTTGTTTGCTTTTTTTTCTATTGCATTTCAGCTTAGAATGTTTTTATTGACCTCCCTTTAAGTTCACTGTTTTTTCCCTTGGCTGTGTCAAGTTTACCGATGTACCCATGGAAGTCATTCTTCATTTCTATTACTGTGTTATTGATTTCTAGAATTCCCTTTTGATTCTTCCTTAAAGTTTCCGTCTCTTCCATGACTCATGTGTTCTTTCATTCTCTCTTCTTTTCCCATTACAGACTTTAACATGTTGATAATAGTAATTACAACACATATGATATATGTGTCATATTTCAGTCTGATTCTTCTGGTCTCCTTGTCTCTTCAGACTCTTTTTTGCCTTTTGGTGTGCCTTGTTCCTTTTTTTTTTGGTGCATGTTGTATTGGGTAATAGAAGCTGGAGATAAATAGGTCTTCACTATGAGGACTTATGATAACCTGACTATGATATAGGTTATGTCTCTTTGCTGTAGTTACAGGTTCCAGAGGCTTCAATTTCCTACAGTGTCCTTGTCCTTGTTTGGGTCTCAACATTTTAACTTTGAACTTCCCTAAGTACTCCTCCTCAAAAGGAGTGTGTGTCTTGCAGCTCTTTTTAGTTTTCATCCACTGTTATAACACAGGAGTAAGGGAGGAAAGACACGATAAATGTAAAACATTAAACCATTCAAGTATGAGAATAATGCATGTGAAAATTGTTCTTTAACTTTATGGTAGAAGAAAGCTTTCTCAATTTGATTTAGAGTAGGGGCAATAAAAGAAAAGATTGATAAATTTGACCACATAAAAATTGAAATTTCATGTGACACAAAATATTAGAAGTCAATAAACAATTGAAAAACTAAGAGAAAATACTGGCAACATACTCTACACAAAAGATTGAATTCGTTATATATAAAGAACTCAAAATTGAAGGGCAAAGGATCAAGGTCCTCATAGGACACTTTGGGAAAGATGTAAATAATTCACAAACACACACAAATAGTCCTGAAACATATGGCTGAAGGTTCAGATTCAATTACAAGGATATATGCAAAGTAAAACAATGCTGAACGTAATATAAAATCTGGGATTGGAACCTGGAACAGAAAAATCACTGTCATGGAAAAAATGGTGAAATTCGAAAAGGTCTGCAGTGAATAGTATTTTCTAATGTTAGTTTTCTGGTTTTGAGAATTGAACTATGGAAGATGGTGACTTTAGGGTATCTGGGTGAAGAACACACAATACAGGAGCTCTCTGTAGTATTTTTGAAAAGTGTCAGTAAGTCTAAAATCATTTATAAATAAAGAATTAAAAAACAGTATATTTAGGGTTAGGACATTTTTGGTAAGACTATTAAAAATCAGGAGGGAATGATAAGTATAAAATATAGCCAGTAGATAACATCTGAGGGTGACAGGTGGGAAATAGATCGGGGAGATGACTTCATGGTAATTTGAATGTTATTGTTCTTTGAATAGGTATGTATACATAAGTGTTCATTGTTATATGATTATACCTTTTATACATTTGGTAGTATTTTTAGAACTAATGAAATATATTTAATACATACAAATATGTGAGATTCTAGCAGAACTATAGTTTATATTAAAAACAAGCTTTTTATAGCAATTTGAAGTTGTATTGAATTCAATCAGAATACTCTTAAAAAGGCCTTTTGAAGTTACAGTTTAAAGTGTTTGGTTTGCTTACTTCTCCATCTGTAGGTCCCTAATGTGAGCTTGACTTGCGTTTGAGGATAGTAAAATCTTGGTAATAATGCAGTTTTGTTCTGAGTGTGGTATCAGCGGAGAAAGGGGAACAGTTGGAATATGTGCCTTTGGATATAATTTTAAGAAGAGCACATGGCAGTGAGTACTTATTGGCACATATTGAAAAAAATCTCCCTGCAGTGAGTCTCAGGATACCCAATTAAGATAAAATTAAATCATGCAAATATTGATCCAGATAAATTCGCCAGGGGAAAGTCTTATTATCAGTCAGATTTCTTTATATCAAATAACAAGGAGCTGTAGAAAAGCCAAAAATGTTATACATATGTATTCTAAATGAGGGGACAGTAATAATAGGGAAAACATTTTATTTTATTTTTATTACTTGCATTGGTTATTAACTTGTAGTTTTGCTTATTAAGTTGAATTATATTTAAAACATCAGATTTTCCCCCTGATATTGAACACTGTCATAGTTAATGTTCTACCCTCAAGGAGCCAACAATTTTTGTTGACTAAGATGCACACAATGTGGGTAATTTGCACAGAGCTAAATGCATGACATGTTCCAGGAGGACTATAATGGCATGCGGCCTATGGATGTCCTTAGAAAATGTCTGTTAGTGATTTCATTGATCAAAGTAATTGCTTATACTTTCACCACTGATTGGAATCACTCTTTGTTGTAGGAAAACCACTGTAGGAACCGCTCTTTATTTAATTGCACAAGTGTGTTTGAATGAATGCAAGTCTAAATTTTGTTAATAAGACTTTTTTCTTTAAGGATATATTTCCGAAAGCAAAAATCTGCATTGAAATTATTGCAATACAACAAACTCAAAACAATAATCCTTCACAAGAAAGGAATAGACGGTAATAAATTTGCCTAACCCTGTCTTCATTGTTCAGGTTATTATTCCATTCTGTTAGCCACAGCCTGATAGGTGCATCTGATAAAAAAAAAAGTAGCTATTCTTTTCAAGTCTAGCACATTTTACGTAGCTGTATGAGCACAATATACCAAATTTTACATGTCTGTGAGCATCAGAATAGTCACCTTTCAACAACACTACAACCTTTGCTGCTGACCCCTGACCAAAACACTTCTGGAGTTCCTCGTTTAAATTGCTCTCAGAGTTTACACCACTTCAGGAAAATCCTCAGTAGAGAATTTTAATCCTTTGACAATGGATCCGATTTTTGAAAAGAAAGTTATGTGGAGTTCAGTGTATTGAATAAAATGGGTAATGAATCTTGTTAGAAGTCTGGGCTAAAAATGAGGCATGATTACAAATCATTGTAAATGCACCAAAAGACATTTCAAACAGATTTCACACACATGGCACCTTCATTAAAATAAACATATAAACTTCCAAAGAACCTATTTTGCAGAACAATATTCATCTTTCTGTATTAGTTATGGCATCGACATTTAAACACCGCTTTATAATTCCTTGCAGTGCAACACTGGGGGCTGGTCTGGGCTTGCTGCCCTTATGTTGGAGATTCTCGGGCTTCTCTGACAATCCCTTCTGTTTCTGCCAGGCTGGGGCTGTTCCCGGAAGTCACTTCAAGACTCATTGTGCGGGACTGTCCTCAGACCTCACCTCTTCTAGATGGGGCAGAGAAGAGAACAGGGAAGCTTCCCCTTTCTCCCTTCACAGAGCCCGCAGACTAGAAGGAAGCCAGAAATCCAAACTGTTTCAAAGAGTTGGAGTAAATGACAAGGAAAGTCACAAGGTCACCCATCTCCCCAAACTTATCACCTTGTCCAAATTTGATTAAAATGGAATGGGAAACAAGTTCACTAAAGGCAGACATACAGCTGGGAGACGTGGGGAGCAAGCAGGAGATATTTTCACACACAAGAAAGCTAATTGTATGCCCATGGGCCTCAGTTTCTTTAAATAACCAGCTGGCAGAAGCTCTCCCTCTTTTCTCTTGACTGCAACTTTCGCCACAGCTTGCTGCTCACTTCCTTCTGCCTGCTTCCTCCTGTCCATCGCCAGGTCCCCCACGGCGCACAGGGCGATGGAGAGCTCTAATCAGTCATTCCTTGACTTTTGATTTTTTCCCCTCTCCTCCTCACTCTTTCTGAAAGATGAAGATAAGACCAGTCTCACTCCTTTAGCTTTTCTTACTCCCCTTCCTCATTACTGTTCAGTCTTCAAAATAAAAGAGGTTAAGTGCACAAGTTTGAACCCCAGCCTAATTCCTGTGTCGCTTATGACCTACCTCACAGAAGTGTTTAGAGGAATGAATGAGTTTGTGCACTAAAGCCCGGTGCTTGGCCCAGAATAGGATCTCACTGGATGCTGGTTATTATTGTCATTATTAACACTTTATTTTCCCCTGTGCTTAATGAACACATTATGCCACGTTCCCTGTGCCACCATTGTGCAGTCCCCCCACTACATATATTCACAGTCCGCCCCCTTTTGGCTGGCACATAGGCCTGTGACGGGGAGGGAAGAGGAATGCCTGTCACCTTCCAGGACTTTGATCTGGAACAGCCTTTATCTCTTTCACTGTGGGGATTTTCCCCAGGCTCTTTTGTCCTCTATTTCAGAGCTTATTTTGCCTCCCTTTTGTGTTGCATTTGCTTCTATAGGGTGGTAGAGTTGCCCTATTTACAAGAGTAGCTATCACCATGGTTACTTGGTATTTTGATACAGGCATGAAACAATTCTGAAGGAAAAATAGGTGCCTTATTTTTCAACTTTGGCATGTAGATGTATGGGAATCAAAATGCTTGCCTGGCATTATATAGCTGGTTCAAATGTCAAAGCAAAGAAACAAGTTTTGTTGGTATTTTAAATAAGTATTGAGCAACCACAGCATGCTATCAATTGAACAGAACATTCTCACAATTAGTTTCTGCCTCTTAGGCACTCACTGATGCTTGCAGGCAACGTGGCATATACTTTGGTGAACTCATTCTCTGAATGAAAAAATTGGTACCCATGGTCAAACAAAGACTTGCTGTGTTCACTCAAATTGCAAAAAGCATTGTGAAAATGTCACTTGGAGTCTCTAGGATATTTTGATTGTTTATTGAGGGAGGACAAGACACAGAATTTGAAAATCAGCCTATTCTTAATGGCCAGAGGAACATGAGTGCTGTATATATCACTTATACACTGTGCATAGCAGGAGGAGTGGGCTGGTTTTAAATATTAATGCTTACTGTGTTCCAAGCTCCCTACTAGGAGCTGCTAACACAGATTAGTGAACTATCACTCTTGTCTTTGGCAATCTTCATTTGGTGAGGAAACAACTAATTATAATATAACATGATGTATTATATTAACTCTTTGAAAGAGAGCTATAATATGCTATGAAAGCAGAGAAGCAAAGGGGGCCTCAACAAGATAAATTTAGAACAAGATTTTTAAGGGTGGCCACCTGGTGATATTAGAGGGAATAGGCTTTGCCTCAGTCATATACTAGAGACACCACTGTACAGCATCTCTCCAGAATGTGAACTTCTTTCATTCCTTCTGCCAATAGGGCAACCATAATCTCTACCCTGACATCATTCAATAACCTAAGTGTTCCTAGGCCCAGACTTGCTGACAGGCCCATGTGAATTCCCATGCTGAACTATTTTAGCTTGCTCAATATGTCACTATATGTCTCGTCTTTGCTCATTTTGTTTCATCTGTCTGAAATCTGCCTGTTGTACCACATTTCTTCTATCCACCCCACATGTCTGCCTCCTCTCGCCAACTTTTGCTGCCCTACAGGCTGTAGCTTTCATGTTTTTTCCTTGGGATAACCTTTTGCTGATGCCCAGTGTCCTCATCCTACTATGTGGTCCTGCAGTATTCTCTTCTTCCCTTTATTTCGGTGCTTATCGCACTCAGCATCTTCACTGGCTATTAGAGAGGCTCCATTCTGACCAATTAGGAGAGTGCTTTTTGAACCAATCAACAACCAGAAGTAGGGGGTTTCTGTATATATATGCTAGCTCCCCTCTGGCTCAGAGAGTGCACTTTCCTTTCCACCTAAGACTGAAGATTGCATTTCCTCAACCAAAGACATCTGGCCACAGCAGAGTGGAGCAGACCAGTATGAGAGTGAAAGCAAAGAGCAAGATGGCACAGTTCAGGGCAGAGCAGACCAGACAGAGCAGCAAAACACAGCAGAGCTGTCCAGTCAGAGAGCTCTGGACCCAGGACCACCTCTCCTCAGGGGTGCCCTACAGCCAGGCTGTGCTGCTTCATAATTGAGCTGTAACACTATTGAGCCATTGAGATTCCATGCTGTATCACTGAACAAAGTTTCCTTCTTCACCATACCCCCACTTGGGATTCCGGTTGATATTGAATTGGTGCCAGCAACTACACCAGTTGACACTTTCTAGACATGGTCCTCTGATCTGGAGCTTTATTTTAAGTTTTCTACCACTCTGGCCATCCTGGACCCTAACTCTGACTCCCTGAGTTAACAATACCAAAGCTTCCCACTTCAATCTCAGCTTCTCCATGCCATGCAGACTGGATGAACTGCCGTATGAACCAGCTCTTACCCTATGCTCTTCTCCTTTTTCAAGAGCCAACTGCCCTTCAGTTTCCAACTGTTTTGATTTCTCTCAGGTGCTTTCTAATAGTTGCCTGAAGTTATTATTATTTTATATGGGAGAGTTACATCTTATATAAATGACTGTGCAATTATCAAAAGTAGAATCTGCTAAAATGAAACTTACATATTTCTACACTCTGGTTCTCTACATAAAATAGAACAAAGATTCAGCAACCCGTTTGTACCAATAGATACATTAGAGATTAAATCTAGATTTCTTCTTTGTTTTATAATCTCTCCCTTACCATGGGTAATTTCAACGGTTCTCATAACCTCTCTTATCTCCATTATTGGTGTTTTCTTAGATCTTAACCTTCAAACATTATCACTCACCTGAGCTCCAGATCTAGATTTCAAGCTTTTCCTATGCATATTCATAAAATAACGTTTTTTTGAAACCTTGCCCAGCCCTGACCAATGGAAATTAGTGCCTCCAATTCTAGGATCCTCTTCACTACATGCCATGTGTTGTTTATCTTCCTATCATCACTGCTACTGCCTCATTCATTATTTTACTCAAAATTACTTGTTTGAAAAAGAATTCAAAAAGATTCAAAAAGAGGTTCACATTGCTTTACAGTATGATAAAAGGATGCTATTGTCCCAAGAAAGTCTTTTGCCTCTTACAAAGTTAAATGCTTTGTTTTTCAGTAGGCCTTTAAAGAAAGCTGTGAGGAATGTGAATGAAGTGACACACTAGGATCCACTACTTATGGAAGCACAAAGACAAATATTTAAATGTGACTTTAATGTGGCTTGGGCCTGACCTGCTAGTAAAAGGAAATGAAACGTTTAAAAAAGATAAGAAAGAAAAAGTATTTAATTAGTATAAATTCTGAGTTGTAAAAATTTTGAGAAAAGTTATATAATTTGTTATTCTCTTTTTGATATAAGGATAAGGGATGCATCACCTGAAAAGTGATCAGTTCCAAAGGTAAAATAAAAGAAAATAATTACTCCCCAAGCTCTCTTTTTTCATGTCTGTTCTAGTATTAAAAACAAGAAATAGTCTTTTTTATACCTTTACTAAATCACTTTTATTTTTCAGTTAAATCTGATATAGAATATTAGATTAGTTTTAGGTGTACACCCCAGTGATTAGACATTATATAACTTACTAAGTGATCATCCTGATAAATCTTGTACTCATCTGACAGGGTATAAAGTTATCAGAACATTATTAACTATATCCCCTATGCTGTGCTTTACATCCTCATGGCTATGCTGTAACAACTGATCTGTATTTCTTAATCCGTTCACCTTTTTCACACCTCCTCCCAAACCCCCTCTCATCTGGCAACTGTCATGTGTTCTCTGTATCTATGAGTCTGTTTCTATTCTGCTTGTTTGTTTGTTTTGTTTTACAGTTTCATTTGTTGATAGCTATGTATTATTACCATTTTATTAGTCATATTTTTTATCTTTTTTTTGTTCTTCTTAAAGAAGACTCTAACATTTTATGTAATATTGTTTGGTGGTGATGAATTCTTTTTTTTTGTCTTTTTTTTTGTTCTGGGAAGCTGTTTAAATCTTCTTCCATTCTAAATGATAGCTTTATTGGATAGAGTAATTTTGGTTGTAGGTCTTTGCTTTTCATCACTTTGAATATTTCTTGACAATCCCTTATGGCCTCCAATGTTTCTGTTCAGAAATCAGCTGACAGTCTTATGGGAACTCTCTTTTAGGTAACTAATTGCTTTTCTCTTTTTGCTTTTAAGATTCTCTCTTTGTCTTCAATCTTAGGTATGTTAATCATCATGTGTCTTGGTGTTGGACTCTTTGTGTTCATCTTGTTTGGGACTCTCTGCACTTCCTGGACTTGTATGTCTATTTCCTTCACAAAGTTAGGGACATTTTCTGTCATTATTTTTGCAAATAGGTTTTCAATTTCTAGCTCTCTCTCTTCTCCTTCTGGCTTCCCCATGATATAAATGTTGGTATGCTTGAAGTTTTCCAGAGGGTCCTTATACTACCTTCATTTATTTTGACTCCTTTTTTTATTCCAAATAGCTGATTTCTCATCTCCATCAACACTACTGTTGGATCCCTGTAAATTTTTTCATTTCAGTTAGTGTATCTGTCACTTCTGACTAGTTCTTTTTATAGTTTTCATATAGTTTTTTATGTGGTTGACATTCTCACTAAGTTCATTGAGTATCCTTACAACCAGTGTTTTGACTTCTGTGTCTAGTGGATTTTTTGTCTCCTTTTCTTTATATTATTTTTATTGAGTTTTGTTCTGTTCTTTCATTTGGAACATATTTCTTTGTCTCCTTATTTTGGCAGCCTCTTTGCATTTCTTTATGTTTATTAGGTAGAACTGCTAGGTTTCCTGGACTTAGTAGAGTGACCTCATGTACTAGGTGCCTTGTGGATTCCAATGGCACAGCCTTCTTTTTCACCTGAGTTGGGCACACAAGGTGCACCCCCTCCCTTCCCCTTGTGGGTTGCATTGACGCTCCTGTTTTAGTTGAGCCTTGATTGTTGTTCATACGTCAATGGGATATTTTACTCTCAGGCTGATCAGCTGTGAGGACTGGCTTTGACTACCAGCTACCTTGGAGGATCAGCTGTGCAGGGGCCCATCCCACAGAGCAGGACTTATTTCAGTGGGCTTCTGGTGCCCACTGAATCTGCCCCTTGGGTGTGTTGCTGTGGAGGTGATTGAGTGGTGCTTCAATGTGGTCTGAATTTGTCTATTGGGTGTAATGGCTCTGGGGTCACCCAGAAGTTACAGGCTAAGGTTAGCTATGGCTTATGTTCTGCCTGGGACCTCTCATAATGACCTACACAATGAGGTGCAGATGGCTGCTACTTGTGTTGGGATTGGAGGTGCAGGAAAGGACAAGCTGCAAAGCAGTGTTAGCTGCCACTAGTACCAGACCTGAGGCCACTTAGTGGAAGGTGGGGGACATGCCAAGGTCAGATGCTGCTTGTATGAGAGATTTTAGGAAACTCTGAGGTCTGAGGCAAAGTAGGCCATTCATATGGAAAAGCCACTAGACATAGCTTGGATGGGCCCCCAATTTGGGTGAGGTGGTGTCTCAGGGAGTCACCAAGGTAGATTGAATGATGATGGCCAAGCTGATGGAAACTGAGACATGGCATGTGCTTGCCTTCTGGCTCTGTGGAGAAAGGGCTCAGCAAAGAAATGATGGCCTCTGCCAGCTCTTCTCTCTGAGAGGAAGCCACCCTTCCAGTCCTTGACCTGAAGCCAGATGATTCATTTTTTCCTTATATGTTCCTGGTGCCCTTTGAGCTGCTGTCCTAGTGCTGTAGCTCAGATGAAGTGAGTCCTAGTAAGTTCATGTGCAGGCCCTTTAAGAGGAAGTGCCTGTGACTCCAGCAATTCTCTGTTTTCCTCACCTTGATTTTTACCAAAGTTATGGGTTTATTTACTTGGCACTGGAGCCCTGGGCCAGCAGGCCTGAGTGGGGTGGGACCCCTGGCTCCTCAGGGGGACCTATGCTGCCAAAATATCCCTCCTGACTTTTATCTACCATGTGTGGGTGTGGGACCAGCCTGTTCTGTGTCTTTGACTGTCCAACCAGTCTCAGTGTGGTTTTTTCTATAGAACCTTAGTTCTAGGATTTCTGTTCAGCTAGGTTTCAGGTGGTTCTGAATGATGGCTGTTCTGCAGTTTGGTTGTAATTTTGATCTGGTTTGAGAGTTTCTGAATATTGCATTTTCCTATGCCACCACCTTGGTCTTTGGAAGCCTTAGTAATTAATAGTCTTAGATAGTTCACCATATTGTTAGGAAGAGATTTAGTATACATTTCAATCAACATTTTTAGTTCAATTTGCAAAGAGCTGGCATTCACTCAGAAATATGGAAATGGCAACCAATAAAATGGTTTCCTTCTTTGAGATGCCTATGTAAGAAAATATTACTAACAATTATGGAAGTTAGTCATTCACATTGAAAAGGCACTATGCCCATAAGTGCTCTTGAAACAACATGTCAAATATGCCTATTTCTAAAGTTCTGATTTATGTAGTGCTTTTCTCACTGTGTAATAATATCAGTCTCTGAAGTGCATCCCATAATTACACCAGCAATAACCATTTCTTTTTGTTTATAAAAATAACCTTCAGTGAGCAGCTGAAATGTAATTTCCTGAAGCAAAAATCTAAGAATTGATAGCATCTGTTTAACTCTCTCTGTATCATTTTCAAACCCAAGTTCAAAAGGTTAAGATTTCTGTTTGCAATGCTTTCTAAACTATGTTGCTCCATCAAGTAATGAAATTAGCAATGATTGAAAATCACAGATACATTTAATGAATAGCATTTAATGAATGTATGAAGATATTAAAATACAAGTACACCTTGATTATTCAGTATAATTTAAGGAATAAGACATTATATTTCTTTGAATTTTCTGGTTACTGCCACTTGTGCTAGGTGTATAAACCAGTTCACTTACCTTATTTCATTGGATCAGTTTCTTTTTCTTAAATATTGGCATGAATGAACCACCAGTCTTGAATTTAGGAATCAAAGTATTGATTGCATGGTCAGTAGTCTTTGGAAAAATATAATAAAACAGAAATTAAAGTTTCCACCTAATTCAAAGATGGGAGACTTTTCCTCAGAAGATGCTTTAAATTATTTCATTTACACATTTTAATTCAAAAATTAATGCCAAAATATTTTTGGAAAATAACTGGATACTTTAAGATTTAGTAATCTGATTTTAAGAGATGATAACAGAAATGCAAATATGAAATTGCCTCTGGCTTCCTTAGCTAACAGAATAAATCTTCATTGAATCATTAACCCCCCCCCCTTTATACATATTCATACTTTTTCTGGAGCCTGAAAACTCAAAGGTAAAAAGGAAAAGCCTTTAACGGTATCTATGATGCCTCTGGGAAACAGGCGAGAAGGCGTGGTGCTTGGCCGTGTGCCTTCTTGTAGTCTCGTTTCTCATCACCTGCGCTTATGTTCATGTTGTGCCTCTGTCTCAAGGTGGGCACCAGCCTTTCTTCCCCAAGGAACCAGAATCAAATTTGTACTTCATTTTTATCTGCTTATTCTAAGAAATTAATGCCAACTGCCCCACAGGAAGAGTGACATGTCTTTGTTTAGGTTAACTTTTAGAATCCTGTATGGCTTTATCCTCTTCAAATAGCATATTTATTTGGGGAGCTTATTGTATAAGAGAAACCAAGCTTACTGGAAAAATATCAACTACCTCTTTGTGATAATTGATCAACATTATGTACATAAAGAGAATATTTAAGTGAAATTTACTTTCCTTTTTGTTAGAAATTCTTAGGCCAGACTGTTTGGGGATGATGAACCAATTAACCCTTGTTGGTTTCTATTTGAGGCTTCCTGGTTACATGATATATTGCTTAGGACCTTTGGGTTTTAGGTTAAAGAAAATTATTTTAAACAGAGTCAAACTTTGTACAAGGGCTCAGGGTTCTCTTTGGGAACCACAGGTGGGGGTGGGACTAAAGAATGCCTGAAAGGAGGCCCTGGAGTCCTGCTCCAGGAGCCCTGCTGTCCCCTCTCATGTCTGTTTCTGTGCAGTTGCTGGGTTAGTTAGTCCTTAGTGCAGACAGTTCCTCTGTTTCTCAATTTGTATGATAGAAAATGGCTAGTATTTAATGACTCCACATTTACACTGTCCTTACTGAGAGATGAGCAAGATAGGCTGAAGTCTTATCTGCAATGAATGACACGTTTTCAGAGGCAAACTGGTATTGTCCCCATCCATTTTGGTCTGAAGATGGACTTGTGTTGCGCACACACAGCTGCTCCTGTTATAAAACAAATGGTGCGAGGAGCTTTGAAGGCAACAAAAGATGCCTTGATTTTAATTTTCAAATTACTTACGTGAAGTTTTGACTTATGAAGGGGACAGACTATTAAAATATTAGGTCAATCAGTTCTATTCATTGATTTTTAGTATTTCTCAATGGTCAATCAGATATCATTCAAATAAATCTGGAGCTTTATTTAAGGGAAAGCTAGAATTGGCTTTGGTTTGCAGCCATGCCTACTGAATCCTACTACTTATTGTCCAGAGATATGAACCATACTTGCCTATTTAGAATCATATTAAATAGCATATTACATAATTTATTTGCTCCTTTTTACTTTAGAAATAAATAGCACTAAACTGTCATATTGCTATAAAAGCAAGCACATACATTCATACAAAGCTATAACTCTAAAATATTAATTGTCAACCCTGACACTCTTCTCTGATGTAATGTGGCTCATACTCATTTGGTCCAAAGGCGGGGATGATAGATGAATTGCTGAGATCATGGTGTTGATGAAGCCAAGGTCAAAGGTGTAAGCTCTGGGTGGGCCAGGACTTTTGTAGAGAGAAAATGAAAAGCCTGCATCTCAAACCTCATCTAATCTTCTTATTAAAAATATCATTAAATAGGAGGGAAACTGGTGATAATATTAAAGAAATTTCTTACACAAAAATGCATGTGCTTCTGTATCTCCTATCAATTTTATATAAAAGGAATTTCTATGTTTAATCAAAAACATATCTTGATCAGGAGTAAATTCAGTAAGTTCATATACTCTGGGTTTTATTGAAATAGATCCTCTAACTTTCAACTAGTAATCTAAAAAATGCACACATATATTGTTCACTGATAATTGTTTAATCATTACCATGACCCATATAAGTAATAATTTATGTTATTCCTGAAATCTATACCATTTCTTTGACATTATATTTTTGATACGATAACTAGTTATCTGATTGAGTTTTTAATTGATTTTAGAGAGAGGGAGAGAGAGAGAGAACACTGACTTGTTTCGCTTATTTATGCATTCATTGGTTGCTTCTTGTATGTGTCCAGACAAGGATCAAACCTGCAACTTTGCCATAACAGGATGACACTGTAGCCAACTGAGCTATCTGGCCACAGCTTTGAATTTTCTTAGCTTCATTTCTTAGGTTGGAATAAAAGAGAGATAGAGAAAAAGAGAGATAGAAAGGTAAATATTTTTTATGTTAGAAAGAAAAGTATGTCTTGGGGGCCATCATAATGGCTCTTACCTTGAGAGCTCTAATAAATTTCAGATGCTCAAAGTCACGAAGTTTTACAAGTGACTGTAAGTCAAAGGGTATTTCAGGAAAAGCAAGCTAGAAGTGTCTGGGATTTAAACAACATCGCATTGCACATCTGGGCATATTTTCTTAGAAATTTGAAGTTATTCTTGACTAAGGTTTTCAAAACCCAGGTAAGAATTTAGTAGAACTTGTTGACTTTATTGCCACAATGTGTTGGCGACTGCTGATAATTTTAGGTAGATTTGATTGAAGAGCTTGACCTATTTGGCACCCATGTGAATAATTTCACTGATAATGTAAACTAAAGAAAAAGTGGACATTGTCAGCTAATATACACGAACTATTAGTCACACAGTTATGAAAGGGTAAACTGCTGACTGACTTGCCTGCCCTTTTCATTTTAATAAACACATGACAAGATAAAATATGCCAAAAATTATATGATTCCTCTATTAATCCCATTTCATATAACATACAACAGGCACGCTGAAGCACACATGCACGCACGTATATGTTGTGGGGTCTGTTTTTCTTGCTGGTCCTGCCTGCTTCCCCGTTAGGTCTGGCTCATGCTGCTGTGCTGTCTGTGGTAGTGCCCATCGAGCCAGCCAGCGGGTTGTGTCAGTTAACTTCCCATCGCCTTCTGACACGGTTCTGGGGGCAATCTGAGTGCCTGCCATTTAGGCTTTGCTATACAGATTTCCTTTCAAGCAAGGAAAGTTTCCATTACTGCAACTAGAAAGAATAGATTTCTTTTTCTACCAGGAATCAGAGTGGTCTATCATCTCTTTGATACTGTGGATTTTCTTTCAGGGACCCTTTCCAATTTTAGCACAATATTGCTTTTCTGCTGTAAAGATTGGTTATTGTCTAAACCAACATCTCCCTTAAAGGGCTGTGTAACAATTTCCATAACACAGCTATTAGATAAGACACAGTCACATTTAGTGCTGAACCATCTACTAACATTAAAATACAATAAAATAGTCACATAAATGTGCTCTCTTTGCCTATTGACCACAGGACTTTATGAGAACTATTTTGTTTTATTTTAATGTAATTTACTTTATTTCTAGTTTATTGAGATATAATTGACATACAACATGATGTCAGTTTCTTGCACCATAAGCTTTGTGTCTTAAAGGTCCAAAAACATTTTTTTTTAAAAAAAATCCCATTTAAAGCATTAAATTTAACACAACCTTTTTAGGATCCCTTCACTAAAACCTGAATTCTTTGATTTATATGAATGACAATATTATTCTGCTATACTATAAATACAACTATAATATTAGCAGAAAATAGATTATCTGGTGAAAATCAGATATTTTTATTTTTTTATATTTTACTTGTTTATTTTTAATTTAACCCTGACTGTATTTTTCCCATTACCATTTAGTCCTGTTTCCTCCCTGCTCCCAGCAGTCACTGCCCTGTTGCCCATGTCCATGCATCCTTTTTGCTCAACCCCTCAACCCCCTCACCTCCCACCCACCAGCTGTCATAAAGGTCAGATATTTTTAGTTTCATGGTTTTAATTTCACTTTTTCTTGACCATGGAAAACTGAGCTGAAGTTACATACTCAGTTCATGGCTTATTCATAATGAACAACCGCTGTGAAAATCACCAGCCAAGGTTAAAAGATCGAAATTAATGTTTATATACATTTACACTACACAAAAATCTTTCCCATACCTTTTCTTTTTAAACTAAATGTCTTTAAATTAAGTGCACAACAGCCATTGTTATTGCGCCTGCGGCTCAGCTGAGGGTGCCAATGCTGCCGGTGTGGTTCGCACATGGCCTTGGCATTAGAAACTGACAATGAGTCCTGGGATAATCACTCAGGACTGCTAGCTCCCAAAGCCTTCTCTTCTCACTGAGCTGTACGGCATTCCCAATTCCGTCTATCTGTCCACCTCCCAACTCCTTCCAACAAGCAGAACAAACTGTTTCTCACTCATTCTTGCATGAATTATACATGTTTCTTTCTTACCTTGTCCTTTTACTTTGTCTGACTTGGAAAAAACTTGGGATAGGAGGCTGGCATTAACTTCACTCAAAGGAATAAAACCAATCTCAATATTTAATGATATTCTAATTCAAAAGAAAACCTTTATTAATGCCAATTTTATGTGCTGATACAAAGAAAAAGGTGCCATCTGAATAGTTGTATTTATTCAAATTCAAAATAAAGAGTAAATTTTATGTTACGATAGCTAACATCCTGAAATCCCATGCTTTATTTCTATTTGCTGGGAACACTGACAACATTTTTGTTATAAGATCAACTTTCCAATACTTTATTAAAATGTTGACATCTTACCAGACATGCAAAATTTGTAAGAGAAGTCTGAAAGTTTGCTTTTTTTGGAGATAAAACTAGTTTGTATAAATATTTATTACAAATGAAAATGAAAACTTAATTAAAAGAATATGTAGTGATTAACAATATGGGACTTTATAATTTGACATGCCGAGATTTCTTTCAAACTCTGTAATCCACAATGTGATTTTAGGCGACTCTTTTTGGGGGGCAAGGGGTGGGACATTAATTTACTCAACTGAATGATGGATTGATGTTTGGATCAAGTAGTAATTTTTTAAAAGCACATTAATAGGTGTAAGATATGTGTTAAAAAGGTTTTTAGCACTATTAGGACATGAGGCTAATTTATCTTATTTGTATTTTTAATATATACTTTTAGTGTTTAATCAGTAATCATTGATACATGCCACAGGGTAACATGAAAATAATCTATACTCTCAGCCATCTGATTTAATTTTCTCTCAAAATTCTGTTCACTATTTATTGAAAAAACCTATATTGTGCACACACAATGGTAAGATTAGTGGGGAGTCAAAATGTGGGAATTACATTTGAAGCTTTCTGTACATAAATTGAATAGCCCAGTTATTTCAATTAAGCAACAAAATATATAACCCAGATAGTGAAGGGAAAAAAATCATCTGCTGTAAATGGAGAATTACAGCTTGCATTTAGTTTTGAAGACACTAGTAAATTATTTTTTTACCTTTTTTAAAAATACAGGCATACATTTAGAAAAGCACACATGGTATTTATATTGGGTATATAATTTGACTATACATCAGTATTTGTAGACCATGTTTGTCCTAATGCATCTTAATCAATTCTACAATAAATAATTCTTATGTCTGACACTAACATTCTTAAGGTGATAAAATGTTAGAAGAATAAGACAACTCTATCTTTAGGTTATCTTCTTCCAGCTGAAAACATTTTTTCAAAGCTTTGAGATTAATATTAAAAATTTTTAGGAGATGCTACTTATGTTTATTAAGAAGGAATTAATTCTCTGCTACACGTCTTCACTTTAGCAAATTATACTTTATTACTCTTCAGATATTTTCTTTATGACACAATCTAATTAGAAGGAATTCCTTTAAGTTATATAAATATATCCCTAGAGGTTGACACAACAAACTTCTCTCCATTGCCAGGAGAATGTTTGTGGACCTTCTGGATCAGATGACCTTTCTCTCCATCTTGCATGTTCTGGAATGGCACCCAGTGTCCCTCAAACCCTTTGTTTCTTGGACTTCCTCTCCTCCCAGTTTGGCCGTACATTAGGGCTACCGAGTTTCCTTGTCTTTTCTTCCATGCAACCACTAAGGCAAGAACACAGGCCCTTCCACATATGAGCTAATTGCTGTGGGCAAATGCAAGGAATAATAAAAAATAACTGCAATTGTAGATATCTCCTGGTTTTGGGTATCTTGAAAAGCTCCATCGCTTCTATTTCAATCTGCCACCCCACACTGCACCATTTCTGCTGAATATTTATTGTTTCCACAAAACATCAGAAACATACATTATGACAAAAAACAAAGCAAACTCTCCAAACCTTCCTACATGTCTCTTATGGTGGAAATGGCTTATCTACAGCAGTGCAAACAAATTGAAATTGAGTATCAAATGTCCTTGATATTAATCTTTTCCCCAATGCTAATCATACATCTTTTCTCGTTTTAATCTCTATACTCTTCTCCACTCCACCCCTTCTTCCTAATGCCGCCCGTTTCTGTGCATTTCAAATACAGTGTTCTATATTCACTTTTTTTGGTATTCAGTTTCAATCCGAAGAAGCTATCTTGATAAGCAAAGACTTATTTCCTATAAGAAGAATTCATATACCAGGTGGTTTAATTTTGTTTTTCCTATACCACATAATAAAATGGTTGTTACCGAAGTTAAAAAATTGAGCATTTGCTATGATGTGCCTCCCAGAATCTTCCTGAGAACTGAAGAATGCGCTTCCCTGTTGTTGACAGTGCTGTTGGCGGACAGCCCTGCTGACAGGCCCCTTCCCGCATTGCCTCCAATGAAGAGGGTCCACTCCCCCCAAATTAAAATTCTTAGTAGGGTGCCATGCATCAAATGACTAGTCCACATGGACTGCCTGAGGGTGTGGCACCCCCACAGTCCTGCACAACCGGAAGGACCATTGGAGCTTTACAGAAGAGTGCGGTGTCAGCTGAGGTCTTCACTGAAACTGCGCGGCAGCCCATCTCCTTCTGCCCAGTCTGGCTCCTTTCACTAACCCTGCATAAGAATCAATTCCAAAAGCCCTCCCTGAGAAACTTTCTGCCTGCCAATCATCTTAGAATCTGCTTCCTTTGGAACCTATCCTGAGACACATTCTTAGTGTTATTCCATAGGATTACCAACTTTCTCAGTTAGGTGGGATCCTGAAAATGCTTTTAGGCAAACCCAGACAGGTTCTTTGCCTGGGCAATTTGTGGCAGGTTCATTTGTTCAGACTGTGGCCTTGCTATTTTGTGGTGGGAGCCAGGCATCGGTATTTATAAAGATCCCTTGGAATTCTAATGTGCAAGTGAGTCTAGAAAACACTGGCTAATAACTCCACCAGCCTTCATCAAGTCTCTCAACCTACCCAGCTGTATTTCCTTATTAAAGGAACACTTGCTATCTCTTTGATATTCTTATATTTGGTTTGGGGTATAGTTTTATTTAATGCTCATCTGCGTAGCCATGCTTTTTTCCACCCTGAGACTAATGAGCGACTACAGTCCCCTTGCCTCAGGTTGTGGCCCCTCCATTCTTCAGGATCTCCAGGATTTATTTTTATACTGCATTTTTCCTAGAGACTAGCATAGGCATATTAGAACTGTGGTTTGACAAAGGAGAATCAACTTAACATGTAGAAACAATAAAAGACAGTACCTATCAAAAGACAAGGAATTGTTTTGTTGCTTCATATAATCATTTTATCTCACCATTAAGTCATAGTTACAACAAATTATTTGAGAAGATAAAAATCAAGCAAACAGAAAGAAAAACTAATAGCTTTGCTTTTGTCTTGTTTCTCTGGGTTGAGTCATTCGTCCTGGAGAGCTAAGTCCCGGCTCTCAGTACCAAGTAAGACACATATCTGAGGTTTCAATCTAAGTAGTATCTTCTTATTGATAGACATGCCAATCAGCTTTCCAATTTATTAATATTTGAAAGCTAACATTTATACAGCCCTTTACAGTTTATAAAATATCTCAACATCAATTATCTCATTTGACATTCTTCAGTTGTGCCGCGTGATTTAATAAACTGGGTGACGCTGGCATTAAGTTCTTGTAAAAATGTAATCACGATTAACAAAAAGCAATTTGATATATTTGCTTCTAAGCCCTTGTACATCCTGTTATTAAAGTTTAATGTTGCATGATGACCTAATTTTTGAAAGACTCCTATGCATTTGGCCAAAGAGTTTAAAAGGAATGGTACTATTAGAAGGGAAATATTAGAAAGTGGATTTAGAATTAGGTGAGCCAACCTAAAAGTGGATGATTCTGCTCACATAGCTGAGTTATTAAGTCTGCATTTTTTCATGCCCAAGTCCACAAGGAAAATCTCCACAGTAATAAAGTTTGATCTCTTTAAGACCTATCATTTCCAGGCAATTTAGTCAACTTTTAGAATTTCTATAGTTCTGTCTTTTATGGATATACTTGGATGTTCTTCCAGAGCTGGGGATTTAAGGAAGCAGAGTTGACAGGTATTGAAGCATTCTTGTCATTATGGCCTGGAATCTCACCTATTTTACTTCAATGAACTTGACTCTTCGGGATCAATATATTATATAAAACATACTTAATAGTGCTTTTAATTATTGTAAGAGGTTCAGACCTAGAATGCAGAAAATTAACACTAATATTTTTTAAAGATTTTATTTATTTATTTTTAGAGAGGAAAGGGAGGAAGATAGAGAGAGAGAGAAACATCAATGTGCAGTTGCTGGGGGTCCTGGCCTGCAACCCAGGCATGTACCCTGAGTGGGAGTCAAACCTGCGACATTTTAGTTTGCAGCCTGCGCTCAATCCACTGAACTACGCCAGCCAGGGTAACATTAATATTTTTTCAACTTAAAGAGGTAAAATAAAAATCTCTTATCAAAGTAAGAAATACATTGAAATGGCAAAAAATGTGTATTATAGAATTGTAAAGTTTTTATGAAATTTCCAACTGAATCTTGCCAATCGTCTTTAAAAAGATAAGAGATTGCAATGAGAAAGTTTAAGTGAAAAACATATTTTTCTTCTCTAAATTACAGGCACACCTCGTTTTATTGCATTTCACTTCATTGTGCTACACAGCTGCCTTTTTTTTTTTAACAAAATGAAGGCAGACCTGCCACCAGCAAAAAGATCGCAACTTGCTTTATTGCAGTGGTCTGGGAGAAACCTGCAAAATCTCTGAGAGATGCCTGTACAAAAGGACAAGGGTGTGCGGATAAACATGACCGTGTCTCAGGAACAACAGCTAACATTTCAGGTGTGTTTATTGTGTTCTAGGTCACAGGCATTGTCCTCACAGCAGCTGTGTGACATAAACTTTATTTTACAGACAAGGACACTGAGAGACCAAAGAAATTATCCAAAGTTATGCAACCATTCAAGAGCATAAGCAGGATCTGAATGCAGGAGGGATCCCGCCAGTCAGTGCCTTCTGGTCAGGCTGAGTTTCCCCTGAAGGCACTGCAGGTCCTGGCAATGCCCTGGTGGGCCAGAAGTCAGCATATTGGAAAAACAAACCAGCTGTGTTGGATAAAGAAACAGAATAAAAGATTCATCTTTCTTAGTGGAGAAGAATATGAGTTTCTGCTAGCAGGCTAAATGTTTCCGCAGAGCCTGGAAATGTTACTTTGATTTCCTAAATCGTTCAGCTTACAACTAGAAAATGAAACGTTTGGGCCAGAGATGGCAGGCGGGTCTCCCGGCATGCATGAATGAGAGAGATTGTTGACAGCGTCTGATAGTGGACGCTTTCTTCGGGCAGCTCTCTAGGCCCTGGGTCAACAGAACACAGCAGCTGTCGTACTGGGGCTGGAGAGAGATGAATGGGTAAGAATGCTAGGAATGTACTAGTCTTGGTGGGAACAGTGAGAAGAAAGGACTTAGTGAATATAAGAAACTGTTAAATTAAAAAGAAAATTCCCCTCTCATCTTGGAGCCTCTCCCCTCTCACCCCATATGCATCCTAATGTGTACAGTGTATCATAGAGTCTATATGTTTCCTTGTAAAATATGTGATTTTATGTTTAAATGCAGGTTGAAATAACTTAAAATTGTAACTTAGGTAGGTAAACGAAATATCTGTTCTGCCATCCAACATCCACTATCCTGTATGGTGCAATCTAACACAGTGAAAGTTAGCAGTGGGGCTACTTTTTCCCTTGCTTACTTAGCCCTGTGGTTTTTTACTTGGTGCCTGTTACGGCCGAGCAATAGAGATAAGTGTGGGCTTAAATCTGGGCTCTGCCACTTACTGGCTGAGTGTCAGGGGACAAGCCACAGAACTTCTGCTATGGCTTCTCCATCTAAAGAAAATGGGGAAAATAAAAGTGACCTTAAATACCTTAATACGTATTTCCTAGACTCAAAGACAGTCTGATATTAGTACTTTATTGTTACCGAAAAGCAGCAAGGTGAATCATGCAACTGCAACACCCCACCACCAGGCTGGCACTCAGTCCGTTGTATCGTGCTTCTTGATCATAGAATTGTGAGACTGTGGGGGAAATGGCGCCTATTAGAAGTGATGAAATAGGGTAATTAACTGCAAATGAGCTAACAGCCAAGTGAACAGAACAGTGTCTATGCACAGAAAGAACTCAGTATTATTGAAATCTACCATGTTGTTGAACACACGTGTGTACGGGTTTCCTTAAACCTGGCAACAGTTTGAGGTCAGCGCAATCTATAGGGCCATGTTTGCTCCAGACACAACAGAAGTCAACTTCAATCTCTAATGCGCATATGGGACCTGGGAGGACAGGGCATTGATTCAGTTCGTACTTCTCCACAGTGCAGAGATCCTAGTACACTGACAGGAGCCATGTATAGAAAGTGAAGAAACCCTGGGGCAGAGGAAAGAATTTTCTTTGTGGTTGCTGATGCCATTATTGTTCCTTAAAGTTCAAGATGGAGTTAAAACAGGAAGATAAAAAATATCTAAAGAAACAAGAAAAATACTATTAAAATATAATTTCAATCAGCCCTCCAAAACCTAGAAGCCAATAAGATAAAATAAATTATAAAATATGCTCATTCAATAGTCATATTTTGCCTCTGACCCCAAATGTTAGTACAATGAATGTCCTAACCATACACAATCAAAAACTCTATTAGGAAAAAAACCCCAGCAAACTCTAAATGGTACTATGCAAACTATCTTTCCCACAAAATAGAAACTGAAAAAATAAACCAGCACTGATAAATGTTTATGTATTAACGTATAAGATAAAGCTGACATTCTTAAACTTGAGGTCACTTATTCAAGTATGTTAGCTGCAGAGAAAGGTCAGGAAACAAATTAATGTAGATCCTGACTGGCATCCACTTAGTAATGAAATTCACCAGGAATTCCTGAACATATAAGTACTTTTAAAAATTATTTAAAAACATGTCAACATGTTCAAGCTTAAAAACTGAATAAATTAATCCAATATTGTGAATACATATTAGAGTGGTAGGGTATCTGTCCGCCATCATATTTCTGAGTCACAGAAGTGTTTCAGGAGATCTGCTCCACCTCTCCTTTCTGCGTCTAACAGTAGAAACTTCTAATCAGTATCCTAATATTTATGTAAACTTATGTTTTGTTAAAACATTTACAAAGAGTACCTATATTCTCAGTTTTTAAGTTGTCCCTATAGTCAGCACAACCATTTATGTAAGAGAAATGAAGGGAATCTGAATTTGTATTTTTATGATTATTTAAGAGAGAGGGTTAAGGAAGGAGAAAGAGAGGAACATCAATGTGTGATTGCCTTTCACGTGTCTCCCCTGGGGACCTGGCCCGAAACCCAGATATGTGCCCTGACTGGGAATTGAACTGGAGACCCTTTGGTTCACAGGCTGGCACCCAATTCACTGAGCCACACCAGCCAGGGCTGAATTTGTTTACATCTACAAATAAACTCCCCCAAATTCCTTTTAGCTGCTGCAGCATCATTTCTTTTCCTACCCACTGATCTTTTAACTAGACTGGCTAACAAACTGAAAAAAAAAAAACCCCACAAAAAACGGTATGTGAGCTTTAATTACCACCTTTACAGCTGTAATTCTCAATCAAAAAGCACATCATACCTATAAAAACATTGAACTTGCTACATTAAGAGAAGAAAAAAGAAATGGTTTTGCTGCTTCCCCCCTGAAAATGCCTTCTTTAAGGGATCCAGTCAACTGTTATTTGTCCAGGAAGGATGGTTTCTGTTCTTTTGTTCTTGGTGAGTACATGGTAGTAATACAACCATTAGGTATTTTACGTTTGTATTATCAATCATCTCATATGAGTCAAAAAAGTGAAAGTTCAGGATAGTATGAGTCTTACAGATCTTCCAGTTTTTCCTTTGAATATGAAAATGATACTTTTATTCTCCCAATGAAGAAAAACTACAGTGGGTTTTAAGTGAACAAATATAAAACTACCAGGTAAAAAGGAGAGACGAGAGAGACTTGACTTGTTAATGCCTTTATTGCTATTGAGCTCAAGTCAGGGGCTGGTGGCTTGAAATTGCCCTGAAGAGCAAGTGAGCAATCAGTGAGAGTGCCTCCTCACATCCCCAGTACGCTGAGGTCACCTCTAGAAACTCGTGATTGGAGGCTGCTGATTGCAAAGACAGTGAATTGCAAAAACCAGATCATTATCAAGACTGATGTTCTGGCCAGTCTCGTGTTGTAGTGCCTGTATGAAAATGCCAGTAAAATAAAAAGTTTAAATTTATGTTGTTTACAAAGATGCTAAAATAAAAATTTAAAAATTCTTAAAAATAAAGAGATGGGCGAAACTGTATCAGGGAAATGCTAACCCACCACCTCCCCACAAATAATAATAGTAATAATACATGTATTGTTACCTGAATGGTAGTATCAGACAAAATGGAATTTAGAACCCGAAGCTCTGGTGGTTGCCAAGCAAGACACTTCCCATTGACAAAAGCTACTCTACAACCCCAACTAGAGGACAGCACAGTTTCAAGCATGAATCAATTTGACCTGGAAATCCACAAACCCCAAAGCTACTGGAAAACATTCCGAAATCTATCAGAAACTGATCAGCCAAAAATAAACACTAGGTATTTAAGAAGTAAAAGTAACAGGTTTAGAAAAATGTGAACCCTATAATCAAGGGAATAACTATGCCAAATTAGTGATTTTCAACTTTTTCATCTCATGGCACACATAAACTAATTGCTAAAATTCTGAGTCACACCAAAAAATATATTGTTTGCCCATGTGTCTCCCCAAATTGGTATACTTTTGATTCAAAGGGCTATTGTTGTGCTGGCTGTGGTCATTTTTTATTTGACAGTCTGGGGAAAAAGAGGCCAGTGCCCCTGACTCAATCAATGGTCAGGAACTGCATGGCTTAGGATTCCAGCGGCGCACCAGTGGGCCGCGGCGCACCGGCTGAAAATCACTGCGCCGGGTCAGTAAGTCAGAACCCTAGTTCTTTTAATAGAGCAATAAATAGACATATTAAACTACTCTGCTGAAGAGGAAATGAAGTAAAAGGAAAGAAGAAAACAGCATATGACAGATTTTTAAAATACTACATGCTCTTTTCTATGACTGATATTTTTTGAAGATGTAAACTGTGAGAGTCAGTCTAACAGGAGCACAATGGTTGACTACGCTGACTCCTGCTGGCAAAAACACGCCCATGTGCCTCCAGGAGCAAAATTATAGAATTCTAACAAGTTTTTATGAGTAGATAATCCCATTTTATATAAACAACTCCAGAGCACACAAAAAAGTCAGTTTTCTTAATGTTTTATTGAGGCCAGCATAAATCTCAGACTAAAACTTGAGAATAGTGAAAAAAAAAAAACAGAAAAGAACATGAAAATCACAATTTTAAACCCCTCAGTAAAATAGCAGCAAATCAAACATATCAGGTGCCTATTAAAATAACATTATGACCAAGGGTGGTTTATTACAAAGTTTTATTGAATACTAGCAAACCTAATGGTATACTTCAGTATATTAATGGGTTAATATATATTATCATCTCTGTAGATGAAGGAAATGCATTTTGTAAAATGCAACATGTATGTTCATCAAATCTCAGAGTAAGCTGGATATACCGTGAAATATATCTACACCTACAGTAAATGTTATATATATACTGTTGAAATATACAAAACATTTCTACCATGGCAAGAAACAATAAAATGCTTGATCCACATTATTACTAAATATACAAAGAAACTAAGTATTAACTTGGTAAACAAAAAAAAGCTATTATTACTTGCTGTCATGATTATCTGCTGTCAGCAAAATACTCATACAAGAGAATCACCAAAAAACTATTAGAACTAATATGATAATAAAAGTAATTAGAAATGAAATAAATATATAAAGGTGGCTAAATTTTCAGTACAGCAGTAAAAAAATATTCAAAAATGATGTGAAAAGGAGGCTCCACTCATAATAACAATGAAAATTATTCAACTAATAAAATGAGACATTCAATGAGGCTCAATGAAACTGTATGTATGTTCTTGAAAGTGAGATAGTATAGTATTGGAAGAGAGAATAGGTGACACTTTTAACTTTTCACAACTCAGCAAAATTTGTTCTGGAACTTGATAAAATGTTTCTGAAATGTATGCACAAAATAGAATTTTGCAAAAGAATATAGAAATGTTTGATTAGAAGGAAAGAACAGTGTGTGGAATGGCTTGTCAGAACTGATATTCTAGTACAACAATCTAATATTGTGCAAGAATTAAATAAAAATCAAAGGAACAGAATAAATGATCCAGAAACAAACAGATTTATATAGGAATTGTGTATATGATTTATGTAGCATTTTACATGATTGTGTTAAGTTTAAGCTTTTTAACAAGTGGCATTTGGAAAATAGACCATGTAATTAGAAATTTATAAAAGTTAGATTTCTATCTCATACTAAATAATTTCCAAGTGAATTAAAGAGCTAAATAAATGCAAAACAATAAAAGAACAAAAATATAGGATAATAATTTTATTATTTAGAAGTGAGAAAACCTCAAAAACGCAGGGTTGAAAATACTGACAGAGTAAATAAACCACTTCAAACAAAAATTTCAGTAAGACAACAACATTGGCAAATTCACAAGACAAGCAAATAATTAGGAAAAAATGCAAACAATGAGTTCTTACTAATTTAATTCGAAAAGCCAAGTAATTCAACAGGGAAATTAAAATAGACAATTTAAAGAAACATGAATGGCTAATAAACATGAAAAAAATCACCAACCCATCTCATCAGCCATCAGGAAAGTCCTAATTAACATGAGGTGTCTTTTCTTGCCCATCATTTGGCAAAACATTTAAACACGTGTAACATCCAATATTGAGGACGAGGGTCTATTGATTCTGTTTAGTGTTGATGGGAGTGTCAATTGGCCCAGTCTTTAATTAAGACAATTTGGCCATGTCTCATTCAGGTTTAAGATGCATATACACTTATCATGGAAAATAACCCATTTCATGGAGATTCTAGCACTCTGTAGGCATACTGTTTTATTGGCAATGTTGCAGAAGAGATCCAAATCACTAGGAATAACCTGGGATCCATAAACCACACATGTAAATAGTTTTCCAGGTTTTATTTTATCACATGGTTACAGTCATTTCACAGAGTACTTAAAACTAGTACTGTGGCCTAACTCACAGGCTAACTTCCAAAGGAAAAAAAAAAGTAAGGCATTGCCTAGATTGTCTTACATTTTGTGGTTACTATTTTGAGCTGCATAAGATCCTTTTGCCAAAGGAGGAAGTTGTAGGCTTTTAGAAAGCCTCATCTTCTAGCTAAACGGCACTTTGAGAAGTAACATGAAAACACTGTAATTTCAGCAATATTTAATTAAGTTCTCTCCACATTCTGTAATCCAGCAATCCCATCTCTAAAACCTTCACATTTAGAGAAATGCAGAGATATGGGTATTAACTGTTGCATTGTTTCAAGTAGTAAAAAAACCCTGTGAAACAACATATTACTTAAGAAATGGTTAAATTAATTATATGTCCACATTAAGGAATACTATGTGGCAATTAAAAAGAATGAGGTATACATATTTACATTAATATGGAACAATATCCAAGGTACAGGCTTAGTGGAAAAGGCAAGTTACACAAAATATATCACATGCGATCTCATTTTCATGAAAACAAAATAAAATCTTTATAGAAATGTGTGTGTAAAAATGCTGATTAAAAAAAGACTAGAAATTACACATCAAACAGCTAACAGAAGTTCCTCCAATGGCAGGGTAGAGGGGCTTCCACTTTTTATTAGTTTTCTGGGGGTTTTTTGAAAAGTGTTTTTACCAAGGAAATAGAGTCATGTATTACTTCTGCAAAAAAAGTTAACTTTTGAAAAATATTAATGTTTACATTTACTGATTATATATAGGATGCTTAGTATTAATGCTTATAGTTTATACATACATTAGATATAGTCTCTAACTGTACCTCAACTGTAAGAAAATTATCAGAAGTGTTTATCTAAACAATGAAAATTCTAATTATTGCGATGGCTGAGTTTAAAAACATGGTTCAGTTGTCAACTGGATGCGCAGCAATGTAGAGGCACAGTTGAAGGATACACTTTAGAAAAAGACTATTTCAATGAGCAAATTTATGGTTTCATCATGTAAATTCCTAGAGGCAAGCTTCGGCATTTAATTATTAGAAAAGCAACACAGAAGTCCTGGAGTTAGTTAGAGGAGGTATATTTTATAAAAGAACAGAAAAATGCTTTTTACAGTGCACAGAAAAATGCTTCTGTACAATGAAATGCTTTTTAAACTGTCCAGTATGAGAACATATGGTCATGAAGCAAATAGAAAAATACACCAAGAATTCCTTCAAGTCTCTTAAAATTCACTTGTGAATCATATTAAGATACATAAACAATTTCACAGTCTTTAGTAAGATCATTTCACTTTTTGTCCTCTGTGACTATCTACCAGACTAACACTATATTATACACTTGAAATTTGCTTAGAGAGAGGATCTTAGGTGTTCTCACCACACAATTACACACACACACACACACACACACACACACAGATAACTATGTAAGGTGATGGGTGTCTTAACTTCATTGTGGAAATTAGTTCATCATGTATAGATATATCAAATCACATTGCACACCTTAAATATATACAATTTTATTTATCAATTATACCTCAATAAAGCTGGAAAACTGGTCAAGCCAATGAACGGATGTCAATCAAACCCAAGCATATTTCATTAAGTACATAAAACAATGACTTCAATGAATTGCCTGAGAATCCCAGATGTCCACTTCAGTGTCCAGGGCCAGTCGTATAACTTTTTACTGAGGTTTTCCTTTTGCTGGTGTGCTAAAGAGAAAGGCCCGTTACAGTCAGTGTACCCATAAGCTTGAGCAGGAGGGAATGAGAGCATGAGTGATATTAAGGACCAAAGTTCACTGAAGCTAAGGATGTGGTTTGTATACCACTGCCGGCGTAGTCTCTTCCTGCATCACCCGGTGTTTGTCGTCTGTAAGAATGAGAAGATCCACCACGATTCTCTCTGTGGCTCACTGGACACAGCTGCCATGCTAATGGTTCAGTGAGAAATAATGCGAGAACAAATAGACAAATACACAATAGAACAAACAGTACTGTTTTCTCAATGAAACTCCAGTACTTTGGAGTTTTGCAACATTCAAAGCAGTTCAAGTAGGAAAAAAGTTCAAACCAGTCACCAGATCCAAAATTAGCATTTTATTCAGAACGCTGGGGTGTTCATTTATATTCTGGTACACAATACAGAGGCAAAGCTGCTGTCAGAAGTCTCTCCAGTTTAAAAGCTTTTTTTTTCATTTTTTTAAGAAACACACAGTAGTGCCACCTGTGTCAGGCCACCCCTTTCCATCTTTTTTTTTTTGGTACAAATTATGTAAAACATTTGTGCTAAGAACTTTTCTCCCTCCCCAAACAAAAACAAAAATAGAAAATAAAAAAAAATTAAAAAAATTAAAAATTAAGTATTCTAACTACAGCTCAACAATTGAATCAAATGTCACTTTGTTTGTAAATACTTTATCCATAACGAAAGATATAAACATGCAAAAAACCTGAATCCATTGTCCAAATAATACATACACATGTTCTGAAGTTTCTGCGCTTCTCCATAGACTATGCCAATAAAACATTATGTACACATACCATTTTTACAGTGAAGTGAAAAAAAATACAGTAAATAAAAATGTGTACGTGGATTAAGACCAAAATGTGTCTAACATTCTAGTTTATGAAAAAATTCAAATTTTGCTACAAATTGGTGATATGAAAACTCCCTTTATTTGCAACCAGCTGCGTAAGTTTTAAGATTTTAGTGAAAAAAAAAAATCTAAAGTCTAAAACTAGAAGTAATGTACATTTTCCAATCTCATGGTCTCATCCCCTAAGATAATAAAATTGCTCCATGAGTTTTTGTTTGTTTAATTCTGTATTTTAATAAAAGCAAATGCAATGTAACAAAAGCGTGCTGAAGCATATCATGGTTTAACTCACTGCTCCCACCACAAAATATTTTGTCTTTTACTTATCATTTCAGAAATCAGTACCATTAAAGCCTTAAACATAAAACTAATTCCAATCTGAAAAAGGTACAAAAAGGCACATAAAATCCCAGTGCTTCTGTACTGTAAAATTCAAGTGTAACTGAGCTCAGTGTTTTTCCAAACAATGTTGGATCACTGATATTCCCTCTGAGCCCAAATTGGTTTGCAGCCTATGCCCAAGCCTCCAGCAAGCACTGTGCTAGTAGACTACAAAGTTAAAGCCTAGCTTCTGAATGCTTTTTGGGAATATCAGTTGAAGTTGTTTGTACTTGTCCAAAAACCAAGTTCACCCTGAAGTTCAGTCATCACCTCCACCGTACATGTCAGCGAGTTTCTTGAAGCGTGGCCCCCAGTCGTTCAGGTAGTCATAGTCTTGCTCACCGCCACTACTGGAAGAATTAAGGGAGCTCAAGGACCCAGCCGTGGAGCCACTGCCTTCATAGTCAAAGACTAGCAGGGAGTCATACGGTGGAGCTGTGGGGTCATTGTCAGCAGCTTTGAGGCCCTACAATTTGGAAAGACCAAGAAGAAATGAAGAGAGGGTTACAATCGACAAATGCACAAACAGATGCCAATGGTCCCATGGGATCACATAGGTGTTTGTAAGCTTCTACCTGCAGACCACAAGGTTTTCAGCCCATGGGAACTGGGGTTATCAGCATGTTTCAAAATTACACAGAAACTAACTTCAGGCTTTCCTCTGTAAAGAAAAATCCCCTAAGGAGTCTGGCTCCCTGAAGTCAAGACACACGATGGGAGGTGGTTATCTAGAAAAAGTCTGGGCAAAAGTCATCAGGATGCTGACAAAAACAATCATACCCCAAAACCTCAAAACCCTCAGAGCAGCACTGAGAACTAGGAGTTCAAGGAGGAGGTGGCATTACATTTGACCTAAATTTGGAAGGATATCAAAGGAAGAGTGAAGACAAGGCCAGATGTGATTATTACATATACAAGGAAAGTTAGTCATTAAATCATTTTATGATCTTAACAAAACAGAAAGTGTGAACTTAACTGATAAACTGTGATCAGGTATTATTTAAGAATACAGGGACCCCCAGCTCCCACATGCCCTAAACACCATGCTCCAACATCTATACGTGGTATAACTGTTAGGTTGGGGGAGGGAATTCTCCTGATCTAAAATTCTGCTCCTACAAAGAACTTAAAAAATAAAGACCAATGAAATGATTATCTATAAATTTAACTCTTACAAAAATATTTTTCATATGTAATTCATATACCTGTAGTTAATTCACAATTATGCACTACAAAATTTTTATGGATTTTATACTAGGTCCTTTTGGTGTTTTCTCTAATTTTCTCCCAGTTCCATTCTGAACTCCAAGATATACCAACATTAGTTTCCACACAATCCTTCTGTTTCCACACTCCGCTTTTTAAATGTCGGTGGCTTACGGTGGTCCCACTTATCTGAGACCTCATGGACTGTCCGATTTTAGATCGGCCCTTCCAATACGCATGCATGTTATGAGTGCATGAATATACATGTGTTCAGCTCTTTATTCTTTCAAGTTTACAGATGGGGAAAGAGGGAAAAAGCATAAAAATGAAGGTTAGAGACATTATGCTTAGTGCTGGAGAGATCAGACTCCGGGTCGACACCTCAGCTGAACATTAAGTTCAGTGTGCGGCTTGGCTAAGTCCTGCAAACTTCTCTTCTTCATCTGCAACTGTAATAACAATAATAAAATCTTTCTGAAGGCCAAATGGAGTAACAGAACACAAGAGCTCACCATAGTTAGATGAGTATTAGTTTAAAAAAAAACTTTTTAGGGAAAAATTTCCTGCTTTGGAATTTGAAAAAAAAAAAGGCGAAGACATAAATTGAGAAACAAAATGGCAGTGACCTGCCTTCAACAAGAAGAGAGAGGTATGCAGGAACTGTTCTCCCATCCCCACGTCCATCCTACCAACAGCCCTGACTGTTTATTTAGATACCACTTTTTCTCACATCAGGTTATACCATTTGAACCCAGAACCTCCGGTGTAAAATGAAATAAAGCAAGTCTTCAACAAACTACTTCAATATATAAAAAGTAATTTTAGATGGAATTTTCTTTATAATATTTATAGAATAAACTACAGGGCAATTCTGTTAAGACTGAGAACCACAAACTACAATTTCTCAAAATTCATAATCTCTCTGTGGTAGACTGTGCGACCGTCCTCAGTGATTCATGATCCTTTCCCGTGCGTGGATCTCATCCCATATGACCACAGTTCCCTCTCTGGAGCCTGAGTGCACTTCCCCAACCCACCATCAGGCCTGGCTGTGGGACTAGTATTGGCCAATGAAACGTAAGCAGCAGTATTGAGGAGACTCTTAATTTAAGAGTTCTAGCTAACATGTTTCCACTAGACCCCTCTCCTTTCCTCCTCAACCAGGACAATGGCCTGCTCGGGATGGGAGTAGATCTTAACATTCATAAGACGTCAGGAACTGAGCCCCTGCAGGCCAACATGAATAAATAACTTGAGAAAGGAGTAAGCTTTTGTTATATAAGTCAACAATACTTTGGAGTTGTTACTTATTGTTGCCTTTGCTAGTAATAACCACAGAATGCATCCTCATTCATTTTTTGCACTTACTTATCCAATTCACAGCATGTTTCTTGAGTATCTATATTGTAATGCGTTCTGCTTAGTGTGGTGACACGACTACCAATAAGCTACACCCAGTGAGTGCTCTCCGGGAGTTTATATTCGCTTGCCAGCACGAGCCCCTCTTTCCTTTCCCCAGCAAGTCCTGGCCACTGCCAGCTTAACAGCAGGTATCGCTTTAGTTCAGCACTAACTCGGGTCCACACAGGAATAAGACCCGTGAAAGATCTAAAGGAAAATCAAGAAAAATCAAGGAACTTCCTGATAAGAACAATGGGCCTCTGAAGACAAACATTAAGTTTTCATTATGACTTAAAGAAATTATGAAATTAAAACTGTTTTAGAACACAGACAACAGAGATGAAAGCCAGTGTCACCGTGTTGAGGTCGTCTGCTTTATCAAAATTCAAATGTTTGGCCCATGTTGGGCCATGACGGCCCATGTTTAATGGAAGTGGAGTATGAATACTGTCTAGTCGTCACTGGTGTGTTCAAGGCCTGGAGAACCCTCATCAAGTGCTAAGCCTCCTGATTCTTTAAAAATAAATATAACACCTTTGATAATCTAGTTCCACACTCACTATTGACATTCTCAAAAATATTTGTTTCTTTAACATTTTCTTTAGCTCCTGCTTTGGCTTTCGATCATCATGATAGTTACTGAATTTATGTTTTCTTTTCTTTTTTTTTTCAAGGTTGTAGACATGGCATCCATTAGAGATCACTGTGCTATGCTGAAGCATCATGCACTGTCTCAGGTGTTAGCAATTACAAAAGGGCAGGCGCAACTGAACTGTCAAGAAGTCTTAAGGAAGACATCTTTCCACACCTTAAAGGTTAGTATTTTAAGACCCTTCTATTTGGATAGCATTGATTTTTATCTGATAATAAAACAGGACTCTTTAGATGAGGCATTATGTAAATTCTGGGTCCCATGCTGGCAATTCTAGAAAAGACTGACTATCTTGGTCAAGTCCTGAGAAACTGACAGTCACAGGCATGCTGCCAGAGCGAACACATGTGCAGGAGAAATCGCGTGGGCCACAGACCTTCTAGTCCACTCTTGTGGAGTCTTTTTTTCTTAGGTGTGGACACCTTTTGACAAGCTGCGTAACACACTGTTGATAAATTACAAATTGAGTGCATGTGTTTTCTCTCCCCACCAAAGTTTGACCAGAAGAGTACGTGCTTGCTTCACCTTTGTTGGACCTTGAACTCTGGATGAATGTGAACTATTTTCTGTAATTCGAGGTGCCTCTGTAAAATGAGAAGAGCTGTGGCTCTGGTTGAATTCTTTCTGAGCATGTATTTATGGACTTCTGATCCTATGCTTTATGGGTGCAGACATGCCTTTATAGGGACTATAAAAACCCACGTTCTTCTGTGAAGGAACCCATGAGGGATGTAAGAGGAAAGAGGTCCTATTGATTTCCTTACATTCTGTTTTCTTTTGTTTCAATGCCACTGCCTTTGTTCAGGTCCTCATTATGTCCTCCCTGGACCACAGCAAAAGTCTCTCTAACTGGTCTCCTGTTCCCAGCACTATTCCTGCTTCTTTCCTACAAACAACTATTGATTTCCCTCTACATACTGTTTGATGTCGCTCCCCCAAGTAAAAGTCTCTGTCTACTCTCTATCATCTAGAGCAGTTCCTCCCAGAGAAAGGAGGGGTTTGCCTGGGGGTGTGCAAGATGATTTTTAATTGGTACATGAACACTTTAGAACAATTCTCTTTATTAAAAAAATTAAGTAAAAATTGATGAACAGTTTAAGTAAATAACAGACAAAGTTTGAAGGCATGGAAAAAACTGGAAGTCGTTACTCAAATGCTTGAGGTTCGGGTAACCTGCAGGATAAAGCTGAAACCATTCATGGATCTAGGTTGCTCACCCACAGCGTGTGTTTCAGCTTCCTCAACTCCAGCAACCACAGCTGACTTATTCGCCAAGACCCCTTCAAACCTAAAAACGCCGTGTGCCTATGTACCTGCATGTTAGGGCTGTATTAATTTCCTGCTATCTGAAGTGTGCTTCCATTAGTTTGAAATGTTTCCTGTCATATTTTTTCATCTGATTACAGCAGTCCGTCCATCCATCCATCCATCCATCCATCCTTTAAGGCCTGTTAAAAATGTCACTTCTGTGCGGATATTTTACCCCCAGCTATGACTGGACATAATTTCTTTCGTCCCTTTTGTCCCTTTTATTTTCCTGCCATGCTTTGGTGATGCTAGATTATGCCACCCCTTTTCCGCACAGGTGGTTTGTATTCATCCCATATCCTGCTTTCCAACACGGGGCCTGACACCCAGCAGGTATTCTAGAAGGCAACTTTCTGCTGCTGTCCTGGGCCAAGGTTTTTACCACAGCAGCTTGTCCTTATGTATGTTTACTCCTTTCACAAGAATCTAGGATCTAGGTTTAAAATATATATAGATATAAAAGTATACCAAAGTATATCATACCACAGTATACCTTACAGTGGAATTCTGTGTTTTATCTGTACCAACATTATTGCTAAGTCCCTTCCTAGGAATTTCATTACTTAAAGCAATTTTAAAAAAGACATTTTGGTTTGTTTTATTTATAATTAGAGGACGGTGGAAAGTTTTTACTCCTGAAAGGTAAGTTGTAATAATAATAATAATAATAATAATATGATATTGATAATAATGAAGAGATATTACTATGACAGGCATTATACCAAGTGCTTTTACATGGATTATATCATTTAGTCCTCATTGCAATCTTAAAAAGGAAGTTATATTATTTTCCTCATTTTATATGTAAGAAAACTGGAAATCTAACAGGTTAAACCAGGAAATCTTGACCTTGTACAAAGGCAACTGGATTTGAACCTAAACGCCCAGCCCCTGTAAGAGTGGATAGAGATATTTAAAACAGAACAAATTAAATGCAGTCAATAGGAGAAAAAGGCAAACGTTTTAAATTTTAGTAGTTTAAGCAAGTTATTCTAAAAGCACCTTCCATTAGTTTTTAATGATATTAATCAAAAGTCAGTCTTTTTACAGAAGTATGCCCTTGGGTTTTATACTTCTGAGATAAAAAAACATACAGGATTAGTGAAATTATTGAAGGTATGCTAATACCTACTGTTGGGCTGAGATTAAATAAATTTGTTTCAACTCATCACCCTCTGAAGGTCATGTTTCAAAACCTCAAAATAGAATGAAATTCTGTAGCTGAAATTAAACATTGTGTGGTTTGTTTTACTCCACCTACCAGGCCGGAAATGTTATCATTTTTAAGATTCAAGGCAACATTCATTCATAATTTAGATACACTAGAAATGTTCTCGTGAACTTACCCATTCCTTACATCTATAAAAACACTCTAATTATAATCAGCACTGTATTATTTTTCCTTTGGAACACTGGGTACTATGCTAAATCAAATAAGACCTGGAGGTAAAGAGAATCTGCTGGCATTTTAAATGTATTTCTAAAACGTGCCTGAGTTCTTTCTAGGTACCTTCGACTATTTGAAAACTTTACATGTTTTTATCTCTATTGGTCCAGTTATAGAAAGATACTGAAGAAGTCTTAACGAGTGTCTCAGATGGAAGAATCTATGCGGTGTGTTTTATTGTAGTTTCTGACCTGGGCCTTCTGACAGTTTCATCCCCTGATCTCCCACAGAACTGTCACATCCCTGGGCTCTTTTAGTTTGATTCCTGTTTGATTTAGCATGATTCCCAAAAACGATCTTTTCAACCATTCATGTGCTCTGCAAACCCAAATGCCCCCCCACCCCCCACCCCCAGGATATACACCTCTTCCCCTGAAACATGGGAGGGCTTCCTGGGGAGGCGGGAGGGAACCTCTTGACAGAAATTCTAAAGGGAGGCTGAGTTCTGGCTGGGATGGAGGCCAGCGGATGGCCTCTACCCCACACTGTGTGCCTGACCTTCCTTGGGTTGGTAAAAACAAAGAAACTCACATCCAAAAAAAAAGGGGGAAAGGGCACTCCTTGTAGAAAGAACAGGCTGGTGCAAACACTGGTATGAAACTGCAACCTGAGCCTGGGCACTGCAAGGACAGGTCTCTGCTGCTGGCTGGGGAAGGTGCAGGTTGGGGAGGGGCCTGAGATGAGAGACAAATGCCAAGTAAGAGCGAGACCCAGCTGGGCTCCTGGCCTGGCAAAGTAAGGCTTCAGGTATCAGAATGTTTGGGGGTATGAAGGCCATGCTGACAGCAAAGTAGGCAGCACACACACAAAAATCCTGTACGTCTAATTTATTTTCTTATCTAGGCATCATCAGCCCCGTTATGTATACACAGTAGACATTCAATAATTATTTGCTGAATGAATGATTCTAAACCAAGCCCATGATGATTTTACAATAAGCCATTTTAACAAAGACAGACAATCTTCAAATTTTGAATTGATCGCATTCTGGAAGTTAATCTGCAAGTCAGTTGTTTGGCACAAAGTTTCTCATGTAAGTATTTACACATGTTCCTTATGGTCTCCAGCCACATTTTAGGCTCTGGACTTGGGCACTGTGTTAGGAAAAGAAAAATCCAAATGGAAATCCTGACTGTACCTCCTTCTACTGTGGCATTAGAAGGGTTGGAAAATGGAACCTTATTATCTAGATATGTTGTGTGACCTGCAGAAGAAAGCCCAGTCCCTGTAAAGACGATGAACGAACACATACACAAAGCACACACTAAAACATGACTTAGAACCACCAATATACTCATTTTCTGAGTGGAGTCAGCACCAATAGAGTGAATAGCTCCAGGCACGGGCCCTAGTGAATCCTAATGCACTGCTAGTCAGGTGGTGCTCGTAGCTTCACACCCTACACACCTGCCACAGTACCTGGATTCTTAAAACAATAAAATGTAAGAGCTAGGCAACAGACTAGATGCTTAGGTTACACAAAGATGAACATGAAATAGCCCCCATCCTGGAGTTACATTAAAGTCAAAACTGACGGTTTTACAGGACTGTAAATAGTTCAGTGGGGCTGCGGCACAGGAAGGGAATGTGGTGGGGAAGAGGGCAGGACTCAGATTATATACAACCTTCTAAGTGATGGGTGGTATTTAGTGCTAGAACTTCAACACTGCGAGAGAAGCATGTCATGGATCGGATGGAATCCCACAGAACATTTACACTTCAGGGACAGGCGGAAGCATCCAGCTAATTATTTGTTGAATCACACTGAAGCTAGAATTCTTGCTTTGAAAAAGTTCAGCTACATCTACATTCAAAATATGCACTGGATCTGGAAATCTGACAACTGCAGAAGTAACTAGACAGTTCTTCAGGATGGCAGGAGCTAAGTTAGAAGTAAAATCATCAGGCATCCTTACAGATTAAAACAATCTAGTCATATATAAAAATTCCTGCAAATTCCCCTAACCAGGCCCATATATAAATAAACAGGAAGAGTCAGGGAAGATTTTTATAAATAAAAGAGTTGTTGGTACTCTTTGCTGTTAGCTCCCATCTACTTTTCAATCACGTCTACTACAAATCTTCCTCTTTGCAGAATTAAATATACTATGTTCGGAAAGCAGTATGCATTTTAGAAATAGACAGTAATGAATACTTGTAAAGATAGATGAATATTCTGTTTCAAAACTTTTTTACAAACTGTAAGCGCTTCTAAAAGCCTAAGGCAGATTGATTATGTATATGTAACATATGACGACTTTAAGGAAGACCAAGAAATAAGAGTCTTATCAGCCCATGACTGAGGGTGACATGTATGACAAGTGCATTCCACTCTGTAATGCACCGAGACCAGTTCTGCTCCTGGAGATGCGAGTGGGAGGATATGGCTGGAGAACACGAGACCAGCTGTATATTCACAATCAATGTCAGTGTGTCTTGTTCCCTTACACTTATTACAAAAATTGAAAAGGAGAATTGCAAAGTATAAACATGATCAAATGAAGCAGCATAAATCATTTTAATTCAAAACTTAAGTATTAAATGTAGCAGAACTCTTGGTCAGTAATGAACTAAAAGAATGCCATAATAATTTTGACAGCGAAAATCCTATCTGTTATATTCAACAGCGAATTAGCTGCCTCTTATAGAAGCTCTTAAAACTCATCAACTAGACAAGTATTTAAATCACTTACATAATATTTAATTTAGCTGCTCTTCCTACTAATCTCATTTGATGGAACTCTCTAGTCATTGGTAGGCACTGAAATCTCACCATTTGTGGATTGAAAGTGAGGAAAATAAAAGTGAACTTACTACACTCAGAAATGCTAACAAATGAAATTAGAACACACTATTTACTATTGTTATTCATTGCCTTTATACTCTAGGAAAATCCTTTTAGAGTTGGTGTGACTAATAGTGATGATAATACATGAATGTTATTTATAAATGCAGATATTAACTGACTGATCTCTTTTTGGCTGATCAAAGTAATTAAATCTATTTTCTGTTACTGAAGCCACATTTGCTCACACAAAGCTAAACAGAAGCATAAAATAAGCAACCTTTTAAAGAAAGCGAGTCTCTGTACCTCATTGATGAAATCCCCGATGTCCCCAGGGTGTGGGGCTGCAGATCGAACCGGGTACTGGGGCTCAGCATGAATGGGTCTCTCATCCAGTCGTCGGATTCCTACAGGTTTGATGGCATCAGGTTCCACAGTATCAGGCTGCTGGAGCTGGCTCAAGTCATAGTCCTATGAAAGACAAAATCAAAAACCCATGGTGGATGGGCATAAAGATGGAAAATTACAACATTTGTGTTCAAACACATACCCCAAATGCATAGAAATGAGTGAAATTTAACATAATGGAAAAGTTGCCACTATGAGTTTTTCATGTTATGATTAAATATTTCTTTCACACAGCTCTTCTGTGTGTTTTTTTATTTCTGCAGTCTGCGCTCCATCTGTTTTACTAGGTTCCTTATCAGTTTCCAATGGAAAACAGCAGTGACATGAGGCCCCACTATAAACCGCCTAAAAAACCGCCTAGAAAATAGAGCTGTAACAAAGCAGCACAGGTAACAATGAAACGTTGATGGAGTTCAGGACATACTGCCCCAAAATGTCACCTCAGCATATTAAATATCTTAAGTTGATGGACTTTTTTAAAATGACAGAAACATGAAGGTTACTCTGACCTTCTGCTGCTGCTTCACCCCATTTCCCTAAAATAGGTCATAAGACTCCCGTGTGGAAAATCCCCTCCTTGTACCAGGAGGAGAGAAGACATTCTTATCACCAGGGGAATTTGGGGCCAAGACATCTGCACAAACAGAGTTTGTCGAGCTAACCCTTATCTTGCTAGTTCCTTCTTCACCATCACAACCCCTCCTCTTGTCAAAAAGCTTCCTGCTGTAGCCACTTCTTTCGTTTTCGTTCTCTTGTGAAGGTTCCCATGGACATGTGAAATTTTTTTAAAAATGTGTGTGCTCTTCTTCTGTTAATGTTTGTTAATTTCATTTCCAGGCCCAGCCAAGGACCCTAACAGGCTGGAGAAAAACTCCACCCCCCGCTTACGATGCTGATTTTTTTTTTAACCGATGCAGGTGTGTTTTCTTTTTCCTTCAGCATGGTGTCAAACCTGCTCCTTATTTATCCATCCCTTCAAGGTCTAGAGTTGGCAAACTAGGGTTCGTGGGCCCAGTCTGACCCAATTCCTATTTTTTGAAAGACTGGCTTTTGCATTTTTAAAGGGTCATTTAAAACCAACAAAGAAGAATGTGCCAAAGAGACTACACGTGGTCCACAAACACTTACTACCTGGCTCTTCACAGAAAAAACTTTGCCAGCCTCTGATCACCTTGCACCTGGCCAGGGGGACTGGTTTCCCCTCCAGTGCAGCCCAGGGGGTAATGTCTTAGAAGACAGCCTGTCCCCTTCGGACTGACGCAGAGCGGAACTTCTGAGGATGCTCTGGGCAGAGACTGGGCCCTGCACACTCTTTTCAGCTTTAACATCAGCCAGTGGGGCAGGAATGTGGAGAAACTGACTAAAATGTGAAAATACATCACCACATTAGGTCTGAGTAGATACTTTCTAGTTTTCAAACCCCTAAATTCTGGTGATACAAAGTGCTACATCCATAGCTTAACAGAAGTTCTCCAATTTAATGCTGATATTTACAGAAAGTACAGTTTCCAGTACTCTTTATAATTCAGGCCTCATCCTGTTGTCTTAAACCAGGTGAAAACCATTTGCAGTGTCTCTTACAGTGGTTCTTACTCACTCAGCACCTGAATGTTTACCATGTTCTGGCAGTCTTCTAGGTGCTTTACATATGTTTGCTCATTTAATGCTCTGAACAACACTGTGTGATACTAAGTTTTACTATCTCCATTCAAGAGTCAAGGAAGCTGAGTGTCAAACAACTCAAGTAACTAGTCCATGGTCCCAGATCTACTGAGACACAGAGACAGACTGACTCCACATGTATTAGACTTCAAAGCCTAGCCCTTTGCCCAGTCATTTCAGAGAGTGAGTCGAGCCTGAGCTACAGGTTGGAGGTAGAGTAACAAACTAGACCGATGAGTGGGGTGGGGGTGGTGCAGGAATGTGAGGAATGACTAAAATAACAAAGCAGACAGAGAGGAGAGAGGTCACAGACATTCATACCCTCTATGTACCAGGCACTATACCAGCCTCTTGGTAAGTGTCTTTTCATAAATACTTTCTAACAAACCTGTAAAGAATGTTTTATTTTCTTTGTAGATGAAGAAAAAGATTCGGAGGGGTTGAGTAACTTGCCCAAGGTCACATAGTGAGTCTGTGATTAGGATGAGAATCAAAACCAGATGTGTCTGACTTCAGAACGTTGGTGTCAAACACAATGCCGTGCTCCTGACAACACTCCCCTGAACAACTCCTTGCCCAGAGACTCAGCTAATCTAAACAGTGAAGGCACGGAGAAACAGCCCCTCCTTTAGGGAGTATCCAGGTGATGTGGGAGGTGAGGCAGGACAGAGTAGGCCGAGCCAGCCTGGCACGAAACCTTGGTACATTGCCAAGTATATGCTCAGTGTGGGAAAGCTGGCATTAATTTTGCATCTTGAACAATATACGGGCTAGGGAGAGAAAAGAATCAATGGTGTGAGCAAAGGCTGGGGAACACTGTTTTCTCTTGTCAGGGCAGAGCGTTTTATACTAGCGATACAGATCTTGAGTGACAACATCTCGATCTTACACAAATGTGCTCCACTTAAAATTTTGTAGAATTTATGGGTTATTTATGGAGCATGTTAAAGTAAAGGCATATAATGACATAGATGTGAAAGCCTTTGATATGTTAAAATATTATACAAAACAGAGAGACTTATTTAGAGAATCTGAATGCTCAGACATTAAGAAGTTTGTTTTCCCAGGCCATGTTTAATTGCATAACTACTGAGCATAACAGAGAAGGGGAAGTGTGTCTTCTGATAACTATCAAAGCTTTTTGTAAAACGGGGAAAACAGATTGTAAGTATAATGATGAAAGTTAATGTGTTTTTATGCTGAGGGTGTAAAATGCCTTATTAGAAGTCTGAATTGCATGTCATCAAGTAATTGAATCTTATGTTTAAGTACTGCCTTTTACCTGGTGAGATGCTCCTTAAGAATCTTCAGCACATTGTCTGGTAATTCAGTATAAGAACACAAAGAAATTCATCTGGCATGACTGGAGACAAAAGAGGCATGTGGGCTTTCTTTATGCTATTTCTTACCTGGAAAGAGCCTGTCTACCCTGATTTCTTACATAGCACCTAAGGTATCCAAAGGTTACAAACGCAAATAATTTTGATTGGCTAGCAGTGTTTTAAAAATTCTCTAGTAAGTTGCCAACAATTCACCTGGAAAATAAAAAGATCTGGAGAAACAGATCTTAACTCCTGACATAATGTATTACAGCTGATAGCAGCTGTCTCCCATGGACAAGCAGCTTCCCTGGCCTGCCTCACTTATCAGTGTACACACAGAGCAGCATATTAATTTCCAGGTTTTTATCTTTCTTTTGATAGCCTTTTCCTACTACCATAAGAACCAAAGAGGAGAAACAGTTTTAAAATGTCTGTAGTCTAGTTCAATCTTTTCCACCATCAATACGTCAGGCCCCTAGGAAGTGCTCATTTAGAAAGGTGCTGAGTAAAGTCTCAGGGACAGACAGTATTCGTGCCTGATGTTGAAGAGTACAGTCTGTTCAAGAAATGTGCTTTGCGTCACATTATGCACTACAGCCAACAGTTCACAGTAGGGAGGGAGGGGAAGACCCCTAGTCCCATTGCAATGGTGGTGAGTCCACCCAACTGATGGAAATGTGTCATCCTCAGTGACACTGGTACCTAAAAAAGGAGGCAGAAAATCACTGATTCACAGGAAGCTAGAAACTGGGTTAAAACACATGGCTTAGAGTTTCTCTGTGATGGTTTCTCCTTGTTTATTGCAAATTTGGGATATAAAAACCCGACGGTGGTGGGAAGTGGGCGGGAGTGTGTTCAGGTTTCAGAAACGGGCTTTTCTGTCCACATCTGTTTGTCTCTGTTATATGACGAGGTCCTGACCTGAGGGTCCCATTTTAAGCTTTTTGATAAGGGGTCACTCTACACAAACCTCCTAAATTATACATCTTTACAATCCTGTGATGCTTTACTTACACAAATTACAACATGTAGGATAAGAATTACAAAGAGAATTACAGAGACTGAAGGCCATGCTCAAGGTTGTGGGGTTCATGGTCTTAACTCGGAAGATTAAGAAAGAAACAACCAACAAGAACTCTTTATTTGGTTCCTAAAACTCTCTGGAGAAAAAGTGGATCTGAAAATTCATATTATTGTCAACCTTTAGAATGTTAATTTCCCAAAGAAGTTTAATTTTCAAATGAAGGAAATTCTTGTTTTAACTGAGAACATGTGTTATTCAGCAATGACCACTAAAAGTAGGCATGGAATTAGGGTTTTTAAAATATTAACACTGCAAGTAGAGAAAAGTAGTGACTCCCCCTCCCCCATTGAAAATGTCTTCGAAGATCATATAATTCTGGGAGAGTTATTAGGAAGTTAGCGGATAAAATTCTGGTTCTGGCTTTTCTTGCTCAGTTCCACTGACTTGCAATAATTTATAATTGGCTCAGAAAATGATACCACGAATCTATCTTAAGGCATTTGGTTATGTGAAGTAAAATAAAATGCTGTACTGGTATAAATTGAAATTCTGGAATCCCAGGCAAGAATCTCAGAAAGCTGCATTGCTGGTAAAATCCATAGAATTGTGCAATTAAGTCTGTTTTGGAGAAGGATGAAAACATTCATTTAGTGTTCCGCAAGTATTTCAGGAATGCCTGCTGGCGCCGGATGCCACTTTCAGCTCTGAGAGTGCGAAGAAGGAAGCCGAGTTTTCCACGCTGCCCGTCCCCTGTCAGCAAGTCCGTCAGGTGCTTTCTCATGTGATGTTTCACACGCAGTGGCCCCTTGAACAGTGTGGGTGTGAACTGCACAGGTTCACTTACATGTGAGCTTTTTGCAATAAATACTGTGAATGCGCTTTCTCTTCCTTACAATATTCTTAGTAGCATTTTTGTTTCTCTAGCCTACTTTATTGTAAGAACATAGTGTGTAAGACATATAACACACAAAATAAATGTTAACTGATCTTTTATGTTACCCACAAGGCTTCTGGTCAACAGAAAGTTATTAGTGGCTAAGTTTTGGGAGAGTAAAAAGTTATCGTAGATTTTCAACTATGCAGGCGGATCAGCACCCCTAACTGTCCCCCTCCTGCCACTGTTTTGTTCAACAGTCAATTGTACTCCAAGCAAAAATCCTTCCAAGTGGGTGTTGCACCATTTCGTTGATTCTAGCACCTCAGAGAGGTTAATGATTTGCCCAAGGTCACAGACTTAGGGAAGCCGTATGGAAAGATAAGACAGAGATCACTAGACAAGCAAAATCAGTCAACAAAAAAAGCTGCACCTTGTTGCCAAGGCCATTGGGAAATGCACCGCAGAGTTTGCTGGTGAGGGGGTTCAAGTGCTAGAAGGAAGTTCAAGGTGGTTATACTCATTAGGCAGAGGCCTGGCACTCTGGTCTGTGCGCAGTGGGTTGTTGGTTATAACAGACCTCACGGGGTTTTATTCTGGAAGATCCAATGAGGGCCTGGCAGGGAGGGAGGGGAGGCTGCAAGCTCCTGGTCCGTTTTCAGCGGTCGCTGGTGAGAACCAGCGATGCCACCCAAAGGCCAGCTCTGCTGCCTCCTCACCCATGCTGGTGCAAGGGTTGTTCGTTTGTAGTAGCAAAGACAAGTAACTTTAAAATTCTCATTTAGATAAGGGAAACATTTCTAACATCTCGAGATAGACAGAAATAAAAATACTAATATAAAGGAAACGGACAAAATTCTGAAGGGAAAAAATGTTATCCGGAGAAAAGCTGACAATGGTACAAGTGAGAAACTCTTCAGACAGGCCCAGAGAGGAACAGAAAGTAGAACAGAACATTATCTCACCCTCCATCACTGCTGGCATTCAAACAATTGAATAAAATAGTGATAAGATGCCAATACATTACCACAGGACTGCTGACAAGCAGCTCACACACCCTTGCAAGCTTTATGTAAATTACATTATGACCTGATTTTCTTCCCAGAGAAATACAGTTATGATTGTGACTATGTACACAGGAGAAATGATGTGAAAAACTAACTAGATTCTATGGATCATTAAAGCAACCCCCACCCACAAAAAAAGAAAAGGTTTGCTAAAAACATTTCTGGTTTGAATGATAAACCTACTAGAGACACAGTAACTTGGGGACTGAATAAGCAGACGAAGGTCCTCCAGTCTGTTTTCATGGACTACGTTGCACTTCCCACAGGGACGGTAGCAGAGTCCCCAGGAAGCACATTCTCTGTTCCTGCTCCCAAGGTTTTCTGTCACTGCTGCCGCCCCGTCACAGCCACCTTTCAAATTCTGTGCTCAGGATGAGGAATGAGCTGAAGGTTCATTCTTTGGTGCAGTATTATGGCTCTGCTTCAGAAATCGGTACCACCGCATTTTATCACAACTTGTTTCCCATTATAAAACTGTAACATGTTCTTTTGGAAAAATGCATCAAATACTATTTGATTAAATTTCATTCAACAAGATCCTTCTGAAGAGTCTCTTGGGTCACAGACATGGTTACTGACCTCATAGAGCTTTTAGTGTAATGTCTTTTAAAAGGACACGTTTAAAAATAATGAAAATGATATAATTGATAATTGATTACAAAAGGTGTGGAATGCGAAGGTGGATGCAGCTGGGAGGTGTTGCTGGAAGAGGGGAGGACAGGGCTGTGCGGAGAGAGACTTCACAAGCTAGCAGAATAACAGGGCTCCAGAAAGATGTTTGTCCTGAAATCTGAAATTATTTTTTTAATTTTATTTATTTATTTATTTATCATTAATTTAGAGAGAGAGGAATGGAGGGGGAAAGCTAGGGAGAGAAACATCAACATGAGAGAGAAATTAATCAGTTGCCTCTTGTATACACCCCAACTGAGGATTGAACCCACAACCAAGCGGGTTGCCCTGACAGGGAATCGAACTGGTAACCTTTTGCTTTGCCAGACAACACACAGTCAATGCAGCCACACCTGTCAGGGCCTGAAATGTATTTTTATCCAATGTTTGCCATTTCCCATTCCTTCCAGGCAATTTGGTTATAGCCTTATAAAGATAAGCACATTTCTTTTAACCTTCCAAGGAGACAAAAAGGGTAGCCTTCTAAATGTAATTTTGATTCCACATTCTTATCCCCAGTTCCAAGTTCTCCTTAACAAAAAATAAAATTTCATTATTCAGACAAGATTAAAGTCATTCTGTCTTACCATGACCCATTATTCCATCTGGAAGGAAACCTAAAAATAAGTGATAAAGAAATGGCAATATGCAGTTAGGAACATGGTGACCGAGCATCAGAATCCTTTACGAGGTTATGTCACATCTTTTTTGGCACTTCCTAAAAAGACACTTTTTTCTCTTTAAGATAAATCCCCACATAAAGTTGACACAGCAAAGAAAGCATAGTCATACAATTTAAAATGATGGAATCTGAAATCAGAGCGCTTTAATTCGAATCCTGGCTCTACCACATCGAACGGGTGACCTTGGCCTATGACTTCAATTCCCTGTGTTGATCTTCAGAGGATTCAACTTTCGGACAAAAAAGCTAATGACTCCATGAATAGAATAAGTCTATGGCAAGGGTCAACCAACTTTTTCTGTGAGGACCAGAAGGTAAATGGCTTTTAGGCTTTGGGGACATACAGTCTCTGTCACAGTATCTCTACTCTGCTGCTGTTGCGACGCAAACATAGCCATAAACAGTGTCAATAAGGGGCACGGCTCATGGCTGAGTTCCAGTACAACCGTGTATATAAAGTCAAGCAGTTGGTGGTTTGGCCAAATGGTAGAACTCCGACACCTGGTAACTTGGCACCCCCTCCCCCTCCACACACGCATACTGCTAACACATACTTGGCACCAAAACCTTTATCATATCGTTACTGGGATATTGATAACTTTCCACTTGTCTAAAACTAAACATAGGAAATAGGTGATTAGTCAAGAACAATAAATATTAAAATGAGTTACTTAAAATATTGTATCCACTCACATGAAGTGACAGGAATAGCCAAAAAAGTCATGTGCAAATCATGTGCGCATGAACTGTGTCTAATGCCTAGAAACTTTCCTCTTGTGAAGCCAGCGCCACTCTTTCAGAAACTAATATGAACTGGTGTTTGCAGGTGGGTGTGAAAAGATGAATAACTTGGGAACATAATTAACAGTGTGCTTTAGCCAACAATAAAAATGTTGAAAGTGGTCTCTGCAGTTATATCCAGATTCAGCCATCTGTTAGTTTGCTTATATAGTACAATGATTTTGTAAAACAATTATTTCAAAGAATCAAATACACCGTGGTTAAATCAGACAGCGTCCCTCTCTGCTGGCACAGAGACAGTCGGCTGGGTTGCTCGCACTGGGGCAGGAAGCCGGCAGCGTACCCAGGCTCAGGCGGAGATCCCAGGGCGCCGGCAGGTGGCTGGCTTGGTCTCACGGGACTTGCCTGCATCTGTGCCCATCTCTCCGTTGAGACATCCAGCCTGGATTTCATGTTTTACTTCCAGGTGCTCAGGTTATATTCTTGACTTAAAAAAATAACTTGGCTGCTCAGACTACTTCTCCAGAGTGTCGACATGTGCTCAATTTTGCAAACTGTGTTTAACTAATTAATTGGCTCTTATCCTTTACCTGTTCTCAAGCCAGATTATTAGTGGTCGTCTAACAAGCTGTGCTAAGTGTCCAGCCTCACTGGTCCTAGTCTCTAGTGCCTGCCTACTGTAGACCAACAAGACGAAATGAAACATCTTTCATCTGATAGACCAACAAGACAAAACAAAACATCTCTCATATGACAGACCAACAAGACAAAATAAAATCTCTCTCAAATGACCCCCAGCCCAGCACACCAGAGCTTGGCCTCTCTAGTCACATGAACCTGATTTTGAAAACTGAACTTACAGCAGCATCTGCTGCATGGGGCTGCTGGGAAGATTACAGGAGACATGCAAACTAAGAGTGTGGCACAGTGCCAGATGCAGAGCAAGTATGTGATGGATGCTAACATCAATGAGTACAATGATCGCTTCCTGAAGACATGAGAGATTTCGCAGAAGGTAGGTGAAGTTGTTTGGGGTATACTGGTTTAACTAACCTAGACAGGCTTACCAACTAAGAGATTCAGGAAGAGAGCCCAATGCAGAAACATTCCATGAGTGTCTGCTGGTGGGAGCTGTTGTATATACTGGAATACACAGTGAATATGACAAGCCTTGCTTTCATAGAGTTTAAGGTCGGATGAGGGCTAGACACAAAGCTCTAAATACAGGCAGATACGGCTGCTTGTGGGAGCCCAGAGCAGAGACATGACTTAGCCTGGGACTACAAGAGAGGACGTCCTGAGACGAATCTTGGTGGCTAAATAGTCAGAAGCTTGTGAAGACCATGGACTAGGTGTGAAGTGACATGGCACAGGTAAGATGCACAGGCAGCTTGATCCTACTGCAGTGATAAAATGCAGAGTGGAAGAGCAAAGTGTAAGCCCTCACCACTCAGAGTCCTCCTCCCTCAAAGCCAGATCCTGGCTCTGAGGAACTGGGGGTTCTCACCCCATCTCAGGCTCCCGATCATTGCTGAATGTGCTTTCTGAGTCATGGAGATTCTGGGGCTCTATCTACTAAAATGCTTAGACTAATTCCCACAGGTCACACAAGAAATATATCTCATTCAAAAAGCCAACTGAAACTCAGACAGAAATTATAGCCAGATCTTTCGAGGTTTGGAACTCGGGTTCACTGAAAAGAGCTCCTATCGTAACCCCCCACCGCCCACCCTGAAATCAGCTGTGGACTCCCTCGGTGTGCAGCGCTGAGCCCTGCTCAAGGAGACTGTAGCAGACCAGGGAGTTTGGGCATATTCTCAAGGAAGGAAAAGATGCCCTTCCTGGTGGCTGGTGAGTCTTATATACTGTTTCTCATGCTCACACACTGTCCCATTCTCCTGAGCTCCTGAGCCTTCCATGTCTCCTCTATCAGGGGTCCCCAACTGTTTTGGCACCAGGGACCAGTTTCGTTTTGTGGAAGAGTAGGAGGGGGGTGTGGGGTGGGGCTCAGAGCTAGAACTCGGGCAAGCTTCAAGCTTCCCTTGCTCTCCCACCCACTGCTCACTTCCTGCTGTGGAGTGGGGGACAGGGTGGAGACAGGGGGTCTGGATGGTGACAGGGGGTTAGAGCTCAGGCGAGCTTTGCTGCAGCCTGGTTCCTAATAGGCCAGGGACCAGTACTGGTCCAGGGTGTGGGGTTAGAGAACCCTGTCTCTGTTCAGGGAATCACCTTCTCTGGCATACTGGATGGGTGAGAATGATGCAGAGGATCTAGCAACCTACTGCAGATGGGGTAAAATGCGTCCTCATAGAATCTCAGGGGTGATTCTTTAAGCTCAAGTCCCTAACCAGGGCAGGGTAGAATTGACGTGCACGCCACTTCCAGGCCTGGCCCATACAAATACAAATCTCCAACAAGTCATTCTCCCTGCCCTTCTGTCATCTAGTGGTTGCATGTATATATGTCTAGGGTGACCTTGGAAGCCCCCGGGGGAAGATGGAGGAGCCAGTGGCACTCCGGGTCCCTGAATGACTGTGTGGAGTGGAGCTGACCTCCCGTTCCCATCCCAAATTCTGGACACCCGAAACCCAATCACTGCTAAGCAAGCAAGAAATACATTTCAACCAGGCTTAGGTCATTGAAATTTTAGAGTTTGTTACAGCAGCTAGCCTATTTTATTGTAACTAACATATCTGGCTAAATATACTTGTGGCTAATCCACTTTCTTTCTTTTTTAAACCAGTGCTACAGAAAATTATTCCATGGTTCCAGAGCATTACAGTACCTCTTCCTTGTAGAAATCTATTTTGTGACTCCAAAGCCTAGTCATTACTATTTAATTGAATTGGGGTCTGCAAAATCAGGTATCTATACAGGATAGGCTGATAACATAAATCAATAAAGGCAGCTTGGTATAAAAATTAGGAAGAAAGAGTTACTCCAATATGCTTGCCCTGCTGAGAGAAAAGGCCTTTATTTAGTTTGCTACAACTGTTGTCATATCAGAACACAGGCCACATTGCTAGATCTTTCCATGTTTTGAGAGAATTGGGAGATCCAAAATTTATGTGAATTTTTCCAATTTTTACACTCCACAAGTTAAAATAAAACACAGCCATGGGCTTTGTATGAAGAGACCAGCAGTGGCCCTGGCCGGGTGGGAGGCGCCATCCCTAGATGCCAAGGCTGAGGGTTGGATCCCTGGTCAGGGCACATACAAGAAGCACCCGATGAATCCAATAAACCGATGTTTCTGTTTCTCTTCCTTCCTTTTTCTCTCTCTCAAAAATCACTGAAATAAATAAATAAAGAGACCCACAGTATGTGAACTGTGACTTTAAACGACACAAAATCCAGCTTTAAGGCATGTCCCCTGACCCATCAGCGTTGCTAGAAGAAACTAGCCAGGAGCAAGTCTCTGAAAACCAAATTGGGAAAGTCAGAGAGTCCTCGGTCCTGGAATATGAAACCAACCGAATCCAAGAGGTGCTGGGCCTTGTCTGAAGAGACGGAGAGAAAAATATAGCCAGCTGTGATGTTACACTCAGCAGCGGCAGTATGGGAAGACAGAGCTGGTACGCATGGATAATAAGGGCCCCGAATCCGAGAGTGATCAAGAGAAAACTGATATGGAATCTTTAAGAAGCCACCACACTTTCTGTCACAACCAGCTCTCACAGGCGTTGGCTTTAATCTCTAATGAGCTGACAGCCTGTCGAGACGACAAGCCTGCTCTCTGTGCCACCACCGCTCTGCTGAACCGCACATTGTGGTCCAAAGGATCCCAGTGTCCGCTGACTGTCACTGTGACACCTCCTAACACGAATGGCAGAGCCTTCTTTCATGGGTCCTGAGTCCCCGTCAATAGGCCCAGACCCTGGGAGTGGAACATTTCCCCAGTCAAATTTTAGGAGCAGAGGAAGCTGTCGGATGTCCGTGAGCCTGCTTCAAAGAAAAGAGAGCCTTCTTTGATAAATTCAAATGACATGCTGAAAGACACTGTTTTAATTGCCTGGCTGAGACTAAGCTTTGCCAAGAATGGTACAAGATATGGTACTACACCATCTTCTTTGGACTCAGGTGGACTAGGGTTTAATCCCCTGTTTGCTACTTTCTAACAGTGTGTGCCTACTTTGCTGGACTGGGAGGAGGGTCAAAAGAAATAATGTACATAAAGCACTTAATACATAGGGTACCTTCAAACAATAGCGTTTGCTACTATTACGGAGAATGAAGCTGCATAATGTCAAGGGGTTTAGGTAGAGGATGTGTAAAATGAACACCAGTTAGTGTTGTAAACATAATGCATTCTCAACAAATGTTCCTTTAACATAAGAGAAATCTTCATTTAAGTCTTAAGCTTTAAAAAGGAGGAAGCTAACAGTTTGTTTCTTATCCTGGGGTTGGAAGGGGATGGTTGCACATTCGCCCTGGTTTTATTAGAGAAGCTGATATGCAAAGAAATAGATATAAAGATCATTAAAAGGGATACAGTATCTGCAGCCAGCCCCACTGGCCAAAAGGGCATCGAAGGACATTTACTAATGAGGGTAATTAAACATGACTTGATAACCACCAAAAGCCCTGCTGATTATGGCCGTGAAGCAGATAAAGAAGAAACCTCACCCTTTTAAAAGAGACTGGACATTTTATACTGAAAGTGTCTGTCCAGCTGCCAACAGCACTGTGAGGAAATAAAGGAGCAAGTCTGATGCTAGTTTCAAATATGCCCCAGCCTCACCTCCTGAAGTGCACACAGAGCAGACTACCTTCAGCACTGATAAAAGTCTACCACGCTGGAGGCAAGAAAGAAGATAGACAGGTGTGTTTGTTTATTTCTTTGTTTTTCTTTTCCTAGGCCCCTTTTGGCTATTTTGTTGAAGAAACTAGCAACCTGTGTTTTGGCACAAAATGTAAACAGACAGATATGCTAATCAAGAGCAGGGAAGATGGGGAGGCCTATCCTAGTCAAGGATGCTTTGTTTTGTTTTCTAATCAGTTAGCTCTTTAAGAAGAATCCCTTCTCTAGGCAAGAAGTTGGGAATCCTGGCTATGGCTGCTTTGGGTTCAGGGTTATAGCCTTCCCCAGACAGCTCTGCAGACCCACCTGTGACTAACCACAGGCAACCACCAAATACCTAAACTGACCCCTGAGATCTGCCCACCCTTTAAACCTGCTCATTCATTAAGGCTGTCGGCTGAGACCTCAAACTCTGTCTTCCTCCATTGGCGCAGCCTCCATCCACATCTTGAGAGGTAAGACATATGCTCCGTCAACTACCAGCCACGTGTAATAAAAATCATCTAAAACTCTTCTGGAATGCACCGTGGCACCAATCTGTTTCCCGGGCCCACTGAATAAGAGATGATGTCTTCAAATAAACTAATTAAAAAAGTATGAATGATGTTCTTGCTAAAAAGGTTTAATGCACACTACTGCATAAAAAGGGAATTTCTAACAGGTGACCATTCTATTTATAGAAAATAGAAAGTGTATTTCACAAAACTAAAGTTCTCAGGAACTGACCACGATTTTAATATTTAAAGCAACCCTATCTTATTTAGAAAAGGGAGAAGCATTTGGAATAAATTCACTTAGAAAGTAAGAGTATTAACTGTTTTTTTTCTTCAGAAGAAGAGGTGAATGATAAAAATCCACAAAACTTTGAAAAAACACTACATGAATTGAGTTGGAGAATTTATCCTAACAGATCTGAGGATGTATTAGAAAGCTATAGTAATGAAACACACAGAGACGCAGGAAGCTGGCCCGCAGACTCACACTTACATAACCATCTGCTGTACGTCACATGACCCACTGCAATGCAATGGAAAACGGGCATCTTTTTAGTAAACGGGGCTGGATAGCCACAGAGGAAGAAAACAAAAAAGAACTCTGGTCCATACCTGGTACCAAATGAATAATCCACTATAGATGAATCACAGATATATTTTGGGGGGAGGTGATTCATTACCCTGGGGTACATGAAGTTTTACTAAACAGGCTATAAATTTACAAACATAATGAAAAATTGATAAACTGAAATAAAAGTTTCTGTTTATCATAAGATGCCATCAGAAGAGTAAAAAGCAAGTTGCAGAATGAGAGAATATATATATATATAAAATACATTTATCTGACAAAGTACTGTTATATACATATATATAATACATTTATCTGAAAAAGTACTGTTATTCCTAATATACAAGGGTGTCCTACAAATCAGTAAGAAACAGACAACCCAACAGAAAAACAGACAAAAAGTTCACAAAGAAGGCATCAAAGCGGTAAGTCTGTGGGAACATCCTAATTCAGTCATACCAAGACAGACAGACACAGACACACAGACACAGACACAGACACACACACACACACACACACACACACTCTAAGTGGCTACAATTTAAAAGATGGAAAATACTAAGTACCAGTGAGGCTGCCGGGCAACTGGGACTCACACACGGCAGAGGCGGGGGGACCCTGCACCTGCGTGATCACTTCGGGAGAGTGGCAGGCCTGCACTACCGCTGCGCATGCGCACACTCTAGGGCCTCGGCATTCGGTCTCTGTGCACAGAACAACGGAAATGCACTGCCCACCCCCTGCCCCACACAAGAATGTTCACAGAAATTTTATACAAGATACGTGGATCAACTCAGATGTCCAAGTGTAGTAGAATGGGTAAATAAAATGTGGTTAATTCTTTTTTTTTAATTGTATTTTAAAGATTTTATTTATTTATGTTCAGAGAGGGAAGGGAGGGAGAAAGAGAGAGAAACATCAATGTGCGGTTGCTGGGGGTCATGGCCTGCAACCCAGGCATGTGCCCTGACTGGGAATCGAACCTGCGACACTTTGGTTCGCAGCCCGTGCTCAATCCACTGAGCTACATCAGCCAGGGCTAAAATGTGGTTAATTCTTACAATAAAATAAATATTATTCAGAAGCAACAAAAATAAACTACGTCTCAAAACAGCATGGATGAATCTCACAGATATAATGTTAAGTAAAGTAAGCCAGACAGGAAAAGTACCTACTATATGACATCCAGTTTCATGATGAAATCCAAGCAGATAATGTTAATATATGGTGATAGAAATAAAAAAAAATACTGGTTACTTTTGGCAGAGAGCATGCTACTTGGCAAGGGGTACAAGGGAAGCTTCTGGGTTGCTGGAAATGTTCCTTGTTGTTATGAGTGAACCTGTGTTGATATGAGTTAAACCTGTGGGAAGCCTTCTGCTTCTGGTTGGAATACAGAAAATCATGAGATTATAATTCATTCTCTGATGCCAAGAACAAGCCAGATAAGTTACTAAATCACAGATTTTTGAAATCATAAGACAGCTGAGGACATAATGAGATTTAACTGGGTGGGGGAGGGAGGGAAAAAAAAAAACCCTGACATGTCTTTTCTGGGAAAAAGAAGACCCATACTGCTTTTGTCCCTGGAAGAGCGGTAAAATGAGGAAGAAAAAATAACATTAAATCGTAAAAGGATATACCACCCTGGCTTTGAAAGAGACTTAAGTGGCCCTGACAGACAGCCTTGATGGATTCGCATCCCGAGGGAGTCTGCGGCCACCACCGACTTTTCCCACCGGCCTGTACCTGGTGCGTGACAAGGTACACCACGGCTTGGGTGCAGGGCCAGAGAGCCATGCTGAGGAGGAAGTTTGCATTTCATAATTTCTCAAGAGTGGATGGGAGTATGAAAACACAAATAGTACACTCATTAAGACGCTGCTGTAGGGTGGTGACAACTCTGACCTAAGTTAAGGTGGCCTTGGAAATGGAGATAAGTGAATGGATTTCATGACCCATTTTAGGGGTGGAGGAGACAGAACCCTTGATGTAGCAGTACCACACTGCATATTTCATCCTGCTGTTATGAGGCAAAGATTGGAATGCATAAAAAACCCATCATGTAATTTTGTCACCATTTTCTATAATGAGAACTATAAATGGAAATCATAACAGAGGATCAGAGATGGGCAGAGGCCCCTAAACCTGGACTAAATTGCCATTAAAAAAAACCATGAAAAACAAGAGGCTACAAAAGGGTGTCACAAGAAGACTGGTACTAAATAAACTAGCCACAGTTAACAATATAAAGAGAGTTCCACAAAAATCTTCAAACTATCAGGAGAGTGGGTAAGAAGCAACATATTCATGCCCAAGGGTTTATCAGGTGTCAAAGAAAACTTCAGAGGTTAGGAAAAGAAAAGGATGAAAATTTATGATGATAATATTAGTAAGTCTTTGCAATAGGTAGGTTTTACTATTTGATCTCAAGCATGAAGCTAAGTGGATCAAGTCATTAAAGAAAGTAAGTCTTTCCTGAAATAACTACAATACAATTTCATTAAACATTTTCTGAGAGGGGTGGGTAGGGGACAGATTAGGTGGCATCAAGTGCCCTAGTCCAGACCCTCAGATGCTGAGAAGTATCTTGGTTCTTGCCTCTAAGCCTCCACGTCTAGCAGCTACCAGTTATGACTGGTGCCCTTTCAGTTGCTGCTGTATTTTTACTGAAGCTTCATTGAGTGAGGTTTAAGTTTATGCCTGGGAAATTATGCACAACGACATGAAACAAAATACCAGGAAAAGATTTATGAGATAATGTGATCAACATACATTTGCTAATCTTGAACACAGCTCAGGAAAGTGAAAGGAGAGATTGATTAAGGATTAAGCCAAACATGAATTTTAATATCCAAAGACACTTATAAGCAAGAAACTCTGGGGTATATTTGTAGAGCCATTTTAATTAGTATCCAAAACAGCTTTACACACAAGTCAAGTTTTCAGCAGACTTTAAATACTCTTCTAAATGAGAGGGTTGGGGAATACGGTAAACCAAGCATGGGAGCTGGAAGCTGAGCTTAGTTCTGGCTTTGCCAGTGCAACCCTGAGACCGAACTGTGCAACTTGCTACAAATGCAAAATGGAGACCTTTCACAGCCTGCCACAAAGATCAAACACGATGAATGTGAATGTGCTTTGTAAAACAAAAAGCGATGTATTATTTCCTCAAAAAAGTAAAGAGGGCAAAGAGAAGATATGTTCATGAAAATCTGCTTTCTTTAAGCATGCAGTCCTATCACTAATATCTACATAAATACCTAAGACAGCGTCCATCTGAATTAACTGAGGACGATCCAGGACCCAGGGCTTCTGGGTACTTTTTCCTGAATGCCGCCCCTGACATTGGCATTAGTGAGTGGAAGTGACGTAACTTCCCCCATTCCCCGAACAAGAATGCCACCCCTCGTGTCACAGTGATACAGAAGCTCATGTTATTGTGTAGCCAGATGGGAACTTCAGCGTTTAGTTGCCAATGATAAGCTAGGTTCCAAGACAAACATTACAGATACAAAGATGAACTACACATTTTCTCCAACTTCAAATATTTCTCGAGAATGTAAGACTCTCGAGGGCAGGTAGTTGCTGTCTCCGTCCACCTCTGTCTCCCCAAAGACCGTGACAGTCGTTGGCAAGTTGAGTTCACTCAGTAAATATCTACGGAATGAAGAGCCTAGTGCTTTTTCTTCTATACACATAAATATCTAAATCTCAATATAAAAACTACTTTTATTTATATTTTGGATAGCCAATTAAGAAAAAGCTTTTTTCAGTACAAACAGAATTGAGTTACATCCTAGGCTCCTTAAAATAATGGTAATGATTTTCTTACAAAATAAATATGACTTTGGACACTTTGAAAAAAAGCTCAAGACATGTGTAGCACATGTTGGAAAAAAGTCACCAAGTGTTTAATAATGTGATAAAAGAAAGGAAATTTGATACCATTATCTGAACCCATGTGTTGACATTTGTCCTACTTTCTGGATTATATGATCATAACATTTTATTTTAAAGATTTAAAATATGGCTAACCTGGTCTTCTTCTCCTCCACCTTCTTCATCATATTTTAAAATATTATCTCTTACATCATCTTCTGGATCAATTAAAAGTTGCTTGGCCTGGCGTTCTTTATCCCGGCGCTTCATCCATACCACAAACATCAGAACGAGAACTAAGGTAAAAGAAAAAACAGTAAAAAAGCATAACATTGTAATTTTTTAAACTTGTTCTATGTAACCATAGTCTGCAATGCTAATAACTTATGTGGGTTGAAAATGTGCAACGCATCTCTTACTGTATTGTGTATATCTGGCCTCACTTTTGTCATGAGGGACAAGACAGAGCAAGACCCTGCTGCTGCTGGGTTTAGAAGGTGAAGACTGAGCACAGACCCTGGTGCCCTGGGCACTCACTGTGTGCACCCCTGTCCTCAGCTTCGTCATCTACAAATGGGGGCAATAACTATTTCTATCCTTTACTCGGGTGTGCTAGCAATTCTTACCCTTAATAAAATGCTGTGTAAATTCTAAAACAACAAACAATGGTATGTTAAATTGTTACTTGGTATTTAATTGCCATTTCTTTCAAGTTGGTCAGCCATTACTATACCGCCCAGCTCAGGGAGAACTGCACTTCTCAGGGAGGGGAGGTGCTTGCTATGATGACTCGGGTGGTAAGTTGCAAACCGCTCAGCAATTGGACCTTGAGGATTTTTTATTTCCAAAGGCTGGCATTTTTCTACTGCACTATTGTGCATTCCCTTTCATATTAAACTGCAGGTTTCAGGTAAGAAGGTGAGGGGATTAGCCTGAGCACTGAAATAACATTAGGCCTTCATGCTTTACGCGTTTGTGCCAGGTTTAGAATCATAAATTTTCCAGAGGGTTGATGTTAAAATCAGCACCAATTCATCTTCCTTCAAATGCTATAGTCACTTCTTCATGACATAATCCATCATATCTAAGTCTTTCTTGATAACGTTGGCATATATGCTGCATTTTAGTTGAAATTGAAACATATCCCTAAGTGCACATCTAGGAATGCTTTCTCTCTAAAATCTGGAGATATCAGTTTACATCCCGAAGCAAAAGATTTAATGACTCCTATTTGAGCACATTTTTTATTATTGGCCATAAAAGTAAATATCCTCCCTTTAAAGCCAGATACATGATCTCATTTGCCATTGTTCCAGGGCTAAATCTAGCAAGTGGATTATTAGTATAGCATGCAGGTTTCAATTTATAGTCAAAGTAGTCTCCACACGGGAAGTAAAAAATGCTCAAGCTTCTATAGTAATTGCTTAGGATAAAAGGACAGAATTCTAAATTACCAGAACACTTGTAAATGGCAAAAATGTAAAAGAAATGGGCAAAAGTTGCAAGAAAGTGATTGGTGTACAGCATGATCGCACAATAAACTAAGTCCTGCTGCTATTCAACAATAAAACACAGAGCCCGGGCAATTTATCCTTTTAACCTGCAAGCTTAGAAGTGGCTCCTAAAGTACTTTCCGGTGGTTAATTTCTTGCATTCCATTGAACCAAAGATTGCAAAGTATCTTAAAAAGGAGCTATTCCTTAATCTAGACTTGCTCCAAAGACAGAGAATTTATTGAACTGTGTAATCATTTCTATTATCAAATGTGCTACACGAAGTACAATTTTTCACCATTTTACGCAGTCCTTCAGAAACAAATACCTTGATCCTTGCATGACTGGAGCAGGCTGCTGACTGTGCTTTATATGAGGGAAAGGAAAGGAAAGTAATATACTTATTTTCCTAAATCATCAGCTGCGTGCCATAAATTCATACTCAAATCATAAGATACATGCTCAAAGTCAGGACTGTCTAACATTTTTCTATAAAAAGAGTTGGCTACGGCTCCCCAAGCTCCTGGCATCAGAAACGGCCACAGGGCATGGAAGACTAGCGCTGGCTGGGTGTGCCTTGAGCAGGCCTGTGCATGAGCAGTGCTCAGGGCTCCTCTCGCTTCAAAGTGGACTTGGTGGAACCACGTATGATTGGCAATAAAATGCTTATCGTTTTCATGCCAATCGGGTCAAAGAGAGTTGTTAAATTACTTTGAAAGGCAACGATAATAAGTTACTTTGCTAAACATGCCAGCAGCGAAAAGAGATAAAATCGAAGAGTCGAAGAAAGCACTTACTGAGCAGGATGATGATGCAGAGCAGGATGGCGATGATGGCCCCCGTGCCAAGCCCTGCACCCACGATCCTGTCTACATCTGTGCAGTCCCCATTGGAGTCACACTGGCAAACCTTCACACGGAGGATGGAGCTGTTTGATTTGGGAGGATTGCCTGAATCTGTGATTATGATCGGAACTTCATATATCCCAGCCTCGAGAAATTTTATCTTTAAATTAAGCTGAGCAAAATCACCTATGTAAAAAAATACAGTTTGATAGTTAATACATGATATGGTGAAACATAATATTTTCTAGAATGTATGTGCTACCGAACAGTACATATAAAGCAGGCTATAACTATGCTGCATTGCAAAGGCGTTTTTGACTTCAAAGGCTTTGATATCTTATTTAAACTTTAAGTAGCTTTTAAAATATATTTAATGAGGAGATTAAAAAGCACCTAAAATTAACTTTTTGTTCCAGGCTTCAAAATCTCTCAACTGCATATATATTCAAATAATTAACCTGTTCTTACCATTAAGCCGAGTGATGGTCCAATTTCTCTTAATAGTCACTGGAGACAAAGGAAGATCGAAAGCAAATGGTCCAGCATTCGGATCAATGTCATAATCAAGTGCTGTGATGTTAATTGAACTGGGGTCTGGCGTTTCACAAGTCTCTGCCTCTTTAGGTAACACTTGAGGGGCATTGTCATTAATATCAAGTAAATAGATCTGCAGTGTTCCTGTTCCACTCATAGGAGGAATTCCTTGAAAGAAAGAAACACCACAAACCAGTGCTGAATAATTCTCTTTGGAGAGCCTCAGTAACTGTGAAATTTTCGAAGCCTCTAGCCTTCTTCCCCTTATCATTGCATAACCTTGGACAAAGCTAGTTGCCACAGCACATGGGCAGAATGTTTCACAACAGGGCCGCTTCTTCCTTTCCAGGATGACCCTGAGCTGCCACTGCTGGCGAGCAGGAGCCGAGTGCGGTGACAGTGTGTGCCCCTGCCGACCGCTTTTCCACACCTCCCTACCCTTGATGTCCATGACCCTGGGCCCGGGGCCCACCACGTTCCTCCAGGCACTGTGGGGGATGTGAGAGATATTGAACACCAGGCTTGTGATCTTGTGGACTCTACGTTTGATGGAAAACCAAGACATGTGCATGAAAGAACACAAGAATGCTTTGAAAGCTCAAACACAGCTATGAAATATGGAAATAGTCTACAGATCCACAAACCTCATCTTGGGAAGAACACCTTGGAGAGGGGGAAATGATATTTATTGATGAACCAACTACTTCCTTGAGAAAGTATAAGGTTGCTCTATACAAGGAGGGGGCAAAAATGCATTTATTTATAAAAAACTGTGTATTTATTCTTACATGTTTAAACTTTGGTCACCTTCAAAGTACTGTTTGAAGCAATACACCTATAGTGATTTTTTTCCCATTGCTCAAAACAGTTTTTAAACTCGTTGATTTTGATGCCTTTTCATGTTCTGCTGTTTTTTTTTGTTTCACCTCTTCCATATCAGCAAAACATTTCCCTTTGAGGACTTTTTCATCCAGGGAAACAAAAAAAGTTGCTCGGGTGAGATTTGGTGAACGGGGAGGGTGGGGCAGGGGTATCATGGTATTTTCTGTTCAAAAACTGCTGAACACTCAGCATTGCAAATCACCCATCATGAAATGGGCAAACATGGTTAAAGAGTCTCAGAAAAATTCACTGAAGCAGAATGCAGCCTCTCACAACACCACCACCTGGTACACTGATACAGATGGGTTCTCAGAACACCCATTAGCAGGGCCTGTACTATAAGGGGACCGCTCTCCAGAGGATAATTTTGTTTTTTGGGGTCCTGCCTTGTATATCTTATTCCACTGTAAACTTAAGAAGTAGATTCAGACAGATGAAGAACCCAAGTCTCTATAAACTACACATGGTCACACACTCATAAGTGGCAGGGTTGCTATTAAAGATTGTTGTCACTGACCTCAAATCCATTTTCGTGACACCATATAATGCTGTCTCTGTCACTTCTTGTGCAAATCTAGTCTTGTGATTTGGCCTATGTTATATTAGAAATATTTATAAATGTATGTATAGTAATTCTTCAAATAACATCATCAGTAGGTTGTTTGGCTTTAACAGTATATAACAAAACCAATTTTACCACAAGCTAAGTGACATAAACATCTCATTAGTATTATAGTGAAAAGATGTTGAACAAAACTATATTATTTAAAAGCCTGCTGTACTATAACAGAAATACTAGGTTATTTGTAAACATATTTAATTATATACTTTATATATTATATAAATATAACAACAGAACTATGACCATCTTTGGAGTAAGGCTGCACACAGAGACACAGAGGTTTAGGTGGCCTGCCCAAGGACAGGTACCCAGGAAGCAGCACAAATGCATGGCTGAGGAGGGGACAAGCGGCAACCTCCAGGGGCCTCTCTGAGGAACACGGATGGTTCTGAGGGCAGAGAGAATCACCGTGAGGTGTACAGCGGTAGGACAGAGGCCGCATTCTCCTGCCACTGTGACCACTAGGGTACTACACAGTTCCAGGAACTTTCACATTTATCATCACATTTAATATTACTTGACTCTCATAATAACTCTATATAATATGCAAGCAGCAAAAACAATTGATCAGTAATGAAAGTAAGCCACAGCAAGTACAGGCGGTTGCCCAGTCACTGAAGAGCAGAACGGGCCTCTGCATCCAGCCTCGTGAGCGAAGCCACGCGCATCTGCCAAGCGTCACGGCGACAGAGATTTAACTGCATGTATCCAACACCCTTCCAGTTTGAAAACAGTCCACCCCAGTGAACGAAAGAATTGTAACTCACAACCAACATGCATACACCATTTTATAGCTCTTTAAATCGCAACATAATGGAGTGAGATCTATTACTTTAAGTTCTACCAGGAAGGAAAGCTGCCACGCCCACACGGCGGGAGAGCCTGAGACCAGACACCGACACTGGGCTCCGATGCGCCACGGCGGAAGCCGTGACTCCCCAGTTTCAACTCTCGGTATTTGAATATTAGCTCTCCTATTGCTAAAGATAAGAAAAACATTGCTTTGGCTCTGTCACCACACAGATTTATGACAGACAATGATCTCATTGAATCTTATTGTATAGGATCCGGAAAGGTTCATTGAAACTGCTGTTATCAAAAGTGTTTCATAGGCAGCATCCCTCAATGGTGACCAGCAGAGTGATACTTACTCTTTTTATTTGATGCTAATGTGCAGAGCTGAAGACTAAAAGAGTTTTAAAATATGATTTGTGATTCAGTTTTGAAAGTATTAACACATAATAAAGATATTTATTTGAGTGTTTAGTTTGTGCCAGGCACTGTTTTAAAAACTTGATGTGTACAAGTCATTTTATCTTCCCCAACACACTATGAGTCAGGTGCTGCCACCAATACCCTTGTTTAACAGAAAAGGGAAAGGGGCAGATTTAAAACCTTGCTGCCAATCCCACAGTTATGAAATGGTAGAGCTGGGTTCTGGACCCAGGGGGCCAGGTCTTCAAAGCCTACACTCTTAAACACATATACTAAAAGCTAACAAAGCAAACAAGTCCAACACCAGGTTTACAGAAGTCACTTTTATCTTACACATTAAAAAATGTGCTACCTTTTCATCTCAACCATTTAGAATCTACCAAAGGCCCAGAAAAAAATGGGCTAAACTAGGTGTTCTCAAACCAACACACTAAGATTCACATAGTCAATGATCTCAATTAGTGCATAGAATGAAGTGTTTCCCCAGCTCATGGCAGACTAGAGGCAGAGCATTAGAAAGAAGAGAAATGCTGGAGACAGACAAAATTGATGGCAGCAGCAAAGGAAAGAGACCACCTAAAAAAATACAGTGCCTGGGCCACTGAGGACAGACGCAACCTGCAGTAATGAGGCATCACCGCGCAGCAGGGCAGAAAACCACACAGCCTTCTAATCACAACACTAGGCTACCGTGGAGGGTGCATGGACACTATGAAACACATAGAATATGCCACAGAAACCCCAGTGGAAATGGAAAATAGAAGTTGGGGCCTTAGAGGAATAAAAGTCAGTTTCCTAGACAATTGGGTTTCAAAGAAAACCTCATTCCTGATGATGCATTCATGAGGAGGCTCTCCTCTCTTTAACAACACACAGGATAATACAGTGACTGCATTCAATTACGTACCATTGTCAGAAGCAAGGAAAGTAGCATTATATATATTGTTTTTCACATTTGGTGATTCTCGGTCCAAAACAGCAATTGTAGTTACTTGCCCATTCACAGGATCTATTTTTAGCCAATTGGCAGGATCAGATAATTTTGTGTATCTACAAAATGAAAGTGCAGTAAGTTTAATTTTTTTTACATGAAACTTAAAAAATAAAGCATAATTTACTGGCTTAGTTCCAAATGCAACCAGCCCATTAACTTAAGAGTTTTGCAGATGATGGCTGGAAATACATCTGTAACATGGACAGTATTTCTGTGACAGTGGCTCTGAGAGGTGCATGAAGGCTGTATATGGTTGGCTATGCAGGGAACACTCAATAGGTGTTTGAGGAGGAAGACGAGGAGCTCAGCCTCTCCACCGTGGGCTCTGTTGGATTTGACAGATCTCATTTTAACCTGCTGTCTATCTAGCTCAGACATGGCCACGGTGCCAATACAACAGCTCAACTATCCCTTCTGGGTAAGTAGTAGACTTAATGTATATGACTGAAGAAAACTGTAATTGAATTTTCTATCACAGAATTCCCCTAAAATGTTTAATACCTTATAATGGTGGAGATGAGGTCCCAGTGGGGAGATCCCCATGATTCTATTCCTAGTGGGCTTTCCCATAGTGGGTCAAGCTTCAGAACTATACCCTTTAATGGAAATCCCATAGCCTGAGTCTGTATGAAGCTGATTTTCCATATCACTAGTTTATCACCTTATACTATTTTTAATGGGGGGGGGGGCTGGTGAGCTTTTAAAGTTTAGATAACCAATATACAAATTAGAAAACACATCCTATCTTTTAAGAGGTAAAAAGTTACGCAGTTATCTGTTAGCAGCAGTTCTAGAAGAAACTAAATAAAATATGAGTTCATTTAAAAAATTATCGTCAGCAGCAATGAATAGCTGTGTGGGGCATGTTCTCCCAACCACCTACTCCCTCACCAGTGAGGAAAAGCCTGATTTTGCTTAAGCTGGAAGTCTTCACAGATATATAAGTCCTATAACTACTGTACAGGTAAAAATGAAAAAAAATTAGCTTTTCTGTCTTGGTATGAATATTCCTCTTGATGTGTGGAGAGGAGATAAATGCTATAAGCTTCTGAAAGTCATCTATTTACTTACAATAGACACTTTTGGTAAGTTTGGTACAAAAGCATATAGGCTAAGTTATTATTCAATATTTAAGTAAAAAGGGGGCAGAAATAAAGAGGCAAAGAACATGTTTTTCTTCAAATAAGACCTGAATAGGTAGATCCATTCTTATATTTCCAAGGTACTACATTCATTGATCTATTGAAGAAACTTCATCAAAGAATTAAAAATAATCTTGTAATAAGTAGTTTGGGGTCCAATGGGAATTTCTTACTTAAATGATACATTTTATGCACAGTGTAGAATATAATATAAGTAATAAAATCTGTATACATGGCATTCGATACCTGATATTTTGCTGCATGTATCGATCTGGGTCCTGAGCAGTGAATGCTGTTAATACAGTGCCGGCATGGAGGCCTTCTTCTTGGCGAATGACCTTGGGGTTTGGGGTGAAATAAGGGTTTTCATTCACATCAATGACAGTAACAGACACGGTTGCAGTTGACTGAGGCGGGTGCTGGATACCCTTGGCTAGTGGCACTTGATTTTCTGCAGCAACAGTAAGGACAAACATCCTGTTTGTTTCAAAGTCGATTGGCTAGGGGAAAAAAAAGGAAACCATATTTTTTGCAGGAAATAGTCATTTCATTCTGCAGTTTATTCTTCTACCAACTCCTTTTCCAAAACATTAGCTTTTCATTCACTGTGCCATCGCTTTTTTTCAAATTTCTGGAAAACATGCATTAGCATCATCAGTGATTGAAGTATTTATTCCAATTTATACAAGATATATATATAAATCTTGGATAGTTCAAAGATTTATGTTGCAAAGTTTACAATATTATTATTGCAAGATAGAAATTATTTAGCTACATCCAAAAAACGTGATTATTCTAAAGCATACTAAATAAACTGAGATCAAGTTGCAGGGGCATCCGACCTGAGGCCCACGGGCCATGTGTGGCCCAGGATGGCTGTGAATGCGGCCTAACACAAAAGCTTAAATTTATTTAAAACATTATGAGATTTCTTTGTGATTATGTGTCGCAATATATTTAGTGTGTGGCCCAAGACAATTCCTCCTCTTCTAGTGCTGCCCAGAGGCACCAACAGGTTGGAGACCCCTGCAGACTCTACTCACAAACTCTGGTACTGAGATGACCTCTGTCTTGAAAGGCTTTTGCCAGTTTGTGCTGAAGTAGAAAAAACCTCCAAAAACTAGAAAATGTAATTTTTCATAAAGCTAAACTCATTCAATTTACAAGTTCATTCATAATTTGAAAAACTACATTTTAAAGTATACATATATATATATATACACACTTAATAAATAATAGTATTTGTCAGTAGAAGGGATTTTTTCCTTCTTATTTAGCAAACAAAAACTCTGGTTGTTTTCCCAAATAATTTCGGGTATATTATTACTCTGTAGAAACCCCACATCTGAGAACAACACTCCAGATAAAGGCAATGCACAAATAACACTTAACATGAATACGAACTTCCAACGTTCCACTGAACCCTACTGTCTACAGAAAAGTTACCAGGAGTCAAGTGACCAGACTGGACTTTCATTCTTAACTTCCACCGACCGGGAGGCGCAGGTAAGCGGCCCTGTGCACGACGCTGTGAGAGGAGAGCCTGGAGAGCTCTCCTGCTGTCACCGGGTGTCTAAGAATGATCAGAGCCGGGGCCGAGGAGAAAGCCACCTCATTAGCTCAGGCCACACCAGTTCCTTAACCTAGACCACCTCCAAATCTTCAAACACACAGTTTGTTCTTTTACTCTAAAATCACTGTTTCAACTTCCTTTTCTCAATTATTTTAAACAAGACAGTAGAGGCGCCAGAAGTAAGACAGAACCCTTTTAAGTGACTGCATTAGCCAGATGAAGCATCCTGGACACAACATTTATTGGGGCTAAGTGGTATGTGTGCACGGTTGTAAGAGTTTTAACACATATTATGTTCATTCCCCCTCAGAACAGCGCTATGACTGGGTGCTGCTATCATCCTCACTTTCTGCAGGAAGAATCTGAGGCTTGCAGGAAGTTAACACTCGCCATGCTTACATGGCCACCAAAGGCCACTAAAGGCCACCAAAGGCAGAGCTGGGTTAGAACACAGGGCTCAGATCCTGGGGCCGGGCTCATGATCACTCTGCTCTATTTAGAGATTTCCCACCCCCACCTCATGAAAGAAAAGGCCATTCCATTCACACAACTCAACATTCTTGGCAACTGACACCTTGGTACGCCTTTCTCTGTAAGGCCAACGTTAGGGTTTTCTCACAAATCGAGTGTTGGGATAGGAGGCAAGGAGGCCCCTCTCTTCACTGGGTGGATAAACAGGAGAGATGTTCACTTTGAAGAGCTTTTACATTAGCACTGTGTATTTATTACACTTGAAGTTAACATCCCCTTTACTTCCAGCACTTGGACTTTTTTGAGGGGGGAGGGGGCAATTAAAGACTGGAGGACCCAATTTCTTAATGCCCTGAAAATAACATTTAAAAATAGCAATGCAAATTCAAAACCTTTTAAAAGTGTGGGCCCTCTTCTTGCCTACTCACCCTGTTTTACCTTTGGGATATTTTCTGGTGTGTCCCCTGAGCCAGCACCCTAACAGAAACCTGCAGACTTAAGAACAGCAGGCGTGGGGCAGCACTGCTCCTCGCTACCCACCGGTGACCCAAACTGCAGGGTGCGATGGATCCCTAGCACAACCGCACCACGGTGAACACTGCGGAGGGGCTGGCCTGTCTCCAGCTTGTTGAAGCTGTCCGAACTAACTGGAAAACAATGAAATTCCAGGGGTAATGTGAGAATATCTATGGCGGCCTCAGAAGAAACTACAAAATAACAAATGTGACTCCTCAAAATATGTTAATTCCAGATTTAGAGATGTTTGAAAGAAAAACAAGTGTCCTAAGGCCAAACAACAAACAAAGAGGGTAGGGGGCACATGCTGGTCACTGCAGAGTGGCCGTCAGACCACCGGCCCAAGTCCCACTTACTTTGACCACAGTCACTAAGCCATCATTGCTGTTGGGGTCGGTCTGAATGGCGAACCGCCCCGTGGGGTCCCCGCCGCTGATTCGGTACACTGCATTCCAGGACGGTGTATGGGGCTGATCCTTGTCGGTCACAGTTAGATTAGCTACTATGACATCCACCCTGTTTTCAGGGACTTCACCATAGAACTACAAGAAAGAAGAACCTCAGTCAGAGGGGTGTCATGGGCCAGAGAAGGATGGCGTGCCTCAATGACCACACCACCCCGACTTTACTAGCCCGTTAAATATTTACCATCCTCACTAAGTGTGGAGACCACGAATGCAGGTGACTGCAGCATTCACGGTCAACTTTAAAAACAACATAGCATTTGCCGGCAATCAATTTTTTTCCAAATTGTGTCACAGTTTCATTACTATTATAATTAGCATCCATTTGTGAGTATCAGGGTGATTAATGGGAGGTGGGAGGAAGGGACTTGTCTGAGGGAAACAATTTTCTACAGCAGATAATAATTATTTGCTGATGAAGTAGTAAAAATCAGTCATGTAGTTCATGTACCTGAAAATATTATAAGTATTTTGTTATAACAGCACAAAGTTTTGGGGGTGCATTTCTTCCAGGCAGCATATATTTTTTAAAGATTTTATTTTACTTATTTTTAGAGAGGGAAGGGAGGGAGGGAGATAGAGAGAGAGAGAGAGAGAAACATCAATGTGCGGTTGCTGGGGGTTATGGCCTGCAACCCAGGCATGTACCCTGGCTGGGAATTGAACCTGGGACACTTTGGTTCCCAGCCCACTGAGCTATGCCAGCCAGGGCAGGCAGCATATTTTAACAGCTTCATCAGTGGACTTGGTGACTAAGAGAAAAAAAATATTACTTTGGTGCCTCATTGGAAACCCTGCTTTCAGTGACAGAAAGTGTCTGAGTCAGTAGCCATTCTACAATGAGGATAAGCAAGTTCCACCTCTACTTAACACATTTGTTATTCACGACCAAACCTCCCAGCAATGGACCGCAGACCTGAAGTTCGGTGAGTGGCAGTCTGTACTTACGGTCATGGCAGTGAACTCTGGAGGATTGTCGTTGACATCTGTCACCGTGATGACAGCCGTTGCTGTGTTTGAGAGGCCATATGTGGGATTGCCTTCCGTGTCTGTAGCTTGAATTATTAAGGTATACTGTTGCACTTTCTAAAAAGACATAAAGATAACCTCAATGGAACTAATTCCTCAGGAAGACGTAACAGTGGTTCTGTAAGTGGCTCTCTATTACACACGAAGAGCACAGCATCATTCACTCTGATTAACATCACTTGAAATTTCCCAAGTGGGGTTTACTTTAACTTGCAAAGCACAGGTCTGGTCTTTGTCTAGAGAGATTTAACTATATATTTTCACCTCTACTCATGAAAACAAACAGACCAGATGTGACAATTTCACAGCTACGCTGAAGCTTCTGTCTGGTTTCAACCCTCCCTTTTTCTCCTGACCTTCTCAACATTCGAGTGCACTGTGATCAAGCATTCAAGTCCATTGGTTTTATTTATTTTATTACACACTAATTTCTACCCACATTAAGACACTAGAGACAACAGAGAATCTTGAGAGGGAGAAGAAAGCATATATATTTCACAAAGAACATATATTTCCTTTTATATATTATTTTTAAGGTAGGATTGTTAAATCAAAAAGTAGGAACATCAGCAAATTTGACATATATTTAAAAATTACCCTCCCTAACAGTGCTGAAAGCTTACTCCTGAATTCCTTGCTGAAATGGGGTATTACCCATCCTTTATTTTTGCCTATCTAACAAGTCAAAAATGCATCTCATTTTATTTAGCAAATTGATTCTATGTGAATTCACAATCCTTACATATGTTTACATATGTTTACGTGTTTGTTGGCATATATTCTTATACATGTTCTTCCTATTAACAGGATGGATAGAATATTTTCTTCTAGTTCCAATTCGTACATGATATTCACAACTACATAGAAAAAAGATTCTTACATGAAGTCAGAACCTAATTAAAGGGTTTGCGTTTATATTCCTAGTCCTGGAACACAGTAGGTATTTAATATTTGTATACTCAACGTATTGCTCCTTGGGCATAACATGGTGTCCAGAGATCTGTCATGGGCATGGATGCGCTTACATGCAGATGGCTGTCATCAAACCCGCATTGCTGCTGTCAAATTCCAGGTGGGATTTTTTAGAGGGGAGCCAAATTAAGCTGTAATGTCCCCAAGCGAAAATCTTGAGATTGTTTGAGAAGTCTATAGTACTACCTGACAAACTTTTATATTAGGAAATGACCAAAATGAGTATCCAAAGTTACTGGAAATCCCTGTGGAAACTGGTGCAGATAAAAAAAAATATACATACAGTTTTCACAAATGTTAAAGCATTCTGAAGAATAAAACACACTTCTTCATAAAAATACACTGTCGCAGCAAAGGGCAGTTTTCCCTGATTCTAAACATAACTAACATTATGAATGGCCACACTGAGGGGACTTCTGGAGCTTGCACAGAACAGACACAAATTGTAGCTTCTGATTTAGTTGTTAGTGGGAGGCGCAAGGACAAAGAAGGGAGTAGGAGGGAAAGCCAGACCTCACACATGCGACTTGAAGTCTCTGTCTACCCAAATGTCAGTCTCTAGCAGTTATTCATTTTAGTTTAAAAAAACTGCACTTTTTTAAATAAAAAAAGAAACAAAGGAATAGTGCTGGTTGAGCCATTTTAAGTTTTCTTAACCCATCACACCTCACCATAATGCTTATGTAGGCTAAACTATTTCTCAATGATTTCCTCTCCTAATCCAGAGTGTCATTTTAGCTTAATGTTCTCATGGTTAGTGAGAGAATTTTGTAGAGTATACAGTTCAGCTTCCCAGCTGAAAATAATGAAAATAAAAATCTGTTATTGAAATTACATTTGTTAGCTGCTGTTTACAGAAACAGACGAACAAAACGGTTCTCAAAAACGGTTTTAAAAATGGAGCCTTAAAAAAGAAGATAAAAAAAACGCAGATATTATATGGAGACACAGTTCTTTTTAATGTCTACTCTTACAAAGATCTCTAAAATTATATATGCATACTATCTGCAATTATCCATTTAGCTGACATATTGGGATCAGTAACTAATACTTGAAATTTCCCGTTGCTTCAAGCTAGTCTTGAAATCTTTAAGTTACAAAAGAGCATTGTTATTTCTAAAATACAATGTCTCTTCAAATAAAGAAATGACTTGGAAAATAGTATAATCTCCATTTTCAAATGCCTGATTGGTAAACTGCTCTTACATTCAGTAAGGAAGAAGTTCTAGACAACCAAACTGTTCAGAGCTTCTTGCCTAATTTAGTCCCTGGGCATCTGGTTTTAAATGACTGACATTTAGATTTTGTCAGGATTTGACTTCCCACCCTCCAAGTCCCACTTCCCACATCTGATCCAGGGGACGTGGCTTAAAACATTCCCTCCCTTCCTGCTCTAGAAGGGATAAGATCATGTGCTGGCTGACAATCCTTCCTTCTTTTTTTACCTATCTTAGCATGGCTACCCCCTTTCCTCCACTTACCCCACACCTTGAGCTTTCTGCATTTATTTTCAAACGCTTGTGATAACTCTACACCATTGTATTTGGCATTTCCCTCTGCCCAGACTGGTGGTTCTCAACCATGATGTCTTTGTCCCCTGCCCCCACCAAAGGGACATCTTGGGACATTTTTGGTTGTCAAAACTAAGAAGTACTGCTGACATCTAATGGGTAGAAAGGCTAGAGATGCTGCTAAACATCCGATGATGTCTAGGGCAGGCCCCTAACAGAGATTTATCCGATCCCAGTGTCAACAGTGTCAAAGGTTTTTGAAACTCTGGCCTAGAATACCTTTCCCTCCATTCTGAACTTGATAAAAAGAAAGCTTAAAAGTCACCACAGAGATGACTTCTGGAAGTCCTTGAGGGACAGCTGTTGCCGACTCAGGACACACCTTTGTCGCTATTTTTAGTTTCTATGGCTGTCAGCAGTCCATATGTCTGTCCGTCCCTGCAATATGCACACATACGCACCCTCCTGCCGGGGCCCTTGCTTTGTCAGTGTTGTATTTGCTGGCATGCACGCACTGCCTCACGGGGCAAGCCAAGAAATAAATGCTTAATGAATTTTTTCCAAATTATAGTTGATGTACAATATTACATAAGTTTCAGGTGTACAATATAATGATTTGACATTTTTATACTTCATGAAGTGATCACCATTGGTAAGTCTAGCAACCACCTGTCACCATACCAAGTTATTACAATATTGACTGTATTACCTATACTGTGCATTGCATCCCTGGGATTTATTTATTTTATAACTGGAAGTTCATACCTCTTATTCCCCTTCACTTTTTTTGCCCATTTCCCTTTCCCCCTCTCCTTGGACAACCATCAATTTGTTCTCTGTATCTATGAGTCTGTTTCTCTCTCTCTTTTTTTAAGATTCCATAAGTAACTGAAATCATACAGTATTTGTCTTTCTACGTCTGACTTATTTCACTTAGGATAACAGTCTCAAGGTCCATTCATGTCATTACAAATGGCAAGATTTAATTATTTTTTTTTTCATGAGTGCATAATATTTCCACAAGGTGAAATATTAAGTTTAGTTTACAGTTGTTTGCATGGAAAATAATACAATAATTCATAAATCATGATACATAAATTCCGTGTCTTGTGTACTCACGACTACAAACCTACTTTTGCCCCGCCCTGTATTTAACACATCTTCATTATCCACTCATCTATTGATGGAAACTTAGGTTGCTCCCATATTTTGGCTATTGTAAATAATACTGTAATGAACTTAGAGAAGCATGCATTTTTTTAAATTAGTGTTTTGGATTTCTTCAGATACATATTCAAAAGTGGGATTTCCAGGTCACATGGGAATTCTAGTTTTAATTTTTCTGTTTTCCACAGTGGCTGCACCAGTTTACGTTCCCACCAAAAGTGTGCAAGGGTTCCTTTTTCTTCACATCCTTACCAACACTTGTTACTCGTTGACCTTTTGCTTCTGAATTTGTGGTTGGATGGATGACTTGATGAGGAACCTTAGGCCCGGCATTACATTATAAAAATCATTTCCGGTCTGGAAAGTCTTTTTTAAAAAGATTTGTGTACTTTAGAGAGAGGGGAAGGGAGGGAGGAAGAGAGAAAGGGAAACATCGAGGTGGGAGAGAAACGCTGACCAGTTGCCTCTCGCACGCCCCCTGACTGGGGCCTGAATGTGGAGGCCTGTGCCCTGACTGGTGCCACTTTTCTCTGTGGGATGACACCCAACCGAGCCACACTGGCCAGGAAAAACCAACTTCTTATTTACACGGCTAGCTATCAGTTATTCATTAAAACATATCCTGGCAAGACACACTAGTTCACTGTTCCCAAACTACAGAGACTCATACACCGTTTTCCCAATTCTGCCACTGCTCATATTTCTATACCATGAGCCACTTAATACTTACCTTGAAGTTAACTCCCTTTAAAAAACCCTTAATTTATTGTAAGAATACCATAAATGGAAAACTAGCATCATTTGCCATATACGCAAGTGTAAAAGTAAACACAGTACAATCCTTGTACTCTAGCAGTCTCTGCTTGGTGAGGTAGCATCTGTTGTCTACCAACATCCTATTTGTGGTCTCTGGTTTTCTCTAGAGGTTTCCCTACATGTACCAATTAAAATTATTATACCTGTGTACCAGACTACTGAAACACTGAACTAGGTTATGTTAAAGGCAAGGAGACCTTTGTCTTTGAGGCAGAAGAGAAGGTGGCAGTGTTCACATGAAAATGGAAATTCTCCAGGAATCAGAGATTTAGGGAGACAATAGAAATGCATTGGCTTAGTGGTTGAACATTTAAGAAATCTTGTCATAAGAACTTACAAGGAAAGTATGGGTTTGTGAACTTGTTCAAATTTAAGTGCTAGGCCCTTAGTTCCCCCATTTGTGAAATGAGATAGGTAGTACTATGTACCTTATAAGGCAGCAGTCTAAAATGTTTTTGAATGCTAAACATACGTCAACATTCTTCTAAGTGCCTTAATAATAATAAAAATAATTAGCATTTGAGATTGAGCACTAACTATGTGCCAGGCACAGAGCTAAGCACTATACCTTATCTTGTTTAGCCCTCATAATAAGGCTGGTAGATTTTTTAAATCTTCATTTTACAGATGAGAAAAGCAAGGCCTGGGGAGGCAAGGAGGCTTATGCACTGATGTCTGGCCATAAACAGCAGGGATGAGATCTGAACCCAGGTAGCTCTGAGTTCTGGGTCTGTACCATTAATCACCCTACCCTGTCAGTGCATTCCAAGAGTCATAATATATATGTGACACATGTGCACCCTGGAGGGGGTAAACAGTCAGAGAGCCAAATTTTAAGGAGATGGGGAAGGAATGGGGGTTGTATGGTGAGTATGAGCTGCCCTGTGAGGAGTCTGGTGTTGAAAGGAAGGAGAAATCTCATAACATGAATATTTCTTCAGGGCTCCTGCTCAGGGTGAACAGACGAGGGACACACTGGCTTCCCTGAATACCGGAGGAAGAACGCACATGTAATGTCTCTGTAACACCGTCTTTGTATTTCTAGAGAAACGCACAGGCTACTGGGGGTGCTCAGGAGAGGGGCTGAGGACTAGCCTGCTAGGGGGATAAGAAAGGGATCTTCAGGCAGAGGGCACAAGAGGAACAGAAGAATATAAAATGCAGATCTGTGGAAGAAATTGCATGTGGTTGTATGAGTGGCTGGGCATCATTTTCTCCTGAGTAGGAAGCAAAACATTCTAGGAGGGCAGGCAGGCTAAAGGAGGCTCTGGGGCCAAGGTCACAGAGGCTCTGGCATGCCACTTTAAACAGTGACATTCCTGACTTCATGCTGTGGGTTGTGGCGAGTCATTTTACCAGAAGGAAAAACCAGCGTGTGTGTAGATTATGAAGGAACCTGCAGGGCTTGTAGGAAGAAGCCTGTGGAGAAGGGAATACTAAGGCAACAGAACATAGAACATCCTTCAGGGGAGAACTCAGTGTTGAGGGCACATGTAAAAGGATTATTAGGCTTGGAAAACAGGAAGTATAATTCTTTCTTTGCCATGAGAACAATTTTGGTAAAGAGTCAAAGTAACAGTGCTCATGCTGTAGATGCTGACACTGGATTTATGATGGCGATGGGGGAAAACAATATCTAGTATTTACTGGACACTACACCAATGCTTTCTGCTTTGTGTTACATAATCCTTACAACCACCCATGAGGTAGGTCAGATTATTATCCCTGCTTACAGATGTGGGGGCTGAGGTTGCAGGTTAATACACTGAAGGTCTCATAGTCCAGAACAGGCAGAGCCAGAATTCAAACCCAGGGAAGCAGAGGAGGATTCTTTATAGTCAGGACACAGACACAAAGAGAAAAGGGTAGAGAAAAGAAGAAAATGACGGAACCAGGCAAGTAATACAACAAGAAGTGAGGTGAAGATGAGGAAGAGAGAGAGAGAAATAAGTAAATAAATACATAAAGAACAAACACCAGGATATGTCATGGGTACAGCTTAAGTCTGGGAAACTTGACAAATTAATCTTTTTTTTAAATCTGGAGATTAAAAGAAAATAAAAAGCTGGATCTTAGTATTTCAATCATTAGAAGTTCAATCACTTAAAGGTGTCATTTATACTGGGAGAATGATAACTGAAATTACTTTTAACAAAAGAAAACTGTAAATTCTAATAGAAATAGAAGAATTTGCAGCCTGTACAAGGCCTAAGGAAGAGTAATTTATTCCGGGCTTCAGGCAGAATTACCATAAACCATCTGAGATAGACACATTTTTTTCTTTGTTAAATGACTTTTGGAAAATGAAGGTTTTCCATAATTTTCCCTCCTCACTCATTGCCGTGTTTAATAATTGTGCTGTCAAGAAGTTATCTCTCATACTGTATCTAACCCCTGATTCTACAGTTTCAAGTCCATTGCCACATTCATTTCATCAGGGGGAGTGAACAGCTGCCTGTCCCTACTGAAAGACTTCCTGACCCAGGACTAGGGTCTGGCTTCAGGCATTCTCTAAACTAAAAAGCCTCTTTGATTTTTAAATGTGGTTGGTCTGCTTTAGTAAAACTAACACTCTATGCTTCTTTCTTGTCATAAAACAGCCAGGCTAGATGTGATACAAGTACTATTGTATGGGAACAAGATGAAGCCACATTTCTGTATCTCACAATGCAAGTGTGAATGAAAGAGAAATACTATGACTGAGAGATGAGTTACACATACCTAGTATGTGAGCAATCTGGCCCTGGAGAAAGAATATAAAAATATACCATATTCTCATATAAAATATGGCATTCATGCTCAGTTTATTGGCATTTGAGAGCAGTGTTTCATGCAGTAATGGAAAAGGAAAAAAGATATCCATGTTTTGAATAGCACTAAATTAAAAGTACTATTGCAAAAACTAAGTTTCAACAATCTCTAACACAAAACATTTCTAGGGAAAAAATCATTGCTACCTGGAAGATAATAGGTACAATGAAATAAAAAAAGACACCTAACTCCTAAATAATGTTCTGAGCTCAGTAGTGAATGAAGTAATCTTAATTGGGTTATGTTATCTTATTAAAGTGCTTCGAGCACTATCTAGCATATATAATTAATTGTAATAATAATGTTTTCTTCTATCCATTTCAAGTGAACACTACTAGGATAATAAAGTTTCATAAAAACCAACTCCTGAAATTCTTGTCAATAATATTTATTATGGTAGGTATAACGTTTCATTTTGATGTACATAGCTTGAGGTCTCATTACTATAAAAGGCTGGCTTGGCCAGAAATCTAGAAAACAGGAATCTTTATCAGTTGGCACTTTGGTAATTCACTCAGACAATGATTATTGATGGTCAATCATGACCTTGAGAATTTCTTAAGAAAATGGAAAGAACAGAATACAGAAAAGTTGTAAAGCCTTCATTAGGGCTAGAGATTTCAGAAAAGAATTAAGTAGGGCTTGAATTGGAGCGTAAAGAAATAGAAGGTTCAGGATCAAGAAAAAGGGGCAAGATGTTTCTGGTAGAAGGAATCATGAGAGAAAACCCAGAGGTGTGCAGGAGCATGGTGAGCTGTGGTGGGTCCCAGTGGGGAGGCCACCTGGAGTTCACCGACAGATCCATTCCCTCTCAGACTGTGACAGTACGTGATAGTTCAATACCATCCAATTTTATGCTTTTTCAACAAAATACTATGCCAGAAGAGTGTTTATCTCCATCTATAATTTGAAAGGCTAGTCAGTAGAATTAATGCAGTTATTAGTGTTCAAACCTGTTAAATAAATTAATCTTATAGTTAAGGGGAAAGTTCTGATAAGAAGATAATCTCCTTTGTACTAAACCAGGCTCATGGCAGAGGCTACAAAAATCTAATCACACACATATTATCTGTAGCCTCTTAAAAATATGAATGTTAATATTGATCTTAAATTTATACATGCATTATTTGGGCATGGATTTTAGTTCAATTCCTCCCAAAAACTGATTATAAAGCCAAACCAAGACAATGCCAACAATTTAAAAAATTAGATACCACAGGTATCTAATTAACTTAGAAATTATCACACCAAATATTATATGGACTAACAATGTCAGACTAGCAATGGATTACCTTGTACACATATATTATTTAACTAATTCAAACTTGTGTAGAAAATAGTGCAACAGATTTCTCAGTGGACATTAACATTGAATAATATTGTAGATATCATATTACCTGGAGATAAACTGTATGCGATACCATGCATCTTTAAGATTAAAGACAAATTCAAAAACAGTGTTTGGTTGGCTTACTTCTCTATCAAGTCCAGCCGCCACTGTGATAATATCACCGGTCTCATTGTTGATGGTGAACATGTTGGGCGAAGGGGTGCTCGGAGCCTGGGACAGGATCCTGTACCTCAACATCCCATTCTGGGTGTTTGGATCGTCATCATCAATAGCAGTGACCGTCATCACGTATGTACCTAGACACAGAATACACGGAAAATGAATGGTCACCTTCATTTCAGGGTCTCCTCCACAGGAAGTATATTTACCTCTTCCTTCAATCTCAATTTCACCTTTTCAAAACACACATTTAACCACTGAGACTTGATTTAAAACACTATTGGTAGGAGTAGTATTCACTTTAAAAAAAATATAAAGCATGGCTTAGTTACTTAAAAGGAAAACTGTAAAACATTTATACATTTAAAAAGACTCAATTTTTCCATAACTGAGAAGACAAATTCACTACATGACTCAAGGAAAGGATCACTTCAGACTTTCATTTATAGAGAATGCAAATTAATAATATAGATGCCCTTAGCAACATACATTACGGCCACTGATTCCTTCCCTCTGCTGTATTTTCCTCTGTTATGCAGTCACATCTGAAATCACATGCTGAGCGTGACTCTCCCCAGTGCCTAAGTCACTTTCGGAAAGTAAGCTGTGTGCATAATGATGAACACTCCATTTCCTCAGGTCATAAGGAATCATTCCATGCATTACTGTTTTGGTACATTGCATAGGGGTTTGGCACTGTGGTTCATTATTTCGTAGGAGATTAAAAGAACACTGCGACAAATTCGAGGCACTTCAATTTATTAGATATTTTGAAAGGAAATCTACAAAGCATTAGGATCAAAAATAAGTTCAAATTACCTAGACAAACTATAATTTACAAGTAGAGAGAAAAGTAATTATTATTTAACATGGTTTGTTCTGTGGGATATTTATAAGACATGGATTATTAAAAAAGTTCAACTTTAGAGCCTTTATAGTTGCTGTTCCTCTTATATGGTACCTTTTTGCCCCAGAATTAACTAAGAGGTGGTCACATTATTCAAATCACTTTGCAGAGCTTGAGCCTCTAAAGAAGACACGGTTTCGGGTTATGTATCATCCCTGAACACCTTTTTATTCAACTTTGTATATTCACCTGCTTGAGTGTTTCTTCTCTACTAGAATTTAAACTGCAGTGGGGGAGGGAGTAGCCTGTCACTGCTGTATCCACGGTGCCAAAACAGTGCCTAGTACAAAGCACATGCACTATCAACATCTGTTGAATGAATGAATGATTAAAGCAAAATAGTATGTTTCAGAATCTTGAACCAAAATACTGATTGCAATGCAATTAAACTCAAGATTCATCATATTACGAAACCTTGCCTAGAAGGGTGTTTTTGAAGTTACAAAACCACCACAGGAAGTATGCTCGTGAAATGTCTCTACTTCACATGATCATTTACTTAGTCTTTTGCTTATGGTAGATGTTATGGAAATTCATGGTCAAATGCATAACAAGAATATCTTTAATTTTTGACAATTTTTGTGAAGCAGTACTTTTAATAATGTTAGAAATAACAGAGGAAAAATAAAATAATTTAAAAAAGCAAAAAATGTTTGTAGGCTAAAAACCAGTTCATTATTATCTTTAGAATATGTGTAAAAGACTCGTGTTTTAGTAAGGATGTGTTTAACAAGCTTAGGTTTCACAGTATTTTAAAATAATGAAAAGGACTAGTACGAAAATGGAAATGTGACTCAGAAGGAGCCACAGAAGGTTGAACTTCCCTCACGGCCCACCCTCCCACCCCAGCTGCCCGCTCCCTGGACTTCTCTTACGAGGTTACAGACAAGTGTGTTTGGGCCAAGAAAAAAATACCAGTTTAAGGCATATTTGGTTGTATCTGTAACTTGGCTGATGCGCAAGGGAGCTACGCAACTGGTATAGATGGCAAAGGTAATATGAGCACAGTTATAAATATTGAGCTTTTTATTAAAAAATTAATAGAGCTAATTAAACCTCTCTAAACACCACATTATCTCAGGAAGACTCGCAAAACATTTCCTTTTACCATCTCGATAATGACGTATTTTCTTGTCTACTTGTTTTTTACATTAAATAGGCCTTTCTAGGTATGCTATTCTACCGTGACTGAAGTCCACAGTATTTTCAGCACAAGAATCTAAAACCTCAAACATCACTTCACAGTGGTGGGCGGCTTTTGGCAACTGCTGTTTCTAGGCTGGGTCACTCCATGGCACGGGTTTAAAAGCCAGGGCGGCAGGAGACTGTGGAGTCGTTCTGAAAGCAAGCACCTGGTGTGGTCCAAGGACAGCAACCACAGCTGTCTCGGAGGCCCTCCCCGCTTTGGGCTCTGCCTTGCCCTCCGTCCCAGGAACACCAAGTATCATTTAGACTCCCCAGTTGCATTTTAGTTGCTGCTACAACTAACATGACACAATCTGTACTTTATGAACAGACATCCCCAGTCTTCTGGTTCTCACTTTTTAGGTAGAAACTCGTTCTATCAACTAACAGAATGAAAGGATCCTCCCACAGATTCCATAGTATAGAGTAAGATACCGTAGTCTATTTTTTGAAAGGTGGGAAAATTCATAGAGGGCAGTGGAATGATATTCTTCTATTTTCTCTCTTCAATTGGTGTTTCCCTAAGTCACCTCCCTTTCTCCCTAAAAGCACTAGGAATGAAAGAAAAGGACACTGAAAGGCTCATGCCATGTCCCCCTTTCCTAACTACATAGCAGTGCCCCCTACCCGCATTTCCTGAAGTAACCTCCAAATTGTTACCTTCAAACTTACCAGGCTTTGATCCCTCAGGAACTGTCCCATTCCAAACCTGGTGCAAGAACTCAGGTCTGTTATCATTCATATCAATGACATTGATGACAATGTCAATGGGGTTCTCCACTTGATTTCCATTAATATCCACTGCATGTGCCCTCAACTGTAAAGATAATGAGAACACAAAACTTTTTAGCAGACTTAACATCTTGAGTGAGCACATAAAATATACAATCACCACACAATCAAAATAGCATAGATGGACTGAGAAGCAGAAAAACAAAAGTGACTCTTCCCATTGAAATTTAAGTTAGCCGAACTCCATACGGAGTAGGTACAGTAGCAAAGAGCCCACAATGACTATCTGCTAGGGATTGTGCTGGAAGTTTTATGGATTTTAACTTATGTAATCCAAATAGAAAATATTCAGGCAGAAATGACCAGCATTTGAAAGTGAAAAAACATGGAGCTTCAAAAAGGTTAAGTAACTGGTCTGTCTATTGACAGAACCTATACTCAAAGCCAGTTCTATTTAGCTCCCAAATTCTTTTGTTAAATCAGTTCATGTGATTCAGGGTAATTAAAAATGTGGTGCTGACACAGAGTAGTCATATAGTTCAAGGGAGCAGAAGAGAACTGAGGAGGAATTCAGTGTGTATAGGGAATTTTGACACTATGTTTTTTTAAATTGTAAATGGTATTCATAAACATTAAAAGATAAACATTAAAAGTACATGAATATATAAAGCAGTTGTTCCTTTCCCAAGCACAAATTCTCAGTTTTGTAGGTATTCTATAAATTTTATCTTTTTCTTTTTAAACAAATATGATCACTCAGCTACACTTGGCAGAATATCTTCAAAATCTTTTCATTGGCACATAGAGATCCGTTTCATTCTTTTCAGGAGCTGTGCAGTGTTCTATTGAATTGTTTCTTTTTAGCGGAAATGCTTCTAAGATTTCCCTGTTAAGTGTGATGCTGGCAGCTGGTTTCTGTTGGGTATGCTTTATCAAGTTAAGGAAGCATGGACATATCCTTTCTTACTTAGAGGTTATTTAATGCATGAAGCAATGTAAGTTTTTTTTTATTACTGCCTTTTCAACACCTATAGAAATAATCCCTCATCCCCCTTGACTTATTTTTTTTAAAGATTTTACTTTTATTTATTTTTAGAGGGGGAAGGGAGATAGAGAGAGAGAAACATCTATGTGTGGTTGCTGGGGGTCATGGCCTGCAACCCAGGCATGTACCCTGGCTGGGAATTGTACCTGCGACACTTTGGTTCGCAGCCCGCGCTCAATCCACTGAGCTACGCCAGCCAGGTGACTTATTTAATATATTACATTAATAGACTCTTCATACTGAACCATTCTTATAATTCTATCATTAATTAACTCTATTTTGTTATGAATGTCACTCTTTTATGTGCAAAGAGTGAGAATCTGGAGATCAAGAATTTACCCCAAAATTGTCCAAAAACTATTTCCTCAGTCTTAGCTGTATCATCAAATAGTAAGATTTCATACAGGTATAGAAATTCATAATTTTTTGTATGAGCCTATTTATATTAAAAAATTAAGAGACTAGTCTAATTAGAGACTGGTCTGTTCTATGCTGCCTTTATCAAGTTTCCCTACTAATGTGATGTTGTTTTTGTGAAAGGTTTGAAAGTTTACTTCTTTCTTTACATTTTAGAATATAAAAAGCATCAGAATTACATGCTCTTTGGTAGTCTTCCTCTACCCTGTATCAATATTTTAATTATCTTGCTCTTAATTATAACCAAAATCTCAAAAATATAAAAGTTTCTACAAGTACAAAAATCTAACAAATATATTAATGGGTGAAATTATAATCTAAAAACAAATGCATATAAATATGAAATAAAAATTTTAATTACTATGCTCAGATGATGAATCAGTGGGAATACTAACTCAGTACATGGGACAGCTGTCTAGCCACAAAGGAAAAACAAAGTGGATCATATCCCACTTCCTTTTTACTGTAATAAACTCCACAGAAATTTGGGTGCAAAATGAAACCCCCACATTAAATTGGGGAGATTAGCATCTTGGAGTTGGGAAGGCTTTTATCACCTTCTCTAAATCCAGAATGCATGGTAACATTTAAAAAATGAACTTAACTCTGTAAAAACTGTAGGTTATAGTAGCATAGGAGTTATTAACAGATTAAAACAGACAATAAGAGGGTAACACCATATGAAAATCATGCATTAATGTCCCTAATGGGTAAAAGGCTGTTAGTTAACAGTAAGAGAAAAAGATAAACAATCTAAAAGAAAATTCCACATAAGACAAGAAGAGGGAATTCACTTTGATTGCATAGTCAATTTACGCAACTTAAAACATCAAGATAAGTATTTTACAAAAATATTGGCAATAAATAATGCCTGGAATTGATCATGGAATAGAGAAAATATATCTCCTACATCAGGTGTGTCAAACTCACTTTCACTGGGGGCCACATCAGCCTCACGGTTGCCTTCAAAGGACTGAAATAATTTTAGGACTGTATAAATGTAACTACTCCTTAACTGTTAAGAAGTTGAAATTATATTCGGCCCTTTGAAAGCAACCGTGAGGCTGATATGGCCCCCGGGGAAAATGAGTTTGACACTCCTGTGTAGTGGGCAGGTGGTGAAATACAACACAACCATTCAGAGGACAATTTTACTATACATATCAAAATAATATCAATTTAAACAATTTATTCCAAAGATATAATGAAAACATATACAGACAAATGTTCATTGTTATATATACTTGCAAAATAAATTCAAACACTGAATTACCAAAACATCCACCAACAGATAGTTAGAATTATGTTACATCCATTCAATAGAATAATTTGGACCAATCAAAAATTATGACTTAAATAAATAATTTCTGCTGACAAGGAAAGATGTTAAATCTTATGATTGTGAAGTGGCAAAAGCTGGTTTCAGAGATTGGTCCCAATTTCAAAAGAATACATTTATGAATCTATGCATAGCAAAACATTCTACAGCATATCACCAAAGTGTTTTTTTAAAAGTTTAGTTTTATATACTAGGATTATAAGTCATTTTTACTGAATTATTAATATTGTATTATTTGAAGTTTTGTTTTTATATTATTTGAAAATTTTCTATAGTGTGCATATATTCTAAAAGACAATGGTACTTTCATCAAAAGTTTTAGTTATTTATGTTGAAATGAAAGTAGTAATAACAAGCAATTTAGGTGACTATATTGAACTCACAGAGAAATTTTGAAATCTTATTCCAGGAAAATATGCAAGTGACTATAAAAAATGAAAAAAGAAACAAGCTTCTAGGAATTGATTATTTTAATATTAGGTAACTTTTGCATTCTAAAAGACTCAACAAAACATTGTTTTTAAATGGGAAAAGTCAGGTTCAAATATATTCGGGTTGGGACAAAAGTAGGTTTACAGGTGTGAGTATGTGAAGCAGAACTTATTCTTTAATTATTATATTATTTTCCATATAAATAACTGTAAACTTACTTTTGCCTCACCCTGTGTATATTTAAAAATATAAACTTGTAACTATATACATAAGTGGTTATAATTCAGTAAGAAATCAAAGAACAAAAATTAACATCAGAAATATGACTAGTTAACATATCCAAGAAAAGCTTGCTTGTATTGGCCGAATGGTGAAACGGAGTGTCAACAGAGGGATGAGGAAATGGGAGACCCCAGTCTCCGGAGGAGTCTCAGAGTGGTGGGCTTTCTGGAGGGAGTACTGCCCACAGACAATGAAACAGAAATGTGCTCTGCACATTTGAAGTCTCTACTGAATGGCGATAATAATACCAGCAGACACGGAAAATGGCAAATGGCAAATATAAACATCTATTAATGAGAAACTGTTTTAAAATTATAGATTATACATTCAGTGGGATATTATATAGCTATTAAGAACGTGATCTCTACATAATTTAGAAGCAACAGTTTTGACCCCCTACATGTAAATTTGTTCTTATAAGTTCTGAGCCTCACATCTGAAAGCCAAGTCAACAAGTTAAAGGTAATGCGACTTTAGGCAATCTCACTTCCTTCTTCAGTGCCATTTTTTTTACCATAAACATTCATCAATTCTATAAAAACAATACAATTATTACAATAAGTTGAAAAGGCTACAAGTACATTTCACATGTTAAAACTCTCAGAAGCAAAGGTTTAAGACGGAAATGAGAGGCAAACGTTAAACTCCGCACACACTCAGAAGACTATGAATAAATACGCAGGGTGTCGGCAGCTGAAGTCTTACATGAAATCGGGCTATCTGCTCACGATCCAGAGGCTTGGTCACTGACAGCTGACCTGAGATGGGGTTGATAATGAAGATACCAGTTGGAGGCTGGTCAGCTCCTGGCCCAGTCACGCTGTACCGCAGTGAGAGGTTTTTATCTCTATCGGACCTGATCTGAGGGTCAAGAAGACAATCACATTAAGTGAGAGACTAAATGAGCTCATTATCTGAGACACAGCACGCCACACCTCGTGCCCTTTTTCAGCTACAGACTTACACCGTCTCCTCCCAAAAAAACACTGAAACTCTCCCAGGCCTGTTCCTTGTCCTTGTTTCTTGGTGATAGGCTTCAGAAAGAGATGTTCCCTATCACCGGAAAGACTGGGGCCAAGGTTAACATCAGAAAGAACATGCACTGGAAGCAGTGCAAAAAGTCAAAATTAAGGAGTGTCAGTTTTTCAACAGTAACAGATTCTATCCTGGAAATTTGCAGAATGTTAATCAAATAACAGGTGTTCAATTTAATGAGAAGACATCGTTTACCTTTTTGCATCAGTTAGGGTAAGAAACAGTGGTGTGACTGCAGTGTGAAGTAGCCTCACTAGGGAACTCTAAGATCATGGTGGAGCCTGGAAATCAGGCTTCTGCACTTGCAGTGTATGTACTGACATTGTTCCCTGCAACCAGGACTGCCCATATCATTTTCAGGTGGCACTTATCACTGCAAATTCCTTATCAGTAACAAATCATACAAAATATGATTGAAAAATATATTTCTATACTCTCAAACATTATACCCATGGGCTCACTTCCTTCTCCTCCAAACACCACAGTTCCTAGTGAAAATAAGTTGTAGATGAGCAATCTTCGGACCAGGCAATAGAAAGGGAAGGGGAAGGAGAGTACGGAGAAAGGGCCAGTACAGCAATACTGCTGGCTGTGAGATGAGATATTTATCAGGTAAAACATGTAATAGGTAAATAGACCTAATCCAGTAATAGAATGCTATTATTTTTAAAGTTAAAGCAAAATTATTTTTTCTCATTCTCCATTAAAGTAGAAAAATAAGAAACAACTTCCTTTGTGGTTATATTATTCATTGTTAAAGTGAATTATAATGTGCGATAGAATAGCATATACAACACAAAAATGACTTATTAAAAATACAGCTTTCAGTAAGTGTGTACTAGAATGATAAATTAATCATCCAGAGAAACATTTATTTTTTAATAAGTAGCAATACAATGACTTTTTCTTATTTCCCTTTTGTAATAAATATGGGTTGCTAATTTTGCTAAACACACGGAAATATCTGTAATTTTTCTCTGCATTTGATGGTATGCATTTAGAGTGACTAAAAAAACTGACTTTTCAGATTTGAAAGCCTATATTTTTGCACAGCCCCAGGGATTCTGTTAATGGTATCAGAGGTCATTTTTTTTTTCATTTAAAAACTCTCAAAGGCACTTAGTGTTGGCATTTTTAGCAATGATTGCTCCTTTATTTTTTCTTCATCCAAAAAGCTATCTATAGAGGACAGAGACCATCGTGGAAAGTGCAGATTTCAGACAGGAAAGTCGAGGTGTGTGTGTTTCCTGGCTAAAGGTAAGGAAGGCATGGATGTGAATGCATGTTGGAGCTAGGGCTTCTGTCTTCACGAGCTGAACAAACTTTACCAACCACAGTGTGGAGGAGCTACAGGGAGCTCTGCCTATAAATAATCTGAGATGATAAAAAAGTGAGAGGAGGCTCTTTACAACACAAGACATTTCACCTATACAAAAATATATTTCTTAGTACGTACATGTCGTGAACTCTACCTTGTGGGAAAAAAATGGACAAAGGCACCTCTAACACACACTTGACACATGACACACAGACAGCGAAAATTGCCACGTACCCTGACAAGCTCTTGAGGAAAAGGCCCTTTGGAGTTTTCTGGCAAGTTGATGGGAGGGATAACCCAGTCTCTCTTCTGCCTTTGTAGGTGTCCATTGTGCTTAGTCAATTGTCTTGGGAACACAATTTCTTCAATTTCTTGTGATTCCTTTCCATTAAAATACAAGAAGACATTCCTGAGTACTAGGAGAAACATTTTCTGAAGGCATATCACTAGCAGTGGGTATTCAAAAGCATAGGAACCACAGTTTATCGTGAATAAGAAAATAAGTCAGGAGGGCTTTTCCTTGTCCTCCTACTAAAATCATAGAAAACATCATATGAATTTTGGGTTGTACTGCTCATTGAAAAACTGAATTCCAAACCATTTATTATGTGGCACAGCTGTGTAAACTATTTTCAGTTTCCATAAACCATGTTAGATAGTAGTTAATATTGAGCAAAATTTAATCAGACCCTTTTATATATTTCTCATTAGTTTAAACCACAGTTCAGGTAATGTGCTACTGTACATTAAATTTAGATCTTGATGTGCTAAAATATAATTTGAATTCCAAGAGAAGTTTAATACATACTGCTAAGGAATGTCTCAAATATTTATGACCCTATTAAATCCCACAGAATTAATGCTGTAATTATTCTAAACCTATGTCAGCCATGATGGATGCTGTAGATGACCCACTTTGCACATGGGGTATTAATCTCTGCTGGGTGTCAACATTTTCTTCTGTTTCTTCTTGTATCTGTAGACATTTTAGCCATTAGCCCTTGCTGCTTCAGTGAAAATATCCAAGCTAGTTTGCTGGAATGCACTGAATTATCAACAACAAAAGCCACTTTTCACTCAATTAGTTACCAGCTTCTCACTTTACGTTACCCAAATAACACGATTCCCTTTAACAGTTAATAGTCTAATGCACCACATCCCACATAATGAAAGTCTGACACTGGCATAAAAGAAAAATGATATATTTTCCTGTGATATATTTATTCATATTTAATTACCAGTGTGTATACTGCATTTACAATTAAATACCAGAAATGAATATGTGTATTTTCATCTCTCACAATACAATAAATATACAAAATGCAATAGTCATAATTCATAAAATCAAAAACTTTAGAATATGCATGTGCTCTCCCCTCATCATGGTTTCAAATGAACTCAAACAATTGGAATATTCAAATGAGTAATGTTATAATAACTTTACAGAAGAAGTTATTGTATCTTATTTAAAATTCTCAGTATGGTGACTTACACAAAGTAAGTGCTTAATAAAATTTTGTTGAATTGAGTCAAACTGTACTCTGTTGGAAATGTATCTTATTTATTTTATCTTGGCTTATAGCAGCTTCCACAGAGGGAGTATATTATTCCTAAAAGTAATGCAGATAGTTAGTATAAATAATTTATGCTCTCCATTTGATTATTAAGGGACAAGACAAAAACCCAATGCTCCCTGCTGGACATAGTTTCCTGTTACTAATGTAAATCTGAACTTCCTATCTAATGATGAATTTGTCTGGTGAAATCTTGCAAAGGAATACTTATTTATTCTGTGGTTATATTTAACAGCTTGTAAAGCTTCTACAAACTTTCAAACAACTACTTCTAATTTAAGTTATAAATCTCAAAATGTAAACAAAGCTTTCAAATACAATTCAGATCGATTAAAGTACATTTGGTCCAAGTATCTCATAAGATTAAAAACATAACAAAATACTACTGAACTGACTGAAGCTAATGAAAATTCAAATATTGGGCATCCATTAATATGATGTGAAGCAAAGTATATATTTAGTGCAAACTGTGCAAATCTAAATCTCAAGCATGCGGCTACTCTACCTTCAGTGAGTCCCCCGGTGAGGTTGGCTTGAGGCTCAGTCTCACTGCTACTTGCCACTTTTCCTGAGTCTCTTTGTCTTGGGCGTATACCAGGAACTTCGCGTGCTCGGAGGACAGGGGGAAGCTTCTCAGGGCATACACCACGCCATCTTCATCTACCTTGAAATCTGCTGGCTCGCTGCTTGCATACTGTACTTTTCTTTTTCCATTGCAGTTGCTAAACTTCACTGTAAAAGATCATAAATATAAAAGTCTAATTCTACTCCAAAAGCAGAAACAACTAATATCTAGATCTACAGCCTGCTTAGGTTAAAGGATAACATGTAGTAAGCATGAAAAACAAAAATTTTATTTTTACATTATTAAAGGAATTTTCATAGTAGACAACATCCGACAGTGGTTCTGAGATGTGGTCCCCAGCATCTTCTTGTTCCACAGCCTCCCTCATTCCTAGCCCCTCCCCTGGGCTCTGGGCCCGCAGACACATCTACTTTTCCCCCTATGCCTCTCACAAATGCTGCCCACCACTCCTAACAAACTCCTACTCATCCTCAGATCCCGGCTCTAAGGGAAGAGCAAATCCCATGCTCTCTGTCTGCATGTAGCAATCTGAGCTCTGCTGCCAGTTTTAGAGCCATGCCTGACCCTCACTTGGAGAGGTGGTCCTGAGTAAGTCTTCTTAGCTATCTTGTATGCCCTGCATATTTCCTGAAATTGTCTCACTAGATAAGTTTTGAATCAATGATTAAAGGAACACAGCAATAGCACTTATTAATGTTGAATACCCACTATGCTCTAGAATTATAAAACCTATGGCAATTAAAAGTTATTTGCAATGTCTAGCCTTCATGGTGCTTATAGTGGTTCTATGAAGTATTAACAATTTTATACATTTTCAAATGTAAAAATAAAGGTATACATCAAAATAAATTTTAACTGAAAATATCTGTCTTAAGAGTAGCAAAATCAATCATCTATGTGTCATCAGATAAGTTACATCACATACTTATGAATGTGGAACTAGAAATATGTAAGCCAAAATAAAATTACAAAATAATAAAAGTGTTCTTTAGAGATTATTTCCTTTGAAATCCTTCATCATTCTCTTTGAAGAAAAATCCTACATGAATAGCGTAAAGGAATCTTTTTCTGTAAACATGTGACGTTGTGCCTGGACGGCAATTTCACAGGATACACGTTGGAGTGCATTAATAGCTATACATTGCAAAATGGAGTCATATACACCTTTTGCCTGTTAAGAATCTAAGCAAATGTATTAATATTCCACCCCACATATGAATTCATACAGATCTTTTGTTTTCATTAATAGATTCACTGAGATGTGCATGAGACCACAGACAAATAACAAGCACGTTTATCTCCCTCACTAACCACAGAACCCTTCACAACAGTAATAAAATACTTTACTGGATATAGTATTTTCACACAATTCCATATATGTCAGTTTTTATCTTTCAAACATTTAAAAATGAAAACACAAATAAAGGTTGCATCTCACACTAAATTGCATCTCACACTAAAATATGTTTTCAACCAACATATTTGCTTTTGGAATAGAAGTATCCCAAAAGATACTCAATTACCCCATCTTACATGACATGTGATTTAAAAGTGAAAAATGGGAATCCTTTCTATAGAACAATGCCATCTACTGCTTTTTATTAAGGACAACAAAATGAAAAGAAAAATTGTTTGGGGAAACCCCGCTGAGAAATCAAAATAAAACTTCTATTGTCTTTTTGTATAAAAAGTACCTTTTATATCATAAAAGGTATTTACAGAACTTAAGAACATGTAATGTGGATGAGAAATACTACATTCCCTTCTGCATGTTAGGTTCACTTTTGCCACTCTAGCATCAGTCCTCGCCAGCTCACACCTGTACTACTGGGTCTGCCTCCCAGGCAGTGTTCTCCCCGCTCCCGGTCACTGCCCACCCACTCCTAGACCAAGGCTCCGCAGTGATTTTCTCCTGCCTGTTTAAAATCTGAATTACTGTAAGTCAACTCTCTTACCTAGTATGTATGCTCTTAATTCTTATTCACTCCGTCTCTTTGTTTAATTTACATCATATTCTAACACATATTCTACTCAGTTGGACAGATTTCTTGGTCATCTCCCACCTCCCTGTGGTCCACATCCCACACGCATCACCCCTTCTGGATGCTCCCCACCCCGATTCTCCACGCCACAGCTCCAGAGCCAGGCCACTGCGCAGGGGAGAGTCAACTGGGATGTCCTGATTCAGAAGACAGAAGCCTATGCCTTCAACAGGAAAGGTTCTACATGTTTCATTTTAGTTTTTATTTGTTTTTACATTTCTTGTCCATGGAAACACATGTTCACACTTTATTTTTATTGTGACTGTAACAAACAATGTCTACCTATTAATGGCTTCACATGACTAGATCTCTCGTAAGCAGACTGTACACCCACGTTGGCTTCCTGATGGTGAGTCTTGTTTGGTTCTTTTGTTTCCTACGACACCCAGCAGTGACAGGTACAGTAAAAACATTCAGTAAACACCTAGGGGTCAACTGTATAGATTAATATCTTACATTTTTTCAAAAAACTGGAAAACAGATGGGAAACTTAGAAGTATGCCCAGCCTGCTATGGAAACACACAGCAACCAAAACAATGACAACATGCCAGGGACTTCACATAAGTTGGCTTTGTGTTGGGCTGCTGGTAGTGAAAGAAAATGAACTAGTATTTGTTGAATGCCAAGCACTGAACTAGATATTTAAGAGTAGGGTACCCACTTTAACCTCAATGATAATCTCCTGAATGGGGTATGGTTACTTCTATTCTACAGAACAGGAGAAAGATCAGAGAATATCTATGACCTGGCTGTCTGACTTCTGGTCTTATCTCCCCTACAAAATGTGAGGGAGTCTAAACTCATGACTCTTAAGTTAGTGACACCTAAACTGTTAAAAAGCAATAAAGATAAAGAAATGAAAAAGAGGCTTGATAAATGCTTGTGAAGAGAACAATGCCATGTTGGATCTTTGAAAGTACCCAAGTAAATAGCGTCTTCAAAAGGAATTCTTAAATTGGAGATACCTTAAATGTCCTACAGAGGCAAGCGGGTGGAGCCCCCTGGGTTAGCATGAACAGTCTGCCAGCAGAAGAGGAAAGTTTACTCTCGCTGTTACTGTGACTGACTATTCTATTAATTTGGTACTCAACTACTTACTTGGACTCAGGCGTCAGAATGAAGCTGGGAGAAAAAGGAGGAGGCCTTTGAAAAAATGCATTAGCAAAAAAGAAAAAAATAGGTGTCTTTTCCTACAAAGGGTCATTACAAATCCCAGGAATGAGAAGTGGTTGACCTCCAAGAGTCCAACACTGGAGAGAACAGGTTGGCAGAAACTGCATAAAGGTCAGTTACTTAAAGTCAATTAGTTTTTCTATTGCCCTTGTGCGACCTAACCTATAACCAGTATGAATTAGTTTAATACATATGCTGTTAAATTGCTGTGGGTTTTTAAAACAAATGCTAATTCTCATTTGCTCTAATGTGAAAATAAAATAGGCAACATTGTTGGCATTATTCAGGTTTGTTTTATATTATATAATTCCCTTTGTACACATAAGCAGTGGAAACAACACCATAAGTGAAAACAGTCCACTGCCAACTGACGAAGTCTTGCTCGGTGAAATACCAGTTCTAACTTCATCCTGTGATTGTGAACTACTGCATGTGCAGTGCTCCTGGCTCACAGGGACATGCTGAATCAATGATATCCACGTTTTATCGCTTTCAAGTCACACAAATTAAAATACTTGCTCATTTCAGTGTGTGTTGTGGACAGAATTGTATTTCCCAAAATTCGTATTTTGAAGTACTAACTCCCAGTACCTTAGAATATGACTGTAATTGAGATATATTCTTTAAAGTGATAATTAAGGTGAAATGAGTTCACATGGTGGGGCTTTATCTAAAATAGCTAGTGTCCTCATAAGAAGAGGAAATGTGGACACAGACATGCGTGTGCACAGAGGAAATACCACGTGCAGACAGAGCAGAAACATGGCCCTCTGGCCCTCTGCGAGCCAAGGGGAAAGCTCTTTAGAGAGAACAACCCTGTTGAACCTTCATGTTGGACTTCTACCCTTTAGAACCGTGAGAAAATGTTTCTGTTGTTTAAACCACCCTGTCTCCAGTATTTTGTTATGGCAAGCTTAGCAAACAATATAATGGTTAATACATGAATTCCATTTTGTAACTGTTGGTCAATGTTTATTGTCTGTTGTTTTGTTCATTATGACTGAGATACAGCTAGGAATCCTTTCTCCAATCTGTTAAGATTCACCTGCACCCTTGGAACAGGTGCTAGAATTTAATCAAGAAGAATTTTCTTTTTATGGAAACTTAGAAGTTCATGGAAAAATATAGATAACTGCTATGCTACAAAATCCTAGTTACAGAGCTAATATATATTCATGACTTATAAATTACATTTATTTATAATCAGTAAGCTTTCAAAAAGGGTTCCAGGGTGATAACAAAATATGTGTACAAAAATCTGGTTATAAACAAGAAAAGAGAAGGAGAAGCTCCTTGGAAGATAGAAAAAGATATTCAAGGGACCTATTTCAATTATTTAAATGACTAAAATTAGATTTAAAATTTAACTTTGAAGATGAAGGAGATAGTGCAAACATCATAGATATGTGACTCTTGTAAAAAGAAATATAATTGAGTAGAACTAAGCTGTTCTTGTTAGTGAAACATTTTCTTAATGGGTGTTAGGTAAATAACTCTGAATAACATAATGAAAAAAGACTTTCACTTTTTGTTCCAAAAATAAAGCAGTTGTATCATTTTAAATGTTTTCCACTCTTATTTATTCTAGTATATTTGGCCCAGTTTTTTCTCCCTTGCCCTCCTCCTCGCAGCCCAAACACCAATCCCATAGTCATTCCCCACACCCTGTCCATGTCCATGGGTTATTCATGCGTGTTCTTTTATTAATCCCCTCCCCTTCTTTCCACCACTTCCACTGCCCCCTCCCCTCTGGCAGCTATCAGTCTGTTCCTTGCTTCTATGTCTCCGGTTCCGTTTTGTTCATTAGTTTATTTTGTTCATTAGATTCCTCTTATAAGTGAGATCATATGGTATTTGTCTTTCATTGACTGGCTTATTTCACTTAGCATGATATTCTCTAGTTCAAACCATGCTGTCATCAAGGGTAGGAAGTCTTTCTTTTTGCTGCTGTTGTGTAAATGTACCAGTTTTTTAACCTATTCATCTGATGGGTACTTAGGTTGTTTCTAACACTTGAATATTGTGAACAGTGGTACACTATTTACATTGCTGCTATGAACATTGGAGTGCATAAGTTCTTTTGAATTGGTGTTTCAGGATTCTTAGAGTATATTCCCAGTAATGGGATCACTAGGTCAAAGGGCAGTTCCATTTTTAAATTTTTGATAAAATTCCATATTGTTTTCCACAGTAGCTGAACCAATCTTGCATTCCCACCAACAGTGCAGTAGGGTTCCCTTTTCTTCATGTCCTAGTGATAAGCATTTTTTCACATGTCTATGGCCATCTGTATATTCTTGGAGAAGTATCTATTCAGGTCCTTTGCCCATTTTTTAATTGGGTTATTTGTCTTCCTGGTGTTGAGTTGTATTAGTTCTTTATATATTTTGGAGACTAAACCCTTGTCAGATGTAGGACTGACAAATATGTTCTCCTATATGGTCCGTTCCCTTTCAATTTTGATGATGGTTTCTCTAGCCATGGAGAAGCCACTGGTGGCCTCCCAGCTGCTGGCCCTGTGCTGAAGCCCAGAGGGAGTGAGTCTGTGTAAGTCCTAAGTCTATTCTAGGCCCTGTAAGAGGAGACCCCTGAGAATCCTGCAGTTTCTTCCTCTACCCCAAGCCCCACTAGATTTTACAGCCATAAGTTATGGGGATATATCTTGGTGGCACTGGAATCCTGGGCTGGGTGGCCTGTTGTGGGGCTGGGATACCTCGTTCCCAAGGTATCCCTCCTGATTTTTATTTACCACATGTAGGTATAGGTGTGGTACTGCCCATTCTGTGTGTCTGGGTCTCTGCCCCTTCTACCCATCCGGATGAATGTGACTTAATTCCTTGGTTGTTGGACTTCCATAAAGCCTGATTTTCTGATGATTCTTGGTGATAGTTATTTTGTATTTTAGTTGTAATTTTTGTTATGGTTGTTCGAAGAGGTGAGCACTGTTTACCTATGCCTCCATCTTGACAAGAAGTCCCCCTTTGCCAAATATTAGTTGACCATGAGACATGAGCTTATTTCTGGGCTCTCTATTCAGTTCCACTGATCTATGTTTCTGTTCTTATGCTAGTTCTGGACTGTTTTGATTATAGTGGCCTTGTAGTATATTTTGATATCTTTAATATGTTTTTTAAGAAAAGGTGATCATACATTTAAAAACAAGGATGAAATAGATCCTTAGCAATATAGGTACTCTGTACTGTATTCAGTGGAAACATGACATTATACATTTGTCAAAACTCATGGAACTGCACAACACAAAGAGTGAAGCCCAGTGCAAACCATGGACTTCACTTAATAATGTATCAATATTGGATGTAACAAATGTGCCACACCAATGCAAGATGTTCTTTATGCAAGACCCACAGTAATACCTATTCTTGCTAACCAAAAGAAACCTGAAATGAATTTTCCCTTTATAAGGAAGGCAAAAAGTGAAAATAATGTTCAGTGTTTTTTAGGTTTTTTTGCAGTGATCAGTCATAGGGGCAGCGCACACTCTGAGCAGTGAGAGTGGACTTGCCAAGCTCCTTCCCCGGGAACCATACTCAGCATCTCAGCATCAAGCACCACAGCTTTCAATTGTTCTCTGTGAACAAATGTGCTTTGTGTGGATTTATTCTGTGCATCTGTTAGCAAGATGTGTCATCCTAGGGTTATCAGAAAAGCCTAAGAGAACTCGTAGCGGTGTTATGCTTAGCATAAAACTGGACATAATTGTTTCAATTGTGGTGAATAAAACAAAGACATCATGCCAGCAGCACTGAACTTGCCTGCATCCACCTGTGCACTATTTACACGCAGACAGAGTCTTGAAAGATGCCCAAAGACACTACTGGTTCTCCAAGTAGCAGAGCAGTCTCTCTTAGTTGGCACCCACTAATGGCTAAAATGGGAAGAATACATTGCTTGAGAGGATTAGTGGGTCTACAAAACTTTGGTACTATATCATTCCTGTTTTTACTATATGTTAGCATTATTTTAGATTTCATGTGTTACTTGGTATCATTTGGTACATTATTTTTGGGTCTGGGGACACTCAATTTTTTTCCATAGAAATTAAAGGTAACTGCTTTTTCATTTTATACCATTTTGGCCTAAGAAAGGTGTCATAGGGATGATCTTCTTTCAGCAAATGGGAGAAACCTGCAATAGAAAAAACTGTTGGGGGTCTGGGATATGCATCTCCCTGTGCTCTGTCCTAATTTTTCCAGTAAACCTAAAACTGGTATAAAAATACTTTCTTACAGTTGGTAGTCTTAGTTACCATATTTTTAAATATTTGAAAGGACTGGGTAGTTGTCAAGATCCTCAGTTTATTGCAAACAAGAGGTCCATTGTCTCAAGATGGTACTAGTTAGAGCTGGACAGTATAACTGAGTCAATAACTTTACATAAACCCCCTGGTTGTGGAGATATTGAGTTGGTGTTTCATGAAAGTCATAATATTTTATCACACCCATATAATAAAGTTGAAATTTTATCATTTAAAAAATAACCAAGAAACTTAATTTGAAATATTCTCCCGACAGAATAATTTTCCTTACGTTAACAATTTAATTTTGCCTAAGTGCTCAGGTAACTTGAAGTACAAGTTCTAGATTTCATAACATAAAAGAAAATAAACTTCCTTAGACAACTAATAAAACAGGCTTGATTCACTGGATAATTCAAATTGAAAACTACATTTGGTTAAATATTTTTGGCTAAAAACATTGTAATGTTAAACCAGAAATTTATTATTAGAGCCACTGCATACTTTACGTACTATGTTAACATAATTAATACAAATTAAACATCAGGAAAATAATTATTTTAAAGTACTTTTTACTGTTAAGCAATATATCAAATTGATGTTAACCATAAAACCATAATATCCTTATAAAATATTAACAGGAAACCACAGATCTTACATATTAAATGTATTAGCAGTTTATAGCACTACATAAACCATATGAATAAAAAGGTACAAATATTAACATATTTTTCTGCTCAAGTAAAATATCATATTTAGAAACAATTATAAAGAACACTGTAAAATATGTTTTGTGCCTAAACATGCCTTTGATTTTTTAAATTGTTTTCCCACATTAATTGATATTTACAGAGCATGTTGGAAAAACAAACCGTTTTACAGTACTAACAGAAGTTTTCTTAATTATTAATGAATGAGATATATGTTAATGAAGAAATGGGAGGGAGGAAAACAGGGAGGAGGTGTCTCAACAGGAGTAGTTCAAAGTGTTTTTACTTAGATTCCAAGGAAGAAGGGTCACTAACTGGCAAGTTTGCTCATAAATCTGAAAAATCTGCTTAGACATTCTTTTGTCACTCTAGGACCATTCTGAGTTTAAATTCAAGAAATAATTTGTCTTGGAAATCTTGGGCAGCCATTCCATGGTCTGTCAGTCCTTTTCACACATGCCCACTAGAGATAGAGGGGGCCTGTGTACATGGCACTGATGAAAAAAGTCACTGCATTTTCTTCATAGGACATGAGTATGATAAAAGATGAAATATGAAGTTTTAGGAAACATACTGACTATTAAATGTATACAAAAATTCTGTTCATTGCAGCATTATTTACAATAGCTGAAACATGGAAAGAGCCTAAGTCCTCACCCATGGATAAATGGATAAAGAAAGGGGAATATTACTCAGCCATCAAAGAGAATGGAATCTGGCCATCTATGACAGCATGGATGAACCTTGAGGGCATCATGCTAATGAATCAAGTCAGAGAAAGACTAATACCATAGGGTCTCACTTACATGTGGAATGAAAACAAACAAAATAAATAAACCCTGAGTTCAGACATAGAACAGCCCAGTTGCCAGACATGGGGGTGAGAAGTGGTAGACATGGATGAAGGGAGTCAAAAGGTACAAACTTCCAATTGCAAAACAATTAAGTCATGTGGATATAACGTGCAATGTGGTGACTACAGGTAATGAGACTGTATTGTACATTTGAAAGTTGGTAAGAGAATAGATCTTAAAAGTTCTCATCACAAGAAAAAAATTATAACTATGTGTGGTGAAGGATATTAGCTAGACTTACTTTGGTGATCATTTCACAGTAAAGCTGACCATTGAACAACATGGTTTTGCACTGTGCAGGTGCACTTATACGAGGAATTTTTCAGTAAATATGCAGTCATCCCTCCCTGTCCCCTGGTTTTACATCTGCAGATTTGATCACCTACAGATATGGAGGGCTGCCCATATGCACTGTTCTATGCTATTTCCTGTGAAGGACATGAGCACTGGGGGTTTGGGATCAATGAGAGGTCCTGGGACCCATCCCCCCCTAGATACAAGGGGTGAATAGTTAAGTTTTTGTGGAATCAAAAATTACACACTTATTTTCTACTGCATGGTTATGGGGGTGCCAGCACTTCTAACACCCACATTGTTCAAAGATCAGTTGCATATACAAATATTGAACCATTACATTGCACACCTGAAACTAATACAATGTTATAGATCAATTAAATGCCAGTTTAAAAAAATGAATATAAAGTTATAATGCTTGTTTTCATTAATTTTTTATAACAAGTTTATTAATTGAGATATCAAATTCTTGATAATTATCCTCGATGAAAACTTTAATTCACAGAAGTTGGTGGTTGAAATGGTAGCACATAATTCATGGTTTGTCCTCTGACAGAAAGTTCTTTCTTGTTGAGAACCACAAGGCAAACATTTATTAAATTTCATGATCCTTTTCTTACATTGGCAAATATTGTTAGAATTCCTACTAGAAATACAAATGCTTTAAGTTTTTTCAAATTAAATATTTTAAAATATTAAAACTTTACTTCAAGCATGCACAGGCATTCCTTTAATAGTCTTAATTTTCTGTAAGTTAAAAATATAACATCAACTAATTATCACAAGTGAATCATTTTTTCCTTCTTCCAAAGTTAAATTTTTGCCTTAAATCCATAAATTGTGTGAGTATGTATGGTATTTTTGACAGGGCCTTAGCAGTTTTAAATTAAGTTCATTCGGATGCTCCAAATTTTCAGTTACGTAAGCCAATTTTTTTCAAGCTAATAACTGTCCTTCAACAATTCTACAATGAGCAACATTAAAACACACAATGCACTTTGGTATATATCGGCAAATATGGTTGTCTAGTTCCTTATTGTAGCATAAAGCTGTAGCCATTTATTTTCATAGTATCAATTTAGGTGGAATTACATTTTATGATCACATTTGTATATACAAGAGCTTCCATTTGAATAAAATGCATAAACAATCTGGGCTTTCAGATTAATCTCTTGATGTTTTTATCTTCATAATATCTATAGCTTTTATACCTGCATGCCATTAGGGCCAGAGCAAACAGGTTCATGTAATGTTTGCCAACACTCTGTTTTAAAGTATTTAGTTTCTCTTTGTATACATAATTTAGAAAAGTTATTCATGTCGCTAGTTTTGCACAGCAAAAGAGAAGCTCTTCAAGGATTCTAACCACTGATATTAACTAACCCATTAATTCCTTAAAGTCATCAACATGTGATGCTAATTTTTTTGATTTAATACTCGTTCTGATTGGTGCTGTCACTACCATGGGTGATGTGCCACCACTCCCTCTCTTGAGCCCATTATTCCAAAGTGGCTCCTTTTCTATTTCTGCTCCTTCACTGGCTCCCTGTACGCTGTTAATGTGCTATATATAGGCTGGTGAAATAAGGAATTCTGCACTGACATGAGGCATTTTGGCTTAAAGCATTAAATGTGTAATCTTGTAAGTGGCTTTTAGAGCTTGATCATATAGTGCTCTACTGAACCTCATAAAGCAATTTTCTTACTTTCTGCTTAAGAGAGAGTCCAAAATTTCTCCTGCCTCAAATGGTCGTTTTGGGTATGGTGCCCACAAAACCTGTCCTGCATGTAGCTTCATTGGATCACATTTGAAATTAAATAAAACCTTTAAACCAAGTACAACAATAATTATAAGGACACAAATTCTAATTTGAGGGAGTCATTATTATGTTATTTAATTAGGATCTTAAACATTTAAGGAGGTTCCTGTAACTTCCAAGTCTTTCCAACTTTCATCCAAATTCTCCATTGTGTTAGGAAAGTAAAGAAAAGTAAAAATAAAATTAAAGGCAAAACAGACTGCAGGCACATAGTTTTTGATAACCTATTAGCAAATCACATATATGTAATATGTAAATAATAATATAATATGTATTTGTAATTATATAAGATATATAAATATATAAATATGTATATATAAACTATATTTAAAGTCATTTGCATTTAAAAATGCTTCAAAGCATATAAAATGCTTAAAGTTATTCACATAAGTACAAATTAGAATACTGAATATTCATGTTCATTTAATGTAATAATTAAATGTTTAAAATAGATATAAAATATAGTCACTTCTATAATCAAAAACCATTTTGAAAATAGTCAATATCTAGAACTTGAGTCTTCTTTAATAACTTAGTAAATTTTATATCTAGAAAACCAATTAATTTAATTTTAAGGAATTTGTTTTTAAAAACCTATATAAAATTTAATATAATATAGGCATCCTAATTCTAAAACACACAAAAGTTATTATTGACTTCCATAAATAAGACCAATTGTCAACATTGAAATCCAATAGGAAAGAAGGAAAAACAGCAAAAGAAGAGTGGAAGAAAAGGAAATGATGGAGGAAACAGGAAATAAACAATTGAGAAAATTTTAAAATTTAATGATTCTTTAATACCTGACAAAAACATAAAACAATTTATACATATCTTATATTTTAGAATTAAAAAATGAAAACTATGAGCAAAAAATATGAACTGATTAAATTAAAATAATAATAAAATGAATGTGACATAAAATGTTCACTTAGGATCATTGATACGAAAGCAATGGTCAGGTAACGGGCAGAATTCAGTAGGAAAAGGGACTTTTTGGTACTTGCTCTGAGGGTAAGTTCTTAGTCAAGGAGTTCTGGGGAGATGCTATATGGAGACTTGGGTCTGGAGAAGTTTTACTCGGCAAATTAGAAAATAATAAAGAGTTTCAGGAAGATTTTAAAGAAAGCCACAGAAAGCATGCAAATATAGTTTTAGGTGTCATGAGTTAATTCCTAAACTGCTTCATTATAAGGGCTTCAGCTTGTTGGCACTGTAAAAAAGACGAGCCATGCCTATCTGCAGCAGCACGCATGTGCTCCACGCTTGGAGTTCCGGGTGGGAAACACTGACCTGTTTGCCATGCTGCTGAACTATTAAGGTGCAGGAAGGCATTACTAATAGTCATCAATATTTGCAGTTTTCCTCGCTTTCCTAGACATTCAGAAAGACGATACTTCTCATCTCCCTAGATCTTGGGCATGATCATGTGGTTTGCTTTGTCCAATAAAATCTGAGGACTAAAATGACCCATAACACTTACTAGCAGAAGCATTTAAAAGCTGATATCCTCTTTCTCTGCAGTGGAGATTATGAAAGAACATGTTAAAGTGGATGAAACATAAGATGGAAAACCTGTGGGAGGAGTGAGCCACCCCACTGAGAGTTTCAACAGAGTCACCTGTTTCCACAATGGACTCTGCAGGAAGGAGAAACGGACGTTTCTGTGTTAGGCACAGAAGGAGGACGGTGGCTGTCAGTGCAGCACGTCCTAGCCTGTCACACCTGGAAGGCCTCAACCTGAGTGACCTAAAACCCTTCCAGTGCAGTAGAATTACAACAAAGTATCTATGAAATAAAATGAATCAGAATCAAACTTATTGTAGATTAAATTGGTAACACAAAAATGTTTCTTGTTCTTAAAAGTCTCGGTACTGCCACACCAAAATAAAAAGTTTTATTATAATGTTCTCTGAAATGTTATGAAATCTATTATAGAACCTGTTATTTCATTTCCTTTCCAGGGAAAGTCACATAGTATTTAACTAACATCTGTATACAAGTTGCCGCAAAGAAAAGAAAGGAATAAGGATCTACGATATTTGTCTTTGACATGAAATTAAAAAAAACAAGAAGAGATAACATAAAAGATGACTATGACATCAGAAATATGAAATTCAGATTTTTAATAGTCCGATAATGTTATACATACAATTTTATATACTATTGAAAAAGCAGTAAGATTATTGCATTCTCTGTTGTATGCATTTTAATAACTCAAAAAATTTTAAGTTGTTCTTCACTTCATTGATATTCTTCCTCCAGGCATCTCTATGCCATAAAACTCAATGAAAACTCGTTCTTTTCAGAGAATCCAGCTAATAATACACAAAGTTATCAGTGCTCAGTAAGAATTCTTCTTCTCTCTCTTTGCAGAATGTGCTCATTAACAAATTACACTGAAATATCACTACCTCTAATTGAATTACTCTGACAGAGCACAGGTTGTACAAAAACACCTTTTCCCAACAGTACGGTTATTACTCTCTGAAAGTTGAGGCGGTGTTTACTTAGCCTGACAGTTCAGGCTACTTATCTCAATAAAGAAATAATCCTAATTCACAATTTTTGTCATCTGTTAATTTTTAGAGTTTTTATTATAAACTATTGAAAACAGAAATTCTTGCTAATTGTTTTCAAAAACAACAGTGGAAAAGATATCTAATCTCTATCTAAATCCATTTAACACTAGCCTAAAAATGTGCCACAGAGACCAGAAAATTAAATGTTTCACCAGGATTCTCAGTTTACTAAGACACTGGCACACCAGGGTTGAAAGGAATGTCCTGTTTTATAAAACCTGAATACGAGAGGTACATAGAATATAATGCTCATTAAGCATATTCGCTCTACTGGTATGGCATGTGATCACATTAACTAAAATTAAAGTCCATGAAACTATTAAAGTATTGCACCCAAAACCATTTGCTGATAATAAAGCTACAAAACAAATAGCATAAGATTTTATCCTAAACACTTAAAACAACTTAAGAAGTATTTATTCCTTTGTGCACTATTAGGAGAAAAAAATCATAGTCATATACAAAGAAATAATGTATATAAAACAGCTCTTGAAAATTTTCCATAATAATATATAATTCATAGTTTAAAAAGCTGAATTTCCAATTATTACTTCTTGTTCCCTCAAAAGATATAACGGCTCACTAGCCACTGGAAAGTGCTTCATAAGTAGCAAAGCTGGACTTTTTACAGAAAGCAAATTATAAGAATTTAGCAAAAGCAATACCAAACCCCACAATATTACACGCATTATTTCTAAAGGCTGTCTATGTTTTCTGAACATAGCAATATGATGTGTATTAAGCATTTAATATATGCAGAATTCCATAAAAATTTCATCAGTTATTATTTATTTCAAAAAGCCAATGAAGTTATTCAAAGCAATTACATAAATCCCCTAAGTTACCAATGAAATTTAAGTAGTAAAAGCAATTAACAAATTCTAATATAAGTTCAATTTTAATGCATTATTACTTGGGAAATATCACTGTGCAACCTGGAAAAAAACATGGTCTCCCAGTCCATCTTTTTATTATTGCCTCAGTACACCACTTTCCAACTTTTTAAAGAATTATTGTATAAACCCTACAAGACTGTTCAAGTGGCATGAGCGTGTTCTCTGAACAACCCATGCAGAGAGTGTGTCTTAGATCCAGCTCAGCTCACTCTTGCTTACCACACGTAGTCACAAGCAAAACAGGGCAATTAACCTCTGCCATCTAATTTAAAAGTGGGCTATGATTTTTAGTGCATCAGCCTAATAGTAATAAAGAGCTATTTAAAGATGATAGGATTTGATTTTATATAAATATATAAATACTTAAGTTGAATAATACTCTTTCTAGGTTCTACTTATATTTAGAAATATATTATGCTTACTAAATTATTGCAGTGTCCAAAACTGCAGTCATTTCAAAATGTTGTCATTGGTGTAAAACGAATAAAAAATAAAACAAAACTCCTCTCCCCAGACATTCCCTCCTTCTATGACAGCCCGAAAAGAAGGTCCACCTCTGTGAACTCACCACTTCAGCAATTTGAACAGCTGGGAAGAAGCCTGCTGCTTCAATGGACAATAATAAGCTTTATGTTCATTAATGGGTTGACATTTCCTCTTGGAGAAATGATTACACTTCTATTTCACCATTCTCATTAATTATATCAAAGTGAGTGGGATTAATTGTAACATTTGGCCATCTCATGTACGCTGCTCGCCATGTGATTTAGCTGAAAATACCTCAGGTACAGGAGCGCTCTGCCTGGGAGGGAGGAGAGCAGTGCTCCCTGCCCTGACGGCCATTAAGCACTCACTGTCCAGCTCTTTAGGTACACTTGGGAATGGTCAAGGTGTCTTTAAATTTTACAGAGATAAAGATTCTGCACTTAATTTACCCAAAGTAAATACATGAGCCTGCATTGAAGGATTTTTATTATGCTAACGAACATGATGTCAAGGCAAATACCCTGTGCACATATGATTTGCTTCCAACTTAGCTCTTATTTATTAGCTTCAATAAACTGACCTGGATAAGTAGTATATCCTTTGTCTAAAGGCCCCCACAAATATTACTGTCTTAGAATAATATATTAAAAACCCTATTTAAAAAAAAATAACTTAGTGTGGACATTTGACTTCCAGAGGCATAAAAATAAAATAAAACAACAGACGCACATAACTGGAACAATGATAGAAAGACAAACACCTAAATGGGAATGATAGAAGACCTAGCAAATGTGAATTTTTCACCTAAAAACATTTTTTTTGAAACAAGAGGGATATAAAAACCAAAAACAGGCAGAAATGGCAGGTATGAAGGAACTCCCAGACAGCAGGGCATGGCGCACGGGTCCACGTCTCTATGTTTCACCTTGCTCCAAACACACAGCAATAGTAATCAAGTAGTTCGAGTTACAACAAAACAAGACAAAATCTAGGCAGGCTCAGAAACAGGATGAATATCCAGAAATGGGCTTAATGTAAGTTGCCCCCTGGATAGGAAGCAAGCAGGGGCGACTGGAAGTTCAGTTTGCAAAGAAAAGGGGCTTGAAGGTGTGAGGAGGTAGGGCACAGCATCCAGGATGCCACCTGATACCAGGGCTGGGGGTGGGGCTGGAGGAGTTTGTACAAGGGCAGGATGAGAGATGAAAACCAAAATCCCACTCACAAGGAGTCTGACATCCCCAAATCATTACACATCAAAAAGCCAAATGCTAAGGAAGCGGACAAAACCAACACTTGGAACCTAACAGACTACAAACGAGATTAATTTCATGGAACATTCTTCTGGGACTCCTGATCCCACTGGCCATCCTTTTTCATCTCTGTAAGATGCTTCGAGGTTCAGTCCGGGAACTTCCCAACATTCTCACCTGAGGTGATTTCAGGCAGACCAAAGGTTTTTAAAACTACAGGTAGAAAGATGAATGTTGTATACATATGGACTAATCCTGACCGTCCCCCTGAGATGTAGATTTCTACATCCAACTGCCTAGTTGCTACCTCCACTTGGATATCTAGCAGGCAACTCGCACGGAACAGGCACCAAAGCCAATGCTTGATTCACTCCTGCCTCCAGGCAACAAACTCCAGGGCAAACAGTTTCAGCCCAAACGCTCAGACTACAAGTCTACGAGTTGATCTTGACTCCTGTCTTACTCCAAATGTAATCAATTTGAAAGTGTTGTCAGCTCTACTTACAAAATATGGCCATTTCTCATCACCTCTACCGCTGCCATCTAATCACCAGCCATTATCTGTACTAAATCACGTCTAGAGCTTCTAAGTGGCCTATCATTTCCACTCTTCATGACACCTATAGTGGCCTTTTAAAAACATAAATTAGATCCTGCTAAACAAAATCCTCAACAGAGAACCAAATCCTGAACAAAAGCCTCTGGCCCTGCAACCTCCTGTCCTTGCTTTCTCCCCTAGCCCACTGGGCTGCTGCAGTCACATAGGCTGGCTCTCTTGTGACTTCTCCAGCAAGCCAAAGTCATTCCTGCCACAGGTCCTTTTCTGAATATTTAAAATATCACACAATTCAGGATGGTGGAGAAGAAAGAATAAAAGAGGAGAGGAGGCAAAGAGAGAGAGAGAGAGAGAGAGCGAGAGAGAGAGAGAGAGAGAGAGAACTTGGAAAACCAACAAGAGATTCAATTCACTGCCCAGATAAAAGATTAATAGGGTCATTTTGGTCTTTTATGGGCTTTATCACTAGTTAAGGTTACCTTTCTTTGATTTACTGGTCACTGGTATTCAATGGGTGATTGGAGTTCACTTTTTTCAGCCAAGTCAAATAATGAATAAAATGAACATGAGAGCCTCTTTTTACTTATTAGCTAGTTTGACTAGAGATGAATGATATAAATCATAAAATGCATGGGGGAGGGGTATAGCATGCTGTGCTTCTTAATAAGAGCTAAGCAAATAGAGAGGCAGCAAACAAAAGTGTTTTGATGTTTGCAATATAATTGGTGCAATGACCATAATGTGTAGCCCTGGCTGGGATACTGCTGAATAACCATAGTCTGTACCCTACTGCACCACAAAGCCTCCCAAACATCACTGGAACTTAGAAACCTGCAGGAGGAATGAACAAATTCCGAGCAGACCCTCAGTTGTAATGGGCAAGGCCAACGACAGTACAGTGTTGAGGCTGTGTTCATTCATGTACACAACCTGGGGACTAGTAAGAATTAAACGGACTTGTGAGGTCAGTATCTCAATCACCAGTTATAACCTGGCTTCCATGAGAACGTGTATAGGACGACTCTTAATATAAGGAAACAAAGGACAAAGGTGGACATTGAACCCCCTTTCTCAGATCCGACAGCACAAGTATCACTAACTTGTTTTCTATGTATTGTGTGTATCTATCTATCTATCTATCTATCTATCATCTATCTATCAAAGTATAGAGCTTAGTACTATGCTCTGAACAGAGTAAAATTAAATATTTCTCTTATTACTGTCATTTTCAAGTCAAGAGTTCAGAGTTCAAAGTGTCTGTGATATAACACCTCATTTGGATATTACCCACAATGACCCAAATACTTTCATGTACTTTTATGTTGTTCAAACATTAGTTGCTCCTCTTTACACATAGAAAAACTAAAGACAACATAATACAAATCACCTTGTCACATTGACAGTGGTGGCATTGATGACGGAAGTTCTTGGAGTTATCTCCAGGAAGACCCAGCTACATTTTAGGACCAAGGGAAATCGCCATTTCTGGCCAAAATGAAAACTAACCACATGATTCCTAGTCTACCATTAAGGTGCACACAGAGATGGAGATGGCAAGGCCCCTGGTCTCTAGGAGTTTATATCTGGGAGGGAAGGCCTTTAATAATTAAAAGTAAAACAAAACAACATGTAACAATATGGGCAAAACCAAAGCTCTCTACATATATTTTTGAAGGGTGGAAAGGAATCACTGAAAATGCAATGGAGATGGCAGCTGGCTTCTGACCCGGGCACAGAAGGACAAGCAGGACTCCGACAGGCTGAATGAGGAGGGGTGAAAGCCAAGGGCTTCAGCAGGGACAGCATGGAAGGCTGCCTGCCACAGCGCCTGCGCAGAAGCCATGGCGTGCAGTGTGTGGTTCCTGGGTCGGCACAACCGTCCCCACTCAACGCCTGTGTTAAGGATGAGTATCTGGGAAGGATTTTATTCCTAGGGCAAATTTGTTTGACTAGGTGTTTTTTAGGACATTTTATCTTTGTGAGGAAGGAATTTTTATGGACTAAAGTATCTTATTGAGAAGAGCAGTTTTCAATTAGGCTGGAATCCACCAGGCTGAAAGTGGAAATGTCAACATCGGCACAAACTAAAGATCTAATTACTGATGCCCAGGAATCGGCTCACAGAACTCAGGGGCAGTGTGTGTGTGACATGCATGTCTGACAGTAGGATTAAGTGCTAAAATGTAAATGTCATTGCAGTTTTTAGAAAAAGGCTTAGCATTTCCCCCTTTCCTGAGCCCATGGGTTATACCTGTTAATGTGAGAAAGACCATTAGTGGCACTTTTTAAACAGGGATTATTCAGAAATACACAATCTAATATGCAAGATGTGATTATAAAGAAATGGGATTGATTTCACAAATTACATAGAAAAATCAGATTCATTATATAACAAGCACACCTTGTATAAATTACAGTCCATCCAACAGGGGCCCTAAATATGCACTTTAATTTGGAGTACGGTACAGGAGTAACTTCACCATCTAATGAGATGAATTATTAATAAAGCTAAAGGATACTAAATAAAAACCCTGCTTTGTACAAAGGTCAACTCTAATCTCATGTATTTTATAAGTAACCTTCCATAAAACACTATAATTTTATATGCAATTGAACAGTACTCTCAACTAGTCTGACACAGCGTTCTTTTCTTTAAACAGGAAGAAATGGCATTAATAATGAGATTTTTATCATTTTTTCTTGTTTGGTAAAAACTTAAAATAAAATTTAAAAATCAGTGGGCTATAGCCCGTAAGGTCAGTTTTGCTTGTGGGCCTGCTGTATGGGGTCCTTCTCTCCACAGGTCTGAATCTTCACTCCTTCAGCGGGAGTGGGAGGGGCCCTCCCTGGATGACCATTACCTCTGAAAGCACTAACCATTCGCACAGGTCGTCTAAAATTCAACATCAAAACAGGCCCCTGAGTGAGTATCACTACTGTCACTTGTACTCAAGTAATTTTGCTTTGTTTTTGTTTTTCTTGTTGTTGAGTAGGTTGTAAGTAAAAATACAATGGATTCTTTGAGCCATAAAGCAAAGGAGAACTCCTACAGGAATAAAACTGTTTGCAATGGATCTTTTGTAGTTTTTAAAAAGCAATAAATCCCTGGCCAAGTTAAAACCCAAACATCACATTCTATGTATAATATATAAAAGGACAGCAATAGCTACAGGGAGAAAAATCACTGCAATTATTCAACGGTCACTCTTCTCTTCAACAGATTAACAGATCTCATTGGCAGTAATAAATTGTAATGTATAACCTGGATGCTTCTCTTTGTCATCACAAAAAGCGAAAGCAGCTCAAGTTATTCTGTTTGAAAATAACTTTTCCTAGAGTAGACCAGTCACCATCTTCCCAAAACCAGATTTCAGCCAGTCATTTCATCATTCAGTGTCACAATGAGTGTACATCCTTGGAGATCAAACGACACTATCAATATTTTAAGTTTCAAGTTCTGTGTGTTGTCCCCTTTGAAAATAGTGAATGTTAATGAGAAAAGGTAAACTCAAAATTCTTTAGAACAGTTCTTTAGAACTACTTAGTAAGGAATACAAAACAGGTATAACTTTGGAAAATAAAAATATGCATTCAAGACAACTAAGGATACAATCCATGATTTCTAATTTACAATTTCAATGGGATAAATGCTCTTCAGCAAAGATAAACTGAAGACCTACAAAATCGCTTGGAAGATATATGACAAGAAAACCAATATGACTTTACTTTGGGCTTAAGTTATGACAGTTGTTAAGTTAATGTTTACATGACATATGTTATTTTTAAAGTTTCTAATAAAATAAACTCAGCATCTGGTATAAAACAGAAATTCTCTACTCAATTCTTATTCTAGTAGCCATACATAAGCATTCAACTGCAAGTTTTGGTTTTTAATACATAGTATTCTTTTTTGCAGGTTCAAAGTCACTTTTCTAAACAGTCTGTTTTATATGTACTGTTTTATACACTACCTTTGGATAATTAATTATTTCATGGATTACAGTTCAGACTTTAAAATAAGCAACTTTGTTGACCATCTTATTGTTTTCCTAGGCGGTTTTAATCTCCTGAAGTTTGGCAAATGTTTACAATACAAATGATGTTAACCTTCATTCTTCAGACTTGCAGTGTTATTTTACGTTAATAACATAGACCCCTTAATTAAAGAGGACTCATAGTCAAGGACTTTTACATTTGATTTCACTTTGGGGGGTCTATTAAGTTCAAGGTAGAACCCTCCACTACCCCCCGAAGAGCAGAAGTATGTTTGTGATACTTTCTTAACCTTAAACACGTTAGGACAACTAAAGACACACTGTGTTTACAGTAAATTAGATTTATAAAAATAGAGACATCTGAGCTAAAATTTAAAGCCATTTTAATAATGTTTTTCATTTGAATATCTGCCTTGTCCTTTTCCCCATGCCTGAACATATGTGACTTAGTACAAGATAGGAACCTTGAGAGGAACTGAAAATATAAAAGGGAATTGGGCAAGTATTCCACCACCAAGGAAGTCACAGTCTCATCTAAATTTCTCCAGCAAATAATGTGAAATGAGGTAAAGATCTACACAGTGGGAATTAGGGAAATTAGGCCAAGAAATTTAAAAAGTGCAGTTGACATTTAAAAACATGATTAAGTATAGTATTACAAAAAGTATAAAGTGGGCTACAAAACACATTTCTTTACAAAATTTTACTTTACCTGTAGTTTGTAGGGGAAAAGTTTACCATGTAGAGAAAGGGCCAAGCACAACTTGTTGCAAACTGTCCACAGCTGGATTTGAAAATGTGTACCTGGTTTTGAAGTACAAATGTTCAATTCTGCAAACCTGCACCTCTAATGAAGGCAAAGCAGGAGTACAGCTTTAAAACATTACTTCCGTAAACCACCACCCCTGCCCCTACAGAATAGTTTTGCAGTTTTGTGATTGTTTTAGCTTGATTTTAGAATAACAGAAGTTCAGAGAATCACTGAATTCTTTGGTTAAAGTATAAAAATATGCTTTGTACATAAGCCTTCTCATTTTATGCTACTTTGTTTTCCAACTCAACTAAATCACTGTCGGAGGGAATGAGAAGGCAGTTTCTGTTACCTGAAAGGAAAACATGTGATTCTGTTTGGTTCTTCGACTTCTCAGTAAAGATACACACATTGCTCTTTAAAAAAAAAAACACACCATCAAGATTCCATTTCCCAAAATTCCTTCTGCTTAGTGAACAAAGTCATAATAGGTATGTCAGAATAAAAACAAGGATAAAGTTCTTACAGGCTGACAGAAATGCCTATGTAGCTTTTTATAAATGGAATGCTGACCGTCAGCAAAACAGAGATTGGGTGACTCAAACAGAACCCATATTACATCTGATTCACTGATCCCTTTCAAATCCTTGCCCCCAACCTCCGAGCCACACAAAACCTCCCTGAGCTCTGCTGGTCCCTTTGTCTGTTAGAAAAACAAAATACAATGTGAGAATAAACTTCTGGGGGATGAAACAGCATTTCTTTCTGAACAAGTATCTCTCTTTTGGTTATTTTAAGATGCATGGCCTATCTTGCTTTCTCAGATAATAACTATCCATCACCTGTTACTGAGCAATCTCTTAAGGTAAAACACCTGTAGCTCTCCTAGCTTTCTCTAAAGAACTTGGATGAAAAGTCAATAATACATTTGCTTTGTGCACTCAAAGTCCTTGTAAGATAATTAAGGTTGGTAAGGAGTCATTGGTTTTATATCCTAAATTGGGTATGAATCTGAGATTAAATCTCAAAAGGAATGTGTCTGAGAATACTTGTCAAAAGACAAAATTTCATAATTAAAGGAATGCACTCTTGTGAAAGGAGAGATGCTAAGTACAAAACATGCCTGAAAATAATTTTGCTAATGGGTAGATACAAGATCCTTGAAGAGTGCTTTTTCTCTCAGTTGTTTATAGATGTTGAACACACCAAGAGACTTCATAAGGTTTCAGATAGGTTTTCTATACAACGTTAGAACTAAGTACTCTTGACGATGGCTTCTCAGATATGTCGTCTTGTTCTTGAACATCCTCCTTTCAACAATTAACTTTCCAGTTTATACCACATGCTAAAAAGTGAAGTACCACCTAAGGACATCGAGGGAATCAGTGAGAAAGGCATAGAAATACTCTAGGGCAATCCTGAAACTTGTAAGATTTTGAGGTGAAAACAGAAATGAAGCAAACATTCCAGAAGCAGCAGAAATAACAGATCAGAAGAAGTCTGGCAGATGAAATGACAATAAAAGAAGAAGAAAAAAAGCTAAAGCCAGCCATTGCTTAAAATACAGTTTATATGGGATATAGTGGAAAATACATCCATAAACTTAGTATGGACACATTGCAGAGGATTTGCAAAATCCCAGGAGACAGATGCTGAAGCTTTAGGGGCAAGGGATGTGAAGGTAGTGTTTTGGGACAAGTGACCTAACAAATGTACAAGCTGAATTATAAATGAAAACCCAAAGACTGGCCAAGTACTGAAGACATTAGTGTGTGAGCCTAAACTAAACGAAGAATCTGAGCAGAGTAATGGCAACAGGGATCCGAACAGAAGAAATTCATATCCGATGAAGTGGCGAAGAAGGAATGCAGAGGAACTGATAACTCATCAGATGTGAGGACAAGGAAGGGCTACTAAAGGAAAGGAAGGAGTCAGAAGGAATTCCAATGTTCTGAGTCTAACTGACTGGTAGAAAGATGAATGGAAATGGGTTAAATTTGAAGGAGGAAATAGTTTTATGGCAGACCGCTTTTTGAGAGCTGCGGATTTAATTGATCATTACAAAGATACGTGAATTGCACACGTTCTGACTGCCTGACATTGGGCTAGGTGTGGAAGATTCATAAATTACCAAACAGACCTCACCTGGAAGAGTTCCTAGTCTGATTATAGAGATAGACACACAAATCATTTGCCTAACTGAAGTCATAGGAATGAGGTGAAATCTGTCAGGGAGAAAGTCATGTCTAATCTAAAATGTTCCTGCTGAGATTATCTTGTTTAGTTGACTTATTGACAAAAAAACATCTGATAGCCATCTTGTACAGACATCTTTTCCCAAAGATCTGGAAGATGCACTGATGCCAGCCCTCATCTTACTTTCTTTCCTGCATTTTAATGTATTAGCCTCTTTACTCATGGATCTTTGGTAATTTTTTTTCTTTTGCACTATGTTCTAACTCGCACCTTTTTCAAATGTAAAACTTACAAAACAAAAATCCTTCAGCTCAAATGCTGGTGCAGATTAGTGCCGAGAAAACATTTGGGTAGTTACTGAATGCAAAATACTTTTCAGTTTTTGTAACTCCTAAGCAGGCTGGGCAATTTCTTGTGAGCTTAGAAATCTTTGGAAGTATCAATAATCATTGAACAAAGAACATCCCATCTCTGGCATTATACACAGGGCAGTGGCCTCTGTGAGTCATCTTCCAGGCTTTGGTGCCCTGCTTAATGCTCTATCAAATTTAGGCATTGGGTGTAATGCCACTATGGATCCCTTTATTTCGCACCTTACCATAACCACTTAGAATTGTCTCTGGCAAGCACATACCCTGTACCACTTGGCATCCGCATAAATCCACACTTCTGACACATGACGCATGGGATGTCAGGTGTTTGAGGCCAGGGCACACTGGCACACTGGCACTCTCTGCTTGGCTGCGCTCTTCCAGTGCTCCTTCCAATCTGCCCCTGGATTTAGGAAACTGGCATTGATATATCAGCGATTTCACAGCCATGATCATATTTGATCCTCACAACTCATTCTAGTCTGAGTAGGCAGCAACTCATATTTCCTTTTCATAAATGAATTAATTATGGCTCAGGGAGATTAAGCAACCTGCCCGAGAGGTCCCACAATTGTCAAAGAGAACAAACTGCCATTATTAGGGACCAAATGAACTACAAATAATGATAAGTCTCTAGCTCACATTTAGTTTATGACTTGTTATAATTACCTATTTTCTGCTCTACCAGTCCTAAGTCAGGATTTCAATCTATATCATGGGGTTGGTTTTTTTTTTTTGGTTAAGTTCTACTCATTACTAATTTGTAAGGATAATTCTTCTCCAATTCTACTGGTTATGGGGATAAGCAATTTCACAAAATTTAGTCTTATGTGACTATGAAACATATTACAGTGAAAACTATAAACACAAGGAAAGCAAAGTTAAGGTCAGTTGACATTTACGGTACAAAAGCAGGCAAGTATCATGCAACCAACAATGAACCAATGTCTTCTAAGCTATACCTGGTGATCATGCGTGCTTTAGTATTGGCAACAGCTGATGGACAATGCAAACAACAGAAGGGAATTTCTTTTTGACTAACTGAACCCAAGAAAAAGTTGAAAATAGTTTTTATTATGCTAACATCTTAAAATGTCGCCACTGAGGAATAAATAACTGTTTTCTCAGTTGGAGCCAATGAGGCTTACTGAAGGTCGACTGAGCATTTGCGCACAGGGCCTTGGAGTTAAGTATCCAGCAAGAGTGCAGCATGCTGTGGTCCTTTCCAGTTGCTTAGTTTTATAGCTAAGCTACTGCTCTGTAGCAAAGGAATGATCCCAGCTTTATTGCCTGATCAAAATAACAATAGGACCACCATATCTTATTGCTCTATAGGACTTCCCCAGTTATAAAACTGCCTTCACATAAGCAGAGGGCAAATTATGATTTCTGATATGGCAGTACTCCAAAGACCCTATGCAGTGGGGCACAGTCCACCACATCAGCAAAAGAATTAACTCACATTCAAGTAGCTAAAATGCTATGATGAACAGATCATGTTAATTTTCTTAGCTCTGCATGCTACTGTAAACAGTGTTCCTACAATCTACATTCAACACAAATGCCCTTGGTTTTACCACCTGTTAACAAGTGCCATGAACAAAACTATTCATGAATAGAAAAACTGGCAACTACTTGAAAAACAGCAGATGCAAAAAGCAAAGAAAAACAGTAAAAAGTGGAAGTTGAACCAACAAGAGTCCAGCTGAGCTTTGATGCAGAATTCTGCAAACCCTCACTATGGTAAATACTGCCCTACTCAGTGTAGCCATGATAAATACAGAAAACCAAGATGGATAACTCCAGTCCTGACCCTGCAGAGACTCACAGTATAGTGAAAGAGCAGCAAATGCCAAGGATTCCAAGTTCATTGTTCTCATATCAAAAGATCTTTGGCCCATTGATTCAGCGATTATACCAGACACATAACATACACCATGGCATTTAATCCTAAGAGCAACTCTACAAGGTAGATGTTATTTCTGAGATGGGAAAAAAGAGTCATGGAGAGATAAAGTACCAGGTCCAAGGTCACACAGTGGTGGAACTAGTATTTGAACACGGCTGTGTGATTCCCGAACCTTTCAGTTACTGGCGAGAGGTCCATAGAGAGAAGTCGGGAGTAAATACATGAGCTGCCAATTAATATATTCATGAATGAAAGTATTTTTCTTTTAGGAACTGCACTAGATTATACATATATAAAATAATAAAAATCTTATTTTTTATATTCTTGAAGCGATCTCTTTTAGTTGACATGTTTATAAAATGGTTTTTTGAAGTGAAAAAAATCTGTCCATTCTACTTAAAATAAGGTATCCGAAAGCACTGGGGAGTCATAAGTGTTTTTCAATTTTCTGAAAAACAAATCAGAATTCATTTAATTTCTCACTGGAATTGTATATCACGTTTCTCATGAAATAAGGAAAATGGATTTCTAATGAATACTTTCTACTTTAATCAAAGCCTAAATCAGACCCCAGACTCACCAGGCAATGTGAAAAAATGGACAGTCAGCAGGAGTCTGTGTTTTCAGTGGATAAGTGTCCATGACAACAGGAAAAAATGCCATAGCCCAAGCAACACTGTCAGCAGGCTCAAAGGAATTAAGAAGAGAATTAGCCTGGAGTTCAATCTACCTCCTTCCTTTCCTTCTTACAGATGCACATTCTGAACAGAATTAAGAAGCATTACAAAAGCATGGGCCCGCCTCCACGTCACTTTTCTACCTGTTCCGGAATTGACAGAGCGCTTGTGGGCTGAGTGCTTCCTGACTGGGGCTTTACTACAATCCTACACGCATTTCCTTGTAATTCATAATCAACTTCCTAACTCTCCAACAACAGTACAAATGAATACAAGAAAAATATAAATTTATTTTCTGAAATAAACATGGAAGTATATCGTTCCATAAAAATGTTTCTAATGACCTTAATAATTTTACCTTGATTTCATTTAAATATAATTTTCAGCTTCATTGAGGTCCACTGTGATGATTTGGTATATGTATACATTGTGAAAAGATTTCCTCATTTGTTAATTAACACATCTACCACTTCACATATAAATGTAGTTTTTGTAAGAACATTTAAGTTCTACTGTCTTTGTAAATTTCAATTATATAATACAAAGTTACCAACTGTAGTCACCATGTTACACATAAAACTCTCAGACCTCATTCATCTTACAGCTGAAAGTGTTTTTAAATATAATTTATTGATGAAAGAAATTAATTAACACCATGAAATGATTTTTCTTTTTAGTAGTTTTCCTTAATTTGTATTATGCCCTTTGCAGTTAAGAGATGAGGAACAACTGTGTACTAGAAGGACAATTGCCACCATAAAAAGAAAAAAATATGAAAGTATGTAGCTGTTATATTTCAAATATTAAACTGCTAGTAAGCAGTTTTATTAACAATATATGTGCTTTCACATTTTATTAACTAGATTTTAAGTTTGTTTCATGGTATGTATGAAGGGAACTTAAAGTTTTGGACATTAGAACAACTGATTTCTCTTTATTAATAGGTGAGCTTTTCTGCTATTACAATACCCAATAAGACAGCACTAGAATTACTGACATAATGCTTTATTATTTTAACTTAAAAGTATGCTGAGTTAGAGGTTCTTTGGTGGTCATTCCATCATTAACCTGCCTCAGATGATACCTAAGGTAATCTGATACTTAAACCTGCTCTTGACAGAATGGTGAGGTAGCTGGGGTATATACATTGATGGCCTGACATTCCACTCCTGAAGCACTTAAAATTGTTATGTTTATCAAACTCTATTGTTTTTCATGTTGAAAACCAGGAGGCAGCCACCTCACTCTAACATGTCTAATAAAACCATTCACTCACTCAACAATTATCTACTGAGCACCTACCTTGCGTCAGGCACTGTGATGAGCCCTGGGGACACACAGTAAACGAACACACACGCACCCACACAATGTTAAGAACAATTAAGGAAACATTTGCATTGATTAACCAAATTATGACAGAAAATTAAGGTTTTAAAAGTACAGTTTCTCCTTTTTTATGAAGTCTATGAAATGAAGGGGTTTTTATTATTTTCCAACAAAAATTAATAACACGCAGAACAACTAGAACTAGTAATTTCTGGCAGGAACCCAGGCCTGACACGGAATGGAAGGATGGACAGAGCTCCTCCCTATCGAAGAGGTGAATGTGGAGGGGTCGAGCAAAGAGCAAAAAGGACTCATGGACATAGACAACAGGGTGATAATTGCAGAGGTGGGAGGAGAGGTATAAGGGGACTAAATGGTAATGGAAAAAAATCAATAAAGTTAAAATAAAATACAATGTGGATGTATATTTGAAAAACAGGTTTGATTTGGAGAAAATGATGGAGACTTGTGATTTTGAAGGGCATTTAAACAAGTGGTTGACAGCATTGAGTTTTCATTACATTTCACTTTACTTCAAACTTTATGGCTAATCTTCCTGAAATACATATCCCACCAATACTATTCTTATAATTATCTTTTTTTAAAAAAGGTTTTATTTATTTAGGTTTAGAAAGGAGAAGGGAGGGAGAGAAGAGAGGGAGAGAAACATCAATGGGTGGTTGCCTCTCATGCACCCCCTACTGGGGACCTGACCTGCAACCCAGGCATGTGCCCCAGACTGGGAATTGAACCTGCGACCCTTTGGTTCAAAGGCTGGCACTCAATCCACTGAGCCACACCAGCCAGGGCTCTTATAATTATCCTTAAAAATATCATTTTCATATCAAGTTGACATATGAAGATGAAAGAAATGATTGGACAAGCGACCAGAAGGAGCTGGAGAAGCTGCGTTTACAGTGATCTCAACCAACAGGATTACCACTGGAGACTAACCCCCTGGCCGAGCCACTCATCTCCTTCTCAGACTTTTGGATTTTTGAACACATATAAAAAATACAGGGGCCTGCTGATAGTGTGCTAATTTTGCCTGTCCCCTGGAAGGAAAATTCCACAAACTGCTCCTGGTTGTTGACCTCTGAGACTTTTCTGGTATTCTTCTAATAAACCAGCCCTTTGCTTAAGTTCGTTTCTGTTACTTGCATCCAAAAGAACGTTAAATCACGTCTCCCCCCACTGGTCCATTTTGTGTGCTTCATTTGAAGTCATTTCCTTTTTGCTAATCATCCTTTTAAAACTGTTAATGTTTCCTTCTGCTGATAAGATAAAAATCAAATCTACTAACATTCCAATCTTCACTTTATGACATTCCAGATTTAGCGCACACACAGAGTCTGTCACCACTTCCGTGTCTTGCTTCCCATTCATCCTAAATCACTACTGAAAATGATAATGGAGAAGACAGCGAACATTATTTTAATGACATGTTTAGCTTAGAATGCTAGACCTGCCAATTATGAGATGTGGAAGCATGTACAAGTTTACTTGTCTCTCTAAGCCTTTGTTACTCTTCAGCAAAGTGAAGATAATAATGTCTTGTTACTAGAGTTATACTAAAGATTTAAAAACACTATATATATAAAATCAACGGGTACAGGCCCTAGTATATATTTAGTATGTATTCAATAAATTAGACCTATTTTTATTTCATCATGACTTAAATCTGCAGCTCTAACCCAGAATTCTTTCTTCAGATGCAGAGCCACAGATTTCAGTGCCTATAGGACCTTTCAATATGGACAGGCTTCAAATTCAAATTCAATCTGTCCAAAAGGAAAATTAGCCCTGGATGCTATGGCTCAGTGGATTGAGCACTGTCTGCAAACCAAAGGGTTGCTGGTTGGATTCCCAGTCAGGGCACATGTCGGGGTTGTGGGCCAGGTCCCCAGAAGGGGGCATGCAAGAGGCAACCACACATTGATGTTTCCTATCTCTCCTTCTCCCTCCTTTCCCCCTCTCTAAAAATAAATAGATAAATAAATTCTTCTAAAAAAATCAAAAGGAAAATTAACACCTACATTCCACCCCAACCCGGGTTGTCTTATACCCCTCATGCCTTGAAGAATGGCACCCACCAGTCACCTAGCCACAAGCGCGATAATCTGACTCTTTTCCTCATCTAACTGATTTCCTCCTCGCCCTGCACACTTTACGTTCTTAACTTCTCTGGGATCCATCCTCTTGTTTTTCCCTGGCACCTAGACCCTCTGCATCTCTCACCAGGCCCCCAGCAGTAGCTTCCTAATGGATATATTATGCCTTCTTTATGCTCACCAAATTTACCCTCCCAACAGCTAATGAAAGAGTCTTTCTAAAACTCAAAGCTGATCAAGTTCAAATCCATGAATAACTCCCCATTGATCAGAGACTAAAGATGTAGTGTTTAGGTGGTTACACATGTCCTTGACAATGTGGCCATGGTCTGAAGTCCATTCTCTCATTGTGCCTTGTTAGTGAACTCCACTCCACTCACATCCACTTACAGATTCTGCAACACATCAGCCTGCTTCAGACTTCCTTTACCTTGTTCATGCTGGGTGGAACACCTTAATTCAGTGCCAAGTGACTGTGCATCTTTTGAGGGTCACTTCCTTTAGGAAACCCTGGCGGATACAGGCCTCCCCCAAGTGTGCTCCAAGTATAACCCTTAAAAACTTCTATCACTTCTAGCACTTGTAGTTAACACGCTGTGTACGTATTTTTTCCAAACTGAAGGGCAAAGCTATCCCTTATTCCTTTAGGGACTCTGGTGCTCAGCTCAGGCCCGGCACAAAACAAGCCCTTAATAAACGCTTGCTGGATGAAAGAAGGCAGACATAGTTGAGGGAAGTTAATTAAAATTTCAGAATGCAAAGCAGAATCAGCATATATCTTGGAGTCTGTAGATATTCAGTGTCTCACAAGGCCTACAACAATACAGAATTCAAAAACTATTCATAATGATTTCTACTAATTAAGAAAGCATTCCATCATAGCTATTCAGATTACCCCCCTATTTAAGGTAATCAAGTATGTGATAAAGCTGACACATTGATCCGAAAGGGTTTGTTCAGTCAAGCATTTGTTTTGTAATGTGGCTATTGCCCATTAAACACCATATTGAGAGACTAATTTAGATACAGTGCATTACTGAGCAACAACAGACTACTAATGTCTAGCAATCTGAGACCATCTCCTACATTACTAGGAAATTTAGGAAACTTTAATAAATTTGCACATAACTTCCTTAATGGGTAATGGAATGTTTAGAAAAAATCTGGAAGATAAAAATGCACTGGTAAATCTGTTCAATAGGAAATTATTTCTTAAAAAAAGGTAATAGCTATGATTACTAAAACATTAAGAATATATGCAAAGATATGATAAAAAACAAAAAAATAATTTTTAACAAAGTGATTCAGGAGGGAAGGCATATAAACATAACTCATAATGTAGAGGAAAATCTTACATTACTGAATCAAATTAAGTTGTAATATAAGACTCAGCACTGAGAAAATGCTCTGCAAATTTACAGAATGCATCCTTGATAACAAATCTGCTATGAAACAGTGTCACAGACTAGATAAAATTGATGCAATTTATCTATCAATTTTCAAACCAGTCAATAAAAAACTAAAGGAAATGAATAAACATTTTGATAAACTTTTAGATGTGTTACCCATTCTAATGTTAATAAAGTGTTTTTAATAAAACTTTAAAAAACGTGTTTGTGCTTTGTAATGAATGAGGTTCAATCAGCAAAAATTGCAATTTTGCATTGAAGACCTCACTTCTGTTGAGTGGAGTAATGGATGACAGTGCAAGGAGCCGTGGCTCATTATTCTCACCTTTTAAAACTGCCTTCGCAGGATACAATATTACCTTTGTAAAACCTAGTAGGGGGTTAGAAAGGGAAGACGATGAATTTCAAGAACCATGCCTTACTGGGATGCGCTAGAAACCAAAGAACTGCGTTTGTTGTGGATCCCAGAGGGATTCCTTTCCACTTCAAATCGTCTATGGCCTTGTGATCCGCCACGCTCCAGGCAGTTCACAAACAAATTACCATCACTTCCACAGCAAGTAGATTCCTAGCTGTCGAAGCAAGGAAGCTACACAAAAGCACTAAGAGATTTAAATACCTAGAAGCTTGCTAGAAGCCAAGAAATGATATACTGAGAAAAGTTAGATATCTATCATAGAAAGCCTTGGTTCTCTATATTCATGATGAAGCAGAAAAACAAATCAAAATACTCTTCACTTTACAAGTCAAGATGTCTTCAGACCAGAGGGTAAGATTGGGCTGCCGAGCATTTGGCCAACAGATTGCAGTATTTATGGTTACCCTTTTAAAACAAAGGAAACACTTGCCTTCTGAAGCCATGATAGTTTTTAGCTCAGTATCAGGAACCAAACAAAAACAAAAACAAAAAACCTGTATTTCATCTGATTATTCATGTTCTCATTGTAAAACATTTTGACTGACATAAACAGAACATTGCTCTATGAAGAATAAGGCCTTGGTAAGTTTGAATTGTGATATATTTTTACCTTTGTTTAGTGTGTAGTGCTAAAAAGACAAAAGAGGAGAGGAGCTGAAGTAAAATTTCCCACTACATTTTTGCTTCATATATCTGCTTTTCCCTTGAAATTATGGGCAGAGATTTTATGATGTTAAATGTATACAGGGAAACAACCCTGCAAAAAATGTACTTCACACAGTGCTAAATAATGATTCTGGTCGTTATTAAGAATAACTGTATCTGATATGCAATGTGGGCCAAATGCCCCCCAAGCATACAAAGTGGGTACCTAGAGATCAATATTAAGTTTTTGGCATTTCTTCAGGATTATGATGTTATTCGTGACTACTTCCCAGTCTGCGTGAAGGTGTTTCTATGTAATAAATCGGAAGCCCCAGAACCATGACATGAATTTGAATGTAAGCAAGGAATGCTGAACCCCTAACTAAGTGCAGCAGCCTCTCTACTTTACAATAGGCAAACACTGCCAGCAAAACAACAAACTAAATTTCATTAAAACAAAATGGCAGAGCGTGAAATAGCAGCCTGCCACCAAACATTGGGAGTTTGATTTTCATCAATGGCAGCTGAAACAGCTCCCTCCTCCCACTTCCATACCTCCCCCCAACAAAAAAAAAAAGAGAGAGGAAAAAAAAGACAACAGTATCTGTGTGCAAGCCGGAGGACAACCTTGCCAGTCTACCTTCTGTCTTCAGCATAAAGTTCCCGGGAGCCACAACCTCCTTTTTAGACTTTATTTCATTCAAGGGACCTATCTGATATCCCCAGTTATTGTACATTCAAAGGAATACACAGTAATTTTAAAAAATATTCTGCTGGTGTGTATCGTATCACACATACTGGAAAAGTTTTTAACCAGAGGGCTTCTGATTGACTTGTTTGGGGTCAAGTGGAGGTAAAAGGAAAAGTCTGAAAAAAGAAGAGCTTAAAGGTGATCCACCCAGCAAGGTGAATGGTTTTCAAAGGCCTCCTCTGTGGTGGCTACACAAAAACATGCCATGGACGTGTGGTCCTTGCACCAAAACAACAGTCTCCAACGGCTATACAGCTACGTCCATTCCGAGGGTTACAATGCTAAACATGCTCCTGAAACTCTGCCTTCTGTGAGAGAGAAACTCTTCACACAGAGATGAAATGACAGGACAAATACACACTGTGGTGGTAGTGCAGGCTACATGAGATCAAATAAAGCAGAGTGATAAAGACGGAAGAAAACATCTTCCGCCAGACTAGATTATTAACGATACCAGAGAAGCACCAATGTGCTTTCAAATTTTGGCATTCATCTGTTTGTCAGGCACAGTGTGTGGCCATAAAGATCCCAATAAGAGACAGGATTAACTCACCAATGAATAGTATCTGTGGTAAGGCAACGTGCATACTAAATGTCAAAAAGCAACCAACGCACCACAACAAAAAAACGTTCTCAACCATGTCTGCCAGACCTGACCGCTGCGTTAAGCGATTTTCACTATAATTTAACCAGCATGTAATTAATAACAATAATGATAATCATTTTAACAGTTTGAATTATATATCAAACATTCACTAGCTTCTTCCTCTGCCTATGGGCAGAAAATATACTTTCTCAGACCACAGATACTGGGCTTGGAAACGTGTCTTGCTTTGGCCACTGGGATGTTAGTAGGTGTGACACAGACAGATGCTTGAAATGTGCTTGTCTTCTTGGAGCCTGTGGGCCTTGCCTTCTTGGAGGATGCCATCACCATGCAAAGGAATGTTCTCCGGGTACCTACTGAGTTCAAGCGGATAAAGGATATGTGGTACAGATCTACACTCAGTCTGCAATCTGCATCCACGCCCAGCCTGGATCAGCTGAGCCCTACACAGACTGTAAATGCATGAGCAAGAATTATGAGTTTTGGAGTGGTTTGTTATACAGCATCATTTTGGCAATAGCTAACAGAGACAATATTAATAATGATATAATTAATATATCATTATAAATAGTGCCTTGATAAGGACTATGTATATTAAATAAATAGTATAGGGTGAAATGAAAATACAGATTTCATTACTACTGACAGAACACCATATAGTTACGCGCTGTAGTCAAATGGGACCTTCTTAATTTTACTCTCTCCAAGCTTTCTACACCCACATAAGTAGCTGCTGCCATTTATTAAATACTACGATTCAGCATCTCAGGCACTAAAGCAGTCACTTTCTATTCATTTGATTCTTAAAACACTTCCAGTAATGTAACTTTATCACCACCTTCCCCCCTCCACCCCCCCTTACTGATAAGGAAATCAAGACTCACAGAGGTTAAGTAACTCAGACCACAGAGCTAATAGGCTGCAGCTCTAGGTTTCAAGTAGGTGTTTCCTTAATACTTACCACATTTCAGTAAGATTTTTTTCTATTTAAAAATGGTTAAAGAAGGAACAAGTGGACTCCATAGAAGAGATATAATGTCTTTTTCACTTTTGTTGCTCTGTGGGGACTCATCTGGCACAGCAGCAGCTCTCCCATTCCCGCCCCCAGATGGTCCACTTGACAGGGAGAGGCCTCTGGGGATGCCTGAAAGCTCTCCTCTTACAAAGGAGAAGCACAGCCTAGGAAATCGCTTTGGTAGCCATAAGGCTGAGCTCAGGAGGATACCTAAAAAAAGTTTATTTATTTTCGTCTATGGTCATTAAGTGAGGTCAGTCTTGATAAGGACTACACAAAGGAAAGATCAGAATTTCAAAAAATAAAACACATCTCCCTAACCAGGTGCATTCCTACTGAACACTGAAAACCCTTACTTCTCTCAAATAATTTTCCTTTCCCAGTTCTAAATCTTGAGCACATTACTTAAAAAGTAGATAACTATGAACATTTTTCTATAAATGCTTTTTCTTGAAGTAGCTTTAAAGAGATACTGATGAAGAGATTAAGTCCTTCTAAGCATTATATTAAATTATTATTAATATTTCTGTTGCTGATATAATCTTTTATCAGATTTCCTAATACATCAGGGTAGTTAGGCCACCTCCATTTAGTGGTAGTGGAATCTAAAGTTAGCTAACTGAGAGCAAAGGTCTTTCAAAATTTAAGATGTGGGAAAACTAGATATTAGGAGTAAAAATGACCTTGGGAAGAGACCAAATGTACTGAAAAATAACCCCTGCATAATGAATAGGATGCTGCTATCTCTACAGTCAGTAATATCAGGCCCGCCACTGAAAACGTGAGCTCATGCTACAAAATGCGATCTGTAAGGCAAACGAAGGGATCTGCATGCAAGAGGACAGATTCTATATCGGAATCATTCTAATGCCTATCAAGAGTTCTTGACTACTAAAAGCTAATATATTTAGTGCCAAGAATTCTTAATAAAAACAAAATAACTGAATCCTTTGCTCAAAAATCCTTCCTACTAACTACAGAATCAGGTTGCTCTTTGATACAAGACTGTTCATAAGTGTCCTAGCTCACCTAATGTCAGACCTGTTATAAACACCTCTGTGTCTACAGGAAAACAAACTATATGAATTAACCTCCGGAAGGTGGTAAACACTACTGTTATTTTTCTATGACATCACTCTGTAGCAACTAGAATTATGTCATGGCATTAATTTTTCCTGGAAGTAACTATAAAATGTGCACAAAAGAATAACACAATAAATTTCTCTTGATTCCCAGATGGGAAAATTATCAGAACTTGCTACATGTGTTTCACCTGTCCCTTTTGTTTGCAGTCCTTAAATATTGTAAAGGAAACCCTGATCTCATTGGTATGTTCTGAAAAATGTGGACACCTTCTTAGAGAATCACAATGACACTATAGCCCTAATACAATTGACGATAATTCTGTGGCATGATGGAAAAACTAGTCTAACAAATTCAAAGCAAGTTTGTTTTCTATCATAACATATTTTACAAGGAAAAATATTTCTACTTCTCAGCACTACTTTTCCAAAAAGGAAAAATGAAGAAGAAGTAATTTGGAGTCAAATTTTCCATTTTCAATTTATTACACATAGAAGGTAATTTGTTTAAGAGGGGGATGATTAAGAGAAGACATGGTATCAATATGTATATCAAACTTGTAATTAAGTAGGTAAATAAAATCATTATTTGAATTTTAGTTTATATTTAGGCTATAACAGTAGCAAATGAAAAATTAAATGTAAACTTCTCAGTGTCTCCATTAAAAACCATACAGAAGTGAACTCTGAAGGGTTTCCTTTCTTAATTAAAACAAAATGCTAACATCATCATATTTAATGGTTTGCTTCTCTACAAGATCTGACCTTGTTCAAAAGATAGAGAAATGCGAACGACTTTAGAGAAAATAATAATTCAAGTTATTAAATAATGCTCTAACTTATGTGTTGCTAATGCATCCTCCACCAAAAAAAAAAGGAAAAAAAAATATGTTCAAAGACGAGGACAGTAGCATTATACAAAGCAGAACCTGCCAGAAGACTGAAAGTAAAAATATGCTGTGACAAAGTGACCAGATTTCTCTGGGTGCTTCTGCTAACTCAACATCAAGAAATAGTTCATTGAAACTAGCTGATTTGTTTTTTTAAGTTTAAAAAATTAACCTGTCTTCTTTAGATCAATAAAATTTTTTAAAGATTTTATTTATTTTTAGAGGGGGTAAGGGAGGGAGAAAAGAGAAAGAGAGAAACATCAATGTGTGGCTGCCTCTCGTGCACCCCCCACCGGGGACCTAGCCTGCAATCCAAGCATGTGCCCAGATGGGGAAGTGAACTAGCAACTCTTTGGTTTGCAGGCCGGCACTCAATCCAGGGAGCCATACCAGCCAAGACAGATCAATAAAAAATTATATTCTGTATGTCACAGGGCGAATTTTGTCACCCTCCAATTCATCTGTTGTAACTCTATCCCCAGTACACATTTGGAGACAAGGCCTTTAAAGAGGTAATTATGGTAAATGAGGTCATACGGGTAGGCCTGAATCCAGTATAACTGGCATCTTTATAAACAGAGAAAATTTGGACACAGACATACACTTAGCAGAAAGACCATGTGAGGACACAGCAAGGTGACCATCTGCAAGCCAAGGAGAGAGGCCTCAGCAGAAACTAAACCAGCCAACACCTTTATCTTGGACTTCCAACCTCACAAAGTGAGAAATATTAAATTTATGTTGTTTAAACCTCCCATTCTGTGATATTTTTATGGCAGTCCTAGCAAACTAATATACTATGTAATGCTGAAAACTCTAAAATTTAGTCACTGACTTCATTCACAGTAAGGCAAGTTAGTATGACCTTAATTTTTGACTGCTATATATTAAATCAGTAATCAAATTTCCCTGTCACATATATACATATGTGTGTATATGTGTGTCATATATTTTACATACACATATGTATGTATATTATAAACTCACACACACATACATGTTTAAATTAGATTCCCATAAGGTTAGTTGAAAGTTCTCCTTTACTTTGTAATTTTTCCATCTCCTTTTTCCTTTCAGTTTTTTTGTGGCTGTTGCAGAAACCAAATCATTTGTGCTACCGTATTCCCTATAATCGAGATTTTTTTGCTGATTGTATACTATAATGTCATATAACATGATCCTCTGTCCTCTGTATTTCTTATAAGCTGGCAGGTCTAAAAGCTTGATCAGATCCAGGATTATTACTTTTTAAGGGGAACGGGGTAACCCAATTCACAGATGAGGCTGCATATTCCTATCAGGAGGACATAACAGATTTTCTTTCTTTTAGTTATTAGTGATCATTGCCTAGACCCACTATTTTGATAAGAGATGCAAAACAGTGATGATCAATTTGCATTATTTATTCTTTATTTATTAGCTTCAAAACCTGTATAAAAAGGAACTTACTCTGACCACCTATTCATATATAGGGTTACTATGAAAAAGTCATTATATTAAAAAAAACAAGATAAATGCTTTATTATTCTTTATTCAACAATTCTCAAAACAATGACCAAATGGATTAGATTGCTTTTTTTCCCCACTGCAGTTATTAACCTTACTGATGTCCAAGCTGACCCAGCTTGGGGAGACCTTTTGTTAACACAAGTCATCCTGTGGGGCACAGGACAGCCGTAGACACTGCGTCGGCCATTTCTTCAGAGCCCTGGTTCCTTCGGGCGAACCTCAGTACGGACCCCAGGGGTGCTCACTGCTACAAGACAGTCACTGTTCTCAGGTGTTAAAAGAGGTAAATATAAAAAAATCAGTACTTTCAAAAATAAATTCATTTTGATACTTCTTATTCAAATTTAGCATGCGGGAATTTTTAATCAATTACACTGTTCTTGCAACTCTACCTTCCTTCTCCCCAAAACATGGTTACTCACTTGCTTTACCCCACAATACACAAACACATGATAGTTTCCAAAACTAACACTACCACCAAGTAAGAATGTGAGAAAGTTTCAAATTTCTATGAGGACGTACAGTCAAATTTCTGTGTCTTAGTATCATTTGAAATGATTCCTTTTTGTGTGACTCATTATACCAGCAACTACATATACAATAAAATTTATTTTATCTTTAATGGTTGTCTTCCTTTTACTGCTTTTGCTTTATATTTCTGTAAAATATGGACATGTTTTTAGAGTCAAGGGCATACAACACCCTCTTAAATAAACAGTAGCACTTACTTGATTACACTTCCCTCTCATGTGCTGTTTTCACTTAACATTTTATCTGAGCTCTCTCTCTCCACAGCAGTGTATTGATAATCCTCATTCCTTTTATTTTAAGTTCTTTCTTGGGTGAACATTTAAAAAAAATTATTTCTTTTTAGAGAGAGGAGAAGGGAAGGAGAGAGGGAGAGAAACTTCAAGGTGTGGTTGTGTCTCGCGTGCCCCCTATTGGGGACCTGGTCAGCAACCCAGACATGTGCCCTTACTGGGAATTGAACCAGCAACCCTTCGGTTTGCAGGCCCACACTCAATTCACTGAGCTACACCAGCCAGGGCTCCCTTATTCTGTTTTAAAGACGTATAGTACTTCTTTAGAGGACCTACTGTAATCTATCCAACCAATCACCAACTCATAGTTATTTGGTTTGTTCCTGTCTAAATGTTATGAACAATTTGAAGTGAAACAGCCTTGTTTTTCTGTGGTAAACTTCTGAGATATTTCATGTTTTTCTAGCCACATATCTATTTCTCTTTAAAATTTAAAAAGTGGCTAAAATGATGTCAAAAGGACAAGAATATAATAAATAGGATAGATTACAGGCTACTAATCATGCACTTGTTTACTAAATGAAAGGATCTATCAACTTTTCTAACACAAAATATACAAGTTACTCAACTAATTGACCACAACCTATAATCCAACAGATTCAACTTGAGTCAACGATAGTTTTGTGTGCCTTTATTATTTTTATAAGCTATGATGGATGGAGCCTGTTACAATCCCCAGGGTTGTTTTTAATTATAAGACTATTTTGAAAATAGCTCCTTATACTGTAAATCGAGTACTCCACATCCTGCAACTGAGCTAATAATGCAAATATTCACCACAGTAACATGAAATCAGGCACCTGCATATATGAAAACCTCACAAAGTTTAATGGTATAACATTAAAAAATGATAGGAAACATCACAAATTGTTAAGTACATGTTTCATAAAAGCCTTAAAGGCTCCCAAATTGTTAAAACTATAATATAATAAAAATCAGTAATTTAAAAATCAGCTTCTTGAGTGTTAGGTTTAAGTAGCAGTATATGCCCATCTCACTATTTTATGGTGATTAAAAAAATAAAAGCATATAGCTTTGTAAAATTCTATTCATTTCATTAAAAAGTATTTGAAAAAATCATACCCCCAAATTACTATAGGGCACTTGCAACATTTCTGCAACTTTTCTTGTATTTTAAAACTCCACCATTGTATTAAACATGCCATTACTATTGAAGTCACTATTTGGTGATTTTTTTTAAAGGTGGGTAAGGGAGTCAACACCAACTCAGGAGGAAGTATATTGCAGAAGAATATCCCATTGTTTGCGGGGGTTGGAGAGGAAACAGTCTTTTTCATCTGGAGCAAAGAAAAATGAGGGATTCTAGCAAGTTATTTATGGTGGCACACACCCACAACCAGAGCACATCTCTCTAACCCATTGTCTTAAGCACTAAAGCGTCATTAACACATCCTAATAAAAATTTTTCACAGGGGCTCCTTTCTCATCTACATGCAAAACTAAATGTCAGCAGGAGGCCTGTAGCTTCGGGAAGCCATAAAGTGAAGCTTGAACCCAGTAATGATCTTCAGCAGGGTGTCTACTGAGACAAATTTACTTGGCTAGGACAGACCTGACAGCATCACTGTGTCTATGTAAAACTTCATAACATTTACGCCACATGTCCCTGGGATTTGTAGACAAAATATCCTCTTTCATGCTTCAAAAAGTATAAACAGGCTATTCTACATTTTCTTCCTAAAGGAACTTTGTATTATTTTTGGTAACCGTCTACATTCTACCCTCATCAAAATTCACTAGTGGCATAGCCTATTGCACGGACCAGCCCCAATTTATCCTATCATTAAGATCGACTTAGGCAAAGGAAAAAGTAATATAATATTTATTACCTGCCTGAGAGGCGTTAACAGCCAAAACAAGTTAAAATATATGTTGTCCTTCATTTGTTTCTCCAGACATGTCTAGATGAGAAACATCTGGAAACCTCTTAAAGCTACAAATTCCTCAAAGTGGGGGGGAGGGGTGGAGAGACATTTTTCCCTCTCCTCTCTCAAAAGGAACCCCAGCTGTAAATATGGCACTGGTATGGAAGGGGTCCCTGGAAATCAGGACGGTCGTCTCCGCCCGTTTCACTGGCTCCCTAAACTGTTCATTTGCCCATGAAGCACCAGTCAGAGAACCAGAGTGCGGTGAAAAAGGAAGTAAAGGGTGCCAAAAGTAGATCGATCGATCGATAGAAAGATAGACAGATAGACAGACAGATAGATAAGAACGATAATAGACTAAAATGTAGCAAGACAGGAATGCATGTAACCGGCCACCTCCCCCAGTTCCAAGGTGGTTCAAAGAAAAGGAAAAAGCAAAGAATGGGGCAACCAAACCAGAAGTATTCAGAAACCTAAAACCACATTCAACAATGGTAGAAAATATAAAATAAAGTGAAAATTTGCTTAAAAGGAGAAAATAATTCACCAAAATTACTAGAGCCTTGAGGGATTCGGATGTTTCTCCTGAGATATCTTCAGGCATCTACCAGTAACGTTTCCAGATTGCAGCCTGGCTTTTCCTCCCCTCCTACGATGCTCCAAAGTAACTCCCAACAAGTCCTGTCACTCAGGGCTCCAAAGTGAGGGGTCTTGGATTTTCAGCTTCCTTAGCTTCATGGTCAGCCTAATCTCTCCTGTTCCCCATTCCCTCAGCTTCTCTTGTCTGAAACCCATGAACTTTCAAGTCCTTCCCTTCCCAGCAGCTGCCTACCATAAGATTTCTCATACCCAACAACATCACAAGCGATGCTGTACTACACTTCAGGTGCTATGCTCAGAGGGGACTGAAAACTGTAAATTACAGTGACCACCTCAGTCTGTAGCACTTCACTTACTCCTCAGTCCCACTAACACAGGGAGCTCTTGGGAGGCTGAGCCAGAAACTCAGTGAGCAAGGGGTTTATCTTCTGCTGACACTTCACTGTTCATAGAGGTGACAAGATCAAGCCAAGATCTCAGTCTGGGCCCCATCTTTGTAAGGCTTCACAACGGAGTATCTATACAATATACTGTAACACCCACACATCGGGATGCAGATTGATTAAGGTATATCCAAACAACACTTAATTACAGAAAATGACTTCCTAAGAAAGGCACTTAAGCTATATTTTTTTAAAAATCCATTTCAGAGGAACTCTAATAGAGGAATCTTTCAAAAGAACCTCTATTTTCAACTATAAATGCGTCTATCTCCTAATATGGAAGAGCAATTACTGTGCTGCATTCTTAGACACTGGCTCAAGTGCTAAGAATGCTGGCTGACTGATAATTCAGTCATTGTCCACTTCCAAGGAAATCCATGATCACTTGCTATGGAATTGGTTCTTTGTTTTCCCAAGGTGCTCGCTCACATTATAAGAAATATTTTTTTAAGATTTTATTTATTTATTTATTTTTAGAGAGGGAAGGGAGGGAGAAAGAGAGAGAAAGAGAAATCAATGTGCAGTTGCTGGGGGGCGTGGCCTGCAACCCAGGCATGTGCCCTGACTGGGAATCGAACCTGCGACACTTTGGTTCACAGCCCATGCTCAATCCACTGAGCTACGCCAGCCAGGGCTTTATAAGAAATATTATATCAACCTATTCTATAAGGTCGGTCATCAACATCCCCTTCATATCATCATCATCATCATCATCCTGTCCAACTCTTCCATATTAAATTCTACAGAAGACTATAAGAAAGGGAGTCTTAGAAAGAGCTCAGTAGTCTCCGGAGTAATGAGGTGATTAATGACTCAGAAAAGCAGGATACCTTAGCATGTATTTCTTGTAGGTAATGCTTGACTTAAATGCTAGGGGTTTGAAGAACATCACAGGATTAAATTTTAGTCTCCCTAGGCTCCCATGATTATTCACTGAGATAAGTAGCAAATCTGAGGAAGGAGTCATCCTGTAGCATTCCAACTAAAATGGGGGTGGGGTGGGGGTGATAGGGCTGGGGCTACACCCCCCTCCCTACTTCCTTATCAAATATTTGAGGGCTTGCTATGTTTCCGGACTCGAATGCCATTTATGCCACAACTCTCTGTTACTAACCATTTGAAAAATATTTAGTCATTGCCTTTAGAGTAATTATTTTTAAATTCAAAATATTTATCTGGAAAACTGTAACTCAACAGGATTGAACTGGATGGCACATTTCAACTGCACAGAAGAAAAGGCTTAGAGCAGACATTTACTAAATATAAAATAATTTTATCTTCAAACCTAATTACCTATAAGCTTCAAAAATGCAGTTATTTCATAAAGAGAACACCATTTGTACATTATTAAGGAAAAACAGGTTTCTAATCAGTATTTTTAGATTTTAAGATTGCCACCTTTTAAGAAAGAGTTCAAACGAAGGCTCTTACGTTTAATGCATCAACGATTTTCTGAATGATTCTTGATAGCAATGCATGGAATTATATTGACAACCCCTTTCTCCACATAGGCCTCTTTCGCTTTTCAAAGGCAAAACTCCCCTTTTCTTACTGACTATCAGACAGACAAGCATGTAATTAAAACCATTTTACTAATTCTCTTTTCAGTTTAGGTGCCACTGAAAATCTGGTACCACTCTACTGTTTGAATAATGATTTCTATTATAGTCAAGCTGAAGCTGAATTATACAAAGGATAAGCTTTACCATCAAATCAGGTGGAAAAAATTTAATATGTAAGTTACAAAAATGTTGATTGTCAGAATCCGAAATCCACAACATGAGCACCTTTAGCATTCAGAAGGATGCTTGCAGCATTTACGCATATGCTTCTCTAGTAGGAAAGTCCTGGCAAATCCCATAAAATAGAAAAGCCAAAAGTAAATTTCAAGTAACAATTGAAATAAAAGCCTAAAATAGGAATATTATAGAAATTTACTTTTCTTTGTGGATCCTTCTCCTCACAAACCAAAACTATAAAATCTGTAGGGGAAAACAACCTCTACAAATGCACTAACAAATACATTGCGTGGATTTATATACTTGCTGGTAATAATAATAAAAAATTTATTTTTAAAAATTCACAGAGGCTGAAAGCAAATAATTGCATGTACACATTGGTTATACAATGTATATTTTTGTGTTTTGGTTTTGTTTTTTACTTGTAGTAATACTAATTTTTAACACTTTATTGAGATATAATTCTATGTACAACTCACCCATTCAAAATATACAATTCAATGGATTTTAGCATATTCACAGAGTTGTACACCCATTACCAAAATCAATTTTAGAACAATTGTTTACCCTCCCAAAACCTTAGCTATCATACCTCCTTTATCCACCTGATCCCAACTCCCTACCTCCCAGCCATAGGCACACACTAATCTACTTGCTGTCTGTACAGGTTTGTCTGTGTTTTACATTTCATGCAAGTGGAGTCACACAGTGCATGGTCCTTTGTGGCTATCTTCTTTTACTTAGCATGTTTTCAAAGTTCATCCATGCCGTAGCATATATCTGTACTTCATTTCTTTTTATAATAGAATAGTACTACATCAGATGAATACACATTTCATGTATGAGTATGCATTCATTAGTTAATGGACATTTGGGCTACTTTCAACTGACTGATTTTAAAATAATAATTCTTACCTACTTTTAACTTTATATTTTAAAATTTAGACAACTTTCAGTTACAAAGGACATTCAACATTATTTTATATTAATTTCAGGCACACAGAATAATGGTCACACATCCATATAATTTACATAGTGACTCCCCATCACCCCATAAATCCAGCACTCACCTGGCACCATTCACAGCCATCACATTATTGTCTATGTTTCCTACTGCACTTCACATCCCCATGACTACTCTGTAACTACCAACTTGTACTTCGGACTCGCTTCCCCTTCTGACCCAGCCCCCAATGCCCCTTCCATCTGGCAACCATCAGTTTGTACTCTGTGTCTATGGGTTTGTCTATTTTGTTTGTTCACTTATTTTGTTCTTTAGATGCCACATATAGTGAAATCATATGGTATTTGTCTTTCTCAGACTTATTTCACTTAGCATAATACTCTCTAGATCCATCCATGTTGTCACAAATAGTAAGATTTCATTTTTAATGATTTAATTATATATATATCACATATATGTACACACACACACACACATATATATATAAAACAACTTTTCTCTCTAATTGTCTACTAATGGGAACTTAGGTTGCTTTCCTAGCTTAGCTATTGCAAATAATGCTGCAATGAACATAGGGTACATATATCTTTTTAAATTAGTGTTTTGGTTTTCTTCAAATAAATATCCAGAAGTGAAACTGCTATTTTTTTTTAATTTCTGAGGAATCCTCTATACTGTTTTCTGTGGTGACTGCACCAATTTACATTCCCATCAACAGTGCAAAAGGGTTCCCCTTTCTCCACATCATTGCCAACTCTTGTTGTTTGTGGATTTGTTGATGATAGGGATTCTGACAGGTGTGTGGTGATAATTCATTATGAGTTTTTTCTTTTTATTAAATTTACTGAGGTGACATGGTTTTAATTTGTGTTTCTCTGATGATTGGTGACGTTGAGCATCTTTTCATATGCCTGCTGGCCATCTGTATGTCTTCTTAGGAGAAATGTTTACCTAAGTCCTCAGCCCATTTTTTAATTGGTTTGTTTTGGGGAGGTTAAGCTGTATGAGTTATTTATACATTGGGGTGCATCAATGGCAAATATCTTCTCCCTATCAGTAGCTGTCTTTTAATTTTGTTGACTATTTTCTTGGCTGTGCAAAAGCTTTCAGTTTGATGTAGTCCCACTTTATTTATTTTTTCTTGTGTGTCCCTTATCAGAAGAGATATATCAGAAAAAACATTACAAAAAGCAGTATCAGAGAGTTTACTATCTCTGTTTTTTCCTAGTTTTATGGTTTGGGGCATTATATTTAAGTCTTTAATCCATTTTGAGTTTATTCTTGTGTATGGTGTAAGAAGGTAATCTACCTTCATTTTTTTTGCATGTATCTGTCCAATCTTCCCAACACCATTTATAGAATAAGCTGTCATTACCCTATTTATTTTGTCACAGATTAACTGACCAGACTGGGCTCTGTAATCTGTTCCATTGATTTATACATCTGTTTTTATGCCAATACCATGCCATTTTGATTGGTTTAGCCTTACAGTATAGTTTGACACCAGGTAACATTCTAACTCCAACTTTATGCTTTTTTCCCCTTAAAACTGTAGTGGCTTTTCAGGGGCTGTTGTTGTTGTTGTTGTTGTTCCAATGTAAAATTTTTGGAATTATTTGTTCTAGTTACGTGAAAAATGCCATTGGTATTTTGATAGGGATTGTATTAAATCTATGTATTGCTTTGGGTAGTATGGACAATTTAAAGATGTTAATTCTTCCTATCCATGGGCACAGCATGTGCTTCCATTTATTTGTATCTTCCTCAACTTCTTTCAACAGTGTCTTAAATTTTTCTGAATACAGGTTTTTTACCTCCTTGGTTAAATTTATTCTTAGGCATTTTATTTATTTATTTATTGATGTAACTGTAAATGGAGTTGTTTTCTTAGTTTCCCTTTCTGATAGTTCATTATTGGCATATACAAAATATAACTGATTTCTGAATATTAATTTTTTACCCTGCAACTTGACTGAATTCATTTATCAATTCTCAGAATTCCTGGTGGAATCACTAGGGTTTCTATGCATAGTAACATGTCGTCTGAAAATAAAGGCAGTTTTACTTCTTTCCAATTTGGATACCTTTTATTTATTTTCTTGTATGATTGCTGTGGCTAGGATCTCCAGTACTATGATAAATAAAAGTGGTGAAACTAGACACCTTTATCTTGTTCCTGATCTTAAGGAAAACAATTTAGTCTTTCCCAATTGAGTATGACATTACCTGTGTGTTTGTCATATGTGGTCTTTATTATGTTGAGGTATGTTCCTTCTAATCCCACCTTGCCGAGAGTTTTCATCACAAATATATGTTGGATTTTCTCAAATGCTTTTCTTACATCTACTGATATGATCATAAGATTGCTGTCCTTCATTTTGTTTACATGGTGTACCATGTTAATTGACTTGCTGACATTGAACCAACCTTGCATCCCTGGAATAAATCCCAGTTGATCATGGTACATGATCTTCTTAATGTATCATTGGATTCAATCTGCTAATATTTTGTTGAGGCTTTCTGCATCTATTTTCATCAAGGATATTGATCTATAATTTTCTTTTTTGTAATATCTTTGGTTTTGGAACAGGGTAATGCTTAATTTTACTTTGACTAAAAGTAGTCATCTTATCAAGCTCTATAAAGCACCTACTCTCTAAAGAAAAATAATTTCCTTTCTGTTCAAATTATGATTAAAAGTACTAAATCTCCCTGAGAATCAAGTGGTACTACTATTCTTAAGCAAGGCCCATCACCTTATAAGGGCTTCTATTTTCTTATTTATGAAATAATGAATTATATAGTTATGGTGAAACAAAAATTATTTCTGAGTTTTAGGTATTAAGAATCTAGGTATTGATATTCAAAATGCAGTGGGAAGAATTATCAAAAAAAAAAGCTGACTAGAACCCAAAGTGTAGTCTGGTGACACTAGTCTAAAGCCATTCCATATGTGGGGAAATAGAGTCAAAAATGTCCAGCCCTGACTGGGGTGGTTCACTTGGTTGGGCATCAACCTGAAGACTGAACTGCCGGTCAGGGCACACGGCTGGGTTGTGGACAGGTTTCCAGTTGGAGGAGTAAAGGAGGCACTCAATGATTCTCTCACACATCAATGTTTCTCTCCTTCCCATGCCCTATCTCTAAATAAATAAATAAATAAATAAATAAATAACAGCTTAAGAAACGTCCTGATTCATTTGTCCTCTTTCTCTCCAGTCTTAGGCAAGGATTTAATTGGCTGCATCCATCCAAAAATAGAGGGCAAAGGAGCCCAGTGCTGCAGTCCACAAGGGTCAGCCCCAGGGGGCAGAGTAGATCTGCGGGGGCAAAAACACCCCGGTCCTCAACCACTTCAAACAGCATTTCAAATTTCAAAAGCCAATTGTAAATAGGAAATAAAAATATCAGAGTTATTTGATATGTTATGACTATCATTATCATGCAAAATGTTTGTTTACAAATATGAAGAATGTTCCAGAGTGTCCAAATGATAAGTAGTATATATTTCTGGAGATCCAAGTACATGAACTTAACAAATGCACACTCACAAACACTCATAATATCACTATCAAGGCCGCTTTGAACACTCTGAGAAGGAACACACAGATAAATGTTTCTAACCAGTACAAAACTTATCGACAAATTAAAAATAAACTGAATTTGCTCAGACAGCAGATAATGCAGACACTCAGTATTAAAAGTGGAAGTGTTAACAGCATAACCAAAATAGCTTCATTAAGCCTTGTGGTAGGGTTATGACACCTAATGTTCATACATGAAGACAATAACATTAGCTCCTACCGATCAGAACTAGCAGCTTTAAAACTAAACTTGGTATTAAGAAGGCTGACAAGAAATGCCCTCCAGCTAAAGCAGAGATGCAGAGGCCAGGAACTCATCACAGTGAATGAGATCCCATAGCATAGATCCCATGCTATTCCATTAACTAGTGACTAATTTGACAAAACCTGGTAGGCACTATGTTGGTAAAAAGCTATTCACTCTGAAATCTATTTAAGACACTTAGATTAAATAAGAAAAGGACAAGTCTTTTCCCTACTATATAATAAACCATCTTTATTCTTTCTCTCTCTTTGGTATTTTTTGGAGAAAAAGGCACAGCATTATCACATATTACACAAGGGGCATATTCCTGGATTCTCCCTTGATTCCATGACTAAGACTGACAAATGACTGAGGACATTTACCATATGTGGCAGAACCACCATGAAAATTTGTTCAGTTCAACCACTCTGAAATCATAGTAATCTTGACACACTTTTTTAAATTGGGGAGATGCACACTATTTCAGAATTTATGCAAAAATTTTTATACATACCTTTATATTCTAGTATTTTAAACTTTGGAAATTTGATAACACTGTGATCCGAACCTTTGCTTCTTGTGTTAATCTGGAACTTGACATTCTTCCTCAATAGTTTTTGAGAGAACAATATAAAAAGTTCTCTGTGATTATTTTTTAACTGGAGAAAAGTATCCATTTCATTCTGAACCTCTAATATTACTCCCACTCTATGTTGAATTTCTTTCTTTCCATGGGAGCTCCCCTCCTCCTCATTTGGTACTCTTTCTGTAGTAATCCCCTCTTTTATCTTCATTCCAAGGGTCAGGTGTCCAGAACCAAGACAGTGACAACCACTTCACTTTAATGCCACTTTCCAGGGCAACTTATCCTTTCCTAGGTGAATTATTTCATGCACTCCTCCCTGAGATCTTGGATTGAAAGACTAACTTTGATATCTCACCCACAGATTATCAGTGCTTGGTCCTTGGGCTCTCACAAGCTTATGGTATTTGATACCAGTACTACAACATACACAGAAGAGAGGAGCTATCTGCCCACCAGCAGATGAGAAATGTAGGCATTACCATGTTCCATGCAGGGGCGGAACCACCACCATAATGAGTCTGAGCTCATTCAGTGCTGACTGTCCAACTTACCTGGACACATCTCAGGAGCTAGTCGCCTAGTTCCCCATCCCAACTTGACCAACACTTCAGGTCCTGTTTCTTGGGAACTCTACAAAAATGGGATACCAGCAACCCTCCAGAAAAAAATACAAAAAATCAGAGGTTTACCTTAAAGGAATCCTGTGTACTGACAGCCACAAGAAGCCTAATAGGCAGGAACAGGTCAGGTAAGTAAGAAGCAAGGCAATGAATTGGACAACAAACCAAATTGGCACAGAATTAGTGATGGAGGGAAACCCGGGTGTGGTTTAGGGACATGCCTTTGAGTCACAAAGAAATTCCACAGGCAAAGAAAATTCTCTCTCTCTCTCTCTCTCTCTCTCTCTCTCTCTCTCTCTCTCTCTCTCTCTATATATATATATATATATATATATCACCTCGCCAAAAGTTGCATAAGAAGTACACTATTTGCAGCTACTGTTCTGCTCTCTTATAAGCCCAACTACAACTATCACCTTTATAATTTATAAAGTGCATTCATAGTTATCTTATTTGCATCATTTCACACCCCAGTAGGTAGGTATAGTTATCATATTTAATTGCTAAGGCTGGGAAGAGTGGGGAAACTTGCTAAGGTCCTTCCAGAGTGGAGCAGAGCCAAGATTTGCACGGGGATTTCACTAACTTGAAGCCTGGTGTGCATTCCATCACACAGCCGGGGACTTCAACCAACCAGTGTCCAGAGGAGCCAGGTACAGAATGCAGACAGCAAAGTGTTGAGCCAGGGCATCTGAGAAGATAACACCATTACAAAGTTGGACCCCTAACTACATAAAAAAAGTCTGCAAAATAAAATCTGCTACACAGCTTTGGATGTTCACAGGAGCCTTCTGGAATACCTACTATGAGTTGAGCACTGAGAATGCAGTGTGCCTCGTCTCAGGTCTCATGAAGCTCACAGCCTAACTGGACCCAACAAAGTATAAACAAGTAATTAAACATCATGAGATAAATGTTTTAGGAGAGAGAGCACAGGTAGAGAGGTGAGATATCAGGAAATAGTAAAAAGTATACCACACCGCTAATGATGAGCAATCCATTAGTGGTAGGATCTGAATTAAATTACAACTGGATTTTATGTATTTATTATTCATGAGACATTCTGTTTTTCAATTATTTTTTTCTCCTCCACATTAGCCCACCCATTTTAAGTCCTCGAGCATTAATTTGATTTCCCGCCAATAATTTGAAGATAATGATTTGTGTCTGGGTTCTGTCTGCATGGATGTTCCTCTGATAATTTGGAGAGAAAATGATGTGTGTCTCCCCTCTTTTCAGACAGTGGCCTTAGGGATTTTACTCATTGTAGGGGCAGGGACTTAGCTTTCTGCCAGATTTAGGAAACAGGAAGACAGAAATCCAGAAATGAACAAATCTGTCAAACTCATTTTCTTTCATGGTTTCCTGCCAATTTTTGCTACTTCCCTCCTTCCTCTCTCTGTTTTTCCCTCCTTGCTTTAAGAGAAAGAATGTAGGAAAATATGTATCTGCCATTCCTAAAGGAACACACTAAAAGTGCTAGTGAGCAAAAATGCAGGTGTGCAGGAGCTGAAAGTTCCTCCTCTGCTCCTCGGAGACTGAAGTAGGAAGTCTAAGAAGGGCGAGAGTGAGTGAGGACAAGGAGTAGAGCACTCAGAGGGGAGGGACAGCCGTCCGTGACAGTCACTCCATCATCTGGCTTCACAACAGAAAGCTTTCCAAGAACAGCAGGGCTTTGACCTGCCTCCCCTCCTCCACCTCTCATCTTCCCATTAGCCCAAAGCGGGGGAAGAATTAAACCTTTTTTATTGCTAAATAATTAACAAACCACTGGCATTCTGACAAGCTGGCATGCATTTCCTTAATCAGCAACCAACCCAAGTCATTTTGTGTATAAGCTACTTAAGGTAAATCCTGTCACTTAAACATTCCAGATGAGCCTGTGTCCACTGTCCATTTCCTTGAGGTAGCTTGAATAATCTTTCTCCTTGCTCTCTTCCTCCTTCCCAGCCTACAATTTGGCTCCTTCTCACAAACAGGGATTACACGATTAACCCGAAGAATGGTAATAATGATACCTACAGGAGTTCTACCACCATTAAGAAAATGACTAGTTTATGAGACTCTTTCGTTGTATAATTCTTTTTCTAAGATCCTAGAAATTCAATAGACACTAGGGACAGAGATATTGCTTTTGATAAGGCCACTAATGACTGCTTAACTGCTACAGTCAATGACTCTGTAGAGTGTTTGTCTTGAAAGAAAGCAACATTTGATATTTTCTGAATCCCTTACTCCCTCTGCCTTGAACCCACAGGCACCCCATAACCTAGCTCTCTCGGTCAACACTCCCACCTGTTCCTCTCTCACTCCTGTACCTTTTCCTGATCAGTCTCTTTCTTTCATCTCTCTCTTAAGTGTGCATGTGCCCCTGGCTGATTCTCCCTGAGATGATATGAAGAGCCCTCTGGCTTGTCCAAGCAAATGGCCCACCTGAGCCAACACTAGCTTTACGTGACCACCATACCCAATGCCTTCCAAAGTCCGTGACGTCTGCATTCCGGTGGCCCTCTTTCTTTTTCGATGTCCCATCCCCACCTGACAGAGGCCTGCTATCTGGCAAGGTCCTCTCTGTCCTCACCACAATTTGGGATCATGTACTTGCTACCTATCTGTCTGGCTCACCAGTTCCACCAAGTCAGGGACTCTGCCCCTTCTGTTAACAACCATGTCCTTCCAGGACCTAGCAAGTAACCAGTGAAGACGTCTGAGTAATAAAACCTACAAGAAGACTGCATCCAAATGACAGAGATGAAAAACAGAACAAACCAACAACCTTCCATGAGACTTTAACACGTAACACAGGGAGACTTTTTCAACTTTAGTATGTGTTTACCATTATCATGTATTATCCTTCAAACAAAAGTAGTAAATAAAAAGGCTTTAAACAATTGTTCACACCCAAAGCAATAATTTCTGCTCTGTATGGAGTAATAGTTGAACATATCAGTAGCATCAATTCAAAATAAAAACCCACCAATATTCAAAAGCATATGAACCCTCAGTTGGATTGGTTTCACACATGCTCACGCGTGTTATGTGTCTACCTATGTAAACATACATACACACTGACACATACACGCTCACCTGGAGTTCACGTAACTGTCTGAGCTCTCATGTACTGTCCATAATCTCATACATTATATGACAGTGACCCAGAGATTTTTTCAAAAAGTCATTTTACAGATGCACCTAAGCCAGAGGGCACTGCAAGAATATCAATGACAGTCATTATGCTCGTAATTTGGATTACATTTCCTTTGGTACTCTAGTGTAAACAAATCTTCTCCTAAATAGCCTTGCTAGTAAATGAAGTATTTACATAGATAAGTTTGCCACAAAATTTGCTGACCAAAAATGTTTTTAATGGAGAGAACCTCCTTTCACAAGGCGTTTATTTCCTACCCTTTTGTCCTGGATCACAGACAATAGAGGCCCTTCCAGAGCTTAACAGGCCTGTTTTCTAGTAACATTTTTTAAGTTTTTATTTTTGAAAAAATAATATAAATAGAGGATCTCTTAGTTGTTGTTTTTCTCTGAAAAATATAAATCAAGCCCCTGAAGCTCCAGGAAAGACACTATTTTAAATTCTGCTTTTAAAATTGTCCTTTACAATAAGTCTTTAAATATTTATGTTTTTTAAGGTGGGGAGTAACTTTCTGAAAGGGTAGCCTTAAGCCTCCTTAGCTTATTAAGGGCAGATGATAGTGTTACTTGGCTGAGATTTTTGTAAAGATTATTATAGATGGGAAGTATCTGGCCTGGTACTTGATGCACTAGAAGGCACACTATATATATTTATGGAATCATTTTTATAGAAATAAAGCTACTGGTAGATGTATTATTGGCTCTGGTACTATTTTTGAACTTGGGTTTAAAATTAGTTTGATTGTCTACTAGTCATGTGATCTGGGGAGTCATTTACTCTATATGTCCAAGGTTCAGTGCCCTCATTTATCAAGGAGAAATAACAAGACTACCTAGGTCCTAGGGTCTCTCTAGGTTCAATTACATAGCTTATCTAAAGAGCCTAGCACAGCATCTAACTATTAATTTTCTTATTTTCCACTGCATTAATTTAATCAGCATGTTGGGTGAGAGGAGGAAGGAAGATATGGCTAAGAAATTCTGGGCAACTACAAATTCTCTACAAGACTTTTAAAAATTAAATTTTCTCTTCCTTCACATGATAATCTCTGAAGTTAGGAGCACTTGATGCCCGTGTGTTGTCCACATGTACAAAGAGGTACAAAGAAGTACAAAAAGGTGGACTTAGATGAACACGACACTGTCTTGTCAAAAAAGGTCTAATAAGCCCACACCATGCCATGTGAAGTTCTGAAATTGTTTAAATAAAGAAGCAGTGAGGCAAGCTGGCTGTCATATGACACAGGAAAACATAAGCATAACACAGACACACTTTATACAAAGTTAGTTTCAACAAAACATCATCATCTGTGACATTGAATTAGCACTCTTAATTCCAATTTTAATGTGTTTTTTTAAATTTTGCAGTGCCTGTCTAAAGTTTCTTTGATTTTATAATTATATGAGGCATGTATTATAAGAAAGGTTTCATATTTTGTACATTTATAACTAACAGGATAAAATTTTAATCCTCATTGAAAAAAAAAGCCTTTTAGCCCTGGCTGGCGTAGCTCAGTGGATTGAGCGTGGGCTGGGAACCAAAGTGTCCTAGGTTCGAATCCCAGCCAGGGTACATTCCTGGGTTGCAGGCCAGAACCCCCAGCAACCGCACATTCTCTCTCCCTCCCTTCCCTCCCTAAAAATAAAATAAATAAAATCTTTAAAAAAAAAAGCCTTTTAATTTCTCAAACTTGAGAAACACTGTTGTTATGGAATGCATTGATTAGGTCGTCAGATCTCTCCCAAAATTAGACCCAAACATCTCTGCCAATCTGATAAATGAAACAGCAAAGAATTGTGAAAATTAAATGAGATAATGCATGAGAAGAACTCTACATAGCATCCTTCTCTTGCCCTCGGTGAAGGTCGGCTATTACCATTACTATCATCACTGTCATCGGAAGTCGTCATCATCTACAGAAGTATTCATTCATCTTCCACTTTGGGAATGAAACCTGGGTGCTATTTGCATCAAATAGCCCTACTGGCAAAAAATGTTAATTTTATCTTTCCTATTTTAGATAATTATTGTTTTCTGGTACATTGGCCCACACTGCTGTTTTAAATATGTTAAAGCTGGTGGAAGGAAGGAAGGAAGGAAGGAAGGAAGGAAGGAAGGAAGGAAGGAAGGAAGGAAGGGGTAAGTAACTGCATACCATCCTGCTTGTTTGTAACAGCAGAAGTCATATTCCTTGGAATAATTAGTACATGGATTATATCAGAGGCTCACAGAATCTTCAAATTGAATAAAATGAAAACTTATAAAGGAAGATGTCTTCAAATCAGAAATTGAAATAAGATTTAAAGAAGTCCTTTAATACAGGAACTTACCAGCATAAGAACATCCAAAAATTCCTGTTTATTTTAGACTAAAGCATTCTTCTGTGCTATCTGAAAATTTGGAAAGGGCATTATTTTTTAACTTCCTCTAAAAATCAACAGAAAAAATAAAAGAAATTGCAAACATTTACCCTGTGCCAAAAGAAAAGGAACAGTGGTTATCACTAACATTTATTCTCCCCTGTAAAGTGGAAACTTTGCAAAATTCCAGACACTAAATCAAATCGGTGGTCATTGCAAGGGAGGAAGTACTTGGTTGTGGAATACAAAACTGAAGAACCTGGGTTCAGAGAACACCAAAGTGGGACGTAAGCTTCGTACAAGGAGTCACAGTGCCACGTCATGAAAACTGTCCCTTGCATATGGGCCATGTGACATTCTTTTTGCATTTCCATTTGACGTGGAAACAGAGTTTTCATGAAATCTCAGAGTCTACTTTTCAAGATCCATTCAGTGCTCCAGAACTTTCCATACTAATCAAAAAGGATTCTCCAGAGCTAAAAAGACTTTCTAGATCAGCCCGTTAAGATCCTGGTCTTGGGCAACATTACACTTACTTGATTCATCCAAGGACAGTAGTGATGTTCACATATAAACGAAGACGGAGATTCATGAATAAATTTGATTCATTAATGTCTTGATAAAAGAGGGAGAGCAGGACTTCAACAAGGGGGAAGGAAGGTAGAGTTTTGGGGAAGTCGCTAACTAAAGACAGATTCAGGCAGTAGAGGCCACTGTCGGCGACTAACTGGGACACTGGGGTACAGAAGTGGAATAATCCTATCTCAGACTTCAGGCCGAAGTACTTCCTGCTTTTACCTGCCTGACTCATCTCCTGACCCTCCTCTCTCTCGTATCTAATTCCCCTGCTATACTAAATCCTCCTCACTAATAATGTGTTTTTTCAAGCACCCAGGCACCCTTTTGCCTCAAATAACCTTTCTGCAGCTGAAAAGCTCCTATTTACCTTTCAAGACCCTAGGAAAACATTTCCACACATTGAAAGCTTTCTATGCCCTTCCCCCCAGAAGTTTAATCCCTGTCTTTTAGGTATCCAAAGCACACTCACTGCTCACTCTTCCCTCATGAGCATGCTTATTTCACACTGGGTTGAGCAATCAAATCTGTGATAACTTTGAATGGGACTTTTCCTCTGGACGTTAATAACGTCATTCTTCTGCAAGTTAATCAGAGAGGAGAACCCACTTGGAACTGTAATTATTTGCTTACCTGATTTTACTAATGGACTTTCAGTTCCTTAAACAGACGGGCATGTTTTAAATTTATTTTTGCATCTGACGATTTAGTTAAGTGCTCAACAAGTACTTTTAAATAAATAATTAAAATAGTCTAACATTTAGCTACCTAAATTGTCTACAATGTCTTCCTATGCTTGGCCTAATTTCTCTAAATAAAGCTGTATTATTTTTTAGGCTTGCTCTAGATTACGAAAACCCTTGCTCTCTAATCATTCACTCTATTTCTTTCTTTAATTTATTCTTTAGTTCTTAAAATATGGCAATCAATCTGGAAAATAATATTTTGCAATAAAAGCATGCAGAAGGTTTATATTATTTCCAATCTTGTGTGGCTCTGAGTCCTGACTGTAGAATCAAGATTCATAATCAGCTGTATTTGGGTTTCTCCAATAATCTGTGATTCCACAGCTGTGTGTTCTTTCTGCTTTTTAAGAATCGTAGCTTTAAATTCCATACTCCCAATGAATTTTTTAAATTTTCCTTTGTAGGATCAGTTTACTTATGAAAGAATGAAAGAAAATAAAGAATGGTGCTCTGGTCAATAATTTAAGGTGGTCAAGATTCCCAGCTCCAGTCCTGCTATCAAGTCCCAGGCAAGATGACATACCCTTGAGAAGGACCGAGCTCCGACAACCAGGACACTGTCCTGAGGCCAGAGCCTGCATTGTTAAGGCAATGGCCTATGACAGAAATCTTAATTCTAAAGATAGAGCGGGTAGACTTTTTAAAAAGTACAATTTTTTCTGGAGAAAATGCATCATGTGATCATAGGGATTTAACCGGTGTTTAAAAACTGGCCCATTAATTTGTAAGTAATAAAAATAATATTTTAGCGAAGGGAAACACGAGGTCAGAACAAAACATCTTCCGACATCTAACATATAACTGAAAGTCTCTAGAATGACGTTACCCAGAGACTGATCCAGGGACCCTCAGGAACTTACACTGACTAATGACAGATTCCTTAGGAAGAGGACGCAAGGTTGATATTCAAAAGCCAGAAGAAAATATTCTGGTAATTAATTTACCAGAAGGTGAAGGAAAGACAAGAGCCTGAGGGCAAGACATAAACCAGAAAGACACTTGCTCTAAAGCCAAAGAGAAATTAGCAATGAACGTTGAAGGTCACTAGCTGAAATTTAACACAAGTCCAGAGGCCTCTCAGGAATATTCCAAAAACACAAATTAACACCAGAATAAAGAAATCTCAGTTTTCTTTTCTTTCTTAATAAGGCCACATCAGCCCTGGCTGGCGTGGCTCAGTGGATTGAGTGCCTGCCTGTGAAGTAAAGGGTTGCTGGTTCAATTCCCAGTCAGAGCACATGCCTGGGGTATGGGCGAAGTCCCTGGTGGCAGGCACATGAGAGGCAACCACACATTGATGTTTCTCTCCCTCTCTTTCTCCCTCCTTTCCCCTCTTTCTAAAAATAAATAAACTCTTTTTTTAAGATTTTATTTATTTGTTTTTAGAGAGGGAAGGGAGAGAGAAAGAGAGCGAGAGAAACATTAACGTGCAGTTGCTGGGGGTCATGCCCTGCAACCCATGCATGTACCCTGACTGGGAATCGAACCTGGGACACTTTGGTTCACAGCCCGCAAAATAAATAAACTCTTTAAAAATTTTTAAAAATAAGGCCACTTCAGATAGCCCCTATTCCTACTCAAAAAGAAATTAAAGTTCCCCAGAAGTTACGTTAAACACAGGTTACAATTCTGTTTGGTTTCTGCTATAAAAAGTACTTCACTTTCTCAACTTTTAAGTTGTTAGAAGATGACCTAAAATGTAATTATGTCTTCCAAAATTAATGCCACACAGACATCATAGAAAAAGAAAGTACTTTTAAAAAATATGAAACCTTTGATTATAAAAAATGCTGAAACAAATTATACTAAATTGTGATAGAGCTTATTTTGTTCAAGTAATACTTACAGCTTGTTCATGAATCACGCTTGCTAAAATTTAACCCAGTGACTAACCTAATTAAATACCCGGTAAATAGGGAAACATGCAGGTCTCCTTCACTCAATCAGCTATCACTGAGCACCTAGGATACTGCACATTTTGTAAGAATACAAGGACAAGTATTGCACAATACTCTAAGAGGTCATGCGTCACACCTAAATCAGATTTCCAGTAGCACACTGATTTCCTGTAAGCTTAGCATCTACCAAAGGCCTGGAAAGTACAGCTGGACCTAGGCTGGCTGCCTTGTTTTCAAGCATCCCTTCCACTTTGATTTCAAGGTCGGCTGCCCAGTGAGCAGCTTTGTGATCCAGAGTAAATGATTAAGCTCTGCTTTGGCCTTGTCATTGGGAAAAAGCTGCTTGCTGTGAGGCTTAACCACCAGTGAGGAACCAGTGTGGTGCTCCGCGGGACTCACTTCACCAGGCTCATCATTCCAGAGCGGCCCTAAGACACTGTTTGTCTGTCGAGGTCATCATAATCTCTCCTCTTTTGGATTCCTTTACCTCTAACAATTTAGCATTTAATTTTTTTAATGGTTTCGTTATGTTAGTGATTCTCCCAGCTACTTATTATTCTTATAGGACAGGTCCCATCTTATACTCTGAAGCACCTTGTAAAGTACTAGTCAAAATAAATATTCACAGATTCATTTATTGTTGAAGCCCTGAGTAGAACCCTTTTAAATGTTTTTTTTTTTTTAATTTATTTTTAGAGAGGGAAGGGAGAGAGATAGAGAGAGTGAGAGAGAAACATCAATGTGCGGTTGCTGGGGGTTATGGCCTGCAACCCAGGCATGTACCCTGGCTGGGAATCGAACTCGGGACATTTTGGTTCCCAGCCCGCGCTCTATCCACTGAGCTACGCCAGCCAGGTAAAATGTTTTTTTAATCATATAGCATTCTAGATATTAAATTTAACTTTCAGAAAATATTTTAAAATTATAAGGAATCCCTGACAAATGAGCTACATTAAAAGTGTTTACAAAGTAGTTGTAACATTGTATTTGATGTCTTGTAAGTTGCAATATTACAAATCTTTAAGTTTATAGATCATCCTACAAAAGTAAATTTTCTCCATGAGTAAAATATACCATTAATTGTATTATTTCACCTATCATGTGTAATGATGCTTCATGGGGAAAATACCATCTGGCTTCAGGATTGTTCAAAAGTCTTCCCTGGATAATGATTACACTGCATTTATAAAATTAATCATTTCCTATGCCACAGGCATCAGCATGTCAGCATGCTTAAGTGGTCGGCTTAGTGGCTATTGAAACTCACATGTAATTTAGCATTAGGTAATGAAATACACCTGAATTATGTTTGCCAAAGGTGAAATATTTTACAACAAGGTATTTCATTTGTTCAAAATACATAGTATAAACAGGTGAACAAAGACAAGAGTTTACCATTTTCTTCCATGTCATCTCTTGAATAACACCCTTTCCCTATCAACTCCTGAAACAGCATAATCAAGTCCAAAATTATGCTGTGACCTACTGACTGACAAACTTATTGAAACCAAAATGATGATCCAAACACTTTACACTTATTATTATGAGGATCACAGCCACCTCAGGGTTTTAAATAGTTTTTAAAATGGCAACCAATACCCGCAGTCATCCTTGCATTATCCTCTAGAGACTTCACGATGCCAGTGACGCAGACCAGCCACAGTGGATCAAATTCCTATTAAGTCTGTGTGTCACACTGAAGATTTTAATAGGCACCCCCATCTAGAAATTAATTTACATTTTCTTCTTACTAGTGACTCAAAGACTTACAAAGTAATTCTTAACCTGTCATTAATCATATTTTATATTAGATGATAAAATGATGCCTTACACATATTGTTTTATGACCATACAGCTGTTCCTTAAATGGTCGTTTTCTTCATTGTACTTAAACTTTAGTTTCTTGAATCTAATGAAAACATACTTTACAATTTAAAAAAAAATCACTTAAGACACAAATGAAACAAACAGGCAAAATAGAATGAATACCCAAAGACAAAAGCATCAGGTCATACCTTAAGGAGGATATTTTCAGCACTGGTGGAGAGAGGGATGGGCTGCACCAACTCCAAAGTTCTTCCCCACCTTGGTCAATGACCATGTGGGTAGGGTTTGTTGTTCTTTTTCTTTACAGTGAACCAAACTGAAGGGGTCTAAAAATACTTTGTGAGCAGCCCCAAAGCAAGTAACAATTTATGCCAACCATGCAGAAAAGAATGCTGATATTAAACTTCCTGCCTGTGGACCTCCTGGGGCAGCAAGGCTGGTAAAGCATGTTTGTTGCTGTTGATCTGTTTGCAGAGTCATTCCCTCAATTAGCTCCTGGAGACACAGAGAGTATAACTAAGTAACTAAGGATAATATCCCCCAAGAAACTCATTTTCAGCATCAGGACCAAGATTACTGCAGTGCCATGCCTAGATTTCATTATTTTATTGTCCCTGTCCACCTCTGCTGGGGTGCTAATGAATAGACAAACAGCCAAAAGTCACAGGGTACATACAAGACCAAGAATTTGAAAAGGAAGGGCTTTGTTACAACAGAAACTTGGATAATCCACAGTTTAAGCACAAATACTGTTACATCAGAAAAAAAGCTGGGCCACATTGACCTGAGTAGAAAACATACGGGGAAAAAACTGTTTTAAAAATCTTTCAGACATAATTTAAAAGATCATGAATTATGAAGACCTAAAAAAAAAGACCTTGAAGATCATTTTATTGCTGAGGAAGCTAAGGCCTCAGAGGAAGTGACTTGCACAAGGTGACTAGGCTGGTTAGTTGCTGAATAAGAACTAAAACCCAGATTTTCCTTCTTTTCAGGCTAAGGTTCACTCACCAATTCCCCTTGCCCCAGCCCACACACCCCCCTTCATTTCAACATGCTATCTCATTCTTAAAAGGTAGACTGTGTTTTAAAGGTTGATTGAAAATATATATACACGCACTATAGTCAAATGAATTAACCATGTTCTTTTTTTTCTTTGAGGCAAATGGAAATAGACACAGATATCACAAAGTCGGGGTTGGCAATCACTGTACTGAAGTCAGAATCTGGAGAACACACTAGGTTGGCTCTTTGATCAACTCATCACATTCACACTTTTACATAGGGGTGGGACGGCACATACTGTAGTTTGTTTAGTTCTCCATTTGCCTTGCAGAGTTCAGCAGAGAGCAATTTTGCAAAGCTTAGAGCGCTGTCTCCAGCTTGATTCACACGTGATCTGAAGCTTGTCCTAGACAGCCAGTAAGCAAATCAACCATGAAGATTTTTGTCTGACAAATTCAAATTACCAAATGTCAACAGTACATGACTCAGTGCCAGCAACCAACATAAATAAATCACATTTATTTATTTCTGTGTACACCTATTAGCCTCTGAGCTCTTACAAGCATCACTCAAAGGCAGTGCATACTGTCTTTATGTCTACCTGAAAACTAACAAGCAATACTAAAGACAAAAGTTGATCCCTTATACCAAATTCTAAGGATACCCTTTGGCAGGTTCTGGAAAAAAAGTTACTGAGCTCAAACATGAGAGGGAAGGGGTTTTCTTGTTTTACTTGTTATCATTTCTTTGTTATTTTGTTTTTGCTGGAATACTCAAGAGTACCAAATGATAGTTAGGATCACCAACATTTCAGGAGTTGCTTTTTGTGGCTTCATCTGTTGCCAAACATCTGAGACATGGACAGAGTATCTCTCTGTTTACCCATCTTCTCTAAGCCACATGGGAAAGAAAGCCTTGTTCAACACTTACAGAGCAGGAAGGGTACTGAGAAGCAACAGGGCGGTGTCACACACCACACACCACACACACACACACACACACACACACACCCATCACAGTCAACATGCCTAAGCCCCAAGCCACCCTTACTTGCTTTCTGGCCAGTTAAACAATTGTTTGTTCCGTTTCGTCCTGATCCTTCAACCTCATTCATGCAGCAAAACCTCAAAACTGGGATCAATAGCAAAGCACCATCTCACATCCAGATGCAGAAAGCTGGCAGTTTCTGGACAAGAATCTCGCAGCTACATATCTCCTCTAATGCATTCCTTGAGCCCTACTTTGTGTCACAGTTGCCATGACTTGTTGTTGTTGTCCTTGTTACACCCCTTTCTTCCATCTCCTCAGAGACCATACTGAACTTTCACTGGGCTCTGGCTCAGCCTACAGGTGACTTCATCTCCCTGGACCATATCTCTCTTGGACAGATGGGAGGCCATCAGCCATGATCAAAATTCAATTCCCCAGCAGTCTCTGCAAAACCAATACCTCCACACACAGTCGCAACTCCAGGACTGCAGCCTTCCAGTTGCAATTGTGTCTTTGACCCTGACTTCACCCACAGGTATAGGTGGGGCACCCCCAACCCTGCTTCCTTTTTTCCAACTTCTTTTTTTTATTGTTGTTCAAGTACAGTTTTCTGCCTTTCCCCCCAACCCCAGCCCAACACCCCAGCCCTCCCTACCTCCCTCCTTTTTTCCAACTTCTTTCTTTACACAGGCCATAAACTTGTTCAAAATGGTCATCCCCCTCACCCAGACTTCTCAGCTCTGCTTGACAGTCTCCCCCCTCTCCGTCCATACACCACTCACATATATTGAGACACGCTCACCCAACAACTCAAACATGTTCAGAAAAGACAGTTCCCTACCCCACTTCTTTGAACAGACTTAATTTTCCATCTCACGCTCCTAAATTTCCACCGGCCAATTAAATCACAATTCTAGGGCATCATCCACCCATCACAGCTCTTCTCACTCTCATGGTAAGATTTCACCCACTATCATGTGGTTTTAAAAAACAGCCTGCTGGTGGCTTCTAGATCTGGACCTACTAGCTCAGACATAACCTCCTCCTCAAAAACCTAGGTTCAGTGATCTGTTTGGCACTGACAGGTGTCATGCATGTGGGCATCTCAAAGTCAAAATTCTCAGGGGATTTTCTTCTGGGTCCTATCCTATACTCTTTCCCCTTTCCCAGCACTGGGGTCACAATAATCCCTGAATTCTTAGCACATAACACTGTGTTTGGTACATAATACATTCTTAATGTGCTGAATGAACTGATTAATTACTTCAGTATTATATGATAGTAAATGCCATAGGACACAGATTACGAACTCCTGGTGCACTCATCTTTTCAAAGGAAACAGAAATGTTATCTACCTAGAAGTATGCTCACCACTCTATTATAAACTTGTTTTAGAAACTAATGACTTTTAGTGACCAGACTATAGGACCTCTGAGACCATGTTAATTTCTGTCTAACACAAGGGAGAAGTTCAGCTTTCACAATAAGGCTAATTTTACTCTGGAACAACCTGGTTTGCAATTGAGAAGTTGATGCAATTCATAAAACGTGTTTATACATTTCTAAAGAAGGAATTAATGAGGTTACTATTTTCTTAGCCTAATGAAGTCCCTTCCCAATTCCAGAATTACCGCATAGTCCCTTCCAACATCAGAATTCTGCAGTTCCTCAGTTCTCGTTATGCTTAAACAATCTCTCCACTTCTGTTTAATTCCTTAAGTCTACTGGTCAAATTTTGCTAACTTCCTTTATTTATTAGCCCTTAATTTTAAGTGAAAGGTCCATTTACTTATCATTCAACCACTTTTGAGGCCTTTCATCCCCCACTGAGAACAGGCTGTGTACACAACAAAAATCTTCAGCGTGTAATCAGGAAAGAAGCACAAATTCCCTGGGTCAGCCTCACATCCTGTCAAAATCAGGACCCTCTGAGCTCTGTGGAGACACTGACCACAGTTCTCAATAGTATGTGAATCCAGACAATTACAAATGTATGTTTTTGCTTTTTGCTCATACACAAGCCACACTCGGGGCTTGCCTCCGGTTGAATGGCTCCTTGTATTCAGTCCTTTCCCAGCCAATGCTCTCATCTCATTAGAATTTCTGTATCCTCTGGTCTTGCAGAGTTCCCTTCACCTTCATTTGTATCAGACAAAAGATGGTAATTTACGTCTAATTAACGGAACTGAGTCATAATGAGTTCTTTTCTCTTAGACAGCATTTGAAAGTCCAAAATAACCAGTGAGATTGGGCTTCTTAGTCTCCCTCCAGCGTAAGGATTTCTAGCACAATGCTCTTATTCAAGCCTCCCACTTTGCATACAGTCGGAGGGCTGGAGGTTATCCACATTGTGAAATTCTTTGGCTAGTTATGCGCAGAGTGATTTAATGGCATGCAGGCAAATTTCATATTTTCTGCTAAGCAGCTCTGTTGAAACAGTCAAGCTTACGATTGCATCCTTTTTATGTCCCTTCCTTATACTTGGAAATGATATCTTTTGCCAGTTGATGAATTTGATAGCATTCTTTATGAGATCAATTTCCTTGCAAAAGATACAAAAGACAGGATGAAAGATGAGTTTGATGCCAAGCACACAAAGGGCCGTGCATCTGCGTGAAGAGAAGCATGGTAAAGCATAACTCCATGTTCCCCACTCTAGGCGAGGGACAGAGAGGGAAGGATGTAAACACCACGAGCCTGTCTGAAGAAAGTAAAAGCACATGTTCCAGCAGCAACAGGAACCGGGGCAAAGTGCTAAAAGCATCCTCTCACTTTCTCACATGCCAGGGCATTTTAAGATGCCCTCTATGTATGTTGGCATGCCCACACAAACACACCACAAAGTCTGGGCATCGCTGGCGTCATGCTCTCCCTTACAAGGACACCATTTCAAGTCGCTGGACAGACTTACACCAGGACGAGGGCTCCCCCCCCTTACCCTCAGTGCCTGCCTGCCTTCGGGTGCACAAGACGGGAGGCGGTGTTGTGAGCTTCCTGGCGCTGTTAATTCACTATGCCCTAGGTTAGGAAGAGCCAGGAGACGTTCCCGTGATTTTCAATGTAGGGCCCCAACTCCTGGGGCCCTCTTCATCCAATCCTTTTATTACACAGGGTTAAGACGGAAAAAAAAAATGCCTCAGTATCTTAATCCATATTCCTCTGATATAACTTTGCTACATTTTTAAAAGTTTGGCAAAACAGCTTCATTGTCATTATCTTTTGCTAAAATATTTTCCCCGTCTGCTGCAATCTGAAAAACAGTAAGAGAACAAAAAAATAATGCCGGCCAAACTCCCATCGTGGGAGCCGTGGGACAATGAAATTACAGCGGAGTTACATGGGAGGGCAGGTGAATCCGGGCTGCAGATCACCCGGATCCCGCTGTTTCTCCTCCCGCCTTCTCCCCCCCTCGGAGAGAGCAGAATGCATAGACTCGGTCTGTCAGGATGGAAAGATGACTCTCTGCCAAACATATTAAACCAGACAGTAAATCAGAGAAAATTATACACTACCTTGATTAATAAGGTTTAATGGGAATGAGGCAACTAATTTATAATGCTAAATTGACAAAAACGGGTTAAAGAAATAAGAGACTGTTTCACAACAGATTAAAGTGTAATTTTTTCCTTATTTTTTTGGTGGGGTACCCCCCAACCAAACTACATTTTTTCAGTATATAAAAAGAAATCACTAAAAACACTTTTTAAGCAACTGTCCTCACACAATGAGACTGAGAATCTAGTATCAGGAATAAGACGTATCTAAGAAGCCCCGAACGTGCAAATGCATTTGAAAGTTAATTTATAAATCTGACACTTGAACCACAATTTTTCCAACTAAATTGAAAATCACGGGAACATCTCCTGGCTCTTTCTAACCTAGGGCATAGTGAATTAACAGCGCCAGGAAGCTCACAACACCGCCTCCCGTCTCGTGCACCCCAAGGCAGGCAGGCACTGAGGGTGGGGGTGAGCCCTCGTCCTGGTGTACCTCTGTCCTAGAGGGCCCGGTGAGCAGGGTTTCTCCCACCACACAGAGAGGGGAGTAAGGTTTCCAGCACCAGCAGACCCTCCAGTGGTGGGGAAGGGCTCTCTATGGGACTGCTGAGCAGTGTTCCCTGGCAGCCACCTGCTCAGCAAGTTGAGTGTTTCTAAACTGGGGGCTGTCTGTACTTAGTGGAAGGTAACAATGAGGCAAAGACATGGAAGTGAAAAAGGAGTGGAAGCAGATGCTGTGTACCCTGAGAAGAAGCACCAGTTTGTGCTGGGTGTCAGTAAAGACTGCAGTGCAAAATCAAAAGGAAGGCAAAGCTGACTTTCAAATTATTAATACATAGATTATTATAATTCACTAAGTAACCATTCTAAAAGGGCTCTGTAAACTAATAAAAACCTACATGCCTATGCCTTGGTTTTATTCCTCTGTTCTTTCTCATAACTGAACATACCTAGAATAGAAAAGAGAAAGGGTCATGGCAACAGATGAAAAGTATGTTCCCTTCACTTGCCATTCAGAGCAACCCTTCAGAAGACTGTTTTATAATAAAGAACAGCTAGAAACAACCTGCTTAAAGGCCTACCTGTGAAACCAACTTCTTTGACTCTAAGCCAGATTAGGACACCATGAACTGATAACTCAGGAAAAAAAAGATTTTAGGGCCTCAAATAAAGGAGTCGGACCACAATGAAAGTCCTTCCAGGTGATAATTGCCACAGAAAAATCAGACAATAATATTTAGTCACAATTAGAAAGTATAACGAATTCCATATATTTCTTCACATTAATATTGCATAATCTTCACATTTTAGTCATTATTATAGTTGATAACGTTTCCTAGATGTAAGGAAATTTAAAATGGTTATTGTTTCTCTCTATATAGGAATATCAAATTGTTCATAAGCTCTTTTCCCCCAAAAAGATGCATATAAATTGACCGCCTGTAGAGCCATACTTTGAATGTCCTCAAATTATTTAAACAGCTTAAAACAATTTCAGCTGCAATTTTGTTCAAGTTTCATCATCTTTTCTAAACAGATGGTTATATCTAATTTATTGATTTCCTATTTGGTTATATTGTACCTATAACCATTTTTTTTAAAGAGAAAAGATTAGAGGAAGTAGGTTAGCTGAAAATATGATTTACTAGGACTTATTCCTCTAAGAGGTACGTTCAGAAACAGATCCTGAGTGGGCACACACCACCTAAAGGCATAGGGAAGGTGCCAGAAACACAGCTGGGAACAAGACAGCCGACTCCATCCTAATGGGGCTCTCCACACTTCACATCCACAGCTGGCAGGCAGAAGATCTTCAATACCACCGTAAACTGCTTTTATGAACTAAACTATCTGAGTACATCATTTTAGTAAATCTTTGAGGTTTCAGGGATGAGAAACCAGAGTGTAGTTAGCATGCTTCAAAAATTATTGAACGCCATAGCTGTAAGGTTCCTGGAGATCAATTCGTCTGGCTGTTCGTTTCCTTTTGAATATAAGCACTAATTTTTAATTTATAAACAAACAAAGCTACACAAAAACAGAACTCTGTGGACTCCTTCCACATATCTGTAATTATTTTTCTTTTAGCACAGGTTAACTAATATACTGTATGTTGAAAGAACCACTTTGAATTCAGAATGCTTTTAAATATTGGCATATTATAATGATCTCAACATCTAAACTAACTTGAAGAACAATGGCAAATGTGTGGTGTAAACTGACTTATGGATTTATGTACCAGGCAATAATTCTGAGGCCCGTTAAAGGAAAGAACCAAAAATTTCATCCATTTCTTCCACATTTACTCCACGGACCAACTGAAGGCCAGAAATGACCGAATCATCTTCCCGAGGCCGTGCCACCGACTAGCGATGCAACTCACTTGACCACACTGAGGCCTAATGGCTTCCACCCAAGCAGCATCCACAAACATCTCCTTTGGTGCTACTGACAACCTCCCTCCCCAAGAGTACAGTTCTCATTCTCCTACAAAATTCAAAAGTAAGCCCTCTGTATGCCATTTACAGCATCTTCTACTGCATTTCAGTAGAAGAAATGCTTGGAAATGCTACAAATGCTTTTCTCTTTCCAATCTTATGGTAGATAAGAATTTAATGAAAGCTAAAATGTAACTTCAGGGCAAAAGACAAATTTTGTTTTATTGTACTTTAGAATGTTATAGCTATCCTGGCCTAAAAGTACCTAGAATTCTGTATAATATTTCTAATGCAACATGGATCTATCTGGTTTGGGGAAGAAAAAAAAAGTCCTTTTATTCCTTTTCACTCTGCCTACAACTATAACACTGAGATAATAGAGATCGAGCCTTAAATTTCTAAATTCAATAGAGGTAGAGTCACAAGGGGACTGAAAAAGCATTTGTCTATACAAGCTAATACCCAATATGTTAGTCCTTTGGGCAGTTTACATTGATTTACATTTAATTGTATAGGCTGATGTTCTCATATTTTCCAGGACAAAGTTGTAAAAATGAAAGGATCAAGATATACTCTGATATGAAGCCAAAAGAAGAAATAAGAGTGAAGGTTTCTGTGTACCTACATGATTTCAAAGAGGTTTTTTTTTTCCTACTAGAAATTCACATTAGGAATCTTAAACCAAAATTAAGAGCAAAAGTGATAAAACTGTACTTCATCTGCTTTCCCTCATTTCCCCCAACTGTTCACAAATTACTCTGAGAAACAGAACGAAAATGAAAAGCATCCCCTGGCACTTAAATACCTTTCACCTACTCTGTAACGAATTTGGTTTAATTCTCCTTCATTCAGCTGGCCAGCAGACTTTGTCCTTCCGTCTGTCTAGCAAACATTTCACAATTTTTTCAATGTTTTTGTAAAGTGGTGGGGGAAAAAGAACCACCTCATTAATTTCTCTTACCATCAAAGAGAATAAAACAATATTTTGACAAGGATGAAGCAATGAACACTAACGATTATCTCATATTATTTTTTAAAGTATACGTTTCCTGAAGCCTCACAGAAAAATGCACTTTAAAGAAAACCTACTGGTCTCTTATGTGAAGGAGCGGCCTTTGGATAATCGAGAAACAAAATATCAATGGTTTTAGGGCATCCTGAAAAGGATTATGGGGAGGAGACATTAATAAAAACCTTTTTTTCCAAAAAACTTGAAATGATAGATTTATACATTTTCATTGCATTGACTGAGCTATTTTAATCACTCTTTAAACCAGGTCCCTGTATTAGTTCACTCAGGGCAGCCATAACATAGCCCCACAGACTGGGTGCTTAAACAGCAGAAATTTATTTCTGATGACTCTGGAGACTGGAAGTCTGAGATCAAGGTTGGTCTTCTCCTGGGCTATAGATATGGCCATGTTTCACCCCCCCCCCCCCCCCCCCCCCCCCCCCCCCGCCGTCTCCTCACAGGGGTTTCCCTTGGGCAAGTATGTGTCCCTCTGGCCTTACTCAGGTCACACTGGATTAGGACCCACCCTGATGACGACACTGACTTAATTACCTCTTTACAGACCCCACCTTCAAATACGTCTAACACCTCATTTCCAAGTGGTTCTACAATGTCTGGTTTTCTCAGCCAACATTACATCTTTATCTCCAAGGTCGGGAAAGACTGTGGGAAAGTCAGAGAAAGTATTGACAAACGACAAAACACACAACACTTAGTGCTAGTCAACAACACTTAGTGCTAGTCGTGGTCTGATCTTGGTGGTTTTGTTAAGGCTGCTTTCGGGTAAGGTCTGAAATGGACATTATAAAACAAAACACAAGGGAGTCGGAGGAAGAGCTGCGACACGCAGATGGTGGCCGTCACCAGTCGCAAGCCCAAGGGTCATTAAACTGTGCTCAGTCCAATTCTCAAAATTCCTCCAAAGTCCCCATTTCAAGCAATAGGAATAAAATATTGATCAGAAGAGAAAAAAAAACTACCAAAAAAGCATGAAATTCGTAAAAGCTTTACAGAAACTACCAGTGGAAAATCCTAATATATAATATTATTTTGGTAGGGGACCATATCTCTGAGAAAAACCAAAGCAAAACAAAATCCACATTCCGGGGTAGTATCTAATCACATGTTAGCAGGGACTGACTAATACAGTACATACTGAAAGAACTCTTTGAATTCTCTATACTTTTAATACATGCATTTACACTACCATAACAAACTTATTTCTAATCCTACAGAATGAACAAAATTACAGGAGAAAGATAGAATCATTTAAGTTTTCACATCCATCCCCCTTACCAGTGAAAGATGTTAATTAAAAAGAATCTTGACACTCAGTGGAATCCGTCCACAGTCAAGCCTAGGGCCCTATATTTAAGCATCTCCCTACATCTAAGTTATATGCTCTTTCCAAAGACAACAAATAAATTTAAATATTTTTCATATTATTGGGCAAATTACAAATATAGGTAACACTGAACTGTCACTTTTGTCACTCTGAAAGACTTGTTCAAAAGGATCATGATAATAAAGTTGTTTGTCATTCCATAAGTTACAACAGTTTAGCAGGCACTGCATGCAAGGTCTGAAGCGACGGTTCTCATCCTTGTTTTGTTCAAGAACCACTTTGAGAACACAGCTGATGATCTAGGAACCCTCTTCTTGAGGAAAAAAAATAGATATACTTGCAAAATTTGGCATTTCCAGGAAATCAAACACTCCTATAAAAAGTGCTCATGAATCAAAACCTCTGACTCAGATAAAAAAAAAAAACACAACAAAGCCTAAGTTAGAAGATGCCAAGTAGAGTTTCTTGCCCCTGAGCCCTCCTCACCTTAACAAAAAGAATTGCCATGTAATAGGATGAGAATGCCAAGTTTTTAGAATTGAATGACTAGGTAACACAGTTTCAAAGGTTTCTTTCTGCCTCTTTACACCATTCTAATCCCATATGGAGGCCACTCTGTTAGCTTTGTCTGGTGGTATTAAAATAATTATGTCTTTATCTTTTGAAGTCCAAGCAAAGTAAAAAAGAAAAGAAAACACTGCATGTTCTCAAAAACAATGAACACTTGACATAAAAGTCAGATACAACACTGCGAAACAACACTACTACTGCCAGTGAGTTGCACGATTAACGCAATTTCCTTGACATATTCTATTTCATTCCTTTACAATTAAACACTATACCGAAAAACTAACACTCAAAAACATGTCTTTGTCACAAAGAGGACATAATTGACCCAGAAAGTAAATTTAAATGTCTCTTTTTAAAAAGCAGTGGATATACACATGTCTAAACGTCACAGTTTCCAGGGCCTGAAGCATTTTTGGAGCTACACAGAGGATGCAGAGACACAGGGCGGTGTGTGAGCACAGACTGCTCCCAAGGCCAGCAGTACGTGCCCTCTCAGCCCTCATGGAAGCGAATCTGAGTGATGCTCCACATCTGATTAAAAACTCTTAGGCTCAGATATGCAAAGAGGTGGTATAAAGTTCTTCATCATATTTATGAAGAACTATATCCTTCCACGTTTTTGAAACCTTTTCTTTTCAAAGGAAAACCTCAGCTAGCCTGGGGAAAGTCACAAACTGCTTTGAAGTTCAGCTTCCTCAACTGTACAAAGGAGTTTTAAATAGACAATTTCTAAGGTCTCTGCAAGCTCTAAATAAAGCATTTCTAGGGCCTTAAAGTCTTTCATGAATGAGGTGGGGCTTACAGCTGGTCACGCCAGCTTAACTAAAAATCTATCAGTCTAGGAAAACAACCTTTAAAAAGTTTATAGCATGTTATTCTATATATTTTTCCAATAATTCTTGATCATTGCTGCTTTAATAAGGTGTCTCAACCTCGTATATTTTAGTGGCTAAGGGCCATTCTTAGGTCTAAAATCAGACTTCACACTCTATCAGTTACTCAGGAACCCAGGATTTCCCCCTGTAAAGGATCTGGCCAGACATCAGGGACCAGGGCTTTTTCATCGTTATATACTCCATGCCTAATAAAGCTTAGGGCAGCACTCAGACATCCAATAAATGCTTGCTGAACGAACCAACAAACTTAGGCGTGACTGTACTGCTATGTGTTAGGCAGGAGGAATTTTAAAAAAGAAAGAAAAAAGACAATCTGACTATGGGTTTTCCCCTCCCTAGAAAGTGTCCAGAAGTGGGAACACAGAAGTGATAAAAAGTGCAATGTGCTGTGATTAAGGTGCACATGAGGTACACATATGAGGCACAATAATAACGAAAGAGAAGAGGGATGCGTGAATTAATGAGAAGCATAAGCAGTACTGCTGTGAATCAATGGGTGCCTTCCAACGTGAGAAAATCAGCTATTTGGGAATTATGCATTTGGGAATTATGCTTTATGCTTCTTTCACAGGTCATTATGAGGGTGGTTCAGACACTTTTTATTCTTTAAAGTGTTTGAATCCGAGTAAGAGCCATAATATGAGGTGCTATTCCCTCTACAGTATCAGGTCTTTAAAGGTTCAAGTTATAGGTTTTAAATTTTATATACATAAATACATATTTAACTTGGAGTAATGCCATAAAGTATTAAATGTCTTTAATTGTGGCAAAGAAAAGACTTTTAGGCAAGTATTTGGGTAAAACTATAAGCAATGTTTTAACACAACACAAAATTCCAAAAGTAAATACAATTAGAAAAAGATTGATCCTTGCTAGCAATCAAAGATATAAATTAAAGAAGCCTTGAAATGTTATTTTATGAATGTTAAGAAAGCAGGATTCTTTTTGTTGTTTTCAATACATATAACACACGATCGTGGAGTAACCATGTAGGAAATGTCATTAATTAGGAATACATTTTTGGAAAACAATATGAAACACACAACAAAAGCAATAAAGAGGTTCCAATATGCTCTAAAAATATTCCATAAGAAATAAAAAGAAAAAGATGGAAGCATTAACTTGTTCATTTGTCATTATCCATATTAATCAAAAAGTAAACAAATCCAAAATGATCGAATCACAGAAGAATGCTAACAAATTCAAGTATATTGATACAATCTAATATTGTGTATTCAATAATTTATGATCATCAAGACACTGCAGAAGCAAACAAAAAAGGTTATTTAGAAATGTACAAACTATGAAATGTCACAATGTACTTTGTAAATAAAAATGAAGTAGCATAAACCAACATTTGCTCTCTTGGAGCAGCAATGCTTAAAATAAATGATAAGCTAGGCATGCTCCCTACTCAAGAAAGATCATATGCAAAATTAAAAATTTGCCAGTGTAGTACAAGTATGCAAATTCATAGCATTAGATAATTTTTCCCATGAGCATAAGTCATCTTTCAATGTCTAGCACACATGCCCACCTCTTTCAGCTGCCAAATCTCACAGCAGAAAGTAGCATTTGCTCCAACCTCTGTATTTCCAATGCATTCTGCCTAGATTTCTCAGAGGCATTAATCAGGGTCTGTGTAGGGAACCCGCTCTGACTTGCCTGGATGGAAGGGAATGGTACCCCTTCACTTCTGCATCTGCCTCCACAGGGAACAGATGTGTAATTGGTGCTTCCTGAATTTAGCTATTTGAAAACAAAGCTAGAAAAAAGAAACCAAAGAGGCACTGGAAATGGAAGTGGACAGTTTAGGTTCCCCTCTGTACCAATGGGTTATAATATTCGAAAGAAAATAAACCTATGCAGTTTTTTCTTTAAAGAAAAACAAATTCACAATAACACATTCAAACCATCTCCACCTTAATCAATAAAAAAGAGGGATCGGAATGAAATATCCTAGAAGCTTCTGCAGTGTATTCTTATCTAATCTGCAATTTTCTCCATATCTAAAGTACCCTGCCCTGAAACTTAAACCATTAAAACAAATTTACTATAAATGGCCACAGAAATGAGAGATAAAAATCACTTGTAATTTTCTTATACTCCTATAAAGGTTTTCAAAACTTGATAAAAACGGCATTTTTTTGTTAATTTCCTTTTATCCAGAAAAGAACACAGAAAAGATCACAAAGAAACCTTGCAAACAGCAAGTCTCAATTTGCATATCCTGTTCCCAAAACTTCATTTGCACAAAACTTATCCTAAGGAAATAATCATGGATGTAATAAAGATAACACTACAAGGATGTTTATTCCAGAACTGCTTGTAGTAGCAAAAAAGCTGGGTGGGTGCTAGTACGTGTTCTATAAAAGGAATTTTTTCTAATCGTCACCCAAGGATATGTTGTTTTGTTTGTTTTGCTTTTTTTTAAAATTGATTTTAGAGAGAGGAAGTGGGAAAGAGTAGAGAAATATCACTGACTGGAGAGAAACATCAATCAGTTGTTTCCTGTCACTTGCCCTGACTGGGAATCGAACCTGCAACTTTTGGTGTACAGATGATGTTCCAACCAACTGATCATGCAGCCAGGGACTAAAAGGACTTGAAAGACCAATCATTTGTATAACGTACCTGCCACATACAATTTTAAAAGATAGTGAGGAATATTTAATGACACAAGAAAGTGGGTCCATAATACAACATTAAGAAGAAAATGCACAAGTGGGGGGGGAGTAAATGCAGACTACCTATAATTGCACAATAAATAATTTAAAATATACTACAAAACACAAAAAGAAATGCGGAAAGAAATGCACATAGAACTCAATTTTGAAAGAGGAAAAAATTAAGTTGAATCTCATTACTCATGATAGTTATGTTCTATCAAGTCACTTTAAACACCGACTTAGTGAAAATATGTAACTATTGCTCCTAGGAGAGAAGCAGAGATCCTGACAGCTTCTGGTCAGAACACTTTTGTCACTCATCAATATATAACCTCGTCTTACGTGTGTTTCTGTTTAAAGACATATATATTAATTGTTTAGTCACTTTCCAATTATATGTATCTAGAATACCTTAGTAGTTGGCTTTCTAAAGATTTTATTTTATATCTAAACTTTTTTCCTCAAAGTATTCCAGAACTTACATATTACACACACAATTTTAAACCACACACATACCCCAGGCCTGCCTAGCTATGTCACATGACCCTTGTAGCTATTTATGTGGACCCTCCTGACCACACATAACTTAATTTTCATCAAAGCCATGATAAAGGCAGTGGTAAATTTTCTGCCTTTCAAAGTCATCTGCCACCCTGTGAATTGGGCATTCTTGACCAGAACCCTGTTAACTTATAGGCCTCCAAAAGGCATCTGGAGACTTGACTGTGACCACACCTGTGATTTATAAACAAATATACCTCAACACATTTGGGAACTTAATCTCACCCATTTAATACCTACGCACATATTAACTTGAGTAAAATGTTATGTTTGCCTGAAAGAGCAGTTGTTGGGATTCAGAGTTTTCAGAAGAGAAAGAAAGAACTGTTGAATTACAAGAATAAACTTTCCTGGACTCCAGGAAAGTAAATTGTGTAGAATGAAGCATATAAAGTTTACCAAAGTCCATCTTAAACATGAAAGGGTTCTCATGTCCTGACTGCTTGAGAAGGATTCCAAATACTAAAAGTAAAATAATGACTTCATGCTACAAAGACCTCCTACTTGAGCCATTATGAAAATCTTATCAAAGCCAAAATTAGCCACCTGTACAGCTGTTTCAGTTTTTCTCTGCCCTTTTCATTTCTACCAACATGTCTTCTATTTCTCCAAGTGCTCAAGGGGGGAACTGGCAATGGAAGTGCGTGGTGAGGAGCTAGGCGTGTTCCCATTTCCCAAGGCCCCCTCTACTCTGCAAGGAAGGCCCACAAGTCAACTCGCCATTATCATGAACCTGAAACCCTCTCTCTGCCATGAAATTGGCCTGTGTCTTAGTTTTCCAGTGAGAAGACAGAGCAAAACCTAGTGGTTCCTCTCTCTCTCTAGGGGAATACCTTATATTTTCCATAACCACAAAGTGATGAGTTAATTTTAGTGGAATAAAATATTATTGTTTTACTTTATTAATGGAGAACTGAAATCCCAAGTGTTTGGAATTGACTGACTGCAAAATGCCTAAAGAATAAGAAATGAAAAACTTCAAGCATAGGCTGGGCATGATCAATCTCTGCAAAATCATTCCTGAAATGTTTGTTTTGTTTAGCTTGTCCTATCTAGAAACACAGAGGACAAACCACGGACCAATACCCTTGCTTTCCAGTCCCATATATGCAGGCCTGCAGTCACGGCTGTGGACCCTGTGCAGGACGAGAGGCCCACTTCCACACTGAGAATCTCCCAGTGAATGACAGTAGGTGGAACCTTGTGGAAGAGCAATTGCAGAGTAGATTATTTTGTTTTACATGAATATGCAAATTATTCCCTTGCCTTTTTAAATCAAGAGTTTAGACATTCAATGTAAATTAAATACAGAAAATTTCAAACTTATCTGTGGTTAGAGTGAAATAATAATTAGAGGCCTATTTATTGGCTTATATTTGTGGGCAAGGTGGCAAAGGGTAAAGGTAATGGCTTCAAATTACTTATCTGAGAAACTGAGATGGATATTAGGAGGAAAATAAAGTATAAAAATAAGTTATTAGTATATAGTGAGCAATGTTAAATACCTAATAATGCTTAACATTGCAACTGAAACTGATCTTCAGATTATAAAAAAATTAGAGCACAAATTTGAAGTCATATAAAATAATAATACATACAGCAGAGCTGATTATAATCATCAAAACTTGATTTGCCTGGAAAGAAAACCCTGTTTTCACTAGTTACTTAATAGCATGTATGTATAGTAGGGGAGTACTCAGGAAATAGCCATTTAAAAAAATAAATGAAGTAATACAAGTCAGTGCCATAAGCCCAACTGATAAATCTTTATTGTTTTAAAAAATATTTTTGGCTCTGTAGTATGAAAATGGGCTACACAATGAGAATACCAATGGCCCAGGAAGACTTGGAACAACACCTTTTCCAGAAAACTCTACCAGCTGTGGCCAGTGGCATGATGTTCTTGCAGTATCCTCTTGATGCCAAGTGGCTGTGACATTATTCTGTCCGTCTCTCCAAGAAAAAAATCCGTTCCAATCAGCTATATTATTGATTTTGTTACTGAAACTGATTTGTAAATGAAGATAGACTATAAATAATATTACCAATAGTTTCTTTTGATTCTGTTGGTACAAATACACCGACATGAAAATATTTACCATATTCATTAAAAGGTTTCCAAAATAATTGCCGGTAAAGAAATTAACTAAAGCAAAAATTAATTAAAAAGTGCACAGGTATTTGTTCCATATCATAAAATCTGTTACATGAAAGCGGGGATTATAACTCTTGATATCTTGAAATCAAGGGCCATTTACAGATAATATTTAACTTTCAACTTTCTTTAAACATACTTTTAAAAAACTATAAGTGATCCAAGAATTTATGCTAAGTGTTTTACACTGTATCCGTATCTTCCCCTTATCTTACGAAGCTGTTATCAAGTAGCAATAGTCCTAAAATTAGGTCATGAGAATAAGTAAATGTATCTTCATCCAAGTAAAATCACTCTCATTCTTGTAGTTAACATATTGAATTAAACATATTTCAATTGGAAAAAAACTAACTACCTAAACAAATATATATGCAAAAACTAACTCACCATAATGAAGTATACTCAAAGAAAGTTCACTCCCTTCCCGGCTCACACTGTGATTTTTGAAAAGCTATATTACATTTATTGGAGAGGCATTTTCCATGGCAACAAACACTTGACCTGGAGCCAGGAGTCCAAGGTTACAATCCTTCTTATACTACGCTTCAGATGTGCGTCTTGGGCAAGTCATTCAATCTCTCTGGACCTCGTTTCCTTCACCTGTAAACTGAGAAGGCTGTGGTTCAAAAGCTCTGGAGTTCCATCCTGTTCTAATAACCTATGAATCTGTGAGAGAGAAAGTTCATAAATATTCCATAATCTTCCTTTTGCCAAAATGTTACTTCCAAATATAGATAACCTTTCATGACACAAAGCAAATGTTATGACAAGGTACTTTCCAATTAATGCAAATTTTAAAGTTACTATTTAAAACAATTCAAAAATAGAGCAGACTCTATCAAGATGTTGTGATTTTGGAAATTTCAGAACACAGCATAGGGAATCACATGCCAATCAAAAAAATCTGAATGAAGTAATTAAGCATGAACTTTAGAGAGTTCTGGAATACTTGCAAATTCCTTCTATTCCTTTCAAAAGAGGCTTTTCGAAGAAATACAGTGAAGTCATCAAACAGAACCCATCAATTAGATATATTTAAAGTTTAAATTATTTGCTCTCCAATCTTAAAAGAAAAGTTCATTCTCACAACAAAGAAATTTATATCAGTTATTCAGTATACCTTTTTTGCTCTCTCTAACTTTAGGGGCATGACCCACGTCACAGAACTCTTTGATGAAAAATGAAAATTCAAATTTAGAAAATTATTCACCCTGATCAATGCATAGTCTTTACATAAAACTATATTCGCATTCATTAATGGTATTAAAATAGCAAAAGTATCCTACTACATTTTGTAAAGTTGTTTTAAAATAAATTTTGAATACAAATGGGTTCCTGGTTAACTTAAGTCCCACATGACTTATTTAAACTGAGGAAAACAAAACAAAGAAAAAAACCTTCCACTATGTGGATTCCTGAATTGAAGATTTATTATAATATAAAAGCAGTAACCAGAACTTTTAAGAAATGAAAAATGAGTAGAATACATTCTCTTAAATAGTATCCTCATGATATTACTTCATTCACAGGGCTTAGTCACAAGTTTTCTGCTCTGAGATTTTGAGTGTGAGATTCTTGAAAAATCTTACTTCCTGCCAGCAGTCAGTTCCCATTAGCATATGTGGGGTAAGAAACTGTTACATGTATCTTATGGGCATCAATTAACCAGGGATTTTTCTTCCTCCTAGACAGGTGGTTTGCACTTATATTTTCATCTGAGATTGAAAAAACACTATCTATAGAAATTATGCACAGTTATAAATGTATAGATATGATTTTTAAAAAAATCACATACATGTAACTACTTAACAGCGAGGCAGTCCACAGGATGAGCGACTACTCATCTGTTTCTGCGGCTCAGAGCATCTGCGCCATTTCACGGATTCTTGTTTTTGGCTTAATCAAGCTATTCTTTTTAAAGCTATTTTCCTACATTAATGGTAAGTATCAGAGACAGCAACATTTAAAAAAATCACATTTGCATCCTTAAAATAATTTATAATTTTGATTTAGTATCTCTAATTGTATTAATTATATCATGGGTAGCACGAGACTATTTCTTACAGCATATCTAGTTACATAAGTGTTTTAGACAAGATTATTTTGGATATAAGCACAAAAATCAAAATTATGCACCAAGAGGCAACCCAGTGCAGCACTGATTAGAAAACACGTGCATGCACACACAAAACTAAACATTCGTTTCCAATTCTGATACTTTCTTAGATGATAAAAAATCTTGAAAATAGTAAAACTTGAAAACCCCACAAGTCTGACAATTAAAAATAGGCAAAAGTAGAACACAGTATCTAATGTATTTATTATAATATGCCTCATAAAAATCTAGCACCGTTTTTAGACTATAAAATCAAGGTTCATCAATAATAATGCATTATCTGGAGCAAGACACCTAAGAAAACGAACCTAAGTCCACAACACTTCATGCTCAGTACCTACAGATACTGTGTCTGAAATGCTGAAAAATTAGTTGATGGTCGGTGTGACAGCAAAGTCTGGAATGAGAGATGGCGGGCACATCAACACAGAAACTGCCGAACTGGTGTGCATCGTGACACAGAAAACTTTCGGAGCACCAAGACCTAAGGACTTAAAAATGACACAACACCAAATAAGGAAAAGCCCAATGCAAAAAACTCGAACTGACTAAATGAGTTAATAGGACTATAATATGTATGCTATAACACTGATAAAATATTGGTACAAACCATGTATTTACAAGTAGGACTCATTCCTCCAATGCTTAGGTGTTACAAATAAGCATATTAGTTCTCCCCAGTTGTTTAAAGAGGAAATCAGTAAAACAGAGTAACAGGAAAGACTGCAGAAGGCCGAAAGGCAGCTGTCAAAAGAGGTATGTTTCTCTTTGAGAAAAAAAAGTGCAAGTTTTTTTTGCATTTTAATTATCTAGTCTGAAAAAAAAAAACAGGTGAAGACTACTAATTATCACCTTCCAGCCTCACTAACACTTTGTAGTCTAGCAAAAGGGTGAAAAGAGGATGAAAAAAAAAAAAAGAAAAACGCCATACCACTCCAGGCCATTAAAAAAAAAATCAAGGCTTTCTCTAGCATCCTTGCAACAGAGACTGCTCCATTTATCTTCAAAGAACTTTCTTGTTTACAATACAAATCTTCTCCTCTGCTACAAATTAAACCCAATTATCTGGCGAACAGTTTCCACAATAAAACCTGGTAGACAGTGGAAGCAGTGCCCTTTCCGGTTTTCCCCCTCCATTTGACAGTCCGCAGGTTTCCAAAGCGAAAACCACTCTTACTTATCCCATTAACACATAGGTGTTGAGAGGGCATGGAAACCCCTGGAAAGATAAATGGCTTCATTTTCCTTGGACCAGGCTATTGGGACAACCTCCAAAATCTGAAATAGTGTTGAAAACTCTCACTTGCTTATTTGATTCATAAATCTTAAAACTACTATGGGAAACATAACTATCTAGTTAAAAGCATCATTAACTCTTTCTGGTCAATGGAATCTACAGTCATTGGTGTACTTAGTCATCAATGAAGGACAAACTGCAAATATTCAATTAAATAGATCCATCTGCTGAGACAGCAAGTAGATGAAATGCAATCACGTACACTTGAGTCCTAGCCAATTCTACCTCACCCTGAAAGACCGGGGCTAAGCTTTTAATCAAGCAGCTGCTCAAAGAAACATGTATGTCCCTTTCACAGTCAAACACAGCACCCAGCCAAGGAGGACTTCCAGAAATTCAAGTTTATTCTAAGTCCTCAAGATGCATTTGTGCATGCTGGGTATACACAATGCACAGTTACAAAAGTGCAAGCTCTAGTTTATTCTGCAGTGGCCAAAGGAGACATGGAGTTATTTGTAACACCTAATGAAATATTTTGCAGTGGGTAGATGAATTATCAGAAGGTTTTAACTAGCCATGTTCTATTGTTGTGAACTCTGCTGTGCAAAAAGATTAGAGGCACTTTTAATAAGACAAAGTCACAATGAGAAGAGAATAGCTTTTCCCAAAATTTTAACTTAAACTAGATGCTGGAGTAATGTCTAAACAAATAAAATTTCCATTTTTTCCCTTAGAGCCTGCAGAATTCCATTTACCTGACCAATTGAGAAGTGCAAAAAAACGAAACCCACATACACTCATACCTCAACAGGCTTTGTTTTCACTGAACATTAAAGCATACTTTGACAACACGACAGCACTTCTCCAGTACTAAAAGCAGTATGATTAATCTTATTAAACCAGCATCTGAACCGTGGCCACATGTGATAGGAGAGTAATTACTCTCCTGCTAAAGGCGCACATACCGTATCTACAAACTCCTATTTTGGAGCTCAAAAGAAGAAAAAAAGAAAGTTTACTCTTGAAACCAGTGACTTTGTATTGGCATTAAAATGCCAATACAAATTAAGAAACCTTTCCATAGAAACAAGATTCCTATGCAGAAAAATATGAATTTTAGGTAGATTGGCCTGGATGGCAGCTTTTTTCTTTTGATTTTTAACACTGTTAGGGGACAGAAAAAAAGTGTTACTAATAGACAAAAAACTGACAAGGAAATCGGTGAGGCACCACCTAATCCTAAGTGGGGGATTCCTCTACCTCCTCCTACTTAGGAGTAAGGAGCAATGCTCTCCCCCTTACACAGGCTGAGAAGGGTTTCAGGAGAAAGGTTCACTGAGCTTAAAGAAAATGAAGAGGGGCTCTTTGGCCATGTCTCCTTCTAAGGATTGTAATAATAAACAAAACAAAATGAGGGGAAAGATACGGAATGACCACCTAAACAAGACATTTTGGACAATTTTTCTCAAAAACTGGGGAAGGATTTCTTATTGCAAATCCAGCAACATTCAAGGCAGAACCAAGTCTTAGGTTCCAGGTGATTTCACAAAGAACTGGTGTGAACATCTCTTTGTCACTTGTCTCTACTACTCTGTAATGTCAAACTCTGAAAAATAATCTTCCATGGTAAGATAATCGGATCGGGAAAAAAGCTTTTACAGTTCATAAAATCATGTATTCTTATTATCATTAAAAGTACATAAATAGTGTCAGCACTTATAGGGAGTTGTTAATTTCTCTTTCATATGCCAAATAGTGTCTTCAAAAATGCTAGTTAACAAATTCTATCTCCTTCCGTTTTGAATGATGGGCCAAGAATTTACATACCAAACTTCTGGAGAGAATCATTTTTGACAGGAGGAATTGTCATGGCAAGAGTATACAAACACAGGGCCACATGGTGTCCCTTCTTGAGATGAGGTGAAAGGCAATGAACTTGCCACACTTAGGAGTTTATTTCCTTTCTGGATCATGAACTTGATGTTGCCCGAGTTAACATGTGAAATAAGAACATATTCACACTGCACTAATTACACACGGGGACCTCTGCTGTTATCTCCACTGTGTAGCACTGTCCTTCGGTTAATTCTGCTTTGTTTCAGTGTCAGCCAGGGACTAACGACCAGCATTTCCCTGTATAAGACTATCGGCCACATTCTTTCACTGCATCAATTATTTCTTGAAGAAAGAAATAATTTGCCACCTTTGCCTTCGTTCCTCAGTGCATTTGCACCAGCTCTGCAACTTAGTTGGCTGATCCACCTCAGCAATAGTAAGAGTTACAGAAGGAGGGTAAATAACATACAGTTGTCCCTCAGTGCCCATAGGGGATTTGTTCATGGGCCCTGGCAGATACCAAAATCAAAGATACAAAAGTCCTGTATATAACATGGTGTGGTATTTGCATACAATCTACGCACATCCTCCTATATACTTTAAATCATCTCTAGATTATTTATAATATCTAATACAGAGTGCTATGGAAGTAGTTGTTACCTATATTGTTTACGAAATAATGACAAGAAGAAGATCTGTGCATGTTCCGTACAGACAACTCTCTTAGGTCTATACACAGTACAAGCCAGCAGCAATAAGATAGAATTTAAAAAAAATATTTTCCATCCATGGTTAGTTAATTCCACAGAGGTGGAACCCAGAGATACCTAGGACTAACTGCACATGCTATCGAGGAGCTAAAAAAGGCTTCTGTAAGCTATAGTCGAAACTAAGGCAAGAGAGAGGTGGCCAGTCTCAGCCAAGTGAATAGGACAAGGCTGGTTTATGGAACCTAGATCACGCTTCCCCAAAATGTGGCTTCTCTTCACCAAGCCCGTCTACATGGTCCATTACATAGCGTGGGCAGCCCTCTTCTCTGAATTCTGCTGCAGTAAACGAGAAATTCACCTTAGCAATTACATCACGCGTTTATGTTAGGTTCAACACTATCCTTCTTTGGACAGCAGAAAGGCAGCCTCAGTCTACCTTTAGCTCCTCAAGAGCACATACAGTTGGCTCTCCACATCAAGCTGAACAGGTTTAGCATGGCAGAGAAACTGAAGAGAATGGTAAGGAGAGCACATGCTGATCTGACACTGCAGTCACGAAGGTGGACCTTCCTGCCTACGGTTCTAACGGGAAGGGAGTTCTTATCAACTTTCCTATCAACCCCCAAGGCAAACCTTCAGTGGCTCACCTGGCCTACTTACAGGCCTTGCAAACTGGCGAGACAAATACTGCCAGGGAAGGAACAATAGAGCAGGACTTCTATTATCAAGTCTCAAAGCCTCACAGCTGGGCCCCAGCCTCACCCTTCCTCCCGGAGCCCGCTTGCTGACCTAGATGGAGACACATCTGAGCTGGTGAGTCACACTGCAGGTACCCATGTGCCCCTTGCCCCTGCCCCAGCAATGAAATCTCACAATATTTCTTTTCTCCTTGGTTTCATCTGGATTCTGAATGTTACTTAATGTAAACTTGAAGTAGAAGTGGCTTTTTAAAAGGTTGGAAAATATGTATTTGAGCTAATAACACTGTCCACATTCGAAGAAAAAAGAAATAATTCTGTGCTATAATTTGTGTGAGCCAAAGAATCTTAGGAATCATCTAGTCAAGACCTACCATTTTATAAATGAAGTATTCCAGGTCACAGAGGCAAGTGGTGTGTCTTTGATATTAAAAACACTGAATTCTTAGATGTCTCAATCTACCTGAAACTTTCTGAGTAAGAAGCATCAGATGCAGGCAGAGAGAACACTAAATGTAAATGTCAAGAGATGCAAACTGTGGTTTAACTTCCTATGGTCTCCATTAGTCATGGAGACTAAAAAAAGGGTGTTTACTTTCCTTAAGCCCAGTTTACTAATCTGCAACATGAAAAGACAAAAAACTTGAGACAGATGATCTCTAAAAGGTTTTCTTCTTTTTTTCAGATCTAAGTTCTGTGACTCTTTACCAAGAGAAAATAATAAAAAATGTAAATAGCTCAAATGCTTTTTACAATTAGTTTAAAAGTTTAAGCTAACCAAGTTTTATAGATGTACACTTAATTTTATGTATTTTACTTCCCAGCTTCTACCACACATACATATTTTTATATCTACAAATACAGAAGGACAGGTTGACCTTAGCATTTGAGGGTAACAGACAATAAGCCTGACGATTAGCTGTTAAGTGGTAGCTATATTTAGCATTAAAGAAACGCACTATCAGTGCACTGCAAGTATTTGGAAAGTTTCGGCATCAGCAGATAGCGCATGAATCATGTCTGTGTCACTACCCAACCACTCGTCTAATCTCTTCCTCGATGTCTCCAGAGCTGGTTTATTTCATATTTCAGCTCCCCAGTCACAGACACTCCAATGAACCAAAATAAAACCTTCTGACTCTCTGCACTCACTGTTCTCAAACGGGTTAGTGATGTCTGGCCTGCAGAATCCCACACCCTGGTCTTAAGGAACAGAAAAGCCTCCATGCAGCCCTCAGCAGAGAGGACACCAAATGGCCAATGAAAAGGCCAGACTCAAATTCCTCTGAAGGAGGCAGGGAGGTGATGGATTCAGCACAAGGCTGTGAAGTTCACGTAAAAATTCACTGAAGCTTCAAACGCTTTTAAAAGGAATTAACAGGCTGGATAGGAAAAATAAGTTTCTGAAGACTACATCTTGGTGCTTATTTGGTCATCTTCAGTGTCCAATAACCTTTACTTCCCTAAAGAAGAGCATGGTGCCTCATGTAATGTCTTCCAACTGGTAACTCAAGATTTATTTTAAAAGAAAAAAAAAAACCTTCCTGGGGATCACTGCCCACGTTCAAAGTAGCAGATTTACAAACTCAAACAAGCAGATTAAAAAAAAAAAAGAACTCAAACATGCAGATCAAAGCCCACATTCTGAGACCCTTATCTCCGAAGATTGGTGAGCAAACAGGCAGAGCCATTAAGCCAGTGATGGGGGTGGAGGACTGGGTGGAGGTGAACCAAGGGGGGGAGCCTGGGGACATCTGCAATGGTGCCAGCAATAAACATAGAGTTGAAAAAAGAGAGTGCCCGCTAATTCTCTTAAGGATGAAAAGTCAATACAGAGCAACTACCCAGGAAAGAAATATCAAGGATGCTAAATTTGCAGAATGAAAAAAATGTTAATACATTCATCACTTTTGCTAAAAGTTAAGAATACGAGAAGGCTGGGTTAAAAAGAAGGAAGTATTATTCACAGAATATGAAGACAGTAAATATTATTTCAACACAATCCATTTTTATCAGGCCTTGAGTAAAAGAGTGAATCGGGTGCTGGGCTGGAAACAAACTGTATAGATTCTATGGCAGCGCTGTCCAATGGAAATACGACATGAGCTCCACGTGTAACTTTAAAGTTTCTGGTAACCAGTTTTTTTTAAAAAAGGTAAAAAAGAAATAGGTGAAATTAATATTTAATAGTAAAATTTGTTTAACCTAACATATCCAAAATATTGTCATTTCAATATGTGATCAATATATTTAAAAGAGAGGTTTTACATTTTTTTTTGTACTCAGTCTTCCAAATTAAGCCATGTTACAAATTACAAAGGCTTGATAGCCACGTGGGGCTACTGGCTACCATACTGAACAGAACATTTAAATACACGCACTGTTTTAATTGTCTCAAATGGAGAATTGTCAAAATATTATGACAAGCCAAAATAGAAGGAAAAAAGGATGAATAAAAGGGCACATGTTCACCAAAGATGTGGCACCCATACTCTCCGCTGCCTGAGGAGGGAAGGGGAGATAGAGAGAGATGGGGTGTAAGTGGCATGTGAATGATTTAAGTGCAGACAGTACAAAAACTTCACACCTGTGGGGACTGAAACATCTTTACTGTGGGCATTCATACAGCTCCCCTTCCTTAGAATACTGGATGAAATGAGCATGATTTATAAAAATACTACAGAATTAGCTCTGAAAAAGAACAGGGAATATGAACTATCTTCCTTCAAGTTTTTAATGATGACTCCTAGTACATATAAAGTTACTCCTCATAAAAGACTGAATTAATTTACACAAACCCCAAGAAGGCAAAATGAAGCTATGCACTTTCTTTTTAAGAACACCATGGGAAAATTGACAGTATCTTTAAAGGGAAAAAGACTATGTAAAGCAAGAGCAGTCATTTGGAAAGAAGTCAGATTTCATAGCTTTTAGTAGTGTCATCCTCTACTCCAACAACTAAGATGTTAGGTGAACAAGAGAACCAGATCCTAAAACATGTCCAGATACCCCAGGCCTACATCCACACATTACTAGCTTTTCCCACTGATTCCCCAACCTTCAACTAGTACAGAAACATGTATTCAATAAGAAAAATAAGTCATTGCATTTTTCATAACTAGATCAACTTAAGTTTTTATTTGAACTTATTTCTTAACTGACAACTGATTAAATGAAAATAAAGCCTATTTTATTGCTAAACTGTGTTCTTCTCCTTTAACTTCAATGGCATGTAGCTGTCAAACATGGATTTTAATCATGACTCACATATCAAACTGTACGTAGTTCAATGCTGACATTATCTAGATTTGATGTCAGTAAAATACGTAAGTTACCGTGTTATGAGAGGTTTTAGTTATGGGGCCTCGAAGTTTTGAGGTCTTGAATTTGTTATATGCCATTACCTTAGGCACACTGCAATCTTTGGCTCAATTTGTTCATCTTTAAAAAATAACTGTAACATTCTACATCTAAATTGCAGACTTCTTTTATAGTGGAAAACAAACATTTGAGAAATATCTTACAATGAACAGTGCTAAGGTTTGCCTTCTGCATTTCAAAAATGTTCAGGCTTCCAGTTGTTCTCATCTATTTTCCTACCCAGCCTACGGAAGGGATATGACAAACCCTGAGAATAATAGGGCCCCTAACTAGTCACGTCAAAGTTGTAAGCGCCAACACAACACTTTCACTATTAGAAGATGTATCTTGTCTACTGAAATTCACTGAGTCAATAACTTTGGAATGCCAGGAGTTTCCAGCCTTTACTTGAAGCCTGGGAACCAACTTAATATCCTGGAAAGAACTAGGGTTACTTGGAGTACCGGCCTCTGGGCGGCAGTTATGGCTGAACTATTTTATCAAGGTCACTCCTAACCTAGATCCCCCACCCACAAGGTGCCCCTGTGATCATTTCCACTAGAAATGCCTGCGGGAGGGGAGCAAGAGTCATAACTCCTGCTCTATTCTTCAGACCCGCCGGCCTGGAAGGCGCAGCAATGTCTCCGGCATGAATCATCATGCATCGTGCTCCTCGGGGGCATATGCTCAGCACCTATCAGTGACCGGGAGGGGAAAAGCAAATTAGTCAGCCCTCCAGATTCTCCAACACAGGCCAAGCTTTCCTCCTGGCTGGTCACCAAGCTTCCTACTGGACCTTGGTCTCTTCCTCAGGGAACTTCCTGATGTCAGAGACCAACTGCAACGTCTTGATGACCAATCTGCAGGCCCCTTTGGAACCCCACGGAAACCACTGCTGCTGACTTACTTGCCAGCTTATCCAGTCTGCTCCGAATATCCTGACATGCCTATGTGAATTAGAATTTCTACAGTGACCATACGTAAGAGAACAAGTGAGATATCTGAACTGCACTTCGCCTTCTATGTTCTGGTCTAGACTTGTCGAACGTATCAAGAAAACAAGTAAACTCAATCTCAAAAAATGAGAATACTGAAATTTTGTTAGGTCAGTTTGTTTCTTACACTATATCCTTCCCTGAGAAGGCTTGCCCGTTATTGTGACACTTTTGGTGTTAAATGGTGATAATAATTGTCTCTTTAATGCAGTGGTTCTCTACTGTGGGTGATTCCGCCATCCAGGTAATATTTGGCAATCTTTGGCAACATTTTTGATTGTCAGAACTGGGGCATCTAATGGTGGAGTGGATGCTGCTAAACACTATTCAATGCCCACACATCAAAGGGCTGCCTGGTCTGAAATGTCCACAGTGCCGAGGTAGAGAAACCTGAGTTAAAGTCTTCGCTAGACAAATTCTTTGAAATTGTACTTACTTTTTAATCCAAATGACCTAGATTTGCTGGCTGAAAAGGATGATTTGTTAGGAAGTGACCATGGGGTGATAAAGATAGGGTTTAAAATAATAAAAAAAATCTGAACTAGGTAACTTTGAAACCTAAGTGTCTATAAGGATGAAGGTGATAATTAATGATATATTTGTATAATGTTTTACATGTTGCTAACCATTTTAACTTATTTTCTGTCCAAACTCTATGTGTTATTTTAAATACTTCTTTGATGAACCATTTTGGGTCTCACTACATGGATTTGACTTAGTACAAAGAAAAGTTTCTCAAGAAAATATCTGTTTCATAGAGTGAATGACCAGGCACATGCCTATTTTAGAGAAGAATTCCCAAAAGGCCAGACGATGAAAGGAGCAGACACCAGAGGTTACTGACCTTGAAGCTCTCCATATAAAACCAATCAATAACAAAGACTATATGCTTCACAATTTTCCGAACTAGCCTCCTATTTGTTAATAGTTTTCCACTACGGCTCTGTTTGTCTTTGATCCTGAGCACACAATCAATAACACAACAGACACTCGTGGTCTGAATGATTCAGAGTATGACCTCCTGACTCTGAACCAAACCATACCTTACCAAAGGTATCTTAGTCACCTGAAAGAGTTAACAGAGCACAGGCAAAAGAAATAACTGTTAGTAAGAATAACCTGTCTTAGGGATGAAGTGGAAAGGATTGGAATTCCATCTTTTTAAAAACTAGATTACTCCAATTTTGTAGGCAGAGGAGGGTTCATTAATCAGCTTCATCTCCCATAACGGTGCCCACAATCCAGTGTTTGTACCCTCCCTCCCTTCCAAATTACAATATATTTAAAAGAAATCTTCTAAATTTCAAAATCTGCAAAGTGGCTTGTTTATCTTATCATTTTTCTCATATTGATATTTAATATACCCTTCAAATTAAAATTGATTGCTACTACCAAAAGGAAAGCAATGACACCCCAAGAGAAATCCGTTCACCTGCTTGTAAAAACCAGAGTGTTCTAAATAAGGTTAAGTGAGACTGGAAATACTGACCTCAAATTAAGTGAACTAAATCTATACAGTCAGACATGGGATCCAAGGGGAATTTGGCTAAAGGAAAAATATACAACTGGAACAAATACTGACAACCATCAGGTGAGGGAATTGCCGTCCAGGCTGGCCACCTGGCCCCTCACGTGACCGTAGAGAACATGCAACTGTAGCACTGCCCACACTAACTGCTTCACTTGTGAGCCACTTCGAGGAGATTTTATTATATGTAAGAGCTCCTAGAATACAAAAGAAAGAGGCTTCATACTATGTAACCCAGGGCCTAGAGCTTAACATCTCTATACCATACACCTTGTTCATGAAGCGTTTCAATTACCAAGAAAGGTCTGTAGCCTTAAGGTAAGATTAGTTACACAGATGTGTGCACAAATCCTGCTGTTGTAGGACGTGGCCTGAAAAATACTGACCTTTTGTTTTATTTTGTGCTATTTTTAAGATAAAAGTGACCAGTAAAATGATAATCACAGACCTGAGAGAAATCTCGGTAAACCGCATAGTGCAAGCCCTGCATTTTACAAATGAGAAATGGTCACAGTGATACTACAGGCATGGTAAGCCTATACTGCAGTTAGTAGACGCACCGACTCTGAAACCCAAGTTTCCTGACTCTTGGACTATTGTCCTTCCTAGTAGGTTAGGCTGCCTGTCACCTAAATAATAGCACAATCCTGAGAAAAAAATTGAGTTTTTTCATGTATCCCAGCCTAAGCACTTTGACTTAATTTGTTTTAAAAAAAAAGAGCAAAGAATAGCGGTGCTTTATCTCCATCTTTATTTAAATTTTATCTGTCCTCCTGCCAAGTGCAGGGAAACAGAGACTTCTTCCTTTTCTGCCTTTCTCTGCTGAGTCTTGTTTCTTTCCCCCAACGATACAATTCTATCATTCAAGAGTTGTCCGTATGATAATCAATATTCACACATCTCTATGTTAAACAACAGAGAGCAGACCAAGGCTGAAAGAAGAGTAAGACATGAAAGGACAGATGTGCAATAAAAAGATGAGTTAGGAACAGATGCTGACTGTGCCACCAATGCACTGAGGCATATTTACAGCCGAGCAAGGTGCTCCATCTTCTATCGTATATACGATGCTTAGTAACATCGATATTGGTCTTCAATCTTTCAATGTAAGCAAAGAAAAAACAATCAACCTGCTTCAAAAGAAGACTGTGAAAAAGAACGAGTTCCAAAGATCTCATTAAGAAAATTCACAAAACAAAGAAAAAACTAGGCGAACCAGTGTTCTTTGCTGTTTTATAGTGCAGTACATTTAAAGTTTGATGAGCACTCTGTGTGTGTGTGAGTGCTGACTTTAGGTTGGGAGCAATGTGAAGGTCATACCAGGTTTTGCTGTGTTTGGCATTTTAAGAATAAAACCCAAACAGTGCACCTAAGGGAGGCTTAGCCTGTATACCTTAATGGTTATTGATGTATTCCATTACTTTGTATTAAAACTGGCCTTTTATTCCTTAAGATCGTTCATTCTACAAAGTCCAGAAGTTAGAGTCTGATTAAACGGGAAACTTTTAAATCTCAATCGCTTAAGAAAGGATTAGTTCTTCAATTACTAGCTAAAAGTTACTACCTAGCTAAATTATTGGCTAAAAGTATATTTTGTTATGTTAAAGAAAAAAGAACTTTCCAAATCTTGAAAAACCACTAATTACATAAACATAGTGTTTCCCCCTCATCCCCTGACATGACTAATTGACGACAGTGGGGGCAACTTCCTAACCCATGAGAAAATTCAATACCAAAAAGTAATCCCAGGAAAATAAAGAATTTGAACCTTCAAGAAAATTTTCTCACATTAGCAACCAGGGAACATAATGCAGCCAGACTGCGTAAATGAGAGGAAGAGACTTTGGGGCAATTTCTCTGGTGCTTTTCACCAGATAAAACCACTATCATCAAGGCCGGCTTTTCACAGGGAGGTAAACACAACCGTAAAAAAAAGCCTTAACACCAGAGTCTGTGTCCAATTCATTTCCTATTTCACACACTGCCTAGAACAGGACCTGCACTTAAGAAAGCTTAATAAGGAATTGAAATGAATGAATGAACAGAATATTCAAGACGTAATCAGATACTGACCACTTCCAGCCTGCTAAGAAACAAACGGATTTCCATCAGTAATTAAATGCCGTCTACTACACAACTAAATTCCTCAGAGATTAAAGTTCTGGAATTTGAGATCATCAAGTTTTCCAACTGAAGGAGGTATGAATAATTTATAAAACATTTGATGATGCCTTAATATTGGGCAATATTGCATGGACATTCAATAAATGATCTACAATAATGCAAACACATTAAATGACATTTTTGCAATTTAGATACACTAAGTCTATTGTGTCCTAGGACAGAAACTATAACTCAATATTCATTCTCACCTTCTTTCAAAGTAACAGAATTTTTAGCTGGGTCCAGTACAGCTCAAAATAAAGAGTAATTTCCCTGCTTTCCTTCAGGTTGTTGTGCCTCAGAAGAAACCCCTGGCCAATGGGGTGCCAGGGTGTATGTGCAAATTCCAGGTCATAGGGTGGGGACTCTTTTGGAGAGGAGGTTGGACAGGCAAGGGAGAGCAATGGGGGGGAAATGGGGACAAGAAAATGGGGAAAACTGAACAAAAATAAAAAATAAATAAAAAATAAAATGGAGGCACATCTCTGCCTTTCAGTTGCTTAGGTGTGGACTTGACTGTTAGCCACCTTAGACTGCAAATGAAGACAACTGTTTAGGAAGGCAAAACAATAACCAAGAAGGAGCCTAAACCTCTGAATGTCTTCATGGAGCAAAGCCATCCTACCTTCCCCTGAATGCCTACTTCTAAATGGTTAGCTATGAGAGAAATAAACTCATTTCTTAAGTTATTGTTATTTCTAGTTCCTGTATCACAGCATCAAATTTGTATATTACCTAATTCATAAGCCAAATGAACAAAAGCTGCGCTTTTCAATTATCCATACATACTTGATCTAAATTATATCACTCTCTCACATACACGATTAGAACACTAGACACAGACACACAGAAGTCTGTAGAACGTGTATGTGCAGGATCCAATCATTTTGACATGTCACATACAGGGATAGGTCCAACGTGATTCTTAAATGCCCTCTCCCCAAAGCATTTTTCTGGACTGGATGCTTTAAAACATGACTAGTTGGGAACTTGCACAAAGAAATTACAGAATATTCAATAACAGAAAAGAAACAGATTATGATAAGGTATATATATCACTTAGATTTCCTCAAAAGTTTTGCTGTAACATATTTATAAATATAAAACAAATATATGCCTGTTTATGCCCGAAATTGATATTTCACCCAACAGTACATGGCTAGACAGCCTGTGTGTATGTAGAAAACAAATATGACCATAATAAAGAAGACAGATGAGCAGTAATATAAAAGAGAAAGATATAAAAGGCAGGCATGATTTATGCCCAACTCAGACAGAAAACCTATGGAACTTCATCGACCCCACCTATCTCGTCCTACACTGTAAACCTAAGAACAAATGAACAGTAAGCGAAGAAATACTCAGACACAACACTTCCTAGAGAGACATCACTCAATCAAGAAGATGTCTTATCATTTTTATTTCCTTTGATAACAATTTCCTGATTAGACAATTAAATTGTTTGGCAAAGGTTTCAGCCCTCCTCAAGAAAAAGCCCCTTTGGCCACAGGTATTAACTTTTTCTCAAGGAATGTGGCTGTAACCATAGGCACAGCGACAACTTACAGCTATTAGGCTCATTATGAGTCAAGGACAAATAGAGAAACCCATGAAGCCATGGGGAAACACTAATGTTATTCTGTGCAGTTTCACATAAGTGTCCAGTACTTAGAATGTGTTTTACCCAATGACCAGCTTTAAATCAACTAAAAACAACCACAAGAAATCCTTAGCCTTCTGGTTACTGAGGGGTAAAAGGTCAATAGAAAACACCTAAATAAACTAAATTGTCCAGCACATCATTACAAATGACATGTGAAAACATGTGAATGTTTTCTTAAAGAAACACATATTTTCATCTTAACCACTCTATTTAAACTAGTCTCAGGGGCCTCAGAGACTGCCCACTCACTGAATGCAACCTTTTCATTATGTCTCATTTTTCTTGGCCTCCCCGCAGTATTTTAACTCCTTGGTCATTTCGTCCCTCAGGGGATTTTCTTTGTCCTTAGCTTATGTTGTACCGATTTTCCCTTTAGCCTCCTTCAGCGCCACGTCAGGGCTTCCACAGTTCAGTCCTCAGCACTTTTCCTCTTCTCTAGATTCTCGCTCCGGAAGCACCAATTCAAAGGTGTGGGAGTCCCAAACCTTTTTCCCAAATCTAGGCCCAAGTCACTGCTGGTTAATGTCCTCCCCTTGGTTATCTTCACAACAGTCAACATTCTTTACCCTCTTTCATTAATCCAACAGGAATCTACTGAGTATTAACTGTGTGCTGGGATTAGAGTTACAGAGAAAAACAAGGTCACTGTAGTGCCACAGAATGAAACCACACTCATTAATGAAACCACCGAAGGTTTAACTGGGGGCAGGAGAGCACATATCCCAGTGGCTGCGCACAAAGCTGCATGCCTGACCTGGGTTCCATAAGAAAATCACAAGCAGCAAGGTTAGCTGGGCAGAGTGGGAAGGAGGAGGTAGAAGGATCAGAGTGACGTGCAAACGTGTACAGCTGAGGGTGTTCAAGAACTGTACACACTTCGTTTGACAAAGCAAGAGCTAAGGCTTTAGAAAAGGAGGATGTCTTCCCTCCCATTCTTGAAATTTGGTTTTGGGGCTTATTTCAGTTAATGGTACCAGCAATCTTCTAGTTACTTATCTTACATCTTATCTTTTTTGAGAGATTTTATTTATTTTCAGAGAGAGGGGAAGGGAGGGAGAAAGATAGGGAGAAAAACCAATGTGAGAGAGAAACATCAATCGGCTGCCTCTGGTACACGCCCCCACCAGGGACCAAACCCACACAACCAAGGAATGCGCCCTGAGAGGGAACTGAACCAGTGACCCTTTGCTTTGCTGGATGATGCCGAACCAACTGAGCCACACTGGCCTGAGCTATACTTACATCTTGAAAGTCTCGGGCTCTCTTCTACTTCTGAGACTATATACCTGAGAAATATCTAGCAGAAAATCCCAGTTGGTTCATCTACTTCATGCTTATGTTTTAATGCCAAGCTCAAATGCCATGTCCCCCCAAAACCTTTCCTAACCTCCACCACAGCCAGAAAAAAACCACTCCTTGGAGGGCCCCCCAATACTTCTACTATGTAGTCTGTGCTCAACAACTCTGTTATGAACATCTGACAGAAAACAAAACTACTTCTATTCACATGTGCACTACAGTGTTTATACACAGCAGGTGCTTGAAAATGCTTTTTCTCCAAGCAGTTTTTCATTTCATTTCCTACTCATCTTTACACTGACTCTTATTATTGAGATTGTTTCAACAATCTCGTTTTACTCTATTAGCAAACTCAACATAAACTAAGCTAGCTAAGTTTTTATTTTTTTTTTAAGTTAATGCACTCCATGGAATAAGAGGGCCTAGGCCATCGACAAAATGCCCTCCAAGTCTAGAATTCTACTCCTCCAATTTGTAAAATATGGTTACCTAAAAGTTGTTAGTATTAGGATTTCTCATTATACAACAATAGAAATAAACTGTTTTAAATCAACACTTTATAAGGTGATTTCTCCAAACTTTCTTAATGTAAACTCTTTCAACACACTAGAAGTCATTTGCTTCAATTCAGCCTTGCCTAAGAATATAAGCATTGTCTTACGACATCAAGTAAAATAGAAACCAGAAAATAGAAATTCTCCAATGGGCCTCAATTAACTGTCTTATATTAAAAACAAGTAATTTCTAGGAAATGGTATAGCCTTGATTGAGACATACTTTTCCATCTAAAACAATATTAGGATATTGTTAGGTCATGATGAAAGCTTATAAAAATACATTAAAATATAGTAGCCAATGAGGTGACAAATTCAGTTTTAGCACTTTATATAATAGATCAAGTTTCAGGCTTCAGGTCTGCCTATCTTGATGAAAGTGTTAGCAAACTGATATCCCAAATACTCTAAAACACTCTTCCACATATATAAATATTTTTAAAGTTAAGATGAAAACAGTGTAAAGTCTAACTAAGAGCAAATCCTGAGCAAAGGATAACTCAGAAAGGAAGTACAATAGATTCCAATTTGTTTTATTCATGTTGCATATAAATGAATCTATTAACACTTAATTGACAGATCACCTCTCTGATCCTATGATAATGCATATACTTTTCACAAGCATGCTGCTAACCTGTGGGCATATTTTCATAAAACAAAACATTTTATTCAAAACCACTTATCAGCACTCATGTGACTAAGTCATAGATTTTAACTGAAGCAGCAGTATTTTGCTGATACTCAATTTTCTTTCTTAACTCACATGATTTCTCTCTTCTTCATTATTACAGTGGGCATGTCTTTGGAATGTGCCAGGGAATTAGTTTTGTGGAGCATGTTTAAAGAGGGCTCAAAAGCATTGTTCCATCCTGAGTAATAAGAAAAAACTTCAAACATAATTTTGATTGAGCTTCGAATGGGGGGGGGTTAAAAAAAAAAGACACCTTCCTAGCCCAGCAGTGATGCTTGGAAGGGAATTGGAACACAGACTTCATTACATTGCATTGATCTCACTAAATAAAGGGTTCTGGCTGTATTGATCAGCTTGTACGAAACCCCTAGCTGCTGCAGGACACGCACAATGTGAAGGCCAGTGCACTGGAGAAGGAAGAACAGAAAGCACTTTTGTTCTCCAGCAGCCACAGAGCAGCATTTTACACTAAGTGGTAGATTAACATGATTAAAATAATAGACAGCATTCAGTTAGACAACAGGCAGGGAGATAAAACTTGTGTTACATTTAAAGAATTCACAGTTTTTAAAATGATATAATAAGAAGTTAAAGGTAAAATGATTTTTAAAAGAGAAATATTTTCTTTGCATATTTCTAAGCAAAAAAGCAATTTCATCTCCTTAATAGTTGCTCCTTTGAAGCCCCCAACATAGGTCTGTAGTGATTTTTTTAAAGTTCTAAATATGCAGCAGCCTCCCCCTACCCACCTTGTCACTTTCAATATCTCTGTGAAATGATGCATGCAGGAAGGGGTAAATCCAAATTTAATTTTAAGGTTCATTTTGTACATCTGCTCATTTTCATTTAGAAGGGCATAATTTTCTTTAGTCAAATTCAATTTTCATTTGAACTAAGCCCGAATATTCTGTGAACTGATCTTATTGCGATAAAATATTGCTGCCAAAATTTACAGCAAGCTTTAATCTCAGAAAAAAAGAGACACTACCCCTTTATCCTGGTTTTCAGAACACAAACTAAGCATGTGTTACCAAACTTTGTCAGCGTCCGTATTTACACTTACAAAGACTTCTCGACTTTGAAATAAATAAAAGGGAAAATTAGTTGTTTTATGAAATATCAGCTAAGGGCAGAGTCCCAAAAAGCCTTTCCACCTTTTCTTCCAAATCAAAAGGGTTAAGTGCTCTGATGCGCTGTCATATTTACTCAATATTACTCTACCATTACTACTCCATATTTCAGTGTGTAATAGAGAAGACAATGATTTAGCACTAAATCACTACATTAATCTCTCCAATATTTCTTGTCTTTTCAACTTCACTGACTAATAATGATTAAAGTATGACTCATTTAAAGATATAAAGTAATTGGCTGCATGTAGCTCGGGGCTGGGGTATGAAATCCCGTGCAGGGACTGCATTCAAACTTGCCTGCAATCCCAGTCTCAGTGCAGTCCTGACCCGGTTCTGCAGGGCAGTGTCTCAGGCAGGCTGCCGTGTCCTCCAGTGCGAGGATTACAGAACACACACTGCCGCCTGTTCACTGGGCTGCTTCTGACATTCTAAGATAATTATTTTAAAGTGGTATTAGATACAAATATGAGCTATTTAAAAAGTTACCTGGGATTTAAATTCTAATATCTTTATGTATACTTTATCAGGCAAATGCCACAGCTGTGACACAGATATTAAGGACTTTTTGTTCTGGGAGGGAAAAGGGAGAGACTTTTACTTTAATATTTATGTTTCAGTATATGAAGTATAAGAAAATTCTGTAAGTTCTTTTCTCTGAAGGTCAAGAAGCCAGAAACCCCGCACATTACTGTACAGTCATTGATTCATTTAACCAATAGTTACAGAGTACCTACTAAAATGAAAAAAGGAGCTGCTAGCACTCTATTAATACATTGACTGCAAAAACTAGTATTTGCCAGCAGTGATTTCCAGGAAGAGAGGGGTGGAAAAGAGTAAGATTCAAACATCATATTTTATTCATTAATTTTTCTTCTTAAAAAGGGGGCCAGGATTAGTGAAAACATATCGGGGAGGAGAAGGAATGAGACACTAACCCCAGAACTTGTCTTCTAAGAATGGTCTTATCTATCCTAATAACTTATTAAATGTAAATACTAAATGTGAATTAACTTGATTTCTGAAAACACTTCATGTTAAAAGCAAAGTTGTACAGAAAAAAAAATCCTCAATCATCATAATGAACATTTACTTAGCTTTTACTATTGGCTAGATTTTGTTCTAAACACTTTATGGATATTAACTCATTTACTCATCCTAACTGGCATGCAAGATAGGGACCATTTTTATCCTCAGTATCTGAAGGAAACTGAACTGGTTAAATCTCAAGTTTGATTCATGTCTTACAGCTCACACTCCTCATTACAAAATACACATATTTTGCATTTAATACTTGGGGATGTAAAAAATATTCAAGATGTTTTCATCATTTTCCTTAAATGTAAATTGAAAATATGTGGCAAATGATGTCTCCTAGAGCAAGGGACATAAAGGAAAGAATAAACAAATGGGACCTCATCAAAATAAAAAGCTTTTGCACAGCTAAAGAAAACAGTATCAAAATAAAAAGAGAACAAACTGTATGGAAAAATGTATTTGCCAATGATACCTCAGACAAGGGTTTAATCTCCAAAATATATAAAGAACTTACACGACTCCACTCTAAGAAGACAAGCAACCCAATTAAAAAATGGGCAAAGGACTTGAATAGATACTTCTCCAAGGAGGACATACAGAAGATCCAAAGACACATGAAACAATGTTCAATACCGCTAGCTATCAGAGAGATGCAAATTAAAACCACAACGAGATACCACTTCACACCAGTCAGAATGGCCATCATAAACAAAGCAACAAATAACAAGTGTTGGAGAGGTTGTGGAGAAAAGGGGTCCCTAGTGCACTGTTGGTGGGATTGCAGACAGGTACAACCACTATGGAAAGCAGTATGGAACTTCCTCAGAAAACTAAAAATGGATCTGCCTTTTGACCCTGTGATTCCACTGCTGGGCCTATATCCTAAGAACACTGAAACACCAATACAAAAGAACCTTTGCACCCCGATGTTCATAGCAGCACAATTTACAATAGCTAGGTGCTGGAAGCAACCTAGATGCCCATCAGTAAATGAATGGATCAAAAAACTATGGTACATTTACACAATGGAATTCTATGCAGCAGAAAGAAAGAAGGAGCTCATACCCTTTGCAACAGCTTGGATGGAGCTGGAAAGCATTATGCTAAGTGAAACAAGCCAGGCAGTGAAAGACAAATACCGTATGATCTCACCTTTAACAGGAACCTAAATAACAAAACAAAGAAACAAGCAAAATATAACCAAAGACACTGAAATAGAGGACAGACTGACAGTGACCAGAGGGAAGAGAAGAGGGAATTTCAGGGGAGAATGGAAAGGGTTTACAGGAACAAACTTAAAGCACACATGGACAAAAACTAGGGGGAGGGTGGTAATGGGAGGGAAGTGGGGAGCGTTGGGTGGGTGGGCTGGAATGGGAGTAAAAGGGAGAAAACTATACTTGAACAATGATTAAAATAAAATTTAAAAAAAGAAAATATATGGCAAATGAAGAAGAGGAAAGCTTACCTGAAGTATAGTATTTTTACAGGTATGGAGTTAGAGTCTACAGTCAACTGCATTGCCTAACACTCTAAACTGCTCAGACTGAGGAAAGCACTCCATAAAAATGAGATTGTAATGGTCACCTATTTTTATTCTAAGAAAAGATTCAGATGCATGTTAAAAACAGTACAAATACTTTTATTTTGAAGACTGGCATCATCCTGAGAAAAATGGACTTAGATAGCCATTATTGCTCTATTATAGATTGTCCACAAATGGACATAATACAACATTTAAACAGAACAACAGGGGGAGGTAATATGACTATAGAGTAAAACCTTTAAAAAATCAAAATGGATCATTTCTCTAAACTACAGTACAGTCTATATAATCTAGTCTTAGAAAGATGTCATGTGGCCTGTAAAATATGTAATTTTCTATTTACTATCTGGGAGCTTTTGCAAACACCCCCTATCTTTTCTGAATCTCTTTACTCAATTCCATTAAAATGTGTATAAAAACCTACCCCAACTAGTTGTTATGATAATAAAGCTAACTAACACATTTATAGCTCCTAACCTAGTATCTGGAACTCAAGTACATTTGGTACTCATATAAACACAAAATATAGTCAAAGGTTTCTAATCTCTCATCTACAAATAATTTATCTTGAAAAAAATCTTAACACTGGGAAGATCTCGTAACACATTAGATCTCTCCAATGTTCTAATCTCTTAACTAAAGAGAATGAGTGAGTGATCTTCATATTTGATTTTAAACATTACTGAATGTGCTGTGCTTGACCTAAAGACAGATATAAATAAGACACAGGCCACCCTGGCAGAATTGCCAGACTAGTGGGGAAAAACAACTTCCCAGAACTGAAAGGTAGACAGAGGGAACCAGGAGGTTCTGGAGACCCGTATCAGTATAGGCAAAGACATGGCAATATTAGCTGATGGTATAGCCAGCACCCACCAGTAATAGTTCCATATGCTAGGGTCCAGGAGGTCCACAAGGGTGACAGGGCAAAGGAACTGCAGTGGCACGTGCAGGGCCAGATTGGAGACCTTAAAGGCCAGGCTAGGCAGCCAGACTTTCTCCTTAAGGCATTTTTAGGCCCTTAGAGGTCTGTGGTAAATTCTTATACAGAACAAACACATTATTGCCTTGTATAAAGAATTCCAGCAGCCCTATAGACAATAGCTTGGAGAGAAATTGTACTATAAAGAAAAACAAAAAGATCAGCATTGCTTTACATATTAAATCATCTTCTTTTCTAAAGAAAAAAAATGACTGTCAGGTTATCCAACCCACTAACCTGACATGGGAGAATACTACTAGAATCTGCAGGGCTTTCTCCCCAGCTCCTATGGGAGCAGTTATGGGTTTAGTTCACGGATACAACTTCTGAGTGGCTTGGGAATTCATAAGCTTCCTTCTAATAACAGTACATTTAAATTCTGGTAGCCATAGTGACAGGTTATTCTAGTTCTATCAAAAATTTGGGAAGTAGCCATCAGCATGAGGCCCCGAGGCCCAGAGAAAATACTTTCTTCATAGTGAGCAATGGTCAAACCAATTTACCTATTCAAATTACAGTGAAGGTTTCATTTAGCATTATTAAAATAATCATCATTCTGCATTTCAGTAAGAAAATAATCTAGCAACAGAGTACCATGACTGATTACAATATAGCAATTTAAGTCATGCCAAAAAACTTTCTCACATATATAGATAAATAGATAGATACACACATACACAACATATATATGGACATATATATACTCACACACATTTTACATCTATACACATATATACATATATGTACACACATATACACAATACAATTACGTCAGAAAATGTAGGGTTTATTAGAGTTGGATGCAGAGTTGTCTTAGTGTTGCCCTAAGGCTATTTCAGTACAAATACAATTAGAATATTCGTAAAAGAACAAAAATGTGCGACATTTCCTTTTTCATTTTATAAACACACACGAATGCCACTAATTTAAGGTTAACCTCTTCTGAAGCTCTTCGTGCTCAGACATCAAAGCGCACAGGGAAGGCTGGCCAAGGATGACAGTGGCCACACATTTCACAACATGAAACGATTACCTATAAACTTGTAACCCTAAAAGAATGCTCAATGACGAATATTTTAAATAACAAATAGAAGGACAAAGAAATGATCGGAGACGAGTTGGCTGCTCTTGTGAGATACCTTGCACATTCCCAGGACACATAACCAAAGGAAATAGTGCAAAATTCTATTCAACATGCCACTAACAACTAAATGGAGTTGATGGCAACCTATTACTATGCTCTTGATTGGCCTTAACATTTTTATCATAAAATTCTGTCTTGGCTTTTGTTTTTTTCTGAATTGAATATGAAATTAAAATGAGTTAATAGGCAACACCAAAATAGGTAACTAGGTTCCAAAAACCTCTTTAAATTGCAACTAAGTCTCATAATCATATCATACATGTAATTTCATAAGTTATACATCAAGAACTCTGTGAACAATAAGATATTAAAAGTGTGTACTTCAAATATCAGATGTATGTATATTTATTTCTCATATATTTAACTTCCCTCCAAAAAAGCCTGACTGCTAAGCTGTAATATTCAAAGTTTTCCTTTAATATGCTTCAGTGGCATTCATGAATTAATCAGCTAAATAAGTGCTGGATGTAGCATTAACCCCATTATTAATGAGGCTAACTCCTACAGAAAGAAGAAAAGCATAATAAATCAAATGAGCTTTGCCAACGTTCAATACACACTATTTACTGGGTTCTGGCAGATCCACCAGTGGTACAAACCAAAGCCTATGTAAATTGTTGTTCTGCTTATATCTGAAAGTAAATTCATACCCTAGTGTCCAATGCAACCAACAATGGACAGGTCATACCCACAATCTCTAATGACACAAGATATATATGTGTGTGTGTGTGTATATATATGCACACACACACAGAGATATATACATATATGTATACATATATATAATATATATCAGGTGTATGCTAATTCATTCAAAGCAATTAGGCAGCATATATCATGTGACTTCTGTCCCTCAGAATTGTTAACTGTATGATCTGCTTAATAGTTACTCTACTACAAATTATAATTTGCCTTTCAAAACATCTTGAGTCCAAAGTATTTCTAATGCTGTTATTTTTCTCTGAAAAATTACTTCCATTAATTTAATATTTTTTATCACAGCTACAAAATTTTAAACTCATAAAGAATATTATTATCTGTATAAAAATCTATCTACAATTAAAGCAGATATACTTCAGTTACGGTAATTACCAATAAATGTTTGAAAGAAGTTAGCCTGAAGTTAGCTATGTCTTTGGTTAACATAAACCTAAGATAAAATATCAAAATTTTATGTTTCTTAATGAAAGTATAGCATATGATTTGCAAACAGATATCTATTAAACTATAGTTCTGCAAATTAAAAAATACAAATTATTAACTTATAAAAAGTGAAGGATGACTCTATATGTCGGTAATCATTATTCATATACTTTTCTTATTACTCATTTTAGGACATCTAGAACTGCCTAAGAAAAGCATTATTAGGTCAAAAAGCAGAATTTTTGGAACAATTTAGCATGAAGCATAGTGCCCTTGCTCTTCTACTGCCTTGGCAGAATAATGAATATCTCTTTTAGTTTATAAAATAGATAGAACATCATTGTGCTCACAGCTAACATAGGGCTGTGAGGCATACAGGAGCTAATTCCTTAAAAAATTTTCATATCTAATACAGAGGGTTCCATAAAGAAATATTAGAAGCATATGATCATTCTGGAATTGCATTAACACTAACAGAGTGACCATGGGCATGGGTAAGTCACGGCCCGTCCTCAGAGTCCATTTCTGCCAGGGAACAGGCAGAAATACTTCTGGAGACTCTGGAGCTGAGTACTCACTCTACCCCAGAAAGGAGGGCGGATGCACTGCTTTTCAAAGTGCAGATAACAACAGATTGTTAGTATAAAATGGAATGGAAAATGGAGTACATCACTTTCAAAGGTAAGTGTACTGTCTTGTGAAATACGTGTGTTAAATATATATGTATATATGTGCGTGCATATATATATATATATGTATACACACACATATATATATCAGAATATAGGATCTTGATGTAAACTGTATTTCTAATAATGTTTCCCGGTCATAACAATTTGAAAAGTACTGCTCTCAGAGACACGGGTATATACTCATCCCAAACAGGACATTTGTGCAGTAATCACACCAATGCTACCTGGAGCCTACAAGGCAGAATTAATTGACACGCGCCATGAGGAAACAGGGAGCATGAAGGTGTGAGCAGCGCATCCGAGCAAGCCCCTTTCAGGGGGCCCTGGAGGAGAGGATTTTGGCTCTGGCTGCAACGAGTGAAATCTAAAATTGTGTTACCTCCTTTGGGGCGCAGAGAGCTGTACTGCTGCCAAGACTTTCCAAAGTGGAGGTCGGCTGTGAGGGCAGTAATCCCTCCTACAGTGAGGTCTAGAACAGTGAAAGAATTAAATTTCCATGGGAGGCTGAGACTTCTGTAATCCCAAATTTTGATGAGTTCCCTTCAAGAGTTAATTAAAAAATTAGAATCAGACACATTTCTGAGCACACACACTCATCTGTTTAATGCAATCTTTATTTAAAAAAAAAACATTTTCTAAGCTAAGCATATATATAACCAAAAAAACAGTTTCAAAAATCTGAGAAAGCAAAGGTCATTTTGGATCAATAAATATAATTTGTTGATAGAATGACCTCTACACAAAAGCTCCAATAAGACATTCTTAGTTCCACAGTATTTGAAAGTCACATTTTCCTTTTAAGTTTCTTTTGACCTACTCACAAACCTACACTTACAAAATACCTCATAATTTTGTTCAAAAATACTAAATATTTTTTTCTGCTAGGAACTGCTCTACACAATATTTGTGGCTTAGCAAAATTCGTATGTTGAAACCCATTCCTTCATATGATGATATTTGGAAGGAAATCCTTTCGGAGTTATATGGTCATGAGGGTGGAGGCCCATGATGGAATCAGATCCTCATTAAACAAACAAACAAACAAAACGTGCAGGGCGCTCCCTTGCCCCTTCCACTCTGCGAAGGCACAGAGAGAAGACTGCTGCCTATGGACCGGAAGGCAAGCCCTCACCAAATCAGCCTCGGTCTTGATCTTGGACTTTCCAGGCTGCAGGACAGTGAAAAATAAATTTCTGTTGTGTATAAGTAATCCAGTCTCTGATATTCTGTTATAGCAGCTGAAATGGACTAAGACAGAAATAAAGAAAAAAATTCCTAGACAGTGAATTTTCTGTCAACTTTTCAAAATCTAACATTCTGAACAGCATTTGCATCACCATTCTGCAGAAAAAGAGGCCACAAATGTAAAGATCGTCATAGCAAAGTCCCTATGCGAGCACACTGTGGGGTTTTAATGACACCGCCTTACTTCACATCTAGACAAGTTACAGGAACACTTTAATAGAATCCTCACATAGCACATCAATCACTGCCACGGTGATTTTCTATTAAGATCTGACCTAGAAAAAGCCCTTAATTTTTCTTCCTCTACTCTCTATCTTACAATATAGCCTTGTAAGAGAATCAAAATATTTTGAAAGACATTTAGGGAAAAAATGGTCCATTTAAAGAGAAGAAAAAAAATTAAGTATAAACTGGAGAAAAAATTGTTCCCAAAGCAGCTTCTGTCTCTCTTTTTCTTTCTTTCTTTTTGGTGGCCTGAAATAGTGTAACCCTAGAGCTTAGTTAAATTTTCTTTTTACCCAAATACTTTCTACCGATTTCACAAGCTAGCATCCCATTTCCATCTTTCCCAATTACTACCTCATTTTTTAATTCCCATACTATTCCTGACAATAGATGATATTCTCTGTGACCTCATTTCCCAGTAAATCTCCAAACTTTTGTTCATACTCACTCATTCACTTAATCTGCCAGCTAGTGTTAACAGCGGGACCTGCCAGGCCCTGTGCTAGGCATTGGGAGTACTAGGTGAACAAGTGACCCAGTCTCTACTCTATACAGCTGACCACAACCCTGGGACCAGAGCAGAAAAGCACAGACCCATGACCAAAGCAACACCTTTCATCTCTCTACCTTGACGCTTTCCCTTTTTGGCCATAATCATATAAAGCAGATTCTTATTCCCCTGAGGTTATGAAATCTGTGCCCCCATCCTTACTGAGACCTTCTGTAAGACCCAATATCAGTGAGGATGCAACTCACTGCCCGTAACAGAACACTCACCTTATACTACCTTATGCAATGGATGGGGCTTATCAGCTAGCATGTCTGGAAGCTCAGGGATAGGAAAAGCTCAGGATTTTTGTATTCAGTCATTTAGTAACTCTTTGAGGGTCAGGTTTCCCTCCACTCTCCAAGCTGCCTAAAGTGGATGACTGACAAGAACTCTGGAGCACATTTGCTTTTTTATTCCCATTGAGGGAGAGGAAAAAACCATGGAGTGCAAGGGCAGGAATGGGGGTGTGGCGTGGTTGGGGGAGTGAGGTGCAAAAGACACAGACAGGTTTGAGAGAGAACTCTATTTCTCTGACATTGACCTCACTGATCCAGAGGATCACAGGAATAGGGCCGATATACTTCTTTCCTAGGACCAGATGTGGACTAAACTTCTTCTAAAGCTACGGACTGCTGAAGGGTGGCCAGAAGTACGTACCCAAATAGTAGTTGAGGGAGGAATCTCAGGGGAGGTCATCATGATCTCCACTACACAACTGATTTACACCAAATATTATTCACCTAGTGTTTAGAGCCTTTAAAGTCAACTTCATTCATATTGCCCTCTCCAGAATCCATTATTGCCTGATTTTCCTTCTCAGCTCTAGATGAATCCCACCTTACCAGCCAACTAAATTGCTCACTGTGCCACTCAAGATTTGGGCCCACTAGTCTACATCATTAGGGAGTGCCTGCTAACAAAAATCTTCCTCCTGGGTCAGGAGGAAGATCTCTCTCTCACACACACACATATTCCTTATCAACCTTTCCTCCTTATCTATTCAAACTGCCACTCTCCAAAGTGTTTTCTCCAATAACTGATCATTGCCGGACTGAGTCCCTCATTTACCTGAATATTCAGGTACATCCTATGGAGACCTTACAGTTTACTAGGAAGAGTACAGGGTGGAAGTCCTGCAGACCTGGGTTGAAGTCCCGAGGCCACCACTTGCTAATGGTGTGCTTTGAATAAATCATTTGCAAACTATTTATGTCTGAATCTCCTTTCTGTAACAATGACCCTTTACTGGGTCATTGTAAAGACTAAATATAATTTCTATTAAGAACCTGGCATATGCAAGTTACTTGATAAATTTAAAAAAGGTACTGCCATCGTCAATCCATGAAATCTCCAGTTTGTATGCAGTCTGCAGAAGCTCTCCTGTGCTCTGATGTGCTAGATCTTCCCTGAACAACTAGTATCCTGAGGCAAATGGGAGGACCCATCTCTGTATTGGTGCCCAGTGAACTGCTGGCCACTGTACCTGGAAAAACCTAGATGCTGCTTCTCGAGGGCTATGTTTATCTTCTATCATCTTCTATAGAAATTAATTTATATTTCTTTAGTAGAAGACATTCGTGGCTTAAAGTGTGCTGGGTAGAGGTGGTGATGATACAAACTACCTTCTCCCCCAAGACAACATGTAAAAGAGAACTAAATGTTCTGAGAACCTATCACAGCTCAAAAAGGTGGAACGATAGTTCCAAATATCTGAGAAAAATTCTGGGTGTACTCATTAACATCTTAAGGAAACAGCGCCAAGTTTACGATCATTCCTGAGGGGGGTGGAAAAATAAATGTGTACCTTGATTGGCAAAATGGATTTTAAAACCCCAGAGAAGCAACTCCATGCAATGGGCAGAAATCAGAAGACAGCATTGAGACCACATTCAGCTATTTACGCATCTTCTGATTCTCTGTGAGTCACTCCACCTCTGTGAACTCAGTTTCAATATGTGAAAACAGAAAGATCCCAGCATCCTACCTGACTCAGTGTTCAGGGCAGCTAAAATAAAATTTATGAAACTGCTCAAGAAGTATAAAATGCTACAGAAATATAACACTTTAATAAATAAGAGACCTGAATGCTGAAGGTAAGGCGTTTCTTACACATCTGCATGTAGCATTGCTGAAATGCCCACAGTATGAGTACCAGACCTATCAATAATCACCAAAACACAGGATGAACCTGTTCTTAATTGCCTAGTTTATTTAAATGGCTGCCTGAAAAATAATGAATTATTATTTGGGATGGGTTAAGCTACTAGACCTCTGAGAATTAGGCACTAATACGGATTGAGAATTCATGTTATCTACTAATTTGTTAATCATTAGTGGAGTGACAATACCACACTCTAGCCTTATGAATTTGAGCAGTTAATATGAGATTACCTCATAAGGGACCATTTTCCTAGAATATAAATGCAACAAGACGCTTTAATAAATGTCTTCTGCAGCAACAGAATAGACAGGTCAACAAAATATGCCATAGCAGACCTGTGACTGAAGGAATAAATAAATATCGTACATATGTGCATAATGTAAAAATCTACAGGATGTAATTTCACAAAGAAATTAGGAGAACAATATTCAGTCCTGTTGAGATTTTTTTCTGATCAGTTCATTAAGGTGGATCATTATTTTTGGACTTCAAAACCATCCAGAAATTCTACAAAGAAATTTCTATAATTTACATGATTACCGCAAATTATGACCATTTTCCCCACTTCCACAGCTAATCAGTGTTAGCTGGGCACTGGCATTTTCCCAGGCAAGGCATAGTGACCTCTTTACATACAACGGAGAACAAGTATTTGTTGAATGAAGGTACAGAACACAAATACTCCCCAGGCTCTGAGAATTTCCATATCAACACTTTATTAAATTAATAATACTTGCTAATCTGAGAACACTTAAAGTGAACTTCTGAAATGAAAGACAAAGTAATAATGAACTGGACCTTATTTGTAGGCCTTAAAAATGTAATTCAACAACTTAAATAAAGTCAAGTGCCAGCATGAAAGGGGGACATCAGGAAGGCCAGCTGATTTCAGAGGAAAATCAAATGCAATATATCAGGTGCCCCACTCTGATAGAGTTGCCATTGGTTAGACCACACACACCAGCAGCAAGTAAGTGAAGAGGTCAAGAAGGAGGAGCTTTCAACCCTGGGAATTAACTCAAAGTGGAATTTATGAGCTGTTTTCTTTGCTGTAACTTTTTTTCCTACCAGGTAAATGAAGATTCTTAATCTCAATTTATTAGCACTTATATTAGAGCTCACTAGTCTCTTTATTTGAGCATCTGGTGAAATAAATATTCAGATGTTTAAAAACAAACACATATTTAGAGTGTATACAGGTGTATGTTCTGATCAATCATTAACAAAATGTTCATTAATATCTATGTTGGATGCTGTAATACCTATCCAAAGACAGAGGAAAGCTTCCATATAAAAACTCAAGAAAGAAGAGGTAATATACCACCTCCAAAAATCTATCTGGACTGATAGGGTTTGACGACCCAAACACAGAGTGAATGTAACGAATTTGACTTAATGTTTCTGCCATGAAAATGCGTACTAAGGCAAACTAGGTTAGTTTGGTGGAAGACCACCTTTATTAGAACCACATGGAGTTCACTTGTGAAAATACATATTCTTAGGATCCAGCCCTTAAAATCTTGGATGGGCCCCAGGAATCTGCATTTTAATAAGATCACCCCAAAGTAAGTGTCAGGAACCCTAAAATCTGAAAACCAGTGATAATGGCTTACATAAAAGGTTAAAACTAGAGGACTTTGGAAGAGTTATTTCCTGTACCTTTTGATCCAGACACTAGGGAACAAAAGTTAAACTGAAAAGAATAAAAGCACATAGTACAGACTATGTAACAGTCCATTTAAAAGGCAATGCAATGAAAATCCAATGACTTCGTTTCCTCGTACTAGAAGTTTTAAACAAGGGGAAACAGTGCCCTGTCACAGAGAATGACTGGCTTCTGGCACGCGGCACAGGGCAGGCCTGTCCTGGTGTCAAGACACACGTCTCTAAAAACTCTTGGCATGTGCAATTACAGACTTCATACCCCACAGAGTACAAATACTGGTGTCAAAGACAATTCCATTTATAAAAAGCATAAAATACATTTTCTTCAAAACAGCAGCAAAGGAAAGCATCTGTAAGAGAAACTCAGTCCACACTGAACAAGGAGAAATAATAGATCGAGATGCCAGTGATGCCTCCCTTACAAGCAAGCTAAGCCCAGCCAGAGTGATCTATACAAGATTCAACAAGAACAATTAAAGAGGCAAACTTTAGACACCTGCAGAAACGCAGTTCAAAAACACAGTTACTGAAAGAAAAAAAATGCTCAGATCTCCACACAGCAGACACGATTCTTCTTTGTTCTATGTTCTGCCAGCTTAGGAGACAACCAGCTATTGACATAAAAGTTCTTGAGATGAAACAGAGACTCTGAAATAGTTAGAGATGTGCTTTAATAAGATATGTGCATTCTTGAAAACAGATCATCTTTATTTTTGTGCAATGAAATTCATTTTTCAGCAACAATCTGAAACTACCAACCAGTATGACCTAAATCCCCTGTTATTTATACGTTCCCATAGCTGCAGTAGTTTACTCCGTCAATCTGACAGTGACAGCTATGTCAAACTTTTAGATGTTACCCAATACCCTTTTGTTCAAATGAGGACTTAAAATAACTGCCGGCATCGATTCCTGGGGCTACTACGTATGTGGGTTGCCATGGGGTCTCCTGATGGTATTGAAGCTATGACCTTTCAGGGGAAAAAAATCAACTCACAGGTCTAACACGTGAGTACAAAAATCAATTTTACAAGTGCAAGATGGTTAGCAGTTCATCTGAAAAACACCCACGAGTTTTAGTTAACCACAACCTTAAACAGGGGCCAACAGAATGAGGCCACAGGTCACATGCCCATGCACTCTGGGCTGCCCCAGACGCGCTGTGTCCACATCGAACAGCCTCCGCAGCATGCACGGGACACAGGCAGCAGGGCTCAGCTGTGGAGGGAACCTCAGTTTCCTCTCTTTGAAAGGCAAAAGGAAGACAGAATGCTCAAGCTCCACTAAAGAAACTGTTTGATGTTTAGCCTGCAGCAGAAAAGATTTAAGGAGCCAAGGTGATTACGTTCAGGTATTTGAAGATCTCTTAAATAGAAGTTCCTACTACAGGCATGTTGCCTGTCTTGTTGTCCGCCACGGCCCCATTCCTTGAAAACACCTGGCACGTGAAATGATAAAATAAATGACCCCGGAACATGAAAGAATATACTTGTACTGTGTGGTGCCAAAAGATGAAACAGGCGCCAGTGGGTAAAAATTTTTGGAACATATGCTTCAGTTAAACTTTTTAAGAAACCACTTTTTAACAGTTAGAGCTCTCCAAAGATGGAGCAGACTTTGTAAGGGAGTGATATCCTCCTCGTTTGCTGGGAGAGAGTGGCAGTGGCTGGATAACCATCTGTCAAGGATGCTACAGCAATGAAAACACTGTTTACATCATCGAACGCCACAAGGGCTTCATTTTTATCCTAGCTACCATTTCTGTTGAGCAAAGCTTCTGCTGACATAAAATCATCAAGCTGAAATGCAAGATTTTAAACCATTTTAGGAGGGACTGAACAAAATGTGTTAAGAGTGGTTCTCAAATGCAGGTACATAAAAACATCGCTGGAGCTTGCCAGAAAAACCGACTTCTGAGTCTCACTTGAACTCGTTTCTCTAGCCTACTCCAGGCTATTGTCCTAGCAATCACCCTGCTCTTCCACACCACTACATTCCCCCTGCCGACTGGATTCTTTGCCATCATCATGCAAACACGTTACTCTCATCTTTAAAAAATACTCTTGGTTGATCCCACTTCCCTCGTCAGCTACCACTCAATTTATCTTCTTCCTTTGAAAAAGAAACTCAACCTGTGTCTGGCTTCCCTCCTCCACCTGGCCATTGAAGAAAGCCAAATCAAAGACACCAGTTACCTCCATGGTGCAAAATCAATGGTGAATTCTCAGTCCTCAGCTGAGCTGACCCTTCAGTAGCACTTGGCACAGATGATCACTCTCTTCTTTTGAAACACTCCCTCACTTGCCTTCCAAGACACCACACCCCACTGACTTTTCTCCTACCTCCCTAGCCACTCTTTCTCATTCTTAGTCACCTCTTGATCCTGATTTCCTAGCACTGGAGACCTCAAAGGCTCACTATGAAACCATTTCTTTTCTGTATTCAGTTTTCTCCTCCTCACAATGGGTACTTAGTGATTTCACCCTAGGTCATGACTTTGTAAGTTACACACTTAGTGCTGCCCATCTGCAGCCCAGCCTACTCCACTGAATCCAGAATCCACATTTAAATGTCTCCTCGGCATCTCTGATATTCACCTCTACAGACTCCAACCAAGTTCCTGATGCTCCCCATCACAGTGACTGACATCATTCCCAGTGTGCGGACAAAACATCATGGAATCACCCTTGACTCCTCTTTTTCACATTACCCATCCAATCCATCAAATCCTGTCACTGTTTTCAAACCATAGATTATAGAGCTGAACTTCTATCTCATACCACATGGACTCTTAGATATGACACCAAAGAAGCAAAATGAGAAAAAAATAAATTAGATTTCATCAAAGTTAAAAACTCTTGTGCATAAAAGGACACTAAGAAATGAAAGACAACCTAGAGAATGAGAGAAAATATTTGCAAATTATATGTATGACAAAGGTCTAGTATCTAGAATATATAAAGAATTCTTACAATTCAAAAACAATAAAAAAATAATTTAAAAAATGGGCAAAGTGCCCAAGCTTGTGTGGCTCACTGGATTGGGTACTGGCCTGCCAACCAAAGGGTTACTGGTTCAATTCCAAGTCAGGGCACATGTCTGGGTTGCAGACTAGGTGCCCAGTGAGGGGTGCTCGAGAGGCAACCGATCAATGTATCTCTTGCACATTGATAGCTCTCTCCCTCTGTTCCCCTCTCTCTAAAAATAAATAAGTAAAATCTAAAAAGAAATGTGCAAAGGACTTGAAATGACACTTCTCCAAAGATGTACAAATGATACATATGACAGGACAGTCAATGTCATTAATCATTAGGGATATGCAAATAAAAACCACAAAGAAGTGCCACTTCACACCCAGTAGGATGTCTACAATCAAAACAAATGAAAAATAAGTAGGTTTAGAGAGGATGTGGAATACTAGAATCTCTGTACATTGCTAGTTGGAATATGAAATGGATCAGGTACTGTGGAAACCAATTTGACAGTTCTTCATAAAGTTAAATACAGAATTACTCTGTGACTTCTCAATTCCACTCCCAGGTATGTACCCAAAAGAACCCAAAACAGGTACTCAATAAAGTACACGTATACATTTTCACACCAGCACTATTCACAACTGTCAAAAGGGGAAAACATCCCAAATGTCCACCAATTAATGAATGGTTGAACAAATAGTTCACAAATGTAAATACACACACACGCGCACACACATGCACACTGGAATACTATTTAGTGATAAAAAAGGAATGAAGTACTGACACTTCAATGTGCTGCAATGTGATGAATCTCTAAAATGCTAAGTAAGAAAGTCAAACATAAAAGGGCTTGGGGGCAGGGGAAGGACTTGGGAGAAAATGCTTAATGGATAAGAGGTCTTTCTTAGAAGTGATGAAAATGATTTGAAACTAGATTGAGATGGTGTTTGCAAAATATTATTATTCACTAAATTCCACTGAGAGATTCTCTTCAAATGGTTAATTTTCTGTTATGTGAATTTCACTTCAATAAATTACTTTTTAAAAATATTTAGAATCCAACCCCTTCTCCTACCTCTACTGCAACCACCTTAGTCCCAGCCACCACCTTCTCTCCTACATTATCACTAGCCTCCTAACAGGTCCCCTCTTCCCTTCTTATCCCCTTTGGCTTTTTTTCTTAACACAATAGCCAGAATGATACAATTTTATCAGTCAAACCATGTCTTTCCTGCTTTCTGCTGAAAACCTCTCAATAGCTTCTCAGCTCTTCAGAGTCCAACCGAAGTCCTACACGGTGCCAGCACGGTGTGGTCGATCACTGTCATCATCTCATCTAATCTCATTCCCTACAATTCTACCCCTTCCTCTCCCTACTCTGCTCACACCAGGCTCCTTGCTGCTCCTTCAATAGCCCAGACACACTCCTGCCTCAGGACCCTTGCACTTGCTGTTTGCTCTATTTCAAATGTTCCTCTCCCAGACAGCAACAGCTCTTGAACCATCTCCAACATAAGTTCTTACTCAGACATCTCCTGCACAATGAAGCCTTCCCTGACCACCCTGTACAAACTGCAGAACATACATTCTATTTTGCTTCTCTGCTTTATTTTTGTGTCCATACAGTAAATTTTATTATTGTGTTTACTTTCTATTCCCCACTAGATGCTTACTAGAGAGCTTAATGCAAAAGACAGAAAGGGGCTCTGTGATCTTAGAAAGACTGATTTTTTAAAATTTTTTAAAGATTTTATTTATTTATTTTTAGAGAGGGAAGGGAGGGAGATACAGAGAGAGAGAGAGAGAGAGACATCAATGTGCCGTTGCTGGGGGTTCTGGCCTGCAACCCAGGAATGTACCCTGGCTTGGAATCGAACCTGGGACACTTTGGTTCCCAGCCCGAGCTCAATCCACTGAGCTACGCCAGCCAGGGCTGAAAGACTGATTTTTAAACCATTCAGGTGCCTGCTTGCTATTATATTTTCATATGTGAATTGTGACTTACTTAACCTTTAACACACATCTGGTTGCTGGTGTGTGACAGAGCAGGCCCCAACTACTTCAAATTATGGAAGGTTATGAATAACTGCCAAAAGACTTTAAAAAAAGTGACCACTCAAACTGGCTTATCTTAGTTTGCAGCATTACATTAAGAAATCTAGCCTTGGCTGGTGTAGCTCAGTGGATTGAGTGCTGGCCTGTGAACTAAAGGGTTGCCGGTTCAATTCCCAGTCAGGTCACATGCCTGGGTTGTGGACCAGATCCCCAGTGGGGGGGACCATGAGAGGCAACCACACATTGATGTTTCTCTCCCTCTCTCACTCCCTTTCTCTCCCTCTAAAAATAAATAAATAAAATCTTCTAAAAAAAGAAATCTAGATCTAAATATATATATATATCAAAAGGGATATAAAAATCTAAGTATTAAAGTCTATATAATTACAGTAAAAACAAAAATGAAATTTCTTAGTTCTTATATGATCATATTATATACTTAATTCTCCTTTAAAACACAAAACTGCCACAAGGTATTAATAAAGTTCCCCACACCCAAGAGTCTACATGGCTGCATTTCATTTGTGAGGCCTCAGAAATGATCAACAATATCCAAGAAAATGCTCTCTGTACTCAGTACCTTTCCTAACAATCGGAAATCAATAAAGTGCAAGCAGATGGCCAACATTATAAATAAGTTTATAAACCTATCTTTCAAATATTTTAAAAAACACTTCAATAATCCAAAAAGATTTATCAAAATGAAACTAAACCCTGGATTTCATAACGAGTTATTACAAGCTGGAACATAGCAAACTTGCCCAAAGTATATACAGCTCCCCAGTTCAGGAGTACATGTCACACAAAAATACTATTTTAAAAAATGAGTGTAGTTGCAAAGTCCAACTAAACTAATAAAAAATATTTCAGGACTGTTTTCTAAAGATAACAGCTTCCTCTGAGCATGTTAATGCCAACAAGACTTAATCGGTAAATAAACTAATCTAAATCAAACTCCATCTACTTGAAAATAACCATCATGTGTTGCCCATCGTTGGTGAGCATGAATGAATTACTGAAAATATTCTCGGTAATTGCAGGTTGCCATTTATGTGCACGAGAGTTGGAGGAGTTTGCTTGGGGAACTGTCGACGCACACAGACCACCAAGGCAGAACACGTGGGAAAGTCACTCTTGACATCCGCACTAAAAGCAGCCCAGATCCTCTCTGCACCGTCACAGTGTGGTAGTCATTTCACGGTGTCAGATACACTGCTGGTGACAAAATGAAAATTTATGATTGCAGTTATTTTATTTTCATGTAATGTGCTACCACAAGAGATTTTTCTGGTTCAGTGGAGTGTAAGCTAAGCATCCAGGGCTAAAGATTCTTTTCCAAAGCCCTAAATTTTTCTGCTTGTAAACAGGTATGCACAAAATACTAATGGTGAACAATAACTGAAAGTTGTTTTTCAGTATGGTAGTTGCCTTATAGCCACCAATTCTCAAATATGTCTAGCAACCACAAGTCATGGTGTTAAGCAGGAGTAAGGAAGACCAGCTCTGAGATAAATTTGTCCTAAGACGCCTATTAGGCTGGTCCCCATTAGCTCCCACTCTTCCCTGCATTATGCCATAATGGGTTTTTGTCATCGCCATCATCAGAACTAAATTAGAAATCAGGGAACCTGGGTTCTAATTCCAGATCCATAGCTAACAATCCAAAGAGCTATATAATCATGGGAAAAGCCTATAATCTCTCTGAGCTACAATTTACTTATCTGTAAAATGAGGGGGTTGGCAATAAATGCTTAAAATTGATCCTAACTTATAAAGGCAAGCACAGAAAAATGCCACAGGATAAAAAAGGAATGTTGTTCACCTGCGGGGAAACAGGAAAATGAAAAACATTATAAAATTAAATGGTAATGAGGATGTAGAAAAGAACTAACATACTTCAGCCCTATAAAAAGAAACCTACAAAAATGCAAAGAGAAATACTGCCATACTCTACATTCCTTTCGGCCTAGTAATTCTGCTTTTGAACACAAATCCCCAAAGAAAATATCCTTAAAGAAAAATCAAAGTTCTCTTTTAAAAGGAAATCTCCATAGCAGCATTATATGTCAGAGAGAAAAACTGGAAACAACCTGTAAGTACAAAAATAGAGGCATGGTTAAGCAAAATCTGGATTCACTAACAGAATGAACAAAGGCCTTCAGAGCCATTTTTTAAGTACGGAACTATTTTCAAAAGACTGGAAATATTCAACATGATATAACATGAAATGTGAAAGCTAATCACAAAATACACTTGCCCTCTTCAGGATTTGATAAAACAAAACATACTGATGAAAACCAGAGCTGGAGGGATAGAGTTGGTTCACTGGGTCCATTCTTTCTATCAAAGTCATTACACGGCAAACAATAAAAGCAGGGTAGGGAGAAGGGAATGCTTTCAAAACTACAGTCCAGCTTCTCCATTTCATGTGTCGTCTGTACAGCTTTTCTAACACAACTAATACAGTCTTACATATCCCCTTCTAATGCGAACGTTTTTTAAGCACCGTCACAAAGATTGTTACCGAATTGTCTGAAAAACCATCAACATTCATGGCATCTACAAACCGAGATGTTAAACTTTCACACGAGGTCTAGTGTGCCAGGGATGTATCCTACAAAACCACACCAGACATGTGGTTGGACCACTGTCCTCCACTCCCCAACCATCAGCAACAGGAAATCAAGGGAAGCATCAAGAGTTAACAGTTGTAACTTCAACATAACTCTTGACCCTAAGGTCAACCTTAATATGTCCGGTAGGACTTGCCATGAGGCAAACGTCTTGGAAACTACCACATATTTTTTAGGTACAATTAACCTCTTTCCTTAAACATTGTAAGTCACAAAACCATGCAAAGTGACCACCCTGGCTGGCCCAGCAGGAGACCCCTCTCGGCTTCAGTGTGGACACAGTACATGGCCTTACCGCCAGTGACAGGACTCATGACCGGAAGTCACAGCATGGGACCTGCGTTCCGTGTATAGATTCACCTTTGGGTTATCATCCCATTAAAAACTACCAAAAGGTACAAAAGGCACAAATCTCAAATTCTTCTAAGTAACGATTCTCCAAAAGAGACTTAACCAGTGACAAAACTCTTGTACAAAGGAACGCTGATTACCCTAGAAGCCTAAGTTTTCTTCCTTCCAAAGTAAAACATTTTTTCTATGAATCAATGTTTTGAAGTTTATGTTTTAAGCTTTAAAATGCTGGTATCTCTTAACATATTCTATGAATAAATAAGAAAAAAGTAACCATGTGTCATGGGAGAAAGTTTGTGTTTTTAAGGCTAAAAAGTAAAAATGATAAAACTGGGAACACCCAAACTATAGACATTCTACCAGAGGTTACCATTCACACTTCTTTCAGTGATGGCTACATTACGAGGTCGAAAGTACTTTCAGTCTTTCACATTTAGAACTCGAGCAAATTTCCAAAGATATGATTATACTAAAAAGACACTGGCACACAGCATGCCCACTTTCCACTGTCACCAGCATTATCTGAAAATTAGAAAACAGGCTTTCATTTTTGAAACTGTTTCTACTGACAGACCATATGCTTACTTGCAGCCAATAAATTCAAGCTCTTAGGAAAAGAGATTAGAAGGAATTATCCACTTAAAAATGAATCTAAAAAACAAATTCCAAAAATGCAACAAACTCCACTGACATTTTTTATCTGTGTGAATTATTCTGAAAAATCAAATCAATGTATTTTATCAGTATTCAAATAATATTTACAGGGCCCATGGGTCTAGGATGTCACATAATAATTTACAGGTTGAAAGAAAGTAACACGTGCAGAAGTCCAAGACTCACATTAAGCTAAACCAGGTCTACACACTTTGATTTGAATTAAACCTCTACGCTGTCAACCATTACCCACTAGATGAGGCAGCAGTTCAGTACTGAGACAGACTGATTCAATATTTACTCATTACAATACCATGTAATAAGGCAGGGACAGGAAGACATCTTTTAAAAAAAAATCAATTTCAGGGAAACCACATAGGTGTGAGCACATCACAATTAGAACAGAAATGACAATAAAACGATAACCTGCACCAAAGAACCCTAGTAGCTAAGAGGCCATGTCCATTTCAAGGTTCCCTGTCTGTGGCACCAGCGTGGCAGCACCGCGGTCTGTCGGCGGCAGGCACCGCACTGGAGGCTGTGTGGGGCAGCCCTGTGCAGACGAACCAGCTGAGGAGGCACAGGTTTCGAAAAGCAGCTCTCTGAAACAACCTCAGAGGACAGGCACAACTTGTAGGGGACTGGAATTTAAATACAACTTACTAATCAATTCTTCTTGCTTTCACATTTCAATGACATTGTGTGTGGTGACAAGACCATGAAAATTCAACTAACTGAAATTTTATTTGAGTTCAATTAGAGGTAATGGAGGGGGCTTCTCAATTTTGCTTTAGACATTCAAAATTTATTTCAGGTTTTATCTACACTTACTGGCAAGGCTTTTCATATAACAACTGTAATGAACTTGATCCATATTTAAATAGATGAGTCTATATTTGAAATTCGCATATGCTGCAACTAAATTATCTAGTAATTTCTATAAACAATGCCATAACAAAAATATGCATTTCACACTCCTGCCTCAAGACTTCACCTGCCAAATCTGTTCATTATAATTTAGAAAAATATTAAAGTTTGACATGTTTTACCAAAGATAATTTTAGAATAATTTCTTTAATTCTAACTACTAATTGGATTTTCGCTGTAAATAATTTTAAAACCATTAGAATCAGATGTTTGGTAAATATTATCCTTCAAAACACTTAAAATATATGCCAGAGAGTAAAAACTAGTTGTGTAATGGTTTCCACTGCAATTTAAAAATGGGAGAAACATGGAGTTTTCAAGAGATCAGGAGCCTTCTGATATTGTACATGACAGATTCATGAGCTCTTCTGTAATCCTAAAATAAGGTCCCTAAAGCCTCATTACAGTGATGGTGAAAAATTCATACTTGTTATACAGTGGAGGTGACTTCGAGCCTTTTTAGTGGCTGATTTGTTTCAAGAGCATAGACACTGTAGGTGCAAACATATTCGGAGACAGTACCATTGAGAAGAGGCTGTCCTTCATGCACCCCCTGCGACAGCACCGCGCTGTAAGCGTCTTCAGGAAACCCAGTCTTGCATAGCGCGGTTTCAGCAGAAGCCTCTGCAGACGCCTGCAACACAAGGAAAAGAACGTGTGTGATGACTGCTGCCCCTTCAACATCCCACTTCGCCTAACGCCTCGTGTTTTCAACTACTGCGTACAAACACCCCCTTTGTTTCTGAATGGTTGCCATCAGAATGTAGGGGGCGAAGGGGTAATGTTTTTGATAACTGGAGTCGAAGAAACAAATCCCACTTGTCTTGTCCAGTAAAATCTAAATAATAAACATTACAGGTTTTTCGATGAACTGAGTATTTCCATGAAAATGGTCATTGTGACTGAAGAACCAGCAGGTGGATGGGGGCGGGGGGGACAGCCAGACAGTATGTAAGCTCCACAAATCAGCACCACTAACTTAACTTCCAAAAACATATATGTACATTCAAGTATACAGACTTCTTTTTTTAAGATTTCATTTATTTATTTTAGAGAGATGGGAAAGGAAGGGAGAAAGAGAGGGAGTGAAACATCAATGTGTGGTTGCCTTTAGCACACCCCATATTGGGAATATGGCCTGCAACCCAGGCGTGTGCCCTGACTGGGAATCAAACCAGTGATGCTTTGGTTCACAGGCCTGTGCTCAATCCACTGAGCTACCCCAGCCAGGGCCAGTATACAGACTTCTATATTCTCATCTAATCATGAAGTTTGTTTCACTGTTTACTCTGGTAATTAAAAAACGAAATTGCAACACACTTACTACAGGATATGAAGTATTTTATACCAAAGTAAAACCAATCAATTCAAGTTGTGTGTGCATGTGTGTCTGTATTTATACTTGAAGGACAGGGAGACATTAAAATATAAATAAAGAGTAATACAATTATGTTCTTTTTTTTAGACTTCAAATCGGCTTCCCTTGCCATCTTCCTCTCTATCATCACTTATACAATTAACTACCTGGTGTGCTGAAAACTCCATTATACCAAGTGCTACCCACCTAGTCCTGCAAGTTGGTTTCACCACTTCTTTCAGCCCTACAGACATCATCCCAGGACAACTAGGGCTCACTAGAACTTGTGCAGCATTTGCATTAGTTATAGGAAGATTTACCCCGTACTGATGAGGATCCAAATACAGGAGGAGGAAGAGTGGATGGAGATTGCCACAGGGATTTCAGTAGTGCTGCACCAGCACCAGAAGCAGGCTGCACTGGTGAGGAGAATCAGAAATTTCGAGGAAGGAGAAAGGGAAGCCCCAGAAATAGAGACCTCAAGGCAGTTGTCTGAATGAAGTAACAGTGCAGCTTCACAATTCAAGGACCGCCTGGATTATTCATGTGAACTTTTGCAAATATTAAAGTGGCAATAATCCAGACTAATCAAATTGTCAGATTATCTGTTTTTTTTCAGATATGAGAAATTTTTTTTAAAAAAAAGTAAATTGGAACTTCATTAAATATATCACACAGTATATCTCAGAAAAGAATCAGGAGTACCAGTGAGATAAACCATCAAATTAGCAAACAGTTTTAAGTCTGTTATGAAAGGGTTTTGAGTATCGAGTCAATGATACAGAGGCACCAACCTCTTTACACAGGTGTTAGTGGAAGCTGGTACAGTCACACTGGGGTACAATTTGAAAAATTCTAGTAAAGATAAATGTGAACATATCCTGCATGGTCGGCATATTCCTCGAGAAACTCTCCTGCGGGTGCCCCAGGCCCCAGGTGCAGGAATGTTCACTGCAGCATGGTTATGGCAGCGGGATCTGCAGACTACCAAACACCCACCAGCAGGAGAATGGACTAATAAATTTCCACGAGCCAAAAAAAGGATTATTCAACAGCATTCAAGTGGAAGACTTGGAACGACTTTTATCCACAGGGTTACATCTCAAAACAAACGAACAAAAAGTCAGTTTCTTTAACTTCCATGTAACATTGAAATGGCTGGCGTAGCTCAGTGGATTGAGCTCGGGCTGGGAACCGAAGTGTCTCAGGTTCAATTCCCAGCCAGGGTACATTCCTGGGTTGCAGGCCATAACCCCCAGCAACCGCACATTGATGTTTCTCCCTCTCTCTCTCTCTCTCTCTCTCTCTCTCTCTCTCCTTCTCCTTCCCTCCCTCTCTCCCTTCCCTCTCTAAAAATAAATAAATAAAATCTTAAAAAAAGAAAGAGAAATTTAATCATAAAATCAAACTAGAGATGACTATTATTTTTAGTAAGTTCAGAAATCTATGCAACATTCCAAATTCCAACTGGAGACAAAGCATACTACTATATTAATCTTGCAAAAAATAAAAATAAAAAGGATGATTGATGATTCCATTTTTATACGTAATATTTAAGTACAAAAGATAATGTAATGTTATTGACACATGTAGTAAGAATATAAAAATGTACAAGGCAGTGATAAGCACTAAATTTAGGACTGTGTCCACCCCAAAGGCAGCGAGGTAGGAAAGGCATCAGGAAGAATCGCACAGGCAGCTTTGATTTTATCTCTAATAATTCCTTCCTTTCAAAAAGAATCTAAAGCAAACAGCGTAAAATGTAAAGATGTACATAGGCACATGGTGCCAATTATATTATTCTCTATATATTCTGTATACTATACATATTTCATAATGAGAGAAAATACTAGGGATGGAGAAGTAAGGAGTTGGGTTTCTAACACTCCTCCATTTGGGACATCATACAGTATTTTGATACTTGCCAGCTCTAAAAATCCAGGCCCTTATCCTGGGTGTGGCACAGAGAAAGCACTCAGTAAGTGAAAGCTTTTTGCTTCTAGCAAACCAGAAGAAATAAAAGGAGCTCACTAGATCACCTTATAAAATGGGCCAATGTGTTGTGAGTCTGTATCCACTGATGTAGGTGTCTGCCTCTCCCCGCCCAGTGCAGGATTCTGCAGAAGGACGCGGTGGCAGGGTTCCCACCCAGGAGAACAGGTGGGAGCGAGAGCTTGGCTGCGGGGCAGGCCACAGGCAAGTGATGGGAGGCACTCAGTAAGCAGGAGTCACAGTCCAACTCGGTCATTTGGGTGAGGTAAGCACCCAAAGACTAGAGGAAACCTGTAATCTTTTCTCTTTTTTTCACTTTTTACAAAACTTTTAAAAATTGAGCTAGAATGGTCATACCTTACATCGTTTTTTTAAAAAATTGATATATAATTGCTATATAACATATTAATTTCAGGTGTACAATATAATGATTTGATATTTGCATGTATTGCAAAGCAATCACCACAGGAAGTCTAGTTAATATTGTCAACGTACACGGTAATCTTTAATTCCACTACTAGCATCTTGTTTTTCAGTGGCTCTGCCCTAAGGCCGGGGAACAGGTAGCAACACGCTCCTCACCCAAACACACAGGAGTGGGATTTCGAGGCCACATGAAATTCACCAGTAATACTGCAAATGTTCACTTCTGAGTATCCGTCTCCCCTTATTTCAGAAAAGGGAACTTTTGCCCTTAGAATGCTACTCTGCTGTTTTTCCTTACCCAGAAACGGGCACCTACCTGCACACAGCGGCTGTGAGGACTCCGGAAACACTGTTTGCAAAGCACATCTCTAACAGATGCTCTCTCCCAGTCTCCCCAGTATTTAACAACCATGGGAGTCGTGCATCACTTTATGGGAGCTTCATATTTGTTTTAAAGAGCTGAACTTATCCTAAATTCTTCTTCCCCGAGACAAAATGAATCCACACAAATAACATGCTGTTCTTAACCTACAATATATTTCCTTAATGATGGGCTCCATAAAATTATTAAATCATATATTTATCCCTATTAATTTAATATAATACTAATTTCCCTCCTACTATGCAGTCCAAATTAACATGTTCAGAAAATAAACAGGAAGCACTGAAATGAATGCAACCTCAAAACTGGAGATGTTGCAGGTCGACATGCCTAGCACTGTGCTGCTGCATTGGTAGCTCGTAATATGCACAGCAGCCCTCCAAGGCTGGGCTGGTGCTAGCTCTGAGATCATGGGGTACCACAGAGCTGAGGGCATGGACTCCTCAGGGAAGCTGACTCCACCTGTGAAGCCTCTGGCCACAGCAGGTTGTTGGATACTGAAATTTCTCTGGTCCAACCTAAAACTAACGCTGGAATGTTCTCCAACAGTGGTCCTCAGTCTGGCATGGACACGTGCCTCTGGGGACATCTGACAATGTCAGGACTCTTTTTTGGTTGTTGAAACTGGGAGAGGGTTACTCTTGGCTCCTTGTGGCTAGAGGTCAGAAAAAGTCCTGACTATCACACCACAGAATTACCCAGCCCCAAATGTCAATAGGGTCAAGGGTGACACCCATGAAAAAGGGGTATCTTTCTACCCTCTGATACCTCCAGCAGTGGGAAGCTCACTGTCTCTTTAAACAGCTCACTAAACTCTTATTAGAACATCCTCCCTCCCCCAACATTACGTGATCACTCTGCCAGGCGTAAGATAAGGTTCTGGAAGTTACAAGGTGAGAGAGAACCATCCCCTCAGAAAGTTCCCTGCAGTGGGGGAGGCTGTGAATCACTTGCATTTTCTTGATATTTTAATAATACAGGGGTCTCCAAAGGTCTCCAAATGTTTTCTATAAAAGGGGGAGACAGTGAATATTTGAAGCTTTGTGGGCCACAGGATTTCTGTTGAAAACATAATCCACTCTGCTGGAAAACATCCACTCTGCTGATGTTGTTCAAAAACAATCATAGTCAACTGGAAAGAATGAACGTGGCACTGTTCATTCTAATAAAATTTTATTAGAATGGACAGACACTGGAATCTGAATTTCATTTAATTTTCAGTGTCAAAAATTATTCTTCTTTTGATTATTTTTAAGAGTATGTGTGCATTTATGCTTTTAAAAATGTTAAAAACACTCTTTTTTAAAAAAAATTATGGGATTGCCTACCAAGCAGACTTTCCCAGGCTAAAGGGTGTTATACACCTCTGTAGAAACCTAGTCTTTTGTTAAGATTTTATTTATTTTTTTAGAAGGAAGAAGAGAAGGAGAAAGAGGGAGAGAAACATCAAAGTGCAGTTGCTTCTTGTGCACTCCCAATGGGGACCTGGCCCGCAACCCAGGCATGTGCCCTGACTAGGAATCAAACCTGTGACCCTTTCATTCACAGGCCAGAACTCAGTCCACTGAGCCACACCAGCCAGGGTGAAAAACACTCATGGCCATACAAAAACAGCCATCAGGACTTCCGTTTTCAGATCCCTGAAACAGTGTGGTAAGTTTTATAAAACACTGCCATCTCCCTTAATTCTCACAATCGTTCCCTGAGCAGGGTGAAATTATCCATATTTTACAAATTAACAAATAGGTTCTCACTTAGTGGTGAATACTCAAGACCTCACATAGGGAGGAGGAAGAGGCAAGATTCTAATCCTACAGTTTTTCCAAGTACAACAAATAATTACAATACTTTCAGAAACATTTAGTATCCATTTGCCACTGGAAAAGGAACAAGACACTGCCCCTTCCCTTACGAAGTTCAAGGCTTAATGTTGGAGCAAAATAAAGAGGTGACTGATTGCAATAGAAAGTGTTGACTAGGAAGTAAATATATGCAAAGGGCATAGGAGAGCCCAGGCCAGGGGTCTGGGGGCCCCCCCAAGCAGAGCCCGGAGGAGCCAGGAGGTAGGGCCTGGCGGGAAGCCATGCCAGGCAGCCACTGCCTGAGTGAGAACAAGGCAGTGAGAAACAGCATACCGCCTGGGGAATTATAATGAGTTCAGTGTCACTGGAGTCCGAGAACCAACGCAGAAAGTCCAAAGTTGAGGCTGGAGAGTTATACGGGGTTAGATCATAGATGGTTGGGGGCTTTAGGGTTATCCCGTTTGCTTGGGGGAACCAGGCAGAGATTTTAAGCAGAAGCAGATTGTGTTTGACAGACAATTCTCTGAGGCTTCGTGGGAAACGTGTGTGTGGTGGAGGGTTGGGGCGGGGAAAAGTGAAGGCTAGGCGGCAACTTAGGACACAGACTTGTCTCAGGCAGAAACTGCAGGAAGGAAAAAGGGGCAGATTGTATCAATATGAAGACAGTTAAAAATGATAGGTCTCCCAGCAGAAGGAGGGGAGGAGAAAGTGATGCCCTCCCCACGTTTCCAGCTGAGTGGCTGTGGCCATGGGTGGCAAAAACTAAGAAAGATAATCTTAAAATTATTACATCAGGAACAATGTGCTAAAGCTGCAGCAAGAATGGGATGGTAAATCTTCCTGTAGAAATCAGAGACGGCATAGATGAAGTGACATTTAGGCTTTGTCTTCAAAGATGATTAAAAATTTGCCAGGAGAAAAAAAAAAGGAAGTGGAAAAGGGCATTCATTTCAGGCAAGAGGTGCAGCACGAACAAAGGCCCTGTTGATTTATGTTGAGCCTGTAGTCAACCCAAACAACCCTGATCTTTTATACCAGGGAACTGTTAAGTCATGGCCTCCAGTGTCTGTGCTGCTGCTGTGGAGTCCCTGGGAACAACAATTTACATTTAACCCTACCAGATTTTATCTCAACAAATTAATAATTACATCAAGATTGAATCATCCCTCCTGACTTTCATATCAAGCAAATCTAGTACTACATCCAGTATCTTCATAAAGATGCTACTCAGATACTAAATTAAAGAGAGGGCATGACACACACCCAGACATCGTCCTCTACAGGGACTTGGAGCCAAAAGCCAGGTTCTGGAAGGGCAGCCTGTGGAGTAGCTGGGGGTGTGGATTTTCAACACGCCAGGCCACCTGAGTTTCAATCTCCACCCTTCACTTACCATCTGTGAGACCTCAGAGAAGTCACAGTTCCTTCGTCTACAAGAAACATGTAATAAGGGCAGCACCCACTTACAGGGCAGGGGGGCGGGGTACAAGAGATCATATGTGTAAAGCAGGAGAGTGTCCGGCACACGGTTATTTAACGTATTAGCTATGAGCAATAGTAGTACTACTACTTTTATGACAACATGAATCTAAATCATAGTACCTCTGTCAGCCCCTTTCATTCCCAGACTTGCTCAGCATATCAAGTAATCTGGGAAATTGGTATAAAATACAGATTTCTTGCCCTGGCAGGTGTGGCTCAGTGGATTGAGTGCCAGCCTGTGCGAACCAAAGGGTTGCCACTTCGATTCCCAGTCAGGGCACATGCCTGGGTTGCCAGCCAGGTACCCAGCAGGGGGCGCGTGAAAGGCAACTACACATTGATGTTTCTTTCTCCTTCCCCTCTGTCTAAAAATAAATAAATAAAATCTTTAAAAAAATAAAATAAATAACATAAAATACAGATTCCTAGATCCCAACTCAAGGCTCACTGAAACAGAATCTCAAGAGCTGAGAATATATCAGTATATTTAACAAATGGCCACACATTCAGCCCGTCTCAGTCTCTGAAATCTTTCTGAACTCCAGATATGGCATATCTTATCTTTCTTCTTGGTCTTCAGGTCTAATAACTTAGCAACAACAAAAAGGAGTAAGGCAGCAATTATTTTTTCTGCTCTTAACAATTCCGTGCTGTCTCCTAGTGACTGTGTGCACCTGAAAATGGAAACCACAGTCATCCTTTCCTAATTACAAGTACGGGAATTTTGCCCCAGGTCAGCATGAGGCTATTCTTTTATTTGAAAATCACTCCCTCTTGATTTTGTTGTTTGTTTTTAATTGGAGCATATTCCATCCCCGGTCCTTTAGTAATTCTCCTCTTCTCCACAGTTCTGCACAGATTACAAGCAGTCAGCAAGTGCTCTTGGCGCATCAGGACGGAATCCATGCTGGGCAGAGGATCTGAACTCATTTAGTGCCACCCGCGCTCTCGCACAATCAGCTCACCTATCTTGAGTTTCAATTTCCTCCTACAAGTATTTGCTCTACTCTTCCCCGGCTGCAGATCGACCTTCTTGTCTGAAAAGGACAGAAGTGTAATAGGAGTTGAGGAGTTCTGCTTGCCTGTTCGTATTAGTCTATCTGTTCCAGTTCTGAACTCACGGCAACACCACTTTTTGTTCCGGTTAAAAATTTTCCATGGTTTTAATACTGTGAGCTTTAAAGCCCAAGTCCACTACTCTTATAGGTTCCTGTTTTCATGATTGTTTTCATAGTCATTCTTGGTCACTGGCTCTGCTTTCCCATTTCACCCAAGTCACTCCCAAATCCAAGCTCTTAAATATTCCATTGAAACCTCAATGGTCTCTTCAACCTCCCTTCTTTCTGATCAAAATCATATTATGATTATTAGCTAAAAAATTCTACATCTGAAAGTGGCCCAAACCTAATATGATTTTTTCTTTCTGGCTCTGAAGACCACCTAACTAAAACCTAGGTCCTGCTGGTTATCATAAGCGCATTCATTTAACCAACTCGATGTTCTTCCCCAAAGTATCCATCTCTTCCTTTATTCCCTCCCAGGTTTCCTCTGGTCAGAATCTAGTAAAAACTGGAGTACTGTAAAGCAGATAATCCAATACAGTCAATAAAGATGAAAACTTCCTTTTCCTTTACAGTATGTTTATTCCCCTCATTCTTTTCGGGTATAAAGGCAGTCATGTGTTGCAGTGGCCCTGGGGCAGACCTGCGTGACCTTGACAAGCTACATAACTTCACCAGTGCCTCAGCTTCTTCCTTAATGATGGTAATAATAACAACAACTAGAGTATCAGCCTCATAAGATTGCTGGGAAGCATATAAAGGGCTTAAAAATAATCCCTCATTCACCACAATGCAATGGTTAGCTATTACATATTAAGATACTACTATTTTTGTGGTGGAGATTTTGATCTCTTTGCTATATGAGTACCCAAAAATATTTTTAAAGAATTTTGAGAAGTAGAAATATTGAAAAGAAACCAGTAAAAAATCATTCACAAACGTACAAAGGAAAGCAAGTGGAATTCCCTTCCTAACACGTGATTTGCAGAGTGGGGGTCGTCAGCAGTGGCGAGGCAGTGGGGACAACTACAGGAACACCTTTACCAGGTGCTTCTGTCTTCCAAATGGCATGAGCACATGGAAACAACTAGTGAAGACATGTTTAGAGCAGTTAGTGGGGTACACGGTGAAATAATAATGAAACTGTTCAAGAACCAAGTCTGCATGACTAATTTTTTATTTCTTAATCCAATTTATAACCGTACAGTTACATTTGCCAGACTCTCTACATTTCATAGGATTCTATCCATGATGTTGGAGGCTATGTTAAGAAGATTATTCAAGAGCTACTGCCACTCTTGAAAGATTATTCTCTGTGTCAGTCATGCCATTGATGGCGCTTTGAATTTCATATTCCTGGCAACATGCTTGAAATGTGCAGAAGTTTAACCTTGGATGTTGATACTTTTGTTTTGTCACTTACTATTCTAGAGGGATAGCACACTATTTCAAACAGGTTCTTGAACTGTTCCTTGCCTTCACAATATGACCTAGACCAGCTTAAGTGCAAAGTACACCTGACGAAGGTCACACACTACGCTCTGTTACCCACCTAGAGATTCCCATCTGACCTTCAGCTGTATTATGAAGGTGGGCCCTTGAATATTTCTAGCATCAGTACCATTATTTTTCCTATTTTCATCCCTTTTAACCAAGCAATGCCAAAGGCAACAGTCAGATAATGGCATCCATACTGGCCCAGGAACCCAACAGCTCTGCTGAAGTTGAACTCTGAGCTAGAAGACAGCACCATAATACAAGAGCTCGATATGGACAAAGTCTAGTTCCACATATAAAATGTGGTTTAGAGTATCGGCTTCCAGGAGCTGAACTTATCAATGCTTAGGATCATATATAAACATTCATCAGGTGGAATCCACGGAGGTATGTGCAATGCCCTATGTCCAGAGCCCATACGAGAGGAGGCTTCCGAGGCACCAGGAGCAAAGTCCCAGAGCACAGATGGGAATTTACCAATAAGTGTCTCGGATTTTTAATGGCATGAATAGCAACCCTACACCTACTGATTGACTTGGCTTGTGAAAGTGTAACACTACCATGAGATGATGGCTCAGGTAGTTAGGCAACTAACCTGCGTGAAAAGTTCCAGAAAGTGTCTAAAGCAATCCCAGCAGAGATGGCCAACCCTGGTTTTGATTGACTTTGTCCCATCAACTCATTACACCCACCAGAAACTGCAACACATTTCCATACCATGTTCAAATCAAATTTTATAGTGTTTAACATCAGACAGTGTCTATAATCAACTTAGAAATATATTTAACTAAATACACTGAATACCAGTGATTGCTAATATTCACTGAATGCTTACTATGTGACTGTGGTACAATGTTTTCCAGGCATTATATTTCAACAAACCTCCCAACAATGCAATGCAGCAAGTGCCAATAGTATTGCTATTTTGCAGCAAGGAAGCAAACTGAAACATAATGGCCCTAGGTCACTAGTCAATTTAGTAATATTATCCAGCCCAGCACTGCAGGCCTTTAGGGACCACCCTTCACTGCTGCCCAGTCACCAATAAAACTACCTGGAGGCATCACAGTGCACTAACATATATCTAACAGGCTAAGGAGAAGAAATGTGTCTGTGTAAATAAAGACCAAGTGGCAAATTTACCCCCTGCCATTGTGAATTTCTTCTAAATTATAATTCTCACATATGATATGTGATATATATAAATAAAATAATTTCACTACGGAAAAAATGAGAGAAAAAGACATCAAGCCTAACTTTTGTAAATGCCTTGTTTTTAAGTCACCCAAATCAAAGTCCCATCATCACCCCCAACTCTTCTAAAAGTACACATCGAGTGTGTTAATTTTCAGTAGGTGATATTGATGAGGGAATGATTACAGTCGGTGGCAGAGTATGTTAATTTGCTACCATCCTGACTGCGTTGTGTTTATCCAATCAGGTCTGTTTCATAAAACCTGAAGCATGGTTTCACTATTTAAAAATGGTTGCAGACCTTTCCAGCCCGTAACTTTGATTTAATTTGAATAGCTGGCCATAGTGATGACTTATCTAATTCCCAGACCTCAATAAGATAAACCCAACCCAGTTACACCATTATTCTTGTGATAAAACAACATTCACAGCACAGCTTGGAGAAATGTGCTGCAGCAACAGGAAGGCACTGTCCATAATATCCGAGTTCAAAGCCGTTCCTGAGCTTGTTCCTGAAGCAGCACCCTGTCCAGTGGACTTCCAACAAGTTAAACAACAAAGAAGCAAACCCAAGCCCTGCATGCTGAGAGGTTAGACCTAACATCATCAGTTCCAGTTCCAACCCAGGAGTGGAAAACCAGCATTTTTTCCACCCATGGCTACCCTGAGTGATTGAAGTCTTGCATTTGGACAGTTCCACCATGTAACCTGTAGAGGGGGGATGCTTCTCCTCCTCCTGAAGCTCCTTCTTCATGGAAGGACTTCTTCTAACTGCAGTACTTCCACCGCCTTCCACATCACCAACCAGTAATACCCTGAACGGCAGGTCTCAAAATGTGGTCTGATCCTTCCAGAAGATCTGGAAAGGCGAAACTATTTTCATAATATAGTAATTCTGGCCTTTTCACTCTCGTTCTCTCACAAGTATAAAGTGGAATGTTCCAGTGGCCTGGTGATCTGTGACACCTGAACAGGGTAAATACAGAAGCAGGTATGGAGAACCAATTGACTTCTATGAAGCCAGACATTAAGCAGATTTGCAAATATATAAAAGCACAATGCTACTCTTACCACTAATTAATTTTTTCTGGTTTGGAAAATATAGTTATTGTTTATAAACACTGGTATTTGCATTACATATGTAATTGGCTTAATATTTTTAAATGAATTAAATAAATGTTATGTGTATTCTCAGTTTAATTTTCTAATATGCTACACATTGGAAATATAATCCACAGTATAAAAGCTCATTAGGGCACTCGATAATTTTTAAGAGTGTAAAAGGGTCCTTACACCAAGAAGTTGTGAATTGCAGCCCTAGAGAGAAGAGGGATGCGCTGAACTTCCCTGAAGACTGAATTCCAAAGAAAAATCCGGACAGCTGGTGGCCAGCCCTGTCCCCTGTTCCTCCCCACTCGGGAGTCACAGGCCCATAGAAAACAAGCGTGGTGATCTCATTTTCCATGCTGGCTCCATGCTGGGAGTTCGCAGGCGCCCTGCAGCATTTGGGGAATGGGGGTAGCCCAATACTGCCTGCAACTGAGTGAGCGTGTTTGTGGAATTCTGGGGTTCTGTTTCAGCAACAGACATGCCCACAAATAAAAGCCATGACCCCCTCCAGCCCAGACTTTATCAGAACCTTGGCGGTATTTTCCTTTTCTAACTGTTGGCTCTTCTGGCTTATATTACACTTGATTCAGAACTTGGCAAAGGGGAAGAGAAGTGCTATTTACTGGGTCCCTTCAGAGACTGTGGCATTTGGTGTACTCTCTAAGGGGCCACGAGGAATAAAAAAGGAGTCCAATGCTGGGGAAGAAAATACTCATGGAGATGGCCAGGCTTCGGCCAGGGGAGAAAGGGTGCTTTACTCAGGCCTCGAATGTTCTTTAACTTGGTGGTTTGCAGTCTTGAATGTGTGATGTGGCTGGTTTTTATAGCTGGCAGGTGGCTTTTAACATCAAGAGGCTTTAATTCCTAAGCCACAGGGTATTTTGATCTCCATGTGTGACCACAACTTACGGTGGTTTTTCTTGAGGAAAGTGCCTGTTTACAGAGGTAGGGCTTGAAGCAAGGACAAGGAGCCTCAGGAAAGGCTAGAGGCCAAGGATCTCAGAAAAGAGACAAGATCCACAGTGACCTTGGCCAAATGTTTGATGAAAGCTGTTGCAAGTTGGCCTTGGCAAAGGTCTGAGGCAGGTCAGCACTTCTGGAGGTGCCCATGGGCCCCAGGCCTGAATAAGCAGAGACAGCTGAGGCACGAGAAAAGGGGATTACTTCAACAACTACTGCCTAACGACTAAGTAAGCAAAACAACTGTTTCTTATTTTTCAATGACAGGGAGTTCAAGAGCCCTAAGGATCCTCATAGCTTGACCACAGGCTCAAGGGCGGGCCTCCACCACATGGTCTGGACTCATCGTTACAAATGAAGGGGAAATCTTCCCTTGCTGCTGGTCTTCTTCAGCCAAAGCAACCCCAGAGCAAGTGGCATGGAAAGAGCCAACGTGGCATGAGATGGAAAACACCTGCTCCCAAGGCAGCAGGTCCCCAGTCGACTACCCACCAGAGCCCACACTAGTGACAGCACCAGGCTGTCTCAGGGCCTCACAGGGAAAGGCAAAGTAGGAGGTTTGGATGTGCTGGTCACAAACCGAAACTCCTCAGGGAGAGGCTCCCAATGGGAGGTCAAATTTGGCACTCTATGTATCTGGGGGAGGGGGGGATCCACCCCAGCATTCTGGGTTTTTTTTTTTCTCAGAAAGCTGGTGTTTAAGATACTGTCACTTATGTGCAAGATTCAGAAATGTCCGATGGTGGCAATCCCTGTCCTTTTCCAGGTACCTTTCTTTCTCATCCAGCATAGTCAATATTTTTCAGTCTTCATCTCCCCTTTGAACTTCGTGTTTAGTTCAAAGGTCAAGGATCAGGGCATGAGGCTTCGCATTCAGGAAAAGCTAAACCAGGGTGGGTGTTCTCTGCCCACCATGAATCACTCCCTCAGTTATTACTGGCTCTCTGCTTAGCTCTTTGGGATGCTTCAGGACAGGTTCTGGGGTCACGATGATTTTGCCTAAGATAACTCTTCAAGGATTGCAAGTGGTTTGGGTTCTAATGCTGCAGGCTATGTGACTGCTGCCATGCTCACCTTGCGTGCCCCAATAGGTTTGAGGACTCTAAAAAGTGAAGCTATAGATCATCTAAGACTCCATGAGGTTGGAAGCAAGACTGCCCTTACAAAAGCCCATCACCCCGTCTGAGGGCGATCGCCATGCTTCCAGGTGAGCACACACTTGATGGTTAAGAACATAAACTCATAAATGTTTAATCCAAAATCTGGGAAAGGTTTCGTGGAACCCTTACTTTCCCTACTTCCAGGTAGAGAGCACTACACTAGCCATACTACTCCTGACCTCTGTCGACCCCTCTGGCAGGTCTGGGTGAAATAACTGGGCCTACAGAGCTCAGTCCCCCACGCCCTCGCCCCCAGTAACCTCTTCTTTGCTGGGGGTCAGCTTGCCCATGTACTGCAAAGATCATTATGCTGTAGGTGAATTTATAGTGGCAGCATCCACACTTGGGAGGCCTGCCCTCATCCAGCATTGCTGTGTGGGGGGAGTTCATTCTGAGATCCAACAAGTTTAAGCCACATTCTCCAAACTTGTCTTTATCAGTAATAAAGGTTATATTTTAGTTCTCTATCTGCTTACTCCCTTGTCTTATTTGTTTAGAACTTAGATGGATAAGAAGCACTATTTATTAAGTCCCTTCAAAGACACCAAAATTACCTATAAAGACTCACTATTACTAAATACTTAAATGCCAGAGCTAAGAGATCAAAAAACTCTTATACTGCCAGCAGAGCCACAAGGCCACTAGGACAGCTGGACACTACAGGACTGAGAACAACCAACCAAGATTCTTCCATTGCTTGGGGAGTTGATGAGCTGGGAAGAGAAAGTCACAGGTACTTCTGGATTCCTGGCTAACTACAGTTCTGGGCCATGCTGAAATCAGGAAATACAGGGTGATTCACAGAACCATTAACTACTCATCAGTCACTTCCATCTCTTAAAATCACTACCCAGGAGCCACGTGGTCAGTGACAGAAATTGCCTACTTCCACGGTAGCCTATCTGTTAGATTGGCTCAATCTGTTAGATTTTCCCACTCATAGGGCCAAAGTTTGTTCCTTGAAACCGAGATCCTTTAAGTGCTCAATCTAAAGTCCAGATCCTCCTCCAGACTGCCATCCTTCAAAATCTCAAATGGACACTTATCTTGTTCTTACCTTTTCCCGCCCCTCTGGCCACCTCCTAGTGGTGTGCCTTTGGGTAAATGGTTTACGCCAGACTTTGTTCAGACTTCTGTAGAAGGGATGATGATAAGATGCCTACATATCTCAGGGGGCTGACGTGAGGAGTGCATGAGACAATGCACGTGAAGTGCTCAGCCTGGCACGTAATAAGCTCTCAGCAAACAGTAGATTTAATCAAATGAATCTGCTTTCAAGAAGGCTCACAATCCTTGAAAACACACCATACAAGCCATAACTGAAAAATGTTACAAAAGGAAATGAGAAACAAACAGCCAGGGGAAGAGACAGACAAGTTACAAACCTCACCCGCTAGGTTAGGGTTCATACAGATAGCTCAAGGAAGAAGAAAAGGCCAAATTAGCTAGTAAAGATGCACATGCACGCAGCTTGCTACCCAGCAATGCTACAATTCTACTCCTTGGTACGTAGTTCAGAGCAGACCTGCATTCCATTTACCTGGAAGCATGCTGGACATGCAAATTCTTAGGGTCCACCACAGATTTACTGAATCAGAAATTCAGGGGGCGGGACTAGGGCCAGGAATTTGTGTTTACCAAGCTGTCAGGCAAGCTTTACATAAGCTAAAGTTTGGGAAATGCAGCCCTGGAGTATTCCTGGCACTTATGTCCAACTTGCATGTACAGAAATGTTCACAGCAGCAAAATTCTGACCACACACACACAAACCCATCAACGACAAATTGAGTAAATTGTACTGTATTCAGAGCATGCGATGCCCTAGAGCGGTGAAAGCAAACAAATTATGGCTAAACAACTCAACTGAATGAATCCTGTAGACATAATGCTGAGTAGAAGAAAATAAAAAAATTGCATTATATGTACACACACATACACACACATATGAATTGTACATTTATACAAATATGCATGATATACTGTATTACACTTATATAAACACCTCTACATATACATTAAAAATATACATAGAGATGGTAAAACTATAAAAAAGCAAGGGATAATTCTTTAAAAAATAAAAATAGTGGTTACCTCTGGAAGAAGGAGAGGAATGGGACTCTGGAGGCTTCCAAGGCAATGGCAATATTCTATTTCCTAGCCCGGATGGTGGTTAAACTGACACAGTCTGTATGCTTTAATTATTGCTTGTACTGTGCGCGTATGCTTTCTACGCTCCTCTATAGGTACAACATTTCACAACAGAGGTTTTTTAAAAGGCTGAACTTCATACATACGCAAGACAGAACCAGATGCCAATCCTGCCTTACTTTTTTTTTACCTGCATTTAAATAAATGTCAAGCCTAGGAGCACGTGCTCTGACATCAGGCTGTGAGCATATGAATCCTTGCTTTATCACTTAATGAGTTAACGCCTATAGAGTACTTAAAACAGTGCCTGGCACCTGTGTTACTGAAAAGAGAAGAGCCAATATTACGATAAGATGAAACTAAGTTAAAAGCAACGTTTTCTGCATCTATCTGTTAATAAGTCACCAGTGTCTACAAGGACAGTGAAATCTACCTCCACTCTGCTTTTGCATATTTTGTGCTGGAAACAACCAGTAGGATAACATTACCTTCAACCCTCAAGTCTACTGAGTCCTCTTCATCATAAGAAAAGTATTGACAAACTAAATTATTTAATCTGGTCGCAGGCCAGTCTCATAACACAGTGCACGCGTGCGCGCGCACACACACACACACACACACACACACACACACACTGCTGCTTCCATACCGCGCCATTAAAATTAAATCACAGACCTAGAAGACCAGAATACCTCCTGTGTGATTTCCTGTCATTCCCAGATCAAATCTGTTAGAATTTAAGGAGGGATGTTACAATAGCTGCCCTTGAATCGTGGCTTCCAAGTGTGGCCTAAGGAACACTGGTGGTGGTGCATACAGAGCCAATGTCATCTGGCCTTAACACTGGGCAAAGCCTTGCACACATCAAGGGCTCAAACTTATTCAAATAATTAAATTATCCTTGATTGCCTTTGTGTAAAACAACAGTGATGACTATGCTCCAAGATCTTTAAAGGTCTTATACCCTGCTTATTATTATGAAAGCACTTGTAAAAGTGCTTTCATATATTTATATATATTCATGTGTATATATGTATATATATGAACTCATTCACTCTTCATAACAATTTTATGATTCATACTGTTTACTGCCCCCACTTTACAAACGGGCACACTGAGGGACAGGAATGTCAATATGCTGTCTAAATTCTACAACAACCAAGTGTCAGATCCAGGGCACAAATACAGGTCATCTGGAGCCAAGTTCCCATTCCTAACCATTGTACAACGCTGCCCCTCTAAGCAACTAAATCACTAAAATTGAAGAGAGAAGAAGAAAGAGATTTAAAAATCCGAAGAAATGTTGTATTTAATAAATGAAGCATTTCAGTTCAGAAAAATAGACATTTTATTTGGCAAATGATAGTTAGTCACCCATGTCTTATTATGGTAATATAAAATATGAAGGAGAACCAAAACAAGACCCACTACCTCATACCATATACAAAATAAATTTCCAAAAGTAAAATATCTGAATGTGAAAATATAAACAGATAAATACAATGTGATACAGCATGAAGTATGGGAAGACTGTTTGGAGGCAGGTGGTTTCGATTTATATCTTGGCTCACCTACCAAAGAACAGTATTCCAGAAATACATTACATATTATTTTTAGATATTTGTTTATCTTAATTATGAAAAACTAAGGTTCAGGGAAAATAAAGATTCAGAATCATGACAATATCCATTACTAATGCAAATACTAAAAAAAAATAACCCCTCTGTTTTCTAAAATGCTTATATTTTAGGCCATAAAATGTTATAAGTCATCTACAGATAACCCATTCTTCTCTATATTTAAATATACCACTATCCCCCTTTAAAACATAGCTCCATTGAGACTGCCTCAAATAAAGGTAAAATCATAACCCCAATCATGGAATAACTCAATTTCATTTACAAGATACTTAATTATAATTAATTTGTAAATTAAATCAATGGTTATAATATTCTTCCTAAATGTTCTTAGTTATCTGTCAGACAGAAAAACAGAACTGTAAATAAAATGTAATGCCGAGGACACAAATACTGTGCTAACAATTACTTTTATGGTAGAAAAACTATATGTAGGAATGAAACAAAAGTAAATACAAATTACATACCAATAAGCTAAGGCCAACAACATGTACAACCTTTTTAAATACTTTAAAATAAAGTCCCCACTTGTAGAATATAAATAAATTAGAGCCGCCTTAAGCAAACAAATCATTGGTGGGCCATTACTTCTGGAATGTGATTCCTTAGTCCTCATTCTGTATGGCATCCCCCACCTGGAATCTAGATCTACTCAGCAGTTGTCATAAATGGAGAGTCAGGGCCTCTGGAAAGAAAGACCTCGGGACAGGGGTGCACTCAGCACCCTTCAGGGCAACCTCTTAGATCCTTAAAAAAAAAACCTATGCAGGCCAGCACTACCCAAAGATGCACTGAACAACTGAGAAAACTGGCAGTTTGTGGAATTATAACCCCACAATTTAACCTTTTTTAAATTAAAAATAAATCTGGGTAAGGCCTCATTAAGAAGTGGGTCACTATTATGCTCAGAGAAGGTATTAAGAAGCATCACTTAGATTAGAATCTGTTAACACTCAAACATTTCGCTTGAAGACTTCAAGTCAGAAAGGCATTTAGTTCTTTGCCTCCATCCTCCTCATAAAGACAGGCTGTAACTCACTGAATTCCAAATAATATTTAGAGCAATATTCCCAAATTACCAGAAGTACAGGAAAAGATATCTAAGTAGGAAAACCCACAAAACGTATTTTGTGACTCTACACCATAAACATGCAAGTGAACTTCAGCTGCAATGAAACAATTCATGTATTGTTTTTTTTCTTTAAATTTTTTCAACCTCCTTAACTTTCCAGGTATTTCTATAGTGTCAATGAGTCTTTCCTAATTTTGTGACTAAATAAAAAGTATGACAAAAGTACATGAATGATTTTACAAATTGAGTGGAAGATGCAAGACACAAAAAGGAATACAGTGCAGTATACCACCAGATGAGGTATAAAAATAACAAAGCCAAGTGATCTATGCTGTTAGAAATCAAATAAATAATTAGCATTGAGGGATGATGCAAACTGGAAGAAGGTAACTCCTGGATGCTGCTGATGCTGTGACTGACTGGTTGCTGATTCAATAGTACGCTCAATTTGTGGACACTCAGCAGGCCGTCCACTGTATGCACACTTCTCTGTACACAACCGATGCTTCTATAAACTGTAAGTGTGTGTGTCAATGATGTTTGTGTAAACTTCAAAATTTTAATTCCCTAAACTGTAACATGGGAAGCAGGACATTAGGAACCCCTAATGGAGATGTTGGCACCAGATGGACTTAACCGGGGCTGGGTGCCCAAGGAGCTGTAAAAGGCTAATATTTTGGCTGCACAAATCACATTTTTCATTATTTACTGTACCAGAAAGCCATCAAGAATGAACTTCAGTCTCTCAACCATTGTGTTAACCAATTAAGACAACAAAAGAAAAAAATTAAAGTGATCTCAGTCTCTAGTTTATTAAAGGTTTATGTTAAGCAGGAATGGATTATAGCCCCTCTAAACTTAATAAAATTAATGTTTTTTAGTCATTTATTTCAGGGTTTACTTAGTAGCTCCTCAATCAACTAACAGTGATATTGTTGGATATTATCGTCCAGCCAAGTGTATCCATCCACCTCAAAAAAATGGAATTTTCTTCTGGGGGGAAGGCCCCTTGTAGTACTGATTTCCTCTGTTAGGTGATGGTTCTAAGAACCCATCTAGATCAGTGTACCAGCTGGTGTTATTGCGAGAGGCTGCACTCAGCTTCAGTTAATTTTTTTGAAAGACTCTTTCAATGTGTTTGCCCATTTCATGATGAATGCTTTCCAAGCATACTTGCCCACACCACACTGAGTATTCAGTGGTTTATGACCAAAAAATGGCATAATCCCCATGCCCCAGCCTCCCTATTCACCCCATCTCACCCTGAGCAAATTTTTTTTGGTTTACCTGGATGAAAAATGTCATCAAAGGAAAACATTTTGCCAGTGCAGAAGAGGTGAAACAAAAATTGGCAGAAACGCTGAAAGGCATCAAAATTGACAAGGTCGAAACTGTTTTGAGCAGTGGAAAAAATGTCTCGATAGGTGTATTGCATTAAACGGAGAGTACTTTGAAAGTGACTGAAATTTAAACATGTAAGAATACACAATTTTTATAAATAAATTCTGTTCTGGCGGTCCTCCCTTGTAGGTCGAGTTGCAAACAACATGTTCTAGGTTTCCACAGCAGCAGACAGATACATCAGTGTCTGTGCTCAGCCACCCCACAAAACATTCACAGGATCCTGTCTGTACTACGTCCTTTTGAGGTGTGGACATACACAAAGTCTGTCCAGAAAAAGTACAACCATTGCAAATATAATGAGAATAGTCTGTGTGACATTGATGTAACCTGGCAGCCAAGGAGAGTGGACTGGAATGTGCACGTGTGAACAATGATGACTTCACTGTACTAATCAGTGAAGGTGGTAGACACCATTGAATGAGTATGTGTCCTGTGTGGCCCTGGCATTTAAAATAACTAAGCAAGTAGAGCAATAAACCTGTACCGAATTTTGCATTAAGTTTAAACATTCCTCTGCAGAAACTATCTGGATGATTCAGAAGTCTGTGGCTATGAGCAACTGGTGACTGGAATCACATCTCACGCAGAGTTTTTTGGTGAAAAATCAAATTATCCAGGTGACTCAGCCCCACTACAGCCAAGATTTGGTGCCTTGCTACTTCTGGCTTTTCCCAAAACTCAAATCACCTTTGAAATGGAAGAGATTTCAGACCATCAAGCATATTTAGGAAAACATGACAAGGCAACTGATGGCAATTGGGAGAATTGTGTGAGGTTCCAAGGTGCCTATTTTGAAGGGGACTAAAGTGTCATTGTCCTATGGACAAAGTTTCTTGTATCTTGTATCTTCAATAAATGTCTCTTTTTCATATTATATGGGTGAATACTTTCTGGACAGACCTCATATATTTTAAAAGACGCCAAATAATTTCATTTGTGGGGAAAAAATGATTAGAACTATTCAAACATGAAAAAGTTGCCATTAAACATGAAGGCATTTCAAAACGGAATGATGGAAAATCTTGAATTTCGTTTCACACAAAAGAATGTGGAAAAAAGTCATTCATAGCCTTGAGAGTTTCTATAGGCTCTTGGGGAGTATTTTTAAATTCCAGGATTCACATAAAAGAATTACTTTTTGAGAACTTATCAGTCTATTATTTGATGATCAGGACAATCTGAAGAACATTATAAAACTAACCATGAATCATTTCCCTAAGATGTTTTTCATCTTTCTCTAAGAGGACATATTTTTAAAATAAGGGAAAGTCCTAACCAACCATTAAATTTTTGCTTCAGTTTCCAAAATAAATAAAAATATTTAAGGTCAAGATTAAATAAAGACTGTAGCTCAAAAGTTAACTATTTTAAAGTTTTTTAATCAATTCAGTAGAGAGAAATTTCAATTATGCGATATTCATTCCCAAAGTATCGTATTAAAAGGGTCCCATCCTGGGAAGAGAAAACCATGGGCTCTGAGTCAGGTTCACCTCTACGGATATGGTTTTCCTCTGGATTCTCATAATAGTCAAAAGGCTCCAGTCTCATCATTTCTAAGAGGGGAATAAAACCACCTGCCTCCCAGAGTCACAGAAATAACTAACTGAGATAACATATTAGTTTCCCTTCCTGAAATTAAAAATACTTCATTTTGAGGTTAGTACTATTAGGCCTTTTCTTAAAGGACTTGAAGAGGTAGCAGCAAATATCTCAAGTTCCCATGGTTTGCGCCCTGGCATCTGTGCTCTTCAGAGTTATATGAATGAAGTAATGATGATTACTAAAAATCAAACAAATTGTGAAATGTCTCAGAACTGCATATGTACAAAAAATACGAAAGGATAATCTGTAGAACTCTTACTGAAAGTAGTAGTACAAGAGTGTTATATATAATGCAACAGAAGAAACCTGAATAAACTCAAAAGTTATTTTAATAATGAAGAAAAAAGTTATTTCACATTCTACTTCTAGCAATTTCTGGAATACTAAAGACTCTAAATCAAGCCCCTTTAGTTAACTTTTTTTTACTATTTCCTTAATCCACTAAAACATTAAAAATATATCAGAGTTGGGGGGAGCGGCTCTGGGTTTAAATGTTTTAAATTATGATGGTGAAGCCCTGGCTGGCATAGCTCAGTGGATTGAGAGTGGGCTGGGAACCAAAGTGTCCCAGGTTCGATTCCCATCCAGGGTACATTCCTGGGTTGCAGGCCATAACCCCCAGCAACCACACATTGATGTCTCTCTCTCTCTCTCTCTCCCTCTCTCTCTCTCTCTCTCTCCCCCCCTTCCTTCCCTCCCTAAAAATAAATAAATAAAATCTTTAAAAAAAATTATGATGGTGAAGTAACTTTTGAAAAAAATTAACACAAATCAATATTAAAATGATAATATATAATTGTACACAAGTACACCATGGTCAATTTTTTAAGTTAACATGAAAACCAGTATTAAAATCACAATATATAGAACTATATAAGTACATTATTACTCCAGTATTTATTTATTTTTATTATAGGTAATAATATTTTATACAAGAAAACCTAAGAGAAGATCACGGATCAAGCACCTCTCTATATTACTCTATTATGAATGCCATATGGTATTTATAATAGCACCTCCTTTTAAATAGCTCAAGCTGTTTTAAAAGCATTATACAACTAATCTTCCCAATGCTTCTTGGGAAAACCCCAAGTTAAACAGTTTACTTCATCTAGGCAGTAGACCAGAATATCTTATACTAATGTTCTTCTGTACTTCAAGTTCTAGACACTAGTAAGGCCCACTAGGCTACTTTCACATCTGAACAGAAAAAACATTAAATATTCAATCAGCCAAGAGAATGTAAGAAATATCACAATGGTTCAGCCAACTAGTATAATCTCTCGGGCACAGATAACTCAGCACAGTGTGGTTATTCCATGATACAACATGGAAACTTATCTATTATTCAACTATCCATTAATTTAGCCAATTTTCCTTTGGAACTACTTATAGATCACCCTGCTATAGATTGCTCTCAACATAACTTAAGAAGGTTCTAGTGTTGGTTTAGGTAATCTTCATCTTTTTTCTACTCTTCCCAATTTTCTATTCTGCAGGTCCAGCTTCTATCTGTGGTCTCTGTCCAGCTTCTCTTCACTCAGAAACCCTGGAATCCCGCTGATTATTCTAACTGTCCTTCCTGGTAGCTTTTCTAGGTCCAGATTATGTCAAAAACATTGGGTAGTTTAACAATCAAACATTGGGTAGTTTCTTGATCTGGAACTAGAACTAAAATGTTTTATTCCACACAGTAATAGTCCTCAAATTTGACTACACATTACCATTATTTATTAAATTGGTTCCTAGGGATGGATTTTCAGAGATCAACTAATCCAATTTTGTGTAATTATTTTTGAGAAATGCCTCAGTGAATATCCTTACATATGAATACACAACACGTGTACACCCTGGCACAGATACATCTGTAGAAAAATAACTAGAGCAGGACTTGCTAGGTAAAAGGGCTGTATTGTTAATGCTGACCCGTATCACTGAATTCGGTGATTCTCATGAAGGCTATCTTCTCTCAAAAAACATTAAAGTACAAAAAAAATAAGTACAAAAAAGGAATACTTTTTATTCTTAATATTACACTTCCCTTTCTTTAAGCTTAACTGGCCCCTCTCCACATCAAGTTTACCGTTAGTGGGAAAAGCAATATAGCCAATGGAAAAAAATGTTTAAAAGGCAAGCATATAAAAATACAGAGAACTTCTAACCTACCATATATGATAAACTATTGTTAATAACCCTAAGGTCACATGGTACCATGGTGAGTACCTGAAAATCCCTGCACTTCAGGTTAAAAATTAAAGTTATTCCAAAGTCTTTGAAAAAGAGGCACATTTGGGCTGTTTTTAAGCATTTGCAAGAGTCACTGAACTGAAAAGTCCCTTAGAGATGAACTAACCCAACCAGGTCCAAGATTTTAATACTAAGAAAAAAGATGTTATGAGAGTTTAAGAGGTTAAACCACATCTGGACTACATTATAACCCCAACTTCCTGCCCTTGACACTAGCTCTTGCCCTTGACCCTATGTAAGGGCAGCTCATTTGGGAAGACACATTTATTATACTCTTGGTGCCCAAACCACCTTGGTGACACACACAAAGGTACAGATTAACTATCAATTGACACCTAATGTCAACCTGAAATAAATGTTGGGGGAGACACACATATAGACAGCAGTCCTCAGCATATAGCATATATGTTGTATATATATATATATGTACAACTCATGAAAATGGGTTGGTGCAGTAAATATAGTCAGGAGCTCAGAAGAGAAAGTGCACTCAGTACTGTAGAGAGTAACAAGAAAGAAAAACTGAGCAGTGTTTATGTGAACCTACATTTTCATTTAAAATTGTATTATAACACAAATTGTAATCTTTATGCCCAAATCTTTCCAAGTTCCTATTTAGCTCCTAAATTCACCTTCTTCCATCTGCTTTACACCCATTACTTTATGTATGTAGAAGATATAGCTATAACTAAAACATTTATCTGCCAGGCATGAATAGGGTTGTTTAATTAAAATTTATCTACATTTAGTTAAACATACAAAGACTAGTAGCTACTCAAATTAACTGACATAATTTGCTGAAAATTTAAGGCAAAACAAGTTTTAGTAGGAAAAAACAGAAATGTGAGGCATAATGATTTGTTTGTACAAATTATGTTTCAATTACAGTTCTTAACCCAACTTGAAAATATTTAGGATCTAGAAGGTATACTGATGGAAGATATAAAATACTCAAATTCCAAAACTCAAATTCCAAATCTATCACATTTTTAAATGGTTGATAAAATTCACAAGCCTCTGCAGTGCTTAAACTTGATTACTTTTTGTATTTGAGCCAAAAGAAAAAATTTGAATAATGTTAACTTGGGCAAAACGGAAGGGTATGCACAAACATTACATTTCTTAAATAACTTGAGACTATACCTTGGAAAACAGTATGGGGATTTGAGTTACTTAGGATTTTTTTAGAAAGGAATTTTAAAGCAGATTAACTGTTGCTTTAAGTCTCGACATTTCCCAATTAATAACCCTAAAACTTAATGAGGCAAAACAGATTTAAGAATTGAAGATTTTTAATGAAAAGGGAAATTAAGGACAGTTTGGTGCAATGCACTTTCACCAAAATAATCTGTTCAAAGAAGACTTTAGTCTCTACATGTGAAAAACTATGAACTATCTCAAAAGAATTTCCTCTTAAAGTCTCAGCCCCAACATTTAGAAGGTCAAAGCAGACTTTAATAAAAGAATGAAAGTCAAAGAGTATGCTCTGTAAATAAATTCTGAACTCGCAACTGAGGCCTACAATATTATATATGAATATATATTAAATGTTAAAACATATCTATGAAATATTTTAGGGTACACAAATTATTATTTTTCAAACCATACCTAGTGTGTTTGCAATGTGCCATGTATTAGTAATGACCACAAGAAAAGTGCAAAGATACACATAACCATGTCCAATAAGTAGAATAAACTGTGAACACCAACTATGTTAATTCTCCTTACTTTCACAAGAACTTGTAACAAAGACACACAAAAATAAAGTAAACACAAAAACATACATTTTTCATACTTCAAATGATTATTGCATCTTAGATTATCACATCCTAGAAAAAGCTTCTTTTTATACAGGTGTCATGTATTGAATATTAACCTCTTCAAAGTCTATACCCAAAGAGATGAAAATCATACATGGTTAATGCAGTTTTTTCATATGTTTTCATGTAGGGTTGAATGCCGGACCTATGTGATCAGACTATGAATCTAGAATATTTATGGACATTAAGGTGATGTCCTTGACACATGCAAGTCATTTAAATGAAACAACAGAGTTATGCAATTAAAATGTGAACTAGAAAACAAAACAGATTCCTAATCTATTAATTGTTCGGTAGGTAGTAAAAGTAAAATTGATTTTCCCCTGATGATAAATCTATTCATGGATTTGAAAGTCACTTATATAACTTCAAAGGAAAGCTTATAGTAACTTTGTGATATCCTTTGATAAGTGAAATTTAGTACTCAAATCTTATTTTTAAATGTGAAGGACAATACTAATACCTCAAGTTAAAATGAGAAAGAACAGAGAAAATTTTAACATTTAAATCTAGGTAATTCTATAACAAAACTAATAAAGAAGCTCTCAAAGTGGGAAAAAAAGTGTTCAAAGTAAAACAAGGTACACTTCGGGTAACAATTAAAGGCATAAAGTTCTTTTGAATAATCAATTATCCTTACTTAGCTGGTCTGAAAAAATAAAGTTGCTCTGTATCTACACTAATAACCTACTCATTCTCTTTTCTAAAACTCTTGGCTCCTCAGTCTGGCCCGAAGAACACTAGACCTCTAACAGCAGATGACTGCAGAGGGGCCATTTTCACCTTGCAGACAGATCTTTGTTGTTCTGGTGGGTAAGGCAGACCATTAGCACAAAGGCGTTTCTAATCTCAGTTGTCCATTCCACATGGTGCACATAACCCTCAAACTCATGTTGCACAAACTGCTCTGCTTCCAATCCTAATGACCTTGCACATCATTCAATGTTATTGCTTCACTTGCACCCATGAATTATAAGATGGCCCAAAAACTTGATGACAAAGTTGTAATTTCCTTTTCCTGAAGGTTTATAAAAGTCAACATGATCTAGAAGACATTGAAAAGATCTTACAATGGAAAAGATATGCATGATACTTCACATTTATGAATGGCATTTAAAAATACCTATGGAAAAATGTAAATGACCTCCAAATTTCACACCTGACTTCAACATAATTGAGTACAAGAGGAAATGAAATTGACCCAGTGGTACCACACTAAAACCCAAGGTATTAGTTATCTCCTCCAGTCCGAAATTCACTGTACTGTATTCAATTAAAACTTTCAGATCAAAAAGTTAGTGAACATATACCATCTACTGCTGGACTCGTGCTCTGACGATATATTACGTTAAAAAATAATACATTAAGAAATAAGATTTTTTAATCTGTAACGTTTCCTTTGTTTTTTTTTTTTTTAAAGAAAATATCTGAGGTGCCCAGGATTCGAGTTATCTTCCCCTTAACCTCAAACATTTGAAGTAGCACTTTTTTCCTTCTTCCCCTTACCTATTTAAGAAACCTCATTTTAAAAGAAAAGAAAAAAAAAAACGATAAATGAAGTGACAGGAGGTGAAAGAATGAAGAGTGTGCTCCAAGAATAAAGGGCGGTTTTATAACAGGAGGTACTTTTGTTAAGCAAGTGATTGGCAGGTCTCCTCCTCCAAGTTAAAAGAAATTCCATCCACTCCCCAAAACAGCAGAGACCAAAAATGTCTAGTCTAACAGTTCTAAAGCCCCAGCGTCCGGAGAGAGGCAAGGGGGGCAGACTGGCCAGTGGGGGAAGGGGAGAGAGAAAGACCAGCAGGAGACGAAAAAACAAAAGCAGAAACTCAAGCAGAAAGGAACGACGGGGACTGGGCCGTCAGAGACAGTGGAAGGGAGAGTGGTGGAAAGTGGGAGAGCACGGCTAGCGAGAGGAGAGCAGGGAGCCGGACTGATCCCGGCGTACCGCTCCTCGGCGCACCATGGACAGGGCTCCGTGCGGCGGCGGCCCAAACCCCTCTAGGGGGCGGTGGGAGAAAGCGCGAGGGACAGCGGGCGTCGACCCTGTACTGCTCCTGGTGCCCGCAGCCCCCTTTCCTCAGGCTGGAGAGCGCCAGGCCCTGACCCGTGAAAACCAGGACCGGGTGATCCGCACCATCTGTCCCTGTCCCGGCCGCCCCTAGAGCAGTGACACTTCCAAGCTGCGCCCGCACTTTTCAGATCTGCCACGGGTTGGCCACCCCCAACAGTAAGCTATGCCCATGGGGGCCCTCTCGGGCGGATTTCACCGGAGACCCTAGCTCGCAATGAGGGCCGACACGCCCCACTCCTGCAGCAGCTCCGGGAACCCACTGCTGGCGGGGGCAGACTCAAGACCCCCATCCGGCCTCCGCCAAACATAGGGGTCGCGGCAGAGGTGCCCGGAGTCTCTTCCCGAGACTTTGCTAGCTGGCAGAGAGGAACCTCGGGGCATTCTCCAGACGGACGCCGCAGTAAAGTTGGGCGATCGGCCGGGCTACTGATCCGGAGCAGGTGCTTCCTGCCGCGGAGGACTCTCCTAGTACCGATTCCAAGAAGGGGCTAGCTGGCACTCTTGTGAAAGCGTGAAAAGTGCGAAGGGTTCTGGGGAAGGCGCCCCCGGAGCGCATGCAGGGAAGAGGCAGCCGGACCCATGGAGAGGAATAATAGCCAAGTAACGGAACTTCTCCCCTCTAGACCGGATAAAGAGCATGCGGGCCAGGTGCTGAGGCGGTGACCCATATAGAGTCCTAGAGGCAAGGGGTGAGGCTTTTTTCCCCCAAGTGGGACCCACACAGCAAATTGTGAGGGTAAAAGAGAAAGAATATAAGGCAACTCTGGGCTGGGGTAAAGACAATAGGACAGTGGAGACTTAGGGCACCCGGAGGCGCGCGAGTGCCGGGGTGGGGTGGGGTGGAGGCAAGTCCCGGAACTAAGACACCAGAGTGAGCATTGCTACTGCAAAGTCGAGACTCATCCCTGCAGAAATAAACAAACAAAAAATGGGGGCAAAGTGGAATTCGAGAGGCGACAAAACTGTAAAACAGTACTGCTATCTTACCGCACCCTTCTGCCTACGGTCAGTACCGCGAGCTCGCCCAACCCCAAAGGGAGGACCAGAAGGGGCCTGCGATCCCCTCTCCGTGACCCGCCAGGAGAGGCGCGAGAGACCAGCTGGCCCCAGCAGCCCTGACCCGGCGCCCTGCCCGCGCCTCCAGTCTACGCAGCTCCCGGCCGCGCGGTGCCGCACCTCCCTTCCCGGGTGCGCAGCCCGGCCCCGCAGCAGCACGGGGAACAAAGGGACCCGGTGCCGCCCGGCTCACCCCACCCAACCGGTGGCCCGCCCGAGGGACCGCCGCGTACCTGAAGCAGGGCCGCCAGCAGCGGCAGCAGGGTCCGCGGCGCTCCCACTATCCGGCACATGGAGGCGGAGAGGGGCCGAGCAAGAAGCCGGAGGCGTCGGCAGCAGCGGCAGCACCAACAGCAGAGCAGAGAGAAGGCTCCAGGCAGTTTCCACCCCCTTCCCTTCTCCTCCCCACCCCACCCCCTTCTCCTCTGCTCTCTTCTCCCCGCCAATGGAGAGCGAGCTGATGACAAATAGCGGGCCAAGGAGTCCGCGGGACTCGCACCAGGAGTAATAAAACAGACCGAGAGATCAAGGGGCTGGGGAGGGGGTGGAGGAGAAGGCGGGAGTGCGTGTGAGGGTGTGTGTGTCAGTAGGCGGCCGCGGTGGCAGTGCAGGCGATTCTGGTGTGGCCCAAAGCGCAGCGGAAGCCAGGAGGGATGCAGGCGGCAGAAACGGGAACCTTGGCCGGTGTAGGATGCGGAGGTGGAAGTGGAGCAGAAGCTCCGCAACGCGAGGTTTCGGGCTTGTGTTTTTCCCCCCACTCCGGGTACCCTCTGCGAGTCCTCCGGCCACGACTAAGACTCCCGGGAGAGCGCCGTAGGGAGGGCACTCCGTGTCCTGCGCGCTGCGCCTACAAAGGATAGCAGTCCCGCCGCCTGGCGTCTCCTCTGCGTGGGGGCTGAGGGCCGCTTCTGCGCTCCCCTTTCCGGTCCCCCCAGGCGAGTTGGAGATTGTTCACCGCGCGGAGGTGAAATCGGAGGACGGCTTAGCCACTACCACGAAGGCTCCGTCCCGCGAAGCTGCCTGCGCTGCCGAACCTGCTGCCTGCGCGCAGGTCCTCGCCCTGCGCCGCTCAACGCGCGCGCCGCCCCACTCCCTGCCGCCGCCGCGCACTCCGCTCAGCATCCGCGAGCTCGACCAGGCCACCGCCGCCACCGCGCTTTCCCCTCTCTTGCCGCACGCGCTGCCCGGCTGCGCGGCCCTCTTCCCTCTCCTATCCCCGCCCGCCGCCTCTGCCGCCGCCGCCCGCCCTCGCCCCCCGCCTCCCTCCTCCACCGTGCTTCCCCGCCCGCGTCGTGGCCAATCGGAGGCCACCAAGCAGCGGCGGTAGCCGGCCGGATCCACCGCAGCCGCCCGCCCCCGCCCTGCCGGAGCGCCCCGTTTTTGCTGCAGCCCATGGGTGGGGGTTATCGCCGGAGGGAAGCCTGGGGTTCGCAGAACACCGCCCTGGCAGGTGGAGGGGCTGTGGGAAATAACTTGCGCAGGAACTTGATTGGTGACAGGTTCCTCTTTGGACCGTAAGGAGGAATCGGTGAGAGATTAGAAATGAGGGTGCAGGGCGGGGGCCGAAGGGGCGGGGGATGCCTCCTTGGTAGCGTAATGCACGCTTCTGTTTCTGTTTTGTCATTCTTTGGAGCTAGATAATTTTTCTAGACCGGGGCAGGCACCACGAACTGGCGACGCAGGCAAAGCCCATTCTGGTCGTTGTTGTCTGAGGCGCTAGCCACGAGCCACCTGCCGGTGATCAGGACGGAGGCCTCGGCTTCTCTCGGCGCTTGTACCTCTCCCACCTTTGTGGCTATGCCGGAACAGTCTAAGTTCCTGTGGTCTTATTTTATTTTGTTCCCTCTGAGAGTTTGAGAGTGCATGTTACTTTATTGGAAACCTCCCGTTTTATATTTCTGCTCGTTTGTTTACAGTTCATATTTTTGGCAAACAGTTTCAGAGGCTTTGACCTCCTCCCTACACCCTCCTCAGTAACGAGAAAAGAGAAAGGGAGAAACAACCTAAAAGCCAGAATTTGGCGTGAGAATAGGATTATCTAAAGGGTAAAATAGACTGATGTAGAGTTCGTACCAAGGAAAGGACTTTTACTTTCTCCTTTTAAGGCATGAACTTGAGCACAAAAAGTGAGAGACTTTACAAGTTGAGGTCAAAAACTTGTGGAATGGATGGAAGAGTGAGGGAGCAGTTAACTTAGCGAGGTAATAAAACTTTCCAGGACCTGTTTTTCCAGGTTTTACAGGTAAATAAGAACGTCGGTTTAATCAAAGTGGTTTAATCGAAGTGTTTGAACACTTTGGAGGTCGTTGAACTTCGTTGCAATTTATGACCAAGTCTTCCACTTTCCGTAACTAAAATATTAACGTTATTTGAATTTGAATTTCAGGATACAGATCACTTAAGAACTTAATAATGAATCTCTGAAAATCAAGCACTAATTTATTTGACATAAGTGATGCAGCTTTTAACAATATGCAATTTGCTGGTTAGGCTTTTAAAGTTTAATATTCCTGAGGAAGTTTATTCAATTTCCATTAAAACATAACATTGTAGGCAGTTCTTAAGGAAACTCAAAAATTTTTTCTAGCTTCTCAAAAGAATAAGGAATGTCATGTTAATTAATTTAAAGACCAAAGGCTCCACTTGTTCTTTTTCTTTCTCTTCCTTCTTTTGCTAGACATTATTGTCACACTGTTGCTAATTGGCATTAAAGTTGTCCTTGCAATAGGATATTTGTAAGTTCCATTTTTAAGGAGCCATGCCTAATAATAAAACATTCAGTCGCAATATGGGGATAATGCTTGTTTTACTACAAAGTAGGATTTATAGATCTTATCTCCATGACTCAGATTCAGCCATGATCCTGGACCTGAGGCCTTACCATCCTCACCACTCCCAGCAGTAACCATTGATATTCATTACCATTCTGATTAATATAAAGGTGGAACAGCTAGCTTCCAGCATGAATAACTATAATTTGTTGGTATTATGCTTGAAGCTTTAAACATTTTGAACATCATGCCTCTAATAAATTAAACTCTTGTAACTTGAAAATTCACTTTGGAATGCCTGTAAGTGAACTAATTCTCTGATTCCAATTGTTTTTGCTCATACAGGTCAGTGTGGTAAGCATTTCTTTTGGTGGAGTTGTCCAAGTTGTATTCCTCTCACCCTTCAATGGTTGTGAATTGCTTTGGGACCTTGCATGAGCTTTACCTTCTTATCACATGGTCAGCCAAATTTTGCTAATCAACCTTTATCAGAGGAAGGAATAGCCTAGTCTAAAATCATGTTACTGGAGACTTAGTGCTTTCATTTGGTGTTAATAAAAGTAGATTTGGTGTTGACTTTGGCACCCTCCACAGCTTTACCTCCATTGCACCGTACTTAGAATAATCTAATAAAGCCATTCATTTCTCTGGGCATACAGTGAGCAAACTCAGAATTTCAGCCTCTGCTGAAAGCATCCATCACCAGTCTGAAGACTCCAGGACTACAAGGAGTTTGACAGTGACCCAGAGAAACAGCCACAAGGTGGAGGAAGCAGGAGAAGGCAAGAAAAATAACAAAAACTAAGGCTGGACTTATACACAGAAAGTCAGTCTAATTCCTTGATTTCTTACCTGTAAATTGCTGCTGATTTTAGTACAAGAGTTCTGCAAATGAGTATGTGCCCCAAGCATTGTGCTGAGTAAATGATGTCTTTTGTGCACAGTCAGTTTTCATATGTACATAATGCCATGACGATTCATTTACACACATTCATTGTAAAGTAAAATCATAATTACTTGGTTCCGGTGAATTTTCTCAAACAGGACGTGCTAAGTGTATACATACACCAGATGACTGTTTGCATAAAAGGATCTTAACTTTGGAAACAAATGCCGAACAGTAATAGTTTGTCTGCAGCAGCACCCACCTGTCACTGCCCCAACACACAGCTCCAAAACGGAGACCAGCTTGTCTTTACTTCTGACACCCAGCTAAGTGTGCTTCCTGAATGTTGAGTGAAGACCATCTTGTACTCTTCTTCCTCCTCTCCCAACCTCCAGGACAAGCTAGTGTTGTCCCTTCTCCCTTAGGAAGTATCCCTCACTTTGCAAGTTTTTCCACACTTAGCCTGATTGAATTAAATTTCAGCATCCCTGGGTAATATACCTTTCACAGAGTTAGGAAATTTTCTAAATGAAACTGAAAAATGGTCTATGCAAACCCCCCATTTTATGGGAACACTGAGGCTTAAAGAGGTACATAGGGCTACCAGCTGGCAAGTTGGGGTCCACAATGTTACACAACTCTCAACTTAGTCTCTTTTAATCTCTTTATGTGAGTCTAGGGAGTCCCTTTTAACAAAAAAATTCAACTACACTTGATTCTTGAACAACACATGTTTAAACTGCACAGGTCTACCTCCACATGAGGTTTTGTTTTTTTTTTTCATTAAATACAATCCATTGGTCCTCTATGTCTGCAGATTTTCAGATCTGTGAATTCAACTGCAGATTGGAAATAATATTTTTGCATTTCAAACCACAGTTTCCCAACCATGGATTCCCTACTGGATGGAAAATATTGTTCTGGATCCGTGGTTGGTTGAATCTGCAGATCCAAAGGGCCAGCTATAGAATCAAAAGTGACATGTGGGTTTTGTGACTATGCAGCAGTCACACCCCTAACACTCAAATTGTTCAGGGGTCAACTATGTATGGAAGGAGAGGGAGATTTAAGAGAAAGAATAAGAAAATTTAATGATGTTAAGGATTTGTCCACCGTTTCTCTCAGTTACTTTGTTCTTCAAGGTAAAGTAAGTCCTCCCCCTTATCTGTTGGGGATATGTTCCACGACCCCTCGTGGATGCCTGAAACCTTGGACAGTACCAAACCCTGTATATATATATTACACTTTTCCTACACATTTTCTACTGTTGTAAAGTTCAGTTTATAAATTAGGCACAGTAAGAGATTAACAATAATAACTGAAAATAAAATAGAACAGTTATAACAATATGCTATAATAAAACTTGTGTGAATGTGATCTCTCTCTGATAACCCATCTGGCTACCAAGTGACTAATGGGCAGGGGGCACACAGCCTGGACATGCTCCTGAGTCCAGTCCCAGGCAGGACATAGTGGGAATGCTTAAGATTTCATCATGTTGTTCAGAATAGGTCACAGTTTAAAATTTAAGAATTGTTTATTTCTAGAATTTCCCATTTAATATTTTTGGACCATGGTTGACCACGGGTAATTGAAACCTCAGGAAGCGAAACAGCAGTTAAGGAGGACTACTCTGTGTGTGACTGGAGACAACCCTGTTTTTTTTTTTCCTGCTGCTCTCTCAGTTCTCATGTGCCTTTCTCACTGCGATCACCTCGCTACTGTAGTGTGATTCTGGCATTTCAAGATCTGTATCTTTGGTACAACCCGACTGTCAAAGCCCAAGCCAGCCATTTCTCTGGTACTCAATCAGAGAAGTCATGGTCAATTGCCATACTAGAAGAAAAACCTGGCTTTCTTTTTTAATCCACTCTTGCTTGGAGATATTATTTACCTTTTTTCCTTTCCTCCTCTTTCTTTTAGTGTTTGAAAATCAAACTCAGTGTTTTCATGGAAAATATAAATAAGTAACTTGAAGTGCATATGGTCAACTATGAATCAAGGATGAGTTTCTGAACATTTCTAATGGTCTTTTTTCTTATCTTCAAATGTGGAAAATATGCCAATATTTCTTAAGAAACCTTGATAGACACAAGTGGAGCTTAGCACGGATGTGTATTAAATGTGCTTATTTCCACTGAGTACTCAGGAATCTCAGTAAATGCTCCTCTCACACCCCCCACCAGTTCTGTCCGCAATTAAAACTACCACAATAACCCCCTGAAAAAAAACAACCTAGAGCTCTTAATCCGATTTTCATTTGGAGGCTCAAATTTTACAGAACAACACAAAGTAACTAATGTAGATAGTAATGGCTGAGTAAATAATCTACAGACAGACACGACGAATAAAAATTTGGTGGCTTTATAAGATGCATGAAAACAAATCTGAGAATATGAAAGTATTCATAGGAAGTAAAATATTCAGTTTTAATGTATTGAATTCATATAGGAACACCAATTCATTTTTAGATTTAGCCCATAAATGAGTGATAGCCTGACAGGACTGAAGCTCCTTTTACTTAGAATCTTGATCCTGTGAACCTGGCTTTCGTCATTTCTCCAACCGCTTTGTGAGTATATGTTCCCAGAGTCCAATTTTCCTAGTTGGTTTCATGAGTCCTGCACCAAGATCAGCTGTATAAGAGAAAAAAGATTCCATGATATTTAAGAAATTTCCCTTCTACATGAGGAACATGGGTGTTTATGGGGTAACAGCAGCACTTTGCATTACTTAAGAGTCAGAAGGCCTATTTCTCAAGATAAATACATCTTCAGATAATAAAACAAATGATATTGAAGACTTCGTAACATTTGTGCCAAACTTTTGCCCTCAGGTCCTTTTAAAGCAAACATCTGCCTTCTGGATGCTCTGAAATACAACTGTCAGTGTTTGGAGGCCAGTAAAACATGCTTAGTATCTGAACTGATGCCGCCTGTGCCCTTTCCTCCAGTGGAAATCGAGGCAGTGGATAAAATATTTCTCAGGCACAGGACACCCGTGTTCTCTTCCCAGGTCTGCAGATGGCTGAAAAACCTTAAACTTGCCACTTAATTTGTTTCCATGTTTTCTCATCTGTGGGACAGGAATAATGCCACTTTTTTCACAGGCATGCTAAGGTGACTAAGAAAGTAATGTTGGTAACACCCATTTAGTTCTTTAGAGTGAAATTCTCAATACATACATGGGATTCTTTAAGGCTGTGGATTCAGTTACCAAAAAAGGAATGATTATTTGCTTCCTAAAGTTAAATCACATTTTAATGATGAGGCACAACCAAAAAGCACTAAGTGTTTACTAAGTATTTCTTGTTTTTTTCACTTATCCACAAAATTTTTAAATAATGTATTTATCTTTCCATTAAATGGCAACACATGTTTATGCATAGTTTGAGAGAATAATATTCAGTAAAATTTTCACTGAAAACATGATAATTATTCATATATGATTCATAGGTGAGTCTTTACATCACAGTACTATATGGGATGATGCAGTCCTAGTTTTTCTTTTAAACTTTGAATGTAGAAAAAATCAATGATAGACCCATTTATTACAGAATTTATAATCTATATCACTGTGTTTCATCTTTACACAGCTCAGAAGGGCTAAATGATTACCACAGGTAAGCATTATGTTTCTATGAGGTCTATTATTTTGAATTATCCTTGAGAAGAGTTTTTATAAACACGTTTGCAGGACAGGAGAATATTCTCACTTCTAAAGTTGTTATGAAAGCCAATAATAAATATGTAGCTGCATTCCAAAACTACCTAACCGGAGCTTTAAGAGATTTCAAAGTCTCTGAGGCCCACTAGGAGAAAGGAGGGAAGAAAACTTAAGGAGTCTGGGCATCAGGACAAGGAGGAAAGGGATGAGCAGAGGTAGGGACACAGGAACACAACTGGACATGAGAAGGGAAAGATGCACATACCTGGCGTTTCTGCTCTCTAAAGAGAGAAGGGGCTTGTGGTGTACAGAAAATGTGGAATATGGCCAAACTACCCGATACAGGCAAGGTCATAATCCCAGTAATTGCTCAGTAACTATTTGTTCAATTTCAGGAGTGAGTCATGCCAGAAAAAAAACAAAAACACAAAAACAGGACGTGGGATTTGGACAAGAGCGTGGGATGACAGCCTTTGAGCATCCAGAACAGATAGGAATGTCCACAAGACAAGGCACCGGATAAGTCAGAGTCCACCGAGGGTCGTGCAGTCTGTCCTCTCCCAGACATCTGCATGTCTCTTCTGAAGGGCAAGTCGTCACTGGCACTAGGATGACATCCCTCTGAGATGCTCGTCAGTGGGAATGTGGGCTGGTATTCTCAGTTCTCCAATTGTTTTCTCAACAAATATTAAAAACCTATCTATACTTCAAAAATTTCTGTCATATTATTTTTATGAAGGCTGAAATGATGTAAAATGGCTCTTCCTAGTTTATAGCCTTTTTTAAGTCAAAAATAGACAATATCTATGTGTTAATGAGATAGTGTAAAAGCTTTAGCTGAAGAAGGTACATATTTTTAATTTTTTCTCATTTTCTGGGACTTCTTTTTTTGCATGTAGAACTTCACAGACTGATTACTAATTTTCATATCTCTATTGCCCCTCCTTCTTTCTCTCTTTCTTTTAAATACATTTTCTGGGAAATTCCTTTAGCTTTAACTTCTAGCCTCTCTGTTAAATATTTCACCATATTTTTGATTTTTGAGAGCTTTTAATTGCTTTCTGGTGGTTTCTTTCATAGAAACTTGTTCTTGTGTCATGGATGTGAGAGTTTCTGTCTTTATATCTTATTTAAAAGTTATTTTAAACAATTATCTTGGTTTGATACCAGCATTATCTTGGTTTTCTCTCTGTTGCTTTCTTGTAGTGTTTATATCTGCTTTTCATGTTTGAGAGATACTTTCTTGGGGGCATTATGTTTAGTATGCACTTTAGAATTTCATTTAATCCTCCCAGTTTTAAATAAGCCACCCTACCCCGCATGAGCTTTGCTTGGGTCAAGTCAGTTCAGAACTGGTCTTGAAGACTTCTCAAGACTGTCATTTCAGAACATCTTCTAGCCATTGTCCTCCCACATTTGTGTAAAATGGGTTGTTACTCCTTAGCCTATACCGGATGCCTCATGCCCGTATGCCTCCTGGGACTAGTTTGTGACCTCTAGGAGCTCCCCAGCTGGCCAAGACTTAAGCCACACTGCACAGTGCTGGTGACTTGACTTGACTTACTTCTGTCCAGATTTAATCTGTTACTTTTTCATTGACAAAGGAAAGAAGGACTGCTATGTGATTATAGGAGGCTTGTTGTCTTGTACTTCTCCCCTGAGTTGATCATCTAACTCTTCCTAAGGGCAGTGACGTACACATCAGTCTCAACTGAGGCCCATGTCCATGGCAGCAGCTTAGGGCCCCCACTGTAACACAGCCCTTCCTGAAAGTAATGAAAGACACCCTCTTTTCTATGTTCTATGAGAAATATCCTTTTCACAAATTGTAGTCCCAAATCATTTTCTTGGCCCCTTTAGCTCTTAGGTATTTTTTAAGAATTTTAAATGCTCTATTCTTAATATAATAATAGTTATAAAAACCATTTTTAAGGTTTTAACCACATTATATTGAAGCAAACCATGGAGGTGTATTCACCCTAATCTGTTCACTTGCATTCACACTAGTTAAAACAATCCAGAGTGAAGTACTTTTCTACATAATATGGAGAGATTTATGTTTCCAGTAGACAATAATGAAATATAAATATATAATACTGGTAAGCCAAACCAGAAGTTTGGCATAGATGAGGTAGTAATACCTAAGTGACTAGCACATTTACTATAATTATCTACAACCTTTTCTTTTCTGATGTCATTCTGATGCTGAGCCCAGGTTTGGCTGCCTGCTACCCATAAAGCCAGCAATTGAGAAGCGAGGGCTGGTGCAAGGAAAGTCAGTTTATTTAAGAGCCTGTAGCCTGAGACGATGGCAGACTAATGTTGCAATGACCATCTTAACATCTCAGTGCAGGTGGGGGCTCTTATGAGCCAGGAAGGGGAAGGCAGAACAAAGGAAACAGGAGGCAGGGAGGCGGTGGCGGGTGCTCTGTTGAGGGTGCTGTGCACAGTCTGCTCTACGCACAGTCAGCACAGTCTGCTTCGATAACCATCTCTGAGCCCGTCAAGCAATGGTCTGGTTTTCGTCATCCTAATCCTAGTTTTATGTCAAAGATAAGCAAATCTCCCAAAGCAAAACTGCTTCCTTTGAGGTTAGTTCCTAGAATCCTTTAAGCAAACAGGGTGTGTATCTGTAGCTACATGTGAATTTATAAGTCATCATGTACGGATGATAAAGGAATGGTAGGTTGGGTTATAATGCTGTATGTGTCTGCTAAAATGTTCTAGAGAAAACACCTTTCAGTGGGAGAGATGTACCCTATGACTGTATGATCCACATACATGTGGATCAATAAGTGCTTCTACTAAAACTTGTTCTAAATGTTGTGACAAGTTCCTGGTGGGGAAGTTCATTAATACCTTACCCACTAACACTCCTGCTGTTGAGAATCACTGATTGAACATTTAATTGCCCTTCACTTTCTCTTAGTATGACCCTTCTATTATTCATTTGAAGACTTATGAGGTTGAATTTTGTCATCTTTGTTATCAGTACTCCAATGTTTTCCTTTGGGTCCATCTGCCTGCACATACTGGCCCAAAGAATGCATGAGCAGGAGTTTGCAGTATAGGAAAAAATAATTTAACGCTGAATTGGCCAACACAGAGATGAGGAGCTAATACTCTAAAGACCTGAGTTCCTTATGGCATAGAGGTTACAGAATATATAGGGCAACCTCACAAGATGCTGTGGGTTAATGGGTTCTGGGTCATGATGGGAGCTGATTTGTTGGATGCGAGGAAAGGGTGATACATTGTTTCTTTAGGTCCTGAGGACTTTTCTGGCACTCCTATGTCCAGTCTCATGAAAAAGTAGCCAAGGGTTCATTCTACCTTAGGGCTTAGAAACTGAAACATAACTTGGGTCGGTTACTGGGTCAGTAATATCAGTAAGGACGTTATCTTTAGCCTGCCAGAGGTCCAGATTGCTGACCATTAGTCAGATCCAGGTTTCTTCTGCTGCCTCCAGGGTTGCTGGTTATCTGGGGAAAGGCTGAGTCTCGGGGGGGGGGGGGGGGGGGCGGAATATAAAGAAAGAGTGATATGATTTCTAGAGCTAGGATTTAAAACTAAATTTAATCAAAGCCACAAGGACCCTCCATTTCACAAGTCCTAGATCAACTGGTATTCGTTAGTGCTTGGTTTCTGCCCCAGTAAGATGGGAGTATCATATAGTAAATGACAAGGCCGGGTGAACTGGTATTCTAAGAATGCTGCTACCATTGTTTGGATTCCCTTCTTAACTTGTTCTCTTAGAGTTTTAGATGGGGGACAGCTGCCCCTACCCACCACAATTGTACTTGTATTAGAGCAGTGGTTTTTGTCTTTCCAAGTCTGCCCTGGGACCAAACCTCTGGAGTTACCTTTCTTTTTTTAATAATCTTCATCAGAATTTCTGTGCTGAGGTCACTAAAGCTGCCTGTAAAGCATAAGTTTCATCTGGAGGCACCTTCCTGTCCACAAGGCCAAGAGCAAAGATTATCATGACACTCACTTTAGTTAAAAAGTTCCATCTTAAGAGTAAGCACTGAGAATTCAAGCATATCATTCTTCCAAGTAGAAAGGTCTGAAGTTGTAGAGGGAGTGTACATGCAGACCATTCCTGCCGATTGTCCGTGGACATCAAGTCCTCCTCTTGGCACTTCTTTTAGTGGGCATTGTCCTGCCTGCCTACACCCAAAAGGGCACTAATTGGTGCAGGAGCCTCCCGACCAAATTTAGTGCCCTTTTGGGTGTAGGAGGGGAGACCGTCCCCAGGCCTGGTAAAGGCCCCCTCTCCAGTGCAGGTTGCTGGGGAGGAGCTGCAACTGCATCCCCTCTGTGAGGAGGTGGAGTAGGGGTGACCACAGGGTCGTTGAGGTACAGTAAGAATGAGTCTCCCTCATTCTCAGGAGTCTCTGGGAGAACTGACCTAACCAGCTGACCTGCCCATATTATTTTGCATTTCTTTTGAACAGACTTACTCTCATATAAAAGCATAAGTGCTTCTGTATGGGGGATTTCATCCCACTTTCCCTCTTTTATAAAAAACTCAAGTTGAATGATGGCAGTGTAATTTAAGGAGCCATTTTCTGGTCAGTGTTTACCTGATCCTAAATTACACTGTGGCCATGCCACCTGCAGAAGAAGAGCATCTCTTTCTCTTTGTGGGTTCACAGTTGAACATGGCCCAGCTTTGTTAGGGGGCTGCATTGTAGGGCCAAGTTAGACATAAGGTTCTCCAAGACAATAATACTTTTTCTCATAGTTACTTTCCACAGACCTTCTACCACTTTCTTAGTGTAGGGTAAATGGAGGCAGTCTGACTTCCTCACTGAAGTGTCTGGGTGACTAAGGGAAACAGTGTTCCCATAACCTTGAATGGGCCTGATAAGTAGTGTTCTTATAGACTTGAGAATGGATCTGAGAAATGAAGTGGGCTCAAGTGTGGAGAATCATGCTATTTTATATAATTTTCTGGCTTTTTGCCAGCTTTGTCTCTAGTATTGAAGCAGGTAGGGACTCCCACTGGGTGCCATGACATGTGCCGTGTTGGGGGACAAGAGACATGCAGAGACATGCGCAGCTTGCAGCGTGCATGGCTCACCCACCCATGAATAAAGGCATGTCAAGCATCCCCATGGCTCTGTGCATTTGCTTCTGTCTGCCTGAATACTGGAGTGACCTGCCAGGCCTTGACCAGCTGCAACACACTTAGTTCTTCTTAGTTTTATCCTTTATTAGTTGTTTAGAGTCTACCAACCTATTTAGGAGAAAACTACTATCCTCGATTCTTTCCAAAACTGTTTTTTTAAGCCTTATATTGCAAAGTCTGTTTCCTGACAAGTCAGCCACTATAGACAAGACAGTGGGGACAGTTGGGTGGTCCAAAATTTCAACTATACCTGGGTCCCTGAGTAGTACAGATACCTTGAGTTCCACTTGGTTAAGCTTGAGATGTCCACTCTTTCAAAGTCTGCTGTAATGCAGTTGTAATTGTCTCCCCGCCCTTCCCAGGAGACTAAACACAGACTCAACCAATAACAGATCCAATTTTAGTAATGAATCCTACTTGCTAACTATAACCTCCCTAGTACATACAACCAATAGGGGGACCCCTAAATCAAATTAAACAAGTCCTTCAAGCACCCAACCAAAAGTAATAATACAGGGGAGGGTGTTCCTGGGGTAATCACTCTCAGTGTTACTCTCCAGTAGATATCTCTGAAATAAAACCAAAGAGGATACCTTGACCCTTTGCATTTCTTCTACTGTAAACAAGAAGCATTTGTAGGGCCCTGGCGGGGTAGCTCAGTTGGTTAGGCATCCTCAGGATTCACAAGGGTTACAGGTTGCTCCTGGTCAGGGCACATACAAGAAGCAAACAATTAATGCATAAATAAATGGAACAGCAAATCAATGTCTGTCTCTCTCTCTCTCTCTGTCTCTGTCTCTCACTTGAGCTTGCTTCCTTTTTCTTTCTCAAATCAATAAATTTAACAACAACAAAAAAGTGCACTAGAGGTCAACATTGCCGGCTAACAGTGTCTTGTTTCCCTGTCCCAGTCCCTGTCTCCAGACCAAATGGGCCCCAGCAGCTGCCAGGAGGAGACCTAGAGACCCCACCTGGGCTAGGTGCTGGTGTATCCACATGAAGAGACCACTCACACTGGGCACCAAAAATCGTTACTGAAACGCCAATGTTCTTCCTTAGATCCACCTTCCTGCATGCACAGCACTAAAGACATGCATGAGCAGGAATTTTCAGTATAGAAAAATCCATTTATTATTAGCCAATATGGAGTTGGGGAGCTAATGCTCTAAAGACCCAACTTTCCTGGGCATAGAGGTTACAGATTACATCGGACAAGGTCACAAGACATGGTGTGTCAAGGGATTTGGGGTTGTGCTGGGAGCTGATTCATCAGAAGTGAGGAAAGAGTAATAAGTCATTTTTCAGGCTTCAAGGACAGTTCTGAAGTCTTTTCCAGTGTCCAGTTGTCCCATATCATAGAATATAGACAGTAGGTCATTTCACCTTAGGGCTCAGGAACTGAAACATAACTTAGGTCAAGATGTGATCTTTGGCTTGCCGGAGGTCCACACTGTGTGGCCATTAGTCAGATCCGGGCTACTGTCTTCTGCTGCCTTGGGGGCTGCTGGTTATCTGGGGAAAAGGTAAGGTCTTTGAGGGGTGTATCTGAATATACAGGGCTGGGCAAAAGTAGATTTACAGTTGTTTGTATGGAAAATAATACATAATCACACAAAAATAAACTCTGTCTCACCTACTCACAACTGTAAACCAATTTTGCTCTACCCTGTATAGAGAGTGTGGTATGATTTCTAGAGCTAAGATTTAAAACTAAATTTCATCAAAGTCATAAGGACCCTCAGTTTCATCTTGTTACTTGACAATGTGCCATCACTTCACCTCTTCATGACTTTCAGGATTTATAACATTTTATACATGATGATTCCAAGCTTAGAGTTAAAAGGGGTATTAGCATCCATTTAACAGATGTACAGTAATCATTTACCATCTCACTGTAAGTTTTATTTCCACTTAACCAGTTTCAAGAAAAGTATTACTCCTGGTTAGAATGTCCAGTTTACCTTTCAGTAAAATTGGATAGGTTACTACTTAGTAGTAACAACAAATTCATTAACATATGAGAGGATAAAACTTCTTTTTAATTATAAAGGAATACTCTTAAAAATGATGACCTTTTAAAAGATTGTGTCTAAATTGGAGAACTTGAGAGTGAGAACAAAATACAAGACCAATGCCACTCATTTTTTTCTTTTAATCTTAGCTCCACAGAGAACAGGCAGACGCGAGAGCAGCTCTGCACAGACTGCTGAGTTTCTGGGAAGAGGAACAAGGGGTAACCGGCAGGCTGGTGGGAGGGAGAGCCCTGGTGAGCAAGGGCACAGACACTTGCAGGCTCCAGTGTGGTTTTTATGCTCCATGTGCCTGGCAAAGCCTAGCACTGGATAGAAGATGAGTTCATGTAGTTTCTGCCTGAAGGAATGCAGGTGCCTTGGCTCTGCATAAGCAGGAAATTCTTCAGTTTGGTCAGGAGAGCCTAGAAAAGTTACCTACCTCAAGCCCGTCTAAAATCTTAAAGGCCTTATGACTGTGATTAATTTTCATTTTAAAACCTAGCTCTAGAAATTCTCTTTCTCTGTCCCTCTCTCTATCTCTCTCTCTTGCACACACACACTCTCACATGCACACACGCACACACATGCACACACATACACTCAGACCTAGCCTTTGATCCGATAATCAGCAACCCACAGATACATGTTTTTTGTTTGTTTGTTTTTAAGCATCACAAAATAAAACCTGTTGTTTGCATGTTGTACACCTTTAAGAAATTCGTTTAACATTCCTTTATACATAACACAGTCCAGGTTGTGAGCTACGTCTCCTATAATCAATAGAGTAATATCAGATTATTATCAGAGTTAAAGTAGAAAATGTATGTGTTGATTTTAGTTTAACAAAATTATTGTTTTTAAAATATTTGCATTTAAAAATGTCTTCACTCTCTAAGAGTGAAACCAGGTGGTCTTCCAAAATGGTGCCTTCATATCAGACAATGGATATCACAGTTAATGTTTTTCCAGAAATCAAATTCTTAACTCTTTATGCAAAATTATGAACATGAAAATATTTTGTATCCTTAGTTATCATTTTCCCAACTTCTATTTTTATTTAAAAATACTTGCTTTTGACCACAGTTTTCTCTACTCAACATTTCTCCAACTTTGTCCTCCTTGGATTCAAAACTCATAGCCGATATAATTTCTTAGCCCTCTGTGACTGATGTTAAAAAATCTGTACTTATTCTGAGTCAGTTAATAACATTGTAAAAGTAAGCAAGCAAGAAAAAAAATAGGGAGGTAGTAAGTGGGGAGGAAAGAACAAAAAGATAGTGAATTACCCACATTTTGACTTTTTCTCTGCTTTATTTAAATGTTTGATCTTAAAAGGAGTGAGGCGTGGCCCTGCTTTTTAAGAGGTGCCATTAGGATGTGCTCATAATTTAGCTTTTATGTGGTAGAACTTTAATTTCAGAAATTTTATTCTATTTGAACTTAAAAATTGTCAAGCTGACAGCTCTGAAAACCGAAGTCATCCAATTAGTCCAAAAACACAAATGTTTCTGTGGCAACGATCACCACAGACACCAGCAGGCCCTCAAACAAACACATCAGGTTAAAAGGAAAACATGTATTTGAGAAGGAACAACTCAGCTACTTTGCCTTCAGAAAGATACAGTTGATGAGGGTTGGTGTAAAGCAGTGGCCTTCAGGAAGTTTTCCCAAGGATTGCATCTAATTTCGTAAAATAGAAGGGTATGTTCGCATCCGGAATATGCCTCCAGAGTAGGGTCTACTTTCATAATTCAGTTTCACAGCTGTTTATCATGGACAGAATTCAGAATGTTAACTATTCATTTTGTTTCCACCATTATTGTATTTTATTTGCTGCAACAAACCCAGTCTGGCTACTTGACAAGTGTTTGGCATGAATACGAACTTGCATGGAACAAAGAAGACTAAAGGACAAGTAAGGCCATCAGAAACCGTTGGTAGGTTTCCAAGGTTTTCCTCTGAGGTACTGTTTGGAGGAGAGGAAAAGATTTTAGGCTGGTTATTTGTAATAGACATTATTGTTAAGGGGGTACTGTACACATACTAAAATTTTAAAATACTGTGCAAAAATTACTTAACTGATTTAACAGTGGCTTCAATGATCAAGTTCAGTGTGGCAATCAAACATCGACACGAAACATTTTTTTTTAATGTCCACATTGAAGGCAACAGATGCACAGAATTTTAAAATTGTACAAATTTAAAAATTGATGAAATAGAGACCTAATTTAAGACAATGTATTATTACTTGAAGTTACCTCCTGGCCAATAAGAAAACTTAACTTACTTTTACATCTATGGCACCCAATTCATACTTACTAATCTTAAACCCTGGTATTTTTAGCCTTCACTGCATCATGGAGATCACGACACCTACTGGCAGTATAGGATTTTGCACCCTAGTTCCATAAGACACTGAAGCCCCTTGTTACCTAAGATAAATAATTTCAAATTTAGGCTTATAGTATGAGTCAACACTGAAGTTTACTGGAAAAGTTATATCTTATGGCATGATTATCAGTCAGGATAGGCTAAATTATGCTAGGCTAACAAACACTCCCTAAAACTAAGGGGCTTAATTTCAGTTTTAATTCTTGCACACACTACATGTATATTAGAGATTTTGAGTGATGAAAAGTGTGAAGATTCAATTCCACATCCAACTAACCTAGTGTCCCAAGTGTGTTTACTGGTTGTTTTGGAATACCATTTATTTTGTCCATCAGGGCATTTCTGTATTTGCATTAAGTCTACCCTACTTTGTTACAGCTTTATGTTATCCTTACCACATCAGAAGGCTTATTTCTTCTACTTAAAAAAAATTTCTTTGTTATTATCACCTGATTATTCTCCCAAGACAAGTTTAGTATTGTTTTGTTAAATTACTGAAAATTACATTGAATTTTTATTTGAATAGCATTAACTAGCAATTAACTAGGTATTAGGTATTAATTAATATCTGTAAAATATTTAGCCTTCCCAGATAAGTCCTTTATATCTCTTAGAAATATTACAGTGTTCTCCATATGTTAAATGGATGTTTACTAAATTAGACCCTTGGGCTTTTATATTTTTGTTGCAACAATGAGTAGTAACATTTCTTTGTAAAATTTTATTTCCACATTTGCTATTACCTGCGTATAAGCATGCTATTGTTTTTGTATTTTTCTCTTATAGTAAAATAATTACATACATTTTCCATGAGGTACCATTTTGGATTTTCTTTAAATGAATCACTGTTCTTTATATCTTTGATTGATATCTCTAACATGGACCAAAGCATTCTAATAAGAATGTTAGACATCACTGTTTTTCCTTTTCCCCCACATTTAATACCAGTCTCCCTTGGGTTTCAACATTAGAAAAGTATGATAGTGACTATTTTTTAATCATGTTTATGGCATAATTTTGCTTAAGGTATTTTCAATGATTGTAACTGTTAAATTTCTTGATGCCTTGTTAAAAATTATGGTAATTATAATTTTCTAAATTGACCTAATGGTTGAATTTATTATAATAAATCATGTAATATTTACTTCTTTGAAATCCTGAAATAAATCTTACTTGATGAGTTCTTTTGTGCAGTGTCAAGTTCTATTTCTAAGTTTTATTTTTGATTTTAAAAATTATATTTTGTGTGAAACATGTTGACTTATTTTTGCAATATTTGTTAGCAATAGTTGATATTCTATTTCTATAAGTACTGTTACATTATATTTATCAATTTTAATTGTATTTGATATTTGCTAATAATGTCTTTAGACATTAACTTTTATTCTATTTTTAAATATTTGGGTATATTTCCTTGTTTTTAATTTTCTGTTAATTAATTTTATAACTTAATTCCTCCTTTATTGTAAATTGATGCTATTTTTTAAAAATTTAAGTTTATTTGCATCCTTCATAGTACATAGAAAAATATTTATACTTATGAATTCATTTTGTACCTACCTTTTCCTTTACCATTTTTCTATATTTTTAATCTCTTCTTTGGCTCAATAGTTATTTAGAAAAGTGTCTATGTGGATGAACTTTGTTTTTAGTAACAGAATAGTTACTGGTAATGCCAATATCTGTGAAAGGTTGAGATTTTGCCATACTCAATAGCTTCCATTATTGTATGGTTGTTGGGAGAAGACAGTTCCTGGATCAGGGAAAAAAGATTGTACTACTTAACGCAATAGCAGCACCTGAAGTATCATCATGTTTGCACCAGTTCCCCAGGCTGTGATTTCTACACGATGAGGTGAAGAGGACCACGTGGCACCTGCAGTCACAGTGCACATTTACAGGGGAGGAAGCCTGAGCTCAGGAAACCTTCTCTTTTAAAAGACACTAATCATATCTGTCCTTTGTTCCAGAGGGAGACTGTGTCTATATTCCAAGATTTTAAGCCAGCCAACTATTTGCTTCAGATACAGGCTGTCTCTCTCTTCCAAGTTGTTTTCTATTAAAAACATCCTTGGAAATATAGGCTAGAATAAAGGAATATAGTGCTTCTGCTCATACAATGTGCAGAAATGCAAGACACCAATGGGACAGTAGAGGAAAAATTACATATTTCCATACCAGTTCTGCCTTGTCCAAATTCCTTATAATTGTTTTTGTCAGATCAATATTGACATTGATATAAAAATAGAGCTATTTGTTACATCCATCCATCTGTCTGTCTGTCTAATGGAATGTTTTGATGTTTAACAGAATAGATAAGATAGATTAGATAGATAGATAAAGTTGTGTGTTGAAAATGAAATTTCCTATGATTTTAATAATTTACTTTCATGTGTTTTAAGCTATCCAGCTTTAGGTACTCAGTAGTATCATTTCTCTTACTGTTACTTTTAGATCTCTCTGAAAAGTATTTAGATCTCTCTTAAAATCACAGGATTATTTTTTACTCAGTCTGATACATTTCGCTTTTTTTATGAGGGGAATTTAAACTGCACTCGTTAATTTTCTTGGTCTGGTAGGTAATTGTGTCGTCTGTTTTTTGTTTGCTCGCATTTGGCCTGTGTTCTGCAGCCCATTTTGTTTACTTTTATCTTCGCAACAGTTTTAGAAAACAGATTTCCTGTATTTAATTCTGTTACTGGTTATCTCATCATTATTAAGATATATTCTTAACTATTTGTTGATTAATCAAAATAGCAACAAAGAGGCTCTTGTTTATTAACTGTGCTTCCTTAACCCATTTCTTTCCTCTTCCCAGTTTTTAATAATTAATCTGGCTATATAAAATTTGTCATTAATATACCTATACATATTTTTATTTTCAAGGAATTTGACTTTTAAGCTGTAGCCTAAGTGCACAGTGCGTTGATTGCTGGAGGGAGGGGTGGAGGGAGGTGAAGGGTATGGGGTGGTAGATGGTGGTGGATAGAGACTTGACTTGGGTTGATACATACACAACACAGTGCACAGATGATGTGTTGCAGAATCATGCACCTGAAACCTGTGTAATTTTGTTAACCAGTGTCACCCCAGTAAATTCAATAAAAAGGAAAACAAAAGTAACCCAAGTGCATAAGATTACTTTCTCTGCTCTTGTTGCCATAACAAAATACCCTATACTGGGTGGCTTGAACAACAGAAATTTAATTTTCTTGGAGTTTTAGAGGCTGGAAGAGATCAGGGTTCCAGCATGGTTGGGTTCTGATGAAAGTTCTCTTCCTGTGTGCTCCCGTGGCCTTTCCTCAGTATGTGCACTTGGGGGGAGTGTGTGGGGGGCGAGAGAGAGAGGGGGAGGGAGAGCCACCCTTTCTTCTTTTATCCAAATACGGTCCTATTGGGGGTTTGAGCTTCAACATATGAATAGTATATGAATAGTACTATATCCCTGGAGACTTTCATTTATGCTATAACCTGGACCTAAAAGCCCTCCCACTTTTCCTTGAGCGACTGGCTTGCCTTCATCTTCATCTTTCAATACTAGTTCAAGGTAATCCCCTCTAGAAAGCCTTGATGGAATCCTGGGTGAAGCTATAAGCTCTGCTGCTACCTGGTCCTTCCTTGCAGAGAGCTCCCCCTTGTCTATTAGTTTTGGACAAATGCCAGTTTACCATAAGCTCTTCAAGTTCAGGGCTTATTTCTTATTTACCGTGCAACTCTTTGTGACTTAGGCAGTGTCCAGCTCAGAGTAAGCCTGTAATCAATGTTGGATAAACTTAAAGCCCAGAAAATAGACCGTCTCTGTCCAATAAGACACCTGGACATTTTAGGAGAGCCAGGAAGAGGAATGACCAGTGAGGAGGATGGGAATGGTACCCCGTAGGAGCAGGGACCTGAGCCCTGGGTGACTGAGCTCTGGATCCATGCCAGGATTTCTCAGGCTGCAGGCAGGGGGAAAACAAGTTTGTACCACATAATGACAGTCCAAGCCACTTTCAGGAACAAACATTTTGTAAATTTGTAAAAATTTGCCATGAAGGGTGTTAGTCTGCAGTCTGACATTTGGGAAACTCTGTTGCATTGCCCAGAGGACACACATTTCATACAGTGGTAGAAATCAGGATAACCGAACTGTCAGCAGGCTTTAGGAGATGATATTAATCTCAACATGCAGTCTTTCTTCATAAAATCTCTTTGCAGTACTGAAGGCCTCGTGGTGATAAGCATGTCCTTTATAGATTAAATGGGAATTGGTGACCCTTAAATTGAGCTACAAAATTATGTAATAAATTTTTAATTCTGGTATGATCAAAAAGATTTGATGTGCCTTTTAAGAATATAAAGACGGGAGAATTATCACCAGCCTAATTATTTCCACCATTGTTTTGCACGCTATACATACACATCACAGGAAAGGGGAAAGTTTTGGGGTCAAATCTTTTAGCCAGACTCTTTTCTGTCTTTCTGGAACACCCGATACCCGAACTACATTCTCTTCCTGATTTAAAAATAATGCTAGACCTTTGATCAACAGATTTTTCACAAGATGTTAAACATTTGGGGTGAAAGGAAATGTTCTTGCATTCACTTAACAGAGCTGCTCTTTTAGTTGGTTTTGCATAGATTTATTTTTGAAGCCTGAACTGCTTGCTAATTTCCCAATTAGAAGCTCACATAATTGCTGCATTAGCACTGTCTTCTTTTCCTTCTCTGTAATGCTGTCCCATAATACAACCTGGCTTTTGCAGAAATCTCCCTAACACTTCCGGTGGTGGGATCCAGGCCACCGTGATCCGGTTTCCACTGTATTATTGCCAGGATGGCAGTGGGGTTGCTGGTGTGTCAGGAAGCACAGGCAGTGGCGACCTGAACTCTTGTGATTCTCTCTGCACACTCGCCCTCCTTCCCCTTTCCTAATTGATCACAGCTCCATTCCTGAGCCACTGGGGCTGAGAGTGCTGCAGCTCTCTCTTCACCACCAGCAGAGTGAAGGAGGCTTTGCCCGGGGTCCTTGTATTTCACTGACCACTTAAAGACTTAAATTGTTTTTGTGTCAAGTGCCCTAATCTTCTAAAAGTATATTTTAGTACTTTTATATTTCAGTTTCCTGCTATAAATATCTCATTTTGATTTATTTTTAAAGCTGATCACCTAAAAAATACTTTCTTTAAGAGAGAGGGAGATATATTTATCTACATTATAGAGAAGTTTTAAAAAGTCTGATTTCACAAATAAACCCCTATATAAATTATAATTTATGATTAACAACATTTAAAACATTTTCCTAGAGTTGGTGAATGAAATGAATGTGTTGATTGCCACTTTTAAATTTACAAAAATTCTGTTGTTTTAGTGCATTTTTCTTGGTGCTGCTATAGTAAATAAATAGGAAGGCCTTTGGGTCAGAGGGCCACTCTCAGTTCAGGCACCGATTCCAGCTAGACGGTGGATGGGGTTTTGTGCACACAAGAGGAGTTTTACATGAGGTTTTGATTTTGCAAATAAAAAGCACCAACTTCCACAAGTGTTTTTATCACATTAGCTATATTTTACTATTTTTATAACACATCTGACAAATGATTTGGGTAATGTCCTTAATACAGGGTTTAAAAAGTGGTTCAGGTGCAGGTACATATTTTTTCTAAAGTGTTTTAGCAATGACGAAAGTCTAGAGTATTTAGAAATATTTTAAACTATGAATGGATGCCACGGAAAATTGCCTTTATTGACAAGTGAGTTAATTATAGCAGTTCTATTATTCAAAACTGTATTCTGTGCCTATAAAAAAATCATCATAGGTTAAAAATGGGTTCACATTAGCTTCTCTATAAGTGTAGTATTTTACGTAATTTAAAAAACGTCTTGACACTTTTCAAAATCCACTGAGTATAAATACTCTAAAAATATGTACACTCAAAATGATCATTCTGTGACATGAAATCTGAGTTGTTATTTATAATTATTTGTATGCTCTCACATGTTTATATCAGCTTTTAAGAGCAACTTTGTAAGAATTAGTGAGATCATAATAGCAAAACATTAACTACACACATTTGAATGTGTGTTTCATAAACTATATTTATAAAAGAGTGTCAGCTTATCTATGTCTTTAGTTTTCCATGCAGCTCTCTGGGAGACCAGAATGTGGCTGTCATGGAGTCATTCGATTTTAACAGAGATCCTTTCTCTATAACTAATTCAACGCATGGCTATATGGGTAATTTCGAACAAGTGGATCTTTCTCCAAGCTGAAAGGCTGCCAGGAGGGAGAGTGAGTGAGAAAAAGAGGATTTCAAAGGAGCCACAGAGAGCCACAAAGTAATCACGAAGCACCACTGTATTGCCACGATCCCTTGACAGAAGTGCATTGAGAAATGGTGATATAGAACAGAGATGACACCTCATTACAATAAAATACTCTATAATACCTGGGACAAGAGTTGGAAATGATTTTGTCATCAAATGGAGCACCCGAAATTGTAGAAAGTTTGACTATGTCTGCTGCAGGGAATTTTTAAAAGACTATTATAGCTCCCCCGTTAGTTCACAGAAGTTCACATAGCAGCAAAATATGAAATACAGAAGATGAGAAATGTAAAATAGAAACTGCCATTGTAACCTTATTTATCACATTTAATGAAAAAAAACCTCTTAGCCAAAGATTACATAATACAAGTGTATAAATTATGATGAGTTACTCTAAATTTAGCTATCACTATTTTATTAAATCCTAAGTGTTAGAATAAATTATTAATGATGGCTCAGTCTTTTAGCCTGTGAAATCCTGACAAATGGAATCTATTTTGGGTCATATCACAGCACTAGTACGAAAGTAAATGGAGGAAAACTTGATTGTGCAAAAGTCAGTGGAAATATTTCAATAGTACCAATAAAATGAAAAATTCAAAGGAATAAAAACAATATCGAATACTTAACATTGCTGTTGTTGAATTTCAGTAGAAAGAAAGCCAAACAGATAATTACCAGGACTATGGTAATGACTGATTTTTGAAAATAAAGCAGAAACTTTGTTATAACAGAGCCCAATGAATGGGCCATAAGTGGAGCTTGTGTCTGAATCTAGAGCTTTGGTCTCACACTGCCTAAATGGTCCTCAGCAAAGGTAAGAACTGATGCTAGATCCTGGAGTCAGGCTGAACCCACCAATGGGGACTACATTTTTAATATAGCCTCTTTATAATGTGAATTAGGCTAAGTATAATTGGGAGTAAGGGATATATTAGAAATCATGTTTCATACAAGAATCAAGACCAGGTCAGGGACAGTTTGCAATGTACTCATTCATTTTCAAGTATTTCCTGTGCATGGACATATCATTTTTAAGTCAAGATTTGTTTATAATTTATATGGAAAGGGGATCTTTTGAAGGAACTCAAGCAGGAAAATGATATGTTAAAAGGAGTATTTAATAAAAGTCGGTTTAGTCACAAAAAGGTGATTTGGATCAGATAGTATACATAGGAAACTATTACAGTGTTTCTAAATCAGGTTTCAGGTATGGTGCGATAATATCTTGAAATTTTAATTAATATGTTTGCTTTTCCACACAGCCTTAAAAAAAAAAAAACTCTTCTTGACTCTTTTATTTCTTCCACAACCTCATCTAATCGATTTCCACACATTCTTATACTTCATTTTCTTCTGTTCAGGAAGAGGTATCATTGATTATCTTAAGGAAAATTAGGATTTTAAGGCAAGAATGCAAAGCATCAGTTGATGCTAAGGTTTTGCAATGTAAAACAGATTTTGAGTTTTTTGTGGGCCTATTGAATTGCAAGTTAAGGTTTTCAATGACAAAAGTAGATGTTACTAGAGAAAAAATGATTTGTATAAAGAGCAGGCGGGAAAAGTGGACAGCCTTTCTGAGAACTCTGAGGAGGCAGAGCATCAGTGGGCCTGGGAACACTGCTCCCGAAGTCACGGTCCTCCAGCTGGGCCCTGCACGAGCGGACTCCCTGCCACACCCATGATGTGCTGGGAGGCCCCATGCACTCATGGCAAATAACAGTGTTCTGTTTCCAGTGGAGTGGGATCCTCGCCTTTTAAGGGTCCAGCATAAAATGTAAAAGCCTGTCAGATGGCCTTTACATGAAGGCAGCTGGTAGGGCTTGTCCCTTCAGTTGCACACGGCTTTGATCTAAAATAGGACTGTGTGTGCACCTTTGCTGTTTGCGTTTTCCCTTTGCATACAAGAGCTAGGTCAGTAGTTTATAACTCGCCAAGCTGAGTTCATATTCATGAGATTTATCTGACATGAATTTATTGCACATTACCTAACATCCCATGTCCACCAGCCTCTTGTAGTCAAACTTTCCTTTGACACTCAAACACCATCACATGAGCCTCCATCCCAAGTAACTGGTGGAAAACCCATGCCCTCCTCAGTATCTCTAAGGTTTCTTCAGTTTGTGGAGGGTACATGTGCCTAAATGTGTGATGTGGTCTCTCCCTCTCACTCTGAACTCTCAATCACCTCTTCTTTTCTTTTTTCTTTTCTTTTCTTTTCTTTTCTTTTCTTTTCTTTTCTTTTCTTTTCTTTTCTTTTCTTTTCTTTTCTTTCTTTTCTTTTCTTTGTTTTTTTTTTAACTATACATAGTTGTTTTATCTGTATACTCCTCACACGTCATCCCAGGCACAGATAAAAACATTATTTCATCAGACATTTCCCAAAGCATCACGAATCCATCTAGCTATCTCCTTTAATTGAGCACCTACAATGTGCCAGGTGACATTGTAGTCCTTAGTTTCGGCACTAAAAAATACAGCTAAGTTCTAAAACTTAGGGAGATTTTCCTGAATGTAGGAGGTTAAAAAATGAAGTTTACAGCACAGAACAATAACAACTTCCTTCTGCATTATCAGTATCAGGTGTTGTGGTTTCTAAGTTACTAGGATTCCCTTCATGGGATCCAGCTTTCTTCTGAGGACCCAGCCTCACTCTCTGTAGAGGTCATTCTCCAGCATCTCTTTCCCTCAAGTGCACTGGTTTCTCTAAAACTTTTCTTTCTTGAGCTTACAAAAGAAAATGGAAAATTGATTTTAAAAAGATTGAACAGAGTCCTTTAGCTTACTCTGTTTCATTTTAGTAACCTGGATTTTATAACCAAAAGTCCCAGGACAGTGTTTGCTCAAACAAAAGAGCCAGGTGTCTTGGATAGGATTCATCAGAGTTTAAAAGAAGCCTGCATAGACCATCTTTTCATCTTGGAAAATGCAACCCACCACAATGAATGTAGTAGATCAAGAAAATGCTTTCAGCGATGGCTGAGGGATCAAGCTGTGTGGATTAGATTATGGCAGAGGAGCATACAGCTGGCCTACCGCTGAGTTGAAGTGACGATGTGCTTCTATACTACCAGGGGAAATCAGATCTTTTTGCTGTATTTTTTTCCTAATAACATATTGGAAAAGTATTTGCCTGATCACTAACTGCATACCAGATCCTGCTGATATGTTGATTTACTCATGAAACCACACAAGGAAAAGCAGATACATGGAAAAGGATTACTTCTTGATTATGTTTATAGTAATCCCCTTTCTTTCTCTAAGGTCATCTACTTTCCACCCTGGTCAAATAGATCATTTCAATGTGGGCATAGCAAGAGTCCTATATCTGCATGCTTCTAGCCTTTTTAGTGGCAGTAATATGTGCGGTTCTTAAATTTAGTTTGCAACTTGGAAGTGGGTAAGCCATTCCAGAGACAAATAATCATTTCTTATTAATATCCCATGAATCAAAGAACCAATGTGGGTGTTCTAGCATAGGCAGAGTATATCTTTGACTATTATATATTCAAAAATGAGATTGCCTCATTTTATATAATCTACAGTTGTTCTGGTTGATGGCTATAGGTCTCTTTGAGGAATTGCTAAGTTTCAGAGTTCATTATTTTGGCAAAGACTCAGAGTACATTTTCTCCTTTTTTTCCCCCTCATCTCAGGACTTTTCTTTAATGGTTTTTAAAGAGAGAGGAAGGAAGAGAGAGAAACATCGATGTGAGAAAAAACTGTTGGGAACTGCTCTACCTAGTTTCAGAAGCTATAACCCCCATGGCTAAGGCTGAGCAAAAGACCTTGGGACCATAAGCCACTAAGGAGACAAAGCTTATCTTCCTGGCAGGAGCACTGCCTCTGCCCCTTTTACTTCACCCTTCTTGGCTTCAGGCAGATGACTGGTTAGCCAATGGTGGGTAAGATTCCTCAAGGGAGGGATGACCTAAGACAGGCTTGGTCACATTGGGGACATAAGAGAAGGACTTGGGAGACTATAGAAAAAAAGGGGTGATGGACCTTTGCCTCTCGACTTTAACATAGCCTGAGTCCTCATTCTGTCTGTAAGAAGTCTCCTAATCTCTTGGCTGCCTTAGTTCCCCAACCTGACTTAAGCCTGAAACAATGCCAGAGGATGATGCAGCCCTGGACAGGAATGCGTGGTTCCCCAGGGTGACCAGGCCTAAGAAAGAATGCATAAAATCCTGTGAAACCTACTTTGCTAAGAATGTCCTCAATTGTCTGATAAGGGTCCAAGCATAAAATGAGTTTGTTCCCCAAAGTTTTATGGACCTTTAGCTGACTGACCCTGACTCAGAATAAACCCTCATAGTTCTTTGAATGTTATCTGTTGTTTGATCATTACTGCCTGACAATGATTGATGAGCTTTACCTATATTCTTGTGCAAATTGAACCCAATAAAAGCCCATTGAGGAACAGGCTCAAGGCCTTTCTCCTCTGAGAGATCCGCCATCTTTCCTCCCCAAGCAGATCATGTCTTGGTAGACTTATTCTCATCCGTGATGGCTAGGGGACTCTGTGAGTGCCTCCCCCCCCCCCAAAATACATGGACTGGTTGCCTCCACTGTGCTCCAAGACCAGGGACTAGATTGTGAATACACACAAACAGAGGGTGAAACTCACAAAATAGGTATTTTCCCTGACAGAGAATTGATCCTGAAACCCTTCAGTTATGGGGCTACACTCCAACCAATGGAGTCATATTGTCAAGGGCTTGGGGTACTTCTTTAAAAGCCTGGCACACTCTTCATTCCAGGGGCTCCAAGTCTGGAAATTGGGTAAGAGACCATGACTCTCAATTACGCCAAAAACCTGATTATGAAACCTAGAATATTTTAATCTATAAAAATCAAGTAGCTAGTAGGTAGGAATTCTACTTCAGTCCAGTGGATACTATGATATGTTGGTATCCACCAATGATTCCTGTAGCTTAAGTCATTATGATCACTGCTTTAAGCAGCTACCGGCTTTGCGAATCATGTCCTCTCATCTCCGGCCTTCCTGCTTCAGCAAAGTAACTTGGCTCTGCCATACTCCAGAACTCCATTATCCCCACTAAATTTAGGAAGTCCATTTAAATGGTGTTACTTGCTATACTTATTCTTGGTTTCACTGGGTATTTCTTAGTACTTTGGTGAAGGGATGTCCTTGGAGATCATCCAATTAACATAGTGAGGGGATGAGTAGCCAGTAACACTTGAAAATCTGCACTTGCATTTCTACCTTTCTCTGTATACGCTCATCTACATTATACCCTGGAAATCTTCACTCATTATTTAACATTGACTACCATGGAGCCCAGTTTCAATCCACTAAACATGTAATCTGGTAAACCACAATTACATACTCAAATATCAAACATCTTGAATCCACTAGATCTGGAAACTCCAATTACATTAATACATGTGACTTAATCCAACTTTTCGCTTCTATCTCCCTGAACTAGGACTCTTAGACTCCACTCAAGGAACCCCTCCACCAGTTTTCACCAGTATAAATTAGCAAAACCTTCTAATTCCTCTGTTGGACAAACTGCAGACTTTGTACTCATCCTCCTGTGACCTGAGCACAGTTATGCATCTGGAAACGATGTGAGGTGATTGGGCACATCTTGGGAAAAATTAGTAAATCCAAGCAAGGCAGCTGCCTTGAATGCATGCCTTAACATGTTCTTCAGATAGCGAAGGAAGGGCTCCTTCTATTTTCAAGAAGGTCAGTGGAATTTGGAGGTTTATATCCAACAGAATCCACCCCAAAGTCCCAACTCTTTCCCAATAAGTGCCCTAAATTCCATATAAGCTACCAAACAAGGCTATGCATTCAAGTGTTGGGAACCACCCTGCCTGGTATCAGAAGCTGTAACCCCCACTTATGCTAAGGCTAAGGGAACGCCCTTGGAACTGTAAGCCAGCAAGAAGACAAGCTTATCTCCCTGACAGGAACGCTGCTTCTGCTCCTTCATACCTCACCCTGCCTGGACCCCAATGCTTGGTTGGTTAGCCAATGACGGGTAAGATTCCCTAAGGGGGGAACGATCTAAGACAGACACGATCACGTGGGAGGCCCCCCAAAGAAGGACATTGGGGGCTATGGCAAAAGGGGGTGATGGACTCTTGCCCTTCGGCTTTGACAAAGCCCGAGTCCTCCTGCTCTGCAAGAAAATCTCTTAATCTCTTGGCTGCCTTACTTCCCTTGCTCCACCTAAGCCTGAAACAATGACAGGGTGGTGCTGCCCTGTGCTGGAAAGGACGGATTCCCAGGGTGTTCAGGCCTAAGAAAGAACATGTAAATTTCTGTGAAACCTTCCTTGTTTAGAATGCTCTCAGTTGAATGAGAAGGGTCCAAGGAGGAAGTTAGTTTGTTCCTTAAAGTCTTACAGCTCTTTGACCCTGACTCAAAATAGACCCTCAGAGTTCCTTGGTACCTATTGTTTGATCCTTACTTCCTTGCAATGAGTAATGTGCTTCACCTGAATTCTTATGCAAAACGAACCCAATAAAAGCCGGTTTGGATGGTAAATCGGAGCGCTCCCCACTAGAGGGGTGGCTGTTCCGTCCCTACTTCTCCACAGAAACTGGTCTGTCTCTGTGCATATTTTTTCTCACGTTTTGACAAGCCATCCACAGCATTCCGTGATCACTGCTGGCCGGTGACCCATGCATCATTCAAGGTTGCTTATAATTCTAGATTGAGCATCATCAGACTTTGACTTTGGTTTTCAAAAACACTGGTCATGTATTCAAAAATTTTAGGAAGATCTGTTGTTTTCCAGATATGAATTGAGGTGAAGATGTAAAACCTTGAGCAATTCAATTTCTTTTTGCAGAAAGAAGTTTCATAGTCAAAAGTAGGCAGACTATCTAATAGTCCTTCTCGTCATTGTTTACAAGAGATTGTTTTATTTTAGCAGTCTCTTGTTATCCCAAATCTTTGCCTTTAATAGGTACTTCAGGCAACTTTAGTGATAAGTTAATGATCATTTTAAAATTTCTGAATGTCATGGACCATTGCAATGAGGTTATTTTATCCTCAAAATTAACCAGGCAGACAAGCTATCCCAGATCTTCATCATCTTCAAAGTTTACTTTTAGGACCACTTTCAGTGTCAAATATTTTCTTAGAAGGTCCAGCCTAGACGATGGCAACTACTTGGATTATTTCAGAGAGCAGAGGCTTTAGTAGAGGGCTTTAGATGCTTTCCTCATCGCTAAAGTGCTTCGGGAAGCAAACACCATGAAAAATCACTGTTAGCTCTCAGGCTCACCACTACCTTACAGAGGGGCAGGGAATTTCAAAAGCTATGGAAAACTATTAATAATCATCCCAACTTCTTGCTGTACCAAGATAGGTGACTTACTAGGCAATAGCTGGAGGTCATTGCAAAAACACTGCTTTGCAAAAAAAATCTGCTGAAAAGCATGTTTCTACCCATCACTGACTTAGAAGCAATGGTATATGTATTTCTTCCACTTTTGGACCTTGCAAATGTCTCACAGGTGCCTATCAGTGGTAAGATATACCCTGGAATCCAACTGGCAATGGATTTTGAGAAATGTAGTGGACAGCCTTCTAGCCACTGGGAATAGGGGATGTCAAGATGGGCAGCCGTGCTAAGTTACACAGACAGCAAAGTGAGCCTTTCTCACATACTCTATAAATTCGAATCTTTCATGACTTTGCATAAAAATAACAATTACACCTATTTATGTATTTATGTCCTTATTTATATGTTGCACAGTGGATGTTATTAAAAAGTTCAACTAATACAGAACAAGAGCCATCAGCACCTACATGCATCCATTCCAAGATTGATTTTTGCTAATGTTATTTCGTGGTTAGGTAAAAAGAAAAGCACAGAAAAAAAATCACATTTTAGCTGATTGAAAAATAGAATACTATATAGCAAACAATAAAAAAAGAAACAAAAACTAAAATTTTGAAAAAATTAGATAAATCTATGAAAAATGTAAATCACACAACAGAATAAAGAAGATTTCAATTAAAACAAAAGCCTTTAACATCTTAAATAATACACTTTTGTTATTGTTTGCAATCAGTGAGATAAAGTCTGTTGGAAACTGGATCAATAAAAATCTTTCACAGCTCCATATTCCCTTCTTCCATATGTAGGAAACATAAAATTGAAATAGTTGTGTTAGTAACAAAACTAATTTGCTTAATAATATTTGTCACAATTACTAGTATTCCTAATGTGTTTGGCTGTCTTGACAGTTTATCATCTTTAGGACTATATGGCATCATCTAACACAGTGCCTGGACAGGGTAAGTACCAAAAAAATACCTATGGAATTAATGCAAACAAATTCAGACTGCACATTTTAAAGTTTGTACAAAAAGTGTTCAACAGCTATACTAATGCTCTTAAAAAATGAGCTAGAAATCAAGAAAAAGGCAGTTAATTTTAGCTGCCATGATTCAATTCACTGTGGGAGCTTGGGAAAACCATTCCAAATCTGTGTGCTTCACTTACTTTCCTAATAATAAGCTCTCCCGTCTGCTTCACAGAAACACCTGCGATAATTCCTTTGCTTGGAGCTTTATGGAGGAAACATGAGCTATAGAATTCAATGTATATTGATCACAATGCTGGACTTTATATTAGTAAACGAACACACGTGGCTTTATCTATTCATGAAGTTTCATTGTAAACTAAATGTGATTATATTAATATAAGGAAACATTAGATTATAATAAATTTCAAAAGCTTAGGTATGGAACATTGTTCATGTATTCAACAAACTGTCCTAAGAAGGCGAGGTCATTTTGTCTCACTCTCACAGTCCTTCATGTCCTTCCCAGACCCCAATCCTGCCATCAGCGCTGACTCTGTTCTGAAGTTGGCAGCTTTCTTACCCAGCAGAGAAAGAGCAAACTTTTGCTCCAAGTGCCTGCTCTTCTGCTCCCTCTCAACTGCTTGGCAGTGCTGAAATGTTCTTAACAGAGTCCTTCCTCCTCTCCAACATCTTATCACGTGAATATATTTTAAAATGCTCATTCATGTTTAAAAATGTATTACATAACTTCATACTGACCTCAGCCTCCTTTACAGGCATTTGAGGAAAGTTCTTACCCCCCAGTGCTCCTATGAATCCCATGGTCATTTTCATGACTTTTGTGATCAGAGTTAGGTAAAAAAGATCCAAGAGCTCATATAATTACCAAAGTCTGAAATTAGCATGTTATATCTCATATAAATTTCAGATCTTTCAATTTCAAAATTTCCCTCCCCGCCAGCTGGAACCTGTTGGTCAGCTTTTTCTGTCTTTCCAGTGTCTTCCTCCTCTACCTTCCTGACTTTGATATCTGATCCATCCACAGCTCGAGGGAGGAATTGCTGGGGAATTCTTACTTTATCTGCTCTCCTCCGGTTCGCCACTTTTCCTTCTGAATTTGGCAGGAATCTGGCTTAGCTTCTCTCCACTAAGCTCAGCTCATCTTCTGGGTGGCCCTTTTTTGTTGGGAGTGAGGATGACCTACCTCCAGCTGTCTGTACGTGTGGCCTGCTTTTTGCCCAAGAGAAATGTGAACCCTTTGCCTATTGCCCTTTGCACTGAGGAAGAAGCTTTTGTGTGTGGGCAAGAGTTAGACACAGTTTAGTGTATCTTGCATTAGAGTGCACATACATCAAAGTGTCCTGGTGATTATTTGAAGCCCCTTTCGTTGAAATTGGGATGAGCAGCTAATGAGTCCCAAACGCTACCTGGAGGGAAACAGGGCTCAGAGTGCTGGAGCAGCTCTCTCCTTTTATGCCCTCTCTGTGATTGAATTTGAGTTAAATTACAAGTTTTAAATATTTCTCTAAATGTTTACTGAAATGTATATCCTTATCTGGCACCTCAGTTTAGAATTTCATATCTGTTATTTTGGTGCCATAATATAATTCTAATGGAATATCGTGTTATTTTTCTGTGTACTAGCTCAAGGGGACATCTTTCTCTTTATATTTTTATATAAATGGATAATTACTAAGGAAAGTTTTGGATGCTTAAATGAGAAGTTATATAACCATATGTACTTTTGTGCAAAAAAACCCCCATACATTTCTGGTTGGCTGTCTTTTGGGGATCAGTGACTCTGAGAGGCCTAGAAGATTCTTACACCTTCCCCATCTGCCCGGGTGCCCAAGGTGGGAGGGATGGAAGGAAGGCCCTGGCGTTGGTTTGGAATTTCACTGTTGGTAAATTCATGAGCCCCGCTGGTGATCCTGAAGGGAGAATTTTGTGTGCGCCTTCTCTTTTCTCTCCATGGCTTCATCCTTTCTTGTTTGAAAAACTGATTCAGCCTACACTCCCTTGAAACCTGGGGAGTGACCGAAGGCACAAATTCTCAGATGCTCTAGTTATCAGCAGCGGGGCTGGAAGGGAACAAAGCTATCCATTCTCAGTCATTTTCTGGAATGCTCACATTTTGGTACAAAGATTTGTACGGGTGGGGCAGAGCAGTGTGAGGAGGAGGTAGGGAGGCAAACTTCCAAATTGACAGTGGCGTCTGTTTTAAGAGAATGTATCTAGATCTGCTAGGATATGAAGGGACTTTGATTCATTGTAACAACTTTATGTGACAACCTAAAGCAGAGTGTCTGCTTAGGTGACAGAAGCTGAGAGAACGCAAATAGGCAGTTCAATATGTTCAAATTTCCCAGAGGATCATAAATCAGAGGGTATGCTGCTCTTAGGACACAGTATGTGCTGGGTCAGTAATTCTTAACTCTTGTCTTGGGAAATAGAAAACATGCCCACTGAACTTAGCCGGATTCTGGATGAATAGACAAGGCCATCCTCCTGCTTCAGTTTAGAATGCTTTTGGTTGCAACTAATTGGCTTTAATACCGAAGGAGGTTAGGTTAGCTGTGCTCTGTAACTGAAGTGTTCAGAGCTAGAGGACAACTCAGGCATGGTCTTGATTTTTTCTGACACTGTGTCTACTCTCTGCTGTGAATTGGGTGAAAATATTGTAAAAGGACTCCTCGCACCAACTAGGATGCGTGTTTTCTCATTCATGTCTGCAGGAGAAAATACCCAACTGGACCATTTTAAACCACATGGCCGGACGCCCTTTAAGGCTGTGCATGACTGCTGCAGGCACTATGCCATATCCTAATCAGTGAAGACGGGGTTCCGGTCTATTCCAAGCAGCCTCCCAGCCAAACCTCAAGGCTCCTAACCAGCAGAGGAAACAGGCAACTGCCTTGCCTGGTAGTTCCCAATCATAGGGGACTTTATATATATATATAAAATAATTTTTTTAAAGATTTTATTTATTTATTTTTAGAGAGGGAAGGGAGGGAGAAAGAGAGAGAGAGAGAGAAACATCAATGTGTGGTTGCTGGGGGTCATGGCCTGCAACCCAGGCATGTGCCCTGACTGGGAATCGAACCTGCAACACTTTGGTTCGCAGCCCACGCTCAATCCACTGAGCTATGCCAGCCAGGGTCATAGGGGACTTTTTTATTCAACAAAGTGAGGAACTGTATCCTAGATTTCCACAAAGTTTTCAAGAATTCTATGTTAGAAATTCAGGTTACCTCCTATTTAAGAGATTGCAAGTAACTGATCTTCATTTCCATGTGAATTTGGGGGCATGGAGCTCATGTACACTCAAATTTGGCCCAGCAAGTCTTGGGCTAGAGTGATTTTTCCCTGATATTTTATAATATTTCTCTATCCCTTTCAAAAACATTGATTTGATCATGTCCTATGGGATCCAAGAGTTGGAGTTTATGTAATATGTTATGTCAATTTTATTTATGCATGTCAAATACTTAATGATTATGGCAAAAATCCCAAGCAATAGAATCTTTAGGTGATGGTTTTACTGGTGGTAGTTTAATTTTCATTGAAAACATTTTTTACAAACGCTGTGGATGTGGCTAGAAAGAATTGTTCCTTAGGCCATAGTGCTCATCAAGATAAGTAATCTACTTTTGGGGGGTTGGGTTATCTTGGCTTTAAATGAATGTCTGTTTTAAACAGGTGTGGTAGGTAGCCATTAGGCCTAGCATTGACCTGGATTTATATAAAAAATTGCTATTATAATTTCTAAACATGGCAATGTGAGCTTGATCTAAGAGTACTAGAAGCTTAAACATACATTCATATTTCCACATAGCTATTACTTTTAATGATATAAAATATAATACTTGAGCCTTGCTTTAATGATATAATTGAAAATAAAACATTTCTTTTAATAGTTAGTGCTCTTGTTTTTTAAGGCTGGATTCTCCAGAAAATGGTCCTCCTTTCTTTTATAAAAGCATTTTCTTTGAGAGGGAAATTCACTTGTTTAATGTTTTATGACATTCCCAAATTTTGTTGTTTTGATTTTCCTAGAATATTCTTATTCTTAATATTGGTTACAAGTCATTTTTTTCTTTTTTCCATTAATACATTTTACTGAAAGAAAAAAAGGAAATAAAAATAAGTAAACTAGAGCATTTCTAAGCTACAATGGAGTACAATAGAAATCAGAATAAATTTAATGTAGGCAAATGTAATCAGCCATAGTATAAGAAAGCTTAATTTATTATATCCCTACGGGGAAACAAAATCTAAGTCTAAAGATCATTATAACTGTAAGAGACATGAAGAACAAATTAAAACAAGCAAACAAATAAACCCCACTTTGCAACAGATTACTCCTCAGAAAAACCAATCTATTAAAATTTGTGGCCACCCATAGTCCTCTCCCCCTTAAATGTAATACCAAGTGTTATCCATGAATCTCAGTCAGTTATGGTATTTTGCACTCCTCTTTTGCTTCCATTCGTGGTATATCAATGCATTTTTACCATTGTATCTAGAAATTAGCTTCAAAAGTATTCATTATTTTGCTCGATGTTTACAGTTTTCATACCTTGGAATGTTATCACAAGAGAGATATTTGGTGATATCAATGAGGAATGAAGGGAGCATTTATTCATAGGATTGGAGAGAACCTGTGCCTTTTATACTAACTTTGATAACTCACCTGATTGCATGATTTGATAGCCTATAAATCTTCACTTATTCTACTAGGGGTCTTTTTAGTGAACAGTCACTGTGCCAGAAATTGTGGTAGGTGCTACACACAAAATCACTCCATGCAACCCTCGCAAGAACCTGGATTATTCCTAATTAATAGATTAGATAATTGAAGATTAAAAGATTAAAATTTTTGTTCATCTTATGTATATAGCACAGGGCTAGAGTTAAAACCCAAGGATGTATAATACAAAATCCATGTGCTTTCTGCAACATTTTACTATTTCTTCCTACTTCTTTCAAAGTAGATTATCAACTAATTTTTTCCAGCTTTAAGTTATACCAGGTCATATAGCCAGATTTTCATCAATCCCTAATAGATTTGCAGACTAGACTAAGGTTAAGACCTAGATGAAAATTGGATGATGTAATACTTCATTGATTAGAATATGCTCATTTGTTGACATTTTAACATCTTTGACATCAGGATTACATAATAACTGATGATGAGGAAGTATTTGTCATGGTTCAATTATGAGAGTTTAAGTTTTTTTCTTAGTGTCATTTAAATGAATGGTATGTTTTCAATTGATGGTTTTCTTTTTTTTTTAAAAACAAGTTTTTTTGTGTTTTTTTTAATATTTTTATTTATTTATTTTTAGGGAGGGAGGGAGGGAGGGAGAGAGAGAGAGAGAGAGAGAGAGAGAAAGAGAAACATCAATGTGTGGTTGCTGGGGGTTATGGCCTGCAACCCAGGAATGTACCCTGGCTGGGAATCGAACCTGGGACACTTTGGTTCCCAGCCCGCGCTCAATCCACTGAGCTACGCCAGCCAGGGCTCAATTGATGGTTTTCTAGATTAGGTAAAATATGATAATTAGTTCTCCAATGAAGAGAAATTAGACAAAGCAGAGTAATCCTGATTCACCCACAATTCCACTCCATGCCCCCCCACCCCGACCAAGCTGGGGAAAAAGATGCTCCTTTTAGAGATGGGGTGGGTTTTGGGAGTTTACCTCCCATTGCCATTGTTATCAATTTTCTCTCCCATGGCCTGGTTCTAACAATGGAGTTTCTGCTTTTCCAGAGTTTTCCCTAGATCATTGAAAAAAGATGTAATTTCATTGATTTTTTAATTATTTATATTCTCTTCCAGTTGTCTTTTAGTCACATTAACCAAGACTTTACTCTTTTTATTAAGGGTGCTTTCCATAATTCCTACAAAATTAAAGTAAGTGATTTTTTTTGCCTATGCTCTTTACATATATGTATGCAGGATTTTAAGTGATGATTATTTAAATTGCCTATTCTTTTTTTTTCCTTGTTACCATTTATTTGTATATAAGGGTACAGAATTTTTATATTACATAAATTCTCAGTGTTGCGAGGTATTAAAAACTATTGAAATACATAATATATATTTTGTTTTTGTATGAGCCATTATATATTTTAAAGCCTCCCCAAAACTCTGCTCCTCTCCTTCGCCACTTCCAAAAATCTTTCACTAATGCTCCTAGGAGAAATGGATCTTTTCACCCTCAGTATGTCTTCATAGCTTATGCTGTAGAGAAGTCTCTCAGTTTCCTCTCATGTAAAATAGATAATGATGTTACCTCCCTATCTTGTTTATAGCATAGATTAGCTAATGTGTGTACAACTTAGAGCAAGTGTCTGGTACCAAATAAGTGCTCAATAATTATTCACTCTTATTAGAAACCGTTTGGTATACATTATAACTGCCACTCTAGTCCTTTTCCTGTGTATTTTACAGATCATAAATTACTAGAAGACTGTGTTGTACATATCTTTGTATTCCTTCCATTGCCTAAAACTGTGCCTTACATATTCTGAAAATCTCATCTTTAAAAAAATTGATAAGCAAAAATTCCAGTTCAACACCCATCCTAATTGGATCTGCGAGGCTTACCCAATCAATGCTTGTGGGAACCAGGGTGTGTAGCTTTCCCCAATTAAACTTGGTATAATGGGAATGAAATAGATTTCAGACTCAGACAAACCTGCTTTCAAATCTTAGTGGCCTTTGACTTTGACTTTGAACTCTAAGCCTCAATATGCTTCTGTGAAAAGCATATAATATTTACCCTATGTGATTGTGGTTGAAATTAAATTATATAATATACATAAAGACCTAGCACCATGCCTGTCATATATTAAGCTTTCCATAATAACCATTTATAATTATTGTTGTTATTTAAAAACATTACCTTGAACATATTAGTCAATGCCATTAAATGTCAATTTCTTCATGTATAAATAGGGCTAACATTGCATTATTCATATGATTACAAGGAGGATTAAGTTATATACATAAAGAACATATCAAAATTTTTTCATGTACTAGGTACTCCACAAATGATTTTTATCCTCTATTCCTCCTTTTCCACATCTTATTCCTTGATAGAACAAAGGAGCAGTTTCCTTGTTCTTTCAAAAAGGATATTTCCAAACATTCCTTAACTCTCAAGTATGTTGTGCCACTGTGGAAACTTTAGCAAAATGAAAGCCTAAGGACTTTGTGTCTTTAGGTTAGAAAAATTATGGGGACATTTGGAATAACCTTTACTATCTCCCATCACCATTACCAAGCAGCATTCTATAATTTCCCATGGGCATCTCCAGCCTTAGGTTTTCAATGGTGCAGGGAGAATTGACCCCTCAGCTCATATAAATAGTATTCCTGAGGAGTCCTATTCCGTTAGGTAGTTTCTATATTGGTTCCCCAAGGAATTTTTAGAGTTACAGTTTCTTTCTCTGAACAAAGTGAAATGATCCTAAAACAACAACAGAAACAGAGTGATGCACCCCTCTTCTAACCTCCTGAAGAAGAAACTCTAGGAAAAGTCCTAGATGCTGTGTTTCTATAAAGTTCCCCAAATAAGACAAGAAAGCTTGTATAGGTCTGCAGACTTGCATTGGGGCAGGGGCAGCACTGTTATACGGGATGGCATTTTTTTATTGATGGTGTAATTTGATGGTAAATTGTCATTATTATCTCCTTATTAAAAGATCAGAATTCAGGGCACAATTGTCATGCTTGCTGGTTTGGCCATAAAGTCATTAGCAATACTGATAGTCCAATTACAGCTGTGCTTATTTCTTACTGATCAGAATCATGGCAATTTCAGAGGAAGTGGAAGCACTGAGATACCTATAAATTGAGTGGGGCTGGTAGCAGTCTCCCACATTCAGGAACAGGGAAGTTGAGAGTCCATTTAAAACTGCATGGCAGAATCATTGCAAACATTTTATATGCCACTCCTCTCCTAAGAACCACAATGCATGATACACATACACTGGAACCATAAGACCAGTGGATTTCTTTTCTGTGCTCTACTTAAGAATGAAAGAAGCAAGGCACAATGAAATAAACCAGTATCTGGTCAGTTCAGACTCGGAGTTCAATACACTACAGCTTATTACCTCAACAATTCATACTGACCCCAAGGCACCGCAAAGTCATCAATCATAAAAGAAGTATTCAATTAGCTTTAGTATACTGTATTTAGCAAGACTGTGAAGCAGACTAATGCATTTTGAAAAGATTTTTTTTCAGTGACTTAGGTTGAAACAAAACAGGTTTTTCTATTTAACCCCTTAGATATCCAGAAAAATTGGGGTTCCCTAATCATACAAACGACTGCTGCAAATGGCCCTGTTGGGATTTTTAATACTACCAACAGGTATAATATACATTGAGAAATATAAAGAACATGCCCAAGATGGTCTCACCTTGAAGCATTCACTATGATGCCTCTAAGTCATATTTGGATCCTGAAAAGAATGCCAAATACCCATCTCCTACATCATTGCTGCTAATGTCAGGGGAAGACACATCATTAGAGAAAAAGGTAACCCCAGCTCCCCGCGAATCTTTGTACAGAGAATATAATTAGTCACTCCCAACTCTCCCAACCTTGCATTCATAGCTCCTGAGTTCAGTGGACTATGCCTACCATTCATCTTCATTACTGGCCAGCAACATTAATAAAGATCAGCTTAAGATCTGAGTATAGAATCACTTCCTATAGATTCCAGCTTAATTTAGGAGTGCCGACATTGAGGAAAACATCCCCTCTCTGTCTTTGAGAAATGAGTTGGTTTTCCTGTGATACCCAGCTACAGCAATAAACAAAGATGATGCATACTTGAAGATCCACCGCCAGCTCTTTCATTGATTATCTTCAGACATTAATTTTCAGCCTAATTGCTTTGGTTGGCACTTTCACCTCAGTGGTACTTACATATGCCTACAGATCTGTTTGATCACAACTCCTGGGTTTTGAATTATTTAATACCCAATCAGTTTTAGAAATGTTGTCCTTCATACTCTGTCCAGGATTTCTGCAAAAGAATAAATACAATGTGATATTTAATAAAACAGACTTTTAAACCACAGATCTCCTTAAATAGTTTATTATCTTTATAAGCCTAAGTTATTTTCTTTGTTCATGAAAAAATTTCTCAGTAAAATTAAAATCACAGAAAACTTCCACATTTCATCTGGGTTTAAAGATGTTATACAAAAAATCTGGTAACAATGTATTTGTCTCACGAAAATGATGGCTTTGCAAAAAAATTGCGTTCATTATATTTAGCTGCAATCTTATGATTTTAAAAATTCCTAACAGTTATGTTATACATTTTGGGACAGTCCATGCCAGTTTTGTGTTTTATTTTTGCATCAGTGCTCTGTTTCATCTCAGGCTGCATACGAAACACTGTTTTTCTCCTCAGCTTGGTGTAGACCTGGGCCCCAGGCTGCCCAGCCCTTGCACTCCACATCTGTTCATCAGCATCACCATCTCAACCATGCATACTCGGTCTTCTCAGCTTTCCGTGCTCTTCCCAAGCTGCTTAATGTTGTCTTAATGATAACATTAAGTATTAGTTACATGATTTTCTCTACTTAGTTGTGAGATGATGTTACATTCATTTAATGTTTTTAAAAAGGAAGACTCGGGGGAGAGTATATGATCTTAGTTGCTGGGCCAGTTTTTATGAATCAATTTAAAACAGTCTTTTCTTTCTTTTCTAATAACTGTTTAATTTAATTGAGGTATCGACTATTTTATCAAATGTTGACTTTTCTAGCTAAAATTTTTCTATCTTTCATAAAATAATACAACTCTAATACATGTATATATACACCTACCACATGTACTATAACCCTAATATATAAATACATACATGTAGGCATTCATACAAATTAAACCAGACTTTTAAAAAAATTAGGTTGAAGAAACCATATATTTTAAATGTCTAAATCACCATTGTTTACACAAATATGATCAGTTATCTAATTTATCAATGACAATGCAATGTTAACTAAAGTGATTGCTTCACATAGCAATTAAGTAGAGAATTATGTAAAGAACTTGTTAAACATTTTCAGATAAAAGAATTGTCTTTTCTGGCTGTTGAAGCTACTTCAGCCTCAGTTATCCAAATAATTTTTAAATTCTTCACCCTACCATTCCTTGTAGACAGCCTCGTATTTTAATCAGTCTGCTTTGATAGTCCTTTGAAAGTGGTATCTTGATGTGTATTTAAGTACAATAAATAAACTTGACATTTAGAGGAATAAAGGAAATGGATATGAATTAAGCTGGAAAATGCAGTCTGTAGCTTAGCAGCCATGTGCCTAGCTAACACACAAAGACAGTTTCTCTTGTTAAAAAGAAGAAAGGAAGAATATAAGAATATACTTAAAGACAATGCTATGTGCCCCAATTCGCAACTGTGGCCACCCAGTCTGCCTGTGCACCCTTCCTCCCACAGAGACATGTCATCCTTGCCCCAAGTACAAAAGGCCAAAGTCCCATCCAGTAAACTGCATGCAACTCAAAGTCCAGTGTCTCTGAGTGATGTGCCCTGCATTCCAACAGGCTGAGAAGTGGCTCCTAAACATCTACAAGCTATTAAAAAATCATTTCTCTACCTTCCGTACCCTATCCAATAATGAATAGTGGAGCAGAATCAGTGTAGCCCTAATAATTTTTTTCATGTGGGGAATGGAAGATAAAGAAAAACACAGAAGTCGGGCATTGGTCCATAGCAACAGTGAAGTTCCGTAGTGAGAAACTGCGAAGACTTTGCCGCGGCCGTGCAGAAAGCTTTTTGTGTAAACCCTGGATCCACTCTCTGTGAGAAGCTGTCTTGTTCGTTGTCTTCTACGGCTATCAGATTTGCCTTTTTCGAAGATTTTTCTAAGTTTTTAAGGGGATTGCATTGACAAGTAATACAAACTGCAGCCCTGAGTGACAAAAGCTTTAGGGTACAATTTATGAACCCCCTAAGGCAATCCTCAGGCCTCTAGTCTGCTCTGTGAGGAAGCAGGCTGCAAAAGCCGTGTGGCTCTGGCCAGGCATACTTTTTAATGCCAACTTGTCTCTGGTACCTAACTTCTAGTAAAATGCTAAAGAACTTTGTTTTAGATCTTTCTTAACTTGGATAATTGACCATTTGGGTACTTGTTTTTTAACCCTCGAGCTTTAAATTTACACTCTTATTTTCTAAATTCACCAATAAAGAGTGATCACCAAAACTCTAGACCCCCACCTTCGACCCCAATAAAAGCAGAATCCGAGGCCTGTGTGCCCCTTGATGTGTTTGCAACAAAATATTTTTCTTCAAGTTTCTTACTGGTTATTGCTGAAGGGTGTCTTGAAATCACAATAACAACCATCAAGAGCTGTCCAGTTGTTACATTTGTTTAGCAAGAGACGCCTGCAGGAAGCTTCTGGGGCCCAGGTGAGGCCCCCAGGCATTTCTAGCAGATAGCATTGCTATCGATGGACTGAGAAGGGCACAAAACAGTAATGCCTTGTGTTACTACTATGTTATGATGTCAGGACTACTGGGATGTCACTGGAAAATAGGAATTTTTCAGCTTTCCTACAGAATCTTATGGGACCACTGAAGTATGCAAGTCCCGCTGTTGGCTGAAACATCGTTATGGAGCGTGTGACTACTGATATGCCACAACCTGGATACATCTTAATTTGGTCATGGTGAGTGAAAGAAGCTAAAACAAAGAACAGTGCATTCTGTACTATTCCATTTATGTAAAATTCTAGGAGATGCAAATAAATCCATGGTGGCTGAGCAAAGGTGAGTGACGACGGAGAAATGAGAGGAGGGGGTGGAAGGGAAGGGAGAGTGAGATTCTGAGGGGTCTGAGAAAACTGTAGGGTGATAGATAGATATAGTAATTCTTTCGGTTGTGGTGATGGTTTTGTGGATGTATACAGAAGGCAAAGCTTATCAAAGGGTGCTTTAAATATGTGTAGATTATAGTAAGTTTTTATTCCTCAGTATAACTGTTAACAACATTTTTTAAATGTAAAGATGTCTTTATTAAGTTCTTATAATACATAATCTAAGCAGAAGACCTATGCAAGATAATGTATTAAATTTAACAGAATTGTAATTAAGAATAGTTTTCTTTTTGTAACTTCTTGATATAAAGTTTTACCATTGCATTCCTTATAACATGTTTTGTTGGTTGTCAGGTTAAAAATATGTACACAGGACTCATTTTCATAAAGTCTTCTAAGACAACAAAGAGTTGCCAGTATCATGAGATAATTACTAACTCAGGTGAAAATGTATTCAAAGCTGCCAAGGTCACACAAATCAATTTAAAATAACAAACTTATTTTTTTTGCTTTTACAAATATTACATTTCTTCCATTAGATTTGGTGTCATTCTACATTAAATCTTTACATTTCTTTACATTTCAGATTAAATTATTTTAATAGTTAAGGTTATAGTCACAGAATTATTTTGATATTACCAAATAACTTTAAATCTGTGTTGCTTTTACTACTTTGTGCTCCTTAGAAACAATCATTGAAAAATTATTTCTTTAAAAACTGGTTTAACAATTAAAAATAATTTTTAATAATGTAAATTGTAGCCCTTCCTTGCTTCCTTCCTCCCTTCCTTCTTTCCTTCCTCCTTCTTCCTCCTCTTTCCTTCTTCCCCACCCCACTCCTTTCTTTTTGCTTTACTTTCCCTTTCTTACCTCTTTGTTACATTTTTGTAAACGTATTTATTGAGCACTTAAGATTTGGAGTTCTGGAGATCTGTAAGCCATAACCTTACTTTTGGTACTTATTTTCTTGTTTCCTGAGAAGAGACAGTGCATGACACACGCCTGCAGGAGGAGGTTTATACAGGAGAAGAGAGGGGAGTGGAGGGTGGGCACCACGGGCTGTGGGTACTGCAGGTGCTTGAGAATGGAGTGGGCGCAGACACTACAGCAATGACGGAAGGTTCTGTGGCCTTTTAGTGAAGAATGTGGTTCATCATTCCAAGCCAAATAAGGTTATACTTAGACTAATCATGTACAATGATTTTATTGAGTTAAAAAAGTAACCACTTTAGTAGTCTCTTGTCCTCTTAAAATCTTGTTGCTTGTAAAACGTAAAAGGGCCTAAGTTGCCATAATTTGATTTCTCATAAGATCCATTAGAATAAAAATTAGGTTTACAGAGGCCTTTTTCCTGGGGAAACCACATCTACTAGTTTCCATGGATTTAGTTCTACCAGGGCTCATTTCCTTCAGTAATCATTTAATAATTATGTTACCTTGGAAAAAATTATTTAAACTCTCTGAGCCTTCGTTTCCTCATTATATGCAGGGATACTTTTAGTAATGAATTGAATAGTGCCTGGCCCCTAACAATAGCCAAATAAATAAAAGCATTACTCATATCATTAATTACTTTGGGTCAGGTGGTTATTGTTTAGTACAATTTAACATCACTTTATACAGTGAAGAAATATTTTGTGCAGATTTCACTTTGGTTGTTAGTGTTATATATTCCCATTAGATCAATGCTTAGTGCAGCGATTTTCAACTGGTATGCTGCAAGAAATTTTAAAACATGCAGCACCTGGCTGTTTAGTCAGGGGCATGGACCTCTTTTCCCTTAGACTGTCAAATAAAAAATGACAGCAACCAACACAACAATAGCCATCCCATTTGAATGAATCAAAATTATGCCTGTTTTTGTCAGGTTGGCAAAAAAATATATCTTTTTTGGTGTGCTGCAGAATTTTAGTAATTAGTTTATCTGTGCCATGAGATGAAAAAGGTTGAAAATTGTTGGTTTAGTGTCTTTACCACTTAGCAGTCCTCATTATTACAAATTAAATTACTCTCAGTAATTGACTGACAAAGCTGATCTTTTAGATATAGGTGAATGATCGATAAGGCTTGAATAATATTTCTAGATTTTTTACTTTCTGGAAGGCCTCATTTGGAATGTAAGACATTTGGAAGATGCATACAAACGTACCAGCTCTCCTGAGACAAACAGGTTGCAGACTCTTGCTGATTTAAATTTAGGTTCTATTAATTTGACATGTTGTTTTTGTAGTTAAAATAGACATATACTTAGATCTTCTAGAGAACAATCTTAGTTTGCAATGTGCTGTCCCATAGTGCCTCTTAAGGAACACTCAGGTTTATTACATGGTGTGCTATGCTTTTTGATTTTGAGCACGAGCTCGATGTATTGATACTTTTTAGCTTTTCTGGCTTCATCGTTGCTCCATATCATGACTTCGTTCCTGGATTCAAGGTCTTGACCCTGAATACTCTGTTTTGAGCCTTGCCTTGATTTCCTGTCTCAGTTTTTCCATTCCATTTGCTTTTGTGAAGTATTTTTGGAGTTTAGTTATAAGTTTTCCCATTATAAGTTCATATCTATTTTGTGAATATTTCGTCTTTTTTGTGATTTGAAAACTATGCCAAAATACTCTGAAGAAACCTTATGAACCTTCAAGAAATTACATGAGAAGATATATTCAATGATTGAGGACAGCCATTTGAATCTCCATGACAGAGCCAATTATTTTGTAAAACTAGGAATTTAATTTCTTACAGAAATCCAAGCAGGTTTTGAGCAGGTAGTCTGTCACCAAAAAGATGTCAACTCCCTTTCTCCTTAAAGTTCATCCACCATGTCATAAATACACTATACTTAAATATTCTATCATGAGGGTTAGAAATTAGATCTGGAAATTCTTGTCTATAGTGAATTAATGTTTATAATGATCTAAAATTACCTACCATTTAGGTCTTAACACCTGTGACTGCTTAAGAAACAACTAAATCGGCTTCTGAGTTTTCTTTTGCATTGGCACCAGATACTGATTTATACATATTACAACTGATTGTATGTACCATGTGTCAATATAAACCATCAACTGGACCTACATCTGATAGGACATTTCATTTATTCAAGGCCATTTCATGACTATTTTATAAGCTCTGCATTGAACTTGGAGCTGGGAATAAAAAGACACTAGGCTAAGATTTTGTTCCAAAATTAAGGAGACTTCTTTTCAGATGATAACTAGATGATTTTTGCTATATGGAGAAATAACCACCCTGACTGGAGTAGCTCAGTGGATTGAGTGTGGTCTGTGAACCAAAGTGTCGCAGGTTCGATTCCCAATCAGGGCACATGCCTGAGTTGCAGGCCATGACCCCCAGGAACCACACATTGATGTTTCTCTCTCTCTCTCTTTCTCCCTCCCTTCCCTCTCTAAAAATAAAATAAACAAAATCTTAAAAAAGAAAGAAAGAAAGAATCATGCTATTCACTGGGAAAATCCATTATTTGGATTTGTGTATCTCCAACAAGATAATTATTTGGCTAAGTTATTTAGTTTTAACTGGCTGCCTTGACAATGTGAACAAATAACCTAAGACAGTTGACAAAAATGAAAATGATTTTTTGGTTCATTCATTTCCATCATCCAGATATGGCCTGACTGTTGACAAAGAGAACTTTGAAGCAGTTTAGGTAAGAAATGATGATTGAATGAACTAGGGAGTCAGCAACAAAGTCAGAGATGAGCAGACAAGGTTGGAATAAATGTTGGAGGAAAGGAGTTAAAGTTTGCTGATGGATAGGATATGGAGATGAGGAAGGGTAATTTTGAGATGTTCATTAGAAATCCAAGTGAAAGGTTAAGGAGGTAGTTAAACATATAAATATTGACTTCAAAGGAAAGGTTTTATCTGGAAATGGATAAGTGATCAGGTTCTTATGGAGACACTTTTTACCTCAATGATACTGACGTCCATAGTAAACCTACAGTGAGTTTGTTTTCCTACTTGAAGGACATAGGTTTTTGCTTCTTTTTTTTTGTGACAGTGAGGGATTAATTACTTTAAGTCTTACTATCTTTCTCTGGTAATAAAATATCATATTTGTGAAGCTTAAATGAAATAATGAATACAGCCATTACATAATGTGAGGTATATAGTAACTACTCAATAAATAATGTAGTAGTAATCTGAGAGCAAGCAGTATATACATCCTAGGGTAAAGACCAAAAAGAAAAGCACTTGTTGATAGTGGTTAAATTAAATAGGATTGTTTTGCATTAAAAATGCCCATAAAATTCTGAAAAACTTAGAAATGGGCAAGAAAAGTTATTTCTGCACATCCTCTTAGATTAGCACTAGCTTAGCTCCACCTTTCCCTGTCATGGAGAGATTGTGTAGCTATGTAAATTGTAGCTTTAATAATACAAAATGATTCTTGTTCACAGACATGCCAATGATTACGCCCAGCAGAGACATGATCTACTAGTGAATTCATCTTGGTAGTTGTGGTTGCCTTTACAGGTGCATCCTGTGAACTCTTCTTGGAACTGGATACAGCATTTTACAGGTTCCCTCACTAATTAACCTGTTAAAAAGGATATTGAACATATGCTCATTTATATTTGCATAAGGGTTATGACTTTGTCTTTAAAAAGTATTCTTGAACAAGAGTAATTCTTATTTATCATTTGTCAATTTGATAAAGAAAAAGTATAAGTGATGTGGATATAAAAAGGGAAGTAACTAAAACAGTTAATTGGAAAAGGGATGTAGGTACATGCTTTGATAAAGGTTATCGGATTGGACCATATTTTCAATCTGATAAAATAGTATTTAACTCTTGACATACTTTAAGTAATGTTCCTTGAATGTGTCCTGTGAAACATGAATGTATTAAGAAATGCTGATAGATATTTTGGAAAAAAAAATAAAAAGAACCCCAACATCAAATTAATTTGGGAAAAAACTGGGTTTATCTAAGTTAGATTCCTTTACTACAGCTCTCAGAGAATCCACTCAGTGAAATGCATTATAAATATCTGGGATAGAATGGATAGCATACCACAACATATTTTGATTTCATAAGACACATGTCTAAAATATACTTGTTTAAAACCTAATTTAAAGGAAGGTTTTGGAAATTTTCAATAAAGAACTTATAGGAAAAGATAAATATAGCAGTCTAACAGCAGAGAAGTGGGTAGGGTGGAAGGTTTCCACCAGTCATCTGGTTTCCAAGGACCTCCTCCATCAGTCCTGAGAGGGCTCTGCCGGAATTCAGCAGTGGCCAGAACTGGCCATTTGAATCTATCTGTGGGGTTGCCTGAGTGCAGCCTGATTCTGTCTATAGCGGCGAGATACAAACAATACTAAAGGCCTTTTAAAACCTGCTTTTAAAAGACATCATGTTCCCACATTTCAAACATAGTATTTGTGCTTATCAAATTGCATAATTATAGATAAATTGTATCAGTTGCTTAATAATTAAATCTCATATGCCTCATGTAATTTAGAGAAAAGTATCACGGCCAAAGAAAGAGAGTGGGTGAGTTATATTTGATTTGGGGATTGAGACCCTAAAATGTTTTGTCTCAGAATCCCTAAAACACATCAAGATAATTTTTAAAAAAAATTTTTCCCTGGCAAAGTGGTTCAGTTGGTTGGAGCATCATCCTGTACAACTAAGGGTTGTGAGTTCGATGCCTGGTCATGGCATATACCTAGGTTCTGGGTTCAATCCCTGGTCAAGGCATGTAAGGGAGGCAACCAATGGTTGTTTCTCATATCAATGTTTCTCTCTCTTTCCTGCTTCCTTGTTCTCTAAAATCAATAAACATATCCTTAGGTGAGAATTAAAAAAAGAATCCCATTTTGTAGACAATCCTATAACTCCCCAATAGTACTTTTGGAAATCTTTATTTAGACCATTAATTTGATAACTCTAAAATGTTGTAGTGTTCTGTTTTTTAAATAATTAAAAAATTTATTTGGGTAGTGAAACAAAATATTCTATATATATTTCTCTATATCTATCATTATGAAAGAATAAATGAAAAGGCTGACTTGTTCACTAATGCAATGTTTGAAATGAGATATTTCTGATTAACTGAAGGTGTTATGAAATGTATAAGCAAAGGGTAGGCGAACCTCTTTTCACTTAAAGTCGTATCTAGTCTGACTGAAGATTTAGTGTACATAACAAAAAATAACAATTGAAACATAATATGACAACTGAAAAGTGAGAAGTTGTTTGCATAGGTACACATGAGAAAAGAATCCTTGTAGGTTAGACTAGGGAGAATGAGAATGATAAGCTTTTTAATATATATATTTATTTATTAAATTTATTGGGGTACATTGATAATAAAATTACATAAGTTTCAGGCATACAATTCTATAATACTTTATATGCATATTTTATTGTGTACTCACCACCCTAAGTGAAGTCTCCTTCTGTCACCATTTATTCTTCTTTTACCCTCTTATAGTCCCCCTCACCCCCTTTCCCTCTGGCAATAACTGTACTATCATCTATGAGGTTTTGTGCTTTGTTTTGTTTTTCTCTTAATCTCTTCACCTTTTTCATGTGGTCTCCTAACCCTCCTCCTCCCCTTTAGCAGCTGTCAGTCTATTCTCTGTGTCTATGGGTCTGTTTCTTTTTTTTTGTTTTGGTTTTTGGTTTATTTTGTTCATTAGATTAGATTCCATACATTAAGTCAAATCATATAGTACTTGTGTTTCTCTGACTGGCTTATTTCACTTAGTACAATACTGTCCCGGTCCATCCATACTGTCACAAAAGGTAAAATTTCCCTCTTTTATACAGCCAAGTAGTATTCCATTATGTGACTGTACCACCACTTTTTTATCCACTCATCTACTGATGGGCACTTGGGCTGCTTTTAAATCTTGGCTACTACAGATAGTGCTGGATGCATATCTTTTACAGATAACATAGGGGTGTGCATATTCTTTCGAATTAGTGTTTCAGGTTTCTTTGGATATATTTCCAGAAGTGGAATCATTGGGTCATAAGACAGCTTAATTTTTAATTTTTTGAGGAAATTCCATACTGCTTTCCACAGTGGCCATACCAGTCTGTATTCTCACCAGCAGTGGATGTTTGTTGTTTGTTGACGATAGCCATTCTGACAGGTGTGAAGTGATATTTCATTGTCATTTAATTTGCATTTCTCTGATGATTAGTGACATTGAGTGTCTTTTCATATGTCTGTTGTACATCTCTGTGTCCTCGGAGAAGTGTCTATTCAAGGCTTTTGACCATTTTGAATGAGATTATTAGTTTTTTGGTGTTGGATTTTTTAAAAGAGGAAAGTTCCAAGGATATCAGTCTAGGTAAGTGACTTAACAGGTGTGTGGTGTAATAGGAGGGTAACAGAAAAACAAAGGCTAAAAAAAGATCTTTGTAACTAAGGGTTCATGCTGAAGGGTTAATAACAAAAACTTCAATAATGCATAGTGAAGACAGATAAGAAATTTTGCAGAATTTTGACATTCATACTATTCTTAAGCCATTAAAATTTATGGATTTTTATAAATTCTGTAAGTTTTACAAGGAATATCTTGTGTGTGTGTGTATTTCTTTTTTTCATTATTCTTGTTTATTCTATTACAGTTGTCCCAATTTTCCCCTTTATCCTCCTCTGCCCAGCCCACCCCTTGCTCCTACAGTCAATTCCCACACCATTGTCCGTGTCTGTGAGTCATTCATACAGGTTCTTTGACAAATCCCTTCCCCTTTCCACGATTTACTCCTCCCTCCTCCTCTCTGGCAGCTGTCAGTTTGTTCCACATTTCCATGTCTTTGCTTTTTGCTTGTTAGTTAATTTTGTTCATTAGATTCCTCTTATACCTGAGATCATATGGTCTTTTTCTTTTACTGACTGGCTTATTTCCCTTAGCATAATAGCCTCCGGTACCAATCATGCTGTCACAAAAAGGTAGGAGTTCCTTCTTTCTTTCTGCTGCATAGTGTTCCATTGTGTAAATGTACCACAATTGTTTAATCCACTCATCTACTGATGGGCACTTAGGCTGTTTCCAACTCTTGGCTATTGTAAATAATGCTGCTATGAACACAGGGGTTCATAAGTCCTTTTGAATTGGTGTTTTGGATTTTTAGGGTGTATTCTCAACAATGGAATCACTGATTTTTGATATGTTTTAAAACCTCACTAATTCAGATAAACTGAAGGAGATATGAATCTGTGATAATTAGATAATATGGATTTATGAATGTGGAGTACATACAAATCAGTTTTATTTCTTTTCTATATTTATGACAATAACTACCCAATGAATGTGTTAAGCTTCCTGAGATAATTACAGTATTCTTAAATATTGATTTATAGTTGAAATATTTTCCCCTGAATCATGCTTTCCTAAGAAGAGGTGCTTTAAATGATCAATTCTTAAGTGTTAACAATTGTGTAGGTATCTAGTTTTTACTGTTAATTGGATAAGCAGACCTATTCTTATTATGTGGAGTCAAAGTGAATTTCTTTCTTTTTTTTTTATTTCAATCATTGTTCAAGTACAGTTTTCTCCCCCCTACTCCCGTTCCAGCCCCTCCACCCAACCCTCCCCCCTTCCCCCCATTACCCCCCACCCCTAGTTTTTGTCCATGTGTCCTCCAAATTTGTTCCTGTAATCCCTACCCATTCCCCCCTGAAATTCCCTCTTCTCTCCCCTCTGGCCGCTGTCAGACTATCCCCTATTTCAGTGTCTTTGGTTATATTTTGCTAGTTTTTTGTTTTGTTTTGTTTTCTTGTTTAGATTCCTGTTAAAGGTGATATCATGTGGTATTTGTCTTTCACTGCCTGGCTTGTTTCACTTAGCATAATGCTTTCCAGCTCCATCCAAGCTGTTGCAAAGGATAGGAGCTCCTTCTTTCTTTCTGCTGCATAGAATTCCATTGTGTAAATGGACCATAGTTTTTTGATCCATTCATTTACTGATGGGCATCTAGGTTGCTTCCAGCACCTAGCTATTGTAAATTGTGCTGCTATGAACATCGGGGTGCAAAGGTTCTTTTGTATTGGTGTTTTAGTGTTCTTAGGATAGAGTCCCAGCAGTGGAATCACAGGGTCAAAAGGCAGATCCATTTTTAGTTTTCTGAGGAAGTTCCAAACTGCTTTCCATAATGGTTGTACCAGTCTGCAGTCCCACCAACAGTGCACTAGGGACCCCCTTTCTCCACATCCTCTCCAACACTTGTTGTTTGTTGCTTTGTTTATGATGGCCATTCTGACTGGTGTGAAGTGGTATCTCATTGTGGTTTTAATCTGCATCTCTCTGATGGCTAGCGATATTGAGCATCGCTTCATGTGTCTTTGGATTTTCTGTGTGTCCTCCTTGGAGAAGTGTCTGTTCAAGTCCTTTGCCCATTTTTTAATTGGGTTACTTGTCTTCTTAGAGTGGAGTCGTGTAAGTTCTTTATATATTTTGGAGATTAAACCCTTGTCTGAGGTATCATTAGCAAATATGTTTTCCCATACAGTTGGTTCTCTTTTTATTTTGATACTGTTTTCCTTAGCTGTGCAAAAGCTTTTAATTTTGATGAGGTCCCATTTGTTTATTCTTTCCTTTATGTCCCTTGCTCTAGGAGACAAGTCAGTAAAAAAGTTTCTGCGTGAAATATCTGAGATTTTCCTACCTACGTTCTCTTCTAGGACTTTAATGGTGTCACGCTTTATATTTAAGTCTTTTATCCACCTTGAATCTATTTTTGTATAAGGTGTAAGTTGGTGCTCGAGTTTCATGTTTTTGCACGTAGCTGTCCAGTTCTCCCAACACCATTTGTTAAAGAGGCTATTTTTATTCCATTTTATGTTGCTGCTTCCTTTGTCAAATATTAATCGACCGTAGATGCTTGGGTTTATTTCTGGGCTCTCTGTTCTGTTCCATTGGTCTATGTGCCTGTTTTTATGCCAGTACCAGGCTGTTCTGATTACAGTGGCCTTGTAGTATAGTTTAGTGTCAGGCATTGTGATTCCTCCTACTTTACTCTTCTTTCTCAAAATTGCAGCAGCTATTCGGGGTCGTTTATGGTTCCATATAAATTGTTGAAGTGTTTGTTCTATGTCTGTGAAATATGCCATTGGTACTTTAATAGGTATTGCATTGAATGTGTAAATTGCTTTTGGTAGCATGGACATTTTAATGATATTAATTCTTCCAATCCATGAACACGGTATATGTTTCCATTTGTTTGTGTCTTCCTTGATTTCTCTCCTCAGTGTTATGTAGTTTTCTGAATACAGGTCTTTTACCTCTTTGGTTAGGTTTATTCCTAGGTATTTTATTTTCCTTTTTGCTATTTCAAATGGGATTTTTTTCTTGATTTCTGCTTCTGCTGTTTCATTGTTGGTGTACAGAAATGCCTTTGATTTCTGGATATTGACTTTGTATCCCGCTGTTTTACCAAATTCATTTATTAGGTCAAGCAGTTTTTTGGTGGAGTCTATAGGATTTTCTATGTACACTATCATGTCATCTGCAAACAGTGACAGTTTTGTTTCCTCCTTTCCGATTTGGATTCCTTTTATTTCTTTTTCTTGTCTGATTGCTGTGGCTAGAACTTCCAGTACTATATTGAATAGAAGTGGTGAAAGTGGACATCCTTGTCTTGTTCCTGTTCTTAGTGGAAAAGATTTTAATTTTTGCCCATTGAGTATAATGTTGGCTGTAGGTTTCTCATATATGGCCTTTATTATGTTGAGGAATGCTCCCTCTATTCCCACTTTACTGAGTGTTTTTATCATAAATGGGTGCTGTACCTTATCAAATGCTTTTTCTGCATCTATTGATATGATCATGTGGTTTTTGTCTTCATCCTGGCTGTGCTGGATATTTGAGGTTTGCTCCTCAGAGACACCTGTTAGGGGCGTGCAGCCTGCTTCATGCCCTGAGAGGCTGATCTTTATGTCTTGCATCAACAGGTGACCTCGATCTCCCAGCTTCTGGTGTGATTTTGCCAATGGGAGGTGCCAACAGGAACTCTGCAAGGTGGGGGCAGGGTGTGGGGGAGTGTATTCCCCAGCTCCCTGCCTGCCACATGTACTGAAGGCCACAGCTTCTCTCAGGGTATCTTTATCTCCTCTGGTTTCCAGGAACCACTTGCTCCCTTTTGTCTTTAGGCCTGGAAAGTAAAGGCTTTCTGCTCTTCCTAGTCCAGGGCCCTGCACCATCTCTTGTTGTTTGCCATTAAGAGCAACTGTACCCCTGAAAGGAATTCTTTTTAAAAAATGCCTCAATGGCCATATTTGAGTGTGCCGACTGTTTCCCACTGAGTCTTGGACAGGTAATATAGCTTTAGTTCAGATTCATAGAAAACAGCAAATGGAGTCCAAAATATAATGTTCTGCTGAATCTATAAACATATTTCAAATGTGTTTAATAAGATATAAGAGTGGTTGTCAGAAGGGAGGAAGGCTGGGGGACAGGGTGAAAGAAGTAAAGGGATTGAAGCACAAATTGGTCTTACAAAATAGTCAGGGGGATGTAAGTACAGCACAGGGAACATGGTCAATAATATTGGAATAACTGTATTGAGTCACAGGGGTACTGGAAATATTGGGGGGAATGCTTTGTAAACTAAATGATTATCTAACCACTATGCTCTACAGCTGAATCCAATACAAAACAATATTGACAGTAAACTATAATTGAAAAATGAAAATGCAAAAAAGAATTAACTAATTAATTACTTCTATTTATTAACAGTTGAATGCTTACTATATGCCAGGCATTGTTATTTGATAGGAAAATAAACAGTTTAAGAATCCTTGGTACTTATGTTACCATTATATTATTAATATTAAACAGTATATACTACTAGTAGTAATATTAACATTCCTAATATAAAAGTACTAATCATATTAACATTAGCATTAATAACATATGGGTTGACATATTCTCAGCTACATAGAATGTATTGTTTTAAGACAGATATCAGTTAATACTTGATGTGTTTTCATTAACAACAGGAAATATAGAACATTTACTATATGCAGAGTATTGGGCTTATGATTCCTAGAAGCATCATTTCATTGTTTTTTCATGTTTGAAATAAAAGCTTACTAAAGCTTCTGGTTCATAATTTTAGATTATTTTATGTTTATTTTACTTCATAAAATGTGGGATTCACAATCTATGTAGTAGTATGGTGTTATTTGCATAAACACTGACTATATAGTGTGGAAGGGTGTATAAAAGGAGACAAAACAAAAATAAAATAACTAATAAAAAAGAAATATGGAGTTTAGATCACACAGAGCATTAGTTTTCCTTTGTTAAGGTATTTGAGAAACAGTTGGGTCCTTTTGTGTGGAGAATTTACCTCTTTCAGAGCGTTAGAGCAGCATGCTAATTACAGCCTCACTGGGTTAAGTTGCAGGCGTCATTTGGGTATATATAATGCATTCTTTGCATACTTTATCATCATAATATTTCTCCTACTAAAAGTGATATACTTTAAAACCTTTGTTTATTAATTTCTTATTTCAGAAATATGCCAAATAAAAATCAAATTTTACAAACATTTACTCCAAATGACATTTTTTTCTGTCCTACATTGAACATTTTTTGAGGAAAAAGAAGTAAAAATAAGAATTAAACCAAGTATTTTTTTTTAATTTCCAGTAGATCTCTGACATCATTGTAAATGCAGTTCAATCCTCCATATAAACACTATGGATTATTAGCTTCAATGAACATTGATTACACTTGGCTATATTATTTGACATTCAACTATACAAATGGAAAGAAAAATAGCTCTGTGATTAGTTTAAAAGTCAGCCAGTGAGTTAAATTACCCAAACATTCAGTTTCCTGATTATTCTGTTTCCAGGATTTAGCTCTACTTTGCGATTGCACAAAATAGAGTGAAATCATAACTTTTGCAAATATTTATTAATGGCACCATGAGATTTTTGTTTTCTTTCATGAAACCTCAAAATGGAAAATACAACAGCACTGAAACTTGATGTTGATGATGAATACTCAGACCTTAATTACAAATACATTATAGATAGTCACACCATTGTTCTGTTTTAAGAAAGCTTAGGGAGTGAAGAGGAAAGAATATCTGGATTCTCATATCAAGATTGTCAATTGATATTTCCTCAGATTGGTAAAAAATGGTTTAGCCCTGGCTTGTGTGACTAAATGGATTGAGTCATGGCTTGTGAACCAAAGTGTCACCTGTTGGATTCTCAGTCTAGGACACATGCCTGGGTTGCCAGCTAGGTCCCCAATAGGGGGCACACGAGAGGCAACCACACAATGATGTTTCCCTTTTTTTCTCCCTCCCTTCCCCTCTCTCTAAAAATAAATAAATAAAACCTTTAAGAAAAAAAGAAGTGGTTTAGTTAAGTCAACATTATCCAGCATTCTCATAAGTCTTCTTACCATTGAACTAAATATAGGTCACTGTTTTTCAGAAACTTTAAACGTGAAAGATAACAGGCCTCATTCTCCACACACACAGATTTAGTATTAAAAACATCATGACAATAAAGGCAGCAGCAGGACACAAATGCAATTAGCAAAGGAAGCATGGGCAAAGCATTTAAACCTGTAACATTATGCACTGGTTCAACAATTCATTTCGAATGCAGCTTTCAATTCAACTGTCTCCAGGTGTCCTCTATTTCATATCTGGCTCTAATTTTTTATAGAATTATGTGTCACTGGGATAGCAGAGAAAAGAAAATTTCACCCTCCCAAATTGTTTGCAGCTTCAAAGAGCATAGTAAAGTGTACTGATATAGAAAGTCCTGTCTTTTCTCCTTCAAGAGCAGTTTCCAGACTTTTAATATATTTTTACTGTTTTGGGTCTTACATAAAACTTAGGACTTGAGGGGTTTGTGATGTGCCGCCACATTAATTCTTACAATAGTATTTTGAGACCATGATCACTACTATCACTTAAAGGAAAGAACACATGCTTATGATTTCCTTGAGAATTAATGTTCAGTAAATGACCAATTACTACTGCGTCCGATGATCAGTTATTCATGGAAACACCACATTCTCCCAATCTATGGTTCTGCCAAGTAGAACATGGTAGCTCTTTTTAGACATACAGGCTAGAAAACAGTAAAGTAATAATGTCCAAGATAACACTTTCTATACAAACTCTGGAATACACTAGAACACACAAAATTATTTGCTTCTAAACTCCTAATATCAGATTAGTGTTTTAGACCTCCAAAGGGTTATAGGAGTCTTCTCAAATATGTATTCTGAATCCCCAAGTCTTCTTTTATGTGTAGGTTATTGAATTTTAAGTTTTTAAAACTCTAATTCTTACCTGCATTTTATTTTATTTACTGCATATTTTCAGCCCTCATATCCCTGAAATTCATGAGGCAACATTTGTCTCCTGCTTTTCTGTGTTTAAACCTTCATATCATGGGAGTTCTCATATCTTATCCAGACACCACCATCAAATAGCAAGAAAGGACAAGGAAAACAAAATGCATCAGTCCAGCTAACTTGGTAGATTCTATATTTAGATATTAGTGCTTCTACTATAGAAATTATTTTACATATAAAATTTGGCACTATCCTTTTCTGTTTCAGTCAAGAAAATACTTTGATAAATACTCTAAGAAAAATTGTATGTGTTTAAATCCATATTCCTGCTTATAACTTTATTTTGTGTCATTTGAAAGGAAAACAATCCGAACTAGCATCTATTAATCACCTTTTATACTCTAAAGCATTGTGCTTTTTAAACAATACTCATAATTTCCTTTGACTATAGACTACTTTAATGTAATCAGTATTACTATTCCTATTTTGCAAATGAGACATTTGTCCAAAATAATGTGGAGGTTAAATAACTTCTCTGAGATAATAGAGTAACCCATGGAGAAGGATTCAAACTCTACTCTAATTCCAAAAAACTATTTCTTCTCCAATATTCAATCAAACAGGCACAGTATTTTCAATACACAGTTTTCTTAGCATTATTGCAGAACCATGTCTCTATAAGACAATGCTTCTTCAGAGCTACAGAAGAAATGGTACAGCATGTAACGAAGGAGGACTAATATAAAAGTCTAAATTTGGAAATTGGATATCCTGATTTGTTGTTTGAAAAGCTGTTAATCAATTTTAGTCCACCAACCATTAATATGGTAACTTGTACAAAAGACATTAAAGGGAATAGTAGAATTACTGGGAAAAATAATTAAGATATGAAATATATAAATGTTTACTTTATGGATTTCATTTTTCTATGTATCTTGAGCTCCTCATACATACTGGGAAGCATCTATGTTATATGTTGTAACTATGAGAGCATCCCAGAGAATATGTGCAATGAGATGAGTCGTGGGAGGTGACAGGGAAAGGGAAGGGCTAGAGAATATTCCTCTTAGATGTTTTGCCCTTGTCACTTTTCATTTTTGTAGCCTTGTTTTGGTATAGCGCTCTCTACATATATCTTTCAAAATATGTGTGAAGTTTGAATGCACCCCACATCTCCAGTTATTGTTTTACTAAAATGGAAAATAAATAAGAGTATTTAAGTTTGGAACCTGAGTTTGGATTTAATAAAGGCCATATGCATAGTTTTGTAGGAGCCATTTTAACCACAGTATGTGCTTTAAAACCAATAGATTTTTAAAAGGAGATTGCATGACATTCAAAAGAAAAATCTGTTTTCTGAAAACATAATTATCCCATCTGGGTTTTACCTAGAAAGGAAGGGTGATTTAACTTTGGAATATACCTTTAGAAAATGGATAAGACTTCAATTTCTTTTTTTTGGAAAGTTTACTTTTTCTGCACACCATATTTGTTTCTACTTCTAAAAATTACTCTGCTAGCATCTCTTCCTTCTCCTCCTCATCAAACATGTATTGCTCATTAATTTTTTTCATGAGAATATGAGGAAGATTAAGATCCAGTTTTTAATTTGTTGGGATTTAAAATCTTGTGGTAAGGCCAGGACATTTGCAATCAAGGTAAATAATAACTGGATATAATTAGACAACAATAAAGATGATGGATCTTAAGAGCTGTGACATGGATGGCAACTATGTGACTTGAGGCTGCTCCTTCTCTTTGTGCTCATGGTGAACATTGATAGTCAGTCTTGATACTTCCCTGCTGTGTATGGACATGGAGAAGTGTGAATCTTCTTTGGTACTGAGCTCTGGATTGGTGTTACCTGTAAATCAGCATATTCATTCAAGATGAAATTTTCTAACTATTTCCATACTATGAAAGTCATACAGTGTGGTATGTTAGAAATTCAGAGGAAGGAGTGATTAGTGACATGTCTCCAGAAACAGTAAGTTTTGAACTTTTACTAAAAAGAATGATAAGATATAATCAAATGGAATAAGGGAGTAGGGCATTCTAGATTAGAGAACAGCTGGGAGCAAAGAGCAGGGGTGTCCTCATTTGTGGTGTGTCATAGAACAGGCATGCACACATGTTGGACTGACTGACAGTGCTGTAAAGGGCTGCAAGACAAGACAGTATCTAGCTGAGGAAGGGGAGCTTCACCTTGTTGCTCTGTGCTCTTCTCAGGGGGAGTCCTGTGCCAGAGACATAGATTTGGAAATCACTGATACAAAATAATAATCAACAGGAATAGATGACATCACATGAGCACATGTGTAGAGTAAGAAAGATGTACCAGTTTTTGAGGGACTGGAAAGAGCCCTGTAAAGGAGACCTAGGAGCAGTAACCAGGAGATTAGCTGCACACAAAGTCTAGAGAAGGCTTCCAGATAGAGAGACTGGTCAATAGCATCAGGTGGTGCTCAGAGACCTTCAAGATTAGGGCTGGGAAGACTTGTTGAATTTCACAGCAAAGCAAGAAGTACAGTTTCAGTGCAAAAATAGAGTAATATTGATAAGATGATGGTGGTGGATGGAATTAAAGTCAGGAGCCAGGTTTTAGAAGGAGCTGAAAAGAGAATGTATAGGCAGTTCTATTAATAAGGGGATATATAGGATGGTGGCTAGGAGACAAGAGCTTTGCTTGTTTGCTTACTTGTTATATACATGCAAGGAGCTTTAGCATATATAAATGATGATGGAGAGGATCCAGTAGGAAAGAGGAAGATGAAAATAATGGGGTAATGGATAAATATGATGACATTCCTGAGCAGGCGTGAGCCATTGGGATCTAGCACAAAGGTAACATATAAATAGAAATAGAAAGAATAAAGATATAGAGTTTTATAAACTCTGATAAATGTGTAGATCATAAAAAGCTTTGTAACCTCTAAAATTTGTTACTTCTCCCACATATCTAGGAACATATCCGTCTAGACCTACATGGAACACTTATACTTGATTATAACAAAAGCACGTGAAATTCAATATGTAAAACATTTGATTTTTGGTCTTCTTACCTTCACACAAACCAACTCCTCATAATTAAGGGACTAGCAGTCCATGCAATTTGTTGCTCAAGGTATAAATCTGTTTGCATTATACTGGACTGTTCAGCCTTCTTTACTGAAACCACATCTAATCAATGACTACATTCTGTTTATATTTTATCAATGTCTCTGTTACTTTGTCTATTTTTCTTTTTCTTGCTGATAACTTAGTTCAGTCCAACATCATCTCTTGCCTTGATTACTGCAACACCAATCATGGCCTTCCTGCTTCTGGTTTTACCAAAATCTTTCCGCTAATTCATTCTGTAGTTCAAGGGTCTCTTCCCAGGATAGGAGATCCCAATATTAGAAGAAGGGTGGGGATAAACAGTAAGTGGCTCATTGAAATGTGTAACTTTGACAGTTCTATTGTATTGCTAAGTAGGATAATGGCCCCCTTCTGCTGCTGAAATGGTTTACAAGGTCAAGGTTTATATCTTTCACACCTGACCCATCTTTAAATCTCCTTTTATCTCTCAAATCTTCAGGAGCCTCTGGGGACATGTTCCATCATATTCACCTGGCCACCCATTACATGTTCACTGTTGTGCATCTTGAAAACCCACCTCCTCTGGTAAGCCTTCTCTGCATCCAATAGTCTATTTCAGGGGGCTCTTTTATGGGCTTCCCATGGCATCTTAAGCTCCTCCCATCATAATGTATTTCCTGTGTCCTTCTGTGTTTTCCCAGTGAATGCTAAGAACTTGAAGCCAGGATCTGTCATTCATTATTATATCCACAGCATCCAGTACATTGTTTGGCATATATTTATTCCATAAATATATGTTTAATTACATATAATCTGTCAATGGTGTGCATATAATTAGAGGAAGGGATGGAAAAGAAACTGAACAAAGCGTTGTCAGGAAGCCATATTTGTTTTGTATCTTTCTCTATATCTTTCACACGCAAATTTAATTAGAAAAATACCCAGGCAAATGTAAACTTTATCATATCAAGTTATTGGTGTTATTATATATCAGGTTTTTCCTCTTCAAGTTCTTAATTATTGCCTGTAATGATCAGTTCATCCGTGTGTGCAAATACAATGATACATGAATGAGTTTTTATCTCAGGATCTTATTAAGACGAAAACAAAATTACTTGAGAATGAACTGAAGCTCAAGAGTTGATACCACAGATACTTTATCAATAGTAAACCTAAGCATACTTTTAAACAATGTAATGTAAGTGAAATACTGTATGTTTCTAACAAATTTAAAATGCTTCTCATTAAGGAACCAGTTATAAGACAGACAGATATGGTTACAGGAACACTTTTTTCTCCATACTTTCCCTTCATTGGAAAATTCTGCTCATCCTTTCCTCTGTCACTCAATATTCATTTCCCCCATGGGTCTGTGGTAGGAGCTGCTTTTCTTGATTTAGGACTGTTTTCACTATTTATAGAAAATTATTAGTTTTTTTATGAGGGTTCACTAAGTTCACTTTAAATACTAAGTTTTAATCAGTGGGTGCTTTTAAGGAGGTATCATCTCTCAATTACACTCTATAAAATGCCAGCCCTAATTACTTATTATATTGAAATGGTTTCTTTTTCTGCTGACATGATCTTTTAGCACTTTGGGCTTTGCTCCTGGGCCTTCGACTGCTCAGAGGAGAAAGGGTTTTAGCTTGCACACGATTTTGCAAGGTTACTATTCCGAGTGGAGTCTGAGCTGAAAACAGTGTTCCCATGGTTCGAATGAAAACGTCTTGCAGTATCCTGTTAACTCCCTTAACCATGCCCTTTCCCTCCACATTCTCCACCTTGCAGGTTGGAAATATAACTGTTTAATTCAGTAGTGTGGTGTCAGTTACACAAGCACAATTTTTGTCTAGCCATTTGCATTTATGAACAACCCTTACAGATACATGAGACCCATAATGCACAAATTGGCACAATCTATTTTTTAAAATGAGATGAATTTAGGTTGATGGAAAACAGAAAATTGTAATAAAGTATGTTGGACATATCACAAATTTTTCTAGATAATCTTTAAATGATATCTCTATAATAATGACTATAAAGCACTAAGAGATTTCCAACCATACATATGAGAAACTTACACTTGATCATCACAAAAATAAATCCTGTTATCTTGTCCCCCCCCCCCCCCACATAGCTCTGCATCTTAGGTAAAAGGCATGGATAAGGGATTAATACTTATTTTTTTATTTTTAAATTACAGTTGCCATACAATATTATATTCATCTCAGGTGTACAACATAATAGTTAGACATTTCTATAATTTAACAAGTGACCACCCTGATAAATCTATTAACCATCGGACGCTGAAGAGAGTCATTGCAATTTCATTGACTACAGTCCCTGTGCTGTACTTTGCAACCCCATGACTACTTTTGTAACTGCCACTTTGTACTTCTTAACCCCTCTACCTTTTTCACCCAGGTGACCCACATCCCTCTCATCTAACATCTGTCAAAATGTTCTCTGTATCTGTGAGTCTGTTTCTGTTCTGCTTGTTCATTTACTTTGTTTTACAGTTTGCACATGTGAGGGAAATCATCTAACATTTGTCTTTCTCTGACTTACTTCACTCAGCACAATATCCTGTAGGTCCATCCATGTAGTTGCAAATGACAAGATTTCATTTTTTACATAGTTGAGTCATTATTCTAATGTGTATACACTCCACTTCTTCTTTATTCATCTCTTAATGGACACTTAAGTTGCTTCCATATTGTGGCTATTATAAATAATGCTACAGGGAACAAAGGAGTGCATATGCCTTTTTGATTTAATGTTTTGGGTTTCCTCAGATAAATACCCAGAAGTAAAATGTCTGGGTTCTTTTTCATCTTGTTATGGGCTTTGTTTTAAGTCTATTTTGTTTGGTATAAGTATTGCTAACACAGCTTTTTCTGTTGTTTCTATATTCATGAAATATCTTTTCCCATCCCTTTACTTTCAGTTTGTGTGTGTCTTTTGATCTGAAGTGACTGTCTTGCAGACAGCTTATGTAAGAGTCTTGTTTTGTTATCCATTAAGCCACCAATATGGATCATTTAATCGATTTTCATTTAAAGTAATTATCAATAGACATGTATTTATTGCCATTTTATTATTCATATTTTTCATCTTTTTTTCCTTCTTTGTCTTAAAAAAACCTTTTATCATTTCTTGTAATACTGCTTTGGATGCATTCCTTAAAATTTTCTTGTCTGGGAAGCTCTTGATCTGACTTTTGACTGTAAATGACAGCTTACCTGAATAACCTTGGTTATAGGTTCTTTTTTCATCACTTTGAATATTTCTTGCCAACCCCTTTTGACCTGCAGTTTCTCTTGAGAAATCAGCTGACAGTCTTATGGGAGCTCCGTTGTAGGTAATGAACTTCTTTTCTCTTGCTGATTTTCTCTTTGTATTTAACCTTTGGGATTTTAATTATGATATGTCTTGGTGTGGGTCTCTTTGGGTTCATCTTGTTTGGGACTCTCTGTGCTTCTTGGACTTTTAGGTCTATTTCCTTTGCCATGTTAGGACAGTTTTATATCATTTGTTTTTTCAAATGGATTTTCCATTCCTTGCTCTCTTTCTTTTCCTCCTGTCCCTTCATGACTCGGGTGTTAGCAGGCTTGAAGTTGTCTCAGAGTCTTCTTAAAAATACTCAGTTTTTTTGGATTCTGTTTCCTTTTGCTGTTCTGATTGTTTTCTGCTTCATTGTCTTTCAAACTGCTGATTTGATCCTCTGCCTTATCTACTCAAATTTTGATTCCTTTTAATGTATTCTTCATTTCTGACTGGTTCTTTTATTATATTTTCTATCTCCAGTTTTATGTTACTTATATGTTTGTTGGAGTTCTCACAAAGCTCATTTACTCCTCCCCTAGGTTCATGGAGCCTCTTTATAACCGTGTTTTGAACTCTTAACCTGGTAGATTGCTTGACTTCATTTTGTTTAGCTTTTTTTTAGAATTTTCTTCTGTTCTTTCACTTGAAATATGTTTTTGTCTCCTTGTTCTGGGTGCCTCCCTGTGTTTGTTTCTATGTATCAGGCAGAGCTGCTATGTCTCCTGGTCTTTGCTTTGTCACTGAGAACTCCTTCCCTCCAAGAAAAAAATAATTGGGCAGAGAAAAATAGTTGTTTTCTAGGGGGATATAACAATGTGTAACAAAGTTTAAGATATTAATGATAACTGAACACACAAAAAACAAAAAGAGAAAAGTCCAAAATCATGTTTTGGATCCTGAAGTACTTAGAGGACAGTGTATTTAGAATAGCTGCTGAGTCCAAGGCAGGAGAGGTTGTTGTGGTTACAGAGTGCAATGAACTTGATGTTCCAGGGATGGCCAATATGTGCAGTGATCAGGTAGTGCCAGGCTAAGCCATAGGAGGGATGCCTAAGGCATTGGTGCCAGAAAATTAAAGTTGGATTTGAATCCATATCTATCTCATTACAAACCTGCACTCTTTTGTGATATCATGTTGTGTTCACATATTCAGTGACAGATATTTGAGAGGTGTTCAGCATCACCTCTCAACACTAAACACTAAAGTACTTCGAAAGCTTTCTGGAAACCTCTCTTATACAACTTAGTAGCAAATCAGGGACAAAATTGGGGAATATGAAATGTTCATCTTTTGTGTCCCTTTATTTTTACATGTCCCTCTCAGTTTTCTCCCTGACTCCTCTGTTTTGTTTCACCACATTGTTTTCCAAGGGTCTCATTGTTCCAGGTGTGATCTACACAGGAATTAGAAATTTAAGTAATTTATTAATTCCAAGTTCCCTGCTAACACACAACTTCACTATCTTATCATTTAAGAGGTACATTCTAAAGTGTCCAAACAAGTGTGTCAGTGGGACAACCAGATGACATTTTCTGGGGAACCTACAGCAATTATTTCAATAGTTCAAACAGAGAGAAGGGCGACACTGAGCTAAAGATTAAGAAAATATGAGATTTGTCACACAAACCTTTAAGTCACCTTTAGATTTTAATTTTTAGGAAGATATCTTATTTTCCCTTGTTGAAAACAGAAACTTGTGTTGACAGAAAAGTCCAAAGCTGGGAGCAGTGCTTGAGAAGTGACTTCAGGCACAAAGAGAGCCCCAGGGCTGACCTGGCCCCTTCTTGTGCTGTGCTCTCTATGTGCCTTGGATTGTATTTGCCTAATTTTGGATGTGGATATAGGAAGGCTGGAAGAGATTAGATATAGAAACCATACTTCCTGTCTTAGGCTACTTGTTAAAATTTGGTTTGAAATAATGATTATAAAATAACTTTAATAATAGTTACTGTGCCTCATGTCAACTGTTGGCCATGTCGGTCCATTTTCTGGTGACCAGGAAACAAAATCCCAATAATTAACAATGAATAATTCTTCGGTCAAATCTACATTCACATTTTTAAAAGATTTTATTTATTTATTTTTAGAGAGGGAAGGAGGGGGAGAGAGAGAGAGAGAGAGAGAGAGAGAGAGAGAGAGAGAGAGAGAGAGAGAGAGAGAGAGAGAGAGACATCAATGTGTGGTTGCTGGGGGTTATGGCCTGCAACCCAGGCATGTACCCTGGTTGGGAATCGAACCTGCAACCTTTGTTTCACAGCCTGCGCTCAATCCACTGAGCTATGCCAGCCAGGGCTACATTCACATTTTAAATTAGTCAATACACTCTCACTGTTACGAATGTTTGGTTGATTATTACTTCCAAATATATGTTTTTTAGGTATTAGGAACATGTAAATATTTAGTAGTGGCCATTTGACAGTCTTTAATGCTAAATTTTATTGAGGAGAGATATTTCTAACAAAGATATGTATTTTAATCAATCATAAGATATGGCTGTCATTACTGGGTACAATGTATGATAGTAGTCTTCTTTTTATCATAGTTTGTAAGTAGGAGCAAATTTACCGTGCCACAAATGGAAGGGGGTTATTTACTCAACTATAAAACTTAAAAAAAAACCACTTTAATATGCTAATACCAGTTTTCGGTTTTTAAGAGGAAATTCTCCAAACTGTGTGATTACAGAAATCTTTTTAAATAAAACATCTCATTAGATCACCAAAGTGAATAGCTTTTGGAGAGTGCTGGATTAAGCATCGACTCATTCAGCTTCCAGTCACTTCAGTATTTCAGGTTGACTGCCCCCTGCATGCCTTAGTAGCATGGAAAACTGTTAATATTTTTGTATTCATTAAAATGTTTCTCTATGAAGGTTATCAAAGGTCCGGAACCTTGGCAAAATTGTGAAATTGGCCATATTTGCTTTTTGTATGATCTCCTTGCATTGTTTCCTTCCTTTCCATAAACTTGTTTCAATGTCATATGTTCTTGTTCTTGCTTTAGAATGTTGTGAGTCACCCACTTACACCATTTCTTGGTATATCTTCCCCTTGAGGTATATCATGTAGGATATAAATGTCCACTGTCTTCATCAGCACAATGTACTTCACTGTGGTCCTTTGCAGCCCTGTTTTCAGTTAGCTGCCCCCTGTCAAGACTGACATTTAGCTTAAAGGTGGACATTCAGGGAGAGGGACCAAGAACATATGAGTTTATAATTCAATTAAAACAAACGGGTCTTGCCCTGACTGGGTGGCTTAGTTGGCTGGAGTGTTGTCCCATACACCAAAAGGTTGTGGGCTTGATTCCCAGTCAGGATACATACCTAGGTTGTCAGTTTAATCCCTGGTTGGGGTGTGTATGGGAGGCAACCAGTTGATGTTTCTCACATTGATGTTTCTCTCTCTCTCTCTCCCTCTCTCTTTTTCTCTCTTCCTTCCTCTCTCTTTAAATCAATAAACATAACTTCAGGTGAGGATTAAGTAAAAGCAAACAAACAATAAACAAGTGGATCTTGAATCTGGGACTTCAAGCCTTCAGCAGGGTGGGAGATATTTTTGGCACTGATATATTAAGACCTCTCAATTCATATTACAAAAATTCATGGCTTGGACTTGAAGAAAAACAGAACTCTATTTTTTACTATATAATTTAATAAATTTAAGGCCACTAGGATTAAGTAAATTTCTATAAGAATCTAATTATAAAAGAATATACCAGAAAACAAGTCCCTAGAGAATATAAAATGCATGGCAAATGCAATATTCTGCTAAAAATTGAATTTTAAAAAATGTTCTAAAAGTTAGGATCAAATATAAGCAGGGGAGTTTACATGTGTTCAGATTGCATATACGATCACCAAACAAAATTAACCTGAACACGCAAATGTCTTATGCCAAGGCATCCATCATCAAACTATAAACCAATACCTCAAGATGACTTTCCAGTTGGCCTCAGAGTACTAATTTTCTATCTAGCTAGCAAGATACCCCCAAACAAAATTACATCCTGGATGTTTTTTGACTTCATGATGGCATGAAATGTAATAACAGAGTCAGCAGTGCCAGAATACTTCGTGTCTAGCAATAGTACCAGTTTATCGCTGTCCTTCAGCATCCACCTTGGGGAACATACAGGGAAATAGTTGTAAATCCATTATGAGTGATGCTCCCACATTTCTCACCCTGGAAATAATTTTATGTTTTGATGGGTTGCTTTGTGCTGTTTTTCTTAAAAAACAGCAACTTTATTTAAAGATAATATTACTAAAAGTCTCTTTTTCCATATATACTCACTTCCTCCAATGAAATGCCCTAATTAAAGACAGAAATTTAAGAAATAGCCCTGTATTTATATTATGTGTATGGGTAAAACAATATAATTAATAAGTTAATATATATACACATATTTGCTCATCTTAAATGTTCTAATATTAAGTGAATTTATTAGTCCTTCTTAATTACCTGTGACCCACCTAGTAAAGTGGTTTATTTGAAGAGTTTTTTTTTTTTTTTACATTTCTGTTGTTTAGGTTTTGCTGGGATTTCTGAGATTTAGGCAGGCTAGGAGATATTTTGAGTAATACCTATTACTTTCCAAAACTGCAATGAATTTCTACTCAATATTTTAAGTTTACAGAAGCATGCCACTGATATGTGGGCATTTTAAAGTGTTGCTGATGTAATACTAACATACCATGGTTGCTAGCACCAATTTCTTTCCTTCATTGGATCCTCCCACAGTACTTTTGAGAATATCTTTATAATTTCTCTTATGACATAGCTTTGTAATTTTTCTGTTTAAACCTGCATCTGTATTCTTTCTTGTATAACCCATCTTCATCTTCATCTCCAATGCTGAACACCGTTCTGGCACACAGTGTTGAATTTAAAAAAAGTTGATGTGGCAGTAATTTGTGTGGGAAAAATCATGAATTAGAATGTCATCTGAAATATTTTGATGCAAATAGGTGTCATTTCAAATTACAGCAATAACATTCACACTCTAATCTCATCCTGAGTCTAACATACCGTACATAACCAGATTGAACTTCATACTATATCTAAAAAGATTTTTCTTTATGTTCCTCCTGTGAAAACAGTGTCACAGAATAATTCTCTTTCTCTTTTGCTTCTTCTTTCTCCTTTTATTTTTTCCATTTGCTCAGTAGGATGTCAGTATAAAGTATAATCAATACGTTATGTGTATAAACTGCCTTACAGTGGACATAATACTTTCATGCATTGGTGCCTTGGCTTGACAGTAGCCAGTGGCACTACTGTGGTATCCAAACAGCACAGTGGCAGAGGCTGTTAATTGTCTCCCAATATTCAGTTTCCCCTTATTCTACCCAAACAGAGTTGTTGTTATCTCGGTATGTGGCTGCCCAGTTAATGACTACATGTTTCAGATCTCCATACAGCAAAGTATAGTCATGTGACTACAATCTGGCCAATGGAAAAAAGATAGACATGATGGGTTCAATTTCTTAATCATATATTTACCATGAAGGGATGACTTTTTCTCCCCTTCCCTTCCCTTCCCTTCCCTTCCCTTCCCTTCCCTTCCCTTCCCTTCCCTTCCCTTCCCTTCCCTTCCCTTCCCTTCCCTTCCCTTCCCCCTTCTCTCTCTCTCTTACTGATGATTGGGATGCAAAGTTGTCATCTTGTACCATATGGGTCAGGGCAAATCTCTCAGAGCAACAAGATGGAATGACACTCTACCCCATGTGACTGCAGAATCACGATGATATCAGTTCATATTTTATGTGTAAGAGAATAAACTTTATCTTTTAAAAGACATTATCATTTTGTGTCTCATTTACAGCTGTAAGCCCATAACATAACTGAAATGGTAACCAAACAAAAAAGGCATTTTTGATGAATCAATTACTTGTTATGGTGCTTTGTTCATACAGCTTATTTTGCACAATGGTTAATATCTTATCGACCAAGGAGCTCCCATATATGGCAGCTATGCTTTGTAAGGGACTGCTTTATAGAGTATGTTTTTACTTTCATATTAATTGAAAAAGAAATATTTGTTTTTGTGTTTTTCATATGAAGTAAAATAGTGAGGGTTCCTAAAAACATCCCAATACACAGCTTCTCAAAAATGGATACTTTTAGATTTCTCCTTAATTTTTGTTCATTATGCTTCTGTCAGAATCTAAAAATCAGCACAAAAGGTGTTCACATACTGATACTCATTTTGTCTTATTCTTTTATGTTTGTAGTGACAACACTCTGGTTTGAAAAGTAGTGGTGAGAACTTACTGGTCTTTCCTCTCTCAGCACAGAACAAGGAGTAATCAAACACGACTGTTTGGGCAGGATTATTGTGAGATGAGCATCTGCCATCACACTGCCAACTGTTTGCTGGAAGATTTAACCTGGCAAATAAAAATGGAATTTTTGTGGGTTCGTTGTAGTCACATATTTGATAATCTTTTTAATCTTAAATAATCTTAATCATCTTAAAGCCTAGAAGTTTTTCTGGAAACAAAAGTAATATTTTTGCTAATTTAAATATTTTAAATCAGGTAAAAATGTGTTGGACAGCTTGGTTTTCCTTTGGCTTTGCAAAGTTAAACTTTAAGGTTTATTTAAATTTGTGCTACACTTGTATAGACTCAGTCACTGAGAATGTGTTTTTATTTGGGTTCATTAAGATAATATTTTTTAAGTTGTAAATATAAGAGTTTGTAAATGAGTGGATATATATTGTGTGAATGCTTATTTTTCTTAAATCTACAGATATTATAATGGATGGTGTTGAAACTTTTTCACACCATGGTCATACGATTTTTCAGAAAAAAACACCAAGTCTGGAAAAAAGGTTCATAATTGGCATTGTATTCACAAATTAAAAGAATTACTGTTTTAGTGGGAAAAATAGAAAATAGAAGTGTCCTTTTTTTTTCTTGATCCTCACCTGAAGACATGGTCATTGATTTTAGAGAGAGGATAAGGAGCGGGGAGAGAGAGAGAGAATGTTGATTGGCTACCTCTCTATACTTCCTGACCAAAGATTGAATCTGTAACCTTTTGGTGTTCCAGACCACGCTCAGCCGACTGAGCCATATGGCCAGGGTGAATGTCCTTATTCTTTGTCAAATCTTAGTGACTTGTAATTTCCTTCAAGGTTGTATTCCTTAGGAGGTAAACAAAAACTTCTTTTGTCCAGGATATAATTACAAGACCACATCCTCCCTCCTCTTCATTATTTGTATTATAATATTTAGTCTTAAAGATTTCCCTATTATGACTAATTATTAATTCATGGAACTTAGAACTAACTGATTTAAATAATTCAAAATCACCCACTTTTTTACTTTATTGGAGCTTAGCAGAACCTAAAATGTGCAAGCAGAAGATAGATACGCTTCAAGAATAAGGATCCTCTTTTGATTTTAATACACTTTTAATCACTTTATTGCAGATACTTAGGCTTGACATAATTTATATATTTAAGCCATTTAAGGAGATATGTGACACTGCAACAGAAAAATGTAGCTATGTAAGTACAAAACAGGTTTCCTAGAAAGTTTCTCCTGGTTTTAAAGTTCTATTTTTCTTTGTTAGTTATTTTATTCTCTTTTTTTCCTATATATTAGCCTTAGATCTTTTATTGTTAATCTAATCTCTAAAGAATTGTTTTTATGTAACAGGTTTACTTTGGTATAATTGATATACAGAGACCTGCATATGTTTAATGGGTATAATTTGATGACTTTGGGCATATGCAAAGTCATGATAGCATCACCACAAAGCCATAGATAATGAATACTTTCCAAAGTTCGTGCCTCTCCCCATCCATTTTTCATTTGCTTTGCTGGTAGAAACATTTAACATGAGATCTACCCTCTTCAATTTTGAAGTGCGCAATGCTGTACGGTTAACTACAGGCACTATGTTGTACAACAGACCTCCAGAATTTTTCTGTCTTGCATAGCTGGAACTTTATACTCATTAAACAACTCCCCACTTCCTCCTACTCCCACATCCTAGTAACCAACATTGATTCTCTGCTTTTGTGAATTCGACTATTTTAGATACTTCACATAGGTAGAATCATACAGCATTTGTTTTTCTGTGGCTGGCTTACTCCAATTAGCCTAACATCCTTCAGGTTTATGCACATTTTTAAGGTTTAATCATATTTCATTGCAAATGTACATATTGATTGTTTTTATCCATTAATGTGTCAGACACTTGGATTATTTCCATATCTTGGCTACTGTGAATAATGCTACATTTTATTCTTCTTTTTCTGAATGAAGTAGTGCTTAATTTAATAACTGCAATTAAACAATATTAAGAAAAAATTTAGGATTTTTCAAGTAGACCATTAGCTGTCATTATTTTCTTTTTTAAAATTATGTTTATGTTCTTTTTTTTACTCTTCTTTTATTGTTGTTCAAGTACAGTTGTCTCCATTTTCCCAACACCACTTTCCCGTGCTGCACCCACCCCTACTTGTACCTACCCCCTTTTGGTTTTGTCTATGGGTCCCTTATACGTGTTCTGTGATGGCCCTTCCCCTTCTTTCTGTCATTATTCCCTTCCCCCCCCCTCTAGTTACTGTCAGTTTGTTCTTAATTTCAATATTTCTAGTTATATTTTGCTTGCTTGCTTGTTTTGTTCATTAGGTTCCACTTACAGGTGAGATTATATGGTATTTGTCTTTCACCATCTGGCTTATTTCACTTAGCATAATGCCCTCCATTTCCATCCATGTTGTTGTAAAGGGCAGGAGCTCATTCTTTTTTTCTCCTGCGTAGTGTTCCATTGTGTAAGTGCACCACAGTTTTTTGATCCACTCATTTCCTGATGGACACTTAGGTTGCTTCCAGCACTTAGCTATTGTAAATTGTGTTGCTATGAACATGGGGGTGCATTAGTTCTTTTGGACTGGTGTTTCAAGATTCTTTGGGTGTAATCCCAGCAGTGGAATTGGCATGTCAAAAAGCAGTTCCATTTTTAGTTTTGTGAAGAAATCCCATACTGCTTTCCACAGTGGCTGCACCAGTCTGCATTCCCACCAACAGTGCACTAGGGTGCCCTTTTCTCCACATCCTCGCCAGCACTTCTTGTTTGTTGATTTGTCTATGATGGCCATTCTCCCTGGTGTGATGTGGTATCTCATCATTTTATTCTTTCAATTAAGTTTTCAGCTCATCTATTATTGAATAAAACACTTATTTGAAAGCTCTCTGTCCTACTCAAAAAGTACCAGCAGCTTAAGCATCGCCTGCGGACATGTGAAAGTCAGAATCTCAAACCCATCAAAGACCCCCAGGGAATGGTGTTCAGCTGCTATGAAAGACAAGTCACCAGAGGTGGATGTGAGTGGGTGCATGTGTGTGCTATTAAATGGGATATTGTCTTTTTTGAAAGAAGTGTCAGTTATCTTTGTTTTCATATTGTGATAACTGACCTTAGTGTGTAATCAATAAGATCAGATGTGAACTGACATACAATTGATACAGTGCTTCCCTTACTCCTGAAGTCAGAATAATCAGAAATTCTCCAGTAGACCTTCCTCAGCTGTTAGCCACACTCAATAGTGAATTCTGATTCCTTACAATTTGTTTTGAGGGGAAAAATTCTCTAGGTGACTTCAGTTGGAGTGATGGCAGGGTGGTAATAAATTTGATGGCTGTACATACTTCACATTTGGAAAAAAAACAAGCTTAAATTAAGTTCCTTGCCTTTGTCCACTTTCAGGATTTACATAAGCAAGCTTTTTTCAGTGTAAACTATTTTTTTAAGGATAGCACAGTGAAAGGGGTGTTGCAAGGGAATGGAGGAGCTACACTGCAGGCAGACTTCCTGGGCTGTTTCTGAAAGTCATGTCATGCAGTTTCAACACAGCCCAACCTTCCTCATTTGGACAGACAGTGACGTATGCCATTTTAACTTGATGATATGGCCAAATAAAGACTCAGTAAGTGATAAATATAAAGTTTATTTGTTAGTTTTTTGGCATTATTAAATGATGAATAAAAAATAGTAACTCTCATTTGAATCCATTAAAACTGTTCACAGAATTTCAGAACAAATACAAATAATGATTTTCAAGTGCTGTTATATCCTGAACAGGGACAACATAGTTCCTAAATACATTTTTAGTGTTGTATTTTAAAGAAATTGATACATATATTTCATAACACAGTCAATACAGCAGAAGAATTTGTGTGTAATAAAATGTCACCGCCTTCTTCCCTTACCTTCTAAACCCTAAGGGCTTTTTTCTAAAGGCAAATTCTGTTACTGTACCTAATTTTGCTTTTGTTTCCTCTATAACTAGGTAATAATAACATACTTATTTTATAAGTAAAATAATATACTTATTTTCCTACATCTTGAATAAAATTTAGGCAATATTTATTAACTCTGTGATATAAAAGATGAATATTTTCATATTGCAATTTTTCTACTCCCAAATCTTACTTTATTATTTTTCGTCTACTGGATAAATTTAAAAATATACATACATCTCTAGTTCCTGATTTAATTAATTTTCGATAACATCTTTTAAGTCTGTACTTTCTAAGTAAAAATGTAATCTTAATCTTTTCCTCCACCTTTCTCACTGCCTTCCTAATCCCTCCTTCTGTCAAGTACATTTTTATTTTAGTAAAAGTCAAGGTCTTTAATATTTACATTATATACTGAACCACAAACAGGTGCTGAGGGCTTTGTCTATAGTTGACTAATACCTCTAATCAGCATATGATGGCCATAAAAACATTGTTTCATGTGGAGTCAGGGAGTTGCTGAGTTTTACATTTGCTTCTTCCTAAGTATGGTACCATTGAAGGAAAATATTCTCACTAATGATGTCAAATGAATTCTCTTATATTCTGCCAATTGTTTGAAATCATGCCACATTTTAGTTAGCTTCATAACTATACTGTTAAATATTTTTGTTGCATTTCTGTTATTCTTGCACATTTACCTTTATCACAAGCTGAATATTTTTCGATTTTTATTGTATACTTTATTATTTCAAGTGGCCTTCTTCCCCCCAACCAATGATGACATTTATACACTATGTCCATCCCTCTATTTTCTTGCTTGAATCCTATAGAATAGAAATTATCTTGGAAATTTCCTCAATTATATTGGGTGAATCTCTTGTTCTCTCTCTCTCCCTCTCTCCACCTACTCTCTCTCTCTCTCTCTCTCTCTCTCTCTCTCTCTCTCTCTCTCTCACACACACACACACACACAATTAACTTTCTTATTTGTTACAGTAGATTAAGTAGTTCTCTAAAATATTGTACATAAAATATACACTTTTTTGATCATGTCAGAAATTGACTTTATTCTGATTTTACAGTTGACTGGTGCTTAAGTGTATTACACAATTCTCTATAAAGTCAGATGCTAGTTAGTTGACTTGTTCGGTTTCTCTTTGGAAGCTTTATAATTTCCTTTTTCTCCTTGATGACATGACATGTCTGGATGTGTATGTTATTTTTTTTGCACTTGGTGTTAAGTGAGGTTTTCATTCCGAAAACTTGTATCTTTCAGTTCTCAGAAAATTCTATTTATTATTTTGTTTTTCTCCATTACTCTCTTTTTTATCTCTTGAATTCCTATTAGTATAATAATGGGCATTCTGACTTTGAGAAGTGAGTTGCCTTGGTAGAACTTGAGAGAGAACTCTAGTAGCTGAGAGTGAACCCTGTCCAATAACCAATAATAAAATTGAAACCTTAGTCTTACAACCACAAGGAGCTGAATTCTGCCAACAACTAGAATGAGTTTGGAAGAGGAACTAAAGGTTAGATGAGATTGTGGTCTGGAAGAAACATTGACTGTAGACTTGTGAGGTCCTGAGCAGAGAGACCAGATATAAAATGAATGCCTGGATTTCTGATATAAAGGAATCATGAGAAAATAAATTTGTATTGTTTTAAACCACAAGTTTGTAGAATTTGCTACACAGCAATGAGAAATTAATACACTTTGGATTTTTGCTTTTTATTCTGGGAGTTTTTTTTAAGATTTATTCATTTATTTTTAGAGAGAAGGGAAAGACAGGGAGAGAGATGTCAGTGTGAGAGAAACATCAGTTGGTTTCCCCTCTTATGCTTCCTAACCAGGGATCAAACCTACAACCTGGGCAAGTTTCCTAATTGGGAATCGAACCAGTGACCTTTTGGTCTGTAGAACATTGCCCAACCAACTGCACCACACCTGTAAGGGCTCTGGGAGTTTAACTAGACATTATTTTTCAGTGTTTACATATTTTATTTTTTGTTAAGAAATTGTCTTCTTACATCTTGAAAAGCTTCTCTTTTTGTGTGTGTGTTTTTCCCTTTTCACAGCATTCTTGCTTTGTTTTAAGGATGTGATTCTTCTGTAATCACTCTGAGAATACTGGAATTGTTTTCAAGTTCTCCCAATACTCTTAATTATCTATCCTTTACAGAGGTTGGTCTGATATTTCTCTTTCGTGTTGTTAGGTCTCCTCATATGTCTGGGAATATTTGATTTTTATATTTCCGAAAGACATGGGTTGCTAATGTGGGTATTATTTAATGTGGAATTGCCTTCTCTAACATTTCTTAAATGGCCTCTTCAAGGTCTGTCTCTTAACTGAGAATTCTGAAGGGGAATTCTGTGTGGGGTGAGATGGACTCCTTGTGCCTTTAGAGTCAGGATGCTGTGAGCCAGCCCTCTTGTTCTTGCAACTAAGATTAGCTGAATGTGAAGAGCTCTGGTCTGGAGCATCACTATTTACACCAGCTTTTCCAAAACTTTTCAATTGTGTTTGAGATCATCTTCTCTTTTTATACCCTGGATTTAAGTGTGCTTTGGGTGGGGTTAGATGTGAGTGGAGTGGTGTTAAGGGAGACTAGTGGTGCTGTTCTCCCATAAACTAACTTCCATTTTCCTCCTTTGGTTCTCCTCCCCTCTCCTCTCCTATCTTGTCCTCTCCTCCCCTGTCTTCCCTCCCCTTCCCAGCCCCTCCCTCCCTCCCCCCTCCATCCTTCCTTCCTTCCTTCCTTCCATTGCACAATTGAATTTTTTTGGCATAGCTTTTTTTTGCATTATTTTACTTTCCTTTTCCTCATTCATTCTTTTGCCCACTTTTGTTTCCTCCTTTCTATAGATACACTAATATGCTTTATCTGTCTATCTATCTACCTATCTATCATCTATCATTATCTATCTAATTTATTCTTGTAAACTATGTTTTTGTAATTAATTTATACTTATGGTGTACTGTAGATGTTATTTTCTTTTTTTCACTCAATATGCTCTTTTTTTAGATCTTAATATGTATTGCTACATGCTCATCAGTTTGTACATATAAGAATCTCCTCACAGAGAAGGTTGGCTTGGACATGTTGGCAGAGGGCATCCTGCAGAGAGAGCTACTGCTTCAAATGCAGGTCCCATGGTTTAAATGAAGTCAGGAGGTAGAGCAAAAGCAAATCCTGAAAACCCAGCTGGAGCCCTGGAAACAGCCAGGCTTAGCAAGATCTACAACCAGACCATTCAGTTACATGAACTAACACATTCTCCTCTTGTGTAAGAAACTTTGGATTGGATTTTTGTCATGAAAACCTGAAGAGTCCATGTTTAAAACCCTATGCAATACAAACATGAAGGATCCAAATATGTTACTGGCTTTAAAATGATAGACGCCATATTGTTGCTGCACCTCAGTTGCTAAATAAATGTGATAATCTCATATTGGTTACATTTTGTATTACGGCTTATGTAATTATTGGAAAGCGTTAATGTAGTCTTAAATAACTTAAAACTATTTTAAGATACATTATCAAATATATGTGCATGTATTTATGTTCTATATATCTATTCAAGGAATAAAACTGTTTCTTATTTGTGGTCATATTCTTAATCTACAGCAAAGATTGAGTTTTTCTATTTTAGGCATCTAATATATTATTTTTCTTCAAAATATGATAGCTACTCTAAGCAAAATGACCATGTAACAATCTTTAAATTCAAATTAATCTTTGTTTTTGTTTGTATATATATCTCCAAGGAACTCTGTGACCATCAGGAGGGAGAAGACAGTGTTGCTTTAGTAAAATGCCATTCTTCCCGTTGAGTCAGTGCTGAATTCATTTTCTTTTCTTTTCTTTTTTTTAAGAATTTATTTATTTATTTTTGAGAGGGGAGGGAGGGAGAAAGAGAGAGAGAGAGAGAGAGAGAGAGAGAGAGAGAGGGAGAGGCATCAATGTGCGGTTGCTGGGGGCTGTGGCCTGCAACCCAGGCATGTGCCCTGACTGGGAATCAAACCTGCAATGCTTTGGTTCACAGCCCGCGCTCAATCCACTGAGCTATGTCAGCCAGGGCTGAATTCATTTTCTATAGAGGTTGTCTTGTGTAATTATAGGTTTTGTCTTTTAGAAAGCAAAGAGGAGGGGTGTCAGTCACCTGCCCTCCTGGGAATTTTTCAGTATATTTTAAATGTTAATTTTATTTTTTAACTGTATTATTTTTGAGTTAATACCATTTTATTTATTTATTTTGGTGTTTCTCACCACTTGAGTCACATTATAGGCTGCCATATTTACATATTCATAGTTGGGGGGATGTCCATTTATAGAGACTGCCAGTCAATCACTTAGGGATAGAATTACCCATATATATTAACACTCATTCCTAATGTATAATTTTAAAGTGTGCCTACTGTGATTATGCAAATGAACTCTAGATGTTGTCTATGTACACTATGTAAGATTTGATATAATTGTAGTTTATTCATTACCTTGGGTTTTGGGTACAGTATCTTTTATATTGTCGTGTTAGTATTTTTCAATGTGTACTATGATATAAGTAAGTACATGATAGTCTGGAAAACATGTTTCCTGAGATGCCTGTGACAAGGATTGGCCACTGTGGAGGCCAGAACACTGCAAGCCTATTATATTTCTTTTTACATATCTCTAGTGAGTATATTTTCACTAAAAAGGGAGGTACATACTATCTTTTAAGTTAATATTACTGTTCTTCTGAGTTGATACAGAGCTGTGCTTACTATTATGTGGGTTTCCTTTGTAAATTTTAGGAAAGTTACAATTCAGGGTGAATCAGATTGAGACAGCTGACATCATGAATAGAAACAGGCTGGGTGATACTTGCACCTATTCTGAGTCTTCTACTGGGACCTTTCATCCCTCGCTCTTTTAGCGTGAAAACATGGTTCATCAGTGTGAGACGGAGCTCTCCGGCGGGCAGGGAGGAGTGCCATTGCTACTTGAGTCTCTGCTGGAAGCACTGCGGCCCTTTCACCACCATTTTATGAGTTCATAATATTTTAATTACTTCATTTGCTTGAAAAGTAACCATTCCTCCTTTTCACCTGGTCGAAATTCCAGTCATATTTGAGGGTACATTCCTGTGTATCATTTGTATAAAGATGCCACCTACCTTTGAAACACATGCAGATCATTGAAACTTTTCAGTCATGAAATAAGCAGTTTAATACTAAATATGCCTGAATCATTCATATGTTGTTGAGTCACATAACATGTAAGTTCCAGAAGGATGTGGAAGTTACTCTTTATTTCTGCTAGCACCTGGAAAAACACCAAGCACATAATAGGTCCCTAATATATATTGATTTCTTAAAATTTTAAATAATTTTATAAATATTTAACACCATAAAGAAACTAAATATCTGTGGATTTCCCCCTGTTTCTGTGAAGATAAAAATTTGGGTTCAGAGAAAACTAAGGTTTAATGACCTTCGGAACCATAAGGGTCAACCAGAAAGTGTCCTAAGTTTTAGCTCATTTTGTTAGCTGAGTTCTATAATTGATTTTTAACATTGGTAGCCTTATATTTTAGAAATGAAAATGGCACTGTTGTGTTAGTACAACATAAAAATCTAGCCAACTTATTTTAGTCAAATAATAAGTAAAGTTCTTGAGCTTCTTGTTTTTCTGTAGATAATAAAACTATAGAATGTATTGCATTTTATTTTTACTTTTAATGTGCTATTCTGGGAAATAGCCAATTATTATGTAACTTGCTTAATCCACACACTGAAAAATGACTGGCATAACTATTACCCACTGTGAAATTTAGCTTATATTGTTTAGAAGTTTGAAAAGATTATACCTATTTATCAAACTTCAACAACTTCTAGCAGATGTTTAAATTAACTTAGAATGTATTTCTTTTTTTTAAGGCTGTATTAATTTATTTATTTTTAGAGAGAGGAAGGAAGGGAGAAAGAGAGGGAGAGAAACATCGATGTGTGGTTGCCTCTCGTGCACCCCCACTGGGACTCACCTGCAACTCAGGTATGTGCTCTGACTGGGAATTGAACTGGTGACCCTTCGATTCACAGGCTGGCACTCAACCACTGAGCCACACCAGCAAGGGCTGGAGTGTATTTCTTACTGTAGATAATCATGCCCATAGTTTAGAGTTAGTGCTTTATTGTAGTATATTTTGGAATAATAAGTTTTTTTTAAATGAAGACTGTTGGAAGGTATGCTTGTCCTTGCCATCTGCTCAGTCTCTCAGGCAGTGTGGTGGGAAGGAAGTGGCAGTAGTGTTGCAGTTAGACAGATCTGGATGTGCATTCCAGCTCACAGCCAACAGAGGTTACCAGTTGGCCTCTGGTTCAGCCTGTTTGACTTTGAACTTCTGTTTGCTTTGGCTTCTGGTACTGTCAGCATGCAGACTCATCCTACTGGCTGTCTCTTCAGGTGTTTACCCTTCTGACTATCTATTCCTGTTAGAGGTGATAACATAGTGCAACCATCATTTTGTTCTCATGAATCTTTTCTAGGAACTTGAATTCAGTAAGGTAAGTCTTTGCCCCTGACCCCACCAGTTTATAATAAGGCTGAAAAGTGTTGGTGTGGAAAGGTTTTCTTAGCAACGTGCTAAGAAAATTATTTATTTATATGAAAGTATTCAACTATTTGTATTATATAAACATTAGTTCAGGCAGAAGAAAACATGATCCAGGCTAAAGTTTTCATGCTTTGGAAGTGTTTTATTTACCTGAACATTTTTTAAAAGTTAATTTCAGAAAACAGTGGTCCTCCCAAGCATAATCTGAAATGTTTGAAATTATATCAGTAATAGCTGGTAACCTGATATTTAAGAAAAATTGGTATGATATGATTAACATACTGTTCTTAACATAATAGATATTACATTTATGAGGCTTAATCAAAAAAAGCAGCTACATAGATTAGGTGAAAAAATGAAGTCATGGCAACTGTGGAAGGTTCTCGAATCAGCTAATCTATGTATCTCATTAAGATTTCTATTCTGGTTAGAATGTTGGAAGCAACAAGAGCCATTGGATATATTGTAATTAATCCACCAAATATCAGCAAATAAGAAAATCGATTACTCCTTTCGGGTGGCCATCAGGCCTTTTAGATAAGACATGCTGTGGGAAGCTCCAATGCCTGGCATGTCTTTCTCAACCTCGCTATACCTCCACAGGGTTTACATTGAGGGTAAGGCAAGGAAAGGCTTATAATACAGGGAATTATATAGAAAGATAAACACTCAGAAAAATACAACTAAGATAATATAATATTTTAGCAGCATAATTATTTTGGAAGGAGCTGAGAAGGTGATTGAAGACAGTCCCTTTGACAGTTATTTTTATTTAGTTTATTCCCATCTTATATACAGGCTTTGGACAAAATTCATGTTGACATGTTCGAGAGCACTAGGATATAAAACACTGACTATAGCGTTTATTGCTTGGACAAGTCAACAAACTATGGCACTTGGCACTGCTCCTCATTGTCCAAGTAGATTGTAGTATAGTTGATAAAATAATAGCTCTGCATAGGGATGTTTCTCTGAAGCCTGGATCACCTCAATTTGAACATACCTGACAATATGATTATTTTGCAGTTTTGAAAAATATTTTTTAGAAAAAAGACACTAAATGTATAATGTATTCCTCAAATATGTATTTTATACATACATAGACAAGCATAGACATACATACATATGTGTATCACTTAGTAGAATTATTTTTCAATATGTTATTTAATAACAGTTATTTTTTAAATCACTTCATTATGGTATGATTAGCATATAAAAAGCTGGCATATTTAATGATATGATTCAATGAGTTTGGAAAAGATATACATCCATGAAACTATCACCAGACTACACCACAAACATAATCATCAGCCCCCAAAGTTCCCTCCTAACCTCTATTTTATTATTATTACTACTATTATTTATATACTAAGAACACAATATAATCCACCCTCTTAGAAAATGTTAAATATTCAAGTTTTCTTAACTATAGGGACTATGCTGTACAGTAGATCTCTAGGGCGTGTATAACCAAGACTTTGTCCTCTCTGACAATGCCTTCCTGTTTCCCCTTCTTCAAAGCCCCAGGCAACCACCATTTACTTTCTGCTTCTATAAGCTTGATGTGTTAGATTCCTCATATAAGTGATATGTGGTATTTGTCCTTCTATGTCTGGCTTATTTCACTTCACATAATGTCTTATGGGTTCATCTGAGCTGTTGGAAAAGGCAAGAATTTTCCTCTCTTTGAATACTGATTAATATATATCACATTTTCATTCATCAATAGGCATTTGGATTGCTTCCCTGTATTAGCTACCGTGAATAATACTGCAATGAACATGGGAGAGCAGGTGTCTCTTCCAGGACTTGATTTCCATTCCTTTGGATGCATACTCAGAAGTGGGATTACTGGTTCATATGACAGCTCTTTTGCTAATTTTTTGAGGACTCTCAACATTATTTTCCTTAGTGACTGCACCAATTTATATTCCCATAAACAGTGTAAAACTTTTCTACACATCCTGGCCAATACTTGTTTGTTTGTTTGTTCATGTTAACCATCCGAACAGGTGTGAGGTAATATTGCATTATAGTTTTGATTTGTATTTCCCTAGTGAATAGTGATGCTGAGCACCTCGGCTATTTGTGTATTTTCTTGGGAGAAATGTCAATTTACTTCCTTTGCCATTTTTTAAGAATAAATATTTTTCTTAACTTTTAAGTTAGAAGAGTTCCTTAGATATTTTGGATATTAACCCTTCATCAGATGTATGGTTTGCAAATATCTTCTCTCATTCTGTTGGCTGACTTTTCATTTTATTGTTTCCCTGGTGTGCAAAAGCTTTTAGCTTGATGTAGTCCCACTGGATAATGTTGGCTTCAGTTATCTGCACCTTTGGTGTTGTAGCTAAGAAATCACTGCCAATACCAATGTAAAAAAAGCTTTTCTCATTTTCTAATAGGAGTTTTATGGTTTCAGGTCTTATGCTTAAGTTTTTAATCTATATTGAGTTAATGTTTCTTTGTAAAGTAAGGTTTCCCTTTCATTCTTCTACATTTAAAGTAATTATTTGAAGATCCATGGCCATGGCTGTGTCCATGGTCTCTGTGCCATGCATGTGGTGTGCATGGCTGTGATCAGATGGGTGACAGCTTCCTGGAGAAGCTCCGTGGGTGTGGCTATGGGCATGGCTAAAGGCACAGATGCTAATACAGTTTACTGTCAGTCCTCCAAGTGGGACTGGTGTTAGTGTGTGTCTAATTCCAGAGTCGATTCTAATCAGTTAATCTAGCCGCTGGCTCCTTAAACACACAAAAAACCACTATTACTACTTTTAAAAAAGTATATTAATGAATTCAAAGAGAACTTCTATTTGGCCATATCCATGGGAGAAAATCTGTGTTGCTTTCCATCTACACATTAAAGCAACAAAAAGTCCCAGGACCAAAGTACAACAGTCAGAGAACATGTGAATCTGATGTCAGCCCTAGACTATTGGTCAACACACCATAGAGTGATTCCTCAAAGGTAAAAAGCAGATTCAAACACAAGAAATAAAAGATCTTCCTAGAACCATTCTTCTCAAGAATTTGGTTTAGTGATTTCTTAATAAACCTAGGGATTGATTGGGAGCTATGCTACACATCACCCATGAAGTTATAAAGAAATGTTCCTTCAGGAGAATATCCAATTAGGCTCCCTTTCTGTCCTCTCTTAGAGGAAGACGGTAAGATGTTAGCAGACAAAATGAAGACTACAGTGCTCACTACCTCTCCTCCAGACAGGATGTCTTCAGTGCTCCCCTGGTGTGCTGCTCTGTGAGTAACCTGAAGCTGGTCTGTTATTGGATGTGTCCAAGAATTTCCAAAAGGTAGAGCACCAATAGAATTGGGGAAGGATCCATATGGGCATATTTGGAAACTTCCATTTTGACTAAGAAATGGAATTGGCATGGTAATCCAGGATGAAGACAAAAAAGATAACCATGCTTTCAACATATGTCTGGCCTAAGTCCTGGGTATCATGATGTCCCGGCTATGACAAAACAGATGGAGTGCATGAAGTACCACAGAGATGATACTTACATCATGTGAGATAGCCCGGGATACCTCTGGGGTTCGAACAGTGAAGAATAAATGACTAAGTATTTATAGTATAGCCAGAAGGAAGAAAATTACATACAATTGTACAAAAATGTCTTATCATATTTATTGGTCCCTATTATTGGTCATTATTTATTTTGTCCCTATTATTTTATCATATTTGTCCCAATAGTTCCCTATTATTGGATCAAGGGATCTTTATTAAAGGAAATTTAAACACAGAATAAAGCATTCTTTTTTTTTTTAAAGATTTTATTTATTTTTAGGGAGGGAAGGGAGGGGGAGAGGGGAGAGAGAGAGAGAGAGAGAGAGAGGGAGAGAGAGAGAGAGAAACATTAATGTGCAGTTGCTGGGGGTTATGGCCTGCAACCCAGGAATGTATCTTGGCTGGGAATCGAACCTGGGACACTTTGGTTCCCAGCCCGAGGTCAATCCACTGAGCTACGCCAGCCAGGGCTCAAGAATAAAGCATTCTTTATTCAGGTATAATAATTATTTGAATTATGCACCTAACAAATCTTAAAATTTGAGTGAACACGATGTATCACATCATCTTTGAAAATGAACATGTAACAATGGAATCGAACAAAGACCCAGAGTACTTCTGTGTTTACTTTCTGTCACAGAGCACTTCCATTGTAAACAGTGTATTTACATGTTTATTACAAAGACCCAAATAAAAACAATTGAGTAAATTCTTTTGCATAACCCTAAGATAAAATAGGAATAATAGTTCTGTAAAGCTGGTTTCCGATTATAACTTAAATCTAATAAGTAAAATCTGTATTGCTATTTTAAATGTAAAGGAAATTATTCGGGAGCCTCATCAACCACTGATACACGACAAACGGTGAGGATAGGGAAGAATAACATCACAGTTTCTAATGTATTTCAAAAACCAGCCACTCTGTAAAATAGTTCTTTCTTTTGGATAAACAAACAAATAAATAAATAATCAAGTAATTCTTTGTAAGCAGGGATTTAATAATGTCATCGTATTATTTTCTGACTGTTTCATAGTTCTTTGTTCCTTTCTTGCTGTATCCCTTTGTGAATGGACGATTGCCCATGGTGGTATGCCTTGATGCCTTTCTTTTCATCTTGTGTGAATCTATTATAAGTCTTTGTTTTACAGTGACCATAATACTACATAACCATTTTCTAGATATAGCTGTCTGTTTTAGGCTGATAAATTTAGATTACATACAAAAGTCACCCCCTTTACTTATACCCTACATTTTATATTTCTGATCTAACAATTTATGTCTTTTTATATTTTGTATACACTAACAAATTATTGTAGCTATAGCTATTTTTTATCCTGTGTGCCTTTATACCAGAGTTAAGTGATTAATAAATCACCATATTACAGTGTGGAAGTATTCTGAATTTGAGTATATGCTTACCTTTACCAATGAGTTTTATATTTTCAATATATATTGATGTTACTATTCAGTGCCCTTTCAGCTTAAAGGACTCCTTTCATCATTCTTCTAAGGCAGGTTTAGTGGTGATGAACTTCACCAGCTATTGTGTCTTGGAAAATCTTTATATTATCTTTATTTCTGGAAAAGAAAATTTTGCTAGATAAGGTATTCATAGTTGGATTTTTTTTTACAGAGCTGTTTAAATATATCATTCCACACTCTTCTGCCCTATAAAGTTTCTACTAAGATATCTGTTCGTAGACTTTTAGGGGTTTCCTTGTAAATGATAAGCTTCTTTGTTCTTGCTGCTCTTAAGATTCTCTCTTTGATTTTTGACAGTTTTATTACAATGTGTCTTGGAGAAGGTATCTTTGAACTGGATTTGGTTGAGGACACAGAAGCTTCATGAATATGAAGTATTCATAATACTTCATATGGAATATGGATGTCCAAATCTCTCTCCATATTTCACAATTTCTGAGCTATTATTTTTACTTTTTAAAATTATTTTTTAATTGTCAACTGAAGATATGTTTATTGAGAGACACATGGATCAGTTGCCTCCCCTACGTACCCTGACTTGGGATCCAACCCACAACTTAGGCATGTGACCTGACTGGGAATTGAACCTGCAACTTTTTGGTGCAAGGGATGACACTCCAATCAACTGAGCCATCCTGTCAGGGCTCAGTTTTTATTTTTCAAATGAGCTTTCTGCCTCTTTCTCCCTTATTTCCTGGAAATCTAATAATGCATAGATTGTTTCTTTTCATGGTATCTCATGAACTTTCTTCATTCCTCTTATTATTATTATTGTTTTTTTTTTTACTTTCTTTGAACATTTTTCAAATGCTATGTCTTTGAATTCATCAATTTTTTTAAAATTTTGCTTGGTCCAGTCAGCTGTTGGATTCTCTATCAAATTCCTCACTTCAGTCTATGTATTGTTTAGCCCCCAAATTTATATTTCCTTTTTTCATTTTCTATCTCTATGTTGACCTCATTTTGTTCTTGTATTGTTTCCCTGGTTTTGTTTAATTTTCTATCTGTGTTCTTTTCTAACTCTCTCAGTATCTTCAGAAAAATTATTCTGGCCTGGCTGGTATGGCTCAGTTGATTGAGCACTGGCCTGTGAACCAGAAGGTTGCTAGTTTGATTCCCAGTCAGGATGCTTGTCTGGGTTGCAGGCCAGGACCCCAGTAGCAGTCATGCAAGAGGTAACCACACATTGATGTTTCTTTCTCTCTGTTTCTCCCTCTCTTCCTCTCTCTATAAAAAATAAATAAATACAATCTTTAAACAAAGAAAAATTATTTTGAATTCTTTGTCAGGCAATTTGTGTATATCTATTTCAGCTCAATTACTGGAAGTTCACTGTGTTCCTTTGATGGTGTTGTGTCTCTGATTCTTTATGATTCCTGGATCACAGATGCCTGCATACTTGAAGAAGCGGTCACATTTTCCAGAATTCATGTAATGAATTCAGTAAAGACTCTTACCTGAGGGTGAGGGCATGCTGGAGCATGTTATTACTCCAGTCTAGTGGTGCAGGAGGCCAGGTGGGAACCTGTGGTAGCTTGTGGCCTGGGTGTCATGTGTTGCATTGGCCATGGTCATTGGAGTTCATGACATCAACAACTACATGATCATTGGTGAGAGTTGCAGTTGTCTATAGTTGCTGCTGGAGCTATTGGGACCCTCAGAAATGCCTCCTTCCAGAAGATAAGGGCCAGGACTGGTGGTGGTGGTGGTGGTTGGACCTGGTGGCGTGCATGCATTTGGCTGTGAGGGCTGGCTAGGTGCATGTGTACTGGCATGGGCTAGCTTCAGATACACACATAGAAGTAAAAGCCAGGGCCAGAGGCAGAGGCCAGGACTAACTGTGAGCACGCCATTAGCTGGCAGACTCTGGATTTTGATGTGCACTTCTTTGGTGGCAGTGTCTTGTCATAGGTGTGTTCATGTCTGCAGAGGCTGGCAACAGGGGTTAGACTGGCGGGGTATAGGTACACAGTTGCAGGGATAATGGCAGGTGAGCCCAGTGGTACAGGTCAGTGACAGGAGTCATGGCCTGATGTGGCCTGCTCAGGTCTGGACTGCTGTCTCACACATGCACAGCCTCAGAGGTCAGGGCTGGCTTCCAGTGTGGATCTGGGGACTCAAGGGGATGGGGGGTAAGGGAACATGGAGGGACTCAAATGAGTCCTTCTGGAGAATGTCCATAGTAATTGTGCTGGCTATTGACTTCTTCAGTGGGGAAGGCTGCTGGGCTTCTTTGTGGGGCAGACCACTGGGAAATGTGGTTTCTCCCTCTGTGTGGCTGATACTAGGAGCCCACGATCTTCTCCCTTAGTCCAACATGCCTCTAGATGTGTCAGTTTTGCCTGTCCTTGAGTGAGGTGAAAGAAAAGTTGGTTCTTTGTGTAGTGCTCTGAAGGCTGGAGTGGGAATGGGGTGAGTACTTACCCTATTCTGCCTTTCTTGGCAAGGGGAACTCTATTTGTATTGGGAATTCCCTCTTGGTGCTGAGGTGTGTTAGCCTGGAGGAAAGGATGATGCAGCAAAATAAATTTGTTATTTCTACCCTTTTTATGCAGTTATTCTCAGGTTTTTTGTTTAACTGTATTGCTGAAGCAATTTTATATTCCAAAGAGAATGAGGGAGAAAAAGGGGGGAGAGAGAGAGAGAGAGAGAGAGAGAGAGACATGAACATGAGAGAAACACTGATCAGATGCCTCCTGCACCTGTCTCAACCAGGGACCTAATCCGCAACCTAGGTATGTGTCCTGATATCAAATTCATGAACTTTGGGTGCTCAGGATGACATTCCAATCAACTGAACCATACCAGTGGGGCCTGTAATGTTTTATATGAACTTCCTAGCTTTCTCAGAAGTATTTTCATTCATGGAAGCTGTGTGATTGTTGATCTCTGTGTGTAGGGAGGTTGGTGGGGCGTAGGGTGGGGTGGAAGCTGATGTTTTCTACTCTGCTATCTTGGTAATATCACTCCACTATTTCATTCCATTGTAGTTGGAAACATAGGGAGGATTATTTCAATCTTAAATTTGTTAAGATTTGTTTTGTGCCCTGTCATGTCATTCATTCTGGAGAATGTTCCAAGTGTGTTTGAAAAAATATGTACCCTGCTGCTGTTGGATGGATGTCCTATATGTTTCTGTCAGGGGCACTTGGTGTACATGTTGTTCAAGCCCGCTGTTTCCTTACTGATTTTCTGTCTGGATGATCTATTCATTATTTAAAGTGTAGTATTGAAGTATCCATCCATTATTGTATTGCTATTATTCCCTTCTGATCTGTCAATGTTTGCTTTATATATTCAGGTGCTCTTATGTTGGGTGCATTGCATATGTATTTATAATTGATATATTTTCCTGTTGAATTGACCTTTTTATCCTTCAGTAATGACTTTCTTTGTCTCTTGTGACCATGTTTGACTTAAAGTCTGTCCTGTCTAATGTAAGTATAGCCATCCCTGCTCTCCTTGGTTACCACTTCATAGAATTTTTTTTCATGCTTTCACTTTCAACTTATGTATGTCCTTAAATCTAAAGTGAGTCTCTGATATACAGCATATTTGCTGGATCTTTTAAAAAATCCTTTAAGGTGATAATGAGGAGAAGATGGGGGAGGGTTTTCAGGAACAACTGTAAAGGACACATGGACAACAACGGTGGGGGTGGAATCAGGGGAGGCAGGTGGGGATGGCTGGGGCGAGGGCAGTGGTGGGGGGTTAATGCAGACAACTGTACTTGAACAAAAATAAAATAATTTTAAAAAAGAACTTCACTACCTTAAAAAATAAAAATAAAGATTCATTCTGTATTTTTTTTGGTTCATGAGATAAATGTTTTCTGTTTTGAATTTTTTGTCCCCTTCTTGTCTTACTTTGTGATTTTTTATAGTGAAACATTTTGATTCTTTTACCTATATCTTTTATGTATCTACTGTAGGGTTTTAAGTACATTATCATAAGGCTTGTGGAAACTTGTATATTTATAATGGCCTTTTTTTGAAGATGGTAACAATTTCAATACCATATAAAAACTCTATACCTCACTCCTCACTTTATGGTATTGATGTCTTCACTTACTTCTTTATATATTGTGTATTCTTTAACAAACTTTTGTGTTTATAGTTATTCTTAATTTTTTAACTTTCACAAAGGGTTAAAAGTTTTTCATATACCACCATTACAATATTACATTATTCTGTATTTGCCTATATAACTATCTTTACCAGTTAGATCCTTTTATATGCTTTCATGTTGCTGTTCAACATTCTGGCATTTTATCTTGAAGGATTACCTTTAGCATTTTCTTGTACAGCTTGGTGCCAGGTGTGTGGGTGGGTCTATTCTCCCACCCATGGGAGGACTTGCAACCAAGGGCACCCCTCTGAGCACTGTGCTGTGCTGAATTGAGGGAGGGGTGCTGTGGGTAAAGTGAAACTATTTTTCTGCATCTTTTCTTGTTTCTGTTCTTCACCTTGGTGCTGTATCCTCTCAGTTGGATTCAGGAGCTCTCATAAAGAATTTTTCATCAATGGATGGTTGTTACATTGTTGTTTCTGTGGGTATAAGGGCTGGGACCTCCATGTATCACGCCAGTGAGAACTACTGTTTTTTAACTGATTATGTTTGTTTTCAGTGTGCAGGAAAGAACAATATAAAAAGTAAATTTTTCCTAATAATGATGATGCAAATAATTTTCCTTCAAAATTAATGTAACAACAAAAATCCCTGCTGATTATCTTATCACTTTATATGTTTTATTGAATTTACTTCTTTCCTTTCTTCTCATGTGATGGTAGTGATGGCTATGTTTTACTAAAAATAGCAAGAAGAACGAGACGTTACATACTAGGGGACAATGATCCAATTAATGGTTAAATTATTATTAGAAACTGGGCAGGCCTGAGATGGTTGGTTTATTTTTGCTTTTTGCTTTTTATTTATAAACCATATAATTGTTTAAAGCTAAAATTATTACATTGCCTTTCAAAGTTATGTATATGGTTATAATATATTTATATCAACTATAAAGTAGTAGTGGGGCCATATTCACTACAGAGTTGTAAGACTTTTATGAATAACATGAAACAGGACAATATTAACTGTAAATGGACTGTGAAGAGTGGAGGATAATATGTTGCGATCATTAGGACAATTACTAAAAGATGATTTTACAAAATATAGCTTAAATGTTTAATAGGGAAATTAGAATGGAATTCTAAAAATTATTTAAGTATATAAAAAGACATTAAAAGAGAAACAGAAACAAAAAACAGAAGAGACAAGTAGAAAAGAAGTAATAAAATTATATACACAAGTTCAACCATGTAAATAATTGCATTAAGTATTAATGGTTTAAACATTCCAATTAAAGGCAGAAGTTGTCAGAATTGCTGGAAAGATCAAAATCTAAAAATATGCTATCTACCAGTCTTCCATTTAAAGTATAAAAACAGTGTGGCAGGCAGGCAGGCCCGAAGGCGCCGCCATGATTCCTGACTCCGGCTATTCATGCCCTTGTACAACCTCCTACCCTTAGGTGTGGGCAGGGCCTGTGACCTGTTTCAAACCAATGGAATGTGGCAAAACTGACTAGATGAGTGTTATTGCATGTACACTGTCACCCTCTGTAGGATTATAATGTTGATATTGTTAGGAGACTGTCCCTTGCTGGCTTTGAAGAAGCCCGCTGCCACGTTGTGAGCATCCACGAGGAGAGGATAATTAGTGCAGAAATTAGGGCAACTTCTGGTCCATAGCCATCAGGAAACTGAGACCCTCAGTCCTACAGCTGGAAAGCATATGATTCTGCCCCCAAATCACATGATCTTAGACTGATATCTTTCCCCAATGGGGCTTCGGATGAGAACTCAGACTTTGCAGACACCTCATAGCAGACTTACAGAAGATCTAGCTAAGCTAAATCTAGACACCCACCTGGCATAAAATGTGAGGTGATCAGTTTGAGCTGTTTTAAGCTGCTGAATTTGTAATAGGAATATTACACAGTAAGAGACAAGTAATCTAGGTTTTGATGTATGTAAGTGAGTCTATTGGTTTACAAGGGCTGCATTTACAAGGAATAGTAAGCTGAGTGGATTAAACCATAGAAATTTATCATCTCATAGTTATGACAGTTTATTGGCAGCATGGTTCCTCTTGAGGACTATGAGACAGAATGTGTTCCTTGATTCTCTCCTAACTTCCAGTGGCTTATTGGCAATCCTTGCCCTAGAGAGGCATCACCTTGATCTCTGCTTTCATCTTCACGTGGTGTTCTCTCTGTGTATGTCTGTCTTTGTGTCCGAATTTTACTTTTCTGTAGGTACAGTCATATGGATTAGAGCTCACCCTAACAATCTCATCTTAACTTGATCATCTCTGAATGTCTTATTTGAAATTAAGGTCACATTCACAGGTCCCCTGGGCAAGGATTACAGTGTCTTCTTTGAGGGAAATGAGCCAACTTATAACAGTAGTTGCTCTCTAAAAATGTGAAGCTGGCTTTGGATCCAAGCAGTGAGAAAATTAGAAGGATTTTGAGGACTATAATAAAGACATCCTAAATTGTCTTGAACACTTAGTACAGACTTGGACTTTGAGGACACTTCTAGCGAGGGCTTCAAAGAAAGAAGGAACCTGTTTTCAGAAACTAATGGAAGGGGGAAATCCATGTTATGTAGTAAAAGAAAGATGAGTACGATCAAAATATTTTTATTTACTTATTTTTAGAGAGAAGGAGAGAAACAACAATGTGAGAAACATCGACTGGTTGTGGGAATTGAACCCATGAGCTTTACTTTATGGGGTGACCCCCAAGCAACTGAGCCACAGGGGTCAGGGAAGCTTAGTTAATTTTACCTGTAGTTGTATATAAAGAAAACATATATGATTCTTCCCCTGTAAATAATAAAATTGGTTGTTTAAATAAGGATATATTCAATCAAATATTAAAGGTACTGACTGTTTATGCTGATTATAAAATGTGAGAAAAAAGAATTGAGTTGAAAAGACAATTGTTAAGCAAAAAGGAACCAGGACTAGATCATTTAAAAAAATAAACCTCTTAAAATGGCAAAAGATTCTACAATTAATGATTTCTGAACAGAGTCAACAACCATTAGGAAAAAGATACTCTTTCCTTAACTGCAAAGAATTTATAAGCTTGAAATTACTGTGACTGGCCACATAGAGAATGTCCATAAAATAAAATAACACAATCAAAACAGAACTATGAGATAAGTAGTTGATTAAGATCCCTTAATCTTGTCATAATTGTTCTATCTGAATTTGTAAATCAACAAATGCATTTTATTAATTTAAACTACTGTTAGTGGTGCTTTTTTGTGTAAAATTTAAAAGAAGGATAACTAAAATTAAACAAAGAAAGAAAAAGACCAATGAAAAAAAGAAAAACCAAAAGAAATAAAGAGTAAAGCTGTGTGTGTATGTGTACGTGTGGATAAAAAAAAGGAATGGTATAGTACTAAACAAATCTCAGAATCTTAAAATTTCTATCCACCAAAATATATTAGGACTAGAGTAATTACAACTGGAGCTAACATACAACTCTCTTTTCTGACAGCAAAGAGAAGATTTAAGTAATTAGAGAAAATTTTGACAATATTTTCAATATCCTCAAATTTGAACAAGAACCCAAGTACTGGATTAGGACTGCAACACCTAGTTGGTAGGTCTTTGGTTACCAATAACCTCATACTCTTGTAGCACTGCTGGAAGACACACTTCATTTCTCATGTTCTCTTTATATACGTATTTTTTGTCTTTCTTAGTTTTGAATATTGCACTAATCATATTTTATCATAAATGAATGACTCAAAAGTGGGGTGGCAGGATTAAGAGTAGACTCTAGTAGAGAATGGCTTTTCCATAATGTGGCAGAAAAAAGAGAAAATATGGAACTGGATATGCTGAGGAAGAGCCTGTAACTTGAGGCTTGCAATAAATATGGAACATTTTAGGATTCTCCAATCAATCTGAATGAATCAACTTCCTTGGAAATTTCTTTCTTAAAGTCGAAGTTAACTTTTGAAAAGAACTCTTCCTATGGCCATAAATTCCACAACAGTTGGTAATACCCCCAGTGATAGATCACTGGTACATAGTCATCAGAATCGGACCCAACCATGAGGTGGATAGACCATTACCAAGTGTGGTACACACTGCAAACACCTGGTCCAGCTTGTGCATACAGAGTTTTAGTTCTGAGGTTGTAGTTCTGTATGTGAATTTTTAGTTCTATGCATGCATACAGGAAGGTACCTTTAGTTATTTGGTTTCATACAGGAAAGCTTTAATGAAAACCATTCCTTTGTAGTACTATAATACAAGATCTTACAGTATACAGCATCTCCTTCCCTCTACCTCCAGTCCCTAGGATTAGTTTAAATTTATTAGATCATCCCTTTTTAAGGAAATAGAAATTGGCTATGAAATAAACATATAACACAAAACTAAAAAACTATCAGAGAATATTCAAGGAGCGTTTATAAAATGTTAGTGTTATTTCAAATGTTAGATTTATTTTTCAGAAAGGGTTTTTTAAAAACCTATAATAAGCCACTGTATTCTAGTGTCTTTAACAAAACCCTAATTTTATGTCATGTTATTTCTAAGAAATATCATTGTTCAGCTTGCTATTCTGTGCAAGATTTACAATATCTTTTTATTTAATATCTTGCCGCTTTTTTATTCTAAAACTATGGCTTCCTTTTTTTAACTTAATAAAGAAAGCTAAAAGAGAAAAAACACAAGAAAGACCATTATCCTTGGTTGGAGCTAATACTATCAGTGCAGTTCAAAGGCGAGAAGTAATCAGATGTTAGCTTGCAGTCAACGAAACCATTTTATTTATAATGGGAAGAAACAAAAGCCAAAAGGCAGGTAATACATTGGGACCTGAAAGAAACACAAGGAGAAAAAATAGGATCATTCTTACCAGTTGCTTTGTACTTTCACTTGATACATTTGAAATATTGTACTTAGCACAAAGGTAATTCCATGTACTATTGCACTTAGATAATACATAGCTAGATACAGGCAATCAATCGACCAGTATTTTTCTAAGGTAGGTCGAGATTCCCAGTCTGATAAAATATAATCCTATTTGTGCTGTGCTAAGTGTAGGATTTCATTTACACAAATTAGAGTATAACTATTTCCAGATTCTAAAAGAAACTTGGTCTCTTTACCTTGTTTATCCATTAAATATTCATTGAGTACATAATATGTTTTGGGTAATTTCTACATGTACAATAGTGAATAAAATAGAAAAACCCACTGAACTAATTGAGTATGGAGTCTGTTTTCAAATACAACCGATTTGCTAAATAGTTTAGGTCTCAATTAAAAAGTGTTTAGGGCATTGTATCTCACTCTTTGGCTGAAAATCAATTATTCTTGCAGTTGCTCTAAAATTGTTAAACAGATCGTGGCTGGGATTTTGACCACTTATTGCTTTGAGTCTTTGAACTGGGAAATGGGATAAAAATCCAAATCTTTTGCTATGTTTTTGTGTTTTTGTTCCCTCTGCTCTCTTCTCTTTTCCTCCTAGACTCCACTACTTGACCATTTGAGTTCTAGTCCTCAGTCATTCATTGAAACCACATTTCAGTTTTGTTTTCACAAAATGCATTTCTTTCAAACAAAGTATAGGTTATGCACCAGATACAGTTGCAAAACTATTCCCATATTACAGATAAAAAACCCAAGACTCTGATTTGTTAGATAGTTTGAGCTAGGTCATGCACCTAAGAAGAGAAATTGTTAGAAGTTAAATTTAGTTCTTTTTGGTATTAAATTCTGTGCCTATCTCATGCACCTCTATTGTGGTTGGATGGTACATATATTCTTGGGAAGATTTTCTAGCTCTGTGTTCTGGACCTTGTAAATACCTCATTTGGTTGCTTGCGAATTTAAAATTTGCAGTGGTTTTGTCTATAGAAACAAATCCACGTCTAACAGAATGCATATAAGTTCTCTGTGAGGAAAAGTACAAAACTCTGATGAAAGAAATGAAAGAACTCAGTAAATGGAGAGATATTACACTTCATGGATAAGAAGACTTAATATCATCAACATATAAGTTCTTCCCAAAACTTGATCTATAGATTCAGTGCAATCCCAATGAAAACCCCAACAAGTTAATTTTTGGAGAGTGATAAAATAATTCTGAAGTTTCTATGGAGAGGCAAAAGGCCTAGAATAGCCAGCTGCATATTGGACAAGAAGAACAAAGTTGGAGGACTGATGCTACCCAACTGTAAGACTTAGTATAAAGTTACAACAATTAAGGCAGTGTGGTACGGACAAAATAATAGGTAAATATATCAATGGAATGAAGTAAAGAGCTCAGATATAAAACCACATAAGAATGGTCAACCAATCTTTGACAAAGCGTCAAAAGGCAATGCAATGGCAGAAAGACAGTCTTAACAAATGGTGTTGGGATGACTGGACATCCACATGCAAAAACATAACCAGACACAGTCATTTTACTTTTGACAAAAATTAACTCAATATGAATTACAGACCTAAATGTAAAATTAAAAAAACAACAACTATAAAACTCCTAGCAGAAAGCATAGGAAAAAATCTAGACCATGTTGAGTTTGGTAATGACATTTTTGCCTACAACACAAATGCTGAATACATGAGAGAAATAATTGATAAGCTGGACTTCATACATTAAAAACTTGTGACATGTAAAAGAGAATATCTAGAGAATTAGCAACTAGCCCCATTCAAGGGGAAAAATTTTCAGGCACATCTGTAGAGAACCGTTTTCCAATACACAGAAAGAACTCTTAAAACTCAACAATAAGAAGACAAATATCTGGATTGAAAAGCTAGCCATAGACCTGAACAGACATTTCATAGAATAAGATATACAGATGACAAATAGCATAAAATAGATGAAATGATAACACATGGGAATAACATAAAAGGATGCTCAGCCTCATATTATAATTAGAGAGTTGCAAATTAAAACAACAGGATGCCACTACCCTCCTATAATAACAGTGAAAACCCCAAACAGGGACACTGCTAAATGCTGGTGAGGATGTAGCACAATAAGAACTCGTATTTGTCACTGGCGGAAAAGCAAAAATGGTGCAGCTACTTTGGGAAGTAGTTCGGTAGTTTCTTACAAAACTGAATATACTCTAATCGGGCAATCTAGCAGTCACTCCCATTGTTATTCATCCAAATGAACTGAAAACTTATGTGTACATAAAAACCTGCACACTAATGTTTATAGCAGCTTTATTCATAATTGCCAAAACTTTGAAGAAATTAAGGTGTTTTTCAGTAGGTGAATGGATAAACTTTGGTGCATCCTATTAATGGAATATTATTCAGCACTAAAAAAAAGAGTTATACAGCCATGAAAGACCTGGGAGATTCTCAAATGTATGCTACTAAGGGAAAAAGCCAATCTGAAAAGGCTATATAAAGTATGGTCCAGATATATAACATTCTGGAAAAGGCAAAGCAATAGAGACAGTACAAAGGTCAGTGGTTGCCAGGATTTGGAGGATGGGGAAGGAAGAATAGACAGAGAACAGAGAGTTTTTAAGGGAGTGAAACTATTATATGTAACACTGCAATGATGGATGCATAGGAACAGTGACCCCTAAAATCAACTGTAGACTTTGAGTGCTAATGGTATGTCCACATAAGTTTATTGATTGTAGCAAATGTTTCACTTTGGTGAGGGTAGGTTGTGTGTGGGGACAGGGGTTTTAGGAGAACTCCGTACCTTCTTTTTAGTTTTGCTGTGAGCCTAAAACAGCTCTACAAAATTTTTTTAATAAACAAAAATTTATTTAAAAAATATGCTATTTTAAAAAAACATTAGTGTGAATACTCTTGAAGAGATATTCTGCAATCAAAACAGCATAGAAAACAGCATAAAAAGACCAAGTATATTGGTCTATACTTTATCTTATTTCTTAGAAAACTATGTTGTCATTTAAACATTTTAACGTGTGAATACAATTGAGTTTAGGTGAAGATTTGGCATCTATTTTTGGAAATTGTTGAACCAGTGTGCACTTGACTTCAAAAATGGCAAAATGATATAAATGCCTTCATAAAAGGTACATCCAAACGACCATTTATACTTAGAATGTATAATTAAAGGAAAGGCACAATGGGTGCTGAATAAAAGCACAGAGAAAGAAAAAAGCTATAATGAAGGTATGTGGTGTTATGATATAGAAGCTGTATATTTAGAGGCTAGAGAGAAAAAGTGGTGGCTTACCTGTGATGAAAAAAATCAGTTCCTGTATATGGGCTGAGTAAAACTTATTTTGAAATTGTTGCATGAAATGGTCCAAACAGTGCAAACATTTTTTTAAACTTTGCCTCTAGATGATTTTTTCCTGCTGAATTGAGATAATTGACATATAACAATGTTTAAGTTCAAGGCAGGGATTTTCAACCTTTTTCCTCTCATGGCACACATAAACTAATTGTTAAAATTCTGTGGCACACCAAAAATATATATTTGTTGACCTGACAAAAAGTAGGTGTAATTTTGATTCATTCACACTGGATGGCTATTGTTATGTTGGCTGCTGTCATTTTTTCATTTGACAGTCTGAGGGAAAGGAGGTCAGTGCCCTGACTAGTCAGGTGTTCCATGTTTTAAAGATTCTTGCAGCACACCAGTGTGCCTGCTGCAGCACACCAGTTGAAAATCACCGGTTTAAGGTTTGCAGCATGTTGATATACACTAATATAATGCAATGTGATTATCTCTGTAGCATTAGCTAACATCTCCATCACATATCTCATGATTGCCACTGCTGAGGACATTTAAGATATGCTCTTAGCAACTTTCAGGAATGTAATGCAGTATTGTTAATTATAATCGTGGTGCTGTGCATTAGATCCCCAGTACTTAATCGTATTCTAACTGGAAGTTTATTATCTTCGACCAACTATTCTCCATGTCCTCAGTACTGGATAACCACCAGTCCTCCTTGTTTCTCTGACTGTGGATTTTATAGATTCTACATGTCACTCAGTATTTGTCCTTCTCTGTCTGATCTTTCTACTTATCATAATGCCCTCAAGGTCTGTTGTGTCACTGCAAATGGCTGGCTTTCCTTGTTTCTCATGGATGAAAATAAATATATTCAGGTCTTTGCCCTGACCCCCAAGTTCAAATATATATATACGTCACATCTCCACCTGTTCATCCATTTATAGACACTTAGATTATTTCCATACATTGGCTATTGTGACTAGTGCTGCAGTAAACTTGAGAATGCAAATCTCTCGTCAATATCTTGTTTTCATTTCCTTTGAATATGTACCCAGAAAAGATATTCTTGGATCACATGGCAGTTCTATTTTTAATTTTTTCAGGAATTTGTTTTCCATAGTGGCCGTACTAATTTACATTCTCACCAACTGAGTTGAAACATTTCTTGTCAAGGGAGATAAAATCTTTGTGAAAGTTGAAGAGGCAGTTGACTTGTGGTTTGAATGCTCTATAAGTGTGTCTTGTGATGTAAACTGTGGAGCAGAGGAGACCAGCTCTCTCCAGAGAGCTTTGCTGCAGAACGAAGATCTACTGAACTTGGCCTCCTTCACCTGAAACCTGCCCTGTCTCACAAGGACTGATCCTTTCACTTCAGTTGTAAGAAAGTCTGGATGCAGAGACTTCGAGTAAACTGCCCAAAGCCACAATAAATAATCAGTGAGTCAGGGTTTGAGCCCATTTCCATCCGACTCCAGTTATCCCAAGTTTACAAGTTACAAAAGATCTATAAATTGAAGAATATTAGCATCTAAGCGACAGTCACAATACAAATATAATGTGATGCTTTTCACCAGTTACACAAGAATATCTAAGGGAGTGATCATCAAATTGCTATACAGACTCCTGTGATTTCAGGAATGAATCTTCCAACAAACAATATAGAATTCAACTTTTTGAGAAAACAGTTTATCTTGTCATATATGGCATGCTGGGTGCCTTCAATAATTATATTTGAAAAGAGCATGGATTTCACTACACACAATTTGAAAACCATGGGCTTAGCTTGGAAGAGAACAATAGACATTTCAAAGTAAAAAAAAAATGTTGCGTTAAACAGGGAGAGAAAGCTTCCTGAGTAGAATTTATGTAATTTCCAAAGAGCATTTGCAACACACAATGCCACATGAAATCCTTAAAATGGAGCAGAATTGAGCAATAAGGAAAGAACATGGCTAAGCTGCAAGGAGACGTTTACTGTGGGTGCTATTCCTTGTGCTGCAGACGCGTTTGCCGTTTTAGTAAGAATAGCAGCTACTGCAGTTCTCCGTAGTCATGTGTTTGGAAAACATTACAAAAGTGACTTTGACAAAGTGATTTGAGAGGGAATATAACATCCAGGTGAAGTCCTGCAAGCCAAGAGAAGTGGAGTCAAAGAGAAGCATATGATTAAACCTGGCTCAGGAACTTCAATGTGGCTAATCTGAAAAGACAGTCTAATAGAGCCAGCTAAGTACTTCTCACTTATGCTTTCTCTGTTGCTTTGGGACACTTTGAACTTTCATCTGTGTGACGTGCAAGCTCATGCTGATCAGAGCTGGTTAGCATTCCAGGTACCATATCACTTATGTATTTCAGTTTGTAGATGAATTAACTGTCGATTGAGTGTTTTCTGGAAGATTATTGATGAAAGCAATATGCACACTCTGTAGTGTGTCTATTTGTTAAAGACATTGCCTTTTAGAGGTAATAGAATAAAATATACTTTGCAGCTCAAAATTTCTAACCCAACACAATATTGGTGTAATATACCTCAGGAAAAAAAATAGCTGGGCTGGTGATTTTTTGCCACATTTCATTCTGGATTTTGGGAACAGTTATTATAGTCATTATTTATATTTCTAAATAGGCTTTTTGAAAAATAATAACATTTTGTTATAAGAAATAACACAATATGATTGCTTATTCCTGCTAAATTGTGAGCCTCTCAAGATCTTAAACAGCGTCTTAATTCATCTTTGCCCCATCCCAGCACAGTTTCTGGCATACAGTAGTTACTCGATATTTTTTGCTGAAATATATCGGCAATATATAGACATATATGTCGGCCTTTCATAAATTTAATGTGAGTGGAAATAAAGCTCATCGAAATGGTGTCAATTAATTAGGTTAATGACCTTGCATAAGAGGAGTGTAATGGGAAAGTTAAAGGCATAATGGGCTTTGGAATTAGACACCTCTTAGGTTAAAATTCTTGCTCTGCTATTTATTGGCTGTGAAATATTAAGCTTCTTAGTTCATCTTGAAGCTTTAGTTTTTTGCACCCATAAAATAAGTTAAAATAACTTATTAGCCTCATAGTGTTGCTGGAATAGTAAGTACTATATTATAATAATGTATAATACAGAAAAGAGTACCTGTCTTTTTGTTAATTAACAGTATAAAAAATAGGTGTTAAGACCCTCAAAAGGCTGGTATAGGAGATTCTTTGACTTAAATATGTTTGCATATTTGTATATTTATTCTACAAACCTGAGGTGACTTAACTCCTTTTGTTACTCTTTTCCCCTAAAGCCCATTTTACACTTTGTAGAAGTCTCCCTTAACCCAAAAGAACACTTAAGAATCCAAAAAGGACAATTGATATTTTACTTATGTTTTCAGAGGAAGATGAAGGAAAGAATCATACAACAGCCTGCACAATATAATTTCAAAAACAACAATAAAAACTCAAAACAACAATAACGCTCTAACCACTCTGCTTTCTCCAGCTTTTTTGTACCTAGGAAAGCTTCCCCATTCTCTTCTTTGTTTCCCTCTACTCTCCTAGTTCTTCGGTTTCTCCAGTCAAGCTTATTTCAGCCTCTCTCCCCACTCCCCAAATATGTTTCATGTCAGCTCAACTGCATGCAGAAAAAGAAAACGAAGTAAAATGAACTAGACAACCTACTGCTCAAGAGAATCCTCAGGCAGTGGTAGTGGTGAAGGTGAGAAAAAGAAGTCGTCACCTTTTTGCACAAATAGACAGTTTCTCAAAGGTAAACACATGGATGACAGGGGCTCCCAGAGCCTACTCTTCCCATTATCCTTCATGTCAGAGCGCAACTTGCACAACTCGATGCAGGGCTCTACTTTTTAAATTTTTTTATTCCTCACTCAAGGACATTGTCTTAAACATTTTAGTGAGAGAGGAAGTGAGAGAGGAAAGGAGAGAGAGAAACATCAATTGGTTTCCTCCCTTATCTGTTCAGATAGGAGATCAAATTGGCAACCTAGGTATGTACCGTGACTGGTAATCAAACCCCCAATCTTTTGGTTATAGGACTACATTCCAACCAAGTCACACCAGCCTGGGCAGAGACTTTGCTTTTAATGAGCACTCCCTGGTGTTATTGTTAGGCCTGTGGATTCCCAGCCAAAGGCGACATTTCCTCACGTGTTTCAGTAGTTGTGGCATTGATACCGAGTGTGGGCCAATGAGATGCATGTGGAATTGAGCTTGGGAAATCTTGATCAGAACACCTGAGGCAAATATACAATTGTAGTTATTTAATACAAAAACATATCAGCTAGACCTTGAAGAGAAGGAGTTAGATCTCTTAGAAAGATTGATACCAGAGCAAGAGGGGAAAGCTAGAACTGTGGAATGGTTTGTTTTGTTTGACATCCAGAATGAGAAAAGTCTGCATTATAGTAGAGATCTCCCCAAGCTTAGTTGTCTTTGGGGTAATCCTGCTTCACGTACAGCAACACATTCCCTGCCTAACTGGAATGGTACAAGAATGAGAACACACATACACAAGTGAGAAAATGGGTCTCAATAGGTCTAATTGGTTTTATCTTTCAGGAAGGCCTGGGAGGAGTTTGTGTCACAAAAAGTTGAGGTCAAGGAAGGGAAGCATTTGCCTTAAGCATCGAAGATTTTAATCTTGAGTTTACGGGTTGGGAGAACTTCTGGGTCCTGCAGGTCTGGCCAAGATTGGGAAGATAAAACACAGTGTAGCCCTGGTTGGGTAGCTCAGGTGGTTAGAGTGTCGTCTTGATAAAGTGAGATTGTGGGTTTGATCCCCAATCAGAGCTCATACGAGAATCAACCAACTAATGTACAAATAACCGGACCGAAAAAAATCGATGTTTCTGTCTCTCAAATTAGTTTTAAAATACAAATAGTGTTGCTTTACTTGTTAAACTTATCAGTATTACGGCTTGGAGGGAAACCTAAGAACAAGAAATCAGGGCTCAGGAAAGCAGAAAAACAGAGGCTTCTTATGTCCTATGAAGCCTGGCCTGGGATCCCAGGTAATCTAGGCTCTCCCTCTGTGGTTTTGTTTTCTGGATTCCTAGCACCTCTGAGGGGTGAGCTGCTGAGGGGTAGGGTGGGGTTGGGAGGAAGAGGACTATAGGGAGTTGACAACTGGAGCATCAAGGGGGGTTCACATTTGTGTGGGCAAGCCACAACACAATTACAGAAATATATATTGAAAATGCTCCTAGCTTCCCTCTGTGTTAGTCAGGGTAACACTGCAGGCAGACACAGATACACTCCACATGTCAGTAGTTTGTCACAAAACAAGTTAATTCTGCATTTGTGTGAAGTCCTGTTGGAGGAGGCAGGGACAGTGGGGAGGGTTGAGGAACAGATAAAACAGGGTGCCTATGAGCTCTGCAATCAGATTTTTTGGGTTCAAATTCTAGCTCACCATAGACTAATTCTGTGACCTTGATTAATCTTGCTACATTTTGAATATCTATCCTATAAAAGTAGTAAGTTTACATTATAATATGAGAAAAGTATAAATTAAATCACAATGGGATAATAATAATACACAGTTCATAGAAATGTAAATACTAAATGAGACAATTCATGAAAAGGACTTAATGCTGTAACTGATGCATAATATACAGTCAACACATGTTAGCTACTTTAATTTTTATTAGAATACATAATTGAAATTTTAACCTTTTCTATGATGTCAGTATTTCTGTCCTTTTATTACTGAACTCTGATTGTAGGTCAGAATCACTTAATAAGCTAAAATATTGTCCGGGAATAGATTTTGAGCAACTGTTACATTTATTCCTAATGCTATGACAGTCCTTTATGTTCTGCCTACTTCCCTAGTCAGTGACACACAGTGTGAAGATTCCCTTAGGAAAAAATAGAGAAGACAACACTAATTAACAATACCATTATTTAGCACTTCTGCTCCTTTATCTAACAGTCAGGCACCCTCCTCCCCACTCCCTAGAATAGATGGTATAATATTATTTTCTCTTGATATTGATATTAATGATATTTTGCTAGTGGGTACATGTTCAGAGGTAAAGATAAACTATTATTCAATTTCATTTGACAAATTTTAAGACCTACTATGTGCCAAGTACTGTTCTAGGAACATATCAGTGAACAAAGTAAATGATTCCTATTTTTGTAGAGTTTATATTCTAGGTGGGGGAGGTACCCAATAATAAGCAATATAATGAAAAATAAGTAAATTATGTAATATGCTGGGAGATGATATATGCAAAGGAATGAAGCAGACATTGAATGAGGTAAAGAAGATTTGGAGTAGGAGGTGGGTGTTGGTTGGAAATTAATACATGTTCTTCAGTTGGGTCCTCTCTGAGAAGATAATAGTTGAGCAAAGACCTGAAGAAGGTAAGAGAGTTACCCAGACAAATCACTGATGGAAAAGGGTTCCTGACACAGCTATCAGCTTGTGCAAAGGCCCAGAGCAGAGCACTTGTATGGCTTCCCTGCAAGGTTAGTGTAGAAGTTAAAAGAGAACCAGGTCACTGAAACCCTTGTGGTTGATCTGGAGATGCTCTACTCAGCTCCTCTTTCAAGAAAGAACTTGCTGCCCAGTGCAGGGAGAGTGTTCTGCAGGCAAACCTCAGCTGTCTTTCAGAGTTGCTTTCAGCTAGAGAGTTGATTTGCCCAATGTCACATCCGTCCCAGCGCAGCCTGTATCCAGCAGTTGAGTGGTAAAAAAGCTCATCCACTGCAGCTCAGGGAGGGACACAATGATAGGCTCCCTAACAGGTTAGGTTGGCTGAGGCTTCACAGGGCTTGCATCGCAGGTCATTTCCCTCTGTCACATCCTGCTTCCCCCTTTTTTTTCACAGGTCATGATCTTCTAGAGAACATAGTCTGTGACAGCATTGAATTATTGTTATTATAACTTAATGCAACATAAATTAGATCTAAAATTTCGTATGCATTTCTCTTAGGTATTCTCTAGTAGTGAAATTGCTGAATTGTATGTATATGCCTAGTAAATAGGACCAAACAGTTTTCCAGCATCACTGTGTCAATCTGTAATTGTACATGCAAGATATGAGAATTCTGCTTGCTCTGCATTCTGGCCAACACTGAGCAGCATTTTATTTTTAATTTAGCTATTCTAAGTTATTGTCCTTTTATTATCTATTACTGGTGTCATGTTGTGGTTTTAACTTGTATTCCTTGAACACTAATGAAGTTAAGCAACTTTAATATACTTAGTGCCATTTATATCCTATTTTATAAAGTCTTTATTCAATTCTTTTGTCCATTTTTTGGTCAGGTTTGTTGTTTTTTAGAGAGGAAAAAGGAAGGAGAAAGAGAGGGGGAGAAACATCAATATGTGGTTGACTCTCATGTGCCCCCTACTGGGGACCTGGCCCCCATAACTCAACCATGTCACTTGACTGGGAATTGAACCAGTGACCCTTTGATTCACAGGCCCATGCTCAATCCACTGAGCTACACCAGCCACAGCATTTTTTCTCAATGTTTTTGGGAGTTATTACACATTTGAGATATGTCCTCTATGTAATATATGGGTTAGGAACATCTTTCACTTTAAGGTTTGCTTTATTTCTTCCTTAATGGTGTCTTTTGTTGAATATAGGTTCTGAGTCTTAATACAGTGCACTTTAAAGTCTAGACATAAAGCTTTTATGTCTTTATGTTTCATTTGAGAAATCGTTTCTTGTGTTAATTTTATCACCTGTTTTTCTATGTTTCTTCTAAAAACTTCAACATTTTACCTTTTACATTGAGATTTGCAATGCCCTTGGAATTGATCTGATGTTAACCAGGGGTCAAGGCACTTAAAATACATATATCCAACTAATGTATGGGTTTTTCCATTTTTTAAAATTCTACTGATATTTGCTTTGCATATTTTGAAGCTGTGTTATTGGGAGAATATGGATTTAAGATTCTGATATTTTTTGTGGGACTGACTTTCAAGCAATTGAAATTGATTGAATGACTTAATTTTTACAGTATTACTAAGTATATTTTCTATGCTGCAATTTATATCCGCATGACTATTTTGTAACTACCAATCTGTACTTCTCAATCCCTTCACCTTTTCTACTCTGTCTCCCAAACCACTTTTTCTCTGGCAACCACCAGTCTCTTCTTTATATCTATGATTCTGTTTTGGTTTTGTTCGCTCATTTATATTTTTCCTTAGATTCCACACATAAATGAAATTAGGTGGTATTTTTCTCTCTCTGACTGATTTATTTCACTTAGCATAATACCCTCTAGGTCCATCCATGCTGTTGCAAATGATAAGATTTTGTTTCTTTTTACAGTTGAGTCATATTCCATTGTGCGTGTGTACATACACTTGTCTGTTGATGGGCACTTGGGTTGCTTTCATAGTTTTGGGATTATAAATAATAGTGCAATGAACTCAAAGGTGTGTATAGTCTTTTGAATTAGTAGTTTTGGGTTTCTTCGGGTGTATAGATCTTGAAGTGGAATTGTTGGTTCATAAGGCAGTTTCATTTTTAATTTTGTGGAGAACCTCCATACTGTTATCCACAATGGTTTCACCAATCTGCATTCCCACCAACTTTGCAGGAGCCTTTGCTTTTCAACACATGTTTTTGATTTATTGACAGTGGCCATTCTCTGGTAATTAATAATGTTGAACATCTTTTCACGTGTTATTGGACATCTGTTTTTTTTTTTTTGAGAAATGTCTGTTTCAGTCCTTTGCCCATTTTTGAATTGGATTTTTTATGGTATTGAATTGTATAATTTCTTTATAAATTTTGGATATTAAACCCTTACCAGACTATCTTTTTATTTTTAACATCTAACAATGCTTCTTCCTGAAAGCCTACTTTGATGTTAGTTTGGTGTTATCTAAACCAGCTAAACCAATGCTTTTCATTGTTGTGAGGTTTTGTATGATGTTTTATCTTTCCGTCTTTTACATCAGTCTTTCTGTGTTGTTATATTTAAAGTGTTCCTCTTGAAAAGTAGCATGTAGTTTCTTTTTATTCAGCCTGGCACTTAATCTTTAATTAACTATTAAGTTTAATAGAGTATTAAGCTCATATGCACTTAATGCAAAATAGAACATACCATCTTATTATTCTCTTACTCTTCAGCCCATCTCTTTTATGATTCTGTTCCCCTTCATTTTTGGCTTTGTTTTGTTTAACCAAAACACTTAAAATGCAGTTATATTTTTTCTACCATTAACTTGTTAGATGAATATTTTAAATTATTTCTCTCCTTTCCTTTTTCTTTCTTTCTTTCTTTCTTTCTTTTTTGGTTACATGGGTATATCAGTGTGCATCTTTAATATACTGAGACTAATACTAATTTTTAACTGCCTCCAGATCTAAAACATAATTCTGTTTAACTCTCATATCATTTGCATTATTCTGTCACATAATGTTACATTAATGTATTTTTAACTCTACAAGTCAATACTAATACTGTTTTTGGTAGTCAATATAGCTCTATCTTGAGTCACATATCTGTGCTTTCTGGATCACTTCATTCATGTCTGCATGTTTTTCTGCATTTTTTTCTTTTGTTTAGGAAAATTTCCTTTCTTTTGAAGACCTCCTTTTTAATGGTCTTTTGGTAATTAAGTCTCACACTTAAAACATTCTGAAGCATATTTCTTTCATCTTTTTTAAAGAATATTTTAGTGGGCATAGAGTTCTGGTTAGTACTTACATTATTTTAACACATAGCTGTCATTCCATTGTCTTTTATTTAAAAACATTATTACTGAGCAGTGGATTACTTTTGAAAGTAATCAGTCAGTTTTATTACTGTCCTTCAAAGTTTGCTGCCCACCTCAGAGGTTTTTTCTTTGATGTAAGTGCTTAGCATGTTTGTGAAGATCAGCCTATGTGTGGTTTCTCTGTATTTATTTATCCTACTTAGAATTTGCTGAGCTTCATGATTTTGTAGATTCATAGCTTATATTTGATATTTTAAAGTCTTGGCTATTATTTTTACAATGATTGCTCTGCCCAATTCCTCTTTCATCTTTTTCTTGTACTCTAATTTTATAAATAGTGTATCTTTTCACTTGGTCTAGCATGTCCTATAGCCTCCCTTCCATTATTATTATTTTCTCTTTGCTTCATTTTCAAGAATGTACACATATACACATATAATTTGAGTTTACAATCTTGTGTTCTGCCATGCCAAAACTACTATTAAATCTACATGATAAGCTCTTAATTTTAGATAAGTTGTTTTAGCTATGGAATGACCATTGTTACTTTTTTTATTATAACTTTTGTTTCTGCCTTATGATACTTCAACTTTCATGGTTTGTCCATCATTTTCTCTACTTTCTTGAATTTTGGATTTATTCTTCTCAACTTGTTTCAATATTGGCCAGTGTGTGGGTCTGCTTCTCTAATATGATTTTTCTCAAAGGTCCTCTGATGTTATCTCTGAGAACATGAGTGCTCTACGTCACTTGAAAACAAGACTAAATGACCTCTGTGAAACTATACTGGCTCTTAGATGTTTTCTTCTTCACAACTCAATTCAATGCTTTCCAGATCAAATTATTGTACACTTATCCTTTAAGACACTGTCAGGGACTTTTGCAACTTCAGAAATATAATCCATGATCCAGGCTTTTGCAGAGATTGATCAAATCAGTAAGAGGAAGCAGCATATATAAAATAATTGTAAAATAATTACGTGGTAAATTGTGTGATAGTAACTGTAAGGACAACAGCTCAGGGAGAGGAGGCATTGGTGCGGACTGCAGTAACAGTAGTAACTGCCCTAGTAATCTGAAGAGAGAGCCCGGTTCTTACATAATATCTGGCAATATAACTTAGTAGAACTGAACTGAGAGTAAATTGACCCTTCTTTTATTAAGAATAGATTTCTTGTTATCACACTAGAACAGATATTGAGGACATCAGGATCTTTAACATTCTGCAATAATTCACATGGCTGATTTTTAGATTTCTACTATTGATGTTAAAATTAAATTCATATGGGGGCTGCAGCCTTTTTTGGTTCTACCTTTTTATGTCTGTCTCTAGCTCTTTGTCTTTATGTGTTGGCTCTCTCACAACTGGAATGTGATTAAATTAATTGGTTTAAAAATACATTGCGTGTCATACTGTGAATATTGGGTTTAAATACAATTGCAGTAGGTTGCACTAATTAATTAATTGGGTTTTATCTTACAAGGTTTGAGTTAAGGATGCTTGAGCATAATATGTAAATTTATGCAGAATGTGCAAATTGATATTTTGATTTAAGCATCCTGTCACATAGGAAAGAAATATTGAATGTAAAAAGTATGATGTAAGCTGGATTTATTTATCCTGTGGGTTGATTTATTTATCCTGTGGTTGACTTATCACAAAAGCAACACCAAATGCTTGCTGGGCTGGGTGGGGCTGATCTAGAGGGAAGATAGACCTAGAAACCTAGAACTCAGAATATTTAAAGTTAATTTATTTCAAAATGTATGTGGCTCAAATATCTAAAGGTAGGACAAAAGGTACTGATTAAATGAAAGCTTTTCTGGTCTGGCTTTAAAGAACCTATTTATATCTTAACTGACATTTCCTCTTTTATTAGTGTTTTCAGTCCTATGCATTCACTAAGCCAGCATTTAACAAGCTGCCATAGTGTACCTTGTACTTGTGACAATATTGGAGACAGGCAGACTAACAGAATGCAGTTCTTCTTAAAGCTATCAGAATGTGGGAAGTATACATGTGCAAATAATTATGATGTATTGTGATAATACGTTAATAAATTTCAGGGTTGCTACAGTCTGACTTGAAGTGATATTCTGTTCATTCCTTGAGATACCGTTATAAATCAAAAGTGGGGTCTTTACTTGATTAACTAAGAATGCATTCAGTGATAGCTAACAGAAAACCCAGCTATAGTGGTTTAAGTAGATAGCAGTTTATTTTTCCCACACTAAAGAAAATCTTAAAGTAGTGGTCACTGGCATTAGTTCAGTGACTCAATAAATAGTTGATGATTAGTCAGTGCTTAGATCTCCGAGACTTTCTTGGCAGAAAAAAAGTGAAAGGAGGGGGAGAGGAAGGAGTTGTTTCTTTATTAACTTTGCATTTTTATTCAGGAATAAGGACCCTTTTCCTCTCTTGGTTAGCCTTTCCTTTATACCTGTCAGACCCAAGATACAAGTTCAAGTTTAAAGCAATCACAAGCCAAGAACAATGCTAGTGCAGGGACTGATGGTCATGATTTGTGACTTGGGGTTGGTGGAATTACTCTCTTTGATCAAGATCTTCCTTCACTGTTATCTGAACTTTTTTTTTAGTCAGAGAAAAAGAGGTATAGTAATAGCTTTTACGAAAGTAATGACTATATGCCACAGCTTTCATCTCTTAAAGAATATTAGTAGAAGTAGCTTTGTAACCCATGGCAACATTTCTTCATACCCCCTTTCTTAATTTATTCTGTTCCTCAACCTCTTGAGACTCACATAATTGTTCCAAGGTCTTTCTATTTATTCTTTACCCTCACTTTCCTACCAAAACCCATTTTTCTCTTTGCTGAAACTCTGAAACACAGTTCTGCTCCCTTGGCAATTGCCCAAATTCTGTCCCTCTCATTCACCCGTTCTACTATACTGCTATCTCCTATTCATATCTTTTCTTCCACCAAATAATTCTGTCTACTGCCTCCTTCTCTTTCTGCTGTCTCATTTGATATTCTTAACTGTGCAGGAATCCCTGAGCAAGACAATCAACTCTGACAGCCTTCTTTAAGAAATTCAACCTATTCCTTAAATTCTGCACTACACAGGATGGTCCAAGAAGTAGTCAGAAGGCATCCTTTTTCTTTAGAAAAGGAGAAGAACAAGAGAGAAAGGAAACAGAGAAAAAGGGAATACTTATATATGAATAACTTTGTTATAGTTATATAAGTTCTGCAACAAATGTTCAATATTAATTAGTCTGCACAGAGAATAAAATGATACATTGAGAAATAAGTGATTAATATTTTTGTGTTGGAAATTGCCCTGCCTGGTTTCAGAAGCTGTAACCTACCCCATGGCTAAGGCTGAGTGAGTGACCTTTAGACCAGAAGCCACTAAGGAGACAAGGCTTATCTCCTTTGCAAGGGCACCGCTTCTGCTCTTTTTTCTTCATCCATAACTGGTCCCCAATGCTTGATCGGTTAGCCAATGATGGGTAAGATTCCCCAAGGGGGGAACCACCTAAGACAGGCATGATCGCCTGGAGGCCCTCAGGGAAGGACTTGGGGGGCTATGGAAAAGAGGGTGATGGGCTCTCATCCCTCGGCTTTGACAAAACCTGAATCCTCATTCCGTCTGCAAGAAGTTTTGTAATCTCTTGGCTGCCTTACTATGCCTGCCTGACTTAAGCTTGAGACAATGTCTTAAGACTGAAACAGTGCTGGTGGTGGGTACCACCCTGTGCTGGAAAGGGTAGGTTCCCTAGGGCAATCAGGCCTAAGAAAGAATATGCAAAATCCTGTGAAACCTACTTTGTTTGGAATGCTCTCAATTAAATGATAAAGGTCTGAGCAGGAACTGAGTTTGTTTCCCAAAGTTTTGTAGCCTTTAGCTAACAGATCCTGACTCACAATAAGCCCTCAGAATTCCTTGTATGTAATCTATTGTTTGACCCTTACTGCCTGATAATGATTAATGAGCTTTACCTGTATTTCTGTGCAAAACGAACCTAATAGAAGCCCATTGAGGAACAGGCTCCTGACCCTTCTCCTTTGAGAGATCAACCACCTTTCCCCCCCAAGCAGATTATGTCTTGGTAGACTTATTCTCATCCTTGGTGGCAGGGTGTGGGGGGCCCTATGGATAGAGCCCCTCCCCACACTTTTGGAGTTAAGAAATGAAATGGAGTTCAAGAGGTGTGTCAGGAGGACCAGGTAAAGGTCAATGAAGACAAGAATAAAATTATGGTGTATAGAATTCCATTGTGTAAATGTACTATAGTTTTTTTTTTCCTCCATTTATTTACTGATGGGTACCTAGGTTGCTTCCAGTACTTGGCTATTGTAAATTGTGCTGCTATGAACATTGGGGTGCATTCTATGCAGCTTCTACCCTTTGCAGCAGCATGGATGGAACTGGAAAGCATTATGTTAAGTGAAATAAGCCAGGAGGTAAAAGATGAACACCATATGATCTCACCTTTAACAGAAACCTTAACAACAAAACAAACAAACAAGCAAAATACAATCAAAGACACTGAAATAGAGAACAGGCTGACAGTGACCAGAGGAGAGAAGGGAGGGAATTTCAGGGGAATTTCAGGGGAAAAGGGGAAGGGTTTACAGGAACAAGTACAAAGGACACATGGACAAAAACTAGGGGTGGGTGGAAATGGGAGGGAATTGGGGAGGCCTGGGTGGGTGGGCTGGGATGGGAGTAAAAGACAGAAAACTGTACTTGAACAACAATTAAAATAAAATTAAAAAAAGACAAACACCACCCCCACCCCCTACCAATAAAAAGAAAAGAATAAAATCATGGGATAAAATATCATAGAATAACTTATATACTACTTTCTACTCAAATTTACTTTTCCTTCTTTCTCTATTTCACCTGTAATTTCAGCCACTCAGTATTTCTAACTTTGTTTTCTGATTAACTTTACTTAACCTGCAAATGTTTTCTCCCTAAAAATAAAAAAGGATTATATTTCATAAATCCTTCTCTGCCCATTTTCCCATTGCCTATATCAGTTCTCTATGATACAGTTTTTCTTTACATACTTTGTAAGAAAAGACAGAAGAGTTGCATAATTTGCCTGTGTTGCCTACATTTCATACTTTGAGATATACTCCCTCTTACTTAAGGAAGTATATTCATTTAATTGTGGCTCTATGAAGACATGATGTCTTTTTGGCTACCAGGTTTATAACCATTTCAGTTTTGTAGGAATCTCTGAATGAGTTTTATTAGAATCTGACTTCAATGATTTCCACATCAACAATACCCGAGTGTTTAACTGTGACTTAATTTATTCATGCATGCTGTCAGTCATCAAACAGGTATCGAAGAGTTCTAACAAATACATTGAATTTGTGGGACTCAATACATAGTGATAGTAGTCGACATTTTTCCCATGGACCATTCCAACCCCATTTATAGACTAGAGATTTCCTACCCCATTGGTTGATATGTCAGGATGTTGCATAGATTTTTCTAGCCATGCTGATATTGGAATTAAAAGCCTCTGTTTATCTTCTGAACCAAAAACATAATCATTCTAGTAATCAATGTTTTTGGTTTAGTGTCATTATTTAAAACTAAATTCTTAACTAATTTGATTTTCTCTCTTGCCTCAGCTCACTACTTCTTAGGTCTGGAAACCTATAATGCTTGTTTACAGTGGTTCCCAGTACCTCCAAAGTTAAATTGGAGTAAGGGAGACAGAGGAAGGACATATTCTTGTATATGGGCTTCTTTGCTTTTCAGTTTCCCCTCCAAGATTTCTGTGGTAAGCAAGTCCAATCTAAAATTTCCAAAATGTGGCTTTTATCTCTCCTCTGGTTTAGTGCTTATGATATTCTACTTCAGTGTACCTCACACAGGTGTTCCTTGTTGGGATGTCCCAGGCCCTCTAAGATTCCACTTACATCTTGGAATAAAAATGCATATGTCACCTGGTTGGCGTAGCTCAGTGGATGGAGCGCGGGCTGGGAACCAAAGTGTCCCAGGTTCGATTCCCAGCCAGGGTACATTCCTGGGTTGCAGGCCATAACCCCCAGCAACCGCACATTGATGTTTCTCTCTCTCTCTCTCTCTCTCTCTCCCCCCCCCCCCCCCTCCCTTCCCTCCCTAAAAATAAATAAAATCTTTTAAAAAATGCATATGTCTCCTTGCCCTGCCCTCTGTGAAAGGGCAGTTTGCTCCCAGTGTAGTCTGCTGATGCTCTACTCTTTGGCTAGGTGGATGACAATGGCAATGCATCACATGGTTTGTAAAGCATCGTCTTCCTCCTTTCTATTGAATGTATGGGGGTGACACTGGTTAACAAGATTATCCAGGTTTGAGATGCACAATTCCCCAGCACATCATCTGTACGCTGTATCGTGCATTTACCACCTTAGGTCAAGTCTCCATTTATCCTTCCATCACCATTTATCCCCCTTGTACCCTTTTTCTCCACCTCTTTTTTATTGAGGTGAAGGCAAAATACCCCCAGTCACTCCCTCATAGCCATTCAACAGCTTATTCTAAGGAGCCTATTCTCTTTTGGAGGAGGCAGGAGGTTTTCAACACATTGAGCTGCATATGAGGGGTGTGATCAAAATCCTAAGCATAGTTTGGATGAGACCTGTCGCTGTGCACAGGAACATTGCTGCTCTTGTCATGTACTGTTTTGGTGTAGGTATCAAGGTATCACACAAATCTGAAATAGGGTGCATAGCATTTGGACAACCTGTTGTTTTTTATTCTGTAGCCTAAGCACCATGTTGGAGACAAGAGTTGAATAAGCCTTGACACCTGTTTTTTAAGAGCCTGCATTTGACGTTGTTGAGTTAGACACCTAAACAATAATGGAAATACAAATTAGAAAGAGCTGAATTGTGTCATATGGGGCACTTCGTCAGGACCATATCATATCTTCTTGGCTCCACTTCTTACCTCCACCACTCCTGCATCAACCAGCTCTGTGGGGCTTTGACCAGCTTTGTGTGGGGACAATTTGGCAGTGCCCCATGAGGACCACAGCGTGCACCAGTCCTGGTTTCTCTGATGTTCTCAGGACAGGACCCAGCTGGATACAAGGGCATGCTCCATAGAAAGAAGGGCAGTAAATCTTATGGGGTTGTCCCTGACCAATGTGGGATGAGAGCCAATGGATACACATTATGCTTTTTCTAGGAGACAGTTCATAAGGCTTTCAGGAGGTCCCATGGGATGAGCATTCACATCTCTGCCATAGGCAACTTGACAATACATCCTTGTATGGGGCTACAGTCACTCCTGGCTATATCCTCCAGGACCTCACATAAGGCATGCACACTAAGCCTTTGTCTCAGGCTGGGAGAGCAGGGAAGCCTAGGCTGACACAAGTAAAGAGAAATGGGAGTGGAGGAGGAACAACTAACTTTACAAAGTAAGATATTACTTGGAAATAAATAAACGTATGTGATCAGTAATCTTTTTTACAGGTTCACTAATGGGTTAACTTGTAACTAATTCTGGAAATATTTTAATCAGGACTGGCTATATAATTTGCAAAGCCAGTGAAAAAGCAAAATGTGGGGCCCCTTTACAAGAATCATTAAAAATTCTAAGATGTTCATAGCAAAGCATTAAACGAAGCACAGACGCTTTAGAGGGAAAGCCTTGTGTAATTGCACTAGTCACACACTTATGAAACCAGCCTTGAATGTCTTACATGTGTTTTCACTAGAGCCCCCAATTCTGACCTATTAGAAATTAGTAAAACATGTATAATTACCTCTTTTGTATTGTACTTGACCTGATTTCATTGTACTTTTAGTAAACCCTCTCTGTCTTCCCTGAGTGGGTTGTGATTCCCTTTTCTACACACTGTTGCAGTGTGTCGTTTAGAGGAGCTGACTCCTTACCCTACCTATCCAGTGGCCAGAAGCTTCTATTGTTTTTTCTAAGATCACTACCTTTTACATTAATCTTTTGAGCGTCTGCTAAATACACGTCCCTAGGCTAAGCACAGGGGATTAAAAAGGTTCCTGCATTCCAGGGGTTTACAGAGTAGTAAAGAAAACACAAGGTAAGTAATCAGAGGATTATAAGAAGCATATGTAGACAGGTATGCAGAAGAGAGCACACAGAAATAGCCTGAGATAAAGACCAACTACATGAGGGGAGGTGTGAACACAAGGCAGTCTTTCCGGAGGTTCTGGTACCCACTTTGGAAGGTTAATTGGGAATTTCCCATCTTGTGAAGAGGTAAGAAAATAGACAAGGTAAAATGTGATAAAAATAAATAAACAAACAAATAAAAGAAAATCCAAACTGAGGCAGTGGCAGTGTTGATGGAAGGGCATAGATTTGGAAACTCCTAAGGCAGTGGAATGACTAGGACTATGACATACTGGGTGTGGGAAGTGTTCAAGGTTGGCTTCTCTTGGAGCAGAGCCTGAGACAAGCAGCCAGGTGCCTCTGTTTCAGGAAAGTGCTCTTGTAGCTGTATGGAGAGGGGAAAGAACCCAGCAAAGACTTGGTCTCATGAAGTTGAGGCTTAGCCTCTTGTGCATAAACTGTACCACAGCATTGAGGTAAGGAAGGTGGTTTTTCCCTGTAGCAGTCAGTATTTGACTGTGAGCTACCCTGGAATGACTAAGTTCACCATGTGGTGAACACCTTTCCAGACAAAAGTAGCAGCTGTGAACTACAGTGGGCACTAGTCCCAGCAGTTTGGAGATTGACACATTGTTGGTAAAGGGATTTGAGCAGGGCACGTGGTATCCACTACAACTGTGTGGATGATTACTTCTGGAGTTTTATCTGGGACAATTGAGTGGATGTCATGCCATTTCTTCAGATGAGGAAGGGGAAAGTCTGGGAGGAGAAGATACAACTTTATATATGGCACAATGCATAGGGCTGGGATCATCCACTGGACACATTTATTTAATAGCAGGCTATATGGATCTGGCAAAGAAGATACAGATTTCAGAGTTAAGAGTGAGCACCTTTTAGTTGAAGTCATGGGTAAAATTGCCTTGGGAGGTTATATAGAGCAAAAAAAGAGGCCAAGAAAGAAAATGGAAGAAACCCAACATTAATATACAAAGACAAAAAAATAGCAGCCTTCTAACGAGAATAAGAAGAAGTGACCCTTGGGAGAATCAGCAAATGGTATGATAGAAGCAAAGGGAAGGGAGTTTAAAGAAGGTTGGAAATACCAACAGAACAACATCTTGGGGCAAAGTCAAGTAAAATGAGAGTTATTATGCATCTTTTGAATTTACAAACTAACAGATCTTTCTCTTCTTATTTAGCACAATCTGTACAATGCTGATTCCTCTGACTTCTTATGCTGAGGATATGGTGGAAGGAGAATTGCTTTGTGTTTATCCTCATAACTTCTTCATGCATGCCACTTCATTATAATCTTCTAGATTAAAGCTCTCCTCTAAAACCAACTGCACCATGTCTAAAAGCTGCATTTTTTTGACTGAATAATCCCCACTGGTAGAACTAAAACCCTTCTCCAGAAGTTGAGACATCTGACCACCAAATGAATGAGTTTTTTATTTGTCACAAATTCCTTTTTCATAGATTTGGCCTCATGACATTGATTAGTTGTCACTTGTCAACCATCAATATTTTTTTTAATCTAATTTGGCATCAGGAAACAAATGAACCCAACTCTCTTAGTAAATTTTGTTTTCTACTTCACCCAAACTATGATTCATAAAGACTAAATCTGAGCTCATGCTCCAGGCTCTCAATCCCTTTTAGCCTTTGCCTCCTTTTGAACATTATAGGACATCTATGGGTACATTGGCATCTAGCTGCAGCAACAAAACCGTGCTTAGGGTCTAAATTTTTCTACAAACTTACTGTCTGTTCCATCTTTTGTTAGGAGTTCACATATTTGGACCCAGAATGCTCAAATGCTCAAATAATTTTATAGAACCTTCTTTTAAAACTTCTAGTTTATTTTTATAGATTAAAGTCATAGATACATATATAAAATATGTTTTTAAAGATGTTAACATTTTATTTATTCTTTTAAAGATTTTATTTTATTCTTAGAGAGAGGGGAAGCGGGAGAGAAAGACAGAGAGAAACATCAATGTGTGTTTGATGTTTCTCACGTGTCCCCTAGTAGGGGTCTGGCGTGCGATCCAGGCATGTGCCCTGACTGGGAATCGCACCAGCGACCCTTTAGTTCACAAGCTGGCACTCAGTCCACTGAGACCCACCAGCCAGGGCTATATATAAATATGGTTAGAATACTTGGTACTGTGCTGCAACTTACTTGAGGTCCCTTTAGAAATAAAAAAAAAATATGTGATACACTGTGTTAACCTTTGGTGAAAGAAAATTTATATAATCTGAATAATTTTACTAGAGTGAAAAAATATACAATTGGAATGCTTAAATCTCAAAATAATATAGAACAAATCATCATCAAATTAGTAGTGCATATAATGATTGTAATTAGAATTCAAAATATCAATAAATGATTCCAGGCTTCTAAAATAAGGGAAGTACCCAAAATTAATTAGAAGTTAGTGCCAAAGATTTACCTGTACCTTTCAAAGAAACCCCACATGGCCTTTTTGTAGACAGTTTGTTTATCTTAGATATGGGCATTAGATGACTGTGGCAAATAAAACAAACCCAAGGTTAACAATGTTGGTATTGAGGTTTTAATTAGGTTTCAAAAGTTTAAATTTAATTTCTGTGTTGTCATTTTCTAGTCTGGTAACAGCATGTAGGAAATAGTAAACCATGATATTCTTCACCAGGACTAGTGACCCAACGTGTTATTGTGACAAGTGAAGTCTTGTTTTGTAGGGGGAAAATTTATTTCACAGCCCATTTACACATGTACTTGGTTGAGATTTTTTTTCCCCTGGTAGAATAATTCTACATTATCAACTGACTAATATGTACGTGCTTCTACTGTCCAGTGGGGAATCAGCAGATAAAAACTTAGACTATTGAAAGAGTTTCATCCTCATTCAGCGAAACTTGTAGTAAACAAGTACTTAACTGGCTCACTAGCAACAGTTGTCTTTGAGTCAGGGTCAAATCGGCACTATTTTTTTCTGCTGCCTGTTTTGACCATCTAGTTTGTTAGTGAGAGATACAGAACTATAACACTGTTCTGTGATGCTCTCCTATTACTGCCTGACTAGAAATGCAAAATTAACAAAAGTGTGTAACAAACAATAAAAGATCATATGTTCAGGCAATGCCACTGATTTTTATGAATTCACCTCCCCTCAAAAAAAAAGTAATCCCAATACTTATTTCCATGTCTTGTATATAAGTTCATAAGACTTCAGAGATCAGTTGGGCCTTCAGTGGGGAGGAAAATTTTCCTGGGCAAAGGGAACTAAGAGGATGACCACACTTGGATAGGAGAGAATAGAGGATGAGGCATTGCAAGCTAAGAAAGTCATATGGTCAAAGGGACTCTGGGAAAGTGAGTAAAATATGCACATGAAACGAGGAGGGTGAGACTAGATCCCCAGAAAGGAAGCCATGGTGGGTGGATAGGTTAGGAAGGCCATTCAAAATGTTGTTGTTGATGTTAAGAAAGAGAGAGTCCCAGATGAAGGCCTGATAAAAAATCCTTTACAAAAACAGTAGTTGCCAATGCATTTCTTTCATCAAAATGTAAGAAAGAATCTAACCAGGTTGACACTTGATTGATTATTAATTTTGATTTTGACAAGGTGTGATTTGTTTACATAAAACTTGGAGGCAGTTTGAATAATTGAGTAATGTTACTACGAGGGGAAAATAGACTTTTAATTCTCTACTACTTTACATGAAGGAAGCTGCTGGAATGCTTACTTCTGCGTACAAATATAAATAATAGAATTGATGCAGAACTACATCATATCCCAGCAGTAATTAGTAGCTATTCACAGACACATGAACTAATTTGAAGCTTCATCTCTCCCTAAGATAGTTTTTTGATAATATTTTTCATTGTATGCTATTTATTAAAATATCAAATGTATTTACATTGTATTTACATAATGCATGTGTTACGTATGTTACATAATGGCTAATTAGATAATAATTATGACAATATTAATTTAATTAAAATATTTAGAGTTTTATTGTCCTGGATAATAGAAATATATGGATCGATTACTAATACAAGATGATGAAATACAAATATAGATTGATTACTAATACATAAAGATAAAATTCTACAGTAAAATGAAATGGAAATACTCACTCAAAAAGAAAAAGAAATAATATACAAAACAGTTTGGTCATGTATATTTTTAGATGGATGTCAGAGGGTATCAAATTGCTATGTATATTTTCCATTAGATATATTTAAATGAGCTAAGTAACAGTTTTCTTTAAACAAGTCAACATTTACAGTATGTCAAAAATTACATCCTTTGCACCTACTGAAAAATATGTTGAAAAGATTTACATGTCAATTTAAAAATGTGAAAATGCTGTATACCTTTTAAAAACTATTTTTGGAAGTAAGTGAGCAAAATATTTGGAGGCGTTTGTCCTAAAAATGCATTTGCATATCATACACATTGTTTTTACTTAGAGTGTATCTTTTTCATTATTAAAAATAATGAAGTTCCTAAAACTGCCCATGCTCACTTCTTGCACAAGATTTAGGCAACATTAATTACTGAGCAGGGTGGGAACAGAGGAAGCGGGCTGAGGGCGGCGGAGGTTCCTAGATCTGCGTCAGTCTCCCCCTGGGAGATGAAAAGGCGTGAGGGCGGCAGAAAAAGGAGGGCGCTCGAGTCAGGACACTCAGGGGCGGGGATGAGTATCCGTGCACACTGCTGCAACAATTTCAGTTCATTGTCTTTTTCACTCGTTTGTCAGTCCATGACTTTGTATTTTGATCTTTTCAACTAAATATTTTGCTTTTTAAGATTTTTTTAAACTTTTTTTAAGCATCTATATACTCTCTGGCACAGAGATACAGTGCTATAGTATAGTCTCTGGCACAGAGACATAGGAGCATACTACAGGTAGTATACAACCTATCTTTACTTATTCAAATCCATTGAGTCAAAATTAATACCTTAATCTTGAACAAATTGAGGATGATGATTGCCATTTGTTAGAAAGGATAGACACACGGGATGGAGAGCTTATCTGGCTATTCAGTTAACCATTGAACAGCACAGGTTTGAACTGTGTGGGTCCACTTACATGTGGATTTTTTCCCCAATGAATATACAGTTCTTTCTCAGGTCCTCAGAATCCCCAGGTTTCACACCTGCAGATTTGACCTCCCACAGATGGAAAACAGTATTTTTCGTCCATGGCAATCTGCAAATGTGCAGGGCACACGGTATGCATTGATATATGCCATTAAAAAAAAATAAGGGCCTTCAGCATTCATTGATTTCGCTGTAGATGAGAATAGCAAACCCTGTGGATATGGGGGGCAACTGAGTTTTAGGGGGAGTGAAAGTTATACACAGACTTTCGACCGTGAGGAGACAGCACCTCTGACCCAGTTGTTGTTCTAGGACCAACTGTACTGAATTTGAGGTCAGGGCTGCTGCCAGCATATAAAGGCCTCTCAGTAAACTGAGAAAGGTTTCCCCTCTGTGTCAACCCCTTCTGGGTCCATGACCTACACCTTTGGGTGAAGAAAAAAAAACACCCTTTCTTCAGACCTATGCAACCTCACACCAAGACTCACATTTAGGTGGAAGGGTCCCGATTCCCAGGCTTGCTCAGGTATCTCCATGCAGCACACCGACAGCTCAGCCATGCTCGCACCTCTGCACGGCCAACCAGCGCTAGCTAACCCAGTGTACCACTGTATGTTTCCTTTCTTTCAAACCAGAAAACTTTGTTCTGGCAAAAAAAAAAATAGTTGTACTATAATTGTAGATGGAATCGTGTGTAAGTGTTACCTGCTGAATTCATGCTAACTTTTGTATTCAAGTCGAGTAAGCTTTACTTGACAAGCTAGGGAATGCCATAGATATTCCTTCCTCCAGACAGACACAGTATATATTTTATCACCCTGCCATAAACTCCTCTTTCTCTTTTCTCTTGCTGCGCCTAAATTTCACAATATCAGAGCAAATCAGTTGGTATTTGACAAATGCTGAAGTATTACCTGTGGAATGCCATGATTAAACAACACATATTTTATCAGGAAAAGAAGGAAGATATCATGAATTAGTTTATCTGTGAAAGGATTGTTTATTTAAGAAGTTTGCTGCTGAGCAGTGGAGTAAAGGTGATCGCTCATTTATCTGTTCGTTCAGCCAGCATACTGTGTTTTATATTTTCGGCACTGTCATGGGTGTCAGAAAAAAACAAGCAAAATGTTTCTCTCTCCTTAAGGCACTCAATACAGTGAAAGAGAAAGACACATGCACTGAAATACAATACAATGTATGCGTGTCTTTCACAGAGGGATGTACAAAACATTGAAGCATGGAGTAAAACATAAAAGAAGAGTTGATTCTGCTACATGAGTGTGACTTCACTAGGAAAATACTGTCTGAGTTTGTCATGGACTATCTGTACCCCCATCAAATTCATATGTTGAAAGTCTAACTTCCAATGTAATGGTATTTGGAAGTGGGCCTTTGGAAGGTAATTAGGGCCATATAACGTCATGCAGGTGAAACCCTCATGGCATCAGTGGCCTTAACAAAGCAAGATCTCTCTCCATGTGCACTTGCCGAGGAAAGGCCAAGTGAAGACATAGTGAGGGTGTGGCCATCTGTAAGACAGGAAGAGAGCCTTCAGCAGAACCTGACCATGCTAGCGCCCTGATATCAGACAGACTGCCTCCAAAACTGAGAGAAAAGAAATGCCTGTTGTTTAAGCAACCCAGTGTATGGTATTTGCTACAGCAGCCAGAGCTGAGGTAGAGCTGTACTTGATTAGAACAGGGGAGTTTTCTCCTGAACTATGCACTGGGTATCTTCCATTTGACCCGGTGGCTCTGACCTCCACTGTTTTCTGTCTTATTCCTAGTCCAAAAAGCAAATCTGTATGGGCTACCTCTACAGGTCTTCCCTGTGCTCTGACTTTCTGTTGCTGAGCCCTGGGTGGAGATACGAGGGAGAGCCAAGAGTGCAGTCATGGTACTTATTTCACAGGCTTCCCTCTGGATGCCTGGCTCTTAATTAAAGGCCCACTTCTCTCCTTGAGGTGGCAGGTCCTCACCATTCTCTCCTTCTGGCTTCCACTTACTGCTTCCATGGTCTGCTGTTCTTGTTTCCTTGGGTTTAGGGGTGATAACCCTCCCAGCCCATCCCTCGCCCCAGGGAACTGCATTCTTTCTTTTGGTTTATCTATACCCTGACCAAAGATTGGCAAAATCAAAATTATTCCTCTATAAAACCTACTCCATAGTCCCTAATTTGAGTTGCCATCTGTTGGCTGCTGAGACCCTGAGTGATGCAGACTGTGCATTGTGTGAGGCCATATCTGGCTGCCTCACTCAATAAATGTTAGCTATTTTTAGTATTGCATTGTGACAATATTTTGAAGTGTAAATATTTTTTTTTCCAATATGCCTATTGTCACTTTATTATTCCCAATTAAAGCAGGTAGGCTGCTGATTTCACTGCCTCGTCAAAAGGTTTCCTACAGTCATCAGCAGAGAAAAAACTGAAATAGCCTCCAAAGGACCTAAGGCTTAGAATGCACTCTCATGAGTCAGACTAGATAAGTTAAGAAGGAGGATATATGGGGTTTCAGATGGAGTGCCCTTCAGAAGGGGCATTGTACTTTTCCCCCACCTCTCAGCACACAGGAGGGGTAAGTCTTGGTAGGAGAGGGTGGACAGGGCTTTCACAGAGGACCTGCGGCCTCCATGTGCAGACAGGGTGGGGTTCAGGGAGATGACAGGACCCCAGGCATGTCAGAGACTGTCTGACTATTTTAGAATGAGTGAGAAGTAGAGGAATGAATCCTTCAGTGGCCAAGATGGGCATGGAAATAATAAGAGTTCCTAGGACTGCATGATCGATGTCCAGAGCTAGGTGAAGACAGCACAATTATCAAGGATGCAAGCATGGTAACTGTCACCGAACAGCCTCCCTTCCAGTGCTCTGGTGCTTTGTGAGTGAGTGATTCAGAACTCAGACACGGCCCTAAGAACACGGTAAAAGGGAGGTGGGCTCAAGAATTGATTGATAGTAAGTTTCCACTTCCCAGAAAGATGGAGCTCAAAATAGAAAATTAATTTTAGTTATTATAAAATAAATTCTCTTGCATGCCCAAGATCATGGGCACTGAGTCATATTTCCTACATGTTGTTAGTATTATCAATGAAGTGAGTAGGTACATGGTCCTCCAGGCACAGGTAACGGTATGTTCTCAGAAGTCTGGGACATAGGCGTGGCGTTGAATGGGGAAGAGTTAGATGAGGGCAGAGCTGCAATTAGGGGGTCGCATTATGAAAAACAACTATCTGCCTCTGCGTGGGAGGCCCTCTGCTCGTCACTGTAAATTCATTATTGTGTTTAATGCTCCCGACAATTCTCACTTTAAAGAGGCATGTGGAAGCCAAAGGATTTGAGTAAGTGCCTCAGTCACACAGGTGGTGAGTGAGTGGTGGGGGCAGGCTGCAGGCCCAGAGGGTGCAATTCTAAGACCCAAGCTCTCAGCCCATGCCCAAACCTACCTTTTCAGGCAAGAACATGCAATCATGCCCTAGGCTTGGATTTTATTAAGTAGATAAAGGAGACACGATTTACAAATTTGGTGCTACAGTGAGATTTTTGCTTTAAAAAGAATATTCTGTTAACAGTTGAGGGAAAAATAGTGCAGTTGCAGGCCGGGAGACAGGAAGACCAATTGAGAAGTGTTTTGATGGCCAAGTGAGGAGTGCCAGGTCATGAAAGGCCAGGAAGTAAGGAGTGGCAGAAGGAATAGACAGTGCATGGCAGCCCAGGTGACTGCTGGGCTGGGCTGTGGCTAAAAGCAAAGATGAAAGCTATTCTTAACTTTCTGGCATGTGTAATTGCAGGGATGCCAGATTTGTACCAGTTTGTTAATCATGGTTACTATAAAAAATGTGCAACTACATTGTACCAACAGTGATAAAGGAGACAGGAATTGCCTCTCTTGGCTTCATGGAAGAGGTGGCCTTTGAGCTGGAACTTGGAGAATGGATAGAATTGGGACTTCCAGTGATGAGAGAAGGGCAAAGAAGACAAGAGAAATAATAAGAAAGGTGAGACAGATTTTATCAAAGATTTATTTCCTAGTCAATTTAGAGTACCTTTATTTAAACCTACTTTGCACCATATGTACATATTTATCTATACTTTATTGGTACTCTTTAAATATAAATTATGATAAGGTTTATCAAAGAAACACTGCATATTAAAAATGTATTCATGGACAACAGGGTGGGGGTTGACTGTGGGAGCAGGGGGTGGGCAGGGCAGGGGAAAGGAATGGGGAACATTTGTACAACTGTAACTGAACAACAACAAAAAATAAGTAAGATATAAAAGAAAAAATCTATTGGAAAAATTGGGAAAGGGCCTTTGTGGCTCTGTTGGTTGATGTGCCAGTTGTTAGTTTTCATTTATTTCACTGTGACTATAAAGTTCCAATGCATACCTCAAATCACAGTGAAAGCAGGCTTCTTCCTCAAGAGAGAGTGCACTAGCAATTACAACATACACCATTGATGGTTTTGGATATCTCCAGATCCACGAGGGTAGTGCTGGATACATTGTGTGTTAGCATGCTAATTCTGTTCCTAGAATACCAGCCATGAAATAGGTCTCACACTGATGACTCCATACAACTCAAAGGCTGTGTTTCTAACTTTGTATACATTTTTTCTGACCCTTCCAATACCCATTAAATCTAGGTATTATTCACATTTACAGAGGAGAAAAATGAAACTTAGAGAGATCTTTACTTGTTGTTAGTAGGCGTTAAAGCTGGAATTCAACTCTGATTCTTCCAAATCAAAACTCTGGTCTTCTGCTTCTGTGTCACATTGTATCTATGTCAGCAGGCAGCTGCATACGTTCACCGCGCTGACATAAAGATAGAATTGTCACAAAAATGTGAATCTGAAATTACTTCATGATTCTATATTTTCTGGTTTCAAAAAAGAGCATTCTGTGAAAGAAGGAAGCACATGTATTCCTTTCAGAGTTCCCTTTCCCAAGGCAAAAGACTATGTATATGGTAATAACAGGGGGAAAAAATCCCTAAAAAATGGAAAGATGTAGTAGCACAGAAGAAATGCCCTTGATTTTTCCTAGATCTGATCTTAACTGTTCCAGTAAATGGATTTATCTCCAAGCTTTCATTTTGAATTTTATGATACATTGCATAAAAAAGCTGTGTTTCTTCTTATTTACTTTAGGTTTCCAAAAGTAGAATATCTTGTTCTTTTTGGAATTGATAGAAATTCCATAGCATTTGCAATGAACATTCTCCATGGAGCAAATAAACCAAAAAAATACATGCTTTTAGCAGATTTTGAACCTTCATTTTGTCTTAGTCTACAGATTCCTTAATCCAACCAAACAGTTCTGAATTCTAGGCTCTATTTTTGAGTTTTAACTCTCATCTGGAAATCATTTGTTCTAAACTATAAGGAAAAATATTTCAAACATAATTTAGGTTTGGTGTATAATTTAAGGTCTAGCTTCCAAGTTTCTTAAAGCTTGACTATTGAATTGTGCTCCTTCCAAAAAAGTAGGTATAGGTTGATTACTCTCTGTCACAAAAAGACTACGGCAATGCCATCATGTGGCATTGACAAAAGGGAGCTAATTCATTATATTTTTGATGACTTTTTCCCATGACCCTGGTGACATTGCTTGTGTGACAGGGACTGCTTGAGGCATATTATTGGGTTGCAACATTAAATTTTGGGGATTACCTTGAGGAGGAGACAAAGAGGAGGGCACAGAAAGGAGTGGGCAAAAGCTGCTATCCGGAGATAAGGGTTGCAGTGAGGTGAGCCGAGGTCTTACCTGGAGCCAAAGGAACAATAAGCCTTTCATCTAAATTCCTTTTCCATTCACATTTAAACGATGTATACAGTTCAAATGGTTTTATACATATATTCATATATATAATCATGTGCATATATATGTATGTATACGCCTCATGTGGTATTGTTTCATTTCATTTAGGGTCACTTTGCTTAAAATGTTAAGGCTTTTTTAAAAAATAAAGCACAGCACAACAGCAACTTGCCACACTATCCCCCCCCCCCCCTTTTATTTTACAGAATATCCATAATGTTCCTGTTGCACAATTTATTTGAAGTTTGATGTTCCCCAGATTTTGACTGACATTCTCCTGCAACCATTTTTTAATAAATATGACTCGCATCATTATGTAAACAACAGTAAGAAAGACGAGCAGACACGGGCACGCACCTGCTGTGATATGTGCCTGCACTGACACTTCTGAACAGACTGTAAGTCAGAGGCAGGATGCAGATTGAAAGAGGCCTTCAGAATATAAGACTTGGATGGAAGAGGGTAGCAAAGTCAGGAGAAAATTACTGAAGTATCTTTACAAAACTATTGGCATAGTTCAAATAAATAGGCGAATTCCTGATATTCAGGGATAAGTCCTCCTTTGTATTTAAAAATGTACATGTTAAAGCATGAGCATGTGGTATGTTTAAACTCAACAGGAAAGGTTCTGCAAAGTTGGTAATCTGTACTGCTTTGGAAAACAATGAAGTTGAAGAAACCCCCCTCTGTGCTGCTTAAGCCTTTTTTGGTATCACCTTTTCAAAATCCCCGTGCAAATTTGTGTAATCTGCCTGATACCAGGAGTACGTTAATTTTTTTGTATGGTACACAAGTATTGAAGTGCCTATCTCCTAGTAAACATCAACTGAAATTGTTTTACTTTTTGTGCAATGGTAAGAAAGGGTTTTATACTATCTAAAATATGTCTTTCCAATACAATATGGAATGAGAGTAATCAATAAAAAGGGATTTTAAAGATCAGGTTGCAGTTTCGGTGTTAAAAAGATTGGCAATAGCAATTATTTCCTAATAATGAACTCAGTTTATCTTTTTAAAAATGACAAGTAGAGGCTATCATCGAGCAAAGGGACTTCAGCAAATTTTCTTCTTTAAAATTTGCTGCTGTGACAGAGTAGTTTTTCTACGCAGGAAAAAAAAAAGTTGCTCAGGTGGAATTAATGTCAAGCCTGTGGGATAGGCATATTAATTAGGTTGGAATTAGAGTGTGGTCATAATAATAGATTCATTTGAATTAAAAGCTCTAATTTGACAAGGAAAGGCAAAGGAAGGGTCAGATGAAGATTTGGAGAATGGAGAGTAGGAGCAGGGTCCACAGAGGAAATCTGTGGACCTCAAGGTGGATAAAAAGGTGGTCAGAGATTAAAAAAAAAAGAAGATGATTCTGTATATTTTACCTCCTTTGCTTCCCCTTTCTTCTTTCTATTTTTCCATTTCTTGAATCAGTTAATATTCTTTTCACTGACTCTGCTGTGGTGGCCTGAGAGGCTGGTAGAATCCGCCTGCCTGAAACCATTGATGCATAATACATTATATGGAATAATATTCTCACTGTCCTTTGAGCCTTGAGTTTCATTATCACTGGAATACTTTGATAGCATTAAGGTACTTGGTGGACATTGAAAACTCAACACACACTGCATATGATTGTATAGATCTGTGTCTGTACAGAGGTAGCTAAGTTCTCAACTGCTAACAAAAGCATAGTCCTATAAAATCAAACTATATATTTTCCTGTTTACATGTTATGTCTGGCTTCACTTATCTTCCATCTCTCAGCCAAACTAAATATATACAATTATATATAAGCCAAATCACAAATATCTAGCTCCCTTTATTCATAAAAGTGAGGGTATGGATTCTTCACTCAGCAGTGACATTTTTCTGCTGAATGTATGGAATTTTTATACTAATGGCAGCACAAAGCCCTGTTCATGAGGAGCTGATTACCTTCACCTTTGTAGTCGATTGAGAAATACCAAAATGTTAGAAAAGAGACCTTTGCAATGAATGAAATTGTATAAAAATAACCTGAGAAAATTCAGAGATTGTCACAAATTGGAATAATGCAAAGTTAGCAATAAGAAATCAGTAAATCAGGGTAAATTAAAGATAAAATAATTTAAACAAGCAAAAATTGGGTCATCAAAATTGTGTAATGTTTTACTATGGTGAATAAAAATAAGGTTTTTCATCATATACATCATGAATTCATTAAAGGAATGTGCTTAAAATAGTTTGATTATGCTGATGGCTTTGTGTTCATCTACCTACCTACTCTTTTGCATGTTGCTTTAAAATATTCTGCATATGTTTTCATGATGATTGGCTTTGGTGTAGGCTGTAGCTACAGTTAAGGATTAAAATGAAGGAAATTTCATCAAAAGACAGAACTCTGTCTTTGATCCATGGTAAACTAATAACTTTATTTATCACAAGATTGTTACCAGAAATTAAGACCCAGTTTCAAGGGCCTGGAGCATAAATTCTAGGACCTCAATGACTAAGCAAAATAAGTAGTTTAAATTAAAAAGAGAAATTAACAAATGAACCCTTTTATTCATTTCTTCCTCCCCCCCCTCATTTTATTGTGTTTTCATAATTTTGTTGATGTCTCTGATTCAGGGTTAGGCTTGTTTGAGTTGGAGAGTCATGAAGTAAAGAATTAAGATTTGCTTTTGGATTTCATGACCAAAGAAATTTAGAGGGCTTTATGGGTGCTCAAAATAGGTTTTCTCTTCTACATTTTTACTCAAAGTGGCTAAACATCAAATAGTCTAATTAGGGTTACTAACCAAATAGTGGTGGAACAAACATTTATTTTATAGTATTATGTGGTTTTGAACACATATTTAAAAAATTCTAACTAGTATGATCCTTGAACCTCCTCTCTACTGAGACTCTGCCATTATCTACAAAATTGAGGGCTTTAGCTTTGTTTTATAGAATCCTTAGTAGGAATCAAAATGTTGATGATATAATTTCTATAGGAACTTACTTATAAAATGGATTTATTTCTGAAAATTGGTTCTAAACTCATAATCTCTATGAATATTTCAGACCCAGACTCTAGATACTTCACGTCACCAACATCGGAGCGCGTCCACAACAGATGGGCTCTGAGTCCCCTCAGAGGTGAGTCCTGATGTGAAATCATGGTGTTTCTCAAATGCTGGTGTGCACTGGGAGTCAACAGAAACCTTGTTGAAATGTAGATTTGGACTCATTTGGTCTGGGGTGGGGTTTGTGATTCTTCACTCCTGATGCGTTCCTGGGTGGTGTGGATGCTGGAAGTCCGAGTTCCACACTTTACATACTGAAGGAAAACTGGCATAACAGTTTGTCCTAATGGAGAGAAGCAGATACTTAATCCAAAATTCATTCACAACTGATTTTAGAATATTCTTTTGTACTTCTCTTATTATGAGTTTATATTATACTTAAAATTAGTACACTGGAATTAAAACATTGTAAGGAACAACTATAATACAAAGCTTTGGGAAACCCTTGAAAATGGCAATCACTCCCTACTATGATCTTCCTGATAACTGTGATTTTTTTGAGAGGCAATATGATCCATTAATATTTTTTTTCTTGACAACATAGAGCTGTTTTGCTTTTGTCTTGGAACCTTTTCTGGTTTCCTTGTCAGTATGCATTTAATTTCTGTCTTAGGGATGGACTGTGTTGCATTGTTTGTAATTTATATGTTTTCTTATTGAAGTAATGTTAAAGATAGATGGATTCCCACAGCAGCATATAAAAGTGATTTTGTCCATGTGTTGTTGGACTATGTAAAATAGATTTCAGGCCCTGAGAGAAGAGACTTTTGTAGAAGATGAGCAGGAGGAGGAGAAAAAAGAAGAAAATGTGAGGTTGCTGCTCTCCTGGGTGCAGAACCAAACTTTGATGAAATTTTGAACTGACAAAGTATGCCTTTGGCACTGAGTCACTTTCAAATATTCATCTGTCATTCCATTTTAGCCTTTTTCCCATGATCCCCAATGTTCCATGTATTCAAATAACCTATACCCTTATCAAAATGGGTGATGCACAGGGTCCCATGTAGGAGGCAGATTGTTCTCTGCACACCTCTACTGGGACAACATTTCCGGGAATTGAGCAACATGCATCAGAATTGCCTGGTAAAACTTGTTTGAATGTAAATTTCTGTACCTTTCTCAAATTACTGATTTAGAATCTCTGGGGGAGGACCAAAAACTTTGTATTTCTTCCAGATTCTGGAAGTTGATGTTACATACACTAAGGCATAAGGACCACTAGCCTGCAGCTGGCATGCTGTACAGGTCTGCTTTGCTGCACAAATTGTTCTGATGCACCCGCCCCAAATTAAAAGTCTAATTTTCCTAACAGCCTGATGAGGAGCAGAGCTATAATATTTTCAAAGATATTTGGATTTTGAAAGAGGATTATTCTTAACTAAAATGCAATTCTGGCAGAATTTTAGACCTTATGACAAAGAGAAGGGATTTCTGATATAAATATATTTAGGAAGAAAAGAATTTGGGGTGGGTTGGAACCACATGGAGAAAGATATTTTTAACTTAGATTTTACTCTAGAGTAAAATCTTCAAAGACGTTTCTCAAAAGAAACATGCCCACCCAATCAATCACACACCATCAAGTACAGTTATCTTTCCAGTGATAAGGCAGGCTATGGAGGTAATAGAGATATTGGAGCAGAGGCAGCCATTTTTGTGTGTCAGTGACTTCTAAATCATGTGTTGTATGGTTCCTATTTTCCAGGTTATTAAACCAGGGTGGAGGAAGGAGTAGCAATATCCTTGTTTCACAAATATCTGAGTTCCTCCCATGGAACCAGTCAATAAAATATTTGATGATATTAACAGCATAATAACAAACAGTTATATGGCTAACAACAAAGTCTTAAGTTTCTTTGTTTCTTTCTTCCTGGGAAGACTGTTTGCTGGTATGAATTTAGATTTATTATATAAAATATGCTCGCAGTTAATTGAGGGGGATTTATGGTTATAACTTTAGAGAGAGGACAGTCTGAGGCTGAAATGAAAAATCACAGACCTTAAAAGTTTAACTTTGATTCTGGCTAGGGCACCTCACAAATATTCTTCATTTAGTCTTTTTTCAAGTTCTTCCTCCCACTCTTCATCTGTAAAATGGTGAAGTAATAATGATTGTGCAGCAGTGTTCTTTGGGAGTAATCAATGTTTTTCCCAAGATGAAAAATAGTTTGTATGCAGAACGAACAGTATTACTTTAATTTTAACCACATGCTGTGCATAAAATAGGTCATTATGCAAAAGTTATTTTTTTTAAATCTCATAAGAAAAATATGGTAAGATGCAGCACAAATGCACTATTTTACAGACCCAGTGAGATTAGAAGTTGACTGCTATAGCAAAACACCTCAAATTTGAAACCCCTGCATGAGGTTGAAGAGTTTGTTTTTATGAGGACAGGTTTTGCCAGTCTTGGCAAGGGGGGTGAGGACTGCCAAGATCAGTGATGGTAGACTCTTTAGAACTCTTCCATGAAGTGACTCTAGAAGGGGAAGAAATAACTGTTAAGGTGAAAGAGTCCTGTTCCTTCCTAAGTCCTTGTCAAGCTTATAAGGGTCCCTGAGTTTTCCAGCTTATTTGACAGTAAGTTGTATCTTAGCTCTGATACAAGGCTCATAGTTCCTGGAGGGAAGGGTTTGATATTTTCTTTAACCTTCTAGACTTAATACACAAGATCCTTTAAAATCTAAAGTGATATATTAAGGAAAAATGTAAGAAAGGCAATATTTGTTTCAACATCTCCTTGAAATAAGCCAGCGGTTCTTGGGCAAACTAGAGGTTTGGATTTGGGGGGGGGGGTTAAAAGACAAGTTAATGTTTTTACTAGGTGTATGCTAGTAAATACATGTGGCTAATACATGTGGCTAAGTTAAAATGAACTAAAATTAAGATTTAAAAATATAGCTTCTCAGACATTCTGTCATATTTCAAGTGCTTGATAGCCACATGTGGCTAATGGTTACTGTATCAAATGTACAGATGTAGAATATGTCTATCATTGCAGAAAGTCCTATTAGCCAATGCTGGACTAGATTTTATGGACCAAATGACCCATAATGAAAGGTTTTTTTTGCACCCCAAATAGGCTTCAAATCCTACCTGTTGCCCTACTTCCTTCTCTTTTTTAAGGTAATGTTACAATTTATAACATATTCCCCACTCATCATTTACCTTTTTATTACCTTGAACGAGGTAGAGTGAAGTACAGGTCTTCTTTGATGGCACAGAAGAGTTGGGATCTGTATTGATACATGGATGTCATGTTCTTTCTTCTACTGGTGTACTGTAATGTGATTACCATATTTTGCCATGTATAATGTGCACTTATTTGCCCAAATTTTTGAGGGAAAAGAGTATGAACATTATACATGGGTATAATGATTACATACCATGGGTATAATAATGAGTACAATAATCCTGTGTATAATGTGCACAAAAATGTGGGTTCACATTATACATGGCAAAATATGATATCTCTGTTCAAAATTTTAGGAATATCTGTGATCAGAAATAAGGATGTTCATTTGAAATTGGGTTCCTAAACACTAGGCTGCTTTGTAGTAATAGGAGCTCTTGTAGTAAATCTATCAGTCATGAAGGCAAGGAAGCAAGCTAATACTGAACAATGATTATGTGTAGCAATATATGGGTACAGTGGAGATAAAAGACAAGACTTGCTCTTTATTCTAAATGTGTTCATAAGAGTCTGAGAAGCAGTTACCTGTAGTGGGAAAAAAACATGGAACTGTATTACACATAAACTTAAATGTGTGATCTAGTGCTTTTTTTTTGGGAAGAAAAGGGCATTTGCCCAAAGCTTTAGGACTCCTCTCTGGTGTGGTTGATGGCAAGCACTTGAAGGGGACCAGGTATAAATTGATGGTATATATGACATAAAGCCTGAGCTTAGGTGGAAGGTAGAGGTAAAGGGTGAGTGACAATAGCTTTTTTTTTTCTTTGAGAAACAGAATTTCTTTCTTGAGGCAGTTGGTTACAGCACCAGGATACTGGATCTGCTGTGTAGCATAAGATATTTTTCTACTGTATGAGAAAACATATTTGCAAATGATACCTCAGACAAGGGTTTAATCTCCAAAATATATAAAGAACTTACATGACTGCACTCTAAAAAGACAAGGAATCCAATTAAAAAATGGGCAAAGGACTTGAACAGACACTTCTCCAAGGAGTACATACAGAAAATCCAAAGACACATGAAACGATGTTCAATATCGCTAGCAAATTAAAACCACAATGAGATACCACCGCACACCAGTCAGAATGACCATCATAAACAAAGCAACAAACAACAAGTGTTGGAGAGGTTGTGGAGAAAAGGGGTCCCTAGTGCACTGTTGGTGGGACTGCAGACTGGTACAACCACTATGGAAAGCAGTTTGGAACTTCCTCAGAAAACTGAAAATGGATCTGCCTTTTGACCCAGCAATTCCACTGCTGGGACTCTATCCTAAGAATACTAAAACACCAATTCAAAATAACCTATGTATCCCAATGTTCATAGCAGCACAATTTACAATAGCTAGATGCTGGAAGCAACCAAGATGCCCATCAGTAAATGAATGGATCAAAAAACTATGGTACATATACACAATGGAATTCTATGCAGCAGAAAGAAAGAAGGAGCTCCTACCCTTTGCAACAGCATGGATGGAGCTGGAAAGCATTATGCTAAGCGAAACAAGCCAGGCAATGAAAGACAAATGCCATATGATCTCACCTTTAACAGGGACCTAAACAACAAAACAAAGAAACAAGCAAAATATAACCAAAGACACTGAAATAGAGGACAGGCTGACAGTGACCACAGGGGAGAGAAGAGGGAATTTCAGGGGACAATGGGAAGGGTTCACGGGAACAAATTTAAAGGACACATGGACAAAAACTAGGCGGAGGGTGGTAATGGGAGGGAAGTGGGGAGGGTTGGGAGGGTGGGCTGGATTGGGAGTAAAAGGGAGAAAACTATACTTGAACAATGATTAAAATAAAATAAAAAAAGATATTTTTCTATCTTTTTATTTATAGAAACACTGAAAGACAGTATTCCCACTGACCATAATTCTTTTCCATATTCCTTAGGCTTCTAAATGATTGAAGAAATAAGCAATTAACTTTGCAACTTCAGGCCAAATGAGGCGAGATCAGTGGCATTCAGTTGGAGAATAAGAGACTTTTGAAATCATATGGTTCTCTGTTTTTTTGAAAAATCGATGCCTGTATAGAATTATCACCATCTGGAAAATATGAAGAAAACTCAAAACAATGTAGAGCTAATGAAGACATTTGGTAACAAAAAGAAATGATAAATAATACTTACATGATAAAAGTGCCTATTTTGTTGTACCGTTAGTCAGTATAAACTTTTGAACCCAATCAAACTTTATAAGATGTTATATATATGATAATTTAGAAAAGAGATGTCATGAAATAATAAAGATAAAAAATGTATGGATCAAGAGATATAAAGTAATATAAAGGTTGTTAAGTACAATAAATATAAATGTTATAAAACTTATTAAAATGGAAGTAAAATTTTTACCTGTTGAAGACATAATAAAGAATAGGACTGGCATGGCAGAAGCTCAAGAATTACATACGAGATTAACTTAATATGTTGCCTAATGAACAATGTAACCTACATCTACAAGAACTAGAGGAACAACAACAAACAAAGCCCAGAGCAAGAAGAAGGAAGGAAATAATCAAGATCAAAGCAGAACTACATGATGTAAAGATTAAGAGAACAACTCGAAGGATCAATAAATCTAGGAGCTGGTACTTTGAAAAGATAAACAAAGTTGACAACACTTTAACCAGACTCATCAAGAAAAAAGAGAGAGTACCCAAATAAATAAAACTGGAAATTAAAGAGAAGTTACAACCGATACCATAGAAATACAAAGGGTGTTAAAAAATTATTATGAACAACTATATTCCAAGAAATTAGATAACATGGACAAAATGGACAAATTTCTAGAAACATACAGTATTCCAAAGCTGAATCGGGAAGAAGCAGAAAATCTGAATAGATCAATAATAATTAATGAAATAGAAGTTGTAACCAAAAAACTCCTGGCACACAAAAGCTCTGGACTGGATGGCTTCACAGGTCAAGTTTACCAAGTATTTAAGTAAGAAGTAACTCCTTTCCTTCTCAAACTATTCCAAAGAGTTCCAGAAGAGGGAAACCTCCCAAAATCTTTTTATGAGGCCAGTATAATTCTAATTCCAAAACCTGGTAAGGACACAACAAAGAAAGAAAACTACAGGCCAATATATCTGATGAACATAGATGCTAAAATCCTCAACAAAATATTGGCAATCCAGATTCAGCAATATATTAAACAGATCATACACCATGACCAAGTGGGATTCATCCAGGGATGTATGGAAGGTAAAATATTTGCAAATCAATAAACATAATACACAACATAAACAAAATGGACAAAAATCACATGATCATATCAATAGATGCTAAAAAAGCATTTGAAAAAAATCCAGCACCATTTATGATAACAACACTCAGCAAAGTGGGACTAGAGGGAGCATACCTCAACATAATAAAAACCATATATGAGAAACCTACAGCCAACATCATACTCAATGGGCAAAAGCTAAAAGTTTTCCTTTTAAGATCAGGAACAGGATAATGGTGTCTTCTTTCACCTCTCTTATTCAACATGTACTGCAAATTCTAGCCACAGTGATCAGCAAGAAGAAGAAATAAAAAGCATCCAAATTGGAAAAGAAGAAGTAAAATTGTCATTATTTACACTAAAACATGATAGTGTACATATAAAACTTTTTAGTCTTTACCAAAAAAACTCAGCCTAATAAGTGAATTTGACAAAATAGTGGGATGCAAAGTCCATATTCAGAAATCAATGTCATTTTTGTGTACCAACAATAAAATATCAGAAAGAGAAACTAGGAAAAAAATCCCATTTATTATAGCAACAGGAAAAAATAAAGTACCTAAGAATAAATTTAATCAAGGAGGTAAAAGACATGTACTAGGAAAACTACAGAACAATAAGGAAAGAAATTAAAGAAGATACAAATAAATGGAACCATATACAGTGTTCATGGATTGGGAGGATTAACATCACTAAAATGTCCATACTACCCAAAGCAATTTATATGTTCAATGCAATTCCTATTAAAATACCAATGACACATTTCACAGACCAAGAATAAGTATTTCAAACATTTATATGGAAATGAAAAGTAAGATCCCAAATAGCCTCAGCAACCTTGAGAAAGAAGAACAAAGTTGGAGGGATCACAATACCTGATATCAAACTGTATTACAAGGCCACTGTAATGAAAACAGTCTGGTACTGGCATAAGAACAGATATAGGTCAATGAAACAGAATAGAAAACCCAGAAATAAAGCCAAGTCTCAATGATCAACTAACATTTGAAAAAAGGGGGCACAAGTATACAAGAGGGTAAAAAATAGCCTCTTCAATAAATGGTACTGGGAGAACAGGTCTTGGCACACACACACACACACACACACACAAATAAATAAATAAAACAAAAGAAAAAAACAAAACAAAACTAGACCACCAACTTACACCATACACCAGAATAAACTCAAATGGATAAAATACTTTTAAAAAAGTCATGACAAATAAAAGTTCTAGAGGAAGACATAGGTAGGAAAACTTCAGATATCCCACATAGCAATATTTTTGGTGATGTATCTTCTAGGGCAAGAGAAATAAAGGAGAGAATAAACAAATAGGACTGCATCAAATTAAAAAGCTTCTGCCCTTTTAAAAGCATGGATAGAACTGGAGAATATTATACTAAGTGAAATAAGCCAGTCAGTGAAAGACAAATACCATATGATCCCACCTGTAAGAGGAATCTAATGAACAAAACAGAACCAGAGACATGGAAACATGGAACAGACTGACAGTGGCTAGAGGGGGATAATGGTGGGAACAAGGGGAAGGGACTAGTCAAAGAACATGTATGAATGACCCATGGACATGGACAACAATGTAGGGATTGACTGTGGGAGAGGTGGGTGGGATAGGTGGAGGAGGGCAAAGGGGGAAAATTGGAACAACTGTAATAGACTAACAATAACAAAATGATTAATGTGAAAAAAATAAAAGATGTATCCTAGAATTTGGAGGAAAGGAAAAAGAGCTGAAAACAACGAATGAAAAAATGATAAATATAAAAGGCTAACAGTAAAATACAGAAACTTCTTATTTTTGAAGAAGAATCAGAACAAATGACCTAGAAGACAGACGCAAAATTTTATAAGACAAAATATTCAAACGGAAAAATAAACTTATTCTGTAAACTCAAATGGCTCACAAGTTGTCAAATTTAACTAAAAGGAGCAGAACATAAATACATTCTGATATAAGTCAGAATGGGAATTTAACAATGAAAAAGAAATGGGAAAGACAAAAAAGCTAGCATTTATTCTATTCTGATAATAAATAACTAATGAATACATTAAAATCATACTCAAGTGAGTGAGGTACAAGTAAATAAATATTTTAACAAAGAATTTTGTCAATGGTTCTAAGAAAAAACTGATAGAAAATTATAAAATTATAAAATTAAAAAATTACACTCACAATCTTTACAAAATAGCTTAGAATAATAGTCAAGGTTTAAATACAACTATAACAAAAATGAAAAGCATGGAAAGGTAGAAGTAGAATTTTAAAAAGTTTGGTAATTTTCTCATTCTACATAGAAGTCAGGATATGCTCTTAAATTATTGATATTCATAATTAAGGACATTGAAGTTCATTATTTTAAAAATGCAGACAGCATATTCACCTTTATTTTTACCTTTACCTTTTAGGTAAAGACATTTACCTTTAAAATTACAAAAGAAAAATTAAAATATAATGTAAAACAATAACAATAAATAGAAGGCATAAGACTCAATTAGAGAAGACCAGATATATTAATCATGAAAATAAATTTAAATACTTGGAAATTTTCTATTAATAGGCAACTCTCAGACTGTGGGAAAATATCAAAACACAGATGTTGATATATTGGAATATGGTGGAGGGCAAGAGGATGCTACACTAACTTCCTCTCAAGACCAATCTGGTACAACTAAATTGTAGAGAAATCCAGAATAACCAACTGAACACTAGCTGGAGAGAAGCCTTATAACCATGGGCAGACAGAAGAAAACACTTCAGCACAACATGACTGGTAGAGAGTGAGGAGGAGGTACATGAGGGCTGGCTGGGCTCCCAAAGGTAGCAGCAGAGTTTCCCGAGGGACATTTCAGTGGCCAGGGGTTCCCCCTGAGAAGTATGGGGTCTACACCCCAAGCTGCACTCTGCAGCCTACAGCACCAGACCCAGAAAGAAATTCAGCTGTGAAAAAGCAGCAGGGTTTCTCTCTGCCAGGAGAGAGAGCTGGGGCACACAGAGCATCCTAAAGGGCCAAAGCACAAAATTTCATTTGCAGCCACTTACCCTGGGCAAAGGGAGGACAGAGTGCGCTAGAGATGCTTGAAGAGAGTCGGGGCTGGTGGCTTTGAGGAAAGAACTGAAGGAACAACCACCAGCATCCCTGTGCTGGGTCATTCCTCATACTTCAGGAACCAGTACTCTCTGGCAGAGCACTCCTCTCTGAATGGTAATTACCAGTTCCTCTCTGAGTTATTATTCAGAGACAAGTGCTCTGTAACCTCAATTTAGTTGTACCAGATTGGTCCTGGGAGGAAATTAGTGTAGCATCCTCTTACTTTTCAACCATCTTGGATGTAATGTGTACACCCACAAGAAGTACTCTGCCACACCCTGGGGTGCTTAAGCCAGGATGCTGACTACAGTTTGATTAAATTGATAACAGATTAAGTTAATAAACCAGGCTCTAGGAAAATTATTTAAAAAATGATAGAATGAAGGAATTAATACAAATAAAGGAAAGGATTACTGAAATAATCCTGAGTCATAAAAATAAAAGCTGATTCTTTGACAAGGACAATAAAATAAATTCGCTGGCAAGTCTGCTCTAGCTAAATATAAAATACATCTACTGAAAATGAGACATTGGAGAAGTTTTATTTCTCTCTTTTGAAGTGATTACAACTCTACAAAATAATGGACAAATGGTGTGGCAAGAAATACAATAATAAAAATAGATATTTTTTTCTAGGAACTATATATAAGCACTTGACAAGTGTAATGGGTGAGTCAACAATAAAAGTACTAGGAGACAATAATGCAACCATGTTTTTTTTAAATGACAGGGATAAAACTTCATATAAAAATACAAATCCTAAATTCCTTTACAAATGATTAGGGAGTTTAACCTCATAAAAATTTTAAAACTTTTACTACAAAAAATAGATATCATCAACAATGTAAATTTAAAAATATGAAGAGGAGAAAATGTTAGCAATTCATCAATGGACACATTGATAATGGATAATTGAATAAATATAAAGAGCTACTATGATTAAAAGGAAAAAATAAACAATTAGATAAAATAGATATCGGATATGAATAGGCTATTTATTATTGTAGATATAAAATAATTGATAAACATTATTACACTTGTAAATGCAAATTGAAACACAAAGGCACTTTTTCTTCTTTAAGACTGATAAAATTTGAAGTAGCTGCCAACAACTATTTCTGGCCAGGTTGTAAGCAAATACTTTCGATAGCATAAAAATTGGTGTAGGCCTTGAAAATTGGAAGTGATTTACATGAAGATATTATTGGATTGTGTCTGTGCATGTATTCACAATTATACACATGTCTAGAGTTTAGGTCCCTTGCAACGAATTGATGGGAAGTGGAATGGAAGGATGCACGTGGTGCTTTCCTCTGAGAAAAGGAGTGGGAACTGGGGTGGTGGTAAATGAGGCTTTTCTTTTATGCTTGGTGTACTGGGTGTTTTTCTGATTTTTTAAAAAAGAGAAATGCAATGTGTTACTTATAGAAATAAAAATATAACTTCGCAAAAGAATGGGTAGAGGTGATTTGTATTCTAAAGGCACAGAGAAATCATCACAGGGATAATCCGATGGGTATTTGGTTATGAAACAGGTGGCTGTGGAATATTCTATATTGATTAAACTAAATCGGTTAGCACAGCAACAAAAATTTTAGAGCTGTCTCACTATGACTTGAAAGAGCCTGAGGGCTGCAGAGCATTTTCCCAAATCATTAAAAGTCTTTCTATATTTAATTTGAAATTACCATGTAATATTAGGTGATATGTTCCTGTCATTTAATTTTAAGTTTTTTGTTTTTACATTCATCTTTTAAAATACTCTAGCCATGAAGGGTTGTTTTTGTGATCATGTTTGTTTTCTTAGGTACTTATTTTTTATATTGGAGAAGTATAGCCTATAAACATTTTTATACCTCTTGATAGATATTACCAAATAGCTTTCCAGCAAGACTGTGACAATTTTCTATTTCATCAGCACCATAACACAATGCTTATTTCATTCTTAATTATGAGAAAAACAAAAATAGCAACAAGAATATCTTTAATTTGCATTATCTTCTATAGATTTTTTATTTTTTAACATTTGTTTGAATTTATTTGAATTTCCCTAAAATCATAGCTTTTTCTTATATAACCTTAATGCCATTAGCTCACCTAATACATTTAGCACTATTTCTTTGAGATACTGAATATTCTTTGCACCTCATGTTTGTTCTCAGTCTTTCTCCACCCTGCTCTGCCTGGTGAGAAATTTTACCCCCAGAAATGGCATCGTTAAGCCAGCTTCCTTCTCCTCTGGCCCCCATTTGTGGAGGACTGTATGTTTGGAAAACAAGTATCTATTCCCCTGGTCGGCCCCTCCTGCTGGGCTCCCTGCCTGGCTGTGCCTCCTTACCTGCAGTGATGGCTCTCTCTAAGTGGCGGTTTTGCCTTACAGTTGCACGTTTTGGATTCTGGGGTTCGCTCCCTCTCTGTGTCCTTTTTAACCTAATGATGATGCTCATTGCCCATTGTTGTTAGCACTGAGGTGCATCACCATTTCTTGTTTTTATCTCTCAACCCAGCCCACACTTTTTAAATCTCTCTTCCCTATTATAGCTCAATGATTTTTGTGTGTGTACTATCAATTCCCCCTACGAGGATCTTGACTGATACAATTGGTTTCTGGTATTATCCAGTCTAGAGGTGAATATTTCTCATTGTTTCAAGAAAATTTTTGTTTGTTTTCACTTTTAAAGTGGTTTTGTTCAATTCAAAGTTCAAATAAAATTCATATATTATATCCGATTGTCATTTGGGTCACAAATATTTTTAGTAGAATTTATACCCGCTGTGTATTTTTTCCTTCCTATCATTGGATGAAAACAAGGTTAGTTATCCTGAGCAATATCCTCAATTTTAGATTTTCTCCATGGGAAAGTCACAAACTTAAATTTATTTGTTTAAATATATTTCTAGCTTCTAAGATAGATTTTTCTTCATCTAATTTATTTGTTTTATTATTAAATGCATGAAACATGAGCTCCCAAACTTAATGCTATATATCAACACATTTCAGGGAAATCTTGTTTCTCTCTGTGTCTTAACTAGGTCCCTTATTTTTCTGTGTCAATTTTTAAAATTAGTTGTTTGTTTCTCCTTCCAGTGACTTTCCCCACCCCCAATTTTATGATCACATTTATTACAAGTTCACTTTTCCCTTTCTAATATGATAGGTTATTATTTAGTATATTTCCACATGTACTTGGATATATTTTGGACTTTTGTTTTTTCCACTGGTTTATGTGTTATTACATTTTTAAATTATAGAAACAGTAATATGACAACATATGGTAAGGAAATATCATTTATATTATGATATTTTTAAAGTTATGTTCTAGATGTTCTTGCTTATGTTTCCATATTAATTTTAAAGTCAAATAGTCTGTTTCCAGAAAACAACTGTTGATATTTATAGTGTTTCAGAAATGTGTCCTCAAATTTTTTCATAGTTCTCCTTTTAAAAGGTGGAACTTCATTCTTCTTTTGAGTGTGAGCTGGACTTAATGATTTGACTTTTAGTGAATAAAATATGGCAAAAGTGACAGAACAGTAGAGCAGATGTCTGCTGCCTGGGCTACGTGTTTGGGCAGGGCCAGGGCTTGTTGGCTGGGGACGGCCTCAGGATACAGGATCAGACCTCAGATAGGTTCTGGAGTTCAGCACCTGCTGGCTCTACTCCACTTTTAGGTGATGCTTTTCTCCTGGTTCCGTGAACCTGGCCACATGCTATGCTGCATGTTAGGGTGGGGTCACTAGTTGTCCTCCTGCCTGGGTGAAGAACAGGGCCATCAGCCATGACAGGTACTTTAGGCTGGACTCTTCCAGTGGGGGGTTACTCTTTGGGCTCCCAATGAGATGAAGTGATAGGGTGTGCTCAGCAATTGATGAGGTTGCTGGCTTCTGTCTCTGACTGAGCTGAGCCCTGGGGTGACCTTCAGGGCCACCCAGTTTCTCTGGCTAGGCTTCCTGACCAGGTGGACTGATGGGTGTGCTCAGCAGTTGTCTTGAAAATTCTTTTAATTTCTTCTTTTCATTTCTGTATAATTTCTTATAGATTTTCTTTTCATTTTGCATTGACTTTTGTATATTCTTTGGTATATAATCACTTATATTTTTTGTATTTCAGTTTTTATTTAAATTTTTCTTGAGTTCATTTTATCTTCTTGATGGCATCATATAATTTTTTATTTTTTTCAATTAAGATGTGTGCTTTTATTCTAAAACTGCCATTGTTTTCTTAATTTTCTTAACATCTGTTAGCTCATTTTCATTTACTTTGTTGACACATTTTTCTAGTGTATTCTCTTTGTCTATTGAAATGTCATTGTGTTAATTTTAATTATTTTTCTTATTAATGACTGATTATGGTTTACATCATACAGCCCCCACACCCCAATATTTCAATACTGTGGATTTCTTAAGCTATTAGAAAGATGTTCTTGTGGAGAGCTCCTTGCCTTGAGAATTTCCTTTCTATTGTTATGTGAAATACTCAAAATAAGGCTTCTGTGTGGTTGTTTTTCTGTCTTTTATACGTACAAATCAGAGGTATTTTCTTCTTCAACTGTGCGCTTTAGCCCTCAGCTATGTATTGCTTTTGAAAGTAGCGCTCTCTCAGACTTAATCTTGTAAGTTTACCTGTATACTGCTTTCCAGGATTTCTTTCCTTTGCGTGCTTCCACCTTGTATCTGAAGCTTCTCTTCCTTTTTCACTCAGTGTTCCAATTCCCCTGACTTTAGCATCTCTTACAAATAGTGTTCCTTGAGAATAAGGCTTTGAACTTCTGAAAATGCTTGCTCTATATTTGTCAAGGGCTTACCCTGGCAAAGCTCTGTTTGATTTTCTCACATTCATAAGCCATGTTTGCTCTGTGAAACCTGTGTATCGCAAGGACAGTTAGGCTCTTCCCAGATCCTGTACTCGGCTTCCACAGGGTCATCTCATTTGGGCTATACTTATTTTAGAGGAAAGTTTGGTCTTCATGGCTTACAGGATAAGTGGGTACCACTCTTTCACTCTTCAGTATTCCATCCACATAGTTGTCATCCTATGCAGAGCACACGCCTGTTGATGGTTTGGCCACATTCATGCCTGTGCTGAAATTCATGGGATTTCTTGCTCCTAGGTTTTTTCAGTATGTTGTTCACAGTTTTTGTTTTGTTTGTCCTCTTTATCACTTGTGATTTATTATTTCAAACAATTTGGGGAGTATTTATTTGTTAAGCATTTCTTTATTTCTTTATGTATCTGTTTTTTGTCTTCATCCAAAGAAGTGTTTCCATTGACTTTAGAAGGAGAGGAAGGGGAGAAAGAGAGGGAGAGAAACATTGATGTGAGAGACAAACATTGATCGGTCGCCTCCCATATGTACCCCAAACAAAATCAAACCTGCAACCTAGGTAGCGACTTAGGTATGTGCTCTGTCCAGGAATCAAACCAGCAACCCTTCACTGCATGGAACTATGCTCCAACCAACTGAGAGATGCTGGGGAGTATTTTAAAAACACTTCTGCCATCATCATATTGTTAGTTGTTGGTTTATTTGCAAGAAGCTTAAACATTTGTTTATGCAGCGATTTTATTTTTAAGGAACACTGCACTTGCAATTTTCTTGAGACTTGCAATTTTCTTGAGACTAGTCTTGAGACTAGTAAAAGCTTATGAAAAAACTTAATTATCCTTACAAGTCTTTATATCACCCATGTTTTAAATGGATTGAAATCAATGTTTTGGACAATTTCTTTATTTAAGCCAGGTTGAAATGTTGCAGAGACACACTTATTTTGGTGGTCATGAAAATGTCCCTATCATACCTCCTTCTGGAGAAGCATAATTTACTGGCATTCCTAGGGCCCCACAGAATGCTTGCCCTGAATCTACACTTCCTTGGTGGGCTGCTCACAGCCAACAACTCAGCATAGTGGGGGTACTAAGGCTGTCGCTCCTTATGAGATGTAGTACTCTGAATGACCTTGACTTGAGGGGTCCCAGTCCACCTGGCTGAAACCATCTTCAAACTCTGCTGCAGTTGGAAACTCCATCTCAATCATTCTTTTTTTTTTTAATATTTTATTTATTTTTTTTAGAGAGAGGGGAAGGGAGGGAGAAAGAGAGGGAGAGAAACATCAATGTGTGGTTGCCTTTTGCATGCCCCCTACTGGGGATCTGGCCCACAACCCAGACATGTGCCCTGACTGGGAATTAAACTGGTGACCATTTGGTTCATAGGCTCATGCTCAACCCACTGAGCCACACCAGCCAGGGCTTCTTCTTTTCTTTTCTTTTCTTTTCTTTCTCCTTTCACAGTTGTCAAACCTGCATTGTGCTCTCTTCCCAGATAAGTCTCTTACACATCTCATCCTATCTTCTCAGCGCATCTGCATTAACGCAGAATGCTCACTAACATTCTTTTCTCTTTAAGGACCTGGGTAGATCAACAGAGATCTAAAACAATGTATACCTGATACATAAATGAGTTTATTTGACTTAGGTTCATTGTTATCTGGTTTGCAGTTCACACCAAATAACCACAGAGGGAAAACAATGTAGAAATATAACATCTGTGTCTAAATCATCCCTGAGGCCAGTACGCTACTGTGATGGAAATATTAGTACAAAATCAAGAAACATCAATTCACCCACCTGGTTAAATACTATTGCTACAGTTCAGTGATAGGAGATATTTTGGCTACTTGAAGGTTGAAAGAGCATAAGCTTTAGAATAAGAAAGATGTGTTCATGGAAAATGTGTACATGACAGAAAACCCAAGGCTTCATGGACTGACCAATAATTAATTTATTCATTTCAACATGTTTTTCCATAGTATATATATAGTAGTAGTAGATATATACTAGTATATATACTGTATAGTATATAGCATATACTATAGTATAGTTCTTAGTTATAGTGTGATTTTTGGATATATCAGATAAGAAAAACATCTTTAAATTAATACTAAATATTTTCCACATTTGTTTTTCTTGGCATTGCTTATATAAGAAAACTAACACATAAACTACAAAGAAGAATTCATTAGAATCCATTAATTTCATAAATTCAAACTTTTAAAAGTATGAAAACAAGCCCTAGTGACTAGGAATTTCTTTATGGTCTTTCCCCCTTTTTGAGCCTCAGTCTTCAGATGGCTTCTCATTTTGGAGTGAAGGTGTACACTGAGTGGGGTGAAGCTACCTATATTTTGCTATGTATAATGCACACTTCTTTGACTAAATTGTTGATGGAACATTAAGGATGCACATTATACATAAGCATGGGTAGTACTAATTCTGTATCTATACAAATGTCTTTAATTCCTTGACTTATGCTTATGTGTTAAAAGTGTAACTCTAGAGAGCAATAACAATATCAAAAGCAATATCATACCCCAGAATACGATCATTGATTTTGTTTCTAAATATAAATAAAAATTGAATTAAAACATTAAGATAAAGGTTATTTTCTTGAAATTTTGGCCCAAAATGTGGGTGTGCGTCGTACACGGGAGTATATTATACATGGCAAAATGTGGTAATTAGAAATGATGGAGCTAATTGTATTCCTAGATGAGATTATCAACCTATAGAGGAACCACATTCTTAGGGTGCAATCGTGTGTAGGCTTGCAAAATCTGAAAAACCCTCACCAGTGATGTGGATATGCACTGGGACCCCCCTCTGCACGGGGACACAAATGCTGACCTACCCACTGTAGAGAGCGATCAGAGCGGCATTGCCCCTGGTGCCAGGCCCAGGTGGGTGAGCCTCACCCTCCGACTCCAGAAGTAGTGCAGTTGTGGTGATTTCATTTCAGGAAATAATTGAGGCAAGTGTTTTATTAAAAAAAGAAAATCTGGCTTATTTTACCACTCGAAATGGACTTCCCTGTATTCAGGTTTCTGTTTACCTTTCTGAAGTGAGCCGTATCACTTTTGCATAGGAAGCCCCCATGGAAAGTGGGACTGGGAAGAATACTAACATTTAAGAGAAAGAAAGGAAGTGCAGCAAAGTGTATGTTAAGCCTAGAACACTCGAAGACTATGATAATCAAAAATTTCTCATTCCACACTCAGTAGAACATCATTTTCTTTCTCTTCCTCCAGACACTTATAACCTTAGTCAAAATGTAATTTGTTGGTCATGCATTCTCTCATCTGGCCTCCTTCAATATAACAGGTCTTTATCTGCTAATTCTCCCAAGTTCAATACAGTTTTCCATTGCTTTAAATATACTTTGTTCCCATTACCCACTTTTGTTTGATTACTATTATCTCTGCTCTAATTATAATTTTTCTGCTGATGAAATTAACCTTTTACTCCAAACAGTTTGTGTCCCAGTGACAATCGATCAATTCTTTTTACTTCATTGCCAGTTGTTTATATATTTCCTTCTTATCTTGTGAAGCTAACAAGAATTTCTGTTTATAAATGAAATCCTACTACCTTGCATGATTTGACCTGTTATAAAATTGTGACTATAATTGGGGCATTATGCATGAAGGAATACCTGTATATTTTGTGTAAAGTCTGGGTCATGTTGCAGAGTAATGATAGGCAATGAGAGCTAATTTTGGAAAGATTAAAATAGTGAAGCAAAGCTGTGAAATTCTAGTGTTTCTGGTGAAAATAGGTATTTTCTCCCTTTATTTAAATGATGCTCTTTTTTGCCCTGGCCGGGTGGCTCAGTTGGTTGGAGCATCGTCCCATGCACTGTGCACTGAAAAGCCTCGAGTTTGATTCTGGTCTGGGCACATTCCTAGGTTGTGGGTTTGACTCTGGTCAGGGAGTGCTTGGGAGGCAACTAATCAATGTTTCCCTCTCACAATGATGTTTCTCTCTCTTCTTCCCTCCATCTCTCTCTCTCTCCCCCTCCCTCTCCCTCCCTCTCTCTCTCTCTCTCCTCCTTCCCTCTCCTCTCACTGTAAAATCAGGAAAAAACCATATCTTCCAGTGAGGATTTAAAAAAATCTTGCTATTGTTTTTAATATAGATGAAAATAGAAATGCCTATTGCGACATCCCTTTCCTCTCATCTTTTCAGCATTGAACTCTCTCCTGCTACTGTAATGGGTGACAAAGCCGGAACTTGGCACAAACAGAGAAAAGACAACTTCAGATTATGACTAGGTTTATTTTCTTCTAAGTATCTGCATCTCCAACATTTTAAACATATGCCAACTCATTCTTCATGGTGTTCATATCTGACATTCATCTTTAAAACACCGATCCTTTTGCTATAGTTTTCTTAAAGAAAAGTAGAAAGAATGACACATAAGATAATGCCTTAGATTGTTTTTCAGTGTAGCAGGAGCCAGCATGCTGTTTGCATTTTGGCTGCAATATGGTAAAGTCTGCTTGCTTATAGTTATTCAACACCATTTATGTTTTTTATGCCAAGTTGGATAGGTTTATATTTCTATTTTTCCCATTCTGAATGAGGCTTTTCAGATGAATTATACCATCTCTAGGCTACTGCCTGGGGAGGTCATTTCTAAGGCTTTTAAGGAGTTCATATACTTCAAAGAAAGGAATCGCTCCTTTTTACTTACTATATAACCCTTCCCTTTTGCCCCTTGACTTGCAGTAGCTTGTGCTAGGTGCCTTCATCCAACAGTCAGTAGATTTTCTTTGAGAAAGAAAAGTATCACCTGAAGCAAGCTCCGTTTTAAAGAAGTAATTTCATGGGCTACCATCTGTTGACTGACAAAGCATAAACAAAACAAAACAAAAAAACGCACAAAAAAAGTCAGGAATTGATTAGACAATTTAAACCCTGGCAGGCTGAATCTACCTATACTGCTGTTCTCTGTGTATTCACAGCACCAGCTAGTACGTTCTAGTCCACATGTTATTTATTTATTTTTACCCTGGAGCACTAGCACTGATTGCAACAATTGAGTGACTTGGTTGGCAAGGCGAGCTGTGAAATAACAAAGTCTGTGTCTGGCTGGTCATGTGGATAATACTGAAAAGCACCAGCCAGCTCCTGCCTATGGCTATGTCAGCTGAGCTATTCAGAAACATTTTTTCTCTCATTGATTTTTTTTTTTAAAAAATTATATGAAATCAGAATTGGGACCCAGCAGGTTTGGAATGATGCCAGAGTCCTGTTGAGTTAGGAGAAAAGGCTGAGAATAGGAAGTATATTGACCCAATTTATTGGACAAAGTGCAAGAGAGGTGACAGAACAAGCTGCTAAGGTGTTTGCTCCGTGAAAGCTTTTCAGAACAAGAGATTTGGAACAATGAACTACAAATGAAACTGGTGGTCAGGGTCAAAGGAAGTCCCTTTCAGTTCCTCCCGTAGAACACCTCCTTTTTATTGCTGGGTGGAATAGAATCTTCTCATTCTCATTATTTTTTTATACTGTTAATTGCTAATGCTTATTTGGAATAATGAAATTTCCAATTGTTGTTTTGAATGAAATGACTTTGGGAAACAAAATTAATTAGTGTATTCTCCCTTTGTGTACATGATAAATTCACATATAAAAGTAAATGTAAGGCTTTAGAATATGCTCCCTCACTTGCAAAATGTATTAAAATGTGCCTTAAAATAGTTTAACATAAAAGACTTAAGCTACTTATTATGCCTTGTCAAGGCCTTTATAATTAAACGCATTTCATGATATATTAAATAAATGTACTTCAAAGATCTGCTCTCTCCTGCCCCATCTTTGTACTATCACACAGCTAATGTGTAAGTTCAAAAATCTACAGTGACTTCCCTGGAAAACCTCCTGTACGGACGTTTGGCCAGATCTTTCCTGGCGAGCCAACCTTCTGCATGCACACTGGGAACTTGGACAAAAGTGTGGATGTGAAGCAAATATTTGGGGAGTGTTTAAATAAGAAAACAGTGATCATGCAAAACCAACATGTGTTTACCAACAAAAAAAGTTGTAGGAACTAGACCATTTACCTTATTTTAGATAATGGGACAAATAAATTATATGCCATCTGGGCAGAGTATTTTATCCAGTGTTCAAAGATAGTCTTTTGAGCAAGAAGTCCACAGGAATATTAAGAAAAATCTAGCTGGTTGAATTATCATATCCTAATAGTGCTGATTAATGGATTAATAAACTCGAGGTGACATACAAAGGTATACTCATACAACTCAGAACTCTCTTTTTGTTCTAACCCAGTTAGATATTTTTAGTGATAAGTTTAATGCTTATCAAATTTTCAGGTGATTCATAGTGAATATGTTATATTAAAATGAGTATTTTTAGAAAGATCTCTACAAGGAAAAAGTGATTGAAATTAATAAGATTAAATTAGCAGAGATGATGTAAAGTTTTATAGTTAGGGAATAAAATAATTGTATGAAGACAGGATTCAGGAGGCCTGGCAGTTGCAGTATACGTGAGATAGTCTTCCAGGTTTTATCTAAATGGAAGATTAATGTGAACTATCAGTGTGATGCGTCTGCCAGAAAGACCAGTGCAATCACAGGAGAGGGGCAGCTGAAGCCTGGTGAGCATCCCCACCATGCTCCATGGTATGTGGAACATGTTGTCTAATCCTCTTTTCTGTCACAAAGGGGCATGGACATGTGAGGAATTATTCTGAGGCACACAGAATGAATTATGAGAATTTAAAAAGTCTTTCACTATGTATTTGTTCATTTCACCTAAAAATGTATAGTATCCAACCACGCAAAGTATTTTCATATATTCACAGTACAACCTAAAGTAAGAGCATAGGTTGGATGAGACAGAGTGCTGGGTTCGATTCCCAGTTCTGCCACTTCCTACCTGTGTGACCTTGGGCAGCCTATATCATTTCTCTGATGTTTACATATTTTCTTCAATGGTAAAATGGGGAAAATCATTTGTACTAACTTCATAAGGTTATCATAGGAGTCAACAAATTAATTATGTAAATTTCCTAAAACAGTACCTTGCATGTGTGTTACCTAACTGTAAGTTAGTATATTTCACATGTGTTTTGGATGGCATACTTTTTGGTAATAAATTATAAAACTCACTTTTTTGAGGGTATTGTGCCTCGGTGGGTTATTAGCATTGTGACCCCAAACAACTCACTGAAACTCTTTGGTTCTCCTTTTCCACCTACAAAATGAACATGCTTCTGTAGTAAGCCCAGTAAGACCTTTGTGTGGGTTCAGAGTGCTGTGGAGAGAAAAGGAAAGCATCTGATGACACTAGAAGAGGGTGTGGGACAGTTTTCTGGGGGACTCCCAAGGCTGTCTCTGGTAGCATGTCCCCAATATGGCCTTTTCCCTTCCATATCATGTCAGTTCATGCACAGGAAATCAGTTTCTCTAGCCAAAGATACACATTGTCAGAACTCCTGAGGCTAATTTAAAAAAATCTGAATGCCAGTCTCTTACTTTATAATAAGAAAAAAAAACAAGTGCCACACAGGCTGAAAAAGCAAGCAGACAAGCCTGTTAATTTCACCCTTATTGGCAGAGCTACACGGAAAGCCAAGCTACAGTTAAAACGATCTTCAGATGAATGTGGAACTTGAATCACAGGAAGCAGGTCATTTGAGTGTTGACCTAATGCCACGAAGACGCCCTGATGCATCCATCTTCACAACAGAGTCAGCACTGCGCACGGGCTGTAACACTTGAAAACCACGAGCTAAAACTGCTTCTTCCAGGGTGTGTTCTGGAATCAGTGCTTAAATATTCACTTTGGTGATTCCTTGTTGTTGCTGACATGGCTGACTAATCTTTTCCTCTGAAGGATGCTTAGCAACTGAACTAATTGAAAACAAAAAAGAAACTATCTGTGTTAGCATCTCCTTTCCTAGTTGGACTTCAACAAAGAAAGACAAGTATCATAGAGCTACAGGTAAATTGTCCTTGTTCTACTCTTTCTCCCCAGGGGAATATTCACTTTGAGGAGAGCTAAGCAAGGACCCTGCAAGAGGGAAATGGATGAGTGAGGTTAGTGTTTAGAGTGGAGGAGCTCTGAGAGTCCCCTACCTTGGACCCTGGTCACAATATTAGGGGTGTGCTGTGTACCTGAGACGTGCTCCCATGAAGCCTCTTAAGGGGCTGATGGACCTCTGATATTTCACAGGAATGCCAGTGGCCTGATAATAGCTCAGGCCTTGAGACTGTTGGTGAGAATTTTTCATACCCAGGCCACACATGGGAACAGATAACTGCCCTGCAGGCTCACACAATGCCAACACTGTCCAAAATATACTGGAAACCAGAATGTACCTGAATGTTTTGGTTTATCTAAAACCCCTCAGACTCTTGCATTATATTGGAGAGGTGGAGAGGTGCCATCCCCCATAAAAATTACTAATAGCTTATATTTAGTCAATCAGATATGTGTGTGGAGACTCAGAGTTGATTGAGCTGACATTGAAAACTAGAAAGATACATTCATTTCTACTTATGATAATTTTAAGCCTTGTGTAGGAGTATAACATTTATCTTATTACTCAATTATTTGGAGAAACCGTCCTATAGAATACAGATACCTAAAACACAGACTCAGTGTTGCCATCCAGAAAGCTCTTCATTCTGGGAAAGACTTACAGATAGATATGTCATTGAGTCATGATGATACTATTGTTAGATGCCATTGCAGAAATTAAGTGCAGGGTACACAGAAGTTCAGTTTCCAGAGCTGGATAAGGAGAGTGAAGGGCACCCCATGAAGGCCTCCTGAGAAGTTCTCCTATTGAAGGCAGGGAGTGAGTCATGAATATGTTTCTGAAGGAGAGGCTACATTTGATTTTTCTTGAAGAAGGAGAAATTACTTACCAAGAAAATTTACATGTACAAATTCCATTGGTTTTGAGGCAGTGCAAACACTTGGAAGTGTTTCATTTGAACAAATAAAATCTGTACAAATATGTACAAAAATGACATTATTAACTCAGTGAATTATTTATTGTAGTAGATTTCTTAAAAAACATTTTGTGGGTATCCATTCATATTCTGTCAACCAGGAAACCAGCTGACCAAAGTGGACAGTTACGAGAAGGCTGGCTTGGATTATGGATGCTGTTTCTGATTAGAAAACTGCCCACAGTTACCTAGCCCCTTATGAGACTGGAACCTAAAATATCATTTTCTTAGCAAAGCACTAAACATCTGAGCCAATCAAACAGAGCTATGTTCAGGATATAATTTACTTACCCGTTAGATTGTAGGGAAGTAATTTCTATGATTATCATTTATTGACTCATTGCTTTATCTCATTTTTGTCTTCTCTCTTTCGGAAGAGCTTATTTGTCCTAAAGAGGATGAGACAGTGAAGTGATACAGAACCTGAAAATTAACTTTGAAACTTTTGGATTCTGTTGTGAGAGATTTCCCCTTCCCTTGAGATGTTTATTACTTATTTCTCATTGAGTCAATTTTATATTGTTGATAAACCAAAGTTTAAGTAAAGTAGTTTAATGGGTGAGCATTAAAAATTGCAAAAGTTAGTGAAGATGAAATATTTAACTTAGAAATAGTGAAGGCATGCAGTCACAGAACTGATGAGAAGTCAAGGTGCAATATTTGATGAGGTCTTTGGTGTACAGTTTGCTCTCAGATGACTAGATACTGGGAAACTTTGTATTTAAAAACTGATAAGAAGAACACAACTATGAAGATTAAAGTGTGGCATACATCTGTAATATACTCAGACTATCAGGAAGTCCAGACAGGGCTGGGAAATACTTTAGAGAAATAGTAAGAAAAAGAGATACATTTAACATCTATTTGGAACGAGAAAAAGAGCTCAGCTTGCATTTTGTCTTCTTGGTCAGGAAGGCTGTGGTTTCCATCCTTGTGTGATCAAAAGCTGGTTGTGGTTGCCACAGTGGCTGCTACACTAACAATCTCACCCAAAACCTGACCTGGGATTCTCAAGGATTCCATTTTGTTCTCATCCTACTGGTATTTGGTTAAATTAGTGGAAACGTACCTCAGACACTGAAGTTAGGACAACTAAAGAAGTTAAATTTGAGAATTCTTTGCAATCAGTGTATCAGGTACGATACACAGTGTACACAAACAACAGTGACAGGACACGTGGAGTGAGAGATGTGAGGAGGGGAATAAATAGTAAGAAGAGTCAGAAGCCAGTCAGAGAAAGAGAACGACCATTTGATTAGTGTCCATATGTGGACACTAATGGACAAAGTAAACGAACAAAGTAAAAACAGACACATAGATACAGAGAAAGACTGGCAGCCGTCTAAGGAGACCAGGACTTGGGGGCTGTGTAAAAAAGGTGAATGGGATTTTAAAAAGCCTCATAGACACAGACAACAATATGGTGATTACCGGAGGGAAGCGGGTGTGGGGAGGGAGGTAAATGGAGGGCTAAATGGTGACAGAAGGAGATTTGACTTCGGGTGGCAAACAAAATACACTATACAGGTGATATATTATAGAACTGTACACTTAAAACCTATATAACATTATTAACCAAGGTCACCTGAATAAATTCAGTGAAAGTTAAAAAAAAGAACAACAACAAAAAGAGGAGGAGAATCACCCTCCTCAGCCACTCTTGGCCAACGGTTTCTCCAACTATCCAGTGAGAAAGAGTGTTTATACAATCACATGTTAATATGTAAGGGCATTTTTTTTAGTATTTTTACATGTAATTCATTTATGTGAATAATAATTGACTTGTTCCTTTAATGTTTTTTTTAACTTGTTCCTTTAATGTTAATTCAGTAAAAATGGTCATTTAATGTTAATTTAGTAAAAATGGTGTTTTACTTGGGGTTTTCTATGGCGTTTCTATCAGGGTATTTTATGATCTATGTTGTTTTTCTTAGAGAGTTCTATACTAATGCAAATTTTGGGCCTGTTGAATTAAATAAAATTATATAAATTTGCATGTGGTTTTTTTAAAGATTTTGTTTATTTGTTTTTAGGGAGGAAAAGGGAGGGAGAAATAGGGAGAGAAACATCAATGTGTGGTTGCCTCTCTTGCACCCTCTACCGGGGCCCTGGACTGCAACCCAGGCCTGTGCTGTAGACTGGGAACTGAATTGATGACCCTTTGGTTCACAGGCTGGCACTGAGCCACACCAGCCAGGGCTGCTTGTGAGTATTTGTTTTAGGGATTTAAATACATTCATGGGAGCTTTTTACAAATGTATTTTTTATAAAAACTGTACCACATATCCTGTTTGATTAGAGTTCAATGGAACTCACTTTGGGAAATACAGAGAAAGGTAAATATTTAAATTCAAAGTTACTAATAAACTGTTAACATCTTAATATAGTACATGTAATAAAGGAGAATTCAAAATATACAAAATATTTAATTCTTTAACAAATGCCATATTTATAAAAAATAAAAATGAAACAAAATGTGAAATGTTATTTCTTGGAACTATTGACTGTGAAATAACTTGACTTCGCTTTCAGCCAGAAGTAGGAGAGAGTTGTTAATTGAGTTAAGAAAAGTGTTTGAAGAAAACATGATTCCTTCTATTATATGTAGATATATAAATCGCACCTCAAATTGTACAAAGAAACAGGTTTTTTTATTTGAGTTAAATGTCACATTTTATTCCTGCTAAGTCATTTCAGTGACTGGCGTCTATTACAGGTGAAGTGCCACAGTGCCTTTCTGGTCTGGGCAATCCCCCCCGAAATTGTTACCCTGTTCCCAGTGTGCTGTTTCACAAAAGGATTTCTTCTCAGGGAGACAGACATCCACACAATGCACACACAGGTACACATGCACGTACAAATATACACTTATTTTCAGACACACATATTTATAAATTTGCTAAATAAAGTGTGCCTTATACAGATTGGAGACATTAAATTTTATTTAAAGTCTCCTATATTTTGACTTTATAAAATCCTACTTAGCCCTGACTGGTGTAGCTCAGTGGATTCAGCACAGGCTGTGAATCAAAGGGTCACCAGTTCGATTCCCAGTCAGGGCACATGCCTGGGTTGTGGGCCAGGTCCCCAGTATGGGGCATGTGAGAGGCAATCACACATTGATATTTCTCTCCTTCTCTTCCCTCTCTCTAAAAATTAATAAATAAAATCTTTTAAAAATTTTTACTTAAAGAGCTCTGTCAGGTGACATTGCTCATTGTGAGAAGAACCAGAATGGGGTGGACTCCACTGATTTTCTTGGTCACTGTTTGGGCCTACAGAGTGAACAGTCACCATACGTATGTGCCTCCTTCAGACTCGTGCCTGATATCAGCTCTTTTCCAGCTCTGGATATGTAATCCTAAGTAGACTCTGGCTGATTTCAAATATTGCTTACAATTTCATATGGTAGATAATAATGGAATGGTAAGTTACTTAATGTGCTATGATTTGATCTCCATTTCATTCTTTTTCCTCTATTCTACTGGTGGTCCTTTTTTAGAATCCTAAACACATCTCTCTCTTTACGTTTGAGAAAATCCTGTATTATTTGTTGAGCATTGATCACTGTTTCTGGCTCTCATGGAAGAAACATCAACATTGCCCTGGCCTGTGGAGTATGTTTGCTGGAAGCACCTTTGAGAATGTCGGAGATGATGTCATCACTGTTCTGGGAAGACTGTGTTTTCCATGAACTTATGTTGCCTTTACCATACAGCACTGATAATGGCAGAAAACACATATTAGTCAAAGGCAAGACTTTTTAAAACTAAAAATTTTATGGTAATTGATTTTAATTTTAAAAAGCAGAAATGTTTAGAAGTCTCACTAAGGCTGTCATAGCTTTTTAAAAATCATTTTTTAAAGTAATTGGTAATGCCCTTTCAAAAAGAGAAACAAAGTATGTATTCTTTAATATGATTCATCATTTTCCTGACAAGGAGATATAAATGTATAATTGATTTTTATTTTTTGAGTATCTCATAATTGTAATTTACACATACAATTCCCACAGGCATATGCCAGCGACAGATGGTATTTATTAAAAATCCACATGCATTCTTGAGTGGCTTTAGTGTCATTCTGCTTGAAGGCAAAGAAATGGATTAAGTGACCTTTCAAGGTCACTTTACTTATAGCTTTCAAGAATATGGTCTGTAATGTGCCACTGTTTGAAATGTATGTATTTTACATATATCTACAGGTCAAGTAGTTTTGGTTGTGAGTGACATATATCCAACTTGAATTAAAGTGATAAAAAGAGCATAAGGCATTGGCCTGCTTATAAAAGGTATGGTCAATGTTGGCATTAGAGACAGTTGGATTCAAAGACCGGAATGCAGTAAAATCTCCTTTTCCTCTTTTTTCCCTGCTCCTTCTGCGGGTTGCTCATTCTCTCTCAAGCAGATAGACTTCTTCCACATGACAGGGGACATGAATCCAGAAACTGATAGTTCAGTCACCAGAGAGAAAAGAAGTCTTTCCAGCCAGCTGTGTTTAGCAACCCTGGGCAAGGTTTTGATTTTTACAACTTGAGCCCAGGAGCAATCAGTGTAACCAGCAGTTTCAGTATTAAATTGGCTTCCCTGAAGTAAAATTTAGAGGAAAAAACTGGCTTCCCTGGGTCATGGGCTGTTCACTAAACCATGACTTTGTTTGTATCAAGATTGAAAAAGACAAAAGGAGATTCCTGGGATTTTGAGATTGCACCACCCCATTCTCCAAGCCAAAAACTTCACAATGACAAAAAGTCAAGCAGCAGTTTCAAGAAGATTGCAATTAAATGGAATATTCACTTTTTCCTATCAGTCTGTGAGGATGCTTTCCTTCCTACTGTGCATACCCCTCAATCCCAGGCTTCACCAGAAGTCCAGACCCTTCAAGATGTACATGATCAACTTTATGCATCTCCTTCTGGTCTGGACACCCTATAACCTGAAATAATTTCACACACACCCCTGATTACTATTCTTTAAGCCCCCACTGCCTATATATACACTATGCTCTCTGGAACTCAGATTCTGTTATCAGTAAAATTGTGTATCACCATTAATCATCTTTGATGTCTCTAAAATTTTCTTTCTCCTCTTGGTTTTATTAAAACCTGACCATCATTTGAGGATATTGAATTCTTTTTAAATTTTTAAAAATTATATTTTATTTATTATGATATTATAATTTTTCCAATGTTTCTCCCTTTGCCCCCCCTCCACCCAGCAGTCCCCACTCCCTCAATACCAACTCCATTGTTTATGTCATGTCCATGTCCATGGCTCCTGCATGTAGGTTCTTTTCCTATACTTACATCTCCATGGCTATTCTGTAACTACCCAATCCCCTTGTACTTCTTAATCCCCTTACTTCTTCATCCATTCGTCCTTACCTCCCTCTCATCTGGAGACCATTAACACACTCTCTGTGTCCATGATTCTGTCTCTGTTCTTGTTTGTTTAGTTTGTTTTTCAGATTCAGTTATTGATAGACATGTATTTATTGCCATTTGATTGCTTATAATTTTTTATCTTTTTTTTAAATAAGTACTTTTAACATTTCATATAATAATGATTTAGTGATGGTGAACTCCTTTAGTTTTTTCTCGCCTGGAAAGGTCTTTATCTGCTCTTTGATTCTAAATGATATCTTTGCTAGGTATAGCAATCTTAGCTGTATGTCCCTGATTATCATGACTTTGAATATTTCTTGCCAATCCCTTCTAGCCTGCAAAGTTTCTTTTGAGAAATCAGTTGACAGTCTTATTGGGATACCCTTATAGGTAACTAACTGCTTTTCTCTTGCTGCATTTAAAGATAAAGATAAAGATTTTCTCTTTATCTTTAACCTTTGGCATTTTTTAAAGATTTTATTTATTTATTTTTAGAGAGGGAAGGGAGGGCAAAAGAGAGAAAGAGAGAAACATCAATGTGTGGTTGTTGGGGGCCGTGGCCTGCAACCCAGGTATTTGCCCTGAATGGGAATCGAACCTGTGATGCTTTGGTTCGCAGCCCACACTCAATCCACTGAGCTATGCCAGCCAGGTCTAACCTTTTGCATTTTGATTATGATATGTCTTGGAATGTCACAGGACCTTACAGGACACCTGCTACATTAGGCCATGCTACCCAGACAGGGAATTATAGAAGTTGTACCTAATACATAGAAACAAACACAGGGAGGTGGCCAAAATGAGGAGACAAAGAAACATAACCAAAATGAAAGAACAGATCAAAACTCCAGGAAAACAACTAAACAAAATGGAGATAAGCAATCTATCTTATGCAGAGTTCAAAACACTGGTGATAAGGATGCTTAAGAACTTAGCGAGAAACTCAACAGCATAAAAATATATCAGTCAGAAAAGAAGAATGCATTAACTGTAAACAAGAAATATTTACAAGGAATTGACAGTAGACTGGATGAAGCTGAGAATCAAATCAATGACTTGAAACATAATGAAGCAAACAAACAAACAAACAAACAAATACCCCCTCCAAAACAAAACAAAACAACAACAACAAAAAACAATGAATAAGAACAACAAGATGAAAAAAAGAATTAAAAAATTACAATAGTGTAAACAACTTCTGGAACAACTTTAAGCATCCCAACATTGTTATCTTAGGGGTTCCAGAAGAAAAGAAAGAGGAAGAAATTGGAAATCTATTTGAAAAAATAATGAAAGAAAACTTCTCTAATTTGGTGAAGGAGATAGACATGCAAGTCCAGGAAGCACAGAGAATCCCATACAAGATGGATGCAAATAAGACAATGAATTCTTCTACAACTTTTCATCTGTTTTTTTAGTTCCCACATCCCACATGGCACATTGCCTAGAGATGGTATAACTATTGTTTTTTTAATTACTATTCCAATATTATTTAACAAGTCTTATGTTAATGTTGGGGCCCTAGTTGGAAATTGAGATTTTCAACACAGACCTATGGATTGATATACTTGAATACTTTGAAATGCAAGATATTTGTGAACTATCTAGACTTGCAGCAGTAGTTTATACCTTTTTGACAAGAGGGTTGTATTCCCACTAGCTTAAATATGATGAAAGGTCTTCACCTTGCAAAAAATGTCCCAAGAACTAGAATGAATGTATAGCATGTACTGAACTGAGAGGCAAAGTAATGAGCCTGAAAGCAAGGAAAACTGCTGTACCAATAAAGGGCTAAATGACCTAGCCAAGCTATACTGGCAGGAGTCTGAAGATATCTATAAGATTGCATCGTGAGAATAGTAGATCAAGAGGGCCATTATAGAAGATTGGGTAAAAAAAAGTTGTGGTTATAGAAGTACTTTCTAATACTTAATATTTAATTATGTGACAAGGACCTAGAGCTAACATGTTGATAATTGTGGCTCTTGAAATCTTGGAAAAAGTAATGCCCCACCCTGCCCTGAGTTAGAAAAGCCAGAACTGCCACAGAAGATGGTAGAAGAAAACTCAAAAAACTCATATAAGCAAGGCTGAAATCTCTTCTGATGGCCATGTTCAAAGAGAGAGTAGTCTTCCTGGCAGCATCTTAAGAAATGCCTGAGTACAGGGGGCACCTGCACTACTGAGAAGCTAAATGGCTGCTGTCTTTTAGAAATTGAAAGTAGGAGAGGATCTACAGAACTAGGCTCATGACAGTGAAGAGAATTATAAGATCTCAAAATCGCAGAAGCCAAGTGACAGCACGTAACCATTAGAAGCCAGCATTGTTCCCTGGAAATAGATTTGGGGATGGAAAATTCAGGGCAAAAGGTTTATTTCCTCACCAATTTCCCACTATTGTATTATAAGCTACTTGAAGCTTATAAGGAGGAAGACAGAAAGTTGCCTTCCTCCTTCATTTGTATAATTTCAGTACAGAACATATTGCTGGACTCTTTAAAGACTTCCAATAAAGGTTTGGAAATGAGCTTCCTAAAAGTGTGGGAATAGAAGGAAATAGATGGTGCTGATGCTGAAGTCCTTGTGAGATTTTAGTTATTCAGATTTGTAATTTCCATGATATGCTTACAAATATTTGGCTAAAAAAGACTGTGTAACATTAAAAATTAAAGGCAGGTTTATACATTATAACCCTTAATAAAGACATCTGTTTTAATGTTAAAGTGTGAAACACTTAATTAAATTAAGCTTTGTGTAAAGTCTTTTTTAAGGGGCATGGTTTCTGAGCAGAAAGCTACAAGGAAATCTATCTCCATGCTGGTTAAGCACAACCAGGGGGAGTCACCTAGTGAGATGCCATAATGGTGGTAATGGTCATTTTTGTCCCAGTTAAGAAAGAACAAAAGGCTTGAAAATTAAGGAAGAAAGTGCTGAGATACCTGGGTAAATATCCTGGTAAAAAGGATAGGGAATTTCAATCAGTATTTCTCAAACTATGTTCCTTAGAACATGAGAATCTTATAAGTGATTAATCATGTGTAGTGTTCAAATAGTTTATAGTTGTATCTAAGTTTGAGAAATGGTGCTCTTAGCATAATGCTCTCCAGATCCATCCCTGCTGTTGTGAAGGGTAGGAGCTGCTTCTTCTTTTCTACTGTATAGTATTCCATTGTATAAATGTACCATAAATTTTTTATTATGACACTAAGTGAAATAAGTCAAGTGGTGAAAGACAAATACCATATGATTTCACCTATAAGGATAACCTAATCAACAAAACAAACAAGCAAGCAAAATACAAGAAGAGACATTGAAAAAAAAAGAACAAACTGACAGTAACCAGAGGGGAGAGGGAAGGGGATACAGGGAAAGAAAGGGAATGGTTGTCAAAGAACATGTACAAAGGACACATGGGTAAGAGGAGTAGGATTGAGGTTGATAGGTGGGGCTGGGTGGGGCTGGGGGTAATGTTGGGGAGGGAATGTAGACAACTGTACTTGAATAACAGTAAAAAAAATAAAATAAAAAATAAAAAAAGAGAAACGGTGCTCTGAGTTTTATATTAGATACAAGGTGAAGGCACATAGTGACTTTTTGACCTTTAAAAATATTATAACCTTCGAAAAAGACTGCATTTCTAATGAGTAAAAAGATTCCTCATAACTCCTGCTCTTTGTAAATGACTTAGGGAAAAGAAGATCTGAGATTATGGTTAACAAGAATTAAGACTAAAAATAAGTCCACTAGATCTTTTAGATGTCTTTATATTGTATTTTAAATAATTTTTAGTAGTTTATGATGTTTCCTAAGTTCTCTGTTAGGTACTATAAGAGATACAGAGATCAATTACTATGTAGTTTATCTCATGAAGGATTTTACACTGTGATAAGTTAGCCATGATGTTCTATTTTGTATTGGAGTCGGCCCTGCCTGGTCTCAGGAAACTGTAACCCCCCGTGACTTAAGCTGAGTGAGAGACCTCTGAACCAGGAGCCACTAAGGAGACGAAACTTATTTCCCTAGAATGAATGCTGCCTGTTCTGTGCCTCGCCTTCTATGCTTGATCAGTTAGCCAATGACGGGTAAGATTTCCCATGGGGGCAATGGCCTAAGACAGGCATGATCACATGGAGGCCTCAGGGAAGAGACTTAGGGGGCTGTGGAAATGAAGGGGTGATCAACATCGACCCCTGCCCCCTCGGCTTTGTCAAAGCCTAAGTCCTTGTTCTTAGTTGTGAGAAATCCAAATCTCCTGGCTGCCTTTGTCTCCTCTGCCCGAATCAGGCCTGCGGAAATAACTGGGGCGGTATAGCCCAGACCAGAGTCGGTGGACTTCCGGGGTAATCAGGCCTGGGACATAGAATATGCAAGATCCTGTGAGATCTGCTTGCTGGAGGATGCTATTGAATTAGAATATGAAGGCATGGGCAGGAAACGAAACTAGCCTTTTAGGTCCTGTAGTCTTTTTAAGTGATAAAACACAAACTCTCTGCCCAGAATCCCAGCGGGAGTTCTGTCAGCACCTTTGAAAATTACCTACCTATTTGATCTTCCCTGCCAGACTATAATCCACAAACTGTGTCTGTATCCTTAATAAAAGCCTACTCAGGCAGGGGGCTTGGGATGCTCTCCACTAGAGAGGGTGGCCATGGTGCTCTCCACTAGAGAGAATGGCCATTTTGTCCCTATTTCCCCACAGGACTCGGTTGTCCCTGTGTATGTTTTTCTTGTGTTTTGACGAGCCATCTGCAGCATTCCACAGTCACTACAGGCCGGTGGCCGCATCAATTTTGTTATTAAAATGACCAAGAGAAGCATCATTTATAACATTTATTATAATATGCACTCATTTAATCATACCTGTACAAACATAGTCACCTGGACAACAGTACAGTATTTCTACATTATTGCCACCTGGCTATCAAGTTGCCGTTTTTGATATTGTATTTAAGACAAAAATAATCTTATTCAAAATTACTACTCATGTATTGAAAATGATAAAAAAATGTTATTTAAGCTTTTTTAGCAGGCAAAAAATAATCAAGTGGAAGAATTTTTTTTTGGCAAGCTCAGTCCTCCTGTTCGGTACTACTTTACTGCCCCCCACACCCCATATGTTTATATGTGGTCCACCCTCCCTGCTTTACTCCTCAGCAGACTTGCTCAAATCATTCACTTACATCAAGGTATGCATTATAGAAAGGAGCATCAAAACATGCCCTATTCTTGGGATTTTTAGTTTTTAATTAATGTTTTTAAGAGAATGGTGGCATTTTTATAGAAATCAGGGGATAAGGAAGATAGAGACTCCTTGGATTGTATTTACAGCCCCAAATCACATAAAGTTAGCACTTTCTTTGATGTGTAAGCCAATAATACCGCACAAAGTGTGTGTTCTAAGTTCACATTCAATAGCTTCCTGGCATTGAGGGGATTTTGCTGTGGGCTTCACCTTGTAAGACAAAGATTCACCTTAAATGTCTCAGAGTGGGAAAATTTAAAGGGTAGCACTATAGAGAACCAAGTATTGAATAACTAGTAGCTAGGCAACCAGAAGCAACTATAAAAAAGGAAATTTTAGAAAAGGTCAAGAAGGTATTATCTAAACACAAATTAGTGTTTTAATAAGATGAAGTATTATTCTGTGTTTGTCCGTGAACCTTGCTTGTGATACTTAGGTTCTCTCACACACGCCTTTGTACAAAATTTATTATGTCAGATTTTCTTCCATCAGGTCTTAGCTTTGATTGCCTGGGGCCTCTTTTTGATAATTCGCTTGGCTCAGGCTGCCTTGATAGCAACTATAAATTAGTATATTTTAAGTACTGTCAACCTAGGAGTGAAGCACTGAACCTAATGGGATCATTAAACACCCTCACAGCCTCTTGGTGGATAATTAAGCCAGTGGGGGTAATACTTGACCCAAGGCTGACAGCGTGTCCAGCACCCTGCTCATTGGAAGTCAAGTGCATCTCCTGAGTTAGGGAAAAGAAAGTCCAGTGTGGTTAAAGTCCAGTATTTACTGGAGCTCATTTGCTTGAAAGCAAGCCATCTTATCTTTTAAGGCTTTATGAGCTAGTGTTTTATTTAGGTTCCTTTGTTTGCTGGTAATATGAGACCAATTCATACTGGGAAGATAAGAATATTGGAGGGTCTACAAGCCTGAGGAGAGGAATGAGACTAGATATTTGAAGCAATCAAACATTATTCTAATATTGTTGCCTTGTTATGATGTTTGATAAATTCTTTGCTTTCATCACAACTCCCTTTCATCTCCTTCTTTAGTCAGTGGCACCAGCATCTGATAGTTTTCTTGCTTTTCATCACATAAACCGAGGACCAAGGAGGCATTGAATTCTTCAGCCCCAGTTGCAACATTTCTAGCCAAGTTCTCATATTGGCCATACTAGGTTCAAGTGCCTGCCTCTGAATCAATGAGCATGAGGTCAAAAAAGGTAAAAAAGGTATACAAGCTACTGTAAGAATTATAAAATGCATATGTGGCTGTGTGGATGGAATTGTAAGAGGTGAGTGTGAAGGAGAGACCATACAATTTGCATCCACTTTATCTTGCCATCTTATCATATTCTTTAGGTAAAGATGAGTCACCTTATTTTTTTTTCTAGAAATGTAATAGCTGTCTCAGTCATGGATATAAAGAATAAAATAACCTTATGTAGGAATTACTTTTCATTTTCTTCATCAAATGTAAAGTGGCTATGTCACTGGAAAAAAAAGTTCACATTTCACCGAATACAGTGACTAACTATGGAGAGAAGTTGCAGCAAACACAATAACCAAAGAAACACACATTAAGATGACAGAAAGATGCAAGCCATATGTATTTATCCTACATTCACGAACAACTTTTATCATGCCTACAGTTTGTGATAAGCAAAGTGCATTTTTCAGAGAAGACTGGGCTCCATGGGAGAAGACCGATATCTGTAAACACAGAAGAATATCCAGTAAATTAGAAATTAGCCACAGGATTGCACATTTTACTCTCTACTTTTGGCAAGAGGAACTGGAATTTGTTACAAAAACCTTCAGTGTATTCTTTATAATTTACCTTGTACAGTAGACATAAAAATGTATATGGTTCTCAAAAAAATTGTGTGTTAAACTCTTCCTGAGACTTTTTTTTGCTATATTCATAACGTCACAATTTAAAGTACAAACGGTACTACTCCAGGTACTACTGCATAGTCATACCTAGACAACCTGAATCAGATTGACTTCAAAGTCCAAGATTCTCGTGCCATTTGTGTAAATCTAGGAAGCATGTTCTTTTCCAGAAATATGGTTTGAAGGAGTTTATTTTTACTCAGGGATGCTACAAGCTAGACTAAATTAGACAACTTTCTTGTTTGATTGTGGAGAGTGGCTAGAGAAAGTTTTTACACAGAAAAGTGATTTTGGGTCAGTTTTAGAAGGAATGGCTGCCCACCATAACCACGTAGAGCATTTTGATCTCAATTATGTAATTACGAGCATAATCTCAGACAAGGATAATTATACATGTTAGAAGTTTTCTTTGAACTTCTGTACTTTGGTTTTTGCTAAAACTGGGTAGCATATAAAAGCCACTCAAGTGTACTGAGGACATGAACAAATAAGAACTTTCTTATGCTTTAACCTACATTTTTCCTCTAGAGTGTGGTCACTTGGCAGGAGAGACATGTGCGTCTAAGAGTACATAATGACAAAGACACGATCTTCCAACACTGAAGATTAATCATCTGCCTAGAGTAAAGGGTAAAATTATGTCCAAAAGAAAGCCAGTTGTTTGCCACATAAATCTAGGGGACAAATGTCCAGCTTCTATTCAAGTCACCAACATTGAAATGATGACACTCCACTTACTGTCTTAGGCAGGTCTGCCTGAAATACTTTCTCCACGCTTATTTAGCTCTTCACCTACTGAACACTAAGACAAAGGAGAACACATCTAACAACAATGACAAGTCATGTGTATGTTAAAGAGGAGCAAATTAGAAATTCTCTCCCAAAGGGTCCATATTAACAGAATTAATCACATAAAATTTTAATCTTACTTTCATTTCCTTTTCTTCATCTTCCAGCCTTTTTGCCATTCTCTCCAGCAATGCCTGTCTACACCCTTGCTATCAGAGCAAAAGCTATTTCAGTTGAAGGTTTCATAACATCTTTTGGTTCCTGTGACTCTGGATCAAATCTACTTTAGGAGAATGTGGCTAAAAATGTGCCAACTCTCAATGACTTTGATGCCTAAAGATGTGGTATTCTTGGTGCCTCAAAGTATTTAGTCTCTCAATATTAGATGCTAGCTTTTCCTCCCAGGCATCTGAAGTTCAGGGTAGGTCTCTTTTGACATCTTGTAATCACATATTTTCCCTTTCTTCATCCACTCTTTAGAAGGAAAGTCTCGGAGACGTTATTCTGTCTTGTCCTTCATCATTCTTCCTTGTCTCTCAGGCTCTAAATACTCCACAAGTTCCAGAAAATACCCTCTGTCAGCTTCTTATCTCCATTTTCCCAGTGGTGTTATGTGAGATTCTGCATGACCTATCAGCACAACTTGCAGGCTGTTCTTCTCAGACCTAGTTACTGTCCTTCTAAATCAAAAGAACAGTATTTTTGTAATACACACTCTTCATCTCCTTTCTCCACAAGAGCATATAGACTTCCAATCAGAGAGTTTCTTGCTTCATTCCTTGATATTTAAGTGATTATGATCTTTATTCAGGCTAAATTAAGAATTGCTTTCAAGATAGGAAGGGTCTACCTAGTGCCAGTGGAAACAATAGTACCGCAGAAGCATACTGCGTAGTAATTTTATGAATCAAAGTGTAAAATGCCTAGACTGTGGCTTCCTGTTCTTTGAACTCTCAGCTTTTTCATTTAAAACAGATTGGTTTTCTTTCTCTTAGGTTGGCACTCTGGCAGATTTCTGCATTAGAAACAGTGATCTATATGGAGATATAGATTATATTTCATGTTAAAATATGTTTGTTGTTGACATTCTTTTGGCTTAAAGTGATGCCACATTTAGTGGAAGTTTAGTGTGTTCCAGAAGTTGCTTAAAATAATTTTGACAGGGAAAAAATTGTGCCATAAAGTTTACAGCAAAGAATAGGTTTTTAAAGATTAATGTATTTTAGCTCGTAACTAGAGGTAGAAGAATGTGGGGTTTTAGCATGCTAGTTGTTAGGTCTCTAGCAATAGCTGGGCCTCGCTGCAGACTTAAATCAGGATGGGACTGACACCGAATCTTCAGAATATCCCATCAAATCTAAGTGGGGTATTGGTGATACGGAAGACCCCTGAAAGAAATAATTCATTTTAGAAACCTCCAGAACATTTCAACTCTTCAAAATAACTATTTTGTTTATTGGCTAAGTTTATTCTTAGACCTCCTGAATATTCTTGCGTCTAACCTTAAAAGGATGAAAATTTCCCACTTGGGGAGAGATTTTGACAAATGTCACATCCTAAGGATATTTGTAAACAAGAGCTATCCCATGACCAGCTAACCATAGAGAGACCGCTTTCGAGAATGTTCTCACATCAATGAGCCTACACTAAATGGACGTGAAGTCTGCTTTTCATGAACTTCCTTCAATGGTCATTTGGAGCTTCAAGCTTCACTGGGGTATTTCGGAAGCTATGCAATGATTAACTTTTCTTTTCCTAAAGTTTTAAAATTCATATCTCTTACCATCATAAATTAAATTACTTCAATCTTTATCTAAATGAAATCGACATTTGGCAGGCAATGATTTTCTTGCTTGAATGGAGGTGGCATGGCTACTTTGACCAGCGTGGCAGAGAGAAGTCAAGTATCAGATAAAGTAGATCGTCTCCAGGTTTTCATCGAAACTTGATATCCTGTTATCACAGAATTGAGGCTACAAGGTTTCCAGTATGAAACACATTCATTGCTTCCTTAAATCTGCAACCTGAAACCAAAGCCAGAATTTTAAGTCACAAAGACATCACTGATAGCACACGGGAAATTTTCAGATGTGCCAGGGGATTTAAGGAACATTGCTTCCATTAATCTTGCTGAAATTCTCATGACTAAATCCCTGTGCATTGCTTTTAAGATTTGCTCAAAAATGTCTCAGCATACAAAGCATGGGCAAGTTATTCATTACAGCTTTTACTTTACAGCATTCTGAAACTGTTTCTAAGTAATGTAGCACTGACTTTCCTCTTCTATAAAAGACCATAAGATACATTTTGCCTAAATGAAAGATTTGCTTTTTGATAATGTGAACTTTTACAAAGTGTGAAAACTAGTTTTTATACTGAGCTTGACTGAGAGGAAAATAGTAGTAAAAATAAAAGAAACTATAGCAGGTCTATTGATCTGTACCAAAAAAATGATACAAGCCTAGATTTTTTATTGCATGTGTGTGTGTGTGTGTGTGTGTATTCTCAGAATATAATAATATGTCTATATTTTCTTATCTATATATTTATCTGCCTATTTATCCATTGATTAGGTGCTGCAAATACCAAGATTATAACACAGAGAATGGTTTATGGTACACTGGGGAGATCAAAAGACAAAGTGTAGCAAAGACATGTAACAGGGGACAGTGGAACTCAGCCTTGGCCACAGGTGCTGTGTTTTTCCTCTCTTTGCTCCTGCCCGGTCTGCTGCTGCCATGGCCCAGGCCGATGTTGCACTGATTGGATTGGCTGTCATGGACCAGAACTTAATTTTGAATATGAATCACCAGAGCTTTGTGGTCTGTGCTTTTAACAGGACAGTCTTCAAAGTTGATGATTTCTTGGCCAATGAAGCAAAGGGAACCAAAGCGATTGGTGCTCACTTCGTGGAGGAGATGGTCTCCAAGTGGAAGAAGCCTCGGCAGATCGTAGTGCTTGTGAAGGCTAGTCAGGCTGTTGATGATTTCATTGAAAAATTGGTACCATTGTTGGACATGGGTGACATTATCACTGATGGAGGGAATTCTGAATACAGGGATACCACAAGATGATATAGAGACCTCAAGGCCAACGGAGTCTTGTTTGCGGTGAGCTGCATTGGTGGTGGAGAGAAAAGGGCCCAGTATGGCCTGGCGCTTATGCCCAGAGGGAATGAAGAAGCCTGGTGTAACATCCAGATGATCTTCCAGGGCATCACTCACTGCAAAAGTAGGAACCTGAGGGCCCTGCTGTGACTGAGTGGGGCAGGAGGGAGCAGAGCACTTTGTGAAGATGATGCACAATGGGATCGAGTATGGGGACATGCAGCTGATCTGAGTCTTACCACCTGATGAAGGATGTCCTGGGTGTGGAGCACAATGAGATGGCACAGGCATTTGAGGACTGGAGTAAGACTCATTCCTGATTGAAACCACAGCCAGTATTCTCAAGTTCCAAGACAGCGATGGCACTCCACTGCAGATCAGGGACAGTGCAGGGCAGAAGGGCATGGGGAAGTGGACTGCCGTCTCAGCCCTGGAGTACGGTGAGTACATCACCCTCATCAGAGAAGCAGTCTTTGCCTGATGCTTGTCATCATTGAAGGATGAGGGGATTCAACCTAGCAAAAAGCTGAAGGGACGTCAGAAGATCCAGCTTTAAGGCAATAAGAAATCATTCCTTGAGGACATACAAAAGGCCCTCTATGCTTTCAAGATCATCTCCTATGCTCAAGGCTTTATGGTGCTAAGACAGGCAGCCACTGAATTTGGCTGACCCTCAAAAGGGTGCCATTGCCTTGATGTGGAGGGGTGTGGGCTGCATTAGCAGAAGCATATCCCTAGGAATAATAAACTATGCATTTGATGGAAACCCAGAACTTCAGAACCTACTGCTAGATGCTTTCTTTAAGTCAGCTGTCGAAACTGTCAGGACTCCTGGTGGTGAGCAGTAAGCCCAGGGGTCCAGAAAGGCATCCCCGTGCCCTGCTTCACCACCGCTTTTCCTTCTGTGATGGCTACAGACGTGTAATGCTGCCAGCCAACCTGACCCAAGCTCAGCAGGATTACTCTGAGGCTCATACCTATGAACTCTTAGCCAAACCAGGGAAGTTTGTTTACACTGACTGGTTGGGCTGGGGCGGGGGGAGGGCAGTGTGTCATTGTCTCCATACAATGCCTAATTAGACTTGGGTCACCCACCACTGTGGATGAGACATGAGACAAATTCACACGGACTACTGAGTCCTGTGGAGGAAAAGGGAAGGCACGGCCACTTTCTCAAGGGGAGACCTTTTTGACCCTTGCCTTGACAAGCTTTTATTGCTTTTCTGGGCACATTACATGATGGTCCTCATTTACTATACAGAGGTTTGCTTTAGGTAGTTACCTTTTACAGAAAACAAAGGAGAGGATGCCACTAATCACATCTCAGAAGAAGGATATTTGCAAATGCAAAGGGACAAGTGGTTGAACTGGCTATACTCATCCTTGGAAGGTTTAGCACAGACTTTAGGAAGTTATAGTAAGCACTTGCTGCCTCAGTTCAGGGTGAGGGAGTTTAGCAGAAAGCAAGTCTCAAAGCAGTCAGGGTACAATGCAGGTCTGATTCCGCATGGGAGAACCTATCCGTGGGTGTGGGTCCTGTGCATTGGACCTCACCTTCCACTGAGAACTGGGCCCATGCCATGCAGAATGCTCTCTTATACACCACGATGCCATAGACAGAGACATTTCATTTGCCACACAACACTGCTTGACATGGCTCTTTGCCTTACCTTCTGTTCAGATCTTTTAAAATAGTGTCATAAGAAACTCCTGAAGAGTCACCCCAAGCTTACTTGGGGAGTGGTTCTGTGAGAACTCTTGTGCCCTCTGCCACTACTTCCTGGGACAGAGGGAGGATTGTCACGTGCTCCACAGAAGGAGCCAGCTCCCTGAAGTGGTCACTGTCCAAATGCCTCTGTGGATCAGAGAGACAACCCAAGTTTGCCTGGATAGAGAGATCACAGAGAATGGAAGAGATCTTGTGGAATCTGCTCAAACTGGATCCTTTGCATCACTCAGCTGAATTTCCCTTTCCTCTATTTAATAAAAGCTACATTATATTTCAAAAAAAGATAGGAACAAAGGAAGTAATGTAACAGAGAAGAAGAAACCTGAGAAAGGAAAATATTTGAGGCACACAGGGTCATCTGAGGATTTGAATTATGGAGCTAGTTGGGTAGTGTGGTAACATAAAATTAATATCTCATAAAGTCAGATTTAGAGGGTTTTGCAATGCAATGAGAATTTTCCCTTCCTTTCATAAAGATGAAATACCAAATCAAGAATTAAGAGAGATAATTTAGGAGATTTCATGAACGAAAAGTTGGCATGAGTAGACAATGAAGGCAGGCAAGTCAATAAAGAAACTATTTCATAGAGCAAGTACAGAGGATATAATACAATATGGGTTGGCCAGCAATGGGCAGAAAAAGAATTAGATTAAGAACTTGACTGAGTATGTGTTATGGGGGAAGAGGGGTCAATGACTGAGAATTTTAGCATACAGGGTTGAGATATAGCAGAGAACAGATGAGGTGGTCTGAAATTGAGACAGAAGAGAATGATTTCTGTTGGTTATGAGAACTAGTGCTCTCTGAGGCTTGTGAGTAATTGCTGAGTGAGTTTGGGGGCTGTAGGCACAGAATTTGAAACATGAGCTTATAAATTATGGGACTGATGAGCTCATCTGGAGAAATTTTAAAAAGAGTCAGTGAAGATGAGGTTGACTGGGGAATCTTGGTGGTGGCAGAAGTTAGAGAGGTAAGAGGGCCAAGAAAGCTTCCCCAGGGGAGTTTATCATTATAGCCATGGAGAAATGTCATCAGAGGCCTGACAGGCAAAGTGGTTGAGGAAGGTGAAGCCATTAGTTTGGGTCACTATGGGGTGATTTGTATGCTTACAGACAGCCTTTTCAATAGAACGGTAGGGATTTAGGAGTGATTGTGGATATAAATGATGAGAGATATGAGGTGGAGGGAGGTGGTATAAACTTACTTTTGTAGATGTTTGGAAACAGAATCAAGGAGCTACATGAGGTAGTCTCTTGAAAAGGCACAGGTTGAAAGCTCAGAAGTAAAGAGAAGGGATTGGTGGTTGCCAGAGGCTAGCGACTGGAAGTTGGAGTAATGGGTAAAAGGAGTCAGGAGGCACGAACTTCCATTTATAGAACAAATAAGACATGAGAAACAATGGACAGCTTGGTGACTTTTACAATAATATTGTATGACATGTGTGAAAGTTACTAAGAAACTAGATCATTTTTCATCACAAGAAAAAAATTCTGTATTGTTAATGAATGTTAACTGGATTTATTATGATCACTTTGCAATATATATAAATATTGTTTTTTACTTGAAACTAATAGAGTGTTGTAGGCCTGTTATACTTTAAAAATGAAACAAGCATATGTAAGTACCAAAAACATAGAAAAGTCATAGTTGAGAGAAAGATGCTTTAGGAAGGGAGACCCTAGAGTATTTGAATAGTACACTGGGGAGTCCAGTGGAGAGAGAAAACCTGCAGGCAAAGGAAAACTTTGACATTTCACTTCAATCTTTAAGAAATTGCTTTCTCTCTCATTATAAAGTCCTGCACGGGATTATTTGGGTCATAATAACTGCTTAGAGAGCTACCTGCAAAGACCCTCCTATCTCACAAATTAGCATTTTAATAAAATGAAGTTTATGTCATGTCTTGTTATACTTTATTTTTTGTGAGTTTTGATGGAGTCATTTATAGCCTTTATTCAGGCCCCAGAATCACAAATTGCTGTCTTGACAAGTACTCTTATAATCATCACTGTGGAGAGAAGGGGCATCATAAATCTGGTGAGTTTATATAACTTTCTCACTGAAGTGATACACAAGGACTGTCCAGAAAAAGTCCAGCCATTGCTAATATAACAGGAACAGCTTGTGTGACATCAGTGTAACCTGGCTGTAAAGGACAGTGGACTGGAATGTGCATGCATGAGCAATAATGGCTTCACTATGTTAGTCAGTGAGGGTGGTAGGCACTGTTGAGTGAGCATGTGCACTGTGTGGCTGTCACATTAAAAATGACTGAGCTACTAGAGCAATAAATCTGTATCAAATTTTGCTTTAAGCTTGAACATTCCTTCAAAGAAAAAATTTGAATGATTCAGAAAGGCCAGCTATGGGGCAACTGGTGATTGGCAGCTTTATCATGACAATGTGGCCACTCATGCATCACGTCTTATGTAGAGTTTTTTGCCAAAACATCTACTTACTCTGCCCCCACTACAGAACAGATTTGGTGCCCTGTGACTTCTGGCTTTTCCCAAAACTAAAATCACCTTTGAAAGGGAAGGGCTTTCAGACCATTGATGAAATTCAGGAAAATGTAGTAGGACAGTAGATGGCAATTGGGAGAACTATGTGAGGTCCCAAGGTGCCTATTTTGAAGGGGACTGAGGCATTATTGTCCTATGTACAATGTTTCTAGTATCTTGTTTCTTCTTCGATAAATGTCTTGATTTTTCCTATTACAGAGATGGATGCTTTCTGGACAGATCTCGTATGTGGCTCCTCCTCACATCTCACTGACCAAGTTAGTCTACATAGCTACCTGACCTCAGGTGGTCAGGGCAGGGCAACCCGATGTGGTGGCTGGAAGGACAACCAAAAATTTTGTGACCATTTGTAGTGATTACACTACATTAAAAGCCTGGAAGGGAACTGTGGGATTCAGAGGAGATGGATGAGGGATCAAAATGGGTTGTATTAATTACATTATTCAATGCTATTAGGCCCCTTGAAATGCATATAATATTGAAATCATCTCATAGGAACACCTGTGAAAGGGAGTGCTTCATAATTATTTCTGAATGCTTCTAATAAAATGAGACAATTAGCCTCCTCTAATGCATTAGTTATGATAAGTTTCATCTGCATGTGACAGGAAAAAGAATAGTATGACAATGGCTTCAAATAAGAGATAATTATTTTTATCTTATGTAAAAGTATGGATATGTACAGGGCCTCTGTGGTCCTGAAGGACTAGGTTTTCTCTACCCAACTTCTTCACCACCTTCAAAGTTTGACTTCTGTTTCATGATCCAAGGTGCCTGTTCCAGTTTAAGCCATTTCATCTGCACATGAACAGCAGGACACTTCCTAAAAGTTTCACCACCACTTCTGGATATATTGTCTTGGCCAGAACTTAGATATATTCCCACAGCGAAGTCTGGTCTATGTGGTCTTTACATTGGTTGCCCTTGAGCTTAATTAGCATTTGAAAGTTCCATTTATGAATAACAAGAGGAGAAATGGTATCATATAACTATTCATTTTAGATACTTCACTATGCCTGTGTGGAGGGTCTGCCTCTTTTATTTAGGGTTTCCTCCTATTTTTAGCAATTCTTAGCATGGACAGGAAATAGGGATTCCATGCTCCACATCAGAAATGTAACAACTCACTTGGAATACATGTATTTTGGAGCTAGAATGTCTTCTCTAGCCTCTTACTCAGAATGGCGCAGCACTTTGAGAGAATGAGCATCCTCGCTGGTTTTGTGCCCACTTAACTATCTCCACTAATTCCCAGCTCATGCAGGGAAATGAGAGTGAGCTTGAAAAAAATGTGAACAATATTTTCAGTTGGCTATGAGTTTAAGTAGTAGTTCCCTACCCAGAACTGGTCTCCACGTGGAGTTCCTGCTATAGAAATTCAGAGAGTGAGTTTTGGAGAGTGGTAAAGATTCTTTGTTTTCACTTTACTCCCATTATGGGAGCTGTAAGATGGAACAGAGTTTACCGCTAAAAGAGAGGAGATAAAATGCTACGGAACTTCAAAAGCAGGAGAGGTTGGCAGCTACACTTGACCCAGCATTAGACCTGGCACAGATTTCAGGAAACAGTAGAGATCTTTTACTTTATACTTTTGGTTTTTATTTGTTCTTTGTTAGATCCTTTCCACTTTATACAGCAGATGCTGAACTTACATCATTATTGTGTTGGTAGTGGTAACACAAATTTGAATTGTTGGGAGCATGTATTATTCATGTTGCAGATGAGATAATGTTTGCCAAAGATGCATGAATTAAATATCCAGTAGCCCAGGGCTTGATGGAGCTCTCAGTCAGGGAATGTAGAGTGTGTTGAGCACACTGTGATGTCTGAGATTCCTGAGGAGTTAGGGTGCCCCTTCACGTTGTTTTGTGCTTTAAGATAGAATAGCAATGGCAAAACAGAAAGGGACATCTACAGCTGAAGATTTTACATTTAATTAGCAATTGGATCATAGTCTGGATCAAGGCAGAAGGGAGTAAAAGATGTATATAAATCAATGCTAAGTACATAAAAAAATGAGCACTATCATTATTTTGCAAAATAACATTTCAGATCATTCCCTGATGTCATCTTTAAATCTCATATAGTATTATAAAAATTTTTGCCTATTAAAGAAAATTTATTTTCCTCTGCATTTTGTTCAAGTTTTCATTATTATGGATTATATGTAAAATTCAATATGAATTATTTTCTTTTTAATTCCTGGCCAACTCAAAAATTTTAATAATTGCACAGCCTTTTCATATTAACAACTGTATCTAGATGTTAAATAACCCTTCTTTTGACAAACAAAAATAAATTAAGAAAATATATTGCAACCATTGACTTGGACCTGATACCATGCCATTTATTTTTAGGCCATTTAAAAATATGTGACACTGTCTATATCACAAAGAAATGTTCGAAAATAAGGCTTTATTATAGGTTGTCAAGTCAGCTTTTAAAGTTCAAGGACATATAGCCTTAGCATATTTATTTATTCATAACTTATGCTGGTTTTATTTTAAGTGGATATGCATTAATAAAAGATAACGGTTGTTTATGCCAAATCATATCTTTTTTTCTTTATACATAAGAAAAGCAAAGCAACCTATAATTTTATATAGTTGTTAGTTGAGGGAAAATAGATCAGTCACATCACAGTATCAGTTTATAAGAAGTCTCTTGACAAGAAATTTTGCACCAAAATTGATAGCACTTTGAATACAGTAGATTATAATCTCCATTGAAGGATGAATAAAATCAAACAATACTCAAAAGATGGTATTTTGCAGACTGATAACAAGCACCCTATTCTGCATTCATATGTTCAGCACTTTAAGCATATGATTGATTTAGGTGTGTACCTGTTAGCAACAGGATGGCAAAGTGAATTGCCCCGTGTCTCTGAAAGGAAATGCTAGCAAGTTGCAAGAGTGTGAGTGACAGCTTTTATTCAATTAGGAGAACAAAATAGGACATACCCTTGGTAAAACTGTGCTTTCTATACATGTTTACATGTAAGTATGTAGGTTTAAATGTTGTTACTGGCATTTTCACTAAATCTCAAAATAAGTTAAAAGATGAAATTTAAAAAGGGTCCCAAACTATAAGACACAGTTACTTTGATATCAACATTTCCCCAGATTTGGCATGAGCAGAAGGAATTACTGGCTCTTAATAAGGATAAACGAAATCTTTTTCTTTTGCTCCCTTGAATTAATTGGTTTCGCCTGGCCAGACTCACGGTGCACACCGTGAAGAATGGAGGGCCTTGGCATGTGCCATGTTTTCTCCACTGCATTAATTGGACTGTAAATGAGATTTTGATCAATAAAATAAAATATGTTGCCTAGAGCACACAAAGAGAAGCATGAGAGAGCTTCGAATGCTTAGTAATCTCAGCACAACTTAAAGCTCCTCCCATAGTCAATTCAAATATAGTGTGTACTTCTTGTTGATCTATTCCCTTAAGCCTTTTTACAAATTCTTAGGCACACATAAAAATAAGTTTCAGGAATAAGACCTTGATTCCCCCCCCCCAAACATAGTTGGTGCTGTCTAACACTGCTCTTGGCATAATTTATCACAATTTCAACACCCATGTAGATTATTCCTCCAATACCTTGAACACTCAATTCTTTGACCTCCTCTCTTTTAATTTTGTTCAACAGCTTCCTTCGACCTGTTACACTCATCCTCATATCTTAGGTTTTAGTGTTCCTTGCAAACGTAACCCCATAATTCTAATTTTAAATGTCCCACATTCAGACCATCACATCTGATTTTTCTGGCTCACTTCCTCAAGTGCCCTTCAACAATCTTTCTATTTTTTCACAATGGGACTTTTAAATAATAGTGATCTCACTTGTCTTTGCTATCTTCATGTTTTCATTCCTCTCTTCTCAGCTTAAATACTATGTTCAGTCACGTCACTCCCTTGCACACATGTTTGACTTTCTTGGTCTTCTCTCAGTTCCTCATTCTCACCCCAGTCCTGGTTAATTCCCACTCTCTGCGTGTTCTGTGGCAGCTCCTGCTATAGCTCAATGTGTTTGCAGGAAAAGACATATCTTGGCTGACTAATCCCATTTGAATTTTTTTGTATTTTTTATTAAATACTTTTGAATTTTATTGTTGTTCAAGTAAAGTTTCCTGCCTTTCTCCCCACCCTCCCCCACCACCCCAGTCATTCATTCCTCCCTCCTCTGTTCCCACCCCTCCTTGTTTTTGTCCATGTGTCATTTATAATTGTTCCTGTAAACCCTTCATGCTTTTCCTCCCATTTGAAGTTCTTCATCATTGGCACAGGTGGAATTATGGAATCTGGAATCAAACTGCAGGCACTGTGTCCATTCCTTCTTCCTCTTTCAAAGGCAACTGCTGCAGATCTAAACACCTGCTATTCTCATACATGTCCTCTTCCATACATATTCTCTTCCTCTGTTTCCCTCTCCACTGATAAAGCGTTCTTTACTGAGAGAATACTCCATTGACACTCTACTTCCTTCACTTTGCTAAATCTGTTAGTCAGTTATAGTCACTTCTCAGTTGGCTTACCTAAGAACTCTTTTCTCCTTGGATCCATCACTCCCCTGGTCCTCCTTCAGCCCTGTGGACTATTCCCCTTCAGTCACCTTGGTGGATAATGCCTCTTTCCCCAGGTGCTTAACATGGAATGTTCAGGGCTCATTTCCATGGACTGCTTTTCTTTTCTGCTTTCATTCATTCATTTGTTAACGCTATCCAGTCTCATGGCTATAAACACTGACTTATGCTGAAGCCTCCTATATTTATTGGTGTAGTCTGGACATTTCCAGAACTCCAGCATCTATATCTGCTTGCTTACTTGGGTTTTTCTCTTGAATACAGGAGGGCATGCCAATCTTAACATGTTCAAAACTAAAAACTTGACCTCAGTTCTCCTCTCTGTAAAGCAAGCATATTCTGGCTTCTCATGTTCCCCATTTTAGCTAATGGCAACCCCATCTATCCAATTTTTTCACTCAAAACCTTTGCTGTCAAATATCTTTGAGTCTTCTTTCGCTGGCATATCCCAGGTCCCATCTGTAATTGGTTTACAAAAAGGTAGCCAGCACTACCTTCAGAACATATCCAGAAAACAGTCACTTATTCCTAGTATTATTGCTTCCACCTTTGTCCACTCTGTTCTCACATCTTGCCTATATTATACGATAACCTTCTGCTTCTGCCTTTGCCACACCTTCCTGCTCTTTCAATCTTTACTCATCATAGCAGCCAGAGAATGCATGTAAAATATGTCATAAAACCTCCTTTGTAAATCCCTGGGATGGCTTCCTAAACTAAAAAGCTAAAAATGTTACAATAGTCAATAGCCTTAACTTGCTGTGCCTTCCAGATCCTCCCTGACCTCACCTCCTACAATTCTCCCCCTCACCCATTTTAATTCAGCCACACCATCCTCCTTGCTCTTCCTGTAATACATAGGCATGTACCTGGCTCAGGGACATTATAGTCTCTTACTATTCCTTTGGCCTAGACAGTTCATTGCCTCACCTTGTGGAGATCTTTACTCAAAGGTCAATGAAACTCACTTTGAACAATTTGGAGCCTTTTATAATCTTCCTGACTTTTTCTCCCCCTATTTTGCTCCAAAACACTACACCTGCTAATATCTGTATGGATATACACACATACATTTACTCATATTAATTAATTAATATTTGTCCAGTTTCTCCCATTAGAATGCAAGTTTCATGAGGACTGGGAATTTTATTTTTTGTGTACTTGTTTATTTTTACTGCTCTATCCCTAGCACCTAGAAAATACCTGCTCAAAAATATGTTTATTGAATGAATGAATGAATGAATGGGTTCAGTGGTAACATTAGTTCACACATGATCTTAGGGAAGAATAGTTTAAATATTTGGGCCCTTTTGAGGAAATACGAGTTTGACAGTATCAATTTCAGACATCCATGTTAAAATTTTAAGGCTTCCTTGTTGAAGGTAAAGAATAACTTCTGCAGTGTCTGTATGTTTGTTAAAAGAAACTCCTGTGCTCTTTTGATGCTATTTCCATGCTGCTTTTATTTTTGTCCTGCAATATTTTCATAGAGCAATGTTTCTCACAGAAACCTGCTAACAAATAATATCTGTTTAGTTGGACCTCCTTGCCTTCACCAGGGAGGAATTAAATGCCCAAGTTGAGGTTGATGGTAGCTCTGGGACTAGGATTCAGGACCCCTTCTGTTTATTTTTAGCTCCTCTGATTATAACTGTTCCCTCCATCAAATTACAGAAAAGTGAGACCCATTCAGCAGGAAACTCTAAAGGCAGACATGGAAAATTAATTTTTAGGAAAGTGATTAGGGGATAATGGCATGTCAGCATCTAGGCATGGAGTGGGGATAATGTTATTCTGATACATCAAGTTACTGATCAGCAGCAATAGACTAAGACTTTTTATTACACAAACTAAATAGGATTTATGAAAAGAGGGACTGCTTTTTCTTAAAATTATCTGTCTTGCTGTGGCATTCCTTGTAATTTGCTTTTTGCTTATTCACAGAATGTTTCTCATTAGCTGCATTGTTTTCCTCCTCATCCTCACCTCTGGGCTACTTGTGTTTGTGCACATTAACTCAGAATCAGCCTCTAACTCTCTGGAGATACGTCTTTTCCATTTTTCATCTCAGAAGGTCTTGGTGCCTGGGGCATCGTTTGCTGGAGGGCTTTGCAGACCTCAAGCTCGGTTTCTGAGGAATAGAAATTCTCTTGGGTATTTATGTCTTCCAATTGGCATTATTCCTTATATTGCCATACCCTAATAAAGAAAAACCCTGAAATATTTATATTCACTGTCTTCAGTCTGAAAAATGGAGAAATCCTTTCTAAAGTTCTTTCAGAGCTCAGTTAACTGCTGTCCTGTGATTGCCAGCCATTTCTATTCTGTCTGCCTTCAGTTTCTAGAGCGGTTGCATACCGTCACACTTGGCTGCTTTTATGCTAAAAAAGATTCCTGTCCCCTCTCTGCTTCTATTGAGCTCTATACACTTTCTCACTCTTCTTTCTCAGTTATGTTTGATTTAGGACCCTTGTCATTGTAACCTGAATTGCTACTAGTGTGGATTTAGTGGATCTAAATCCTGTTACTTCTAGCACTGTATAGCGCCATCTCATGGGAGTCCACCACACTGTACAACTCAGCTAATTTTATGCAGAATAAAACAAAGTCACAAAATTTCAGAAATACTGACTTAAAAATGCCAATTATAATAATTCATCAGTATTTTAACGTAATTCCACCTAACGCTCTCCTTTAGCATCCTAATGCTCAGGACGGTCTTGTCCACCCTGGATCTTAGCCATAGAGTGCCACCACCCGCGGGGGCTTCCCACCAGCTACTTCATATGTCCCCTCTCTCTGCTTCCTTCCTTCATGTACCATTTACACGACCAAACTTAAGAAATCACCGAATTATGAAGACTTTTTCATTTCTAAGGTGACAGTTAACTGATTTGTGCTAATAAAAAAGTGAAGCATTGGGGAGATGGAGCCTTGCACCCAGGACCCTGAAGATCTCCTTAAATAATATATGCATTTCACCATATATTATAAATCCTTTAGCCACAATGCCTCACTTCTGTTGTCAAATTAAAAGTGTCACTCATAGTAAAAAATAATTTAATATAGATTGAAAACTTTTTGACTACCAAGCTGTCTGCTACATTTTCTATATCCTTTAAAAAAAACCTTCATGATTACTCTACAGCAGTGATTTCCAACACTGTTCATCTCATGGCACACATAAATTAATTACTAAAATTCTGTGTCAGACAAAAAATATATGTTTTTGCCAACCTAACAAAAAGAGGTATAACTTTGATTCCTTCACACCAGATGGCTACTGTTGTGTTGGCTGTTGTCATCTTTTCATTTGATAATCTAAGGGGAAAGAGGTCAGTGCACCTGACTGAATGGTCAGTCATTGCTTGTTTTAAAAATTCTTGTGGCATACCAGTGGAAAAATTACTGCTCTAGAGAGATAACAACCATTCTAAATCACATTTTACTAATGAAAACAGAGATGAAGGCAATTAAGTAACTTGCCCAAGGTCACAGAGCAAGTTTGACATAACATATCTTTTAATCCTTACAATTACCCAGTTGTCTGGTGAATGAATTTAAATAATTTTCCATGTGTCTCAAAACCAGTAAGTAGCAGATTTAGCACTCCAAGTGAATTTTCTGACTTAAGATCTTTGGATTCTTCTGTAATGCCTATGTCTTTATCACATTGTATTAACCTTGTACAATGAAAGTACTAAGGCACTTTGAAATTCATTTAAAAAATAAGCAGGTTGTACCAGTTATCTGTTGCCACATTTAGAAAACCTCAGGGACACATGCTATGTAGCACTCATTTAGAAAACTTCAGGGACACACACACATGCAAAGCATATGTTTATGTGGCTCACGAGTCTGAGGGATTCAGCTGACCGGACTGGGTTGGCTCACTTGTCTGGAGCCTCTGTGGGTCATTGAGCATCCTGCTCATCCTGGCAGGGCGAGCTCATGTATCTGGAGGTCGACTGGCTGCTGCAGATCTAGAGAATCTCATCTGAAAGGACGCAATGACTCATCCAGCTGGCTGGTATGGGAAAGTTCTCCTGGAAATCTTAGAGGAGCAGAAAAGTCCAGTCATGCAAACACTTTGAGAACCTCTGCTTGTGTTACATTTGCTGAAGTCCACTGGCCAAACTAAGTTACACGATTAAACTCAGAGTCAGAGTAAGAGAGCCCTACAGAGTTTATGGTGAAAGTCACAGGTACCTGGAAGGATGGAGAACTGGGCCATTTTTTTGTGGCAAATTACCACAAAGGTCTAGCAAATTTTAAGCAGAAATAGAAAAGGAACCCAATATTCTTCTGAGGTTCTCTCCTCAAGCAGTTTACACTCTTTAAAATGTAACATTTTACTTGGTATATTGTTACAGCTTTAATATAACATATTGCCCAGCACATCTGATCTCAAGGAGCCAACATTTACTAAAAATTGAATGTATGATCTCTGATGACATAACTGTATTCATGTTTTTAATTATAAACCATAAAATATGTGGCAAACTTGAATAGTGCCAAAGCAATGCTCCCTGCATTTGTAATTCTCTTTTAAATAGAGCATTGGCCCAACTCACCCAGGGTCTAGTGATTTTACGATTTAGAAGTTCGTTTGCTCGAAGTTGATGCAGCTGTTCTCTTTTGAGTGAAGGTCCATAGAGAAAGATGGATAAGCAGTAAAGCTTCCGTAAGCCATCCCACATCCCTCAAAGTCATCCCTCAGCTTAATGTCTAGGTCAAAAGTATAACAAAGTTTGTCTTGGTAATTGTTCATGAATTTTCAGAGAGACTCATTATCAATACTCACAACCTCATTTCAGAGCAGTGGAGCTTTATGTGGCTAAATTTTAAGCAGAATTGAAGTACATGAGAATTTAAAGCTCAGCCTGGAGAATTGGTACATATAATGGGTTATACATGAGGTATTTGTAAGAGCAATTAACATTGTTTTACTCCTCTGATTTACCAAAACACAAAGGCATTCAAAACCATTCAGCCTCTTTCTTCAGTGCACAGGCAGGTTAACATTAAGCATAGCACATACAGGGGAAGTGCTCTGATGTTACAGGAAATACCTCGCCCTGCTGTGCAAGTCACTTGCACAAATCACAGGTTCTGAAAACTTTCATTTCCTCACAATAATGTCATGGATTGCCTTCCCATTTGTCACATCTGGTCTTTGTATCCTCATTTCTACTAATTTCTTCTTTATAGGTTTCCATATCACTTGAGTGAGTGATATTTTTCCAGTGGCCTTTATGTCAATGTCTAAAAGGGGTTCTAAGCTTCAGGAGTATGTGGGTGGGCAGGGAGAGACTGGGGAGAGGCAACAGCAGAGCATTTTGGGAAGGAAAATTCACCTTCCCCTCTACCCACCCATGTCTACTATTGGCCATGAGTACTCTTAGAGACCGGTTGTTACTATGAATATCAAATGGTATTTTAAAAAATGATTGCTTATAATATTTTACCATGAACTTTTCTCCTTTCCCTGTACTTTGTCTTACTACCACCATTTTTTTAGACTGGATTTATTAGGACGAGAATGAGAGGAGATAGAGATGGGGGCACAGGGGAAGTTACTAATGCCTCCTCACCTTCCAAAATAGACAAATGGAGGAGTGGAAATATTATTCACTGAGATTACATAAAACACAGGAGGGGGTGCAGTTTTGGAGAGAATATCAAATGTCCAGTCTAAGATTTATTAGTCTTTAAAATGATTTAGAATCATTCAAATGGAAATGCCAAAAAGGCAGACTGGATACTAAGATCTGGACCTCAGACATGAGCTCTTACCACTACAGGGGCATGAGCATATGTAGCAGGATATATATATATATATATATATATATATATATATATACACATTTATACACACACACACATATATACACATATATATATAGAGAGAGAGATTCCTCTTCTTTATATGATCAAATTATTTTCAGTAATATTGCTGATATATAACAGAAAAAAAATAACCAGAAAAAATACAGAGAAACTTTTTATTGAGTATATATGTTTAATACAAATAAGTATTCTAGTACACAAAAGGGAAAAGTAATGAAACAATTTTTAATTATATTAATGTGTCTTTTGAAAAAAGGAGAATGCATTATACCTGCTTATTGTTTTGTTACCATGATGGATAGTTTCTGTTTTTGAACCTTATATGAATTTGTCAAGGAGCTTTTGAAAATAGGTATTTCATTATATATTTTCTGTTTAATAAATAGTATGTTCAAACTGATCAATATATCTTTCTTCCTAAACAATTGCAGAATATTTTTTATTCATTTGAATTTTATAAAATGCCTTTCACATGAAGGAAAAGATACACAAAGAAAGCCTTAAATATAATGATAACTTTGGGGTAGATCATAAAATCCAAACTCACAATAAGTTCCAGAAACTACAATAATGTTCATGTCTTTTATTCTTTAGTATTAATTCCAGTGGCTTTGAAATATCTGCAGTTGAAAAACCTCAAACACAAATAAAAATACCAAGTGGTCAAATAGAATGACAGAACTGGAGAAACTCAAGCCATATTTACCTTTATAACAACTCTGCGATTACTAGTTATTTGGAATTTACTATTTAAAAGCAGAGACATACAGTACCAGTGGATTTGAAGAGTGTGCATAAAGCAATCTCAGCCTATTTTTAACTTTTATAAAATTATTCTTGAAACCAATATGTGTAGGTGAGTCCAGGTAAATTAGGGGGTGATTGTGTAATGAAGAGTTTCTCCTGTTATTTTTCATTAGAATATATTATTTACTAAAAGGCATGAAATAAAAATATACTTGCTTGAAACTTATACATGTATCATCAAAATTTAATAACTAGTGCAGTTGTTTAGAACATAATCTAAGTTTGAGGGAGGATTATTTTATCACATATTTTATGACATTATTTAAAAATTTCAGCAGATGAGGAAAATAAGCAAATTGACTATTAATCAGTGTTTTTACTATCATACATCACTGATAGGTAATGCATCTTTTCATTGCCTATATTGGGGCAGATTCTCTGCTGTCCCACTTTTGGGATGTCACTGCAAACTAATACAAATTTAAGAGCTAACACTATAGACAATGTTTAAACTCAAGGGTGTTATAGAGAGTTTTCAAGGGGAAGTTTTTAATGAGGACAGATTCATGAGGATTTCAAAGTTCAGTAGTAAGATGGATAAGGAGACCACAACAGAGTGACTGGAGAAATAAAAGAAATATTAAAGAGAGTGGAATCGACAAAACCAACGAAACAGTGTATTGCAAGTGGGAGGTGCATGTTGTCATCTCTGAGCAATGCAACTGAAAAATGAAATAGAACTCTTGAAAATGTAACCATTAGTGTCAGGACAGAGGCCATTGGCAACTGGGAAGAGAAGTGTCATTAGTATATTGGAAGTTAAAGTGGGTTTAAGCGTAAATGAGTTATAGACTGTGTTTGGATACCTAGATTTCCCAATGAATTAACAAAATATAAAATGATGAAAACAGAAAACTCTTGTTTACTTAATAAACTGATCACACAGAAAATCAGCATGCAAAATTCCATGGTTTTGTCACACAATAATGCTACTTAGAAAATATAATTTAAAACTACTAACGACTATATAATATATAGATATAAACATTGCAAGAAATATGCAATACATGTTTAAGATTTATAAAACTCAATCGAAGGACAGGAAAGAAGGCTAGAACAAATGGGGAACAGTATCCCATTCTTAGTTGGGATCGCATAATGTCACAAAAGTTCTCAAGTCTCCTCAAATTAGTCCATAATTGCAAAGCAATCCAATTCCAACTCCTGACGGGATTCCACCCCCCTCCCCCTGAATAATGCGATTTGAAAAACATCTGGAATATCAAATATAGAATATCGCCATAGCATATTTGAAACAGTGCAGTCCTAAGCAACACGCCACTACTAGTTATCAACATATAGTCTGAACTCTAAAGCCACTATAGTAAAACATGGGGTTCATTGGCATAGGAATAGTAAAACTGACAGGTGAAACATAATAAAGGTTTTAAGAAGATAATTTACTTAACATAGTTGTGGAAGTTTAATGTGTGACTAAGGGAGTGCTTCAAACCAGGGCTGACAGGAAGGTGTAACTGACACTGTTGGGGCACTGACCCACATCCTCTGACCTACATCCTCTTGGCCTGACCTCCCACTGCAGCCCAGCCCTGGTGTACTGTTCTTCACAGGTTTTGACCTTGTTTCTATCAGCTCCTCATTGCAAGTATGTGCTGAGTAGCTCTTGTTTGCTGTCCTGGAACTTTTTTGATAATCTGACAATACCCTTTTCTATGCACTTGACCCTGATCCATATCACTGAAAAGGGGTGTGGGAGTGGGAGCTAATGAATGAACGCTTCTCTCTTTTGAGACTGGAGTAAATGGTTCTGAGTCACATGCTACAAGGCACCTTAGAATCACCCTCACTGGGTACCTAGTCACCTAAAGCTGTGGCATATCTGTCCTTTACACCTGCTCCTTCTGAACACTCTGAAAAAATAGATAACCTTTGTCCCAGGCTCTGCCTTTGGAAAAAACACATACAAAATTAGATGGACAATGCGACATACGGTGTTCAGAAACTGTGCAATGGGGAAAAGAATAAAGATATATCTCTACATGTAAACAAATTCCATAAAAGTTAAAAAGGTAAATATAACAGTAACCCCCCCTCCAATAAAAAAAGAAAAGCATTTGAAAACACTACCAAATGGAGGCTCTAGCTTTCCCTTTCCCTCTCTCCTGATGTCTTCCGGCCTCTCTCTGCCAATATGATTTCACTTGTTCTATCTATTTATTTGTTAAAATATTACATCTGCTGAAGGTCTCCTTATTTCCAGCATTTTTTGAAGGTTTGTTTTTTCCTATGCATCTCTGTGTTACAGTTGGATTTTAGGTGGACAGTGGAAATAAATGCATGCATTTAATCTGCCATCTGGATTCACAACATTTTCAATTTTTCATTAGTTCTATCTCTTGTTAGCACCATTGAGTGGTATTAAACAGTCTAATTTGAGAGTCTCTGACAAGTAGAATTGTATCAAACTATGATGATTTCTATTCATTAATTAAATAATTCTCAATTGTCCTGTTGAGACAAAAAATGTTCCACTGTCTTTATCAGAGTGTTTTAGAGATGGTTCCTATGAGATCACTGAGTCCCTGGATACTCAATGTAAGGCTCACTGGCCAAATTAGGCTATGTTCACTTTCCTGTGACTTCCCTGAGCATCTTGCCATTTTTAAAAACTACATGAATTACATGTGCTAGCAGGCCAGCAGTTCCTAACCATCTACCTATATCGGCCATTTAAATTTGCCTATTGGGAGATTGAATTAGATAGTAAGTAGTAGTTATTATGTGGTGTAATTTGATTTAATGGAATTTTCAAAAGAGTTTATTAAAAATAAGACGTGTAAAAATCTTCATATGCATTTTGCTGATGTTTTCACTGTGTGTATTAGGTTTACTCTAAGTGGACGTGAGTTAGTGTGGACTATCTTAACAGAGATATCTGTTCACGTGGCTCACCATTAAATATATTCTGTTCCTAATAGTCAAAAGTCCTCATTTAAAATACGTCAACATTATGGCCTTAAGAACAAAATATTTTTTCCTGGATCTCACTTGCAGGCCTGTTCTAAATTCTCATATTCTAATTCAGAAAAATCAAATAGAAAACTTTGTTTCTTTATTTATCCACATATAGATTAATTTTAATGTCAATTAAATGATATCTAATTAAATAAGGAAAGACATAGGACATTTTAGACTACATGATTTAAAAAATTTGGAAGTACTTAGATTCAAAAGAAGTTACAAGGATCATATAGAGGGTCCTGTGTACATTTACTCAGTTTTCTTCCTTCTTATATAACTGTAGTGTAATATAAAAGCCAGAAAACTCACATTAGTATATCATGTATTCATGGCTCTATGTAGTTTTATGAGATGTGCAGATTTATGTAAGGAATCAAGGTAGAGAACCATAGCCTCACTGCAAAGATCATGCTTGTGTTACTCCTTCACACTCAACTACAGTCCTCACCTGATCGCCTTCCCCTGACTGTCTCAACCCCTTCATCCGCTAATCATTCTCCATAGCCATAATTTGTTATCATTTTGAGAATGTCATTCAAATGGAAGTATGGCAGATATGACCTTTTGAAGCTGACTTTTTAAAGGCAGCAGAATGCACCTGGAAACCATCCAAGTTGTTGCATGTATTAATAGTTCATTTTGTTTTGGGTTTTGTTTTTATTTCATGGAATGATTTATCTTTTCATCCCATGGTATGAATCTGTCACCATGTGTTAACCTGTTCACCCACTGAAGGACATTTTGGTTTTTCCAGTTTGGGGCTATTGAAAATAAAAGCTGCTATGTACAATTACAGGTACATTTTGAATGGATGGCAGTTTTCACTTGCTTGGGACTAAGATTTCTCTGTTATATGGTACTTGTATGTCTAGTTTCTTTGTAAAAGAACTTCTATTTCCATTTTTCATTCCTATAAGCAATGTATGAGAAATTCAGTTTCTCAGAATTCTTGCCAGTATTTGGTAGTGTCATTATTTTTTATTTTAGCTGTTCTAATAGGTATGTAGTCTTAGCTCATTGTAGTCATATCTCATAGTTAATTTGCATTTCCCTGATGGCTAGAAATGTTGAACATTTTTTCATGTGCTCATTTGCTATCCATAGATCCTCTTCTGGGAAGTATCTCTTTATATCTTTTGTCCATTTTCTAATTGGATTTTTTGTTTGTTTTTTACTATTGAGTTTTGAGAGTCCTTTATAAATTCTAAATATGAATCCATTCTCAGCTATGTGGTTTATAAATGTTTTCTTCCAGTTTGTCATTTGTTATAAACTATAACTTTCACTCTTTTACAAGGGCCTTTACTAAGCAAAATATTTTAACTGTGATATGCCCAATTTAGCAATATTTCCTTCTATGGATTGTGTTTTTGGTATAAATTTTAAGGACACTTCAGTAAGTCCTACATCCTGAAAATTTTCTCATATTTTCTCCTAAAAGTATCATGGCTATATGTTTAATATTTAAATACATGGTCCATTTGGATTAATTTTTATATAAGGTGTGAGTTTTAGACTGAGGCTTATTTTTTGGCTGTGAGTATACAAATACTCCATTCTCATTTGTTAAAAAGAATATCCTTCCTGCCCTGGCTGGCATAGCTCAGTGGATTGCGCGCGGGCTGGGAATCAAAGTATCCTAGGTTCGATTCCCAGCCAGGGTACATTCCTGGGTTGCAGGCCATAACCCCCAGCAACTGCACATTGATGTTTCTCTCTCTCTCTCTCTCTCTCTCTCTCTCTCTCTCTATCTCCCTCCCTTCTCTCTCTAAAAAATAAATAAATAAAATATTAAAAAAAAGAGAATGGTCTTTAAAAAAAAAAGAATATCCTTCCTTCACTGAATTGTTTTACACTTTTCTTAAACAATGAGTTGACAGCACTTACTGGATTATTTCCGGCTCTCTATTATGATCCATGTTCTATGTATCTATTTCTCTGCTAATGTCATACAATCTTGATTAATGTAGCTAAATAATGTCTTGAGATTGAGTGAAGTAATACAAACCACTTTATTTTTTTCAACAAATTTTTACCTATTCTAGTTTCTTTGTCTTTTCATACGAATTTTAGAATAATTTTGAATGTATCTAAAAAGAAATCTTGCTGACATTTTGATAGGAATGCAGGTAAACCTCTATATGGGAGAGCTAGCATCTTGACTATGTTGAGTCTTCCAGTCTACAAATGTGCTATGTTTTACCATTTACCTAAATCTGCTATAATTTCATTCATTAAAATTTTGTAGTTTTCACCATATGAATCCTGTACATATTCAGTTAGATTTATCCCTATTTCTCTCTTTAGCTATTTTATTTTTTTTATAAATTTAATACTTTTAGATTTTATTTATTTTTTAGAAAGCAGAAGGGAGGGAGAAAGAGAGGGAAAGGAACATCAATGCGTGGTTGGCACTCATATGCCGCATACTGGGGACCTGACTTGTAACCCAGGCATGTGCCCCAGCCTGAGGATCAAACCAGTGACCCTTTGATTCACAGGTGGGCACTCAACCACTGAGCCACACCAGCTAGGGGTCTTTTTAGCTGTTTTAAATGGTACTTTAATGGCTTCCATGTGTTCATTGCTTGTAAGTAGACACAATTAGTATTTGTATGTTTATCTTGTAAATTAACATGTGGCATTGCCAATTTCACCTAATAGTTAAGTTTTATGTAAGTTTCGTGGTACTCACAAAACAAAAACTTATAGTAGATACACAGAAGATGAAAACATACTGCCCTAAACAATCATCAAATCACAAAAGAACAGCAAGGGAGAAAGGGGAAAAAAGAATTAAAAACAACCAGAAAGCAATCAAGAACATGGAAATAGTAAGATCCTGCAATAAATAATTACTTAAAGTGTAAATGGATTAAAACTCCCAATCAAAAACAGAGAGTGGGTGAATGGATTAAAAACAAGACCCAGCTAACTATAATGCTGCATGCAAGAAACTACCTTCAGCTTTAACAGCACATATAGGCTAAAAGTGACAGATGGAAAAAGATATCCCATGAAAATGGAAATGAAAAGATAGCAGGGATAGCCATACCTATATTGGAAAAAGTGGGACAATTTTTGACTGAAACCTGGGCATTTGGGGAATCTTATTGTGTGACTGACTCCATGATAGCAGACTTTTTCTGGTGCTGCTCCAATGGGGCAGGCATCATCTTTTTACTACCACCTGGGAGGGGAAATCCAGTTTCCTCATTTAGCCACCACTTATAACCCAGGGAGGGGAAGTCTGTCCGTTATTACTGAGTGCATGTGGTTTGTCCGAGTTTCCGTTAGTTTTTTTTTACTGATAGAACACTGGTTGGCAGGTATGTTTGTTTTTGCTTTTCATGTGACCTCCTGGGACACTGGTGGGTGGGTTGGGGGTGGCCTCTTTAGCTGGGTGGTTATAAAAGCCCAGACTGTTCGTTAGTTCTCTGATTTCACCCCAGCATGAAGGGGGAAAGGGGCACTTCATTACCATTAGGTGGTGGTGGAAGTTTCCCTACTTGGGAGGGAACCTGGCCTGCAACCCAGGCATGTACCCTAGGGTGCAACTCAAACCGGTGGCACTTTGGTTTGCAGGACAACACTGAGTCACACCAGCCAGGGCTGTTTCTTTAGATAATTTTCATAGGTACCCTATGCATCAATTTATAAAGAAAAAAGATGAGAAAGTATTACAGCCAAGTGATAGCAGTGTTTGCTGCTGGGGTTACATCCACTTTTCATTCATTCCTTATAATTTTTCTTTTCTTTATTTCATGTAATGAGCAGATGTAAAGAAAAATAATTTTTAATTCAATAAGAATCATGACTTAAAAGGAGAATCTGTACATATGAGGTCTGTCCCGAAAAAGTCCCAGCATTGTTAATATAATGAGAATTATTTGTGCAACGTTGATATAATCTGGCACCCAAGGAGAGCAGACTGGAATTGCACATGTGTGAACAACGATGGCTTCAATGTACTAGTCAGTGAGGGCAGTAGGTACCTCTGAAAGCATGTGTACTGTGTGGCCATTGCATTCAAAATGACTGAGCAAGTAGAGCAATGAATATGCATCAAATTTTGCATTAAGCTTGAACATTTCTCCATGGAAAGTATTTGGATGATTCAGAAGGCCACAGCTATAGGCAATTGGTGATTGGCAGCTTCTTCATAATAACATACCCACTCATGCATCATATCTCATGCAGAGTTTTTTGGCAAAATATCAAATCACCTAGGTGATTCAGTCCCCCTAGAGCCCAGATTTGGTGCCCTGTGACTTCTGGCTTTTCTCACTACTGAAATCACATTTGAAAGGGAAGAGATTTCAGACCATTGATGAGATTCAAGAAAATATGACAGGGAAGCAGATGGATTAGGAGGAGATTAGGACAAGTGTGTGAGGTCCCAAGGTGCCTACTTTGAAGAGGACTGAGGTGTCATTGTCCTGTGTAGAGTATTGTATCTTGTATCTTCCTTAATAAATATCTCAATTTTTCATATTACATAGCTGGATACCTTCTAGACAGACTTCGTATACCAGAATGTAGCTTGTTAGCTATTAACAAATCTCCTGTCTATTTTTATGTCTTTATTTATTTATAATAATTTTTATTCACAAAGAACAAGTCTTGATTTTGTTTCCTTGTAACTTGTCTCTTAAATCTGCATCTCTCTTCTCTAAGATTTTTAAAGTCAGAGGGAGGGAAGTGAGAAAAGCTTCTCCTTGATATAGCTTTCTTTCCATCCAGTTCTAAAAATACCCCAGTATTATCCATAATAGATGCACTCTTTAGAATAACACATACTAAAGTGTGGTTCACACTCTTGCCCAAAACTTTTACCCCAGATAAGTCCATGAATAGGTCCATAGAATCGGAGTTAAAACCTAAATAAGATTCAAAGAAATGGATTTAAAAACTTTAGCTCTGCAGTTTTTGGAAGTAATCCATTCATGTATTCATTCATTCCTCCATTAATTAAAGTATTTTTATTTTTATTTTTAAATTTTATTGTTGTCCAGTTATAGTTGTTCCACCTTTTCTCCATTGCTCAACCCTAACCTGCCCCTCCACTTCCACAGTCAAGGCCCCCTCCACATTGCCCATGGCCATGAGCCCTCTATTTGTGTTTCTTTGCTTGCCCCTTCTCCTTCTTGCCCCCATAACCCTCCTCCCCCAACCTTCTGGTCACTGTCCATTTGTTCTTTATTTCCATGTCTCTGGTTATATTTTGCTCATTTGTTTGTTTTATGGATTAGGTTCCACTTATAGGTGAGATCACATGGTATTTCTCTTTCACTTCCTGGCTTATTGCACTTAGCACAATGCTGTCCAGTTCCATCCATGCTGTTGCAAAGGGTAGGATTTTCTTCTTTCCTTCTGTTGCATATATTCCATTGTGTAAATATACCACAGTTTTTTGATCCACTCATTACTGATGGCACTTAGGCTTAAAGTATTTTTATAATTATGTGTTCCTTGATATTATGGTAAAAAATAATATAAAGACAAAATAAATAGTTCTGTCTTAGTATAGCTTACACTGTAGATCTAGAGAAAAGATACATGAATAAGCAACCAAAATACAGTTAGACAATAAAATGCATAGAAGAAGAATAAAATCCTATAAGGTCCCTAATATTATATATAAAAATTAACACAAAATTAATCAAATATCTGAATATATGACTTAAAACTATAAGTCTTATCAGAAAACATAGGGCAAGAGCTTCATGACATTAGATTTAGCACTGACCTCTTGATAGGATACCAAAGCCACAGGCAATAAAAGAACAAAAAGAGATTTGAGTTAATAAACATTTCAAAAATTATGCATCAAAAAATTTCAACAGTTAAAAAGTCAACCCATTGAAGAATAGAAATACTTGAATGTTATACATCTCATAAAGGATTAATATCAAGAATATATGTCACCCTGGCTGGTGTGGTTCAGTGGATTGAGTACCAGCCTGTGAACCGAAGGGTCACTGGTTCAATTCCTGGACAGAGCACATGCCTGAGTTGTGGGCCAGGACTCTGGTTGAAGATGTGCAAGAGGCAAACAGCTGATGTTTCCCTCACACACTGATGTTTCTCTCCCTCTCCTTCTCCCTCCCTCCCCATCTCTCTAAAAATAAATAAATAAAATCTTTTTGAAAACAAGATATATAAACAACTCCTAAAATCAAACAAAAGAAAAATACCTCAATCCAAAAATAAGCAAAGGACTTGAATAGAGATTTCTCCAAGAGAGATACACATATGGCCAATGAGCCCATGAAAAAATCCTTAGCATAACTAATCATTAGGAAAATGTAAAGAAAAACTACAATGAGATTCTACCTCACAGCCATTACAATGGCTGCTTAAAAAAAAAAGAAAAACAGAAAATGTTAGTGAGGAATACATAAATTGAAACCTTTTTGAACTATTGGTGGGTATGTAAATGGTACAGCCACTAAGGAAAACAGTGTGGTGGTTCCTCAAAGTATTGAAAATTTGGAATAGCATATGATTCAGTGATTCCATTTCTGTGTATATATTGAGAAGAATCAGAAGCAGGGTTTCAAAAAGATATGTGTATACCACTTTTTGTAGCAGATTATTCACAATAGGTAGAATGTGGAAGGAAACCAAGTTCCATCAATGGTTAAGGGGGTAAACACATGTGACACATACATTATTCAGCCTTAAAAATGAAGGATATTCTGACATATGCTACCACATTGGTGAAACTTGAAGACATGGCTAAGTGAAATAAGCCAGTCACGAAAAGACAAATTGTGTATGACTCCACTTACATGAGGTACGTAGTCAAAATTATAGAGAATGTAGTATAGAGGTTACCATGGGAGGGAAGAAGAGAGGAATGGGAGTTATTGTTGAATGGGGATAAAGTTTCAGTTTTACAAGCTTGAAAGAGTTCTGGATGTGGACGGCAGTGATGGTTACACATTATTTCATACCACTAAGCTGTACACTTAGAAATGGTTAAGCTAGTTGAATTTTATGTCATTTATATTTTACTACAATAAAAATATAGAAAAGGTTATTAGGCCTTCAGAGGAAGAACCAAGTGAATGTAGGTTTAAAACTCTATAGCAAATATAAATGAATAATGCAGTACCACTTAGGAAAAAATTAAAGATATTGCCAGTCTCTAATAAAACTAAGAAATCTCAGTATCTTATAAAAGTCATCTAAAAAAGTAGATTGTAATAGCGTAGAGAGCCATTTACGCGTGCAAGTGTCAAAACAGATAACAGGGCATCTGCTTACTTTTTCTCACCCAGCACAACCTTCAACACCACTTTCTTCCTTCCCCATAATAGCATAATAAAATACCTATTTAAAATGTGAGAGTGTAGTCATATTTTTAATTAATAGTTTATTTGTTAGCATCAAATTTATATAAAGGTAAAAGGAGAAATAGAACAAGATTACTAGCAATATGGAAATGTAGATGAAACCAATTAAAATTGCTGGAATTGGATAATTTTTGACCTATAAAAATGGCAGCGTCACATGGTTCATTTAATAGACATTTGACAATGAAAACAAAATAGAATTCAAAAAGGTCTCTAAATGAGGTGCTTGACTTTATTATATATAGTGTACTGAGTTAACAGAATCTATTTTTAAAAATGTGTTGATGTATAACTGAACTCTACATTCATAATATCTGTATCCAAAGAATTTCTGTACTTTTCTTTAATTGGAGAGGGCACTATCTGCCGTACAACATTAACATGTATAATGTCTCTTTTTTCAGATCTTTTTAGGCATAGAAATAATGAATGGCTACTAAACCTAGTCTGGCACTTCTTAGGTGAACTTGGACATTTTTATTGCTATTAGGGCACAGTTAAGTTGTTGCCCAGCCTGGCCTAGCTCCTGGAAAAGCAGAGTGTAAGAGCCGGGTTTCCATCTCCCTCCATTTTCACTGTAGCACAGCAGGCTTCTTTTCATGCTGCACATATGCCTTTGGCTGCAGGAACGCATTGGGAAAATGTCAGTCGGTCTGCTGGGCTTGGTATAACAATACGGTTTCACATAAATACTTAATGTATCTAACTGGTTTTAACGATGTACCATGGTGTCACAATTCGTGATCTTTGTAATGTGCTTTATTCTTTGAATCATTTAATTTTGTTAGGCACACACGTTTTATTTCCTAATGACAAAAGAGAGCACGCTCATCTCTAATATCTGTTCCTTCCGTGTATTCAGTCTCTACCTTTCTCCTCTGTTACCGTTGAAGCTTTAAATCTAATCTTTTGTATCTGAAGAAAGATTTTCCTTATTTTTATTTAGGGGCTACCTTTGTCTTCCTAAGTTTTTAATTATGTGTAGTCAGACCTGGTTGATCTGAATTAGTATGTCAAATCCATTTTAGAACTAAATAGAAATCAGTATAGCAGGTCAAAGGAACACACACAGAAAAGGGTTGAATAGCTAAATCACTTTTATAAACAGCCAAAGAGAAATATTTTCAATGTAACAGTATATTTATTTTATATTATTCCTTACTCAAACCAGGATTTTTGAACCTCAGCACTGCAGACACTTTGGACCAGATAATGTTTGGTTTTTGTTGTATTTTGTTTCATTGCAGGTGTCTTGTACATTGTGGACCATTTAGCAATATCCCTGGTCCCAGCATGTGGCACCCCCCACCCCAGCCTCAACCATCAGCACTGTCTCCAGACATTGCCAGAGTTTCCTGGGGCCAAAATTGCTCCACACTGAGAACCACGGCTATCACTCTTCTAAAACCTTGAGTTAGCTATAAGCAGCCAGGAAAAATAAAGCACAGATTTACATTTCTTGTGTTTAAAAGTCAATTAAATTTGAATGCAACAGCTAGTAAAAGGACATAAAATGTTACACAAGGCTGTGCTTGGCAACTGGTAAGAGGCTCCAAGGGATCTCGATATGGTGTCATACAGATTGGAAGGCACCTCGTTTACGTTAGCACCTAATAAATGTTATACACTCAGAAAATAGCCAGTAAAAGGGCTTATTAATGAATACTCATCGAGTACAAATACAACTATAATTTTAATATATAGACATTCCATTCACTAACAACCTGTATCTGAATTTTTAAGTAGTTTCCAGGTACTATGCTCCTGATACTTCAGTCACTAGACTATTATTTATTATAGCCACCAAGGGGTACCATAGGTGTCAGGGCAGATACAGGAAGGAACACACCATCTATCCTGGTAAGTATCCACAGCCACCCAGTCCTTTACACTAGTGGCTGCTCCACAGGGATGACCTTCGCAAAGCAGAGAAGCAGCACCTTGCTTACACTTTCTGGATTTTTGTATTGCAGTCTGCATACAGATTATATCTGTATGATGTGTGTATTGGTTGATATGTATTTAAATGACAACATAAACATATTTTCAACAAAATAAAAGTAAACAAAACACAGATTAGTAGTTTATCTCCTCTCTTGGGTAGAGTAAGTTGTGAGGAAATTCCTTTTGTTTATTTACCCTGAGCAAGATGGGAATATCCACGAGAAAATTTGAATGGAAGGAATGTAATGGTACATAGAAAAAAATTTATGACAAAAAACTGCAAGGAAGAGGATTTATGAGACACAAAGACCCAAGTGGGTGTGAGGCAAAGGCTTTGGACATATTTAGAGGGAGGAATTGCTGCTGAAAGCTGTGAAATTTTGAATTTTTAATATATAAATCTTTCTTAAGAGAACATCTCAGCACAATTATTAATAATTTCAACTATTTAATAGTTAGAAAACAATCTGTAAAAAGTGACTGACAACCAACACTCATGTGGTAGGTTCACCTTCTAATTCAGTTCTCTTAACATCCCTGCAAAATACTCAAGGGAGCAAGTGGAAAACTTGGCACAGAACTGGTATTTGGAACCTGCCTTTCTTTCATTTGATCCCATAGCTTCTTCTTTTTTTTTTAATTTTTCCTGCATATCTATCACATGTTGGCTTTTGTTACTTACCTTGGACATGCTTCTTTAGTTCATTCCCTCAGACATGAGGGAATTCTGGTAATTCTGAAGAAAAAAAAAACTCTATTTTCAATCTGACGTAAGAAATTGAGGTTATTAAGAACACATTTTTCCTAATTTTTCTTCTAGGAGAAAGGGACATTTTAGATAATGTTATACAGGGCCTGGTTTACAAGCTGCAAACAACACATGATTATCTTATAACTGTAAAATTAATGCTATGTCTCTCATAAATTTTATGTACGATTAAGATTCTTTTGGTTTTAAGTGAGAAATGGAACTAGAATGAGTTTAAGTAGAGCAAACAAATAAACCAAAAAAGGTGGGATTCATGGGAGGGCTCCTGTAACTAAGTTAAAAATCTGTTGGCACATGGTTTCAGGCACTAGGAGATGTAGAGGTTTATAAGATTTTCATAACTTTCTCTCTCTCTCTCTCTCTCTACACTTCTCTGACATAATCTTTTTAGATAGCAAAAAAAAAAAAAATAGCCATTATCAAGTCAGGATTCAATCTTGCTAGCTTACTAAATTTTATTCACCAAAAAAGATTCTTGGTTACAAAACAGAAGGTAAATGTACAACTTATGTAAAGAAGAAAAATAAATTCATTGAAAAAATATTCAGTACTTTGCCCAAGTCACAGGTAGTCTAGGAAACTGGCCTGGATAGATGGACATAAATTACAAAGGTTAAGAATCCCAGATCATAGCACGGCAAGTCTACTTGAGATGCTGTCTCTGTAGCCACAACTCTGTCACTCCCTACGACTGCTGGTCCTGCTAGCACATACAGTAGTGAATTGGCCCAAAGTAACTCTTGTTCTCCAATCTAAACCCACACAAATCTCTAAGTATTCCTGACACTGGCATCAGGTTGGAGGAGTCTAGGTCCTATGGAGAAGTGCTGCATTCCCTTTGGTTTCATAATGAATGGATCCTGCCTTTAAACAAAGTGCATTCAATGAGGATTCTATCCAAATAAGAAATATTGTCAAATGCTGTGTGACGAAAGGTGGCAAATATCAGTTAAAGTCCACCCTTTTAGTAAAGGATAAAAGAAAATAGATTTGCATGTTTATACACATACATGACAGATCAAAGAAGGAAGTAAATATGTGTAGGAGTTATAGTTCTTGTTTTCTAACTCATTTTGAGGCTGTAAACTGTTGTTTTAAAATTCTCTTCTAAGAACACCTAATTTCTCCTTTTCCAACTAGTAACTCAGTTGTTTGGAGTTACATGGTCATTAACAGTGCTTTTAATAGAAGATGAGGGCATAGAAAACAAACTATAAGACTTCAGCTGATGTGGCTTGCAGAATGAAACCCCAATCAGCATTAATTTCTATACTAGTATTATGATGACACAATACTTGTCTCTAAGGTGGAAGGCATTAAAGGCAATGAGCTCATCCCTGGGTACTGTTTGCTCTTAAATAGGAGGTTCAAGTATAGTCACTGCTGTTGTGGATTAGGTTCTCACTGGGGTGGTAGACAAATCAGCTTACACAACAGGATTTGTATGTTGTTGAGCCAGCTTCTGCCAACATAGTCTATGTGTTTCTTGGCAGTCTTTCAATTAACTTTATATCTGCTTAAACTAGCTGATGTAAGCCTCTGTGGTTTACTATCAGAATCCTGAGCATCTTAGGCCTTTGGTTCCCAGAATGAACTAAAATACCTTTCTTGCTATCTATGAAGGAAGACAAGGCCTTGCTTTCTAACAATTTTCATACATTGGGGAGTTGCTCCATAATAGGAAGGGTGTTTAGATGGTTGGGTATTAAATTGATTTCCTATAGTTGCTATGAGAAATTACCACAGATTTGATGCCTTGAAACAACACAGATTTATTCTTTTACAGTTCTGAGGTCAGAAGTTCAAAATCAGTTTCACTGGGCTAAAGTCAAGACATCAGCAGAACAGAGCTGCTTCCTTCTGGAGGCTTTGGGAGGAGAATCCATTTCTTTTCCTTTTCCACTTTCTAGGGGCTGCTGGTACACCTTGGTTTGTGACCCTTTCTCAGCCTTCAAGGCACATCGGTCCAAACTATTTTCATTGTCATATGACCTTCTTTCTGCCTTCCTCTTAGAAGGGCACTTGCAACTGTGTTAGGACCTAACCGGATAATCCAGGGCAATATCCCTACCTCAAGACCGTGTAATCACATTTGCAAAGTCCCTTTCATTATCTAAGGTAACATTCAGAGATTCCAGGGACTAGAACCTAGATATACTGGGGGGCCATTATTTAACTTGCCACAGAAACAGATTCTACTCCAAGGAAAATGAAAGACAAAACAAAACAACCCTCACAAAATAAAAAAGTCTATCCCCAAGAATACCTTTGAATGGCTTGAGTCACAAATCCGTCTATGAATCTAGGGTAGGTTGAAAACAGTACCATCCAATTCACATAGAATTAATCTTCCTGGGAAATGGCTAAAATTTATGACTTTGCTTAAATTATGTCATTTAATACTTATAATTATCTTAAAAGTAAGGAACAATGATTATCTACATTGTATAGATGAGAAAACTGAGGAGAAGAGAGGTTATTTACAAAGACACAGAGAAGTAGGACTTGAATCCAGATATTTTTATTCCAAAACTTACATGTTTAACCATGAGGTGATGCTAAGGATAAAATGAGGGGCAGGCAGAAAAAATCACTACCATCTGTGAGCATGCAACAGTCTATCATCACATGTTGAGTTCTCCTGAAGCAGATGCTGAGATGAAGTTTGAGAAATAAGATGTTTATTAGGGATTAACACTTGTGAAAGGTTGGGGATGGGAACAGAATTGGGCAGAAGGAGATGTCAGATTCTGATACAGACCTGACAAAATCTTGGTCAACTCAGTAAAGACCTGGAGAAAATTTCACCCACCATATGGTTCTGCAGTGTCCCGAAACAGCTGGACCTTAAAACTCTCAGTCCGTCACCTCACTCAGTCACTGGCACAGGCCTCTGTGGGAAGGACATGACCTCAGGCAAAGTGACTCTTAACCGGTGAGGCAGACTTTTAAGGGCTAGCAGTGGAATGTTGTCTGCTGACCTGAATTCTTACAGCTGGACAGAGTCTTTCTTGAAAGGAGATTGGGGGTAGGGTGCATCTCTTTATCTACTACATTTGCCATTTACATAAGTTTTCATTCTTGACCATGTATTAGAATCATGTGGAGAATTTTTGTAAAATACTAGTGCCAGGATCCTATTCCACTATAATTAATGCAAATCTCTAAGGTATGGCATATAAGCAGCATTTTAATAGAATCCCCAGGGTGATTCTAATGTGTAACCAGGATTGATAGAGAGCAAGCCCGAGAGAGCAGGTAATTTTTGGGAGCTTCCAAAAAATAAGAGGAAAAAAACTATCTTGGAAAGCCACTTGGGTTGTTAAGAAATTCATTTGCGATAAGGTATCTATAAACACATATTGTAATTAGATTAGGTTTTCCATAACTAATTTTCATATTCATAGCTATAAATAAAAACACCTACAAACATATACTCACAAATACATACTTCATATTATTTTTATTTAAGTGTTTCAGAATCTCCCCAAACCTGCTCATATGGTATTGAAAAAGATAGTTTTTATTCCTTGGGTCTTTAAATAGCTCTCTCTGAAAAAAACTTAATTCTTTGGCATCATGGAACCTCAGATGGATGAATTTCCAATTATCTATTTATAAATGAAATTCTGATCTCACTGCTGGAAAGGTCATGCCTAGTGTGATCTCTCAGCCATATGGCTGAGAAAATGAAGTGGTAAGTTTAGTCTTCTGAGATATATGTTGATGCCTCAGCTAATTAGTCTTTCCCAAAATTTATGTCATTGCTATTAAGAGACATGAGACAGAGAAAATCTATGGTATTTAGTTAAAAATATATCAGCTTACTTTGGAATGAAGACAGGTAGATCAACTGGTAATCTTAACTAGGAGACATGGATAAAATCTTACAATTCTGAATTACACAGACTAATCACAGTCGTGTTCACTGGACCTTTAATACTTTTACAGAAAAGGTTTAACTTGTTTATAATTGTATTAATCATTTTAATAAAATGGTTATTCTATTGGGGTAAATGGCTGTGCTGCTGTGTTTCTTGTTTCTTTTGGTCAAGATCACTTTCATCTGTACTTAGGATTTAACTTGAATTTAGAGACTTTGGAACCAATTCTGACTCAAAGACCTAGGTAACAATGAAAGACCTAGTCAGTGAGTTGCTGGTTTAGCATTCTTACTGTAATGCTGATCTTGGAAAATACAATAATATGCCTCCTCTCCTTGAACCCTTAACTTTGTCCATTGCTTAATACCAGACCTGTGTGATATCAAGGGCTCATCTGGATTTGCTGTGTCTGCCTGACACTTGAATCCTTTTAACTATCAGCGCATTCCTTGTTTGGAGTAAGAATATGGAATCTTGGTCTTAGTGCTCTGACTTTTGATGAATAGTTTTTTTCTCATCTTCCCTTTTTTCTAATAAATGGATATTTATGAATGATGGACAAACAAAAAGTTTATTAAAAAGATTCAGAGTCATTATGTTCTAAAGGTGAATGTGATTGCTGCTGCTAAATCACCAAGCATGGAACAGCAATCACTTACTACCTATGGCTAGTAGGTGGCAGAAAAGAGGGATTAAATGTCTACCTGTTATGATTTGCATGGATCAACATCTTTCAAAGTTATGTGCTTATTTTGGTATTACTAAATGAAAGAGATTTTGTCTACATTTGTATTTTTACTGGGGCAATGACATGCTTCCTGTCATGTAAAAATATCACATAAGTCATATTATTTTCCATAAAACACTAACACATAATCTTTTAACTAAACAACAAAGGTATAATACTCTGTGTAGAAAGCATTCTATAGCCTGAATATTGAAGTGATTTATGTAAAAAACAGTTAAAATAGTTAAAAAATACACATGGGCAACACTATGGAAAATAAAGATTGCATAGGTAGTGTACATAAGCCATTAACTTTTCTAAATTTTGTTTCTGCTCCTCTTTCAAGGACTGCCTATCTATTATCTCTAGAATAAATTTTTTAACCTGATCTTTAAGTCCATCAGTGACATGATATGAGCCTAGTGTCTATAAATATTTATGTCCTTGCCCTCTTTTTCCAGGTTTTGAATTAAAATCTTTAGATTAAAATAAATAAATATGTATATATATATAAGCATGCATGTATGTATGTATGTATCTATGTATGTGTCTATCTACCTATCTATCATCTATATATCTACCTATGTATAATAATCATTATTATCTACTTAAGACACACTGGACAAAGACCACTGGGGGGGCACATCTGTAGTAAAAGTTGTGTTTATTGGTTCTTCTTTCAATGAGACCATCCAACATGGGGAACCAGTAAAGGGGTGTTGGAAGGACTTGTGTTATGATTAGACCTTGTATTACAATTTTGAGTGTCTAGTAAAGCTTTGAATTGGGTGTTCTCAGAAACCGGGGCGATTGTACAATTTGGTATCTTAATAAGTTTTATCTGGGATGCAGGAGGAACAAAATGAGCCTAAAACTCTGTTAAGAGAACGACAGTCACTGATGTCACTGGGAAGAGCATCATGTTTGATCATTTTCCTGGTTTGTTTTCTCTGTGTTTGTCTCTTTCATCTGGAGTTCGGTGTGGCTATGAAGTGGCCCTATCTTTGCCTTGCTCTATCACAGTTACAGAGAAGTCTTTTCTGATGCTGCTGTTGGGTGACATGCTTTACATTTAGTAGGAGAAGCCATGGCCTGGCTGTGGGGCCAGCCCAGCTCTCAGCTGACAGCTGTCAGGGTTCCTTCTCCCTTTCTCTTTAAATATATGTACATGTAAATGTAACCATATTTAGGATTAGCTATTGTATTATTGCCATGCTGTATTTCTTTTGGTCTTTATAATTATATTGGCATGAAGTAAAGCTACATTAAATGTTGAAAGAAAATTTTAAAGAAGTTGGATTGTACATAAATAGTTTAATAACATCAATAATTGCTAAATGATGTTTTTGTGTGCTCTATAAACAAGGGTATCTTGCTTGTTGGACATAGAAGAGATGGTAGGAGAATTGAATTTTCACAAGGCATATGGTGATACATAGACACGACAAATCCAAACTGACCCGGGCTTTAACCTTTTTATACTTTGAGCAATGATTTACCTGCATATACATTATTCACTACATTGCATTAGTATTCTTGTTATAAACTTTACTGGTTTGGTAGTTTTTTATTTAATTGGTAACAGTTTAAATTTTATATTTGGATAAGAACTATAACAGGAGGTACTCAAACTAGTTTAATTATATATAAAATTAAAATAATTAATAACTTATGATTATGAGAATTCTTTCCTTTTAAATATTTCTGAATTCAAGTTTGATTAGATCCCTAGATGACTGGTCACCTCAATGCTCCAGTGCTTTCTAGTTTAAGTATTTTCTAGCTTTAAAATCTATTTTTTTACCTTAGTGGCCTTTTTTTTATCTCTATCCCTTAAAATCTTATGCATCCTTCAAGTCCCATCTCATATATGTCCTGTCTTTTCTCATCAGTTTAGTGAAATTTTAACTCTTCCTTCTCTGTGCTCTTATTGCATTTCTGTACTGAAAGTAAAGCTCTGTCCACTCTCTCCATTCTGCTCTGTTTGTGTGGATAGCAGTCTTGTAACTCCTTGAGGTTAAGAAGCTCCATGTTAACCATTGCCTTCCCCATACTGTTTTTTTTAATTAAATTTCTTAATTTTAATTGTTGCTCAAGTACTGTTTTCTGCCTTTTACTCCCATCCCAGCCCACCCCCATCCCTCCCCACCTCCCTCCCATTTCCACCCCCTGCCTTGTTATTGTCCATGTGTCCTTTATACTTGTTCCTGCAAACTCTTCCCCTTTTCCCCTGAAATTCCCTTCCCTCTCCCCTCTGGTCACTGTCAGCCTGTTCTCTATTTCAGTGTCTTTGGTTATATTTGCTTATTTGTTTGTTTTGTTGATTAGGTTCCTGTTAAAGATGAGATCATATGATATATGTCTTTCACCACCTGGCTTACTTTGCTTAGCATAATGCTTTCCAGCCCATCCATGCTGTTGTAAAGGGTAGGAGCTGCTTCTTTCCATTACCTTCCTCATATTGTTTTATGTAAGTTTTGGCACATATAAGTCACTAGGTAAACATAAGTTTCATGAAGTTCAAGGGATTGAATATTTGAAAATAATTAGGATTTTATGAAAAGTTATAGATGTCAAAGTATTAGTTTTGAAGTACTAAAGGTCAAAATAATTAGTAACATGTAAAAACATTAGATAAAGGAAAATCTGTTCTTTATTTGAAATAAAAATGATTATTTTGTTATGGTAAATACATTATATGCTGACTAAATTCAGACATTTTGTGAGCACTTAATTTGTGAAAACTCGCTTAATTTCCACATGAGCTCTATGAAGTAGGAATAATTATTATTTCCACTGTATGAATGAGAAAACTAAGGCACAAGAGGTTAAGTACTTTACCAGGGACATATAATTATTCAGTAGTGGGGTGAGTTTCCAAATTTAGTTTTTGCTCTATAGCAAATAGCATAATTAAATAAATTAAATAAATTGCAAATATTCATATTTTATTTACATATAATTTACTTTCAAATATCAAAGTGTCAGGTGCTGGAAATGATTTTGAGGGCATATTGTGGACTCTTATTAAAGTATCTGGAAGTAGATGACCAGAGAAATTCTTATTCACTGTGATATTTTTAAGATCATCTAGGTTTAGATGTCTCCTTAAAATTAAGGCATTTAATGTTTCTACATGTTTCCTACTTGACTACTGTAGAAAAATAATTATAAAATTCAATGAAAATAAATACACAAACATTTTATTATGAAGTGAATTTGAAAGCCCAAAGTGCTTACTGATGTCACAGAGTTGGAGGTCATTGTTAGTTCCTATCAGCTCATAAACAAATTCCCTTTGATGAGATTTTATAACATTATTTCTAGTTATCTTGGAGTCCTATCTACTCATAGTCACAGTCTAAAGCTTTGTTATAATAATCTGCAGAAAATAATCTGGAGCAGAAATTTTACAGTATTTTTTCTTTTTCCCACTGATCCAATAGAGATGATTAACATTTAAAAGTCTGCAGTTGTATTAGACACTTCAGTTATTAAGTGACAAAAATGTTCTGAGAAAGATAAAGACCTTTTTCATGATTGACCCATGGTCCAATTTTGCTCATTTAAAAAAATAATTTGTTTCCATGTTTTTTTCAGTAAATTACAGATGACTCACATTCATCAAAATAAGCTTAATTGGTATGTAATAGGGAATATGGCCAGAACATTTCTGAGATGCCAAAATCAAGAGCAAATGAAGCTTATTGAATGTTCCTCTTCTCTACCAAATCATACACAAATGCATAAATTCACTAATGATTGAGAAATAGAGATGTAATTAGAGGAAGTTGAGTTCCTAGGTACATATCAAAAACTGGCACATGGACAAATGAGGAACAGATAACTGAGGGGATAATTTAAAGGACCAATAAATATGAGTGATTTCCCTAGAAATTTGCCAATTCCAATTTACATAGTGTAGCTGTTAGAGTTAAATAGTAGTTCTAATTAGCATTTAAATGATATCCAAATCTAGTGTCCTCAATAAGCATTAAAGTAAAATATTAGTTTTCAGATGTTCTGAAAATATAAGATTTGGCTTTGTTATTGATTCTTTTCACTATAGCTTTGTATCTAAGTTTGGATTAATCACAAATATTTAAAAATAGTCCCCAAATTTTGTTTTTTGAAATTTTGAAAAGATTTTATTTATTTATTTTTAAAGAGAGAGAGGAAAGGAAGGAGAGAAGGAGAGAAATATTAATGTGTGGTTGCTTCTTGTACTCCCACTACCGGAGACCTGGCCTGAAACCCAGGCATGTGCCCTGACTGGGAATTGAATCAGCAACTCTTTGATTCGCAGGCCAGCACTCAAGCCACTGAGCCACACCAGCCAGGACTATTCCTCAAATTTTAAATAGCTATCCTCCAATGAACATTTTGGGCAAGAAAAATGAGACCCTGTAAAGTTACTTGCTAAATGCCATATGGTTAATTATTTAAAATATAAGTTAGAACTCAAGCTTGCTGTTTTTCTGGACAACACTTCAGTCTATATATGCCACCCAATTTATAGACAAGAGATGAAATGTAATTTGAGTAGTGTAGTGTTTAAATTGGGTGAGCAGTTTCAGTTTAGGGTCACAGATTGAGAAGTTTTTCACTTCTAATCCATTTTTAGAGCTCCTTGGAAAAATATATAGAAAGAATAATATAAACTAAATATAATGAAAAGAATAGTAAGAGGGTGTTATCAGAGAATGGGATACTTCTGCACATTTTTAGAAACCAGGAAGAGTTTGGGAGAGTATTTATGGAGAGAATGCAACATAGGACCTCAGAGGTCAGAATAGTCTAGAGGAGACAGCAGTAACAATAAGAACCAATCTGCTGTTAGAAACATGAGCAAACTTCAAAAATAATTGTAGTAGAGGAAGAGATTTTTAAAAACAAATAGAAAATAAAAGGATAAATTAAAGTTTTGTATATAGAAATATTAATCTATCCTCCAGAGATTCAGACATTCTATAAACAAACAAACAAACCAACAATAGTACTTTATCTAAACATAATCTGAGAGAGAGATTATAGCATAGCATAGCATAGCATAAATCTCTAGAGTGGGTACTGTGCCCAAAAGTAGAGTCCTCCTCATTCTGTCATCTGAGAGTTGACATATCTGCTATGTGGAAGCCTACTAGTGAAATGTCAGATGTCCCTCCCAGAAATGTTTATTTACCACACAGACTAAAGGACTACAAGTGCACCTACTTTTGTTTTCATTTTTAAATATTGGGAAAATAACGATCACATGTTGCAGTGTGGATTTCCCATGAAGCCGACCATGAGGTAGAGTATCATGCAGGAGTTTAATGACGAGTGTTCTTGGGATCAACCTCTGTTGGGTGGGAGAAGGTAGTAGGACTGGGTAAAGGGAGAAATGGAGCTGTGATGCAGTTACAAAAAGGACACGACTGACAATGCAGGGAATTTTGAAGCTGGGATAACCCCTCACAGGTTTTGGAGCAAGGGCTCTGAGGCTGTATGTCCCATTGTTGATTAGACCTTGTATGTGAGTTGCCTAAGGAAAAGCACATGACCTTTGGCAAAATGGAACAACCACTGAGGCAGTTCAAACAAGGACTGACTGCTGAGAGTGGTCAGCTGACAGCCATTCCAGCAGCTGGGGTGGCAACCGCCACCCCAGAGCAGTCAGGGACTTGTCTTCTTGGCAGACCCAACAGAAATGCAACATGAAAAACCTGTGAAAGAATTTCTCTTTCAGGGAGCCAAGATACTAACTGAAGTTAAAAAAATGAGAAATAGAAGTATAAGCCTATCAGTTAAAATTCCAAAGTTAATCAATAGAATCACTGAAAAGAATAATGTAACTCTCCAACAGTGGGAGAAGGAGGAAATCCAGTGCAATAAACCCTAGTATTTCATCACTAAAAGTTAATAAATATGATCCAAAGTTAGCAAATCTGGGAAAAGCAATAAAAATTATTATTTAGAGAAGTGGGAGCAGCCATCTATAATTACAAATATAAATATTTTGAAAAAGAGATTTTAAAGAGAGGTTGAAGCTGTTCCATGTAATTTAAGTTTTTTTACATGATCATGTATTTGTGCACATATGTGGGGAGTATGTATATTTTCCAGACATGATATATGTTTTACATAATTGTAGAAAATAGTACTAGAAATATCATCTTCAACCAATTATAAGAGACAACTAAGCTTGTCAATTTCCAAAGTCAGAACATTCAAGATGTTGAAAATTAACAGAATTAAATAGTATTTTAGAAGAGGTAAGTTTTCTATTCAGTTAGCTGAGGCTCTTTACTCCCATTAAAATTAAGAGACAAAAAGTAATTTACAAGAGTTTCTTGAATGTGTACTTGCTAGTCAGTGTTTCTGGTGACAGAAATACAAGACAATCTTCCAGTGATGAAACTTCCCAGGTCAATAGTGGAGAAAAGGTATATTAGTCCAATAATTATAAAACATAGTATTAATTTTAATATCTAATTTTCAAGAGTGACTTTACACGATTACCTATTTTTATTTTAACTTAAATGTTATTGTATAGTCTAAAGTTAAAAATACAGCCTCAAATCACTTTCCTTCTTTCCATAAGAAAGAAGTATAAAATGTTCTAATACTAAATTTGACTTTATAAAGCTTCAGTTATACCCTGGCTGGCATAGCTCGGGCTGTGAACCAAAGCATCGCAGGTTCGATTCCCAGTCAGGGCACATGCCTGGGTTGCAGGCCACGGCCCCCAGCAACTGCATATTGATGTTTCTCTCGCTCTCTTTCTCCCTCCCTTCCCTCTCTAAAAATAAATAAATAAAATCTTTAAAAATAAATAAATGAAATCTTAAAAAAAATTTTAAAAAGTTTCAAAGCTTCAGGTATTAAGAAACTGGGCAGAAAGTTGCTTAGGAAACCTGCTCATTTACATTTTATTTTTCTTAACTTTTCTGTCTCCTTTCACTCTGGATAAACAGAAAGATTAATTCTCAGATTTTCTAAAGCTTTTCTGGGTGCTAAATTAGATCAAGTTAGGAGTTTCTTCCTCATTACACTGCTTCTTCCCCTCTGGTGTAGTCCCTTGTCCCTGTCACCTGTTTACAGCATGTGCTGTTTGTCTTCCCAATGAAATTGAGAGTCCCTTACGTTTATCATTCAGCAAATTAAAAAAAGTATCTGGGATTTAAAATGCTAATTTGCATAAAATTATGCATGAATACTATTAAGCGAATATTGCCAATTTAATGAATATTTTACAACAATTGGAAATAAGGAAGCTTATTAAAGAGCAACAATTTCAGAAAATTACATTACAACATGATCAGGGTATTATCTATTAGATTACATAGTTAAACACAGTAAACATATTTTTGTATAACTGTTGTGCATTAGGAATTCTATTATTAGAGGAGAAGTTAGTGACATTGTTTGGTGTTCACATGAATTTTCATTGATTAATAATTTAAATCAATACAAGTGTCTCTGTACTGTATGTGGCTACACCAAAGTGATACTGTGTTACCTGAAACTTATGTAACTAATATAATAATTGTGAAACATGAAAATATTAAGTAAATCTTAAGTAAAAAAGGCATATAAATTGTATTGATATAAATTACATTTGCACATTTACTGTGAATATGTAAAAATATATTTATGCATACCAAAATATTGAGAGTACATAAAATGAAGAATTGTCTCATTGCATTATGATTGGTAACTTTCTTTAGGTTTACTAATCTTTCTGTAATGCTATTATATTGCCTTTCTAAATAAAATTTAAGTGTTTGTTGTAGGACACTGTCTCGTTTAATCCTTTTTTATGGAAAATTAGTCTCTGTACTCAAAGGATGAGATGGATATACATTACAATATATATTCCTTCTAATTATGAAAAGGAATTCATGTGCTAGGAATTTTTAGCTTTTTAGACAGTTCTACATTTTTTGTGGTTAAAAATTTCAAAATTATAAAATACAACAGCCTCCATTGTGTTCCTCAAAGATCTCATCCTATTGATCTGCACATCCTTGTGTAGTCTCCTCCCACATTGAATCAGAGGTGAGTGGTGTTGTTGGTAGTTAAGGAAGGAAGCAAATGGAATCAGACAGTAAACATGACTAACTAGGAAGCTACAAACACAGAATCCCCAGGGGACAGCGTCATTGCTCCGTCAAGGCGATTAATGTCCCTTTATTTCCTCAGTAGGGAGAAAGGACTGGCTTTCCAATCACCCAGGGACAAGTGGCCCATTAGTAGGGATTACCTGGGAGAGGGGGAAAACAGTGAGAAATAAAATGCTCTGCTGGGAACATGCACAGTGGAAACCAAAATAGCACAGGGAATGGTCCTTCTACTTGAGGCATGCACAGGAGGAGCCAAAATTGTGACTGTGAAGGGGAAAAGTCTAGCCTGGGAAAATCTGGGAAAAGACCCAATAGGATAAGGGCATGAAACCCTGGAAGATTCAGGAAAGGGACTGGTTAAGGGAAGGGCTCAACACAAGCCTGCAAATAATTAGGAAGAAGATTGATTAGTTTGAAAGAAACTTCACCCTTTCCAAACACAAGGAGATAGAATCCAAGCATAACAAAGGCTCCAGGTTTGTGTGTGTGTGTGTTCTTGCATTTTCTCTCTGTAGCAGCACCCCGGACACAAGTGCAGGCCCAAGTGTGGCCCCGAAAGCCAGCTGGATAGGAACAGAGACTGACCTAGACTACTGAACATTTGGATGTTGATACTAGGATGATGGCACAGCATCTCTGGGCCCTGGCCCTCCTCCTGGGTTTAGTGAAGGCAGCAGTGGGCTTGTGGCTCAGAGGCTGGACTTGTTTGGCAGCAAGATGGAGCTAGCTGCCTGGTTGTGGATGAGACATTGGGCAGCTGGGGGCAGTCCTTTTTTTCATTCCAATAAAACTCTCCTCAGTTGCTCACATCATCTTATGTGTGGGTCCCTGAAATGCTTTTCTGCTGACTCTGTGGAAGAATCTTATTTCCATGGGCACCAGTGTGACTAGTAGAATACAGGGAATGTTATTATGTTGTGTATCTTCTGAGGTAAGAGGATACATAAAAGGCACTATAGTTTCTGCCTTGGTTTCTTAGATCATGTGTTCTGGGAAGAGCCAAATAACTATACTGTAAAGACTGTCAAGCAGCCATGTGAAAAAGCCCAAGTAGACAGGAATTGAGTTCCCGGGCCAATAGTCAGCATCGACCTGCGACCTGCATAGTGAGCCACGTAGGAAGCAAATTCTGAAGTTTCTCTTCATCAGATGACTGTAGCCTGGACCAGTCTCTGATTTGAATGGCATTGAGCCCCCAGCTATTCCTGCGTCATAGAAACTGTGAGAGATGAAAAGTGATTATTGTTTTAAGCAACTAAGTTTTAGGGCAATTTGTGGCAAAATACAACTAATTAGTGGTATTCCTGTCATTTAGAAGTTGTGTGAAATTGTGTGCTGCTGTTCAGAAGCACCTGAAATGCGTGTCATACACGTGACCAATAAACCTGTTCTGAAACAAGGGGGGCATTGTTAGATGCAATTTGTTTCAGCTGGCCCTGGGTTGCCCAACCTGTGACTTTTCTTATCACCAATCACCTGATTTCTCCCATCATTCACTCTGGAATTGTAAAGAAACAAATTCTAATGTGTCCATGTAACAGAAAGGTAGTACACAGCTAGGCATTTTCTGACTTAACTCTAAATGTTTCATAATTTAATAAAGCAAGTGCTTTAGCATGGCCATTGTATTTACTGAAGCCTTTAGACTTTGTCTACATAGATAATAAGAAATGTATTTTCTTTTTGTCATTTAGAGGCATGGAGCTTCGGTGTCACAGAGGAGTACACAGGTGAACATTAAGTACCATTTAGATCATTCGGAAATACAATTTGTTTGTTTGAATAAGAGATACCCTGGAGGGAAGGAAGGATGGCTCAACAAAGCCAGATGAAGATAATTTTCTAAACTTACTAGGTATCTCCCTCTTTCCAAAAGTTCACATTATGCCTTTTCATTTTTATGAAAAGGCAGAAATAGTGCCTGTTTTCAGTAACCAAGGGAAATCCAATGAGCGTTTTCACTTTTATGAAAAAAGCAGTTATAGTACTGATGTAGACCTTTCGTAAAAGCAAAGTGGCATAAAGCCAACTTTCAGAAATTAGGGAATACTCTTCACTGTACATCATTTTGGCTCAAGAAAGATTTCATAGAAATACATTACTTTTGGATAGTGAGGGAAAGTTATATGAAAATGAATAATTATGAAGCAATTAATGATGACGTCTATTTCATAAAGTTGTGACATTTTAATGTTATTTATACTGATGCTATCTAGCTACTTGAACAACATAATTTGGAGGCATAGGTTTAAAAGGTAGATTTCAAAGCTTAAGTTTATTAATATCAATGCTGTGAATTCACTGAAATTAGTTACAGAAAAATGCCACTTTAAAGAAATGTGATTTTAACCATCTAACCTAAGAAACTAAAAGTGAGAAGACACATTTTGATGTTTATGCCAAAAGCAAACTATAAAATAAAGCACAAAACTACCTGAACTTTTCTCTTGATTCTGTGTGACTGACTGATGTAAAGCACTTAAGGACCTTCTCGTTATTTAAGGCCTGTTTGTTGGAGCAAATAGACATCCATTGCCTTAGAAATATATTTTCTACTTTGTCCCCAGTTCCATTTAAATTCATTGTTTTATTTCACACTTGTTTGCTAAGGTACATTCTGTAGCATTTATCAATACAGTTATTATGCCAGAACCAAAAGGGAAAACCAACAAATCTGGCATTTAAGTGAACACTTGAAAACTATGCAAATAATAATGAAAGCTTAAGGCAACTCAGCTTTCAAGTTCAGAGATTTAGAGTAGTGAAATGGAACTTTATTCTGCTTCAGTGGCATTGACTGACGTTTCCAGTGTCCTCACTGTGTACTTCTGATAGAGTAACTAGTGTCATGTAGTATTCGAATGCCATGATCATAACTAACATGCCAACCCCAAGTACTTGGTGGAAATTCAGTGTTCACACAGTCCAAACCAACCTTCCTCCTTCCCTATTCTAAATTACATACACTTTTTCTATAAATCAGCTGAGAATCATTATGATTCTTTAAAAATGTTTGGTAAGTTTAGGTTTTCAACAATTCCATATCTTTAGATTGGAAGTCTTTGAGACGACAAAAAGACATCTCATTCTCTAGTGTCCTTGATGCGATCTGAACACTGCGGCAGCATTGCTCGTGTTCTGAAGGTTTAAGACTTGTGCCTGAAAGTCTCCTCCAGCTTTTGCCTAAACACTTTCAACAAAGAGTGTAAAGGTCATATTTCAAATCAAGCCAGGTCAATCAGTGTCTTGAACAGATATCAGTCTGCCCACGTCACACTTCTGCACCCCTCTGTCCCACTCCTTAAGAGAGAATTCCCACGCAACCCCATTTCCACTTTTTATTTCAGTAAAGAATTCCCAAGCAAAGAGGTGCCTCGGGCATCTATGTCTGTTTCATGAGATATTATAAGATTTGTCTGAATCTGAGTTTATATTTAAGTCAAACACTTAAGTTTCATGGAATTGTAAAGCAACATCAATATTAGAGGGTTTTTTTCCCTTCTTTTTCTTTCGTTAACTTGTGGTCATTTGGGAATTATTTCCACAACTTGTATTTGTTGATGCCATAGAGGTGAGTTAGAAAAAGAAAAAAATCACACTGGGCATTCTCTGTTCTTGACCTTGTTAAATAAATAATGTCGAGTAAAATAAACAAGGGAAAAAATAAACATAAAATCAGAGGCAACCTATAGCCTTGTAGGCAGGTGTATTTGGAAGGGTATAAGAATGATGTTGACAGGTTGCTATTCCTAACACATATGTAATATTGAGAATTAATTCTAGATTTTTGGATTAGAACCACTTTACCATTGAGTGAAATCTTCTCGTGCAAAAGATGATGAAAATAAGGGTCAGAAAAGTTGTTTGTGTCCCCTGAGTTGGAATCAAATTTCCTCTTACAAACTGTGTAATAGACAGTTCTATTTATATGTTTATTTACTTTGGATTTTTTAAAAATCCTCACCTGAGGATATGTTTATTAATTTCAGAGAGAGAGAGAGGAAAGGAGAGAAAGGAAGAAACATCAACGTGAGAAACTTTGGTTGCCTTCTGCATGTGCTCTGACTGGGGATCGAACCCTCAATGTAGGTATATGCCTTGACCAGGGATCAAACTCAAAAAATATCTTTTGGTGCATGGAACAATGCTCCAGTCAAATGAGCCACCCTGCCAGGGCCAGAGAGTTTTGTTTTAAATAAATATTTATGAAGTGCTTATCTATGTTGAACATCTCTAAGTGTTCTTACACTAATTACCCACCTTTTTGACAGCACTGTGCTGAGATGTTAACTCTGTTGTTATATGTATAACCAGAGATTAATTTATTAGTATTCAAGTTGGGCTGTTGTAACACATAGACAAAAATATAGAGATTTTATTTTCCTCACACAGGTTAATGATACAGAATTGAGAAGTTCTGCTTGACCTGGTTCTTTGGAGACATTTTCTTTCATCTTATTCTTTTGTTCCCCAGGGTACTGGTTAAAACTGGGTCATGCCGTGTTCATGTTCTAGTTCTTGTAAAAGAAGAAAGAAAAGTAGTGAAGGATAAATAATGCCTTCTCTATAGGTAATAAGGTGGTTGCACACATTATTTCTGCTAAAATCCCACTGGTTAGGTGCATGGTCAAACAAAACCAAGTGCAAGGGAGGATAGGAGATTCATTCTTTAGCTGGGTCTACAGGATGCACAACTAAACTGTGTTACCTTAGAAGAAGGAGAGGCATGCCGTCGGGGGAAATGAGCTTTTCCAAAGCACTTATATTAAAATGGATACTTTTAATAAGACTCTGAGGTTCTTGATGACTTTGTTGTCTATGGTCTTCCCGGTAAAATATACATAACATGGATAGCCAAAGCTATTTAGAGGCCTCCTGAAGGTCTCATTCATACTGTGGATATGAGTTTTTGTGTTAGCAATTAAAGAAGGATTTGTGAAGACTATTTTTAAAGACATTTTTAAATTCTGAGGACTATTTATTTTAATACATGCAAGTTGTGAAATTCTAAGAGGGAGGATGTGTACTGCTGTGCTAGCTTCTGACCCCAACCCTCATGAAATGGATTTTCAGGAGACTAGAGAGCTTCAAACTTCTTTTATATTGATTTGGAGAAAATAGTGGGTTTCCCCCTGAAGCATCCATGTACGAAAGATTGCTTTGCACATTGTGGTTTTGTCCAGGCAAGAGAAAAGCCCAGGTATTATTGTCCTGAATTCTATGCAACAAGGGACTAAGGGGACTAAAGGCTTTTGGCTGAGAGAAGCTGAAGTATGCCTCATTAAGAGGGACTGAGTAGGTCACCAACCAGAACACAAGAACACAGTTGCCTGAGCATGGGCCAAAGGGATATCAAAACACTGTGCTTCTTCCTCAAAGAGCTCCAGAAAACCCTGTTCTTAAAACAAAGCTGCTTGTTAAATTAATTGCAGCAAGAAAGAATACCACATTGACAAAATCTTAATGTTCTCTCCAAAAGGAAAAGTGGGGAAGGGTATAGATGAGTTTTAGAGCTGGGCTGGATGACTTTAAGGCAGCAACTTCCTGGGATTGGGCAGATTAATAGCTTGGATTTTAGAGCAGAACAAGAAGAAGGTCATAATGCAAATCTTGGTGTGCTAATTTTGTATTGGGGTCTTTAAGTGCAATCTGTTACTTTGATTAATATGTTTTAATTGGTAAAAATGAGTAATATGTTTACGAAGAGACTGAGAATTTGTTTCAGTTCTCAGAAATTGCACATGAGAGATGCAGAAATGAGGCTAAAACCAAAGAACCCACTTAACCCAAGGGAAAGTATATGCAAACACTGCAAACATTTTACCAATTTCTGACAACAGTGGTGGCAGATCACCATGAATGTATCCCTCGGGTGTGCCTTCACCTTTCCATCCATTTTTCCCCAACCCCAGGGACCTCTGTCACCCTCACCCCCTCCCCACCTCTGTACTCTGCCTGGAAGAGGAGAAACCACCCTTGAGTTCCTAGGGAAGGACGTCAAACTCAATTGGGAAAAGACGAGGCACCTATGGCAGTGACCTTTTCTTCAGCTGCAGGCTTCCCGATTATTCCAGGCCCACGTTAAAAATACACAACTTGAACACCAAGTAAATGTTAATATATTTGACTATTCAGTGGAACTAGTCTCCATGATTGTGAAACTGAGAAAGCGTCTGTGGCCATGACAGTGATCAGAAAAGTAGTGATGCTGGCCTTGCTCGCATCCAGAGATAGACGAAGAATGTTATCATTAGGGATATTGAGAGGCTTAACAGAGAGAGAGAAAGAGAGGATGGGAACTTAAAGTATAATTTCACACAGGCCATCTGCTGGTTCAATGTCTCCATGGCTCCTATTGGATTGGGATTTTGTTTTTCTCTGCCTGTCTTACTAGGTCCTCAAGCCGTCACGCCTGATGTACCTGGGTTTGTAGAGCAAAGGTGAGTAGCTGTGGAAAATGGGGAGACTTAGTGACTACTTTTCACTTGATCATGTTAGTTAGCTGCCAGTGTCAGTTGTTTCTCTCACTGACTCCCTGAGGTGCTCTTCATGTTTTCTACACCATTGCAAAACCACCCTACATGAGAATAACTATTTCAGTTGGACAAACCCTAGAAAAATCTGTGCTTATAACTCAATATAAATTTAATTTAGGGCTTTCATTGTCAAACAAAATAGACTTTTTAATTTGGTGTCTTTGATGTTGCCAAATCACTGTCACTAAATATCCATTTTGCGTGTCTATAAATAGATGATACATAGGCATCTACAGGTATTGAGAGCCTGTACTGGCTGACATATGGATAGTTAGCAGTGATGGTTCTCCTTTGTTTACTTTGTGGTGATGCTTTTCCAAGCTGAATATTTGAGAACAATGTTGAAAACCTATCCTGATCCATCTGGCCAATTCTAGGCAATATATGTCAACCTAATGTATTCCAGATTAAAGAGAGTTTCCAAGTAGAAAAGATGCTAGAATCCAGACACAAAGATTATTTTACCCATCAGTGATATTGTGTACAACACTGGGAAAATGTCTCAATCTCCATAGCTGTCTACCTTTCTAACATGGAGAATAATTATTTCCTACCAGTACAAAACTTGAATCCTGAAAGGGAAAACTGCCTTCTTAATGTTTCATTTCTTTTTTCGCCTACCAGGAGAAAATAGCTAGTAGACATTTTTTTTCTCCCATTTGGATAATTTTTCTCCAGAACCAACCTATTCATTTTGTGATATGCACCTCTTAGAGTTATAGAAAATGGGGAAGAGCATATGTGGGAATGACTGGCTAGAGAAACTAATCAAATATCTGTTCTTGATTTCTAATAAGTTTTATTGACACAAATGCCTTGCACTTTTAACCTTTAATGGTTAAATCACTCATTGGAGTAGGAGATAATGTTTAGTCCCTTGGCATTTTTCTTCCCCCAAACATTATTTATGGACTTGCACCTCTATATTGGGTTAAATGGTAAAAGATATTTGTAATACTAAGGCCACTAGGAAATAACAAACAATATACCCTATATTACTGAAATTTAAGTTGGCAGTAATGTTTTCTGAATATGACGAGGGAAAAATATATGTGATTCTACCAGGTAAAGCAGGATTTGAATCCAGTTTAGCCACTGACTACTTATATGAACTCGAACCTTCATGTTCTGAATCCAGAAATTTGTGATAATATTGCTTACCTCATGGTCTTGTGAAAATTAAATGTGAGTGTGAATGTGAAAGAACACTTCTCTCTCTAGTTTATGGGGGGTACTCACAAATGAGCCTTTCCTTCATTTCTTTCCTTACCAGAACAATTGATTTTCCTTTCAATTGACTAATTGGTCTAGTTGAAATAATTTAATTATAGGATTTATGGTCTTACAGACTTATAATTATTTATTTTACCTTTCTTTTCTCCTAAGAATTTGTCACTTAAAATAGTTTATAATCTCTTGTTAAACTTTAGGAATAATTAAGAAGGATAAATTACTTCAGGTGATTTTTTTAAAGTGCAGTATAAAGTGTCATGTGTGTGTGTGTTTTAGATTAGTTTATATATTCAAGCCTGAGGCAGGTAACCTTGCCATAGAGGAAATAAGTAGAAAAACTACTCTGAGAAAGACTGCGACCTGTATCCTTCAGCTACATGGGTAATTGTTCATTGTGTTGGCAAATAAGGGTAATTGTTCATCACGATGGCAAATGGGGATACTATCTTTCAGTCAGCTGCTGTTTGCAAATGCATTTTGTAATATAAAATATGAAAAAAAAATAAGTTACATATGGATGGCAAAACAAAAACCAAGGAAAAGGTATTTTACCTTCATATTCAAATTTGAGAAATTAAATTATGGAACGCATATTTCTTTTCCTGTTTCAAAGGTTATGTAAGTTCCATATAGGTTGGTTTGAGAGATGGCTGATCATTCTTCTTTAATGTGGCCAGGTGAGAACAACATCAAGTGCTGATGGTAATACAGAGACACTGAGATTTCTATGCATTGCTGGTGGCAATGTATGCTGGTATAACCCTTCTGGAAAGTAATTTACAGTTAAAAACAAACACAAATACCTAACATACAACTACCATTTGATTCATCAATTGCATTCTCAGTAATTTATCCCAGGTGATGAGAACTTAAGTCCATGTAAAATCTGTTCACAAATGTTTATAGCAGCTTTATTTGTATCATCATAGCCCCAAACAAGAAACAACCAAATGCAAAAATTTATAATGTTACATGTGGTAATTTATTATATAATATCAATGTATATATTAATGTATATAACATTCTTGAAATAACAGAACATGGAACTGATTAGTGGTGGCCGAGGGTTAAGAAGTGGGTGGGAATGGGAGGGAAGCAGTGGTGGGGACGCACATGCTCGGCACCTTGACTGATCAATGCTAACATTCTGATTGTGCTGTTGCACTGCAGTTTTGCAAGATTCAACCATTGAGGGAAATTTGGTGGAATGTGCATAGAATTTCTCATTTCTTACAATTGTGCATTGAAAATGGAAAACCCACAGCCTTTCCACCTATGAGTCTTTCTTTACTCTCACACACAACACTTCACTTCTGACACTGCTGGTCATCACATGTGTGGGAGTGTTTCCCCCCAAGCAATTCTCTGTGACACTAGCTCAGCATTTTATGATTCAGCTCAGTTCTAACATTATCTGTCAGGAATGGCGTCAGAGCCCATGGGTTAAAAGTTCAGTCTTGCAAGACTGCTCCCACTCCCCCACTCAGACACCATTGGTGAGGCCAGGACATCACCTGTGCTTCTGACTGATGTCAGTGCACAGGTTGAGGCTCCAATGAACCCCATCTTGGTTTGATTAATTACTAGAGAGGTTCACAGAACTCAGGAAAACAGTTTACTTACCTTTATTGGCTCATTATAAAAGGCTGTGATAAAGACCATGGATGAAAAGATGCTTGAGGCAAGGTATGTGGAAATGACACCAAACCCATGTTCAGCTGCCTGCCTCTCAAAAGCCAATAATTGAGAGACTAGAGCTGGTGGAAGGAAAGTAGGCTTATTCAAGAGACAGCAGCCTGAGAAGGTGGTGTGCTAATGTTGCAAAGGCCAATATAACAATTGGATGTGGGCAGAGGGTTTTGTAAGGACGGAAGAGGAAGAAAAAAAGAACAAAGAAATTGAAAGAAGGGGGTTGAGAGTTCTCTACTGAGGCGACTACATGGAAGCCAGCACAGTCTGACCAGATAACTACTGTTGGAAGGTCAGGAATCTGGAGCCAGAATGTTTGATGTCAGAGACTGCTCTTTTTGAAGTTAGTCCCTAGATTTGTTAATCAAACAGGCTGTTTATCTGCAGTCAAGTACTAGTTAGCAGGTTATCATTTACAGAACAGTATTAAAGGGAGGGTGGGGTGAGTTAGAGGGTGGGGTGAGTTAGAGGGTGGGGTGTGGAACTTCACTGCATTCTCAGCTGTACTGACATGTGTTTACTGGCTGGGAAGCTCTCCAAACCCCATACATCTGGGATTGTATGGAGGCTTCATCATTATACAGGCATGATCCACCATCAACTCTATTTTCTGTCATTTTCTCATCTCAAGAAAATGTAGGTAGGGTGGGGATAAAAATTCCAAGCTTCTAATGGTTTGGTCTTTTTGATGACCAGCACACACCCAGCAGCCATTCAGGAGTCCAGCCAAAGTCACCTCATTAGAACAAAGGTACTTCTAGGGGCTCTGTGCTAGGAACTGTGGTCAACAGCTAAATAGAACAAAAGATACTCATAGGAAATGACAAGGGCTTCAGGAGTTCTGTACCAGAAACAGGGGGCAGATACCAATATATATTTCCTATGATCTCAAATGTATGAGTCTATCATTATCTCAGAGTTTGATAATCATTTTAAAGAGGCTTACATGTTTACACTTCTATAAATTTGTTATTAATATGTTTTGTATTATATCTTTTTATTAACATAGATACTTCTTGTTTACTGAAAGTTTTGTGAAAGGATGAGCTTTAGGAAAAGTTAACATTTTTAAAAAGTCTTAAGAATTCAAGATTCAAGTCTTTATTGAAATTATAATGGATACAATCACACAATCCATACTATTTAAGATTTCAAACACAGATTGAAGCACATATATTTTAGTCAAACTACAACTATGTAAGGTCATGTGTCCTCAGCTAACTCCTTTTGCTTTAGCTGGAACACTCTCAAGTATCTATAATAACACATTACATTGATATTCTAAATTTACAGGTTGTAAAAGTCTCTCAATTCCATTATCTCTTTCTATCTTCACAAAAGCTGCAGGTAGTTGATATGGCATATGTTATTACCATCAGTTTTTTCCCCCAATAAATAAAATAGGAAGTCAGTGTGTGTAAATGAACTTGCCCTAGTTAACAAGTATCAGAACAGAAACTGGATTTTTTTCCTTTGGAAAGGTTTCTGATATATGATGCTGCAACAAAACGTCAGCCATCTTTTTGTTCTTATCTCCTTCTTACACAAAATAGTAATTTCTTAGACTACAACAGTGTGAATCTGTTCTTGCCTGAAATGTGCCACTTTTAACATAGTGCTGTTCTACTTTCTCCAAGCACAATAAGATCTCCGACTACCTATACATTTTCTTCACTCTTACTTCTTGAGATATGGTGAGTCACAACCAAGGGCATTCCAAACACCAGTGATTTTTTATTAAAAAAAAAAAACTAAACCAAAGAGCTATGATATAATCTTATTTAACATACTTTTTCTTGACAGCAGTTAGTCTTTCGAAGGAAGAAAGTGAATCTAATTTTAAAATGAAATAGATTCCATTGAAAGAAGTATAGCATTGCTCCTCATAAGCATCACCATCAACTTTACTCAAAACTATGGACCAAAAGTATTTTCCTCCAATCGTGGAAGGATATTTTCCGGATAATGAAAACATTTACTGTTGGCACCAACTGACCAATCTAGACAAAATACCTGCTAACTTTACTTGCCTGAACTCTAGTGAACATTCCCACATTCCCCCAGGCTCTTCCACTTTGAACTGCACTCAGTCTGAGCTAACACTGGAATGTGGAACAACTCTTCCTCAGCAGCCTTTTAAATTGTTGCAAAGAAAAAAATTCCCCTGCCCAACTATCTGATCATACCCCTGATTCATCCCACTTCCCCACAGCAGGTTCTTTCAAGCCCTGTTTACCCTTCTCTGTAAAAGGAACTTCCATCTGCCTGACCTCTGGGATCATTGCAGATATTAAGTTCAGAGCATTTTCCTTATTTCCCCTATTGTAATAGTTCCTTCTAATAAATCTCTCCTTAGAGAAGTCCAGATTTGTTTTTATTTGGCAGTGGACAATGGTAAGGGAATCAAGAAGGAGAGTTGAAACACCCAGGGATGATGAAGAACAGGCAGTTATTAAAATCCCCATGCCTGAAAGGTCAGGGTGAGGGAACAGAGCTTGCTTGAGAGAGCTGCTGCAACAGAAGAGGGGCCACTCCATCAGAGTTCTGCTACATATGGATGTAGTTCTGTCAAAACCACAACGTGTCCGGGAGGGAGAGGAAGGAATAAATACCTCATTCTCTCTCTCTCTCTTGCCCTCCTATTCCCAGTCTAAAATAGGCAAAAGCTAAAGAACAATGGGCTGAATGATGTAGTTCTGGAGGTTAACTATTACTCCCACCCAAGGGGGCAGAGCAGGGCATTGAAGGGCAGCTACAGACCTGAGAAAAAACAGTGAACTAACCATTTTTTGTCTTGTATTAAGAACTTTATTTTATTATACTCAAGGGTTTTTTTTTTGTTTTGTTTTGTTTTAAGACATTTATTTTTGGAGAGGGGGAGGGAGAAAGGAAAGAGGCAAAACATCAATGTGTGGTTGCCTCTTGTGTGCCCCCTACTGGGGACCTGGCCTGTAACCGAGGCATGTGCCCTGACTGGGAATCCAACTGGCAACCCTTTGGTTAGCAGGCCGGGGCTCAATCCACTGAGACACACCAGCCAGTGCCATACTCAAACTTTTATTGTAAGTTACTCCATTATCATTTTTGGAGGTAGGTAGAGTTATATACATCTGTTAGTTCATTAAAGAATACAAAATCAAGATAAAGCTTTCAGAAATTATAGTAACAGTGAATAATTTCTGAAGAGATTTTTTTTGAGTAATAATTTGAATATACTATATTGTTTTGCTGCTTATTCTGTGCTCAAGTTCACCAACTGATTTACCTTAAACATGGTACCTAGAAGTAAATCTTGTTTCCATGTTTATATTAACAGCAAAAAAAAGAAAATGTGTTTGTTATTAAATTAGTTTTTAACTATGTACTGTACAGTCCTGATGATACAGGATCCACACAGCGTAATTATAAAGGCATACTATTACTTGATTTGCTAGTCTGAACATCGGTATCTTGACTACTATTACTAGAAAAATCTTTCAGTTTCATAGAATTTAATCATCCCTGAAGGTTCTATGGTTGATACATTATAACATACTAAAACGAAACACTTAAGAATATTAAAATGCTATATGTTCCATTTCAAAATATGGAACATATTAGTAAATTTATTAACTCAATATATATTTATTGAATATCTGTGATGTTGGGGGCACTGGATTGGGCATGTGTGGGGTTGCCAGATAAAACACATGGCATTCAGCTAAATCCAAATTTTAAGTGAACAATGAGTAATATTTTAGCATAAGCATGTCTCATGCAGGATGAGATGGAGCCCATCAGAAACACTTTCACTAGTTAACTAGGCTACAAAGTGCATGCATAAACTTTGGAGAAGTAAAATTAATGATTTGCTAATTCTGGAAAGCCTAAGCATGAGTATATAGAGATGAATCCAACATGCATGTCTATCCTCAGATTGCAATTGGTGGATAAGATACTTGATAAAGAGCTCTAAAACTAAAAGAACTATAAAACATCAAAAATAAAGTATATAGTCCTGGCTGGCATAGCTCAGTGGATTGAGCGTGGGCTGGGAACCAAAGTGTCCCAGGTTCGATTCCCAGCCAGGGTACATTCCTGGGTTGCAGGCCATAACCCCCAGCAACCACACATTGATGTTTCTTTCTCTCTCTCTCTATCTCCCTCCCTTCCCTCTCTAAAAATAAATAAATAAATAAATAATAAAGTATATAATTACAAACTGCAGTGATAAGGATTAGGTAGTTGAAGGTGTATTGGAGTATGAAGCTTTCATAGAAAGAGGGCTACGTGTACAAAAGTCATGAAGTCAGGATGAACATTAGTATATTCATGGCCAAGGGTGAGGGTTAAGAAGGTGATTTCCGAGATATCTCTTGTACTGCACATCTTTCAGACATTGTTGAGGCCTTTGATCTTTGTACTAAGATGAATGGAATTCACTTACAGGGAAGAAACAGGCATTTACAAATATGATTCATACAGACTTAGGTGAATTATTAAATATGATTTCAGCAAGATTAGATGCTGGGGACAGTTAGCTTTTTGTCCATAGAAAAGATTATGGGATTTTGAGTTGAGGAAGTAGTACTGGATATGGAGAAAAGTGGAAAGATAGACTATTTCAGAAGCAAAATAGAAAGCAATTGATCATAAGAGCTGACGTAAAGGAAGGAATTAAGAATGATTCTGAGGTTTCTAACTAGAACAAAAGATAATAGGATAAAAGTAGAGAAAATGTGCAGGAACCACAGAGGGAGTGGTTCTGGACATATTAAGCTTTGTGCTTCCTGACAGCCATATGCATAGATTAGTAGGTGATCAAGATATATCAGTCTATTGGTCCGATGAAACATGTGGATCACAATTTACCACTCTACTTATCCATCATGAAATAACAGAAGTTGGTATGTTAATCACATCTTCAATCATTTAGATACATAAAGTTTTGATTTAATAGATATATGCATTTTTGTCAAAAAGTATAATTAGCATAGCATCCAGGAATTATCCAAGTCTATAATTCCTTGGATAATTTTTTATGGGTGAGGACATTTTACCTTGATGGATAAGAGTACTTACCAATTTGTTCTTAGTCTACCCCAGTGTTCAGCCAAGCAGAACGGAATCTTCTGCATGACTGTTAGAAGTACGGAGGGCATACACAGTCTAGATTCCCAAGTCTGGATTGTTTATGAACCAAATGCAAAATGTGAGTCCTTTTCAAGAATATAATAAGTGGTCACTTCCTAATTTTTGAAAAACTTCCCATTGGCAATTAAGAGAATTTCACCCCTTCATTAAATTGTTTCACTGGAAGTAACATGTATCCTCTAAAGTATAATCAAGGAAGCTTTTACCACTCACAAACTATAAGGATGTTTAGAAAACAAATTCATGAAACAGCAAAATTATCAGTTGTGCTAGGAAACTGGCTCCTAAATCTACCTGATTTATTTCAGTATTGTGAAAAGCTTGGCAGGTGGTCAATCATGTCTCTTTCAAACTGACGTTCAAGGACATTATCATGGAAAATTCCTCAATTTTCTATTTCAGTATTTGTAAGAACTTCAGACAAGCTTAATTACCATTCTCATAAGAACAATGGTCTAAACTTGGAGTCAGTTTATACACGTTGTTTATGCTAAGGTGGATATTCTTTTGTTTTGGTTGAAGAACACATGTAAGTTATGAATAATGGATAAAATATGCAAATATTTTAATATAATGATGAGAGACTTAAAATATTAGAGAGGTAGTCTTCATGTTTATTTCTGCTAATCAAATATTATAAACATTTCTTCCAAACCACACTACTTTTTAGATATTAGAAAACAACATGTTTAGTTCAGGTGGTTTCTTAGAAAAAATACTTAACATGAAATCTGATAACGATCATAAAGACACAAAAACTTAGCTTAAGCTTACTCATAAATGTAAATGCAAAAATTCTAAGTTAAATATTTTCAAGCAGAATTTAGCAGTTTATCCAGACTACAACCAAATAGGGTTTACTTCAAAAATTCAATTATAAAGACAAACATCTATATAATTCATTTTAATCAAAATATTGCAAGAGGAAATTCTATTATCATGGCACAAATGGTTATAAAATAGTTTAATAGCAGTTAGGAACCATTCTTATAAAAAAAACCCTAAAATAGGAAGACAAATAAAATATTTAAGAAGATTCCTATACCAAACATTGTTCCAAAATGCAAAAATGATTCCATTAAATCCTGAAAGAATGTATGTCCTCTATCACTAATATTATTCAACATCATTGAATTTGGGCAAAGTGATGGATACAAGGTCAGTATAAAAATCAGTATCTCTTTCTATGTTAGTAATAAAAAATAACAGAAATGGAAATTTATTTCACTCACAATAATAATGAATAAATTTGAAAATAATGGTGCCATATAAACCTGAAGAGAGTCTATGAAATCTTATTGAAGTCCACAAAATAAAACAATGATAGCAAACCTTTACATAGTGTTTCTTCTGAGCCAGGCTTGTATTTATTATGTGATACTCATAGTCTCCTAAGAAGCAGATGATATCATTATTTCTAATTTAAAGAAGAAGAAACAAAAATACAGGAGGCAGCGTACCTTGCCCAGGGTCATGCAGGTGAGAATTGTCAGAGCCAGAAATTGAATCCAGGTGGCCTGGTCCAAGATTCATGCCCTTGACCATTAAACAACACCGCCTCTGTCTGGCCTAAGAGAACACATCATCTCAAATGGGACATCTTAACAGTATGATAATATTAATTTTTAAATTCACATAAATGAATTTAAATTCACATATAAATGCAGTATCTCTTGAATAGGATGCCAACATATCAGTTCTCAAAATTTATATATGGATGTTATGTATAAATCTTTAGAGGGGGCATGTTGTATAAAATGATTGTAAATTCACATTGAAAATAAAGGAAAATGGGTTAAGCAAAGAAAAGATCTCATAGACACAGACAATGTGTCACCATTGGCACCATATATGGCACCATAGTATGTTGATTACCAGAGGGAAAGAAAGGTGGGGATAGGTAGAAGAGGGAAAGGGGAGATAAATGGTGAGGTAAGAAGACTTGACTGGGGTGGTGAACACACAATAAAATATACAGATGATATATTACAGAATTGTACAGCTGAAACATATAATTTTATTAACCAATGTCACTCCAATAAATTCAATAAAAATTTAATATATATATACACACACACACACACACCCTCATATATCTGTGAGCCTCTCCTTTTTAAGGAATAGTGAGAATGCCCAACTTAGCAGCTTCTATGCTTTTAAGAACTCACACAAGTTGCCTGCAAATTTTCTAGAACAGAAAAAAAATTCTCTCTTAACTGATGCAACATAAAGAAAATGATGTTGTTGTTGTTGTTGTTGGTTATGTATGATTTAAGTATGAGGCAGCTGAGTTTTTCATTCTTATTCTAAGTTACATTAAGGGCAGAGATACCAGTATAACAGTTCTAGAAAACTGTGCGTCCTGAAAAGAAAAAGAAAAGATATACAAGAACTACTCAAAGAAAAATATTTGAGTATCTCTTGTGTAGTAAACAAAAACCTGTACAAATATCTAGAGAGAGAAATGTAAAGTCTTGTTCTAACTTGCCTCTAGCCTATATAGTGTAGACTCATGATGAGCATATTTCAGATCTTTATTCATTGGTCCTGCAATGTGGATGGATACTTGATTTGTGTACTTCAAATGTTGAGTAAAAGCCCCTAGGGTGTATATTCAATCAATACATAATGAGGTCTGTCCAGAAAATCTCCAGTCATATAATATGAAAAATAGAGACATTTGTTGAAGAAGATACAAGAAATATTGTACATAGGACAATGGCGTCTCAGTCCCCTGTGAAGTAGGCACCTTGGCACCTCATACAGTTTTCCCAATCACCATCAGCTGCCACCTCGTATTTTCCTGAATCTCATCAATGTCCAGTTTCCAATGTCCAGACTGGGGAGAGTAAAGGTGAATATGACCCAGCAGTAGTTTTGTCTGGTAAAATATAGGACACCCAGTTAAATAAAAGAATGCCCTGTACAATACTTGAGATATATTTATACTAAAAAAAAATCTGTCTTATATTCAAATTCAACTGTGCTTCTATATTTTTATTTATCAAACCTTTCTTCTACAAGGCAGCTCCTTGCACTTGAACCTGGCTTCTGTCTTTTCAAGGTTCTCCTAAATTCTCCTCATAAAGTGTGTGTGTCCACAAAGTGTTTCATCATCTTGTGCCTCAACTTTTATATAGATAATTATTTTTATAAATAAAAAGTAGCAGTAATTTTTGTTTAGATACACTCAGAAAAAATAGCTCACCATGAAGAAAGATGTCTTCTCAATGTGAGTTTTCAAAGTAGAAAAAATACAGATTTTTACTTTTTGCATACAGTAGTCACGCACGTCCCACATTAGAAGGGAAAAATGGTCTCCTATGTTGTGTTTTGAGAGGCAATAAAACACACCACTTCATTCAAAATCATTATTTGCAAGTAAGCAATCCAACCTTGCCCGGCTTGTGCCAAAAAGATAAGTGGCAACTGCTTGAAAGAGCTGCTGTTGTCTACAGTTGTATCTTGTGAGTATCCAGATGACTTCCACTGATAAAACACTTTGTATACACACACGAAAAATAAGGACAAAAAATGGGATAGAGACACAAAACCAATGCCCTGACTGTTGGCCATTATGAGGGTTACTCCAATTCATTGCTTAGAAAATTGATGATAAGAGGTTCAAGGGAAAAAAAAAACGTTTTCTTCAACCCTCAGAGGTCCCTGACTAAGTTTGAAAATTAAGCTGTCAAAACAGATTAACAGGAGAAAAGCACATACCGGCACATTTATTTAACATAAGTTTTACACAACTCGGAAACCTTCATAAGGAAATGAAGGCCTGAACAGACATTAGACCTGGGAATTTTCATGCTGGGTGTGATGAGGGGTGGATAATGGTGTAGATGTGTGGTGAGTTAAGGAGTATGAGTTAAGTGTAATAAACTGGGAAACACTTAGCAATCCTTTTTTGTTAGGATTCTTCCTGGTGGCAGCCCTTTCTCTTCAAGGATAAGGATGCACCTTTTCTCTGGCTCTGGGAAAGGTACCTCTCACAAGAGGGTTTCATGTCCTTTTTTAGGGGAGAAGGGAGGGAGAAAGTCAACGTGACCTTGCTAGATCTGCAGTTTTCTCAAAGTCTTTTAGTTGAAAATATTTACCCTGCCAAGTTTCCACATTTTGGAGCAGTGTGTCCTGAAATCCAATCAGAGGGGAATACTTAAGAATTTATTGTGCCTTTTCCACATTAAAAAAAAAAATCAGGCACAACAATAGCTTTAGTGTATGAAGAAATCTCCTACATGGGAAAAAAAATCTAATAATAATAGAAGGAATAATAGGATGAGAAAAATCACCATATTTAAATCTTCACAATAATTAACCTAGTCAATGAAGGCCATGGTGGTGAGGAACTTTTCATGTAGGGAGATAGGACACTGTTTTTGGCACGACACATTTCTTCACCATGTTACCACAAGGGGAAGGGAGGGAGAAAGAGAGGGAGAGGAACATCAATGTGTGGTTGCCTCTTGTGTGCCCCCTACTGGGGACATGGCCCAAAACCCAGGCTTTTGCCCTGGCTGGAAATCCAACCAGAGACCCCTTGGTTCACAGGCTGGTGCTTAATCCACTGAGCCACACCAGCCAGGCACCACTGTGCTTTTCTTAAAGAGGGGTTTTGAATAAGCTTCAGGCTTTCTCCAGTTTGTTCCCATTTCTACTATAACTTGTATATGACCTGATCAGAGATTTTTCTTAGAACCATGAGTTTCTATTTTCACATTCTTTTGTTCATTTCAGTTGATAGGAACATGGATAAAATAAGATTTTAATATATATCTAAATCAAAATCCTTTATCACAGGCAGCAAACACAAGGCTCGCAGGCAGAATCCGGCCCTCTCCACCTTGTTTCTACCTGGCTGCAGCTCTGGGCTCCTTGCCCCTAGTTAAGGAGTAGTGGAGTAGTTACATTTATATAGTACTGAAATTACATTCGGCCCTTTGAAGGCAACTGCTAGGCTAATGTGGCCCCCGGTGAAAATTAGTTAGACCCCCCTGTCCTATATGGAAAAAAATTAATCTTTAATTCTTTTACTAATTTATTTTTGCTAATGCTAATATATATATATATATATATATATATATATATATATATATATAAGCTAGCAACAGTCTTAAATATACTATCTTTTAATTCTGAATTGTACATATATATCTATAATTTTTTACTTATTTTTCCTAATGGCTTTTTAAAAAAATCACATAGCATGGTTCATAAACTGTAGATCAAAATAAAAATGTTATATTGTGCACAGTAGTTTAGAAATAGATGAAATCTAGAAGGAATGTGTCTGCATATATTTTCTAGCATGACAGTATTTATTAAAACATACTAGTTTTAAATGCCACTTATTTCCCCTGTTAATTTCCCATAATTAGTTGAGCTACTTAAGAATATCGAATCATGAATTCATAGCTGGCTCGACTCTTTTAAAGAATTTCATAGAAAATCCCTCTCAGCATACAAATCTCAAGAGAATTGCCTAAGAATAGAAAGTCCCCATTTCATTCCTGAGAGCCTCACTCAGCATAGTGTAGCCGTGGCCTTCTAGAGATGATATTTCTTTTTCTCCAAAAGGACAGTCACTCCAGTAACTTTGAATTCAAGCTTTTAGAGGCAATTATAGGGGAGAGCAAATAAGAGGCTTCGAGAGAACTTCTGGGATAATGGGGCAATCCCTGACACAACACATAGGTTCTTGCTTAACCAAACACAGGGCAGGTGGGGCCATGTGTGGTGAATGGGTTTGTGCTTGGAGAGTGAGTCTCAACCATGTTTTGAAACAAACTGGAATCTTGGTATTTGGCAGAAAAAGCAAGTAAACAACAACAACAGCAACAACAACAAAAAACACCAAAAATCAAGCAACCAACCATCCATAGTTTTCTCATTGGGAAATGTGACACTGTTATAAAATATACCACACATGTGCGAAGTTAATAAGGGAAAATCAAACCATGTTGCTATTCCACATTTTCCTCACCTGTGTACAGTGTTGGACATCCAGTTACTCTACATCCTTTACCGCACAAACCACTGCAGGTACCAGAGGCGCCTGTGGCCTGGACTTGGAGTATATTCACACCCTAGGAATGTTGCATCATGGGGTCGGTGTGTGTTTACTTAGACCAGGCGCCAGCTCGAGGTCCGGCCCGGGTTCCCTGGTCTATACTTCTAAGCAGGGCAGGATGCCTCCTATAGCTGTGTATTTGCATCCACACTTTACAGGTTTCATTTCTTAACATTTGCCAAAGCAATCATCCTCTTAATTTGTATTTGCCTGAGTATTACTGACCCCACTTAAATGTGACTGTAAGTTTTGAGTTTTGTTTCTAGACAGTGCCTGTTAAAATCATTTTGCTGAGTAATTACTCTGGAACGTGATACCAACTTCTTGTTTGCAAAAGAGCTGCAGTAGGCATATTTAAAGGCTCTTTTCTCAATTTGCAGTATCTATCTTTTCTATCGACATTTACATCTGAGATATTCTTATGTAAGCTAGTTTATAAAAGTTCTTTCTCAGAGAGATATAAAGTTGAAAGAATAGATTGTGTGAGCACAGAAAGTGCTTCAGGCATATCTTCGGCTGAAAAAAAATAACGAAGAATGAAAGGGAATATGTAAGTTCGGGTCCTGTTATAGGTGATGAAACCAAGGGAGAATAAAAGCATTGAATATTTTAAGTTTATTGGGTCAGCCCTAGGATGCCTAGCAGCATGAATGACTTGTGCTGTCAAGTCACTAGGATTAAGTATGAAAGTCCAAGGAGAAAAGGCAACTCTTTCCATAGTTACCCCACTCATATCAACTTGAAAAACATTTTTGGAGTTTGTCATTCGGTGAGGAATGACTTTTAAAATAGTTGAAAAGGGCTTCAAGATAACTAAAATTTCTTTCAGCATCCTAGATGGAAGCAAAAGATACTGTCTTTCTGGCCAGTTCTGTAATCTATTGACCAAGAAAGGAAAGTTATCCACTATTGTATCAATGTTATTCCTTTGATCTATCAGTTGTCTCATTTGAATTATTTCTGCATATCCATACGTACACCACGCCTTGCCAATTTTACAGCCCTAGATGTTTTCAGATGTGACTACCCACCCCTCTATGTGCCTCTGCTGCTCCAGTTCAGGATATTATCGTCCCTTGTCTGAAATAGCACCTGCTTTGGCTTCCAAAAGCTGACTCCAGCCCTTCTTCCCTCAGATATATACTCCATAATATTGCCTCAGGGATGCAGATAGAATGCAAACGTCTTGCTTTCTTCTCAGTTTTTTTTTAAATGATTGTCTGTTTTTCTCAGCATAAGGCACAGATATTCTCAAATGACAGACCTTTGGAGACATCATTTCCTTCCTCCTCTCCACACTACTTCTGCACACTAACACGTCTTAGCTGATTTTGGCTCCCTGGAAACACAAGGCTGCTTCTTGCTCATAATTTCCTTGCCAACCCTCTTCTCTCTGGTTGGCTGGCCCTGCTCTCTGATTTTAGGTTTTCCAGGGCAATCCTACCAATTAACCACGCCCAGGTCTGAGGTGATCAGCTATGCATTCTTTTTCAAACTCATGCTGAGTATTTGAAGGTACCCTTAAAGCACTAGTAAAATCTCAAACACTGGATAAATCTCAATTACTGGATTTATCATAGCTCCCTTCAGCAAGGGGATTATGATTTATTTATCTTTGTGTAGTAGTAAAAATATTATTTTAAAGTCGGTAGAATTCATCTGGGGACGAGAATGGTTTTGGATTAATAAAACACCTTAATGGATGAAGAGATTTTTAAGAACAGAAATGACTAATACTCTGTTTTACCCAAAAAATATTCTTGCCTTCTGTGGTGTTAGATCTTCAGTAAATTGTACTACTAACATAGTGTTGAGCTAGTAAACTTTTTGAAATAAATTAATTAGAAGCCATTCAGAGCAATATTGAGCAGAAAAAGGATTAGCCACAAGTTGGCAAAATGCAGACAATATTGAGAATTCACTGGAAGCAGGAACTGGTTGTCTTGGAGAAAGATAAACTCCAAGACTATCCAGAAATATACAGAGCATTTGATAGTTTTCCTGTTGTAAGTAATTTGATGTTCGAGCCAATTTTAGTTTAGAAGACAAGGAAAAGGATTGTAAACTGGAAGACTTGGACAAATATTTAATCATATGGGAAAGTGAAATAAATAAAAAGAGAAAACAAAACAACATAGGTAGGATGTCCTTTTCTGCATAAAAATAGCTTATGTCCATGTATAAAAAGAAAATATAACAAAATATTAATAATGGCTTCTCTGGCTACTGTATTGCTTTACTTTTTTAAAGATTTTATTTTATTTATTTATAGAGCGAGAGGAAGGGATGGAGAAAGAGAGGGAGAGAAACATCATTGTGTGGTTGCCTCTTGTGCACCCACCACTGGGGACCTGGCCTGCAACTCCAGGCATGTGCCCTCAATGGGAATCAAACCAGTGACCCTTTGGTTCTCAGGCTGGCTCTCAATCCACTGAACCACACCAGCCAGAGCTATTCTTTTACTTTTTTATGATTTTTCTATAGTTGCCATAGTTAATAAAATGGATACTGCTTTTCATCATCAGGATATATTTTTTGAGTAAAAATTTTTTTATCTTCACCTGAGGGCAATTTTGTTCATTACTTTTACAGAGAGCAGAAGGGAGACATTAAGAGAGAGAAACATCAATGGGAGAAAGAAGCACTCATTAATTGCTTCCTATACAGGCCTGGACCAGGGATCGAACCTGGAACCTAGGCGTGTGCCCTGACCAGAAGGAATAATATCTGCAACCTTTTGGTTATGGGAAGATGCTCCAACCAACTGAGCCACACTAGCAAGGGCTTGAATAAAACTTGTTAAAATTATAATATTATTGATGGTTTAACATTGAAAAGATCATATGTAAACTGTAAACTGCCAATTGCTAGTGTTTGTACTTGGAAAAATGTTTTTTGCCCAATATAAATGGTATTGAACAAAGTTTAGGGAGTATTTACCACTCTATTTCTTGCAAATTCTCCTTTGGCCTTTGCTGAAATCCCACTTAGGCAAACTGGGACAGGGTCTCTTTGGTGTCATTCTCAACCCTCTTTTTGAAATGTATCTCTTCTATTTCCAGGCGCCTGGAAACTCCCTGACTTTCCAAACTGGATTCTCTGATCTCACCCCTGTGTGTCCACTGGCATTTCCTTCTCTCCATTACAATGATTTTGTTCCTATTGGCCTCTGGTGAAAAATTGTTTAATCAGTGTCTTATTTCCTCAGAATTTCGTACTCTTTTTGGAGATAAAGAAATTGGAGAAAAATAAATTCTTCATAAGTGTTATTTCTCTTTAAGTCGTCTTTCAATTGAGTTTTCTTCTACCTCATTATCTCCACATTGATGTGCTGCATTGATTTTGCCTAAGAAACATTTCTTCAACCTGTGGCCTGTGTCCCTGGGCACTGCCTTCAGGGCATTACTATTGTTTTCTTTAGCTCTTCCAAGGACCTGGTAGCTGGTCTCCATTTCTTTAATGTTCTCTCTCATTTTATTATCAGTACACCCCCTAGAATTACCTTTATGTACTATAGATAGGATTATCACATCCCTTTTCTTTGCAAAAAAAAAAAAACTTTGATGATGCAATGGCATGTTCAGAAATATCATTCTAGAATACATTTCAAATCTCTCCACATGTTGCATAAGACTCTTTGATTTGGTCCAGGTGTACCTCTCCAGCTTTAGCTTCTGCTATTCTCTCCCACCCTCTCTTTCTCCCCAGACATTTTGTTTTCTCAGACTACAGTGTGTGCTTTCCATATGCTACTTCCTCTGCCAAATATTACTCATCCAGTCACTTACCTGAATAATTCCTCCTCATTCTTCAAAAACCCAGGCCATTTAATCTATTTCATATGTATAATTCTCTCTCATTCATAGCTCTCTCTGTCATGACAACATACCATTCCTTCCTTATCTATGACAGGACATAGAGCATCATATTATAATTATTTTCTAGTATGTCTGCCTCACCATTATTTCCTGAGGTCATTGAAGATCTGTGTCTTGTCATCTTGGTAGTTACAGAGCAAGCATATAGTAGTTTCTAAATAAATATTTGCAGAATGAAATAATATAAATAAAAATTGAGTTAAAGAGCAGAATTCTTTGGGAAGGTTCTTCCCAGGGTAATTTAAAGTGAAAATACAATTATTTTTCCTAACATTTAAGAATATGACAGTCAGGAAACTTCGCTGTGTGCAAGCTCTCTTTCTGGGATGGTTGTCCATTCATTCAATTAATATATTCAGTTTTTCCTCTTCAAGCTCTAATACTGAGTTTTCCCTAAGAATTTGGCCTAGAGGGCTAGCAAACTTTGTCAGTAAAGTACCAAATAGTAAATATTTTAGGATTTTCAGGCTATCCGAAGTACTCAATTCTGCTGTGGCATCTGGGAAGCAGCCACAGACAACCTGTAAATGACTGATTCTGTACCAATAATACTTTATTTACAAAATCAGGCAGCGGGCTACATTTGGACTATAGACTGTAGTTTTCTCATCCATGGTTTAGATTGAGGGATATCTAGACCCCTGGCCCAGATTATGATCAGTTTAGGTTTAGTACAATACATCTGCCACGGGGTGCAGTGAAGCTGAACTGTGACATTCCAGACTTTGGGTGATAGGTGCTACCTGCGTACAGTCAAATCCAGATCCTTACTACCACACAGACACTGCCAGAACTCATTAGGAGGTCTTAAAATGATTAACCTCACTAGAGATCAGGTGATAAGTCCTCCGAGTGATGTTTTTACGGTCACAAATCAGAGATGGTGCCCTGAAGTTTCTGTGCCATGTAGTTACCTCTGGAGCAAACCCTCACTATCCCACTGTCTGCAGCAAGAAATGCCATGCCTTTCAGAAGCCACACTTGGGACAGCTCCTCTCGGTGATCGGGGGTGGGGAGGGACAAGTGTAGACTAGATCCCTCAAACAATGCTTTTGAATCCTTGATGGAAGAAGTAGTGTGTTCCACATTTGTACAGCCATGACAGCACAGCTGGCGGCAACATCAGCTTTGTTCACCCACTCCAAACTGTTTGCAGGCGCTTCTTCTTCCAACTCCAGTTTAAGAACCTCACAGTTTAAGAATCAGTTTGTAGTAAGTTTGAAGGATTTCTGGATATGCATATGTAGGGAGGATTCCTAAAAGAAAAGAAGAAAGAAAGAAAGAAAGAAAGAAAGAAAGAAAGAAAGAAAGAAAGAAAGAAAGAAAGAAAGAAAGAAAGAAAGACGGACATTAAGTACTTCACATTTCAGAGGAATGAAATATTTCAAGTTACATTAGAATTGTCCTCTCTTTAATGAAATGCAAACCGTGCCTTTTGTGATGCTTCACATACAGCATGTTCTACACACCAGAACCAAGGATCGTAACAACTATCTTTTAACTTGCAAGAAATGACATATTGTTAAGAAGTCCATTAAGTACCAAGTTTGAAATGCAGAAGAAGCAATGCTATTTGTTCATGCTTCTCATAATCAAATTCATTTCAAATAGGGTGAATCAGGAATGATTTTTTAACTTTTGATTTATGCATTTCTGTGAACATACATTAGTAGTTGCAAAGCCCAACAGAGATTGGATCAACCTTTTCTTTCTCTGGGCCTCTTATTTCCATGCTCCTCCTGCTTATTTTTGTCCCATGTTCGTTGCCTCTTCTTACCTCTGAGGATGAAATAATTTTTTAAAAGTGCTCTCCTTGCTCGTCACCTTCGCTGTCATCTCACTTCATGATTCTGCTCTCGCCATGGTGAGTGAGCACCTTTAGAAGCAACACCTGCCAGAGAACAACTGTTTTTGGAGATCTCAATGTAACATCCTGGAAAACAGAGGAGTTGAAGACAGACTGTCACGTTACCTGGTAGGACACATTTAAGGTAGGCCATGACATTTTGTGAGAGATGTAAGCAAAGGTATGTAATTCAGGAACATTTCTATCCTTTAAACTGTATTTTCAAAATTATTTTGTCATACTTTGAGTTCCTTTTTACATATTCATGTTAATTAAAGTCCCAATATCTATGATACTCCCTAAGTAGCCTCAACACTGTGAATAATTTATTTAAAAAAAAAGCTGTGCTGGAGTTATCTTAAAACTGCCAGTTATTTTCCAGTAAATGTTCATTTCCTTAAAGCAGCAATTTGCAATCGGTGTGCTGCAAGAATTTTTAAAACATGTAACACCTGACTAGTCAGGCAGGGGCAGTGACCTTTTTTCCCTCAGACTGTCAAATTAAAAAATGACAGCAGCCAACACATCAAGAGCCGTCTGGTGAGAATGAATTACAATTATCCCTATTTTTTGTCATTATTGGGAAAACATAACATATATTCTTCTATGCCACAGAATTTTAGTAATTAGTTTATGTGTGCCATGAGATGAAAAAGGTTGAAAATTGTTGGCTTAAAAAATACAAGGAGCCCTGGCTGGCGTAGCTCAGTGGATTGAGCGCAGGCTGGGAACCAAAGTGTCTCAGGTTCCATTACCAGCCAGGGTACATTCCTGGGTTGCAGGCCATAACTCCCAGCAACCGCACATTGATGTTTCTCTCTCTCTCTCTCTCTCTCTCTCTCTCTCTCTCTCCCTCTCTCCCTCTCTCTCTCTCTCTCTCCCCGTTCTCTCCCTAAAAATAAATAAATAAAATCTTTAAAAAAAAATACAAGGAAATTTGAGGAGAGAAGATTCTCAATAGTATGGTGAGGTTACTTATTGTAGGAAAACCTCTAGTCATTAAGGATTAATGTTGGCTGCTTATTGCTCTAAATATCTAAAGATTATATTCTGGAAATTTATTATATTAATAGCTCTATTCTAATGCTATATACTTTGAGTCTATGATTTTTCTTTAGCTGGAGACAATAACCTTAAATAATCAAAATACGTATTCTTGAAATTTTGCAAGAATTTAAAAAAAATTTAAAGATTTTATTTATTTATTTTTAGAGAGAAGGGAAGGGAAGGAGAAAGAGAGGGAGAGAAATATCAATGTGTGGTTGCCTCTCATGTGGCTCCCACTGGGAACCTGTGTTACCAAACAACAAGGGCGTCAAGGAGGGCCGAAGGCAGGCTGAGGGTAATATACTATTACCCAAAAGGACCCCCCCAGGTTCATTATGTCTGTTGCCAGAGGAAAGACATCTCTCAATGCCAGAGATTTGTGGAAAGGAAAGAAAATGTTTATTTAATGCTATACAGACTTAAAGTAGTGACCGAATGTCTTCATCAAAATCCCACAGTCCCTTAAAACACCCACAAACACACACAGTCCTTCCTTCCCCCTTTGCCCAGTCTGGGGTACCATATCTCAGGAAAAGAAACAGAAGTCCAAGGCTCAGGCAGCACCCGGTTCTTCCCAGTAATCCGACTCAGCTGGTAGGCCTCCCTCGGTTCTCAGCACCCTCAGCTGTGTCACCAGATCTCTGCTAAAGCTGGGTGGTGGTTCCCCTTCTAAAGCTGCAAGGGTCCCCACTCTGCCAAAGCCTCGAGGTTCTCTCTCCACCGCCCAGCCACATGGTCCCCCTGTACAATGGCTGCGGGAGTCTCCATTGAGCCAAAACTGCGTGGTTCTCCCTCTACTGGCTGTGAGGAGAGGGACCTTGCCACTCTGCCAAAGCCAAGTGGCAGTTCTCTGCTAAAGCCTCATGGTGATTCTCCCTTCCAGGGCCGCGGGAGTCCCCACTCTGCCAAAGACCAAGTAATTCTCTCTCAATGGCTGCCGAGTCTGGGTTTAAATCCCCACACCAATCTTCCTTTGCAGCCCCATTTCCAACTCCTCCCACAATTGACCACACTTGCCAGCACTCTCATATCCTTCCAGCTTTACTGGGCTGCCATCGTGGGTCTGGGCAGGCGTGGCCCCATGTTATGGAGCCAATCTTCTCCAAGCTCCCATGCAGGTGCTGTAACTTGGGGGACCTGCCCCCCAGTTATATCTTGATGGGGAAGTTACTTCCATTCCCCTGGCTCAGAGCACAGGCCACAACTATTTAACATATCTATGCAACCAGTTAAAGGTTATAGATATGTTAAGTGACCATACCAGAGGTTGGCTGCAAAGCTGTTGCTATGCGAAACAGCTCTCAGTGGCCCTGCTCCATTTGTCCCTTCCCCCCAACCAATACCTGTAGGGAATGGTGAGGACATCTTAAAATTTCCTGGACACCTTGAGTTCTGGGCCCCATTCCAAATCCCTATTTGGGCCCCCCCCCTTGGATGCACCCTGTTACACTTGGCCTGCAGTCCAGGCATGTACCCTGACTGGGAATCGAACCAGCGATCCTTTTGGTTTTCAGCCGTGCTCAATCCATTAAGCTATATCAGCCAGCATGAATTTTTTAAAAAAATTAAAAGTTAAAAACAAGAACCTGATATTCGTCAATATTTTCATGTGCCCCCTTGAATGTGATCAAGGTATACCACCTTGCTGAAATGCATGATTGATTAATATTGACAATCAGAGTATGAATAGAATACTTTTATTACTTTGTTGATTTGGCATTCTGTAAACATCAACTGTTTTTGAGTTTTTTAGCAGTGTATTCACTTGCACAATTATATAATAAAGGTTTTATACAGATATTTAAAAATAATTTTAAATGCCTTTTCTTAAAATTTTCAGTAGAGTGGAATAAAGTAGTATGTTAAGTTTACAAGTGAGGAAGCAGACACAAGAAAATTTTAAGCAACAAGGGTCCACCCTCCACCCCTCGACCCCCAGTGTTACAGAACAGACAAGGGGGGCCTGGGACGATATACTATTATTGAAAGAAAGGTCCCGGGTCCGTTATGTCCGCCACCCTAGGAAAGACGTCTCTCAATGCCAGAGATTTGTGAAAAGGAAAGGAAATGTTTATTTAATGCTATACAAACTTAAAGTAGTGACCTAATGTCTTTTATCAAAATCCCAAAGTCCCTTTAAAACACCCACAAACAGACATAGTCCTTCCTTCCTTCCCTCTTTGCCCAGTCCAGAGTACCGTATCTCAGGAAAGGAAATAGAAGTCCATGGCTCAGGCAGTCCTCTGGTTCTTCCCAGTTAGTCCTCCATCTCAACTGGGAGACCTCCCTGGGTTCCCGGCACCCTCAGCTGAGTCGCTGGGATCTCTGCTAAAACCAGGTGGTGGTTCCCCTTCTAAAGCTATGGGGGTCCCAACTCTGTCCAGGCCACATGGTTCTCCCTCTCTCAGGGCTGTGGGAAGGGAGAGTCCCCACTCTGTCCAGGCCACGTGGTTCTTCCTCTCAGGGTTGTGGGAGTCTTCACTCTGCTAAAGCTGTGTGGCTCTCTCTCCAATGGCCGTGATTCTCTCTGCACCTCCACAGCCACATGGTTCTCCTCCTCAGGGCTGCGCATGGTTCACCTCTCAGGGCTGCCGCATGGCTCTCTTTCTCAGGGCTGTGCATGGTTCATTTTCTTTCCTTTCCATGAATCTCTGGCATTGAGAGATGTCTTTCCTCTGGCAGCAGACATAATGAACCTGGGGGGTTCCTTTTGGTAATAGTATATCATCCCAGGCCCCCCTTTGTTGTTTGGTAACACTCCCAGAAATGTCATGGCATTTTTGGGGGTAGAGTTTTCAGAACCTCCATGTAAATTTATCACAAAGATATTATAATAGCCCTAATGGCCACTTGTAAGTCAGCATGGCTGCCAGATCTGGTTGAGACCAGTTTTTGGGAAAGGAAAGCTGGGGAACAGGTGGTCAGCAAAAGTGTCTGGAATGTTCCAGCCAGGAGTAGGGATGGAGTTTGAGGCCATTGGTCCTTATTCCAACTTTCCTGCCTCAGCCCCACACATGTAATTTGTGTCTGTCTGGGGACCAGAAACTAGTGCTACTGACTCCTAACCCACAGGTCACGAATCTACTTTCTCTTGGTCAGGAATCAGACTTTGAATTGCCAGAACAGCTTGTCAGTAATGGATGTAAGCCTGCAGTAATGCTCCATTTCCATAAGCAGAAAAAGGAAATAGAAAACAGGAAATTTACAGGTATTTCTTGTTGCTGTGCTGTAATCTGTCCTTAGTAGACACACTCATATGTTTACTCCCCTAGGCTTTGTCTTGAGTGTCTGATTCTCCAGGGGATTCACTGAACACTGAATCCTTCCTGTCTTTGATTTGTAACATTTTAAGAACAATATACAGGTCAATTGAATGCTCAGAAATCAAAGCCACCTAGAAAATCAGCAATTAAGCAAATTCTCCTGGGAATAATTAAAAATGATTGACTTTCCAATCTTTCTGTTCAAAATATGATTTTTGGGCTATTATTTTACTCATACAATGGTTAGAGACAGAGAGGCAGTATGGTATGTGTATACATGTTAAAGGATATGAGAGAAGAAGTGATAACTAGAATCACATTCTGAGATTTGTTGTATTTTGTTTTGAAAAAAATTGATGTTATATTTACTTTCGATAAGATGTTTTCCCAGCTGGACAATGAAAACCCATGATCATAATCATATTAGTAGAAAAGGAAAACATAGTAATAATTTTTATCTAATCATAAATGAAAACTAAAACAGAGAATTCCTGAAAATTCTAAGCTTGCCAAAGCAGTCAGTAATGACTGTATGGTGGGAGGGGGAAAAAAGAAAAAAAAAAACCCTCAGGATTTCTGACTCCTAACTCACTCTCATCCAGAAGGCAAAATTCATTTCCTGAAATGTTAACAAGAATGCTCCCTGGGTCCTAAATATCAACCTCACAAAGCAAATAAAACTCAGCAGTGTGCAGGCAGATACAGAAAATCAGTTTGGCCTAGAAAAGTTCTCCTGAAATAAACCAATCAGAAGGAGAAACGGTGCCTTAGTTTGGGAGGCTGATAGCAGGAGGGGAAATAGTATTGCATCGCCTGGAGCACTGGGGAAGTCTCTGTCAGCAAAGGAAACGAAGACCATTTGGGTTTGATTTTAACAGTCTGATGAGAACATTGGATTCTGTGATTGATTCCCCTGAAAAAAAGCCTTGGTTCCAACAGCCTGGAGCAGCAGGTTTTCTTTTCTTTTCTTCTTCTTTCCTTTTTTAAAAACATTGCTTCTGAGAGCTGCTCTGCTAAGGGGTCAGTATCAGTCCGGTTGCATTATATTTCTCCTTGCCTCGAACTTCACAGTCATTAGCAAATGTAATAAAATTAAGGACCTCAAATTCAGACTGCAAAGCCAGTTTCCATATCCACTTTTTTATTCTTTTTTTATTGTTTTTCAATTACAGTTGTCCCCATTTTTCCCCTTTACTCTCGCCTGCCTTACCCACCCCCTACCTCCCGCATTCAATCCTCTCCCCCATTGGCTTTGTCCATGGGTCCTTTTTACGTGTTCCTTGATGACTCTTCCCCTTCTTTCCCAGGTATCCCCCTCCCCCCACTCTGGTTACTATATCCACTTTTAATATTTCCAATTACTCAGAACATTGTTTTCTTCTAAGCAGCCTTTACTACTTCTCAGTAGGAAAGGAAAACGCCATTGGAGAATATGAAAGATGCCAAGAGCTCCTGTTGGCACCCCTTGGAGCATGACTGGGCATCTTTGAAAATGCATGAGAAAGAACTGGTTTTGCTTGACAACTTAAGTCATTGTAGCTGCTTCCTCTCTTCCCTACAGTGTGTGAGGTATCCTCTCTTCTTTCTATTCATGTGCCAGGGCAGCTTGGAGTTCAGAGAAACGTCTTCTAGCCCTTTCACTGCCAGGGATGCATTTGGACACATTCTGAAGTTTCCATCCTTTTGGGCCTATTACTGAAGAAAAAAAATCCTTCTTTTTCTTGGTTCAAAGTCTTAATGATGCCCTTGGATATACTTCAGATAAGCATGAGTCAAATCTAAGGAACTTTTGAAGTTTGCTTGTTAGTCTACTCAAAGAAATAAGTAAAAAGGCAATTTCCATATGAAATTGGGTTTCATTTTGCAGCCATGTTATACTGAAAATTTTGTGTCTGGTGAATTTCAAGCTGTCAGTCTTTGTGAGTGACTCCCTGAGAAGAGCTTAGTAGTTGTGCCCCAGAAATGGGTGGAGTATGTGGACTTTACCCCATGAAATGAAAGCCTATTGTCGAAGGACCTTTCATAACACAATTTAAAAGCCTTTTAAAGCTCAGCACCTCCACAGCTAATTGCTAGGCAAGGCATTACTATCAGAGGCTCAGAATGCTCTTTAAAAGGTTTTTAAATGATGGTGTGAGGAAATAAAGCCTTGTCATCTGAAAGCTTTTTCAAATGTGCTCTTCTTCCGTATGCTAGAAGCAGCAGTCTGGACTTTGCACATAATGAGACTGAATGGCTGGTGTCTGACACAACGAAGGAACGATGAATAAAAGCTGAAGTGAATGGGGGCTTTCTTTGCATTGTGTGGAGCTTGCATTAAAGGGAAAAGAGTACTTCTGGATACAGCACTAAGACCAGAAGGCAGAGATCAGCTTTTCTTTATCTTGTTCTCTTACTCCAAGCAGTTGGTGGGCTGCCGAGAGGACAGATGATCCTATGGTCTCTTAAAGAAAACACAATACACAACTCTATAAAGAAAGAGACCTCAAAAATAATGAAAAATTATTTGTGCATCTACTCTAGTATAATCTTTGGATGATATAACATTGTGGATTTTTATAGAATAATCTTCATTATAGTGTAGTTTTTGTTGTTTAATTTTGTAAAAAAATAAGTATTTAAATAACAGCTAAAGGATTGGAGTACTAGATCATTTGTCACACTATATTATCCATTTAAAGTTTCAAATGGATTCAAATATATTTATTGCTATTTGTTTATAAAAATTGTCATTCATGAATACAAACTCCTTCTTTTAATGAACATTATTTCCCAGCACACCCGAAGTTTTTTCTTTGGTCTGGCAGCATCTATTATCTTGTGTTTCGGTTTGAATCATGTGACATGGATAAGTGAAGGCTGGCCCAGCACAGGGCAGAAAGTGACAATGTTTGCCATTTTGTAAGATGCATGAGACGAGTCAGTCTAAGGCCATCTGCTGAAAATCAGAATCTCCTGTGCCATGAGAAAAAGGCACACAGTGAAAACACATTAAAGTGTTCAGTGGAGACCAGAGGTGAACTGCGCCCATTTGGGGGACTGTTCAGAAAGAATGAGCACTGTCGTTTCAAGTGTTAGTAAAATAGCTTTCCTAACCAGGAGATTCGAGATTACTCTGCGGCAGGTGAAACACCGTTTTGACCCTGCTGTGCCAGTCCAGTGGATGATTTCATTTTAAAAATGAAGGCATATCTGCTTCCATTTCAGGTGAACGTCTGACTATCTGACTGTCCTGGATCATTCTTTCCAGCATTCAGGTCAGAAGCTTCTGTCATGCAGGAAGGAACAGTGTAAATCTGGGAATTACAGTGCAATCAACTTGGTTTAATCCTTTCCTGGTTTCTCATTGACTAGATAAGATACCATCTTCTCAGTTAAATGAGCATGACTAAATTCCTTAGTCACCTTTGGTCAAGTGGAAGGTACCTCTACATTTGCTTTTGTCTATTGAAGATTATAAAATAGAACTGATTTCCCCTTTCCACATATATCCTCTCTGTCTCATTTTATCACTGTCTATTGATGAAGAAGCTGGATTTATAGACAATGTCTACTATATAGTCACCCCTGTTAATGTTGCAGAAAACTATGCCCAACAAAAATCGGTGGCAGACGAAAAACAGCAAATGCCTTGAAAGGCACGTCTGCACATGGAACTATTGTGTGAGTGGAATAAAAGATGCTTTGTCCTGTCCACCTTCATTCTCAGTTTGGGCCTTAGTATGGCAGAATAGGATCTTAGTCATGAGCTGCTTACTCCAGCATGGCCCTCAGATTACCGTGGGGCAGTGCAACATAGAGTTTAAAATCAGAAAGGTTTGGTTCTGTTGCTTACTAGCTGTGTGGCCATAACAAATATACTTGAACTCCTCCTTAATCTCCACATGTTTAAAAGGCAAATAACAATCCACATATTGAAGTGTTGCTGTATTAATTAAGAATATATGTGTAAAGTATCTAGTATCTGTAGCAGACAATCAAAATATAATAAGTTCCCCCTTTTTAATCACTTTCCATGGAATTAAGTAAATCTAATAAGAAAGCATATAAAAGAAATAATGTATGCTTTCATATCTGGAAGAGTAAACAACAAACTGAAAGCAGTAGTTTATTGTGAGAAGTGGCCTTGGGGAGTGTAGTTGGAGGGGAGAGGGTATTTGCTTTCTCTAATGTTCTAATTTTCTATAATGAGAATGTAGGTAGATGTCATTTGTGTATAAAAGTATGCAATAAAATAAATGTAATTACAGAAATATATTGTCGATTTTTAACTCCAAAGTCATAGATGCATTGGAGAGGCCTTGTTCTAATCTGTATTTCTGTTTGCTAAAAGGAGAGCAGCTGGGCAATGCACTGACTGAATATATGTTTCTCGGACTACTGGTTTTCCTTATTATGCACTGCAAAATTCCATTGCTTCGTACATTGCAGATGGTATCATATGGATATATAACTACTATTCATCTGCCATAGAAAAAAAGTAGAAAATTAATTCTTTTGCAGCTATGTAACAATATGCATTTCATTGACATTATAGGTTAAAACGTAGTTTTTAGTGGTAAGCTTACCATAAGAATGTTCTAAGGAAAGAACATTTCTATTTAAAGTCCTCTCCTTTAAAATATATGTAATTGTACACTTTGTTTCTCTATCATCTACCCAGCTACCCACGCATCTTTATGTCCTTCCATCCATTCATACAGCAGTGTCACATAGGGTTGTGTACTGCAACAACAACAAAAAATTCCCAGAAAACAAACAATAAAAAAAAAAACCCAGGCCTCCTTCTTGAAGAGGTAAGAGATGCTATAACTCAGATCAAATACCATGCTAAGTTGTCAGCCAGAATCCACCAGGAGGAAGAGAGTTGTTTTTCTTTGTGCAATGGTGCTGCATGTTTAAAATTTCCTTTTAGGGCCTAGGAAAACAGAATTCCAGAAGGAAACTCTTAAAGAGAAAGAGATAGAGATAAAAAAAATTTGTGTTTTTTTTCTTTTTTAATTTACAAGGAAAAAATCCTGAGGTTATGAAGGATAGAATGAAGCTGATTGTAAACCTTAGAATTGTATATCCAAAACAGTACTAATTTTCATAAAGGTTTTATTCATTTATTAGTAATATTTAGGTTTCTAATTGTTTATCTGTTGGTACTCCTTGAGATAAGTGGTCACTCTACCCACATTTTTACAGGAAGCTTTTGCCCTTCTGTGTCATGTCTGTTGACCTGGCTGCTTACTACATGGCCAGAATACATGCAGGGTCAGAATTTGGACTCTTCATTCTTGGAAACGAAGTCCCAGGAGTCGATCAGAAGAACAGAAGACAAGTTGAATAAGAGGGTGTTATAGTGACAGCAGTGTGAAAGTCAAGTGCTCTCCCCAGAGTAGGGCACAGTCTCTCTCCATTGATTATGATATGTTGGCCCTTATGATATGGGAGAATTTATTGCCATTCAGAAAGTTTTATATTATGCTGATATATTTGAAACAATTACTCATTTCATATTTTCATTTATTATTTTATTTGAAAAACATTATATTCTGACAATTTGAAGCTTCAGTGTCACCTAAAAAATGCTTTGTTAGAATGTTCTTCATGAATTCAAAAATCATGAATTCATGATTGAATGAATTTCTAAAATGAACATCTCTTTAAGGGTACTGTATACAATTTTAAATGAAGCTATGTATTTGATATGCCATTTCTAATTAGACAGAATACTTTCATGTTGCACATCATTAAATGAGTAATACAGATTTTGCTGCCTTCTAAATGACCTTTATCCGATGTAGTCTGAGTGATTCTGTGTGGACAGGGTCCTTGCAGTAGATTCCTTATAAAAGAGAAGGGCACGCACAGGGATGCATTGCATATCTTTTGAGTTCAGACAAGTGAATTTCCTCCAATTTATTTAAGAGCTGATTCATTTTATCTGTATGACTTTAGTGCCATATGTGAACACTAGTCCTCTTTAAAAAAATGATGGTAGATAATAAATGCTTTTCAAACTCCTTTTCAACAATGTTAAATGTGTTTGGGTTATTTTCATATTTAATGTTTTTTATCAAGTTTATTGAAGAGTCTTCTCAGAAAGAACACAGAATTTTTGCATATGACTGATTTTATGGGCAATATCAGTGTATGTAAAGCAACACTTTTGCTCTAGGAGTCTTAGAACTTTGCTTAAGATTCTTTATGTCTTCAAATGGAAAATGCTTTTCTTTCCTCTTCTTCTAAATTGACAGAGTGCTACCATTAAAATTTCAAATGCATAATGCAAAATTTCTAATGCAAAATTTGAATATAGTATATTCAAATATATATATATTCAGCAAGAATTTAGAGATGATTTGTCTGTTTCAGATTAAAGTTAGCTTAAACATAAGAGGACTTTGAATGCTTATGCTTAAAGATTTCTTTTTAACCACAAACTTCTCTGTTTCATTATATTTGAGGGGCTATAGCATGTAGAACACGTGTTGATGGACTGGCACACTCAGAACTTTCAATTTTAGTGAGTTGAAAAAGGAAGTGATATCTCTGCTTACATTCATGGTCATAAAATTTCCTGGAGTTCTGATATTTTCTCCCATGAGTAGGTAGAAAGTATACCAGATGAAATACTCTATATGAAGGAATGGCTAAAGTCAACTTTCATCATATATAAGTGGTCATATACACATCAGAGATTAACACAAGACTTGATTTTCCATTCCCATGGATAACTCTTACAGGTCATCATCTTTCTCCTGGAGACCAGGTAAATTATGCCCTGCACATCTACCCTTGGCAATTCTGTTATTGAAGGTAAAAATACCTAGCACAGTGGTGCCTGATGCCTCTTTATTTGTCCTTCTATTACTGCTTTGTACCATCCCTTAGTTTCTAGGAATTGAAAATTGTTTGTTATCAGAAATGATCAAAAATAAAGATGTCATCTATAATTGTTAGATTAGGGGAATTTGTTGCCCCTTATAAAGAACAATGGGTGCACACAAAAAACAGACAGATGAAAGCAACACTTTTCTAGAGTTCCAGCTCTATGGTAGATGATCTTTTCACATCTGAGTATCCCAAATGTTTTGGTTATGAGCAAAATTTAGCAAGGAGGAGTTTTGGCATGCAATTGAAAGATACCATAAGCACCTTGATCACCACCAACCTGGCTTATTATAAAAATATAAGGAAATCTGTTACTAGCAATTATATTTATTAAAAGAGACAGTGTAATTCAAAGGATGTCACCTGGGACACAGGACTCTTCCTTACTTTTATTCTTCTAACTAATCACATCAAAATAATCTTTTTTTCTGGCTGAGAAGATGTACAGTCCCCTCTTCTGCCAGACTTAGGCAACTCTGCAACAGCTGCCCAACAAAGTTAGTCTCTTGATCTAGAAATAGAACTGTTAGGTCTTAGTTATACCCCAACTACCAAGTACCATGGGCTCCAAAATGACCATCAGCTAACCAGGTACTGTAAACTGGGCAAGGTTTCATATCACAGTTTCTACTGAAGAGGTATCAGATGGGAAAGGAGAGATCATAGCAGTGGGAAGACACCAGACATTAAAATGGCACTTGAGACCCCTGTGACAGAATATTAAAACCATTCAACAAGAAAGAGATTTTCCTCTTAAACTTCTAATGTTTGCACCCCATATGTTGGAAAACTAGATTACATTCAGCTCCATTGTGAACACTAGGTGTCCTCAGGTGTTATCTTTGTCTGTGGGTGGTGTCCTGAGTTGACTATCCATATGTTTTGCCAACCCATTAAAGTAATACTGAAGGCACAGTTAGACAACTAAGAAAAACCTGAAAAAGCACCCGCCCCATGCTCAGAAAATGTTAAGTCCTCTTTTTTTCGCAAAACAAAACAAAAAAAATTAAATAAATTTTTAAACGTGAACTAGAGTTTTACCAAAATGTCTTAAGGTCTTTCCCTCCCTCTGTCCCTTCCTTCCTGTCTTCCTTCCTTCCCTTCCTGTCTTGTCTCTTAAGGGATCCCAACTACAAGTTGAGATATGCAGGTACTTTGCTGTTCTGATTTCATCAACACCTTGGGTGCTCTCTTGATGAGGCCCCACGCATTTCCCATTTCCTATGTACGTGGGATTGCGTGATCCTTCCCAGATTCTCATCTGAGGTTCTCCTTTTGGACTCTAAAGAAAAATGACTTCTCTCCTGCTGGAGGGGATGCTTAGGTTCTCCCAAAACAGTGTGAAAACATTAAGGTTAAAGTTGCAGGAGGACTTGAGAGTAGGGGGAAAATGCTTCTCTTAAATGTCTTCCATTTCTTACTGGGCTCATTTGACATAATTCTTGAAAAGGAGGTTTAATAGTTGCCATGGCCTTTTATATCTTTATTCCTTTTAGGGTTCCAACCTTGGCTAGGAGCTTTTTATTAAGGTACTTTTCAAAAGATGTACAAACTATGTCTAAAGGCCTCACACACATTTTTCCAGCTGTTGTGTGTTTCTTCTATTGGCACTTCCTTTCTTTAATCATCTCTGGCACTGCCTGCCTCCTGTTCTGTGCCGCTACCAGAAATAGCCCACTCAACAGCTGGTCTCTAAGAAGCAAGACTGCTGATGATCTTGCAATGTGACATCAATCCTGCAGGTAGGAGACATCGTTTTGGCAGCTTTTAATTGTGCAGGAGTGGGTTACGTTACGCTGCAAACCGGCACTTGGTCGAAAGCCCAAATGACTGAAACTGGCTCTCAGAATGCTTTAAAAACAATTTCTGAGCTCTTCCTGAGTCCCAGAAAGTGCTGATGAACATCACAACTCACCTATAAAAATTGTTACGGACTACAGTGAAGATGAAATCAGGCTAAGAAATTAAATTTTTTCTGATCTCCAGACAAACAATAGAGAATCTTCAAGATGAATGTTTGTATTTTGGGGACTGGAGTTGAGAATTTTTGTTTTTTCATCTTTTGACTCTTCACTACCCTGCAGCGTGACTCTCTGGATCTGCCAAATTGAACTTCATTTGAAAGGAAATTTGGGCAATAGGAATCCCCAAAAAGAATATCAAAAGTCTTTTAGATTTATCATTTTTAAAACACACCAGCCGCTGTTCATTCTCCTATGTCTCAGGCTGTGCTTTCTTTATGGTACTATGTCTGTAACTTATTTTGCAAGATGTTGCACAGCAACCATGGAACATGACTAATGAAAACCTTCTACATCCAAATGGACAAACTTACAAAGAGAAAGCAGTGAAACTTGTCATTTCCCTCTAGAAGTCACATATACAGGGGAATCTGACCGTAAGTCAAACGGAGCTGCTCTTTTTGCTTAACTACAACCTCCAGAAAAAAAGTCAGTAAACGCTTTGGCTACCATAAACACCATCACTCCCACTATCACCACCGTTATTTCAGAAATTACCCACAAGGCTGCTTTGCAATGGTCTTCAACCCCATTTCTGTGTAGCATCTGCCGGAAGTTGGACTTTTCTGTTGGGGTTTTGCCTCTAATTAGATGAATTGCTAAGAAGTCTTAGAAATGGCCTTTTAACAAATCTCATTGGAAAATGAGAAACAAAGTTCCTTTCATATTTCATTTCCAGTTCAGAAGTAGGAGAATATATCTCATTATTCTAGTGTGCTGTATTCTGTCATCTAAAAACAGTCTCAAGCAATGGCCAACGCTGAATAGTACAAAGCGTGAATTTTAAATGTTGCTGCTTGCACGGATACCCAGAGGAACCAGCAAAGACCCAGCAGGAGTCTGCTTGGTACCGAATGTTAGACAATAAAATGGCATGTAGTGGTAAAACAACCCAGAGCAGTTTGGAGGCCGCTGGGATGTGTCCTGGTTGTTTTAAAAATTTATAATTTGCAGTAAGAAAAATTCTAGGGTTTTCTGGCTTAGTTTAATTACCAAATTGATGCTGGAAATACAAATGAGGATACCAGTGTTAGAAGGGAAATGTCTTTCCGAATAACAACTGGCATTGAATTGAAGTGTGCAACTTTTGATTTTAACAATAGATGTTTTTCAGCTTCGGTATGGTAGTATCGCCAGAGGGAGAAAATACATGAAACTCCCACGATGAGAAAAGCCCCCAGCATAACGAGTACAAAATAAAGAGCTCCTGACCCTCCCGACAAAGACTCCCACTGCAGAAGCGCTCTAGTAGGCGTGGGGTGTCAGGATGGAGTGGAAAAGTCACATCAGGAAACATGGGAAGTTATTTGTCTCTTCAGTTATTTATTTATGACTTCTTTCGAGTATATACTTTCTGTGGCTTAACCATAAAAATAAACTTTAGACTGCATAGACAAGGCATACAACTAGTAAAAAAGAAATAAAATAGAAATTTGATGTGAAATGTGCACTGTGTCTATATGATACCAAAGGATATTATCATTTCCATGAAAGTTTATATAAAACCAGCTTGTGGCATACATAGTCCAAAATGAAACAAAATATTAAAAACATGGCCATTCTTTTTCATGTTTTGGTACAGTCCTGAGGGAAATTTCCCATTCTCTAAGACAGCTTTCTTAGGTCTTTCATTTTGATTTTGATGGAAATTTGCATTGGTGGGAAATAAATATCATTATTGGTTGCAGGAAAATGGTCGCCGGGCCTTAACTTAATGATATGGGGGGCTCTAAAAGTGAGTCAAGATGGTCAGGGAGTGAATGGTTTTAATAAGTATAAGTGCAGTTAAGGGAAAATTTGCAGGCTGAATAAAATCTCTGAATGCTTTAATGATTTTAGAAAGCTCTTTGCAAGGTTGACATAGGCGCAATTATCTGTCCCCTACTGCACTGCGGACTGGAAGTGAATGCACTTTCTTAATTGGGTGAACAGTTTATATTCAGAATTTTTAAAAAGGACTTGCTTCATTTCTCATATTTTAGTTGCAAAACTACAGTGTTCTCTGCTATCAGTTATTATGTGAGCTACGAAATCAAGTAATAACTATTTCAAGGACATGTGAAGCTGTCCATGTTGCTTGCTCCTTTACTTTGCATATCACCAGCAGAGTGGATATTTTAAAAGCCAAGGAAATACAATGAAATAAACATTGTAAATATAGAATCCATATGACCCCTCCCCCCACACTCAACCACTCTCCCTCAAACTTTTTTTAGTCTAGAAATAGATTTCACCAGTCAACCCCATTTTTAAGATAAATGACTGTTTATGTTGTCAATTGTGAAGTTTTAGGTTGGGAAATGTCCCCTTAGTGTGGAAAGGGATGACAAAGGAGGAAAGAAGAGATGTCTCCTAATAAGACACATTCAGAAACATATCTAGCTGTGAATGGAATAAACTTTTTAGGGAAATTATAGACCTGCTAAGAATAATCTGGGTTGAAATCAAATAATAGATATTTAAGAACAAAATCTTAAATTTCTTCAGTGAAATCCACATTAGATTCAATTATTAAAATAATTTTATTAACCATAAAAAGAGCATTTCTCTTCTAATATTATCTTCTGTGCACATTTGCTCAGCAGACAAGTTTCAGATCACTTTGGGAGGAACTGTGATGTTTGGGGAAATGCCTCCTGCAGGGATTCTTCTGCAGATTATTTTATCTCTAAATGACAAATCATCAATGGAATTGACAGAGAGTTTACATGAAATTCAAAGTGAGCCAAACAAAGGCATTTGGGGGAAAACATCTAATTTAGAAATTCATAGGTGTAAATATTAAAGTTATTCTAATAAGACTATGATATGAAAAAAATTTAAAATTAAAAAATTATAGTTGACTTTTTAATTCTCATATTTCTTTTGATATGCTGCTAGTTTTCTGAAAGAATAATCACAATTATCATAAAATACAAATGTACCTAACCCGCAATTGGCTGTGTCCTCCTTTATTGTCATTTTGGATTGGTATATAATATTCTATTTTATTGATATACTATAATTAATTTACCCAATCCACTATTCTTGGTCATAGACTTTCTTCCAATTATTGATAATTATAAGCACTATTGTGAAAAATACAGCAAAGTACATTGCCCTAGAGTTAATATTTTTTGAGGGAGAAAATAGAAGAGTTAGAATTAACAATAGTTAATTCTATTTTATGAGCATGTATTATTGAGCAACTCAATCTCTTTACTTACTGCACTTGACAAATAAAAATTGTTTTGCTTTTACCAGGCTTCTGATGAAGATCTGATATGCAGCTATATGTTACAGTCCTTTAAAAATGTAATTATTGAAATAAAAAATATATTTGTCCCTAGGATACATCTTTAATATGTCCCTATAAGATGAGGCTTATTGTGTGAAACTAGGACTCTGTGTGCCTCTAAGGAATTGTAGGGTTCTCTGCTCACTGAAAATTAGAACCACTGGAGAACAGCAATTCACTACAGAATTCAATGGAGTCCAATTGACTATAGAATTCAATAGAATTGAATGGAGAATTCAATTCAGTGGAATTCAAAACCAGGTTGCTTCCCTTCATTGGTTATGGTTTTAGACATAAAACCATAGACATTGTTTTAGACATGGTGGCTAAAGACACCAATGATTTCGATAATTTATAAGGTAACATTTTATGTACACATATCACCTTGCTATTTACAATGTATTTTTACATACATTATCTCAATCATGCTGATGCAGAAAACAAACTAAAGCCCAGAAAAAAATTTGTATACTGGTTTGTAAAACTAAAGAGTGGTAGATAATAAAGTTTGAACCCAAGATTTTATTTTATTTTATGTTTTTATTTTGGGCTACCACACAGAACAGATAGAATCCAAAGTGATGTGTGGTGTAATGAGTACACCTTGAAACACTTCCAGTCATTTTTAGGAGGCAGAGCACGTTGGTGCTGCAGCACAGTCGACCCCCAACGCAAACACACCCACGGGTGTGTGCACACAAAATGCTCTCCTCTGTAGGTGATTTAATAAATCAGAATTTCCATTTTTTTGTATCTTTAGAATACACATGCGGAAATACATACAAATAAGCACAAACTCTCACTGTTTACTTTAGGAACCCAATAAGTAGAAAATTTCAATTACTCTATTAGATTTGAGGTATAAGAGTGATCATTGCTTTTTAATTTCTTTTATTCACTTCTGATAATGTTGAACATATTTTCATAAATCTTTGGTGAGTTATTTTTTTTTGGTAAATCACTTCTTTATATACTATATTAGTTATCAACCATTGTATAATGAGATATTTCCCAAATGAACAGCTAAAGAACAAGTATTATCTCAGAGTACGTATGAATCAAAATTCTAGGAACAGGTTACATGGGTGCTTTAGTTTGAGGTCCCTCACAAGGTTGCAGCCAAGTTTCATTACAGTTTGATGAAGACAGAACTGAAATCTACACCCAGGCTCATACTCACTGATGTGAGGCCTCCGTCTCTGGCTATGTGTGCATGTCCACGCAGTTGCTTCATCACAGGATAGTTGTCTTCCTCAAGGGTGAGTTAGAGAGTGAAAGTGCCCAAGACAGAAGCCACTATCTTTTTCTAACCTATCTTGGAAGTGACATCTATCACTTTTGCTATATTTTATTCATTAGAGCAGAGTCATTAAGTTCAATCCATACTCAAGGGGAAAGGATGATACAAAAGCACAAATAACAAAGGACAGAATTATTAGGAGCCATCTTAGAGGCTGCTAACCACATATCCTTGAATAATTTTTTTCTATCTTTTTATTGGTATGGAAGAAATGTTTAAGTGTGATGCTCTTTATAATGTGTATGTGCCCTTATAAAACTGTTGCATAGTTTTGGAAGATATTTTTTAGATTTCCCTTCTTCCTTTCCTTTCCATTTCTCCTACCCTTTCCCCTTCTCTCCTTTCCCTCATTTCCTTCCTTCCTTTTTTCTTTCTGCTCTCTTTCCCCTTCCTTCCTTCCTTCCTTCCTTCCTTCCTTCCTTCCTTCCTTCCTTCCTTCCATCCATTGTTTCAAGCCATCGTGGAGTCAACAATTTCTAACACTCCTTCATGAGCTTAAATTTTAATTTGTACATCAATCTTGTAGTATAGGTTGATTTTTATAAGAAAAAAATTAAAATGGTCCTGCTGAAATTGTTTCTGATAACAAAAGATTTTGCTAAATCTTGTGGCTTATTGCTGAAACCTAATATATGTTATAGATCCAGTGGTAATTACAAATATATAATATTAAGATTCTAATATTTGTTCTCTATTTGTTAAATGTATAAAATTGTTAAATTTTGATCCACTATTATTTCTAGTGATTAACATAGCCTGGGAATTAATTAGCAAGGAATTTGGAACCTATTACCACATGAAAGGAAGAACTCTCAGATAAACAGGAAGAACAATAATTAGCATAACAATGTTCAGTTAACTCTTAAAATAGCTTTTATCATATGTAGTGATTGAAAACCGGAATGGACTTACTTTTAAGAAAGACTATTTCTCCTGAATATAGGTATTTAAGTGACAATAAGAGCTATATATTAGTGATGATGTAGAAACAGAATGTTGAACAACGTGATTATCACAATCTCTTACACACTAATGCAGATCTAACTTCTAACGTTTGAAGTCTTCTTCACTTCATAACCAGGAAATCCTTTTTCCAGAGAGTGAGACTATATTACTTTAAACATAACAACCCAAATTCTCATTTTCTTCCTCTCTAAAATAATCTGACAGTAACCAAAGGGGAGGTGGGGGAGAAATATTGGGGGGTAAAGAGGGGAAGGGTTTTCAGGAACAATTGTAAAGGACACATAGACAAAAGTAAAGTGGGGTGGAATCAGGGGAGGGAGGTGGGGATGACTGGGGTGAAGGGGAGTGGCAAGGGGTAAATTCAGACATCTGTACTTGAACAACAATAAAATAATTAAAAATAAACATGTAAATGTCATCTCTGATCTTAAAATAAAATAAAATGGAGGAAATGGCATTTACATAAAATGTTTGTTAAGATTAAATGAGTTAAATTTTCTTAAATTCTGTAAATTTCCAGGACCAGAATGAACCTGTATGGGTTCTTCCAGGTTTCTGATTGGACCAGATAAAGCACATGCCCAGAGAAAGCCAGAAACATGCAGTCAAAAGGAAGAATCTCACACCTGTCTTTTCCCCAGAAAGTACTCCATGCCCTTATAGTGCTTAGAAACACTAGACAATGCTTCATGTCGGTGCTTGGGGGCCATTTAAAATGATGAAATCACTAAAAATGAAACAAAACAAAACCCCAAAACACAAAAATGCAAAAACCATGACACTAAATGAACAGCAAAAAAGTGCATTTGTTCACAGTGTGAGAGCCAAAAAAAGGTGGCAGAGTGTTATTGTGCAACCTTGTCTGGCAATGTGCACATCCGGTAATCCAAGTTTTCCACCACATTTTACGTGTCCTCAAATGGTAGCCAATGAGCTGTGATCATTGATTTTGAGGTTATGAATAAGTTTTGTGAGTAGACAAATTAAAAAATTTGAAAATCATGAATAATGTAGGTAGATATGCCTTTTAAGTGTTCTACAGGAAAGGTATATGTGAAAGAAAGCATGTTTTCAACATTGATGAGACTGGTTTTTTTCACAAGGATGTTGGCAAATGAGCTTATATAATGCCAATGGCATTTTGATTGACAAAAATATGACCAGAGGCTCATGAGAACCTAACCTTATATTTCCTTTTAGAACAATATGCCCATATTCACTAATTTAGTATTCACAGTGACTTTATAGAAGTAACTACCAGAAATAATGAAGATAACTACATTGTCACCAAGACAACATCAGTGACAATACTGGATTCTTTAGTAAAGCTCTCTTTATACTAAGCATAGGGTGAAGCATTTCATAAACATTATTTAGCAACAGATAACTGAGGAATCCTTATAATTAATATTTTATGGAGGTTAAAATTATAATTCAAATATTTAATGATCTAAAGTAAACAGAGTGCTGGGCTGACTCTAAAGCCAGTGATCTTTCTGCCACTCTACAGGACCCAACTTTAATAGTAAAGTTGATTAAGTATGTAGTATTGTCAGGCTTGCTTGTAAAGTCAATGAAACCACCAAGATCCAACTGTCATACTTCCTCAGCAGGAATGTAGCAATTAGGGAAGAAATTTCTGATGTGTCAACAATTTCTCATGTGGCAATTGCTACCAAAGGAATTAATCCACTACACTCCTTCCTCTTCCTCCCTCCCTTCCTCTTTTCCTTTCCTTTCTTTCTTCCTTCTTTTCTTATTTTCTCTCTCCCTCTCTCTTTCTTCCCCCTCTTCCTTCCTTCTTTCTTTCTTTCCTTCTTTCTTTTTCTTTCTTTCCATCATTCCTTCTTCCTTTCTTCTTTCTTTCCTTTCTTGATTTTATTTAATTATTCTTAGAGAGGGCAGGAGAAATAGAGGTAGTCCAACATCAAAGTATGAGAGAAATGTCAGTCTGTTGGTGGCCTTTCTCACATACCCTCACTTGGGACCAGTCACAACCCAGGCCTGTGCCCTGGCCAGGAATTGAGCCTGTGACCTTTCATGCTGTGGACAACACCCAGCCTACTGAGCCACACTGGTCAGGGCATCCTTTTCTTTTGTTATATTCATTCTCTTCCCCATTTCATCATTGTTTTGTGAGAAATACCATGCCTATTGTTATGATATATTTTAGAACATTTCATTTATTTAGGCACACCATGAGATGTTTTGATTTAAATTCTTCTAATTTATTGTAAATGATTATATTCATGAGAAGTGCAATCACATTTTAACCATAATACTGATTTGGGAGTTTCATAATTATGGGAATGGGAGTTTTCAGAACTACAATTAGATTTGCTCTCATTTCTACCCCCTTTGTTATTTCTACTACAGTTAATAGCATGAAATTTATATTTATTAAAATGTTTTATGTATTTTTTAAGATTTTATTTGTTTTTAGAGAGGGGAAGGAAGGAGAAAGAGAGGGGAAGGGAAGGAGAAAGAGAGGGAGAGAAACATCAGTGTGTGGTTGCCTCTCACACGTGCCCAACTGGGGACCTGGCCTACAACCCAGGCATGTGCCCTGACTGAGAATTGAACTGGTGACCTTTTGGTTCCCAGACCTGTGCTCAACCCACTGAGCTACACCGGGCAGGGCAATAGCATGCAATTTTAAAATATGACATTTTTAGGTAAAATAAAGCATTTTTTCAACTTTTGAGAAATTAAATAGGACAGAAATATAGTTTTAGAGAAATGTTGCATAGAGGTAAGTATGTGCATCACACTTTTTGAAAGTAAATGACCTTTCCTTGGATCTTATGTAGGTGGAAGCAAGGGTAGGCAAGAGACAACTTAAGAAACTAGCTCATGGAAATGAAGGGGAGATATGGCCCTTCTTCCCTCCATAAAATGGTCTATTCTATAATATGCAATCCAGGTCCTGTATCAGTAAGTTCTCTGTCATTGATTTTTTTCTTAGGAAATTCACCAGAATATTATGTAATTTTTACTAGTGATAAAGAAATTATAATCATCATTCTACAGCCTAACATTTTGAAAATATTTATAAAAACACCAAGACTAATATTCATTATTCTATAACATATTATAAACGAATACTTAGGGTAATATGCTGTATGTTCAAGTGCACATTTTGACCATGCAATGGAAAAGTCAGTGAATACATATGGGAAGCAGTGTGAGTGAAAGAAGATTAAGGAGAGAGTGTGTGAGCAAAGATCAACTGCCTTCCCCATGTCCTTGCTCAAGCTTGCCCTGCTTGCCAAGAACTACAGAACATGAATCTGTTTTTGTAGTATCCTTGAACAACTTACAGATGGGTTTCCAATCACCGTGGCATAGATATTCATTGTAGATGTAAGATGTTATAACTTTGCATAAAGTGTTACATACATATTCATAAAATATTATGGTTGTAAGTGACTAAAATAACTAGAATATACTTCAGTTTCATCTGGAATAGTGCAGTCTGTTTTTCATTCACCTAAGGATATGCTACAATTCTTGATACTTAAAGGAACTTTTCATTTGTATGTAATTAAACAGTAAGAAGTAACAGGAGCTCTTTCACAGAGAAAATTAATTTTTTGAAATTTCCCACTACAATTGTTGCAACATTTAGAGCTATATGTGTATATCACCATAGATCTTTCATGTAATGGGAAGATAGTAAAATAAAATTTAAGAGGGATTATATTTTCAAATTACATGTAAATGTAAAAATATAAGAATTACAATAATTATTGAAAGGTTCAAAGATGATTGTGAAGAAATGAAAATGTTACTACCTAGATAAAAGCAAAATTAATATTTATTAAAAATGTATCTTTCTCTTTCTCCCCTCTGTGCCCATACCGTGTGGCACACCCCATTAATATGGATATTTTGGAAAGTAGGCTATCTAGTCTTCTTTGTGTTGGCATTCTATTATGTTAAACATATAGCTGGTGTGGAAGATGAATATTAATATACCATAGAGATTCCACTTGTTTAGTAAATGAAGTATACTTTATGATTTTGATTAAGAGAAAAGGAATAAAAAAACAATGCAACTGAAGTATTCAAAAGAATAAAATAATTTGGAAATTAATCTTTTATTGTCTAGTTTTTATGCCAATAATACAATCAGCCAGACTTCTATTCAACTTCTTCACTTGTGATCTGATGCAGCACGTAGCTCTGCATAAATTGCCACAGGCACAGAATAGCTGCTACTCAATGAATAAAAGAAATTTTGTTTGAAGGACTGCCCTAATAGCTCTATTTGAGTTTATATTTCTTTGAAGTTTTCTTAGACTTTCAATATTTTTATATACATACTCAATTTGTCTATAGCATTAGAGTAATGAAAAGGCTTTAAAAACAACAGAAACAAAAAATAAAACTTTTGCCTCTGAAGACTGCAATGTCATCTTAAAGCATTTTTGATAGTGTCCAAACACTTTGGCAATAAGATCAAGGTTGATGAAATCAGATTTCCTTGAGGCATTTTAAAGCCATATTATGGCTGTAAAAGTCCTAGATGGTATTTGCCATGGATACTGAATTATATTTATAATTGTTCAGCATTACCACAATTTAAAAGTAGGCAGCATATCTATTTCAGAATTGATATCCTTATAGCAATTTTCTTAAATGTCAAGAAACAAAACAGAGAATTATGCACTATGTAAAATTGATATTTATTTCCTTCTACAAGATGAAGTTAACATTTATGGAACTACAAGATGTTATTATTCTAAACACGGAGCAGAAGGCACATTCACGAAGAGTGCTGGAAATGCTAGATAAGCTTTTACTGACTGGCAGTGCCAAAGCGAGCTGTACTTAAGTTATCTTGTATGCTTCCTTATTATTTTGCCTTGTTGTTGCTAAAGGGGAAATCTATTAACCAAGAGGAAAATTCAGACCAAAGAATCAATTACTTCTCTTTCTATATTCATCATGATAAGTCTACCCTTTTCTGTTTAGCATGAGGACACAGGTTGCAGTATAAATCACTTGAGCATTTAAAAATGCTTTGCCTTAAATAAAATAGGGTACCGGTGGCTGGCAGTCACACACATGGGGAAAAAAGGCCACACGCTAAAATCACTTTTCTGTTACCAAATACATTATTCACTCTGCCACTGCTGTGCCAGCCCCGAGTCACTCCGGAGATTGGCTCACCAGCTGGGCTTCATTACACCAATTAGAAAGGTGACCTTTTACAGTAACCAGTGGCTTTATTTTTTTTCAATGTGAAAATTATAAGCTGCATATGTAAAACATTTCAAATGAACAAAGTAGTCAAATAAATAACATTTTGGAAGGTAAATCGACAAAGTTTTACAACATGCTTCCATTTCATCATATATAAGTTGGATCGATTGCCTGGAAATAGACACAAAATAATAGTTATACCACATTCCAATGTCAGGACTGTTACATTTCTCTTATAAAATGACAATTGTTTTGACTTTCTGACAAATATAAAATGATGCAATAAATCACTTGACAAAAAAATTATTGTGCATACAAGTTCTTTTCATTCAAAAGTATGTGAATGTCTCTAGCATTATGTTTTTAAAAACTGTTTATTATTAATAATTAATATGATCATTCATAACTTTATGTTCTGAAAATGTAGCTATTTGATCACCTTTTTTATTCTTTAGAGAACTATTGCTTTTCAAATCTATGGGCCTGAAAATAATAGATAAAATATAATAAAACATTTGTACAGTATAGCACAGCATAGTTAATTAAAAATAAGGTTTGGGGTTACTACTCCTTAAAAGATGTACAACTTTGATTAAATTACTTAATCTCCTTACGTCCAGTTTCATTATCTTATAATAGAGTTACTAATACCAATATTATAACACCATTACTGAAGTTATTATGATGTAACTTCTGTGAAATACTTAACCCTGACTGGTGCACAGTGAATGCACAGCAAATACTTGTTTGGGTAGTAGATGCATGGACAAGTCTCCTGGTCACACTGCATCATTAAATCACTTTTTATTACAAGGAAAAGGAAAAAGGACATTTTCCTTTCCTAGGTCACCTTATTAAGCTGACTATAACTCTTTACTGACTGAAATATTTTCAATCATCATTTTAAAGTTGATTTTAAAAAGCAAATATTTTCAACTTTATTAAACGCATTTACAATTTTAAGCTTTAGTTATCTACCCACAATCTCCAAACTGCCCAGAAAAACCCAAAATTTAAGGCAGATGACAATGTGTGAAACAGTGTGCCACTAAAGCTCTACAGTCTTCATATTTTACAAAATGCTCCCATAGAAGGACGGATACTCAAGAGGCCTTTACTAAATATATATATATGCAAATGTCTTCATCTACAAATAGGTTCTAGAAGAGAGAAAATGGAAGGACTTCTATGAAGGCTGAGTTTAGGGTTCAAATGTGTTTTTATTTCAATTAAAGATATAAATCTTAGTATCTGATTTTGAACAATTCAGGATCTTCTGAGACTCATTTCCCTCATTAATCAAGCACCTAGAACAATAAATGAAATAATAATTTCAATGTGCTTGATGAACCAGAAAGTGTTGGGCCCTCTGCAGTGTCAAGGGCCATCATCTGTTTCTGCCAGGAGGACATGTGACCATGTTCATTGAGATTTCCAGATCTGAAGCTTGCTAACTTTTAATGGGCTGGCTGCTAAGGTCATCTTACTCTTCCCACTCCACCCTGCTTCTACGTAGTGGTCCCAGAAATTGTGCCCATATAACTTTGATGTAATGCTATTTGTGAGACCTCGAAGAGGAAGGCATCCTGAGTCAACCTGTCCACATCAATGTATTCTGACCCTATTTCTTATGAATAATTGTGATTGCCTGTTCATCATCAGATGATGACACAAACATTCCATATTTTTCTGTTTGTATTTTACTATATTTTACCAGTTGGTTAAACTAGATCCTAAGCTGAAGACTACAGCATCCTCAAAGGAAAATTAATATGAGCTCATTCATTACATCTCTAGAAGGACTTCTCTGGAACTGCCTTAGTGCTAATAAGCCCTCTGCTCTTTCTATATTCTCATGTATTTTTGTTTTTGTGATTACCAAACAATAAGATAGCTTGTTACATATCTATTAGCTTGATTAGACTACAAGGTCTTTAATGGCAAGGACTGTAACTTTAAAAAATAATTTATGTCTGTAACAACACAATGATAAAATAAATGCTTATTGAATTAAAAGGAAAAGATAAAAATAACAGATTTATAAAATAAATTATGTAATTTTTAACAATAGAGATATGCTTATTAAAGAAAAGTTAGTCCCTGGCTACTGTGGTTCAGTGGACTGAGTGACAGCCTGCAAACCAAAGGTCCCCAGTTTGATTCCCAGCCAGCTGGGACATGCCCGGCTGTTCCAATTCCCAGCATATACCCGGGTTGCAGGCCAGGTCCCCAGTAGGGGACACAAGAAAGGCAACCACTCATTGATGTTTCTCTCCTCTCTTTCTCCTTCCCTCCCATTCTCTCTAAAATAACTAAATAACATATTTTTAAAAGTTAGAAAATACATTAAAAAAAAGAAGAAATAGACCTACTGATAATACCACTGTCAAAAACACAATCATTTATAATAATGAGACATCATTTTAGAACCACTATTTTGATAAAAATTAGAAAGACTGACAGTACTAAGTACTGTCAAGGACAAAATACACAGGTGGTGGGTGTGCAAGTTTGGTCAATTATCTTTTGGCAATATCTAGAAAATGTGTATACTCTTATGACCCTATAATTCTTTACTAGGTACATCTCCTACAGTTCATTTTTCTTATGGAAAATTATAGTCTTGTACTGTGTTGCTTGTTTATAAACTCTGGAATAAAGAGCTATAGATTATGATTGTAGATATTCAGGTAAAGTTTATAACCAACGGCTTAAGCAGAAAGGAGAATAAATGCCAGTTATACCACTTTCTATGATAGTCATGGAATGTGGGATGATGTTAGTTCATATCACCTATTCTTGGAAAATGTATGTGTTTTTAACCACATGAAAAGACAATTCCTTAAAAGTTGTAATTGAATATATTGTGCTTTCTCATCAGAATACCTTCTCAACTCAAATGGAATACAAAATCTGGGCATTTTGCATGGCATGGTCAGTATGGTGGTTCATCTTTACACATTGATAAGATAAAAATACATCAGAAAGTGCATATATGTAGATTCAGGGGTGGGGCTGGCCTTCATCCTGTGCTAGTTTTTCAATTGCACAGGAGAGATACAAACAGGATACAGGCACTGAGGTAGGGAGGTGGGGTTGTTCTAGCGAAAAAAAGAAAAAAATCGTAAGACATGCTTTTCAAATTTGAACTTACATTCAATAATATTTTTGGACACTGACAATGAAAAACAAAATGTTACAAGATGGACACTAAAAATAATCATGAAGCTTTCCCCCCTGGCCTGCCCTCTGCCAACCCCTCTAACCCCTTCTGCTCCCCCTTCCCCCCACCCCCACCTGAAGCAAGGTCAGGCTGCCCCGAGGGAGCTCCGAGCTCCTGCGAAGGCAGCTCTGCTGTCCTCTCTTTCCAGTTGCCATCATGACCATCAGCCATGATGAGACGTTTAATATCTATAAGATCCAGGAGATCACAGACGGGTTGTGCCTGGAGGTAGAGGGGAAGAAAGTCCATAGGACAGAGGCAGGCATTGATGACTCGCTTGTTGGTGGCAATGCCTCTGCTGAAGGCCTCAAAAGAAAGATACCCAAAGTGCAGTCATCACTGGTGGTGACATTGTCATGAACCATCATTTGCAGGAAACCAGCTTCACAAAAGAAGCCTAGAAGTACATAAATGATTACATGAAATCAATCAAAGGGAAACTTGAAGGACAGAGACCAGAAAGAGAAAAGTCTTTTATGAATGGGGGCTACAGAACAAATCAAGCACATCTTTGCTAATTTCAAAAACTACTACGTCTTTATTGGTGAAAACATAAACCCAGATGACACAGTTACTTGGCTGGACTGCTGTGAGGATGGTGCGACCCCATGTATGATTTCCTTTAAAGATGGTTTAGAAATGGAAAATTGTTAACAATCTGGCAATTTGGGTCTATCACCTGTCATCCTAAGTGGCTGCTGCTTTTCATCTGCACACAGTGCTAAGACAAATGGGACTGATGTTCTCTTGAGCTCTTCATTTATTTTGACCTTGACTTATTTGGAGTGGAGGCATTGTTTTTAAGAAAAAATCATGTCATATCGGTTGTCCAAAAATAAAATGCATTTGAACTTAAAAAAAAATGAAGCGGTAGAAACGAAGTCAGTCAAACTCTGGGCTTCTGCCAAGTCAGACAGGCAAGCAATTGGCAGAGACTCGAGGGGAACTTAGACAGAGTGGCAACGGCCACCTGCTTCTTTTAAGAGATTAACTATTGTTAGGTCCTTGGCACTCAGCAATGGATCCTTGTTCCCACAGGCAGGAGGGAAGCGTGCTGTGGTGTTAGTCTTGGGAATTCATGCCAAATTAGAATCATCCCTGCTTTCCATTGAGGCAGGATGGAGCACTCAGCCAAACTGTTGAGGTGTCTGCTGTCAGGAAAGCTTTTTAGAGGTTGAACTTTCCTTCAGCCAGTATATATTTTGTCCATCAGTTTCAGTAAGGGAAAAAAAAAATCCCTGGCTTAACAGGCAAAGCATTAGACCTGGTACTACTTCCTTCAATACTTCTATATCTTATTATTTTTCACAGAATATTGCTCAAGGTGTAGAGGATACCCCTCTCAAACTAATCCTGAAGATAATAAAGGAGGCAGAGAAGACTTTTGGGTAAAAAAAATTCTCATCTTTAGGAAGATAACTTTGCAGATGTAGTGAAATTCACGGTGTTGGGCAGAGAGTAATTAAATGATGTCAGTGTCCCTTAGCACCTCCTGAGGATCTGTTTCATGGTGGAGTACAAGAATTATCAGAATCCTCATTTCTGCAACGGTCTCTCCCTTTTAGCTCAGATGTGAACACAGAAGTGACTTTACATGCCAAAAGTTGCTTAAAAGGCCTCTCTGATCGTCACAGCCACTCCGCAAGCTGGTCTTTCACTTGGAAGAATGGAGATAAGGAGTGCTTAGATTAGAGAGAGTGTGTTGGAGAACCACACAGTTCTTTTTGGAAAGGGTAAATAGCATTCAGTGGTGTTTATTAGTGTGAAAACAATAGCTTCCATAGCAGCCTCAACTAATGAGGGCTTGTCCTTAATAATTGTTGCTTGAATGTACAGATAGATTGCCTGCAGTCAATGGCAACAATGCTTAGAATTCTCTGCAGAAAGAGAATATGATGGGACTGCAAAAGGCAACGCAGGACAGATTAGAAGTATTTTCTCAGCTATACTGGTTTAACATTATTACGAACTTTTCGACAAGAAGAAATTGTAGGTTATTATCAGAACCCATGATATCAATTTCATAATGCCTTTACTGTAATGGTGTATTTATCATCATAAAAAAAGGCCTAAATACATACAACAAATCTTGAACTTAAGGACAACTACACAAATGGTGATAGTACCAGCTGGCTATTTCAAGCAAGATTTTTATGTAGTTCTGCCTAAGTGGACTTAATTGCTGTGTAATATATACCTGTTTGTCATTAATAACAGATAAGAAGCACTCTTAAATGATTTTGCATATAAATTAAGTAAAAAAGAAGACCTGGGAAAATGTTAAATAGCGATTTTCTGTTGATGGGTTATCTATGGTAAATAGTGATGACAAGTTTACCATCAACAATAAATATGCATTGACAGCACACTCAAGGTTTGCTTTGCCATCTTTCATTTCTGAGGGCCCACATTACATCATCATTTGCTTATTAAAATGTTAATATCTTCATCTTTTCCCTTCTTCTTGAGTTCTCATAAGGCTGAAGGTACTTTCTGTCATTTTAATATGGAAACAATATGAGAAGTAGAAAAAAATGTGGATTTTGAAACCCAATGGGATTGAAAATATAGTACTTCAAGTTTCATGCAGATTATTAAAATATTAAAGATTTTGTGATTCTATAAAATTCACTAATAGAATACAGAATACTGTTATACTTTCACAAGCGGCTATGATCTTCCAGACACTTGGAGAGTGCCTTATATATTTTGCTTTGAGTCATCACGTCAGCCCTGCAGGACATGTATCATTGTCCACATTTGTTAGAGGAAAACACATTGTTCATGCTCAGCTGAACTAAGATTTTGCTAAAGATGTCTCAACTCATAAGGAACATCAGTGTTTCCTCAAACTAAATTTTCCTGTTTCCTGTGGAAACATCTGTATCGGCACTGTCTGAAAGCAGTATGACACAAGCTACATAAGGAATTAAAAAATTTCCAGTAACCATATTTTAAAAAGTAATGGGAAATCAGAGAAATTAATTTTCATTTTTTTACATAATCCAATATATCCTTCAATTATCATTTCAGCATCTAATCAGTACAAAATACTATTCATGAGATAGTTCACATTTCTTTTTCTTACTAAGTCTTTGCACTCTGGTGTATATTTGGTATTTGTAGGACCACTCTATTGGTCTAGCCCATTTCAAGTGTTCAAGAACCACCAGTGGCTTCTGTCTCTTGTACTGACACTACAGGTCTATGTGGTTCAAAATAAAGTTACGGTGCAGCATAAGGAACAGAGTGCAAGGTTTAGTTGATCCCTGGCTCTACCACTCCCCACCTTAAGTATACTAGGCAATAGTTTATCCTGAGACTTTTCTCAGAAGAATAAAATGGGGTAATACTACTTAGCTTACAGAGTTCAGAGGGAAAAGCTAGGCATCTCATGGGAAAGATTTGGCAGATCAAATCTTTCTATGTGTCACCTGACACATAGCTGACATCTAAAGAAAATAGGTCTATTCTCCTCTCTCTCTTTTTCCCTTTTTTGCTCAAAGATTGTAGCCCTATAAAATTATCCTTTGATTCACAAAAGCTTAACCACCAAGGCTTCTCAAAAAAGGCTTGATAAATCCCATTTAGCTTCGTGAATAATACATTTTAGTCTGAGTTTCTATAGTCCACCTATAATGAATTTATTTTCCATTTATTTATTTATAGTCCATTTTGAAAGTAATAATTGATAGAATGTTAGTCATTCCTTGGAATTCCTATGTTTTCTCCATGAACACATAGCCCTCCTCATCTCTAGAAGTAATCAAAATCTTATGTTTTTGCTTGGTTTCATTTTTGTTTTATTTCTTTGGTTTTATTTTTATTTAAAATATATATGAATGTATCATTTAGTTTTGCCTGTTTTTATACTTCATATAAATGGGAACCATATGCATTCTTCAATTTTGCCAAATGAAATTTTTATAGTATGCAAGAAGCCATAGATGGTTCATTTTCATATATTGTATATATCATGCAACACTTATAAAATAATTTATTTTTCCATTATAAGACTTTATGTTGTTTTCAACTTCTTACCATAACAAATAATACTTTCAGAAACATTTTTGTTTATGTCTCCATTTATATATGTATGCATATTTATATATACATGTACACACACACACACACACACACATTTTCCCCAGATATATTTCTTGAATGGGATCGTGGGATTTTATGATAGGCACATTTTTGGCTTTATGAGATAATACCAAATATTTTTGCAACATGACTGTACTTATTTATATTCCCATTGAGCAATAACATTAATATTTAAGAGACTTTGGTATTGGCATAGGATGCACAGAGTAACTGAACAGTAACAAATAAGAATGTGAATATAGGAACTTGATTCATGAATGTGATGCCCTTGCAGGTCAATACAAGGTGCAGGATCACTGGTTAGCCATAGAGAGAAAAGACCAAACTAAATCTCAAGACCTACTTTATCCCCAAACCAATGTCATTTCCAGGTGGATTTGGGACTTAAATGTGAAAAGCGAACATACAACATTTTGAAGGACTGCATGGGAGAGTCTATTACTTCAAGCCAAAAAGTATTTCTTAATGGAGACAAAAAAAAAAAAAAGAAAAGAAAAGTACAAAGGAAGTAAACCTACATATTCTACTCCATGCTTTATTCACCAAGAAACGCAAATGGGAATATGACAGAAAAATCTCAAAGTAGAAAAATAAATCTATATTTTAAAAGAAGCCTAAATATTACAAGTTGGCCAAATAACAATAAGCATAAATAGATAAATTAGAAAACTTTTACTTAGCAGGAGTTACCAAACTTTTTTTGTAAGTGGCAAGATAGTAAATATTTTAGCCCTTTTTGGGCCACATAATATCTGTCACACATTCTTTTTCATTTTATAAATCTATGTTGTATATATGTTTTAAAACAAATCTTTGAAAATATAAAAAGAAACATTCTCTGCCCACAGGCAGTACAAAAATGAACCACAGGCCAGATTTGTCTCACAGGCCGTATGGTTCTCTGCCCCTGTGACACACCCACTTTCAGTGCACATGGAACCGCTGTGTTAACAGCAGTAGTACATATAAGAATGATGAAACCTGAAAATGTATTGAATTCATGTGGACAGATACTTATAATTTAGAGCTAAAAGTGTCTCCAAATCTCTTATCTAGCAACCATACTTTACCAAAGGGGAATCTGAGGCTCAGAATGCCCAGAGCTAGTGGCAGAAGGGAGAGGACCAGTCTCTAACTCTTCCCCTGCTCAGTGCTGCCACCTTTGGACATTGTCAAGATGCTCCATTGGGTGTAACAGTAAATCTTGGGGCTGACATGGCCATGTAATTAATACAGTGAGACATATTGTTGTTAGACAGGACATGGCTTGTTGGCTAGTTTCTTGGAATAGAGAAGAGAGTAGCTCATCAGAGCTGTAATAACATTCCATTTTTATTAAACCTATTTTTCAAGAAAGGCTCATAAAATGAGCAATTTTATCAACAGCCTGTTCCAAAATGGAGCACTTTAAAGGAAGACAGGAACAGTCTAGTAGCTGATTTATCCTGAAAAGTTTTGCTGGGAACAAAGAGCCACATCAGCACCTTCTTTCTAAATTAAAGACAGAGACAGTGTGAAAACCACTGGTTTTCCATATGTTCTTTTCTCCTTATATATAATTCTCTTGGGAGCTCTCTCCCAAGCTCCTAACCTCAAAGCAGACTTTCCTGAAACTTTTAGTTCAAGCAAAATTCAGTATTATAGAACTTCTATTTATTCTCAATAGCTATGGGAAAGGTTAGTAAGTATTATTGACCTGAAGTATAATAATGTCCCTCAAGGCTAACCTTTAAATCTTTATGTGCTCAGTAATTCAAGCTATTCAGAGCATCTTTCTCTGTCTTTAGGAATATTATAGCATTCTATAAAGATATAATAAAAAGAATAGTGAAAAAGGGTAAAGGGAAATTACCTCTTCTTACATGATGGCTCTGTAGGGTATTCACATACTAAGTTTACTCAAATGAACTGCTTTTGCGGTCTTCGAAGAGTCTCCTAAAAGAAATATTGCAGATGGATATTAACCTGAAATATTTAACTCCTTTATTAAGACAGGGAATCAAATTACCCCTTTATTAAAAATATAAATTAACATCGTAAGTTGACTAAGATAAAAGACTCGTACTGTCACTGTTGTTTATGAGAACATAAGGGTAATTCCAAAGGGACACAGCCCACTAGGGCATAGTTTTTACCAGTTTTTTCATTTGGCTAATAATTATATTCTTTGAGTTACTTACATAATAAATTATATTTATTAGATAATGCTAACTTGCTAATTCTAATTGTTTTTGCAACTTGAACTGCATTAAAATTTGGCCTTGTGAATTGTTTTAAGTCATTATTACTTCAATACTTTCCAACTTGAACATGAATTCTAAGCTGAAAAAATACGTGTTTGCTTGTTCTTCATAGAAGCTCCTGTATAAGCAAAGGAACATTCCGGGAAGCAAAGTATATCAGAAAACTGCACTGATAATTCTGAAAAAAACTAAACTACATTAATAATAATAAGGAACATATTTATTTAAGTCTTCAGAGTATCAGGCACTTTCCTTAGGTCAGTTAACAACATTCTCATTATGGTAGCTAATGAATAATTAGGATTAGACATGATATACACCCAATAGTAATTAGAGTTCTGGAATTGGTGTCTTCATATATAACATCAAGATGGAGCTACAGTAATGACCCACTTAATGCAAAAATTAATGACAGAATGGGGCAAAACATACATAAAAAATGCATAGATACAGCAGCTGTTTCAAAATAGAATAATAGTTAGGATATTAGGAAAGAAGGAATCTTCCATAAGTTGATAATCTATTTTTCAAAATATTAGGTACCATATACAACTCATGGAGGAATATTAGAAGTCTTCTCATTAAATTGAGGAAAAAAGAAAAGAATACTCTCCAATACTGCTTCTAATCAGCATTGTTCTGGAAGTCTTAAACACAACAAAATAAGTTGGGGGTGTGAGAAAGGCAACTGACTGATGTTTCTCTCACAGATCAGTGTTTCTCTCCCTCTCTTTTTCCCTCTCTTCCCCTATCTCTAAAAATAAATAAAAATAAAATCTTAAAAACAAATGAGTAGGGCTATATGAATTTAAAAGAAGTGGGCAAAATCGTCTTTTTTTGCAGATGACATGATAGTCTCTGAATGATCCAAGATAATTAATAAGATAACTAGCATGTGCATATATGACAGTGCAACAAAAGCTACCATGGCAATAAAAATCTGGCTCACCAGGAATAAGCCAGTAATAAATGTGAAAACTTCTTATACAGAAAACTCTTTTCCAGGACATTAAGGAAGATATAAATAAAACATGAGATAAATCACATTCATGGATGAGAAGACAATATTGTAAAGATACCAAGTTTCCATGGTCAATGTATAAATTCAATAAGTTTCCAATCAACACTGGGACTAGTTATTTATTTGTCATCCAAGGGCTTGAATTACACGTAATATTTTATAACTGAAGAATCAGAAGCAAATTTGACAAAATATGAAGATGTGGTAAAAAACATGGTTTTATTCAAAGATATTTATTTTTATGCTCTATAACTTTTCTAAACATTTGAAATCTTTAAGAATGAAAAAAATGTAGTTGTCTAGGTCCAGAGATAAAAAATATTATATTTAAATTATCTAAATATTTTAACTTTCCTTCCAGATTTTAAATTTCCTCCCTTTTTGGTGGGAATTCAATGGTCTCATTCATTTTATTTTATATTCCTGTTGAACTATACCCTGGAGGAAGAAAGACTAGGTGAAAATCCAAAGCACAGAAACAGTAATTGAAAAACTAAAACCACAATGCAGCTAACAGTGGTGTCAGATTTAGAGAGATTCTCTTTGGATGTCAATTGTGTGTTAAACTGTATTTTGCAGTGGGTTTTTCAGGGCATGAAGGTGTACATTTTAACATAATGGCTAGACAGGAAGTTTATGTATGGAGAAAAGATAATGTCTTAGGAAAATAGATAATGTCTTAGAAAAGGATGTCTTGGGATAATATCTTAGAAAAACAGCACAATGGAAGTTCAGCCCATGCGTACTTTAAATAAAATCCTGTTAGTTGTCGTGGTCATTGACTAGCAGTGACCTTGGAATGCTGCAGATGGCTCATCAACACACAAGAAAAACACAGAGACAACCAGGTCCTGTGGGGAAGTACGAATGGAATGGCCACTCTCTCTGGTGGGGAGCACCATGGCCACCCTCCCTAGGGGACAGCATCCCTAAGGGAGAGCACCTCATTCTCCCCCCGCCCCCCAGCAGGCTTTTATTGGGTTCGTTTGCATAAGAATTCAGGTAAAGGCCATTACTCATTGCTGGGAAGTAAGGATCAAACAATGGATAACAAGGAACTCTGAGGGCCTATTTTGAGTCAGGGTCAAAGAGCTGTAAAACTTTGAAGAACAAACTTACTTCTTCCCTGAACCCTTATCATTCAACTGAGAGCATTCTAAACAAAGCAGGTTCCAAAGGATTTTACGTATTCTTTCTTAGGCCTGATCACCCGGGGAACCCGTCCTTTCCAGCACAGAGCTGCACCACCCTCTGTCATTGTTTCAGGCTTAGGTGGAGCATGGGAACTAAGGCAACCAAGAAATAAGGAGATTTTCTCACAGATAATGAGGACTCGGACTGTCAAAGCTGAGGGGCAAGGGTCCATCGCCCCCTTTTGCTGTAGCCCCCAAAGTCCTTCCTTGGGGGCCTTCCATGTGATCATGCCTGTCTTAGATTGTTCCCCCCTTGGGGAATCTTACCTGTAATTGGTTAACCAACCAAGCATTGGGGACCAGGCAGGGTGAAGTAAAAGGAGCAGAAGTGGCACTCCTGCCAGGGAGATAAGCTTTTGTTTCCATGCTGGCTCACAGTCCGAGGTCATTCCCTCAGCCTTAGCCTTGGCAGTGGGGGGTTACAGCTTCTAATACCAGGCAGGGCAGTTCCCAACAGTTAGTTGGAAAGACACACACAATGCAGCAGTTTACTAAGAGAAACAATGGATGTAACATAGTTCCTGAAATTTAAGGAACAAAACTTATGGAGAATGAGAAATAAAAATAGGTGCAATCCATACCCATGCTTGCATTTGGCAAGCCATTTTAAAGCCTGAGTAGCTGGAACCTTGCAAAATAATAAGAAAGATGTTTCTTATTATCTTAAGCGCTTATCTTACACAATCCTCTTGGTTGCTCCTAAGGTCCCATATTCCCTTTAGGTAAGTAGCTTTATCTTAAAGTACAGGTCTCTGATTATTTAAATCATCTAATCTAACCCCTGTCTTCACTTGCATGCCAAATGTAAGCACAGAATATGTTTTTCCTGTCATGTAGCCCACTTACAGCTGTGATGGAAATTGGAAACATTGTAGCACAAACTTAGTGGTGGCTTTTCAGGTGGAAAAATAGCTACAATCACAATTGTTAACTTTAGATAACCAGAAAATTTAGTTTTCAGTCTTCAGAGATTTTCCCCTGGATTTCTTCCTATAATTTGTTTAATCATGTTTGCAAAGGCAATTTTCATGCATGTAAGGAGTATCGCGTTAGAGTTCTACACATGTCAAAGCAAGTCAGATAATCCTTCCCACCATGACTGACATAAACTCCTTCAATTTCCTGGAGGAAAAATTTTCCTACGTGTACGCTCCATGCTTCCCACCCCCATCCATGTAACTTTTCTTTTATTGCTATTAATTTCTTCTTCATGATTTTAAACAAAAATAAAACATTGAGATTCTCCATCTATGTCAGGCAGTGTGTCAGATATTTGAGATTAGGTAAATAATTAATTCATCAATTCATTTATTTAGTACCTACACTTTATGTGTCCATGAATGAGAAATGTTCTATGATAATGAAACTAGTTCTATAGGGTCATTACTGATTAAACTGTTATCCCTTTACAAATTATAGTCTAATTGTAGGAGGGCGCAGCCAAAGGGTCCCCAAAAGGAGGATTTGTAATGGAGTTCAGAACTCAAGGTGTCCAGGAAATATTATAAAAATATATAGAATGTCCTCACTCTCCACCCCAGGGGAAGGGACAAATGGAGCAGGGCCATTGAGAGCTGTTTCGCATAGCAATAGCCTTGCAGCTGCCCTCTGGTGTGGTCATTTAGCATATCTATAACCTTTAACTGGTTGCATAGATATGTTAAATAGCTGTGACCAGCTCTGAGCCAGGGGAATTGAAGTAACTTCCTCACCAAGAGTAACTGGGGGCCGGGTCCCCCTAGTTACAATGCCTGCGTGGAAGCTCAGAGATGATTGGCTCCAAGACATGCGACCATGCCTGCCCAGACTCATGATGGCAGTCCAGTAAAGCTGGAAGGATGTGAGTTCTGGCATGTGAAGCCGAGTGTGGGAGGAGTCAGAAATGCGGCTGCAGAGGAAGATTGGCACGGGGATTTAAACCCAGACTTGGTGGCCATTGAAGAGAGAACCATGCGGCTTTAGCAGAGTGGGGACTTCCGCAGCCGTGCAGGCACTGTCCACGATGCAGCTGCCTGCGGCTCCTCTACTGTCCGGCTCCAAGCCCCAGCTGGCTCTGCAGCCGCGGCCGAGAGAAGGGGCCACCAGTAAGTGACTCGGGAGCACCGGGTCACTGCCAGGCCACCGCAGCCACTGCCAAGCCTCCGCATGCTGCGCCCGCACTCTCGGGCTCAGCCAACCTCGGAGGTACCTGCTCTGGCCAGGACACCATGAGCTCCGCTCTAGCCCTCTCAGCGCTGCTGCTGCTGCTGCTGCTGCTGCCACCACCGTCACTCTCCCAGAAAGGGGGATCACGCCCCCCCACCCCCCGCAGCCATGAGAAGAATCACCACAAGGCTTTAGCTGGAGATCTTGGCAACACAACCAATGGTGCTGGGAACTAAGGAAGGCCTGCCAGCATAGCACAAATAACTAGGAAAAACCAAGAGCTGCCTAAGCCACAGACTTCTATTTCTTCTCCTGAGATATGGTACCCCAGACTGGGCAAAGAGGGGAAGGAAGGACTGTGTGTGTTTGTGAGTGTTTCAAGGGGCTTTGGGATTTTAACAAAGTCATTAAGTCATTACTTTTAGTCTGTATAACTTGAATAAATATCTCTTTTCTTTTTCACCAATCTCTAGCATGGAGAGCTGTAATTCTCTGGCGAAGGGAAAGGTGAGCCTAGTACAGGGAGACCCCAGGAGAAACGGGGATTAATTCCGTAGCATTGTGGGACCCTCTTCCCTGGTGACCAGTTGGGGAAGATCATGAGAAACCACATGCGCAGTAGCTTTAAAGTAGTGCAACTACTTGTATATACTCAATAAAGTCCAACAAAACTAGCCAGAAAGGATCCTCCCTATAAGAATCAAGTCCCTCCAGCCCATGAGGTCAATCTCTGCTTGGAGTTGGCCTGCTCCCATGTTCTCTTCTATGAACTCTGGGTGTTCGGTTCAATTCTTTGTCCTGATCACTAAGAGCCTGGTTACCTGTGCCCACCTGTGACATAATGACACTTTCAGGTAACAAGATGGTCTACTGCCTAACCTGAGTCTTCCTGAAGCTATAAAGAGTGAATGCAGAGAAATCATCAAAGAGTTGTATTGTAGATATCTTAGGAGTATATTATTTCTAATGTATCAATCTTTCTTAGACATCAAACTTTCATATGTATTTGTTTCATATGGGGCTCTCCCCAAAATCATGGAGTTCCATCTGGGGTGGGGGGGCGTGAGGGGAAGAGCATGGCTCAAGCGATCATGTTATGAGGACTAACGTAGCATCAATACATCTCTTGAGTCATGCTAATTTGTTCCACTTCCAATTCTTTTTTTACTGTTGTTCAGTTATAGTTGTCTTAATTTTTCCCCTATTCTCTCCCCTGCCCTGTCCAACCCCTTCTCCCACATTCAGTCCTGCCCCCCCACCTGTTGTCCTTGTCCGTGGGTCCTTTATATATGTTCCTTCACTTGACCCTTCCCTTACTTTCCCTTGTTATCCCCCACCCACCTCCCCTCTGGTCACTGTCAGTTTGTTTTCTATTTCCATGCATCTGACTCTATTTTGCTCTCTTGTTTCTTCTGTTGATTAAGTTCCACTTTTAGGTGAGATCATATGTCTCCAAAGCACTTTCAGTTATAAGCATTTGGCTTCTGCAAACGTTGTAAATTTTTTGGAAATCAACAGAAAATACTGGGTTGTCAGCTAGGAATTTTAGGTGATAAATCCTCTTAATTCATTGTACCTTGAGGGTTATTTTATTACAAGCAAGAAAATCTGACTCTGGCTTCCTGGACAAAAAAGCTTATTGCAAAAGGAGACCACACTACAGAGTAAAAAGAATAAATGAAGAACATTTTGGACATATGAGAAGTGATACCAAAACTTAAAGGTTTAAAACAACAATTGTATTTGTTCAGGACTCCATGTGCCAGTTATTTGGGCTGTGTCCAAACGATTTAAATTCCTCTCTAGTTACATGTCAACAATCTTACTAATAGTCTATCAGCCACAGATATTTAATAATCTATCAGTTGACAATTTTATTAGATTCTTCTTTCATTTAGTTTAAAGTGAGAATTGGAAACAACTCAACTTGGAAATGAGTGTGTTAGCTATTCATAAGAATCACTCACTTTTTTCCCCCTGACTTGTCTGAGGTCACATATGCGCTGCAATTAACTGGTTTGTAGATCGAGTAAAAGATGGTCTCAGTCACTTGTCCTGTGTTGGCGGTGGCTGTCAGCTGGGCCTCTCTTTCCATGTAGTTTTTCTTAACCTCCAGGAGAATAGCCTATTTTAAAACAGGAAGAGTGAAAGATGCAAAGCTCTGTGATGACTACTAGGTTTCTATGTTGTAAATCATCATTTCAGCTACTATATTCTGTTGGTCAAAATAAGTCAAGGCAGCTCAGATTCAAGGGTGGAGAAATACCCACTTATTTTTGGAGGGGTTGCAAGTAATTTATAGTCCTTCTTAGTCTATCACATTTACGTGTCAAGAAAAACAGTTTCCTTCGGATACTGTGGGAGGAATTAGCCCCAATCACTAACAATTACAGGGAGAGGTTGCTTGTCTTGTCTTGGGATGCATACCTATACTTGGCTGAAGAAGGCATTTTTCACTGATTGGCAGTGACCACAAGATTATAGTCAGTGAGTAGGGAGTAATTCCTCAAAGCAAACCTAAGGTGTCATTACCAAGAAGAATGAATGTTAGGTAGGCAATACCAGTGGTGGCTTTCTTACAGAGGGAATTCAGGAAAAGCACTTACCTTTCCTAGGTCTGAGTTGGGCTCCCTCCTTTCTAAACTGAGAATGAGCAGAATGCTCGCATCAGTTTCTAAAGGTGCTATGATTTAATTACTGCAACTGTCTTCTGTATCCATTCTGCCTCTACATTTTGTATCATCCATTGTTTCAGACAACCTGGGACCATATACCCCCCTCGAACATCATAGTTAAGTAGAAAGTCCTGCTTAAACAATCATCAGCTGCCATAAATGTATGTTGTTCATGTCAAAATTGTTGTATCTTGAGCTCACTAAATATTAATTTCATTTTGGAAGAGTCAACTAGTTACGGAATCTTCAGAAGTATTTTACCAAAAGTATTTGATTTATATGGCAGGTCATGATTTAAATCAGCAGTATACCAACTACTTTTTTTCCTAAATTAATTTTTCCTAGTTTTTCACCCTTTTCCCAATTATCCTTCCCAAATTTGCAAAAGAAAAGTCTATCCTTCACCTATCCGGCATTTTACTATGATATGTTGTTTTCCGAATTAAAGCTTCTGAAATGCCAAAGGGACAAACTGAAATATTAGTAAAGAAATTTAAAAAGGGTAAATGACTCTCATGAAAAGCTAACCCATGCATTTCCAAGTTAGATTCTAATTCTTCACTTTCAACTAAATGAAAGAAGAATCTAAACAACTTGTCATTTGGTGGTTATGATTTTTGACATGTAACTAGCAAGGAATTAAAATAATTGACCTAAATTGCCATAAAAAACTTAATTCCTAAACACTTACCTTTTGATGAGGCTTCTTATTTTTTATTAAAATTAAAGAATTGCACTATGTTATGTCTAGAAAGAGGAAGGAGGCAACCCCTATTTATCCCAGTACTTAGCTATCCCTAGAAGTTGTAGGTTATCTGCTTAGTTCCAATGGCTAATGTAAAGACTTTCTGAAGGCAGCAGCCTCGTGGTGCCCAGGCTGAGAGATGGCATGCACAACTCTGAGGGGGTATTAGGCATTATGACTGGCATAGGCAAAGGGAGAGGAGGTTCCTTGCCTATTCCCTTCTGAGGGAGATGCTTGAAAAAAAATGATGTCCAATGGAGATGAATAGCATTCAGAGAAAAGCAAGGCTGCTACCTACATAAGACCCCAGGGCAAAATGAAAATATGGGACACTTTGCTCAAAATTGACAGTTTTAAAATGGGAGCGGCAGAACTTTGAATCCAGTGGAAGGCCCTTCCCGAGCACAGTGCCTTGAGCCACCGCACAGGGCACATTTCCATGAGGTTGCCCCTGGGACAGACCTCCACATCAGCAGGGTAAGACTGAATTTTCCAGGATGCAGAGTTAGGCCAGGAACACCCCTCATCAGCAAGGCTGCCTTTCTCACTTCCTTCCCCTGGGCTCCAACATTGGAAGGATAACTGCTCGGGCGAGGGAAGGAGAAAGAATATCTCAGAACTAAATCTCTTCCATCCCTTCTTCACAAAGAAATAGGGGTCAGTGTATTAGCTTGTGTTGTAGGAAGGAGGATATGAACTTGACTATTATTTGAAGTAAAGTCTTTTATTAAATAAATTTATAAAAGAAACAAATGACATAGTTTGTATGTCACAAAATAAAATAAATGGCATATATTTTTCATGTTTTAGAATGATAAATGCAATATCTTCCTGAAGCATAATTGCAAAAAATGCTATTAAATAAGCAGAACTTAGTCTTAAATATCAAAATGTACCAATGCTAGTAATGACAGTAACTAAAAATATTTGACACCTAAAAGAAAGTTAATTAACATGCCCACTAATTAACAGAAAGTGAAATTTGATACAAGAAAGTTCAGATGAACTATAAAAAAAACTGATACATTTTAACCTATATCCATCGAAAGATTGAGTCTCTTCAATAAAAGTAATTACCTAGGTACACTTATAGCTATGCTGGAGGGGGAGTCAAAAAACTCAAAGGACAATGGGAAGACAGAAGGAAGAGAGATGTTCTGGTTTGGGGGTTATTAGAAAGACCACAGGGAAGAGTGTTTACATCGGGAAGATTTCATCAGGCGGGGTCAATGGATCAGATTTCGTTTAAATTCAATCACAAAATAGTAATGAACCAAAAGAACTTTATTTTTAAAATCAATGTCTAATGTCAAAGCTATAGGAGATAAAAGTATTATCTTTAGAATGCAATTTAGAGCTTGCCTATTTTGCTCTTCATACAAAACAGAGATAGAAGGTCAGAGCAGCATGCTTTCTTCTGTGTTTCCTGCTAGTTTATATTGCCACAACAAACTGAGAGACTGGAGCTTAGAGACCAGTTCAAAAAGGTTTTTGGTCTGACCTCCCAGATATGGGAACATAACCAAAAATCTAAGCAGGGAATGAGAGACAGAGGCAGGAAAACAAATGTTTGGAAATGAAGGTGCTGGTGACTTTAGGGAAGAGGAATTGAGTATAACTGTGGAAATGGCATAATGGAATTATGCTGGTAATTTCCCCATGCTGCATATATAAATTCTGTAGAAAATATTGGATTGGTAGCTTCTTTGTAGTGAAAACTGCTTATTCATTTCTAGGCCTTGGCAGAGGTGAGAGCACTGCTGGGAGGAATGACAGAGCATGGGACAGAGGAGCAAGGACACTGGAAGACTGTAAAATGCAAGCATGCAACCTGAAATCCAGACTTAGAGAAGATTTGCATTTTGTTTATCCTGGGGCTTGGGCCATTGTCATGTATAATAAGAAGCTTCTTAAATAATTATCAACTTCAGCTAATTGCTTGGTCAATAACAAAGTTAACAGATCTTAGTTGATTTTTTTGCAAGCATTAAAAAGGTTTTCTTATATCTGTATTTTCTTTCTATAAGAAATTACCAGCTATGCATTAAGAAGGCAGTAATGTATTGCACACTGGCAAATAAATATCTTCAAGATTTACATGGCCTCTTGAGAGTAGACATATTTTCATGTTTTAGAATGATAAATGCAATACCTTCTTGCATAATCTTAAAAAATGACAGATGGGGAATACAAAATATCCAGAAAGTTGTCTGAGGTTACTGCTGAGTTCTTAATTTTTAACAAAAATACAATATGCAGTTGTTTTTCCTTAGTAAAGACAGTTATGTATTTAATATTGAAATGGTTACATTATATATACTTCACAGAAGAGGCTATTATTTGCCAAAAGTGATCATTTATTTTAAAGTATTTATTAAGCTGCTCTTTATAAATAAAATGTTCCATGTCCATAGTGTCCAATAGAAATGTAACGAGAACCAGGGATGCAAGCCAGTTTTGGTGGTTCAGAAGTCTGAGGCAGTGCTCACTGAGCTAAAGTCTAACTGTTGGCAGGTCTGAAATCTTTTTGGAGAATCTAGGGGAGAATCGTGTCTTGTCCTTGCCTTTCCAGCTTACAGAGACCGCCCACATTTCTTGGCTTGTGGCTCCCTTCCATCTTCAAAGCCAGCTATGCCGGGTTGATATTTCTCACGTTGAATCACTCCAACCTTCTTTTCCACTTTCAAGGACATTTGTGATTACTTTTGGTCCACCCAGATGATCCATAATAATATCCTTATTTTTAGATCAGCTGATTAGCAAGTTTAATTTTATCTGCAACATTAATTCATCCTTCCATATTTACTGGTTTTGTGGATTAGGGCATGAACATCTTTGGGGGACCATTATTCTGCCCACTCAATTAGTACATACTTCCTAGTGTTGCTGTGAGGATTGAGGGAGGCATTATGGAAAGCACTTTGAAGAGCACCTGCACATAGTATTATGATAAATACAGGGGATGAAGGATAAAAAGAAGAAAATGAGATGGAACACTGCATCTATCCAAATTAGGAAACAGGGTGGATTTAGTGTGAATGTCTAAGCAAGAAAATAATGCTTTGAGTTCTGAAAATAAGAGATCTAGAGTATTACGTTCGATCATGGTCATTATACTACAAAAGGACATTTATAAACAGGAATTAACCTTAATGAGAATGACAAGGATGGTGAGTCAACCCGAAACCACCTCATGCAGGATGCAGTACAGAGAGGTACTTAAGGACAGGTAGTGCTGATACCATGGGTGTGTGACTTGTGAAGTCTTACGAAGGGCTCAGAGGGCCCATGCTTAGTTTAATGTTCTGTAGCCATCTAGAACTGTGGTATACTTTTGTCTTTAAACTGGTGCTTTGGTGGAGTCCTGTGAATAGAGAATGTATATGAGTAGAGAGGATGCACAGATTAACGTCTGCTGTTCACTTCCATGTGTTTCCCACACAGCATTCATTAGGCGCCATTATCACAGATTTCTGGTGGGACCAGAATGTGTGAAAGTCCCACCAGCCTCTACATGAGTAAAAGTTAAATGTGTATTTATGTCTGCAACTGAATAAATCTGGATTCTGACAGCCAAGAGAGTGACCTTTCTCTCGAAAGGTCCTTTCAAGAGAAAGGTACTTTCCATTTGAACCAGAACTTTTTCCAAACAGAAAGACGGCAATGACTCTACAATGCATGAGTGACAAAGGAATCCCATCATATTCTTTCTTATTTGTGTTATTTACCCTGTATTAGTCAACCACTTATGCTGAAAATAATGGTATAGAAGGAAAGACAAGGCAACCCATGGTTTCTTTTTCTTCCACTACTTCCTTACTCACCCATAAGTCAAATGTATATGAATGAAATATACGTCTATTAAGAAGTAAAATAAAAATTTGAGTTGCTTTATGCAGCATTTCCGCTGTTCTAGTAAGAATGTACAAACTGTGAAATACAAATTGTATATTTTCAATGAACCTGAATATGAGTTAAATGCTCTTGTATCTGCCTTTAAAACTGACATTTTAAAGTATCAAGATGAGCGGGAACAGTAATATAATCATTTACAATTTAATTTGTGTTTCTTAGAATGACATTACATAGCAAATTTAAGAAAAAATCACAAGTTACAAGACAGATCATGGATGAAAGAAAAATACTTCATAGTTTAATGCCTTTCACAGCAGTTTTTCCCTGTATTCTGAACAAGTGGCCCTGCATTTTCATTGTACCCCAGGTTCTGCAAATGATGCAGCTGGCCACGCATGAGAGCTCTGGAGTCACATTGCATTGGAGAATTCCAGGTCCCACTCCTGCTAGTTATGGAACCTTAGGTAAATTATTTAAACTCTTCCTGCCTCAGCTTTTCTCATATGGGAAATGAAGTCTTGATAGGGCTTTTAGTGCAGAAGAATGCAGTTAACCCACGGCTTACACTTAGCATAGAATCTGTCTCACACCACTAGGATGTAAACAATGCAGTAGATTTTGTGTCTACTTTGCCCAAGCATCTAAAATCATGTCTGATGCATATTCGAATTTCTGTGAATAATCTTTGAAAGAATTAAAGTACCAACAAATTAGATCATTGGTTCCCAAAAGTTAGCCAGGCTAACAGTACAATTTCTATTAAATATGAATCTTAGGGCCTCATCTCCCTAAGCTCCTGATTCAGTGTTTTTTGAATAGAGCCCAGAAATATAAATTTTAAAAAGTTCCCTGGGTAATTTTAATGTACTCCAGGTTTGAGGCCTACCGTACTTTTAATGCGCCTCACATATGCATGTTTTTCCTTGTCCTATTCTCTCTGCCTGCTTTTCTCATTTACTTTCTTTTTATGGTGAAATTATACACATTCTTCTGTGCCAAGTTCTCCTCATTCATGATCTAGGACAATGGAATGCATAATTCACTTCCATGTTTTATTCTGGTCGCCTGTTGTGTGTACCAAATGTTATAAGCTATTAAAAGGCCAGGTATATTTGATATACATATTTTAGGCCTCAAGGACCTAATGCACAGAAGTACCTCAAGTGATTACTGAAAAAATGATTAATTGCTGGATTTACTGCCCTGGAGAAGACACAGTGGAATGAAATTGAAAGCAAGACTCCACAACTAACCTTCTCACTTGAAATGAATGCTCATGCTGCTTCTATATTACAGTAATACGTACACCTGAGGACACAAACCTGATACAGGGGTCCTCTAGTGTGTACACGTGTCATATGCTTTGGTGGTCACTGTGTCTGAGGCATTTGACTATCATACCTGCCTCCTTTCAAACAGAACTTGCTTTAATTACTGAGAATGCTTAACAAAGAAAAATAATAGAGAGATGGCAAAATAAAAGGTGGGTTAATTTTGCCAAATTTTGGAAGCCAAAAACATCCATATCAGAAAAAAAAATAGATTAAGAAGTAGGTCCAAAACTTTGAAAACATTTCATCAAGGAAAATAATGGTTTCTATAAAATTTTCTGATTCAGTATTCAGCTAAAATGTATGTTTCTGTCCCATGCCTTAAGAACTTCTTAAAAAATAACAGTGTAGAATTTTAATGTGATTGTTATCCTAGGGGCATTAAGGAGCTACCTCCATGATGGTAGGTTGGGATGAAGTCCACTCGTGCCTCACCATTTGCAACATCTTCGTGATACATTATCACAAATTCTATCTTCATAAATCATGTCTTGGGATTAAGCTCCAAAACTTCTGTCAAACTTATACTCTTTCACTTGAGATATCATTAACGCCTCAGTAAAAATTAGTTAAATTAGCAAACTCTAATAAATCCCTTTGAAAGTCTCCCATGTGCCTTTATAGGAGAGACCCAAAGGCACTGGTTGTCACTGAAGTCTGTTTAAGCAGAACAGAGAGGATTCAGAAACACGAAATTGCTGCAGATAACTTGTAAGTCCCTCATAGACATGCTTGGCCTGGGAACTATTGTAGGCTTGCCAATATAAAGCCGGCCTTCAGTACATTTCTACTGCACCCCGTCCAGATAGTTTTAATTATGTAGGCAAATGTGGGATATGACTGCATTTATGACCTCTTGCACCTATTCTATTTGAAACATTTCAACAGTGAAAAAAGATTAGAAGACAGCATAAAGCCTAGTGTGGCTTCCCTCGTGTATATGCAGTTATACTGACAGAGAAAGAGGTGGTTAAAGGGAATGTTTCTCTTTTAACCAAATGTCACTATTACTTAACTTTCTTAAAAAAATATTTTTTATTGATTTTTATAGAGAAAGGAAAGGGGGAGGGGGGGAGAAAGAGAGAGAGAGCGCAAGACAGACATGGATCTGTTGCCTCACCCATTTATGTATTCATTGCCTGACTTTTGTTTGTGCCCTGACTGAGGATTGAACCTGCAACCTTGGCACATGGGGATGATGTTCTAACCAAATGAGCTGCCTAGCCAGGGCCTGGTGTTACTAAAACAGACTATGAACAGCACAGTAGAATGAGAGACACATAGTTTCTCAGTGAGTGAGCCACATAATAAGAAGAAAGGTCCCTGCAGACCTGTTCAAATTAACTAAACAAAGAAAAATTTCATAGACTACCTAATACAATACCAGGTGGACCTCATGTAACCAGAAGGGAGAACTCTTACAGGCATGGTACTGGAAAAAACATGAGTTTTCTAATACAACATAGAGCTTCTGGGACCAAGTGAGTTTGTGCGCGAACACTGAAGAAATGAGGAATGCTGCCCTGTGAATTCAGAGAGCACAGCCTCCACTTCTCATCCCTGAAACCCGACCCCTGGCTGTATGGCAAATAAATCAATGGGTATTTCCAGAGAAGAAATGGGTCAGAATCGGGCCCCAGGAGTACTTGTCCTAGCTCTGCTGTGGTGACATTGGATAAACCATACGACCTTTTAGTGTCTCATTTTCTTACCTGAAAATTCAGAGTAAACATCTTGCCCTGTTTAATTTACAAGGTTAATTAAAAATTAGATGAGATTCTATGTGTGAAAAAGCTAGAAGAAGAACTAAAGCACTATACAAATGCAAGGTTAGCTAATATCAAAGTATATGCTTGTAGTTTCTAGTGTTAATTGCCCTGTTCCCTATTTTTAAAGGACAGAAGGTACTTAATCAGTGGTATGCTAACAACTTTCTTCAAGATTTTGTCTAAAATGTCATCCTTTAAAAATTTTTTGCTTAATCGTCCTGTTAATTCAGTCAAAACTGCTGATGGAGTTATGAAGAGATGTGGCCTAAAGAATAGATCCCCACGGTTTAAAACTGGAAGGCATGTTGGCTGGCGTCATATGGTAACCGTTCTATGGCATATGGTTATATACATTCTAACTCCCAATAGAAATCTTAGGTTTGGAAAGAATAATTTGTTAGGAATTTAATAAGCCCCACGTCTGGCTTTTAGTAAAAATTATATTTGAATTAACCATCAAGTGTTTGGCACAAAGGAAACAAATGATCACCATTATGAGCTGGAAGAGTTAGTTTAGATCTCAGACACTGCAGATAAACGGCAGATCCATTCGAGGCCAGAGGGCTCCGGGCACCAGTTCTGTAATAACTAAATTCTGGGAGTTGTATTCTTACATGAATATTCGCAGTGGCAATTGTTAGTCTTGTTAAACCTGGTTGCCTAGAGACAGCTGACTGATGAGAAGATAGTTGCTATCTATGTCTATAATTATTGTGATCACTATTACCGTGGTAGCCCTCAGTGGGAGCCTGCAAATGGTAATACAGCGCAGCATTTCACAAACTCAGGCCTATAAAAGCTCAATATATATCCCAGTAAAAAAGATTTATAATGTCCCTTCCTTGCCATTTCAATGGGCTCATTTAAAGAATAATACAATTATTTGCTCTCATTTTATATAGTTGCTGCCTTTCAATCCCATTACGAAATAGAATCAGAGGTTATTACCAAAGATGAGGGGAGGGAAACAAAGCCTTCTGAGAATAGAATATCAGAGACTGATCCCACTCAGGTCTCAATGTCATAACTGAGTAAAATATGGCAACTTAAAAAATCCCAGTGAGAAAAAAACTGAGGCATTTTACTCCACTTGTGACCATATCGCTAAGTAATAAATAGCATGAAAATAGATGACATTTGTATTCATATATGCTGAAGCTTAGACAGATTCACCAAAGTTGGCACTGTGAGGGTACAATCTGTATTGGTTTGAAGCAGGAGTTTAATCATATCTGTTTTGTCCCTCGAACAAATGAAATCACAGCGAATAAAGACAGTACACCTGCATCACACTGCTGCATATACACTTGCCACAAATAATCTCTGTAACCAAGAGCCACAAAAGCCAGTGCGGTGATTACAGTGGAGGAGAAAACAGTACACAGACAACTGTGGAGAAAATGCGATACAAACCAGATGTCTCGTGTTTTCCAGTCATTACAGCATATATTACTAGCACAATACCACCATAACCCCACTAAGGTTTCTTTCTGAGAAGGTAGAAGCAATGCAAAGTATTTGACACTGGTTATCTGCCTATGGGTATGTAAATTGTGTACAAACACTGGCTCAACTCCACCCTCTTCCTTTTCTAACTTCTTTTTCCTAAAGTGAGTTGTCAAAGGATACATTTTTCACTCTTACAACCTTATTTCACACAAGACACTTCCCAACATATAGCAGATTCATGGGAATTTCAAGACCTACAAATGGGAATTATTAAAGGGATTATAATATTGTTTCATAGGTACAGATTGTATTATTAAATAATATCTCATTTCTTATGCTCACACCTATCCCTAAATGCATCTGATATGTGTAATGGGATTGCAGAAACAATAGATCAATAAAAAGATTGTGGAGGACTCATTTGAAACTCTACATAATTAAATGTTGTGCTTCATATACCATTATAAAAAATCCCTGAAAGTGGTTTGGGCAGCTCTGGGGATGGAGGTGAGTTAGTGCTAATCTATCTATCTATCTATCACCTATCTATCTATCTATCATCTGTCTACTTGTAGATATGAAGTGCTCCCTCAGTAAAAGGTCAGTATTTAGCAAAAATGACTTCCCGGTAACTCTCATACTTTATAGCTGATATATTGGATTTTGTCCCTTGCCTTTTGATTTCAGATATTTTCCTGTTCTGCCTCTGAAAACTGCTTGTCCTATATTATTACAGTGGCTTACTTTAGTTTGCTCTGTGGATACATTTGACTTTGTCTCTTAGTTACTATTTGCAATTGTCCTCTGAAAACCTAGATCTACAAAAGAATGACCTCTAAGACCTTCTCCTACACTACTGAAAACTGTGCTCCTAGCCCTGGCTGGCATAGCTCAGTGGATTGAGCACGGGCTGCGAACCAAAGTGTCGCAGGTTTGATTCCCAGTCAGGGTACATGCCTGGGTTGCAGGCCATGGCCCCTAGCAACCATACACTGATGTTTCTCTCTCTCTTTCTCCCTCCCTTCCCTCTCTAAAAATAAATAAATAAAATCTTAAAAAAAAAAAAAAGAAAAGAAAAGAGTGCTCAGTGCTCCTGATCAGTTCAGATCAGCCCCTGGGCCAAAACAAACAAACAAACAAACAAAAACTCCTTGCTTTTGTTGCTTTTTCTTGTAGTTGAATGAAAGCAACAGCAAACTGGTGGCACGGTTAGGTGAACACCTGGCAGCTAAGAAAAACAGCAGTGGCAGTTAAGTCTGTGGTTTTATTTGATGCCCTATCATGGGATTCTGAGCAGTTAAGTTGCAAGAATCGACTGTGTCCTGATGAATGCATACATACAATAATTGTAATTAACATGTAAAGAGGGAGAGTGTAGAAATACAAGAGTTGATCAGAGCCCTGGTCCATTCTGACACCTTAGTTCCTCCATAAAATGGGGTTCTTCACTTTAGAAGGGCCCCGAGAAGAGCATGTTCCTCATTTGCACAAATGCAATAGAGCTAAGGGAAGCAACTCCAAAAGCACACAGCTTCTGAAGATTTCTAAAAGCAATTTAAAAATGGTTAAGACATATAAGACAATACATGGTAATTATAGAAAAATGATTTCTCAAAAGTAAATATGGTAAAACATGCAAATAGTTCATAATCCCAATATTTAGAGGATACCAGTGAATCATTTGGTGTTTAGTTTTTGATTTGCCAGTTACTGAGATACCCAGTACCTTGATAGAATCTGAAGAAAAACTTCTTGAGATAGTAATAACAATTTGGTAATAAACACTTCTGTATAACCGTGATTTTATTTTATATCTTATATATCTTATATCTTATACATATGTCATTTTTTTTCTCTTAATGGTCCTCTCAATCAAAGGTTTGAATTCTCGGGTTGTAATTAATAAACTGTGTTGATTATTTCAATATTAAATTACTATCAGTTAATTAGAATTCTAATTGCCAAGAACATGAACAATGTAGTAATCATAATTCCAAAAGTAACTTTAACTTGATAGTGCTGTTGACATCAACATGACAATAGCTTTTTCAATTATCATTGTTAGTCTGAATAATTTTCTCCTCTCCTGGGACTGTCAGATTGCGATTCCTAATGACAGTATTATATGCCTCTGAATAACAATCGGAATGTATAATGCTATTAAAATACTTAGGATCACCTAGGTATGTTGAATCTGCATTGATAATCACATTTTCTTTGAATGTTACCAATTTTTCTTATTTTATAAATGATTTTATTAATATATATTTTCAGTTATTAAACTAGTGTAATGGACTTTTTATTATCTAAAAGGCCATAAAATAATAAAAACCTGTCTCGAACATAGCAATTTTTTCTTTGAACCTGACTTAAACATCAAGCGAATTGAATCCATCTCTAATTAAAATCGTTCTGCACACATGAACTGAAGAGAGTCACAAAGTGATACTTGTCAAGTTATTTTAATTACCCAATATGTAATTTGTGTGGCAGCTCATTAAGAGAGATCACATGAATAATAAGAATAACAAACTAAGGAATTTTTTTTTGTGTAAAATACATTCTTGTTCTTTGAATATTTATCACTTGTTATGGATAAGGAGATGACATCTAAGTAATTTAGCACATTATACTATTATCAAATAATGTATTGGGCCGTTTTCTCCCTCCCGGGGCACAGAGAATGGCCACCTGTGTCTGGGTTAGAAGCCACTCTGCCCCGAGCCAGCCAGCCAGCCTGTGTATTTGATTGTGAGGTGTTTCTGGCAAGTTTCCTGACACAAAACAATAACCTAGTAGCTGTCATCTCTCCATTAACATGCCATCCCTTTTAATACCACAAGCTTTAGGTAATTTTGCTCATTAAAATGTTAAAACCCTCCATGTTAAATGAAATAAACCAGTCACAGAAAGGCCATATGATCTCTTATATGTGAAAATTAGTGAACAAAATAAGCTGTCAAACAAAATAGAAACAGAAGTACGGACACATAGAACAGACTGACAGCTGTCAGGGACAGGGACTGAATGAGAAGGTGAAGGGATTAACCAAAGAATGTATATGTATAACCCATAGACATAGACAACTGTGTGGTGATGGCCTGAGGGAAAGGGGGCGCTTGGGCTGGATGGAGGTGGGCAAAACAGCAGAAAATAGGGACATCTGTAATAGTGTCAACAAGAAAAATAAAGAAAAGAAATTCTAAGAAGGTTGTTAAAACCTTCATCTTAATCTCTCGGCACTGAAGAACTTAATTTGAGATTGGCAAAATATGGGCCATTCATTATATTTCTTATACTAAGATAAGAGAAGGAGAAGCTCTGAATGTATGGTTCCAAGCTCTGTCTTCTTTTCATTCCTCTGAGCACTGACCCTCGTTTGGTTCAGCAGAGAGCTGCTTCTTCAGCTACACTCAGCTAGTTCATCCAAAGCCGTGTGTGACCGTCACAGAGACATGACCTCTCAAACATGGATAAATGCAAGGTGAAGCCTGGTAGCCCACTTGATGATATTTTCTGTATATAGAAAAATGGATTTCACCACAATTATTTTCTCATCACATGCTCCTAGTACAGGGTGTTCATGCGTGGGTATTTATATATTCATTGACTTGGCATTATATAAATACTTCAAATTGTTTACTCTGTTCTCAGCATTATGCTAGGCCCAGAGATGTACAAGTGAGAATCCATTGCAGCTGCACTTAAGGAGCCTCTGATTTATCACAAGAAATTGGCTGTCAATCAAGTACTCCTTGGAGAAATGATGAAGGGCTTCAAAGAAGAGACTAATGTTTTAGAAGAGGCTCAAAAACAGTGATGCAGTCATTCAGATTTTAAGGGGGTAGAGGTGCCAGATGGAGAGAGAAGCATGCACAAAGGTTTGGGACAGGAAGCACATTGAACCCTAAACATCTAAATGTCACTGAAGAATCAATACATTTTATAAGTTGCAAGTGTGGCACTTTGATAGTTAATTGCCTCGGGTCCCATTGTTATCCAATACCAGAGGAGGGGTTAAATGTCAGGATATCTGAACCCACTTTATTGTTGAACTAAATAAATTCCTAACATAAAGAGGGTCTGTGGAAAAGCAATGGTAATAAACTGAATACATAGCAGCACATTTACAGCATTACAACGGGAACAACATCTTGCAGTGTGGAACCAGCTTTGATTTTAGTTTCTGAAGGATACACTTCTTTTGCACCTGAGGCAAAAAAGCTTTTCACAGCACAGGTATGTTCTTGATGTGTGAATTAAAATGTAATGCTAATGAATACTAATGGATCACAGGATTAAATACATAATTCATGCTGCCAGTTATAATACGTTTTCAGAAAACAGCAAGATCAACCTCATGTTTATAGAAATAAGTTGGTATCTGAGACTCAGATTATAGATTACATATTAAACTACAGGGAAGATCAAAGGAGTGACAATATCCGTAAAACATAGGCACCACGGCAGTTCAAATGATAAGGGGCATTGCTGCTTTAATGGTGCTGGGATACCATCTTCAATACAAGTGCTCGGAAAGGTTTGGAGAGTGATGAGAGAGGCCTTATAGGGAATGACATTTTGATTTTAGATTGCCAGTTTTCAGACTGCCATCAGAGTTCTGGAATTGACCTAAATCGCAGTGCTAACCTAAGCAGTTACTCTCTTAGTAGCAATCATTGTTGGGACGAAAGGAGTTCCTGGAGAATTATTGATACTTGGGCTCCGCTGTTAATTAAAACTGCCATTCTATTACAAAATGTGTTTCCAAAATGGGAAAGTCTCCATGTTTTTCTTCTTGATGGTTCACAATAATAATTAATGTATAATGAGGAAACTTATCGTAGTTTGACAACATGTTCTAGAGAAACAATTTGAAAACAATTCAAAATAATTATCCAGCAATGTGTTGCAACAAAATTATAGATGCAGAAATTAAATCAAACATTTTTGGGATGAAAACATGTATAAACATGTTAAAGTTTTCTATAAGAGATGAAGATTATCATATTGAGAAAAAATAAATCTAGCCGGATGTGGTTTATAATAGGCAAAATTATCACATAATATTTAAGATAAATGCAAAGCAGAAATATTAATATGAAGGTAAAAATTAAGCCAAATAAATTGCATAAGGCAGAGCTATATTTTACATTAGAAACTATAATTGTCCAAAAGATTCACACATCAGTAATCATTATTTACAAAAAAAGACAACAGAAAATATTAGAAGATTGAGAATAATATGAGGAAAATGTGATAATCTTTATATTGAAGAAATTTAAAACATCTCTCAGAATTAGACTGATCCAACAGACTGAAAGAATGATTAATGATAAAGAGAGATTTAAAAATATGTAAGCTTGCCCTAGTCAGGTGACTCAGGTGGCTGGAGCATTGTCCCAAACACCAAAAATGTGGTGAGTTCAATCCCTGGCCAGGGCAGGTACCTAGGTTGCAGGTTTGGCCCCAGGTGGGGAGACCACTGGGGGAAACAGATTGGTGTTTGTCCCTCACTTCAATCTCTCTCTCTCTCAAAAATCAATAAATATATATTTGGGTGAGGATTAAAAGGACATAAGTTTGTCACTGACATGATGAAGTTACTGAGTGCAGTGTTTGAAAGAAATGCACAGTGGTACATTATTATGTAGCACTTCTACTACACATGTATCATTATTTCTTAGTACAATGCAGTAAGATAATCAAACTGATAGTTTTGTACAATTATTACTTTTGTTTTAAACATAATTTATATAAATATAAATTTATGAAATTTAATTTTTATAGTACCTGGGTTTAACGTGTAGCTTGTAAAATTTCTGACAATTAAACAATGGTGAGCGAGAGGAGCTGCCCCTGGAAACCATGACTCTCACCCGGAAACTTACTCTGAAGCGCTGTCTGCAGGTTGAAGCCTTTGGGGCCCCCAGTAAAGAGATAATTCAAACTATTTTTCTATTTCTTAGCAAGATCAAAGAATTTATTCCTTGTGAGTGTTCCATGAGATCAAAGCAAAGAGAGTTTCAGTCAGAACTAAAAAAAAGTAGCATCTTATTTTATTCAAGCAACAAAAATGGCAGGGTTCCATATTTCTTTCTATTCATCTATTTTTTGAATTAGAGCTGAGAAATGAAAGGTTTGTCAGAGCAATGTGTATCAATGCATTTATTTGAACTGAAGGATGAAATTGAACCTTTGTGATAGAAAGAACTAAAAATGAACTTAAGAATGTCAGTATTCAACAAATCAATCTAGCAATGGGAAAAACATTTTTTATAAAATTTGACAAGGTATTTCTCATATACATCTGAATGAGGAAAAAGAAAATTTCACCAAGAAGGTTTGAAAAGTGAGAACAATATTAGAGTTAGGAAAATCAAGTGGGATGCCTGGCCAGAGATTGCTTACTGAATATTAACTGTTCTACAGATCAGGTATTAAGTGGATGCAAACAACATTTACACTATATATGCATCATATGTCTAAAGTATCACAGCACAGTGAACACTCAAGCACGTGTCCAACTCTAAAAGAAGGAAATATGGCCCCTCATCTGGACGTTGACGTGTGCGCTCCTCCTGATCCCACCCCTCTCCTCTTTCTGCTCAGAGGGAACCACTATGCTGTTTTTTCTGTCTTTGCTGTATTTTTGTTCTTTAAAAAATTAGTTTTTCGATGCATATTCGTATGGTTAGTCATGCATTGAATCATTTGGGATGAATTTGAACTTTATTTAAATAGCATTGTACTTATGTATTTTTCTGCAACATGCTATTTTTTCTTCTATAAGGTTTTTCTAAGATTTAGTCATGTGTGCGGCTATGATTCATTAATATTCATTATTATTGTTTCATTAAGGAGTGCAAGAATTTAGTTATTCATTTTATTATTTATGTCCAATGGTATTTGATACACTCCCTGCTGGCATACCTATGAACATTTACACCTATCCACTTGTGCTTGTATGTAAATTGTTCTCTATTTTAGCAATATAGGGGTTGACTTGCCGGGCCACGCAGTATGCGAGTCTTCACACGTATCAAGTATTTTTAATATATTTTCCAGAATATTTGCACATATACAAGTTTTCATCAGACTTGCATAAATGTGCTGTTTTTAATTGCTTTGTGGCTTGACTGATACATAGACATTTTTTTTTTATTCTGAACTGGTACATATGCTTTGGTTTCTCATTCTGTTCTTGGTTTATATTTTTTTCTGATTATAGTGCTAATGGATCTGAACATCTTTTCACATGTTCTTTTTTTGCCATTTATTTTCTTCTACAGTAAGTGGCAAACTTTTTCAGTTTTTTTGTTTGACTGAAAATGTTTCATTTTTGCCCTTGTACTTAAGAGATTGATTTTCCTGCTATTGAATTGTTGGTTGATAATAATTTTCTTCTAGTACCTGGCTTTCACTGTTGCTGAGAAGCCAGCAGTCAGTTTAATTGTTGCTACTTGAAAGATTATCCCTTTTTCTCTTTCAGAAAGAGATCCTTTAGCTGATGTTCTTTCGTGTCTAGTTGAGAATTTCTTTGCACTTAAACTTTTGGGGATTCATTTGGCTTCTTGAATCTGAATGTCTTTAATCATTTCTGGAAATTTTTCAGCCACTGCATTTTCAAATATAAACTTTTCTCTATTTTTGCAAATTCGATTAGACATATTATTCCCTATCATTCAACCCTTTATGTCTATATAGTTTAAGATATCTATTTTTAAGCTCTTTTTCTCTGTGTGTTCTAAATTCTCAGTAATTTCTACTGAATTATCTTAAGAGGTCCTGGCTATGTTCTTGAAGTGGGTCTAATCTATTGTTAATCTAGCCTAGAATTTTTTTCACTTCTTTAAAAATTTTGGAACTGTGTGTTTTCTAAAGTTAAAGGAACCTTGCTCTCCAGAGAGAAATCCAATTTGGTTATGAAGTTATAATTTTATTTATTCTTTAATCTGATTTACTAATATTTTATTTTTTTAAGTTTCCATCTATGTTTATCCTGAGATTATATTATAATTTTTCTTTCTTATACTCTCCTTGAAAGTCTGTCTATGAAGAGACGCCAGGTAGAGTTTCTTAGCCTCAGCACTATTGACCATTAACACCAGATGATTTTTGTTGTGGAGACTGTCCTGTATACTGCAGATGTGTAGCAGCATCTGGGCTTCTTTCCACTAAATGTCAATAGCTCCTTACCCCATCCTCCACTTATGAAAGCCTGGAAATATCTCCAGAGAAACAAATTACCCCTGGGAAGAAAATTTGTCTCAGGTGAGAACCGCTGAGCTATCAGGATGATGAGGAAAAAGTGCAGAACACTTTACAAAATGTATGGCCTGTACTCTGTAAAACTGTCAAGGATAGAAAAGACAGGGAAAAACTGTGAAGCTGTGTCAGATTGCAGGGACCATAATCAATATGATATGCATTTTCTTGGTTAAAAGGATGAAAGGAAGACATTTTTGTGAAAGTTGTTGAAGTATGAATGGAGTTGACAGATTTGATGTTCAGGTATCAGAGTTGATTTTCTGACTTGAAGGGCTGCAGGAGAGGTAAAAAGATTGATTTTGGTTTTGGGAATTATACAGTAGAGTGATAATGCATTGTATCTATGACTTACCCTCATTTAGTTCAGTAGAAAAGGCAATAACTGCTACTACTACTACCATTGATAATAATAAGGAGAGGAGATGAGAGAGAGAAAACAAATAAAGTGAAATATTTACAGTGGAGGAATGCAGATGAGCTTGATAGAGAAGCTCTTTGCAGTGCTTTTCAACTTTTTTCTAAGTTTAAATTATTTCCTCATTTTTCAGTGCACTACAGTATGTAAAGCTTAGTGTCATATATTGAGATTCTAGAGAAAAAGTGGTAGAGATATATGAAAAAAGGTGCATTAGCAACAAATAGATTTCAGAGAAAATAATTTTTTATTAATTTTTAATTGGAGTTTTAAGCATATAGCGGTATTAGTTAATGCTTATAGGTTAATTGTTTTACATGTGACATTCAACTTCCCTCCCTTGGTGATATGATTATCTACCTCTGAGACTCCACAACATGTGTTTGCATCACATAGGAAGCATCTGTACAGAAGAGAGAGGGATGTGATGTGAGAATCTGAGAAGGCAGCCAGGTTAGTACTTGAAGGAACAAAGAAATATAGGGAAAAAATAGAACTCTTCCAAAAATCACAGATAATATGTTCCAGTACACAAGACATTTTAAGTGGCAGAACAAATGAAACAAAGTTTTTAAAAGAAGGACATAGCTCAACATGAGTAATTGATACTTGAATATTAGAGAAAAATGGCTGGAAGTAAATTAATTCAATTCATAATTAAATGAAATTATTCTAGGCCCAGGGAGTGAGCTTACAATGAAGGGTGTTTCCCTATTTCCCAAATTAAATGGTTTTTTTCAAGATAATCAGTCTTTTATGCTTTTAAAATTATTTGTTTTAAATAGAAAAATGTGTATTTTTATTATAAAATAATATACCTGACTTAGTAATTCATTTTGGAGGGATTTTTAAAATCCACTCTTAAGTGAAGTCAGATCTATAACAATACTCTATAACAGTATGTCTTAGACATGAAGTACTAAATATTATATATAATATTTAATAAACTATAAACATTAAATATTACATATTATATGTAAATATAAATGTATCTGTCATGAAAACATTTTCATTTATATATGTTCAGTGTTTATATATAAATATACTATATTTAGTGTTAAGTATTTATATAAATATATATGATATTTAGTGTTAAGTACTATAAATATATATTTATTTATATATAGAAATTCATTCCTAAGTACCAAATGCTGACTGATGAAAAGATCAGACTGTAGGACCTAAGAATTTAGTGATATTAATTCTAAAGTAGAATAGTTTGATCCACTTACAAACAAATCATTAATGTGAAATGTCTACCAGATTGCAGATATTAAACATAATGAGCAATGGGTGTCTGGCCTCTGACAAGCTAGAGTTTCAGCTATGGCTTTGCCATTATTAGCTGATAATTTGGGAAAATTTATATTAGCTCTCTAAACCTCAGTTTATTCAGCTATATGTAGAGTAAAAACATAGTATGTATTTCATGGGTTTATTGAAAGAACTAAATAAAATATTATGGGTTAAAAATTTTTGCCCTGGCTGGTGTGGCTCAGTGGATTGAGTGGTGGCCGGCAAACCAAAGGGTCGCTGGTTCAATTCCCAGTCTAGGACACATGCCTGGGTTGTAGGCCAGGTCCCCAGTAGGGGGCAGGTGAGAGGCAACCACACATTGATGTTTCCCTCTCTTTCTTCCTTCCTTCCCCTCTCTAAAAATAAATAAGTAAAATATTTATAAAATAAAACACCTTTATTTAAAATAAATTTTAGCACAAGAAAATGTACAAATTGCATGCTAATTTCACAAATATTGGTTATTTGTGAAGAAATTAAAAAATATATCTGCTAAGGCTTTAATCTTAACATGCAAAGGGAACTTTCATTCCTCAATTACCGAAGTTATATATTGAGTTCACTCAGTCTGGGTAGAAATTAATTTTAGTGTATTATTTTGGAGTTTATGTTCTGGTGGAGGGATAATTCCTGGGAGTGATCTGGTCACTTACCTCTTACCTCTGTTGATGCATATTCTTCCAATTTCACCTATTGTCAATCAAATACAAGTCAATCTTCTTAAAATGTTCCTCAAATCTCCTCAGATTTACTTTTCTAGTCTTTATTACTAGTCTGTTATCATTTATTATTAGTCTGTCATAATTTCCAATTTTCAGCTACATTGAAGTTCTTTCCACATTCTGCACACACATTGCCTTCTTTCCTTTACTCACAATGTTCCCCCCCCCCATGAGTTTTTCTCATCCCACTTATTTTCTTTTGAATTCTTACCCAAGTTCAAGTGGTGATGTGCATCCATGTCTCTAGGCAGCATTTCCTAATTTAACCAGCGGCAATTAATCTCCCTCTTCCAAGACTGCTCTTAGTAGCACATTTAGTCAGACAGAGTTCCTTCCAGGAATGATGAGTAGGATGCTCGGGAGAAGGCAAGTAGAAACTGAGAAGTGACTGGCTCCACTGTGTGGCAAGGTAAAGAGACACTACGAGTCTGCATAAAGTGCGATGTTTATAGTTACATTGTATTTTTCTCCTTCTGGACCCTGGGCATGAATTCAGTCATCCGACAGACACCACCACAGGACAAAGTAAGGAGTCCGCAAATGGGTGCAATAAAGTAAGTAGGTCAAGCTACAACTGCAGAATTTCCCACTTGAACCATTTTCATATAAAGCTGATAATGTTAGTTCAAAGAGACAAATACCATATGATCTCACCAATAAGTGGAACCTAATCAACAGAATAAGCAAGCAAAATGTAACCAGAGACATTGAAATAAAAAACAAACTGCAGTAACCAGAGGGGAGAGGAGAGAGGGATAATGGAGGAAAATAGGGAAAGGTCCATCAAGGAACATGTATAAAGGACACATGGACAAACACAAAGGGAGTAGGTTTGAGGTTGGGAGGCAGGGATGGGTGGGGCGGGAAGCCACGGTGGGCTGAAAATGGAGACAACTGCACCTGAACAACGATAAGGAGAAAACTACAGTGCCATTGTGCATTTTGCTTAAATATTGCTTATACTTATTTTCCATGCTCTTTAGTAAGTACTTAGAGATAACAGCCTCACAATAATGTAATAGGTAATAAAAACTGAGGGCTTACAAATGCTGATCACCATGCAGGGCACTTTCTGTACCTTATAAATGTGTAAGTAACCCTCATGATAGCCCCATAAATTAGATACCATTTTACATCCCAGTTTACTGATGAGGAAATTGAGTCTGCTCAATGCCACTCTCTAGTGGTTATCAGAAACTGTATGTATGGCTGATTCTAAAACCTAGGGTTTATCTGCCAGGTAATTTTCCTGCATTACTAATATGACAAAATTGAATGATTTTATGGTTATAAAAACAAAATTGAGATAAAAATTTATTATGCCATTTCATCAGAGGCATTTTTCAGTAAAAGTGTTCTATTAATGATTATGTTTTCTGAAATGGGTTCCTTTAGTCATTTTCAAAATTAAAATTTCTTGAATCATGTTTAACTTATACCCAGTGTCATGAGATCTAGCTATTAAGTATTCACCATCCGAATTATATACCAATCGGTTAAACACAAATTTTTATTTTTTACATTCCTCCATAAATGGAAGCAAAAAATTGGATAAATCCATACCTGATAGATAGCCTGTAAAACATTTCCATTTGTGTCTCAAGTAAATTGGGTAAGCTATATTGATTGTTGGCATATGGATTTAAATATAAAGCCACAGAGTATAATTTTGTAAGTGACATGAAAAATATTTCAGAAAAAAATATAAAAAAGATTTCCTACTCATACTATTATAAGGCCAGTTCAAAACTACAGATTATAGGGGCTGCAAATGGAAACTGCCCAGAATTTTAGCCTTATCTCAGCATAGCTTGTCTTTTGACATTTTCTAGGCCTTTAGTATTACCACACTTCCTTCCATTGAGTTGTCAGGTTATGTGTATTTTTAATAGTTCCTTAAAATAATCTAACCAGTGTGCACACAATTGATTAGTGTCATTAGAATCTATTTTGTAAAACTGTGATTGCACCACATAAAAATAGGCATTTGATACTCAGCTCATTGAATGCCATTAAGCAATTATATACTTATGTTATATAAATGTCTGACTAGAATTTTGGCAACATTCACTAATTACTTTATTGTCTATTAAAAGTTCTAATAAACCACTTAATTAACTGGATTGTATTGTAAGTTGAAAAATAAAGTATTATGGCATTCTTTGGGGGTATTTTATTTCTCCATATTATATTTTAATAGTAACTATCTAATTAATCTACTTCAAGCTATTTATATTGAACTAGTTTTGATGAATTGTGCCACCCACTTAACAAAATTTACAAAAACTTTCCTATAGCTAGATATGGAGTTTCGTGTTTCCCAAAAACAACTAACATGGCAACAGTTTTCATAGTAAGGCCACTGGGTCACCACATGTCATGTCATTGTACCATAGTTAGAATGACAAAGTGTAGCCTATTTTCAGCCTTGGATGTGGATACATTTCTCTCTCACTGGTTATTTGTGGGTTCAACAGAAGCATAATTTAGCCTCAATACAGGCTTAAAATAATTAAAATAAAGTAAAAGAAACTACTTTTATTGTTAAAAATATTTGTGAATATTGGAAAGATGCTCAAAAATGCTATAATTTTTCTTTTTTCTTTAAAAAACTGACTATATTATCTTCTTTTGCCACTAGCTAATACTCATTTCCAACTTTGGATGGAATTTATTTTTGGTATAGAAATATAATTTATGATTAAGAGTAACCTGGCCATTTAAATTACTAAATAAAACAATGTTTTGATAACCCTGGTGCTACCTATGGAACTGGAATCCATAGTGCTCCACATATACCTATATTTTGTGCTGGAGACTGAGAAAATGGCATGGATAGTGTGAATGCATCAACTATTGCAAATTACTTTCCATTAATTTATCCTACCCCTTACTAGAGACTTAACGAAAGGAAAGTGAGTTAGAATGTTCTCCCCTTTTCCTTTTTGTAAATTGGCTACTAAGTTTTTTGAAACAAAATTATAATTGAAACTAAAATAGTCTCAATATACCTCAACAGAAGTATAATATATAGATTCTAAAATAAGGAAACTTGAGTAATGAACGTAAACCCTACACTTGCATTCAACATGTGAACTTTAGCCAAATGAAATCTGCTGGGCCTGGTATTTCAGTTTACTTTGAATTATTATTATTATTTTTTTCAGTTTGTTAGCTCTTAGTGGTTACCATGTAAAAACTAGTAAATCAGTAAGTTACTGAACACTCAGTAACTGGAAACTTATCCCTCACCTCATCTTTGCTGTGTAACTATTATTGGCCTGTTGTCTCACAGAATTCATCAGTCAGTGAGTATAAATGAAGGTGAATAAAATCTATTATTTTATTTAGTTACTTAAGTTTAATGCTCAAAAGTTTTTGAAAGTAGATCTAATCAATGTTGTTAAGTGAAATAAGCCAGTCAGAGACCGACAAATACCATATGATCTCACTTAATGAACAAAATAAACTGAAAAAAAAAACAGAGGCATGGGTAAACGGAACAGATTGACAGCTGTCAGCGGGGAGGGGTTGGGGACACTGGATGAAAGGAGGGGAAGAGATTAGCCAAAGAACATATACGCGTGACCCTTAGACACAGACAACAGTGTGGTGCTGGCCAGAGGGAAGGAGGACCTGGAGCTGGGAGGAGGGGCCAACAGGAGGGGAAATGGGGACATCTGCAATAATGTCAGAAACAAAAATAAAGAAAAAAGAAGTTGACTAAAAAACCCCATTTCATTTGCATTTCATGCAAATGAAAACAAAAAGTAGGTATTCTTTATTCATATTTGAGTCAATCTACTTTCAATTGCATGGTGTGACCTCTTCAAGTGAAAGAAATTTCACCCAATAGAGAAAATAAACATGGTGCTTCCACACATCATTTGCGATCGTGTCCGCCACTATGTAAATGCACACACAGGTTGTATAAAGATCCGATGATGCCGGTCATTGATAATCTGTTGTAACTTATATAAATATAATGGGTGAAATTTATGAATCATGGCATATAGTACCAAAATAAATAGTTTTATTAGGGTTTTTAGGCTATTTGACAAAATATCCCAATAAAGCCAGGCATCAATGGGTTGACACTGTAAGATTCTAAAGGCTAGGTAGTGTGTCTTTTCTATATTTTTCTCACCCATTTCTCTAATGTTTGCACAGTAGCTTTCTGTCTGATTATCTCCAACATAGGCACTCAGGCACTTGATGTTCTCACTATCTATCATAATTATTTGCTACTAGAAAGAGTTAACTTTTTGTAAATTATTTGGACCTATTGCATTTATGACTGCAGTGATAAGGCAGATTGAGTTGCAGGCAGAATGACTGAAAAACGTTAGCTGTTCTCACAATCAATTTTTACTCACTGAGGTCAATAATCATGAGGGATCTTGAACTGCTTGCTAATGTAGACAAATACCTACTTGGGTGACAGTTATTTGTGCTTACAGGTAAGGTATCTAGGTCACAGTTCTAATCTAACCCTTTTCTGAACTATTTAACCTACACATGTCTCACAAAATAGGCAGAATTTTATTAATCAAATGGTACAGCTTGCTTTAACATGGAAATAAAACACAGAGGCACTTAAAAAATATCCGCAGCCTACAAAAGCACTCAGGACTCAAATCCAGGAGTGTGTGCTCCAGAAGCCTGTGCCATACACTTAGGTCAGAAGGCACCAGAAAAGGACCAGGATCTGTGACCGGGTCTTGACCACTGCCGTGAGCTTTGTGGGCACTGGAACTTGGAGAGAATGCAAATTAACACCATGATTTGTAGGAAATCTCTGGCAGTGAGGGAACTGAGAGGATATACTAACAGCATAGGAATTTTCACTGAAAGAATGTTGAATAAAGGGCTGCTCACAAGGTGAATGAAAAAAGATGACAATACGCTGGCTGAAGAAAAGTAGAAGTCTGTTGTATAGAACTCTACAAATAGAAAAAGAAATCGTTCTTTATGTGCATTTCTAAATAATACCACTTATTACATTCCTTTAAATGCTTTGCTGAAAGATCAATATATAATTTTAATTTTGCAAGATTCAAGACATTACCTTGAAAGTCAAAATGTAATTTCTTAGTTCTATTTTAGGTTCTTACAATTTATTTAGTACTTTGATTGCTAAATGTTTGCTATTTACATAATGCTATCTTGGTTAACTGCCAACTTGTGATTGATAAAATTACAGATAATTTTTCATGACAGATGATAGGATTATCCAGATGTGGAAACCATGAAGCATCAAACAATAAGTTAAAAATACCAAAAGGGATAATTTTGTGCATTTGTGTTTTTAATGGGCAATGTCTCCTGCTTTTAAATGATTGGGCACTGAAGTCAGATCCACATTTAATTAAATGCAAATAATTTACTAAGTAACCTTCAGCAAATTAAAGAAACCATCTCTCCTCTTCACTTTCTTAAGGCCATTAAGCTCTTACTTTCATTCTAGAAGTACTAAAATTTCATAACAATGTCATATAATTGTGAGTCTTTCTACATTTATTTTGTTGGTTTCTTGGTGGTGACTTTCCTTCTGAAATTCCATGTTCTGCAGTTTAATAAGATTTCATGAACTCTTTCTGTTCCAATTTGCTTCTCTCCATCTTCCTTTCTGTAACTCGCGTTTGAACACTAGGCTGATTCTTTATTTTTTTAATTTCTTTTCTTCTTTTTTTAAGCAGGTTTCCTCAATTTTGTCCTCTTTTTCATGTCTCCTTTATCTAATCATTATTCATGTGTTTCTTTTTTGTTTTCTTGACTAAGATCATTCCTCTTAACTGGCATCCCTTCTCCTTATCCCTCTCAATTCAAACTTCCATTTTGCTGCCATGGTAATCTTTCTAAAATTTAAATTAAACTATAATATTCAAAATATGTGAGTACTTTTGGTTTTATCTCATATTTTTCTTTAGAATAGTCCCTGAGTTCAGACACAGAGGACTAGTTAACATTTCCCAAACATCCAAAATACTTGTTTTACTTTTTTAGTTCATGCACTTTTTCTTCTACCTCAATCTTGATCTCTCCTTTAAGACTTATCTCAAACATCATTTCTGCATAAAGGTTGTAGGAAATTATGATCTCTATCTCATCTGAACCCTCATAGGCACTTGTATCTATGTATCTATGATACTTATCATACTGTATTCTGCAATTTAGTTATTAAAACATTTGTCTTATTCTTCTCTTCCCTTTCCCAAACAACTCTAGTCCTTTCCCTCTGTTTTTCCATAATGTCTAGAAAATGGTCAGTGATTAACATGTATTTATTGAATAAAATTGAAACTCCACCTATAAAGGATAATATACTAAATATCCACTTTTTTCTTAACATGAGAAAAATCATATTTTATTATTTCACTAGGAGATAACTTAGAGATCAACTATACAACTCTATCATCCATAAAGAAGAAACTGAAGACCCAAAAAGATTGAATTTCTGCTATAGGACACATAACCAACCAATAGCAGAGTAACCGGAAGTCCAGCCTACTTTCTCCCAGGATAATGATCCACTGGATAAGAAAAGGTGCTGCTCTGAGATGCAGAAATGGACTCTTAGTGCCACCCGTAGCTTGTCCTCCCCATTCATTAACCACATGTGATATAAGCTCTTCTTATTAAATCATGTTTAGGATGCTATTAGCAGATTACTTAGTAAAGGGTAGTAAAATAAAGCCAAAGCACAGAATCATTTTCATCCAGTTTCTTCACAAATTAATAAAAATGGATGGGGAAAGGCACATCAAATTTATCCAAAATGTGAGGGTCACAATGAAGACAAATGTTTGGTGAGGCTCTAAGGGACATTAAATACACTCCAATCTCCATGTTGGAAGTGGTAAATCTATTAAAATTCTAGTAATTTCCACAGTGTTCCAATATTTGAAGAACAATAGGTGATATAGGTATTCTCTGGTTTAGCACTGGTGCAAAACTTATCTGCAAAGGAAGCTATGTTGCAATGAGAACAACTCAGTTTATTAACATAAGATTTGTGTCATCTTGACTTGTTTAATAACTTTCTCAGGTGCTTCTTATTTTGTGAAAGCATCCATCATTTTAATCATGTTACACAGTCACTTCAAAGGAAAAGTTTTTTAACTTTTTAAAAAAGATTTTATTTATTTATTTATTTATTTTTAGAGAGAGGGGAGGTAAGGTGAAAGATAGGGAGAGAAACATTGACTGGTTGCCTCTTGCACACCCCCAACTGGGGATCTGGCCCACAATCTAGGCAGGTGCCCTGACTGGGAATCAAACCTGCAGCCTTTCAGTTCCTACACCTTCACTCAATTCACTGAGCCACACCAGCCAGAGCTAGGGAAAAGATTTTAAATTTATTTCAATTTCACTTGTACCATGCAAGTGTCTAATGTTTAGAAATATTAAATCTAAAATTAGAAGTAAAAGAAGGTTTTTATAAAACAGAACATACAAATACATTAAACTGATTGACTTTTAATTTTTATGTTTGTGAAAAAATCTAAAAGGTAGTAGTTTATAATGCTTAGAAACAGCATTTGAAATCATATATTTAGTTCTGAATCACAATCAGTCATTAATTATTAGTGATGATAGTTCAGGCCAGTTTAATAAGTTCTTTAGAATTCTGTTCCAGAACAATGGATTTCTTATATGTAAAAATAAGGTGAAGTAATGTAGCAAAGTAATTAATGCAGAAAGCAGAATTTAGAATTAGTATGTGCTTAGTAAATGATAGTGATTATCATTTTCTCTACTTAGAATAAAGTGAATAAAGACACAGACAGACAAAAAATATCTTCCTTTTCAACAGTGAACACAAATAAAAATTGTTTTGGCTAATTTGGCATGTTCACATAAAAATTGTCTTAAAATGTCCCCAATTTTTATCCTATTAGTGTACTTTAGTTGTGAATTATAAGGAGTTTGAGGTGGGAGATCCATTAGGAGCTGTTACTGAAATCTTGAGAGATAATGAAATCTGTTAATCAGAGTATATTTATGTTGTTAATTGTAAATGTTTTCAATTGGTTAGATTTTGAAACATAATACACTTTCAATGATATGATCAGGATGTTTTGAAGATAGACACCATTAAAAATTTTAAGAACTCCCATCTGAAACTGTTTATAAACTATAATGTAAACTTGACAGTAAAATATTTTTTTAACTGGGAGATAATTCATATGTCTCAGGAATGCTTTGAACATTACATTATAATGAAGTTCTCATTGTATTATATTATAGTCAAAGAATGGAAACTTTGAGTGCTTAAGAATTCTCCCACATTTTAAACATATGACATTGTAGTTAATTTTAGAGGTTTATCACTTACTAATAACAGTTCAATGCAGATATAACACCCATTTATGTTTCTAAGAAGCATGTTTCTAAAGCTTCTTTTAAAATACATTTTTGTTCTAAGATACTCATATTTCACGTAATGGATGTTTCCAGCTCCTCTAAAGTTCTTATTACAATATGAAATTTACTTTTCCAGATAAATTAAAGTATATATGAAATAAAGAAGAAAGATAATCTTAAATTATTGTGCATCAGTGTGGATTATTTTTAATTAATACTCTATTTTGGTAGGGGGAGGCAGGATAGCAGTTTTATGTTCACAAATGGTCGATAAGGCACAGAGATGTCCCTATATCCTCTCTGCCCCCAACACATGTACAGCCTCCCTCATTATCAACACCTGGGAAAGGAGTGGTACATTTGTTACCATGGATGAACCTACATGGACACCTCATCCTCACCCAGAGTCCGTACCTTACATTATAGTTCACTCTTGGTGTTGTACATTTTATAGGTTTGGACAAATGTGTGATGATGTGTACCCATTTTTGTGGAGTTTACTCTGTCCTAAAAATACTCTGCATATCTCCAACTCCTCTCCCTGCCCTCAACTCCAGGCAACCACTAACCTTTTCATAGCGTCTGTAGTTTTGCATTTTCAAGAATGTCATATGGTTGAATTCATACAGTAACTAATCTTTTCAGATTGGCTTCTTTCACTCAGTGATATGCATTGAAGTTTCCTCCATGTTTTTCCATGCATCGACAGCTCGTTTCTCTTTAGCGCTGCATAGGATGGTTATTTTTCAAAGCCAGGTTTACCTTATTCATTTGAGGAAAGTTAAAAATATTTATAATTTTAAAGAAAATGTTTTTATATTTTGTAAATATTTATTGAAATAAAATAGAGTAAGTTACAGTATAGTATAAGTCTATACATTAAAATAATTCACAAAGTAAATAAAACAGAAAGGAAAAAATTAAGACTTGATTGCTTCTGCATTAATAAACTTTTAGGTGACTTTTAAATGATTGTGAATTAAAAAAACTAACTGAGAATGTTAATTTTTAAATGTGTTAAGTGTGTTACTTTGCTGCATAATCATACTTTGTAAGATACCAATTAAAGTTATTTTTTTTCATGATAACCCTGTGTACAGTTTCATTGTAACAAACACTGACAGAGGATTCTTACCAGGGAAGAAGTAATATCAGATGGACAGACAAGATGTTTATGTTGAGCCTTTTAAACAAACAATGCTGTATTTTGGGTCATTGTTTATAGGAATGACTGGTGGCAAAATATGCTGCCCCCAAAATATGTTTGTTTGGCATAAGGATTATTTTGAGCTGATTAGTTTTGAAAAACATGATTCATAGTAGAAGCTCTGAAAATATAGTGGAAGTTATCCTTTTGTAAGGGAAATTCTCATTTATAAAGGAAATCTTCATTTTTGGGCACCTTCCTCTATGTACCAGGAAGAAAGGGTGACCAGATCACAACTTGTATGAATAGAGAAAACACCAACTTAAATCTGTATAATGAACCTCCTCCTTGTTTACCACACTTTTCCTGGTCACTTCTGTATAGCTGGCCTTTCCCATTCTCTTCTTTCTTGTCCTGAAGATAGCATTTAAGCCTGAATTCTAAACCACCTCCAGAAGTTACTCATTTTTCCTTATCTTCCATGTATATACAAGGTATACATGTTAATGAACTTCTGCTTTCTCTTGTCAATCTGTCTTTTGTTATAGGGCCCCCATTGGAGACTATAGAAGAGAGAAAATTATCTTTTCCTCCCCTACAGTCTTCTACTTCAGTTAAAACCATTTAAAAATGAAATGTCCTCCAGCCAAATACATTAGAAATAATATCTCCTGTAAGCTGTTGGCATAAAAAAAATAAAGAATTGATTACATATAAATATTTATTTTTATTTATTAAATTGTGCATTAAAATACTGTTCTACAACTAAAGGAACTGTATTTGATGGATGGTTCTTAAGTCTCAAAATGATTTATATCTAATCATTCTGTGTAACAGCCATTAGTTTTGTTTTCAAAGTGAGAGTACATGTGAGGCTAGTTCATTGTGGTGAGTATGGTGGCAAATCGTATGTCTTAGCATCAGATAAACTGAGGGTCTTTTGACATTTTCTGAGGTCTCCTTGGATTATTGATCACTCCTGTTTTGAAAGTTTTCCAGGGTCAAGTAATTTGGCCATACTTTACTACATGAAACTCTGGCAATTTAAGTTCAGGTGTTGAAACAGACCCAAAGTTACTTCCTAAAGAAAATTTTGTATTTGAACATATTCATCCATGGCAGCAGTGCTAATCCTATATTCTTTGTTCCTTTCATTGCAATAAAAATCTTGATTTTTAAGTGGGCATTTTTCCTGCCAGCTAAAAGACTCTATTTCTCAGCATCATTTGTGGACATAACCAATAGTCAAAGAGATGTAAGTGGAAGTGTTGTGTGCAACTTCTAAAATATCTGCTACTTGGATTCCTTTTTTTGCTTCCCATTCACTAAAATGTGAACCCTTGTGTTGAACCATGAGAGGGCACACTAAAGGTCATAAGCCAAACAAGAAGGAAGGGGCCTTGCGACCCTGATGAAGGTGGAGCTACCACACCACAGCTGACTGTCCACCACAGGTTTCTTTTGTCTAGGAAAGAAACTACTTCCGTAATTAATTAACCATTGGTTGCTGTTGCTGTATACAAGGGAACTTGGTGCTCAAGTGAGATATCATTTCTGTTTTAGAATTTTGTTGAGGTGAAATAAGGAAAATTTGTCATTGCAAGTATTTTATATATGTAAGTATATATTAATATTATAAATTATTAAATTATTAATTTATGTGAGCATATTATTTATACTATTTTTATTATTTATATAATTATGCTATGCATATATAATATATATAATTATATATTTATAGTTATATAAAACAAATATAAAGTATAATTACATATAAATATAATTTATAAAATATATACATATATAAATTATGAAAACTATAAAGCTTAATGAAGTACATAAAAGACATAAAAGAAGGCTTACACAGCTGTCTCTGCAAATGTTTTAATGGACATTTTGAAACCTGATAGCTTTGTTCCTCCAGCTATCTTTCAACTTTGCCGGTGGACGGAGTGTATCCCTGGATGGCTATAAGTGCAGCCCAACACAAAATTATAAATTAATTTCAAAATTATAAATTACTTAAAATATTATAAGATTTTTTGTGATCCCGTGTCACAGTGCATTCCATGTGTGGCCCAAGACAACTCTTCTTCCAGTGTGGCCCAGAGACACCCCTAGCAGCGTTCCTGTGAGTGGCTGATGGAGCTCCGCAGGTCGGTTTGGATGTGTTCCTTCTACAGCACTCTGAAAGGGGACACTCGGCTTTCTTGGAGTTTGCAGGCATGTGGATATGAATATCACATGACACAAGTAATTCTATTCACAACAGCATTTTTAAAATGTATATATATATATTTTAATAAAGCAAACTGATCTATAATTTCCAACCCATTATTTATTTTTTATTTGGGCTCATATAAAGCACAGAGTCCCAGGTTCTGATTAAATCATTTCAAGTATGTGAGGACAACAACCATGTCCCTCGTAAAACTTTCCTGCTGGGGTACAGTATCTCTGGTTACTTCACATTTACCACGTGACACGACTTCAGTCCCTCACACTTCTGTGTTCATTGATGTAAACTAAAATTGTATTAATTTTATTGGATTGCTTGTTTAGCTGATAAATTAACATTTAACTTCTTTTAAGTGTTATAGCTCCATATATGGTCTCCATTAGTGAAAAAATAAACCAAAAAACAAAACAAAACATAATTAGACTGCGTCTGAAAAAAAGGCAAAGACAAAACACATGATTTCTTGTAAAGGTGATTTTATGACCATGCCGTGTGAAATATGATGCATGGGAAAATAATGTATCTATAAGTGATTTTTTTCAAAGAATAGGTCTATAGTTGTAATTAGAGTTGATAAGACTGTTATTCCAGGGTCTGATATCCACTTGATATTCTGCTTGATTGCCTTTCAGATTCAAAGTAACTTTGCTCAAAATAACTGGTGAAAGACAAGTTATTTCTCAACTGTTGGCAAATTATGTACTGCTGCATTATATTACCTAAATTTGTGTTCTAATGCATTCTTTCCTCAGAGTATTTTAGGTTATTCTTAACTCTTTCCACCTATGGTTTGGAATATAGAAACTACTAGCTGTGTTCAGTCCTCTATGGAACTGAGCACTACATAAATGTATAAACAAACACATAACAGGTGACCCAATGACATATTCTACTTGTGTCAATTCAGCCTTGCACATTTATGTTGTGCATTCTTTATTTCACCGGTCACCAATGTGCATCTTTTTTAGTTGTCAAATCAACTGAGCACCATCTTCTAAAGAGTGACTCTTGTTGTTCTAATTTCCAGTAACCACTTCTATAATAACCACTTCTATAGCCCTTGTAGTTTAGAACCACATTACAGTTTGGGGTACATTCTGCTTTATTTTGTGTAATTATCTGTTTCCTGTTTTACTGAGTTGTTAGATTCAAACATTTGGGCATTTTCCTGGACTCGGACCCTCCCTGTCAGCCTGCCTTGCCCCTTTCCTCTGTCCCCAGGCAATCACTCACACTGTGAGGATGCTACCTCACTCTCCTCTGATGTACACGCATCTGTCCTTGGTTCATTTCCCTCATCATTTCCATGGTGTCTTTGCTTTCGCTCACATCCTTCAGGAGTTCATTTCATACTGCCAACAGCGTTCGATTTCTAGAACAAAAATTTGATCCCATCTCTTCTCTGTGTGAAGTCTTTCATAGGCACTCCTATCTGTTACCACAAACATCCAAATACTTGTTATCATTCTGGTGCTCATTTCTCGCATTATCATACTATACCAAACTGTTGTTAGTTACATTACTTGCTTTAGTACCTTCAAAGGGGGGGGGGGTATTTGGGAGGTAGAATCATAAGAAGGGATATTTCCAATATTCTATATTTCTATCTTCTTCCTACTTCTTATCTCTCTAACACACTACAATTACCCTTCCCATCCCTGCTAAAATGTCATTGTTTCATAATGCTTCCCCAAGAATCTTTTTTACCTTTGCAAAATCAAAAGATTCCAACTTTGGGCTCTAAAATACCTTATATCCACCCTTTGTAAAGTATATTATATTATAGAATAGTTACTTATTTAGCCACCTGTCTTCCTGACCAGATTTAATAGATTTTGTACCTTCTGGTATTGTTTTGTTTTAAAAAAAACTCCAAAAAACAAAAAAAACACCATGGTGCCTGCACCTGCAAACAGTCTGGGGTCAATTTATTTACTACTGCTACGGAATTTGACTTTAAAAAGTGCAAGAATTTAGAAATGTTATGCATGAATGTTAGGAGATGGACCTTTAACACTGCACATTGCTCCAAGTAGTGATTTATAACTGTGAAGCTAGGCCTTCTCTTTGGAGGAAAAATATCAGAATGTTTGTAACACATGCAGTCTGGGAAATTTAATAGTATGATATGGATTTGGAAAAGTATTGTTTTCTGAATACTAATTAGACAATGTAAATGGCAAACACATGTTTTTAAGCTGGGGGAGATCTCTGATATGCTGATGTATAATATAGTCCTCAGCATATGTCTATTATACTCCAACTAAACACATTGAAAAGCCATACCTGTAAAAGAGTAAGGAATAGCAATATAAAGCTCAGGTCCATTTTGGAAGTATATTAATGACCCATGAAATATGGCTGATTAACAAAATTATCAACTATTCCACTAGAAAAATGGCACCATGAATATAAATAATCTAGTCCTAAAGAATCAAATTAATTTAACAATATAATATTTTGGTTGAATTAAATAATTCCTACTTGCCCTTACCTGTATACTGACATGGATGTCATGAATTTGGAGTTTATTTTTCAGGAAATGTTAGTAGACAAAAAATTTTTTACTGCTCACTTGATATGTTTATTGACTTTTTTAGAGAGAGAAAAAGAGAGAGAGAGAGAGAGAGAGAAACATTGATGTGAGACTGAAACATCGATCAGTTGCTTCCCATATGCGCCCTGACCAGGGATCAAACCTCTAAACTAGGTGTGTGCCCTGACTGGGAATTGGACCCACAGTGTTTTGGTAAGTGGGACAATGCTCCAACCCACTGAACCACCTGACCAGGGCTATAGACACAAAGTTTAATGTAGCAGGTTAAATCAAAAAGCTATTTCTAGTAGTTTGGGGAAAATATGTAATGCCTATTCCCCTTTTAAATTTATACAAAAATGTAAAAAGAAAGATCCTTTTGTTAACTTACCACTCATCTTTTGTCCCTTGGACTTTAAAATGTTCTTAGACATCTTTTTGTATTCTTAAAGTTTTCTCAGAAAGCCAACATCAATACTAGTATAATCATTTTTTCCCGTGATGACAGGAGCAGAAGCTCAATATGGACGCACTGAAACTCTTGTAGATAAAATACCTCTCTGATTCTTATTCTGAACTGGCTTTTCACAGCATTCTTGGTTTTGTTGTTTTTGTTCTCATACACCTTGCCTTCCTAGAACATGTTCACAATGCTTACACTCTCTCTCTCAACACCCATCCAGGTCACGTTTGTATTCCCTTAATATTCCTTGCAGCAAGATATTTATAATTAAGTCCTTCATAGTTCAGTTTATATGATGACATAAGAACAGATGTGACCCTGGGTGTTGTTTTCATCCAGTCTCTGAATTCTAGCATACATTGTACAGGAAAATGATCATTTCCTCCTCCAACTGCTCAAACCACTAACAGTGATTAGCTGAAAGGAATTTCCATTCTTGTACATTATAATTTTATCTAATTAGTGACATCACATAGCATGATAAATTATGAATTTAGAATATCATTATTCGGTAAATGAATGCTTGTCAGTTGCTCTGGTGGCAAATTAATCTCCAAGCATTTGAAGAAAGTTTAAAGAAACAGGCAGCAGAACCACTGACATCATTGTTTCACAATAACTCTTCCCTTACAAATTGCTGAGCCTGCCCATCAAGTGGTTATTTTGGCCGTGTGGTTAAAAATATTCTTATTCTGGGGAAAACGTGCATATTTTGGGAGCTGCTGAAAATCAGGAGAGTAGCAATTGTTTTGTTTTTGAAACTCCAGTTTCATGGGAGTAAGATTTACATGTGATATATGCTCTTCATAATTATCTGGAGTGAGGCATTAGTTTTCTGATTTTCTTTGTGCTAGCTAGTTTTTAGAAATAAGGAATGTATCAAAGGCTAGAAGCACCCACTTGGACCTGAACAGACTGAAGCATGAGAAATTAAATGTCACATGCTTCTCCTCAGCATGGTCTGTCCTTCGGTATTGTTGTCATTGCCTGTGTTAGACATGGGGATCAATATCTGCGGTGTCCAGTGGCCCTCCTGGTTGCATCACCCACAGGGCCTTGTTCAGACAGATCAGCATAGGCTCATTCTTCTAGAAAAAGCTGAACTGTAATGAGTGAAAGAAGATCAGTGGTTTATAAGGCCTTAGGGATTGACAGCAAAGATGCACAATTTGGGGGTGACTGAAATGCTTTATGTCTTACTTATGGTTAAAATTACATTTGTCAAAACTCACTGAATACTCAAATTGGGTGAATTTGATTGTAAATTATATCTCAATAAACTGGGTTTTTTTCTTAAATATAAAAAAAATTGCTATTAGTTAGATCTGAGTTGACCCAATGGGATCCCATTTATAAAACAGCCTAGTACAATCATTCTGTATTCTCAATTCTGTTTTCTAAGACAATAATCAATAAGCACTACCTTTAAAAGAGTAATAATTTGCTAAGGCAAACTGAATGCATCATTCTATAATTTTAGCTTGAGAATTCAAGATGCATTGGCCTGTCAGAAATAAGGAGTTAAAAAATGTCAGGTATTAGAAGTAGGTACACAATTAGAAAGAATGAGACCGCGAGAATAGTGGATTTTAGAAGTGCCTTATGTATCCACGGCTTTCTGCCCCTCATGTATCTTTGCAGTAATATAATTTTTCTCCTTCTACATGGCATGGTTCTCATTTATCATACCAAAATATCATTGAGAGCTTATCATGAACAATGATTGCATGATGAGAGCCAAAGTGATATGAATGGATATTCTCATCTGTTGTCCTAGACTAAAAGATAAATGCCTGATTACAAATGCTCGGTCTGCACCATTTTATAATTATTATCCAGGAACGTTCTCCTTTCCTCTCTGTCATACATCACATAGAGCTCTCTTTTCAACTATTGACATGCATTTCCACTGGATTCTGGAATGGTTGAGACGGCAGGTCTGTGTCACTTCACCTATGTGTTTGAGGGCCTTTCTTTTAACTTTTCTGGGCCAGTTTCCTCCTCTATAAAATGGGGGTCATGAATCTTATATAAAGTTTTTAATGAGGATTAGAGATAACATATGTAACAACTTCACCCCACTTCACAGAACAGTGACACCCACAAGAAACAAAAACATTCAGATGGGTAACTTGGAAGAAATTTATGATCTTAGAAGATCATTAGTCATAAGATTTGCTTATTTACTTCTCCTTCAAAATTTTTGGTTCAGTCTCCTTTCCCCAAAAGTTCTTGTATTCTATAGCTATTGTTGCATAATAAACAACTGCAAAAACCTCAGTGGTACGCACAAAAAAGTATTTATTTTTCACTCATATGTCTCCAGGTTAGTTGAGGTTCCACTGGTTGAGGCTGGGCTTACCTGCTTGGCACTGGCTGTAGACTAGTTTAGGTCTACTAATGACCCTCAGAATTCTGGGACCAGCAAGCTATCTGGGTCACAGACTTTGTAAAACAAGTTGCATGGTCCACCTCAAGGTCAAGGAGCTATGGAAGGTAGAAGTGGGGTGCACAGGTGATGTATTTTCTTCATAATAATTTAGTCCAGTATATTTGTCATATAAAGCAGGGAAGAATTTAGAAGGTTTCTGATATTTTACTTTGAAATATGCAAAAAATGAAGAAAATATGCATTTTATTTATATATTGGTACACTGAGCAGTTAATAAAATACTTTTAAACTACAATATATAAACATCAGTGAAGAAAACTGGTCAGTAAATAGAGAAAATGATGAAAAAATTTTAGTGTATATGATGATCCCCAGTTCAGTTCAAATTCTGTTTTGGTCCTGAAGCTTTTAAGACCAAAAGGTTATAGAGCTTTTAATAAGGTATTTCCTCATTTTTTTAGGGCTCTGTGTGTGATGGGTCACAATTTCCCTTAGGAATATCTTACAGGTGTTTTATCTGATTGAAGGATTTCTTGGTTTGCCTCTTAGTATTATATATAATATATACATATTTTATATATAATATATGTATTATACATATATATTATCACTATATACCCAGTCTGAGTAATAAAAATTATTACAAAAATTAGTTTAAGGTACTACTAGTAAAAATATAATATTTAATATTCACATGCATTTAATTAAAATTTATAATACCCTTCCATTTTCCATCATTAATTATTCTTTTTGTCATCATAGTTAAAAAACATTCTTAAAATAGTAATATTTCAAGATAGGAAAATATTTTAAAAATTAAAGCCATTTTATGGCCTAAGGCTTGGTAAAAATATTCATTTAAGTCTATTTTTTCTGATACCTGTCACTTTGTGAAATATACAATTAATACTGAAGGACATTGAAATTAAAGCAAGCCAAATAGCAAATTGAAATGACATTATTTTAAGAACTTGCATCAAAATGAAAATAGTGAATACATAAAAGCAATTGCATCTGGAATGATTTATTTTATTCAAACACAGTATTTCAAAATCAGGGAAATATTTTTGTATAAAAAAGAAAAGAAAGGATAGAGTTTAAATAGTCAATTTTTTATGTATTCTTTTGGAAGACAGGGAAAGGAAGTTTATGATATTAAAATTGGAGATATTCTTAAAATAGTTCATTATTTTATTCCATTGAGCACTGGAGTACTTCTTTGAAAAGCAGTCTATTCTTTTATGAAAATGAATATAATGCATGAAATCATGGTTATGTTTAGGAGAAGAATAATTTTTCAAATTCTCTCTGGTTTCAATGTAAAAGAGAAATAAGAATCTAAGCATCTTCAAAAGTCTTTTCTATTCATTAAAGTAAAAAACTGTGGCAAGGATCTAGCCTGAATCAAATTGGTCAAGAAACTGTAATTCCAACCCAGAGAACCATGAACACTTTGTATTGCTGGACATTTGACTAAAGCTTCAGAGCAGATGAAGAGAAACAGTGCTTTTAGAGACAAACATATATCAAACACACATAGAATATTATTCATTTCTTATTTTCTGTTTTTGTTACAATTTATCTGTTTAATTTCAGCAATGAAATAAAAATATATACAAAACTGGCTTTTAAAAGAATTTTGTCAGAAACATCTTTGAAATCAAGGCACTTAAAATGAGTTATTTATTATTACACATTCTTGAAAGAAGTTTTCACAAAGATAAACAAAGCATGTTCAATAGCAATCAAAGCAATGTTGTTACATAATGTTGTCTATATTCACTATTAAATATTAATTTATTCATGCTTACAGTATATATTCATGGTGTACATACATATACTTTTAATACTTGTTATCAAAACAAAACTGAAAGCTATCAGCTTGTTTGAATAAAATAGTATACTTTAATAAGTTACTATCAAGATACTTTATCAAGATACATGCTGAAAACTATTTCTTAGTAATTTTTTAATTTTCTGAAACTATGTAGCTTCAAACCTGGTCTAATTGAAATTAAACATACTATAAAGGTGATGCCAGGAATTAGGATTGATAGCAAAAATGGTGTCACTTTGGACAAATCATTGTAATAAGTACTGCTTCACTTATCCTCTGTCGTAATTGACCAATGTATAAATAAAAAAGTTTGGTACAGGCCTGTGGGTAAACTGAAAGGTCATTTGTTCCCACTCAGCTCCTCTGAGTCTTTACTTTTTTAAGTTACCAGATCACTTTATTCATAGCACTTACACTCTAGAACTACTTGTTTACTTACTTATTTGCTATTCTTCTTTCCCAGCTATGTGTTTTCTTTCCTTGTATGTGTTTCCTAGCTAAACACATACTCCTAACGTGTGTTTGATACTCAAGAAATATTTGCACAATGACTAAGGATTTCCAAAGCTAAAGTTTGTCAAGCTGGGCTGTGTGCACAGATTTTAATTAACGCCAGTTTAGAAAGTGTTACCAGATCTATCTTTGCAGACCTTTCGAAGTATCAACAACACAATCACAGGCTTCTTTTTGTAGAGTTACTATTTTTTTTATGGAAGAACTTCTCACCACACCCCTGGATGCTAAAAGGAAGCTTGTCATGTTTACATTCTAGATTGAATTGTGTATTCACAACACTCATGTGGTGAATCCTGACTCTTTCCTAAACTACTCACTCTTTTTTCTGAAATTGTCTCCTTCCTACCCACTGAAGAACATGAAAAGTGCTGCTTCTTTTAGGGGCAAAATGTACCAGCAGCCTCCGTCATCTCTTTGCTGCTTTTGTGGTCTTGCCTGGTCACTCTTCCTCTTGCATTTTCAGTCTCTCCATCTCATTGACTGTTCCCTCTGTCTGATGTTTAGATACTGTTATTTTCCCACAACACCATAAAGCCTTTTCTCACCCTGTGTTCTCTTCAGGTTATTGTACCATCATCTCTTACTTTTTGTTTAATATGGAATCCCTCCCCCTTCCGAAAATTGCATGCATTGCCTTCATTTCTACACTTGTCTGTCACTCTTTAACTTTCAAATCACAGGTTTCTTCTCATCCCTCTCCCAAAAGTGCTCCCTGAAAGATGTTAAGTTTCCAGGCCTCTCAGTCCTTATCTTCTTCAGTTAGGACTTGTAGATGGCTTTTCAATATTATTGAAGAAAGGCTTACTGTTGTGACTCAGGAATCTCATCATTTCAGTGGTGGCTAAGCATTGTGGAAGTGTAATTCTCACTCATGTCATGAGCCCATGAGGCTCCAGGTAGGGAGTTGGGACTGGGAAGGGAGGTGTGGTCAGCTTTACATTTTCATTATGTGCCCTGGCCGAGCGCAGCTCTGCTCTCTTCAGTATTTTATCATCTTCCACAAGTTGAATTGTCACCCAGCTGAATAAACATAGAGAAATAGGTGGAAGATTCCATGATCCAGGTGTGCAAGTGGCATGTATCATGTTGCTCATATTCCATTATCTAGCATTCAATTCAATGGCTACATTTAACTGTGCAACAGGGATGAGAAATGTGGGCCCAGGAAGAAGAAACACAGGTTTAGGGATGGGACTCAAAGTTTCTGCCATAACTTCTTTAAAAATCTCTTTTGTGTTACAGAACATTTTGTTTTTCTGTTTATTTTCACAGTCTCTCACTAATACACTGGATGCTTTTAATCAGTGTCTCGACTTTTTTATATCAATAAAACACTATGTTCTTTGATGACTTTACTTAACCCTATTGCCTCAGACAACATGTACATGTGTCATTTTGTCTCTGGCATGGATTTATTTCTCTAATTGCTGGCTGCATGTTTCTTTTATTAATAATGTGACAGTTCTCAAGTCTAACAATAAGTACACACCCATCATTTATCCTCTGATATTTTGCCTCTATTCAAGCTTGGGATTGAGAAATTATATTCTCTTCACTTCACTTCCAATGGACATGAATTACCTTTTAATGCAGTATTTTAATAATCTCCTAACCAGTGTGTCTTCATCCCAGCTCTCCCTGTCCTGATACACTTTATACTATGCTTTAAGTATTGTGTTTAAGGATTATGTATTTGCTTTTGTTTCTCTGGCCTGGGGAGATATATCCAATAAAATATTGCTACAAGTAATGTCTGAGATTTTTCTGCCTATGTTTTCTTCTAGGGTTTTTATGGTTTCGGGTGCTGGTGAGGATGTGGAGAAAAGCCAACCCTTTTGCACTGTTGGTGGGAATTCAGGTTGGTGTAGCCACTGTGGAAAACAGTACAGAGATTCCTCACATAGTTAAAGGTGGATCTGGCTTTTGACCCAGCAATCCCTCTTCTGGGGGTATATCCAAAGGAACTCAAAGCACTAATTCAAAAGAACGTAAGGACTCCTGGGTTCATTGCTGCACTATTTACAGTAGCCAAGATATGGAAGCAGCCCAAGTGCCCATCACTAGATGAGTGGACAAAACAACTATGGGGCATTTTGCAATAGAATACTACTTACAAAAAAGAAGAAAATTTTACCCTTTGAGACAGTATGGATAGAACTGAAGAACATTATGCTAAGGGAAATAAGCCAGTCAGAGAAAGACAAGTGCCACATGATTTCCCTCATATGTGGAATGTAGTGAACAAAATGAACAATCAAGCTCTTAGATAGAGAGCAGGATGACAGCTAAGGGGTGGGTGGAAGATAGGGGGTGGAGGGACTGAGCAAAAAGGGAAAGCAACCCATGGACATGGACAACAGTGTGGTGATTTGGGGGAGCTGCTGAAGGAGGGTATAAGGGGACTAAGTAGTAATGGAAAAAAATACAATAAAAATAGAGATTATGGATTTGCTTATGGCCTTCTTTTACCAGAGAACTCATTTACTCACCATAAAATAAAAAAAATTAAACTTTTCAATCTGACTACCATGCTTTCTCATCTACCTGTTGTAATATAGGTGCACACATGACTTTTAGATGAGGAAGGGTAAATTCAGGGGTTATAAATGGAGAAAATTTGGAATCACTTATTTGGGCTTCAAAATAAATGATTACAGTAATAATAACATTATCAATGTTATCAATGCATCTCCATATGGGAAAATTTACCATGTGCCAGATACTACACTAAGTTAATTGAATAAAATAGCTTACTTATTTTCCTCACAATCTTATAAATAGTCAAATTTATTCTCTCAGATACATAGATACAGAGTTTATTACTTCCTAAAGTGCTAGAGTGTTCTGTGCAATTTCATCTCCCAGATGAAAAGAAGATAATCAGCTAGAACCTCTTTTTGATCTTAAGTGTGCCAATACCAGAAACCACACTAGTAATTTTTTTGCACTGCCTTTCCATTCAACTTGACTAGTAGAAGTGAGAGTTGAAAAGTGCATCCCAGGATGGGGGTGGGGGCAAAATGAAGAAAAATGAGTCATTTAAATTGGCTTGATAGCTGAGTGTATTTGTGTATTTGAAACCGGGGAGATAGATTGAAGCAATGCTATACAGGTGACACTCAAGGTTTTTTGAACAGAAAATACAATTACTGGAGATGAGTTATTTGGAAAATTAGTAGAGTCATAATGTGAAGATGGAAGTAAATGGGTAGAGACAGGAAGAAGGAAAACAAGCTATTATAAAACCCAAAGGGAAAGGTAATAATAACCTCAATTAGTGTCAATGTATGTATAACCATGTATGATGTCAATCTTCCTGTAAATAGATACTTCCTGGCCCTTGAAGCTGCTGCCCACCCTCTGACAGGAAGCCGTTGTTGAGGTATTCGGTAGGATGGTCTCTGGGACCAGACACCACCACTTTCATGCTGTCTACATAGCTTGCTGCTTATAAAAATTTTACTTCTAAATGGTTCTTGGGACACTGATTCTTGGAATTATTCCTATTTTAAAAAGAATATCTTGGTGGGAATTATTAAAGAATTTTCATTATACCCTCATGACAAAAGAAAACAGAGGTATAAAAGTAATAGCATGATTAAAAGTCATTATGCTCTGGCTTCACTGATATTTTTAATCTGATAAAAATAATTAGATATTTGATTAAAGCAGAATCTGTCCATAGATGCCCAATTCCATACAAATACAAATTAATCATGATTTCTTAAAGTGCAGATTCTCTGCAATTTGGATGACTTAATTTTCTTATTAATTGAATGCATGGGGTCCTTTATTTTGACATGATGTTCTTATTTGTGTTGTAGTAATTTGAATCCTCATATTTTTAACATTACATTAAAATGTGATTTTGAAGTGGTGTTTAGACTGTATTTGTTCTGGTGATAGAAGAGACAGGTGTTGAGGACTAATGTTCTGGAACAATTGTCTCCATAGTAAAGAGAAGAGGGTCGGAAGCAAAACACCATTTACAGAATCTTTAGTTACAGATTCAATTCCAATCGGTCCATTAGCTTGCATGCCATGTTGAGGGCAGCCTCTCTAATGTACTCTATCATTAAGAATTTTTAAGGATGCCTTTGCATATGGAAAGACAGACAAAGGGCATTTTCAGTATTGAAACAACCTGCGACAAGACAAACACTGGGAGTAAGTCTGATTTATGTCACGGCTCCTCTTGCAAAGGCCTCTTCCTCTTCTCCATTTCACAGGTCACTGTCATGACTGCTTACATTGTCCTGTTCTCCACTCTGCCCATGACCCTGGTACATCTGGTAATGACTAGAGTTTGTCAATATTATATAGAGCTAGGTTCTCTGCTAAACTTTGCATAAGCATCATTTTATGTAATCCTTATAACAATTCAGAGAAGTTGAATCATTATCCTTGAGGAAACCGAAATTCAGGACGCCTCAAAAGTTTGTTTAAAATCCTACAGTCCTTGGGGAGCAAAGCTGGTATTCAAATCCATTTGATCTGACCCAAAGCTTGGGCTACATTTGAAACTCAAATAGGATTTAACAGTCATGGATAAACTTGCCCAGGGGTCAAGACTGAACACAGTTGTAAGAAAGAAAGATAGGCTGAGAAAAGATATAGTCTGTGGTCTTCCATTAGAGACATACTCATATAAATAGAACCATCTTGGGAAAAATTGTGAAGCTAACGAAGTTTATCTTCAGCTTCTGTACTGCTTTTCACTGTCTAATAAACTCGTGGCTTGGTGACAGCTAGTGACCCAACGCTGCCCCTGTGTTTCTCCTGTCATGATGAACAGTGTTAATTAAATGAAGTCACTTTTCCTGAAGTGTAAGTGGCATAAGGTTTTATCCCTGTCAAAGAGATTTGAATTTTTAAAAGGGAATATTAAAAAAAAATCTTAGGGGTTAAGTTACATAAGTTACTCTCAAAAAAGTGGAATTTTTAGGTGGTGACTGACGGGTGAAAGTTTTATTTTAGGCCTGAGCCACTTTCCATGGGTTTTCAAGTCACACCCTCTGTATGATCAAGCTTCATACTGATGTGACATTCAGGACTGTGGCTGACACTGAATATGGGTTCTCATTGCATATTGTGGAAAACACACTTTCTGGTGGATTTTTTTGACCGTATCATTGTTATGATCCAGTACAACTACTGTTCTTAAGTTTCATATAAGCTACAGAAGTATGCATTGGGTAGCACCTCAATTAAATGGAAAGGCACTTAATTACCTTTTCTTTATAAAATAATCTAATAAATATTTGTTTTTAAAAAGCATCAAAATAAACATTTGGGAGTGCTTTATTTAGAATTTATTGTCCACAATATCTTGACACTTGTAGATGGAATAATTCTTTTAAAACCAAAATATCATTCTACAGGTATATTAATATTTAACTATATATGATCCAAGTTGTACATTAACATTTTTCATGCCTTAAAAAAGTATTGGGTGAATTGAATGAATGTGCTCAAAAGTACACATTTCCAATGATAATGTAAATAAGAACTGGGATGTAATGCAAAACATGATGGCTATAGTTAACACTGCTATACGGTACATTTAAAAGTTATTAAGAGAATAAATCCTGAGAGTTCTCATCACAAGACAATAATTTTTGTATATATATGAGATGATATATATAAACTAAACTTATTGTGGTAATTATTTCAAAATATATGTAAATCAAGTCATTTTGCCATATACCTTAATCTTATATAGTTGCTATACATCAATGATATCTCAATAAAACTAAAAAAACATTTAAAAGGAAATTACTGAGAAGAAAATTTATTCACATTCAACCTGTGTGTGTTAGAACTTAGGTAACAGTACAATAAATGATATAATCCAGATTTTCCCAGTAAACTCTGATTTGCTGGGTGAAGAGATTAATGTAGCTTCAACTTTGTCATGGCAATAATCTAGTGAAATCGATATTTCCAAATGGAAAGAGGAAACAATAGGGAATCATCAACTTATATTTTAAAGATAATCTGGTTGTGCTTTGTGTCAGTGAAGGGAAATAAATTCCCATTCAATTAAAAAAAGAGCTAATAGGCTAATGCTGTTTCAAAACATCAACAAAAGCTACAAACTGCCTCTATGGCTCTGTTTCTTATTAGAGAAAAGATAGAATGTATCACACCTAAAGCAATGGAAATACAGAAGTACAACAAGGGTGAGAGTTATTATACCACTCAACCCAGACCTATCAGATCAAGTGATTAGTTCCAGGTCAATCATTATATATAATAGTGTTGTCAGTAATAAATGATGTCACATGATCAATGAATCTTGAGTCTGCAAAGAAAATTCAAGGTTTGCTTTTAAGATTTATGTGGAATAAAAAAAAGAACACGTTTGGCAGAAAATGTTAAGCCCACTGGCAATGAATCCAATTCCTGCCTTGGTGAAAAGATAATTGGTTCAGGAAAAATGTGATTAGATTGTGTCCCTCTAGAAATCACAGAGGATTGAACTTTTTCAATTTGGTCTTTAGAGTAGACATGAACAAATCTAAGAAGCCCCACGGCCATATGCATTTAGTTCTATTCATAGGCATGGCCAGTCAGAGTGGCGGCCAGAGCTGAGCTTGCAGACCCAGGGTGTCATGTTGGTCAGGAGAAATGGGAGAGGGAAATACTGGATGGCAGCAGTGGCCCAGGTGGGAACAGAGATTGACAAAAATTGATATTTCTCTCTCATATCAATGTTTCTCTCTGTCTCTTACTTCTTCTCCCTCTAAAATCAATACCTCAGGTAAAGATTTTTTAAAAATTAGCCTATATGACTAGAAGCTAACATAAAGGGCTCACATTCATAAGTTGAACTGTTTAGGACATGCTTTTCCAGAGATAAAAGTTTCTTCATTCCAAAACTTGGAAGGACAGAAAGCAACTCGTGGCCTATTTCTGTTTTTAAAGGATCACTGCCCTGTGAGGCATGGGGATTTGAATCTTATGTCAAACTACCTATTTATTGCACACACTCCATCCACCCACTCATGCAGTCCCACTCATGGGGGACTGTTGCAAATGTTGTCTGACATTGAACATTTTTTGTCTTGTCTAGCTGTGCAGTTGCCTGCAATAGATTAAGTGTGGCAAATGCCTGATCCACAGCCGGCATGACAATGCCCTCACTAATTCAGGGTATGGTGTGAAATCTCATCTTGCCTCCACAATTGCTTTCACTGTGTGGAACTCGCTGACATGTCCCCAGAATGAGTACTGTACCTCTTCTCTCTCTGTCTCTCTTAGCCTACATTGAGGAGGACATTTCTTTTTCCCATGTGGCACTGCTCACCCCCAGCAAGGTGATGCACACAGCTACTGCCTATGCCTTCTTTTCTCCCTGGGCACTGAGCCATGTGACCCACAGCTGCCTTTCTCTGAGAGAGGCCTTATGTCTAGGTTACCATGAAGTGGGTGTCATATTAGGTGCTTAGAGGTAAAGAATGGCAATGAACTGTCAGCATCAAAGCCTGAGACATAATTAGTTGTGGCTATTACATTAAATAATTATACTTTCAGACTGGGAGAGTAAGCAAGGTACTCTTTTCTGATAACATCTACTTAATATCTTCACTATTTAAAATGGATATATTAGTATTACTTATTAGCTAAGTGCTCACCTTTATAGTTGGCTCTGTCACTGATTAAGTGCAATGATTTCTCTTCTAAAGCAACCTCTCTATTTTTCATCCTTACATTTTTAGAGTATATATATTTTCTCCTCCAGTCCCTTGTGTTATTATAGAACAGTTTCAGTGTGGAAGGACCAGAGGTTACTCAGGCATCAAACCACCCATCAGCAGCAGGAGAAAGGCTCCTCACTTCTCTATCCTGTGGTTTGCAAGGCCTTGCTCTGTCTTGTTCCATGATCCTCCTCACTCACTGGGCTCCAGTGATTCTGCCCCTATAAGCTTAGAGTCAGAGAAAACAAGAAGCACTAAATGGTGGTTAGACTGGCTCTGAAATTATGATGTCAAAAGACCTAACTATGCTCTATTCTTTTTGTATTTATCACCAAGCAGATTAGACACTCCTTTGTTCCTGGAGGGACTGCATGAGTGGGTGGAAAAATCTGGACATGTTCTCCAGTTTCCTTCCTTTCTGAGAACAGGAATGGAAATGCATTCCCTTTTGTGGATGTGTGTGAGCGAGTCTCCTCTGCAATGGAAAGAATACTGAATTCAGAGTCAAAAAATCCTGAACCTAAACCTGCTACTTATTCATGTAAGTTATTTACATCATAGGCTTTGGTTTTCTCACATAAAAATGAGAATAACAATTCCTATATCATAGTCTAAGAAGTACAATGAGAAACATTGGTGAAATAAAGGCACCCAACAAATGGCAGAACACACCATTATGTTTAATAGTAAAAATAATTTCTTTGAGCCTCAGAATTTCTCATCAGTAAAATGAGCATAATGCACATACTCATGGGTTGGTTGAAAAATTATATGACAACATGTATGTTATGGAGGTGCTGACACTTAACACAATTTTTTGTTTTAAGACATTCTTCTCTTCAGTCAGAGAAAGACAAGGACTGAATTAAAAAAAATATATAGTGTTTTTCCTTCCTATGTGTCTCATTTACTTTATCTCCTTGGAGATAGTGTCAGATCTCACAGGCCATTGCTCTCTCCCATGAGGCTGCCCTCTCCCCACTCCAGATGCCCATTTTGAGCAGTGGGCCCCAGGCTACCCACAGCATTGGTCTACTTGGCTGCGAATTGGAGGTCTCCATGACCGCCTTCCTGGATTTGATTCATTTGCTAGAGCATCTCACGTAACTCAGGAAAACACATTTAATAGATTATTTAAAGACACAGATGGGCAGCCAGATGAAAAGGTATGTAGAGAGGGGTCTTGGACGGTCCAGGAAGCAGAGCTAGTGTCCCTTTGGAACTGGGGTGCTGGCACCTTTTCAGTGGGTGTGTTCACCAACCTAGAATGTCACCAAACCCTGTGCTTTGGGGACTTTCAAGGCATCATCACATATGCATGATCAGTCATTAATTCCATTTTCTGTCTTTCTTCCTTCTCAAGGGAGTGGGGGTGGAGGTAGGGGTGTCAAGGCTGAAAATTCCATACTTCTCCTCATGGTCCTATGGTCACCAGCCTGCCCCAGGAGCCAAACGAGAGTCACCTCACTAGAACAAAGACTCTCCTATCACCCAGGAAATTGCAGGAGTTTTAGGAGCCCTATGTCAGGAGTCAGAGTCAAAGACCAAATATTAAAGTAAAAGGTGCTCGTAAGTGTTCTTATCACTTAGGACAATACAAGGGTTTCGGGAGTTTTGTGACAGGAGCTGGGAGCAGAAACCAGTATGTGTTCTTATTATCTCACAGAGGCAAATCTGTTTCCTACACTCCCAGCTCCCCTCTCCATGCTCTGTAGCCCCCATTGTGGTGCTGTTGTCCGGCCCCCATTTCTCCAGCCTGGAGCTACAGGGTGCATGTGCTTTCTCCTCTCCCATTAGAGAGTGTTTTTTTTGTATGGTATATAACATATATTACACACACATATGCACACACATGATAAAACATAATATATACATGTGAAATGACCATTATGTAGGTTTTAACACATGCTAGCTTCCCATCAAAATTCTTTAGTTGTAAACGCAAAGTTTCTATTCCTTCTATGAAAAACTTCTTTGTTCAGAAAAAATTTGTAGAAGACATTTGAGGAATTTTTCAGTTCCTTTGAAATCATACAGTTTGGGTGGCCATCCAGGTCACTTACACACAACACAAACCCTACCGGCACCTGGGCTATTGAAGGTGATGCCTCCAGGGTCATTAGTTATGTTCACTCACAGGCTACTGGCACACAGTCCTGAAGTCATTTTCAGTCATGGACAGAACCAATACATTCCTGGGGTGAGGACCAAGGAACTATGAATTACAGAAGCTGGATTCCCTTCCTATTTAGGAAAGGAAGAGTGAAGTTGACAACTGTAAAAGATACCTGTGGACAGCTGGAAAGAGACTCAGAGACATTTGAGTGGAAATCTTCTGGGCAAGGTTATTCATATTATGTCTTCCTAAATCTCATTTAACAATGTCTCAGCAAATGCGAAGACTAAAATCCAAGCAAGCAAACTGGCATCTCTGTTCATCATCAAAATTTGGAGCTATGTCTTAAAGCTGAACAAGAGTATTTTTGAAAATACTGGAACTGTTGTCACAGCACATTTAGGGTAAAGCATCCAAATGTGTTTTCAGCACTTGTTGGGTCCACTTTGAGTGAGATGAGGAGAAGCTGAATTCAGACATGTGTAAACTGTCATCTAGGGTGCACAGTCTTGTCTTCAGACATTTCTGTTTGTATGTGAGGGTTTGTTTCACCAGCTCTAAAATCACCTCCCACTGGAATGTCAATTCTCGCAGGCTGGGACATCAAATTTTAGGTTGTAAATACCTAAGTCATTGTTAAGAAATAAAGTTAGAAGAAAACATAATGAAAGTCAAGAACCTCATGAATTTTGAAAGTGAAATGGTATTGTTAACAGTTATTAAATATTCACTATGAGTCTTGGAATATTTCCAGCACTGTTCATGGATTAACTATTTTTAAACTCACAATAAATTGATGAATTACAACTATCATAGTTGGGCGTGGCTTATTCCATGGGAGTTAACCTGGACTTACTTGAGTTTCCTAGCTCAAGGTGAGAGAATATTCTTTTATTTAAAGATTTTATTTATTTAGTTTTAGAGAGGGAAGGGAGGGAGAAAGAGAAAGAGAGAAACATCAATGTGTGGTTGCTGGGGGCCGTGGCCTGCAACCCAGGTATGTGGCCTGCCTGGGAATCAAACCTGCGACACTTTGGTTCGCAGCCCTTGCTCAATCCACTGAGCTATGACAGCCAGGGCTTGAGAATATTCTTCACACAGGATTTCAGAAATGCTCAGAATACGAGCTGACATGCCCAATTCTCCCTGCTTCTCCACAGAGTCTGTCTCCTTTCTGAATAAAGAGGGAGAAACACGGGAGCACCCAAGGATTTGCTGAAGGATTATTAGTCGATAGTGAATAGAGAGAAGCCACACTGAGGGCCATCAGGTGCCTTTTCTTACACCCCCCTGCTCACCTTTTAGTGCCACAGATTCTTTTATTTCTTGTTGATTTTGCCTTCTGCTGAGTCTAAATGCACTGCTGGAGGTAAATAGCTCTCAGGTTTTTCCTAATTCTATCTTCCCTATCAGCTTTTTCTCCAGGTTGGGGGAAAAGGAAAACAAATACAAAACGAGGAGATAAGAAATGACTTCTGCTCTTGAAGAGTTTGCTACATTTTTCCTTAGACTGACTCCTACACTCAGTCTACTTGTGACCAAATTGGGCAAGATGTTTGTAAATATTTCTTTATATTTCTTATTGATTAAACCCAGCTTCTGGGCAGAACACAGTCAGAAACTATTTCCAATATCTTAAACCATTTGTTTTTAATTTTATTTCTTTCCAAGACATGTAAACAGAAAGTGCACCTTTCTCTCTATGAGGTGGGAGCTCCTAGAGTCCAGAGACCTTCAGAGGCTCTTAAACCCAGGAGTGAGCTTCCCTGCCTTCACCTGTCTGTCCCGAGACCTATCATTCTCATTACAGCCCATGGAGGATATTTGATGGCCGATGCTATATTTCCAGTGGTATTAGATTTATTTTTATTTCCTTTTTAGTCTTCTTGAGAGCTTCTGCAATTCAGTATAGCTCTCTACTTGCCACCTGTGACAGTATCACATAATAGCTAATCAAACACAGTGTGGTCAAATGGAGTTCTTAATTCTCACTTTATTCTCACCTTCTGCAGACACACATAAACTCATCTGCTTTTTTTCTTCTCTGTCTCAGTAAATGGCATCATTTTGCTAAAAACAAAAACTAAGGAGTCACCTTGATTACTCCCTTTTCATTTTTTTGGTGTAATGAGATTAGTATCCTGTGATATGGCCTAAAAAATATGGTCTGTTAGGGACATTTAAAGGAAAACTTAATATAGTCCCCATTCCCTCACCATCCCACTGAGTTGCAGACTTGTGATGAGGCAACTGGCACAAGCATTAAGGCCGCGGTTCAGGGGAAAGACCCGAAGTCCTTCAACTCTACATTTGAGTCAAACATGAGGACAGCCTTTTCTGTGAGAAATAAAAGTTAAACTTTAGACACCAGGCTATCTGGGTTCAGATGCCAGTTGAGCAAGGAGTTTTCTAAGAAGCTCAGCTGCTAGGAACTTCAGCTTTGTCACACTAAAAGGGGGATTCCCTTTCAGTGGATGCTGAATTTGGAGGCAGCTCTTCCAACTACTGAATCCTGGGCTAGGACACAGCTAAGCAAACCTGAGTTTCAGAAGTAATTCACCATAAAATCTTGCCTAATTCTTCACACACACTCTGCTCACATTATGTCCTGCTTGGCTCTATGTTCCAAATTCCTTTCATTTAACTTATTTTCATCTCATCTGTCGGCATTCCACCTGGAGTCACAACTGTCTCATGCCTTAACTCTAGTGATTGTTTTCCATCTGGTCTTTCTGCTTTCACCTGATTACCATCTTCATCTGTCCTTCAATTAATTGCCCTCTTTGTCTCTTTAACTTCAACCCCATCATCCTTTCTCCATAGCAACCTGAGTAGTGTTTACAAGTGAGATCAGACCATGCCACTCCCTGACCATGCCCTAATACTTCCCATTAGACTTAGCATAAAATCAGGTACATCTGTAAAATCGTCATCGTTCGAGTGAGTCTCTTTTTGGTCCTTTACCAATTATACTCTATTCACTCTTTTCTTCTTTTGTCCCCTTGAGTATTCCAAGCTTTTTTTTTTTTTAAATGATATTTTCATTTGCTGTTTTTCTGTCTTCTATGCTTGACAATCATCTTTATTTTTTGTCAGGGTTAGTTATTTCTTGTCAACTTAAATGACATCAATGGTGCCAGGCTCTCCCTGACCAAAGTAGTCCTGTTCCTACCCCTTCCCTTCACTCTTTGTTGTAATACTTAATTTTTCTCTAAATTTGTTATGCTATTTTTTTAATTTACATGGTTATTATTCATTTTTCACTCATGCTAAAATATCTGTTTTATAAAAGATCAAATCTATTTTGTTAAATATATATTCTGTAATATAAGGGCTCAGTACATATTTAAACAATGGCTAAGTTATATGTTTATATGCCATAAATATCTTGAACCTATATTATTGAAAGGTCATAGGTTTATCTTGGTTCCAAAACATAACCTTCAAATTCATTGGCATGTATCCTTTCAGAAGAAGAGAGTATATATGCCCCTTTCCTTAAATTTGGACTGTGTTACTGCTCAGGGCTTAATGAATCTTTCTGTTTCCTGTTTCTTGAGATGCTCACTTTTGGAACCCAGCCACCATATTATGAGGAAACCAGAGTGCTACATGGTTAACATTGTATAAAACTTGGGCCACAGCCCAAGATGAGGTTCTAATCAACAGCCAACATCAACTTCCAAATACACTGTGGTTAGTTTTTGTATCAGAGGTCAGCACACTCATTTATTTTTTTTCTGTAAAGGGTGAGCTAGTAATTATTTACATTGTGGGCCATACTGTCTCTGCCACAGATACTTAGCAATCCCTCCATGGTGCCAAAGTAATCCAAAGCAATACACAGACAAATGAGCAAGGTTGTGTTCCAATAAAACTTGATTTACAAAAATAGTTGGTGGGTCAGATTTGTCCTATGGGCCGTAGTTTATCAGCTTGTACATTAGACAATCCTAATCCAAATCACTGAATTGCTTCTAACCTTTGAACTTACTTTAGTTGTTGACACATGGAGGAGAGATGAAATCATCCCCTACTAAGCCTTGCATAAATTATAGATTTGTAAACAAAATACTTTTAGTAATTTTAAACCATTGGGTTTGGTGGTTTGTTATACATCAGTAGATGGCTGGAACGGGGTTAAAGCCAATGTTTTCAAAATATGGTAAAATTCAGTTATATATTACATAATAAATGAGTTAACTCCTCTATCTTTGAAATATTTCTCTACATACAGCTGGGTCAAATTCATGTGGTAGATTTAAAGATGGCTTCTGGGCATCTTATGAATCACAATATTTTAATTTTAATGATGCTGCACCAGTACTTGCATCATGTGAGCTATGCATGGAGTATGACTGTAGGATATAGCATGTGAGTAACAGGGCACACCCTCAACTTCTTGGCTACAAAATAAAACCTCCAAAACATTCAAAATGGAATAACTGTAGAGAAATGTTAATTAGTTGATTTTGGATTTCCTGTGACTTTTCTTCTAGAAAAACACCTGGATAAATATCCTGGCCTATGAGGAAAGAAAAACAGTATGCTCATTTATTGCTCAAAATAGAAGAATTGAAATAGTTCTCTAGAAGTTTCATGTAATGCATCATTATATTAGGAGAAGACATAGAGCCATGGTTGAGCTGATGAAGAGACTAACACATCTCCACTGTGGTGCACATGTAAAGGAAAGTGTGATCTTTAGTGACAGTTTTTGTAGGAAAGGTTTTTCAGAGTTTTAATTTTATTTTTTTCCTACAAGAGGAGACTATCAATGTACACCTTTTTGTTTCTTCAACAAATTAAAGACCCTATACTTTAAAAGTTCATGCTCTTAAAATTCATTTTTGCATGTGGCTCAGGAGACCCAGATTTCAGTACAGTGCACATGTCACATGAGATTCAATGGGGTTGAATGTGCATTTCACAGATTACTGGTCAGCTTTCAATCTTTGTTTGGATACACTTGGAATGATTTGATTTATAATCCTATTCCATAATGTAGAAGTGTTTCCTTCCACTTGTGTAATTAATGTGGCAAATGCATTGGGGTAAATGTTCTAACACACACTTTCCTTTCTCCAAATAGTGACCGATATTAATGGAAGCAATACCTGACCTTCAGATGCTCTGTCTAGAGAGATTAATGGCAAGTGCTTTCGTTTGTAAACTGTGAGAAAACAAGGAATCAAGAAAAAAGAAGTTCAAACAGAAATGCCATTATAAATGACACGAATCTTTAGCTTTTGCAACTAAGATAGGAAGTTTGAGAAGAGAAATATAAAAATAAAGTGTTGCTATTTAAAATACATAGTTTTTTTTCTGGGCAATTAATAGGAAATAATGTACTTAATACCAGATATTAAGTATTTAATACTACAGATGCCTTTTAGATTCCTGAGCATGACAAAAAATGTATTGCCCATCTTAAGGGGGTGCATGTCTCTCAAATACCTTTGAAAGAAAACTCAAGTGACTTGGGAAATTCTGTCAGGAAAACCTGATATTGTCCTTTTAGTCTGGGTCAAATATGCATTAAATGGACAATTCAAGCAAAACCATTTGAGATCTCACCTTCTTAAGTTTTCCTGGTGTCACCTTCATAGTTGTCTGTTCTGATGTTTAAGGTTTTTGTATTTAAGAAGGAGGTGCTAACAGAATATAAGATTTTCTGAAGTGCTTTTTTCCACCCCATTCTGCTGTTGCTTTTGTTTCAGGGGAGTTGGCAGCTGCCTTTAGTTCTGTGATAGCTTAGGAAAACCTGCTCTGTAAGCATGTTAATTTTCTTCCCTTTAGAAAAAGCTTGCTAATCTCAGGAGGCACTGCAAAGTTTAAATTAAAGTCAATAGAAAAATCACTAAGTTGAAAAAAAAAGATTCCATGCAGCTTCTGATGAGTGGGAACACATCTGCCACACAATAGAATGTGACATTCCTTAGCTCATTGCTTTCCCAGGATGTGTGATAGAATTGTTGCTGCTTAGTATGCATCTGGTTCAGAGCACCAGCAGGTAAAGGTTTAATTACTGATCTATCTGTTTCTTGACCTATAGATTATGCAGGACTAGTGTCACCCCATTTTGTGTTTTTCTCCATAGAAACTACTTTTCTGAAAGGCATCTTCAGAATGAAAATAACTGGACTCTTATCATTTGCTTATTTTTGTTTGATTTTTTTCATTTTCTTTTAAGAGACATATTGACAGTAGTTTATACACCATTTAAGCCATACCTGCATTTCAAGACCATTCTTTTCACAGTAATCATGCCAATGAGATTGACATAGGTATGTGTTAAAGATGGAAATCAATGGTGAAAGATGCATTATTTGGGGCCACTCACAGGATTTAGAAGAAAAGAAATCCTTCCCAACAGGCGTTTGGAAAGGTGTGACACAAGATCATATGTGGAAGTGGATTGCTAGCAGGTGTGGTACCACAAATACGGCGAAAGTAAAACCTAAACAATGCAGAGGTCTGTCTCTGGCCAAGCCAGGACAATCTCGCCCATGTGTCCCATTTACCACATGATAAGGATAAATTTACCTAGGTCCTAAGAAGCGCTAGAACTTCCAACAAGAAGTCATTGAAAGTAGTAAATAGGAATGAATGACCAAACATATCAGCCAGGGTGGTCGATATCATCTTTCTTGCTACACTGTCATCATTTCACTTAGGGGAGAGTTTTCAACAGAATTTTTTCTTTCAAATAATTAATGTTTGTTGTTTTAAGCCATTAAATGGAGGTAATTTGTAATGCAGCAATAGATAAGTAATGCACAGCTTTCCTCTCAGGCTCGGTACAGCAGAGCATAGCATGGCTAACCTATTAAATAAAATGCAGAACACAGTTGTATTTCATTACTCATTGTGTGCTCACGTGCCTGTTTTCTTTCTTTTTTTTTTAATCCCCCTCCAAGGATATTTTTATTGATTTTAGAGAGAGAAGAAGGGAGAGAAACAGAAACATCAATGTGTGAGAGAAACATCTATTGTTTGCCTCCTATACCCACCCTGACCAGAGATCAAACCTGCAACCTAGGTAGGTATAAGCCCTGACCAGGGATTGAACCGTCAACCTTGGCATACTGAGATTGCTCTAAGCAACTGAGCCACCCAGCCAGGGCTTCCTGTTTTCTTTCCTCACAACTTAGAAAAACACATCAGTGTATCAGATCTTCCAGAAACATCACTCAGGGTTGTTTTTTTTTTTTAATCCCTGTTCCCCATTCTTAAGGCTGTGATACTGACTTGATTATATTGCAACATATTATCGATATATTAATCCAGATTACACACAGGTACAGACATGGTGATATATTATTTGCTATATAATGGAAATGATCCTCTAGTCTTCTCAATATTTAGAAATTAATGGCACATCTCTAAGAATAGAAGGGTAAGATGCCATACTTGTCACTGCCTAACCTTGGACATGACATCATGGCATGACATTCTGTGGGCCAACCAAGTCACATTATCAAACTCTTCATGGGGTGCGCATGGTTAGTAAAGATTCAATGAATAATAGTATAATCAACCATAATAACTGAATTCATATTCCAACATCTTAATTAAGAAGTAATGGAAAATTCTAAACATTATTGTATTTCTTTTTCTCTTCGCCTTTTTGAACATGTTTTCTTTGTCCATTCTTCCTTATTCTTCAGATTAATGCTTTTCATAAGTACCTTAAACTATGAGCATTATTTCTTTTGAATAATCCATTTAATATTGAATTATATATTTTTTCTGATTTAAATATTTTATTATAATTACCTATTTTAAATCATAAAATATCTTGATTTCCATATGACATTAACAGACATGTTAATATTTATCTTCTAATTTTTTGCAGTCATTTCTTCTTTCCTAAAGATAAAAAGTGTTACCTTTTTTCAATTTAACTCTTTCCTTGACTAACATTACAACTAAATATTAGTACACTAGCATGAATCATATACTAATGCAGGCATGAGAATCTCTCTTTTTTGGCTATATAATTGGAGTAATCTATTTATAAGCATTAGTCTCTATTTGGAAATTAAATTTACCTCCTAAAAAGAATGGACTTCTGGGTGATCTTTTTTTCCCTAATGACTACAAAAACCTTTGAAGTGGAATTGGAGAAAAAAAATGTGTAAATATACATGTACTAGGACACGACTGAAGTCTAAGAAATTAAATAACTTGCTCACAATCTGGTAACAAAGCACAGTTCAAACCCAACATTTTAGCTCTAGATTCCACCAGTCTGGTAGTATATTCTACCCGTACTGTACAGTGTGGTCTCCCTCTCTCCCTTCCTTTGCCTTTATTCCCTGTTTTTTCTTCCTTATCTTCTTTCTTTCCTTTAAAAAATAATGGATTAGCTACTGTAGACCTTTTTTAAGTACAAACAAATGAAAATCTTATAAAGAGGAGCATGTATACCTACACATATATCTCAATATAGCACATTGCATTGTCATTAACATTTGAGTGTCAATTAACTCTTCACATTATCTCCTGAGAGATCAGGGGCATTGAGATAATAGCAAGGGTTTTATAATGGAGATGAGATAAAGGTGAAAAAATGGGATAAGAGTGCACAAAATAAACATTTTATCCAGTTTACAGTTCTGCCTCTGCTTCCCAAACATGCATTTTATTGCTGCATAACGATAATTTTACCACCAAAGTGCATTTTCAAACAGAATTTTGAAAGAGTGAAGTACAGCCCTTTGCCAGTCAGTGATTCCTGGAACTTCAATAAAGCTCCTGCAATTCAGCAGGTGACAGTCACCAGGGCGGCTGTGCGTACAGAACCGCACAGTGGCGTGCTTTCACGGCTGCACACATCCTGCAGAAATTGCTCCTAGAATGATGCAGCCTATAGACGATGGATCCAAAAGGCATGGCAGGAGCTACCACGATGCTGAAATTCTCCCTGAACTCGTGACCTTTGGATTCTGAAAGCCAACTGAGCTGGAAGGATGGTGGTCCGATGGAAGACTTGTCAGTCACGATCACATGTGTCTCTGGGAAGACAAGTGTTCCTGTGATCTAGATGCCAGAACTATCGCTCCATTCAGAGGCCCCGAGTGTGTCCAGTGAAAGAACTCACTTCCTCATAGCACGAAGTACAGATAGTTACACATAAGGTCATTCTGGAGATCAGCGTCCGGATGCCCAGAGTAATTAACTCCACGTACCAAGGCTCAATGCTGTGACTGCATTCAGTGAGGTGACGAGGTGTCCCGTCCTGAAGGGTATGCTTGCTTGACTTCTTAATCATAACACAATGGAAAAAGTAATAGTTTTGGCTACATGGAATTGCAGCGCTTCCACTCAGGAAATGAATTTTTATGCGTTGAATCTCTTATGAATTCTGTGTGATTTTTGTCTCAGGAATCTATGAAAAACTGTTCTTTTTGTGCTACTAAGTGATGCAATGTGTAGCCTAAACAGATGGAAACAGATTGACTTTAGCATAAGTGTTGTAAGATGAAGTTTAAGTGTAGAAATGCACAAGGCACAATTAACAGAAAGTCTGTATCACTTAAAAGGCCTATCAAGTTTACACTGATATAGGGCTTCAAGCATTGCTGCATGAAGCTTTATTTTTAAAATAATTTTTGCATGATAGTAATAGAGAATTTTAAATATCTATACCTAAAAAAAGTTGAAACATAAAAAGAACTTAAAATGGTAACTGGTACAAAGTAAGTGCTGATTAAATAGTAGCTCTTGTTATTTTTATTATATTAATGGTAATTAGGATTTTTCTTCTAACTATCCACACAAAAACTGATCATATGTTAAATACCCTACTAATAAATACCAGCAACTTTCCTGATAAGCCATCTTTCCACAGAATACAAGTCTTAAAATCATTGATGAATAATCATTTTAGCCTTTCAAATTATGTCTTGCATAATGTTATTTTCATATTTATTAACCATACTTATTTTTAAGAAAAATCTAGAAAATGTAAAAACTACAATATCTTTTTTTAAAATTATTTCATTGTTGTTCAATTACAGTTGTCTGAATTTCCCCCTCACCACTCCCCCCTACCCCAGCCATCCCCACCTCCCTCCCCTGCTTCCCCCCTCCCACCCCTGCTTGGTTTTGTCTGTGTGTCTTTTATAGATGTTCCTAAAAACCCTTCCTTCCTTTCCCCCATTATTCTCTCCTCCCTCCCTTTGGTTACTGTCAGATTGTTCTTCATTTCAATGTCTCTGGTTATATTTTGCTTGCTTGTTTGTTTTGTTGATTAGGTTCCGCTTATAGGTGAGATCATATGGTATTTGTCCCTCACCACCTGGCTTATTTTGTTTATCATAATGCTCTCCAGTTCCATCTATGCTGTCGCAAAGGGTAGAAGCTCCTTCTTTCTGCTGCTTAATATTCCATTGTGTAAATGTATCATAGTAGAACAAACAATATCTTAAATGTCATTTTAGAATGATATTGTTGAACAGTATACAGGTTTGAGATAAATATCAGCAATACACAAGAGGATTAATGGCAAAAGTATGAAGTTCTGAGGTTCGACTTTAGCCCTGTGTCCTTGATGTTCTGGGCCTCTTTTTATGCTGTTTCTACTGCGTATTTGTTGTTGCTTAGTCCTTTTCTAATTTCTTCACCAACCTTTAGAGTTAAGTGTTAGAATTATGGAGCTGCCTAGCTCATATTGAACAGAAAAATCAATAAATTGATAAAATAAAGATTCTGAGGTATTATTAATTTACCTTTCATCTCCACAGTTATTTACAGTTTAAAAGAGGACGTGGAGAAACAAAAAATGTTCAACTTAAAGAAATGATTCATTAATCCCTCCCATTATTGACAGGTCAATGGGCAGCTTCTCTGCACTCTTCACATCTCAGCTTGCAAACCCCCCTGCACCTGTGGGTTAAAATGCCCCATATACCAATGCTGTCACCGAAGTATAAGTCATGTACATTTTAATGGAACATTTTATTCTTAAGGGTATTTATCATTTTAGAGTACTATTTTAAACACAACTACTAGTTTGACAAGTCAGTATTCTTTGCAGGACTTTGGTGTACAATATAGAACACTGAGCCAGTGAAACTCCATCTTATTTCCAAAACTCATTGAACTTGATTATGTTATCAGTTACACATTTGACATGGTGTGATATTCTGACTCATAATTTAAGTGTATTATGTCATAAGAATGAATAAATGATGCCCCAAATTATAATTACTCTTTGGACATTTATTTGGACATTTTATTTCAAATGAATAAACATTCACATTTCAGAAGAGCAAAATTTTAGCATAGCAAATTAAGCAAAACAGTATTTCTTACATAATTTCTAAATGTTAGGGTGGAATGGTAGTGGGCAGGGTAGATCTGAGTGTGAGAACTTTCTTTAAACCTAAGGAGAAACATCTAAACCATAGACAGATTTTTTTCATTTCTGCTTTGAGCCAATAATTTAACACAAACATATTAAAAATACTTGCAATTATATATCTTGTAACGTTAATCTACCAATAAGGACTTTTCATGTTAAAGTCATGAGGTCATCAGTAGGATTCACATTGGGTCTATTGTAATCCCAAGTGTCTCCTCTCCCTCTTGAGGCCCATGATCAACAGGCTATTTTTATCTAGGCTCCATGTACATTTTCTGGTGCCAGTAGCTCTTCCTAAGAACAAAGCAATAATAAATCAATTAATAAAGAATGTGTATTACTCTGAGTTCCAAAACTGAGAGTCAGGGGTTGTAGAAAAGAGAGACAGAACAATCTATTGCTCAGTCAAGGCTGGGAATCTTCCCAGCTCTCATCCTGTTATGTAGAGGGAAAGCTCAGTTAAGACAGAAAAAATAAACAATAGGCTCTTCAAACAGAGTTTTTTTTTTCTTTTTTGCCTAAAAATGTATAGATTTTTATATTTTGAAATGAATATAAGAAGTGATTTTTTCCACTAAAGTTGTAAATAGGACAGTAAATGAGCTCTTAATGATTACACGTTTAATGAGAAACGTTTTTATTTATTCCATGTTTGGGAATTTTTTAACCATGATTTTTTATTATTTAGGAGATCCTTTTTTTTTAGTGTCCTGGGTAATTGAAAGATGTCTGAAGTAGAAATTCCAAATAGGTCTTTAAATTCAAAAACATCGGGGTAGACACATGAAAGAATTTTTATGAGAACTTGGTGCTTTTGAAGGTATCAATGAATAATGGCTTTCTCACACAAACAAAAGATGTGCTCATTCCCTATTACATTTCTAATCACCTTCATATCATCAGGGGCAAAGTAGCTGCTTGAGCTTTCCTTCATTTCTAGGCTGGGAGCACTGTTGTTTTAAAATCAGACTTCTCAGTGGTGTGGTTACATATACACGGATGCTATTACTTTTAACTTTTGCCAACCTCTTTTAGACAGTTTACAAAATAGTCATACATATACTACAAATTATATCAATTTCCTTTTTAATGATTGCCACAACCAAAAGACTCAGAATGAGCTACTGTATTGACACATTTCAGGGCAATTTATTCTCCTGTACTGTTCTGAGGAAATGGTGTTACCTAGACTACACATTATTTCTTATTGGTCGATATATTCTATGTTATAGATCTATATTTCATGTAGTGCTTTCTCTGCAGAGAAAATCCAATCTTAAAAGGTTGTAGTATAATACAAAACTAATAGGATGACATTTTATGCCAAATTCAGGGGAAGAAAATTGTATAACTCCATTACACTATTTAATATATTTCCCATATATTTTATTAAGAATGTCTTCTCAGTGACTTATAATTATAAGGTTTTTGTTAAGTATTTGCAATGCATATGAATGTTTTCTCATAAGATACAGTATATACGATATCAATTAATTTTCACATTTGGAAACACATTATTTTGTGTTTGTTCCACAAATGTTAATATCTACACTTTTGCATTATAGAATAAATTGAACAGTATAGTTTCTAGGCCTCTGAATGTTATTTATTGAATTTGAACTTCTAGTATATAAAAACATAAATTTCAAAAGTGTCTAATATAATCTAAGAGAATCTGGCTACATGTTTAAAAAGTCACATTTAAGGAATTGTTTTATTTCTGAGAAAGGAATCTTATTTAGGGTTTGCTTAAATGCACAAGAACTCAATGCTTTAAACCAATTAAACTATTGGATTTATATAAGAATTGATCATTTGACTACCATAGCCTGCCTTGAACATTCATAATATACATTTATTAATTCTACATCTAGAATATGGTACAGTGGCAATAACCGACCACAAAATGGTTTTTTTGCATTGCAAATAAAAATCGTAGCTTAGTATGAACTTTTCCCCCATAAATACCTTTGGTTGTGTTGGCGTTTATGCAGCAGCAGGAGACAATTATGCAGGGACACATTCTATCCCACTGACATTATCACTCAAAGATGGTCGATTTCATTTTCAGGAAGGTCCCAGAGAGCTACAGACAAGTTACAATCAATCATGCAAGCACAATCGCTAGAAGAGTCACATTACTCTCAAAAAGAAAGAGTAAGGGAAACATGAATGTACTAATGCATATTTAAATTTCATGTTTTGCTCCTAAAGAACTGATGAATTGTAACATAGCTTCACATTCACAATGGCATTATGCTTAAGCCTCATCAGTTTTTTCTCCTGACTCATAGAAATGCCAAAAGGGGTTGAAATGTTTTGCTGCATGGTTATGGAATAGCCAGGCCAGGTGCTATGGCAAAGGTTGCTGTGGTTGGACATCAGGTAATGTCTGATGTGACAATGAGTGGCCAGCTTTAAAGTTAGTCCAGTTATCTAGTTGTGGATCAGACTAGGGATAGAGTTAAGTAGAATGCAGGTTGAACCAAGTGGCAGGTAAAAGGGAAGGGGAGATAAGTGAAATTACTATTAGGATCAAATAAGACTAAAGTGCAGCAACCCTGACCAGTAAATCACAGTTTGTTGGGCATAGTCCCACAAAGCGAAAGGTCACTGGTTTGATTCCTGGCTGGAACACATGCCTGGGTTGCAAGTTCCGTCCCTGGTGGAGGAACACCTGAGAAGTAGCCTATTGATGTTTCCTTCTCATATTTATGTTTCTCACCCTCCCTCTCTCCCTCCCTTCCTCTGTTTCTAAAAAAATGAATGAATGAATGAATGAATGAATGAAAAATTTTAAGAAAACTGAAGTGCAACAGCAGCTGAGAAATAGAGTTAGGGACCAAGTGTACTAGGTTGGAAAGAGCTTCAGATAGAGGCTCTCTGGAAGGTTTTTAAGGAAGTAATTTCCTTGGGCATTGTGAAAATGTCTGCACTGTGAAAATTTCCACATAACAGGCGTCAGACTCACTCATTCAGTGGATCAAACCCTGTCTTTCTATCCACCTTTTTGTGAAAGAAGCCATGTCCCCATGTGTCAGTTCAAGTGTTTGAGGGGCATTGAAATTACTTTTCTTTCCTCAAATATTTCTGTGTAGAAAGTTGGAATTATGTCTTGTGACCTGATGTGGAATTCTACTGGGATGTTGGAGTCTTGTGATGATAGAGCAAGCTGAGAGCTGTCCTCCTCTTAACTTCTCATGACAGAACTCCAGGCGCCTCACATATTTCTCCAACAATGAAAGCAAGACTATGCAACACAAAAAACTTAACCCATGTGTGAGCCCATTAATAAGCAAGTGGGGACTAGAGGCCTGGCCCCTTGATATTCAAGCCAGTGACCTTTTCTACTTTCAGTAAAAAAAGTCTCTCCTTCTCCCTTTTTTTACTCATCCCAGAAGAAGGGCCTGGCTAGTAACAGGGCATTTGATACAGGTTTTATGAAGTCCAATTGTCAAAATACTTCCTATGAAATACTTATCTTACCCTTTTTAATGTAAATGAAAGGCTAATCATCTTGGTTGGCTGAATAAAGATACTGAATTATCATGAAGTCCTTTCATTGAAAACTTTTCAAAAGATTTCAAAATATCAGACTATGCTGCTATGTTCTATGGTACATAAAGGGTGAAATGAATTCTTTACTTCTATTAAGAGGCACATAATTTTAATCTTCCTCCAAAGTGCCTCCAAAGAAACTAGCTGCACTATAGAATTAACAATATTTATGAATAAAATAAGTACAATTAAGAGATATATAAAATGGATAACAAAGATATTAAAGTTGTTGGGCAATTTGTCTAAATTTTCTAGAACTTGGTTTCTTAATATTTAAAATATGGGATATTAGGGAGAGAATAAAGTGCTGGTTAAGATGCAGAAGCTATTATCAGATTTCTTGGTTTAAATTCTAGTTTTTCTACTGCTTATGTGTTTCCTTGAGTAACTTTTCTGTGCATTAACCTTTCTGTATGTAAAATGGGGCTAATTGTGAAATCTAGTCCATAGAGTTGGTCTGAAAAAGAAGTTAATACATGAAAATCACTTAGAAAAGTGATTAGCCCATAGTAGAGCATTGTAATTCAATTTAGGTATTGTTGTAGTTAATTCTAATATATTCTTGATTGACAATTTGATAATTCTATAAATATATGCTATATGGTGATATTTCTTTGAAAATCTGAATTTTATAGTAAAGAGAGTCTATTATTTGTACTTTTCAGAAGTGGAACAGTTAATTTATTTATGATATCTGTAATGAGAATCCATTACATTCTACTTGACCACAAATATATGTAACACCCAGAATAGTTGGATGTCTCATGCTTTCTCCTCACCAACGTAGGTTCTCTAGGGCAGAGATTTTATAAGTGATAATGGATGAGATCCAAATTTCCTCACAACGGTGGCATTTGGAAATGATTCTGATACACCTGCCTACCAAACAAATGAGTACTATACCACCAGTCATACTCAAGAATCACTGCTCTAGATCCATTTCCAAAACCAAGTGGAAGAAGAATATGTCCAAGCTACTTCATCAGTTATTTAGTTTAATAAAAAAAGATGCGCTTAGTAAATGTGGTACTTCTTTCCTCTTTTCAAACCATTTGGAGTAAGGGAGAGAGAAAGCCACAGGAGTTATACACTTGACAGGGAATAGTGGCTTTAGGATCAACATGATGAGAGACATGTTATTATAAAAAAATCCCCCATCAGCAAGGTGCTTTCAGCACAAATTCTCAAGACATGGTCAATATATATCGTATAATAACACATCTTGATTTACATTTAATTTCATTATGCATGTTTTCTGACCTGCCTCATACCCTGCCCTATTGTCACAAGTCTTTTTTCTATTATCATACTTGTTTCTGGGCAACTGGCCAACATCAATCATCCCGGCACTTGACATAGTATCTACATGGAGTCAGGCACTGGAAACGCCATTTAAAAAAGACATTGTGTCTCCCTTAAAGACAATACAGTTTTACATGGCTGACAGGCAACTTAATACGCAATTAAAATACATTGTAGTAAATGCTGTAGTAGTGGCTCCTAAGTGAAGCACCTACAGTCTGTAAGAGGAAGGTGGTAGATGAAACAGAAATGTCTTATGTTGACCTTCAATACGCAACTAAAAGATAGGGTAGGGGAAGTACATTCTAGACATAGTGTACAGTACTGCAAAATCTCTGAAGCAAAAGGAAACATGCAATTTAGAGAATAGCCAGGAATTTTTTAATAGTATGGCTATAGCATAGAATATGAATGAGGTATAATGAGGGAGGTGAGAGAACTAAGATTAGGAAGCATTTTTAAAGCCATGATGAGACATTTGGAAAATATCCCCAATACTAAGCAGTTTAATAGGCTGATTGATATAATCAGAATTTCATATTAGAGGTTTAAGTCCAGTTGATATGGAAAGGTTGAAGAAGGGTGACTATAGGCTATGACATCTGTTAAAAAAAGATTTCACTCATGAGTAGAAACCAGAAATTGATGGCTGAATCCAAAGTTCAGTTATACCAATGGAGATGAATGAAATTCAGAAATATGTAAAAAAGGTAAGATTAACAACATTTAAGGAACAGAAAAATCAAATGGAACACCCAGATCTCTTGCTTGAACTACTAAAGGGAATTAGGATCATTACAGAAACAGGGGACTTAGGAGACAGCACAGGTTTGGGGGAAAGATTTGGTTTTTGAAATGTTGAAAGGTGCCTCCAAGCTGTAGGAGAGACATGGAATAGAATTAAGTATATTAAGTATACAAGTCTAGAGCCAAAAAAAATCTTGGATAGAAATATAGATTTGGGAGTTTTCAGGAGACGGATGGTAATTGAAGAGTTGGAGTAAGTGAGATAAATCCTGACAAATATGGCATTTTAAGGAACATGTAGATGGAGAGGACCTTGTGAAAAGCAATATGAGAGAAGGCAACGAGGAAGACATTTGGAAAGCATAGAGTCATAGCTGCAAAGGGGGCAAAGCTTTGTATGAGATAAATACTGAACCTTGTCCATTCAATTTAGCATCAAGTTTATTGGTGATCTTAGCAATGGTAGCTTCAATGAAATGTTGGTAACAAGCTAGGTTACAGGGTTTATTTTATATGGGGTGAATGGAGGATAAATAAGTAAACTGGATGTATTGGAAATACTTTTAAGAACTTCAGCTAGGAAGTAGAGGAGAAAGCAAAAACATATTGGGTTGAGGGAGGGAATGAAGAAATTGAGATAAAGGGGCTTAAGTATGTTTAAATACTGAATAGAAGAAACTAAAGATGAAGATATTTCTAATACAGGAGAAAAAAAGGAATATTAATTGAAGCATAGTTTTTACAGAGGAAAGAGGGAAATAGAAGCTTTAAAACATAGGTAGAGAAATTTTCCTTAAATAGGAAGACAATTTTGGCAAAAGGAATGGAGACACAATAGATATACATGCATGAAAATTGGTAAGTGAGGGGAGAGGCAGTAGGTAGAGTCTTGTCCTAATGCTCCTATTTTCTTTGTGAGGTAGAATATGCTCTTGGCTGTAAGGAAACAGGAGATGATAGAGTGGGAGATTTAATGGAAGTGGAGATGATTCATAATAGTCGCTACAAAAGCATGAAACAGAGGAGGAAAAGTCAGCGACTGAGGAGACATGCCAGGATGTTGGGTCCCAGATGCCACTAAGAGGCCCTGCAGGCCCAGTTTGAACTGAAAACCATGCATTTGTAATGCCTCCATTTTTCAAGGTTGTGCAATTTTTTTTTTCTCTGAGCTTGTTCAGCATCTCTTATATAACACTTGAGAAATCAGATGATTCTAATTTTCCAGAATTGTGACTTTTGCCAAATGAGTACAAGGGAGGGCAAAGAATCAACAGACAACAACATTGCCGAGGGAGTGACTAAGCGATAAACAGTGAAATCCGGGCTACTGAGGCAAGGAAACTCAATGTCAGAGACTTAGAAATCCAGCACTCAAACAACTGAGCTAACAGGAAAACATTATGTTATAGAAATTAAAGAATAGAAGGCTGGGATCAGAGAAAAATGCCTGAATTTGAGATTTTTGAGTTTGAGAATCCCGAATGTATTACCTAAAATGTATTACCTTAAAAAAAAAAAAAACTACTTTTTTTTTTTCTACCACACAGAACAAAACCCCATCCTGGCAATGTTTTTAACAATGTACTGAAATACACTAATGAAACAAATGATGTCTAGAAGGTAAGCAAGTGATCAATACTATGATATCAAGAGATAGAAACTTTGTGCGGCCACGCAAATTCTTCTAGCAATCTTGTTTTTAAATTTTAATGCTGTCGATGTTTTTACTTTCAGTCATATTTTGTCAATGCAAAAACTAAAAATGTCTAGTTCCAAATTCTCTTCTTTAAGAGATTGCTCAGCATTTCTTTTAAAACAGAAAACAGATAGGAGAGGAAGATTGATTAGCTGCTGTTATAATTCAAGAGAGCTCAAATTCATTCAGGTTATCTGCCCATTTCAGATGGACAGGTACGTGCAGCTTCGCCCATCACTGCATGGCCAAGAGCTCAGGGCCTCACTTTCACGTGAGGTGTGCTTAAAATAGGTTAGATTGTGAAGCGACATAGTCACAGGGAAAAATTCTATGGCGATAGAGCAAAGGGAGAAGGCATTTATGGACAAAAAAGTAAAAATAAAAATTAATAAATGCAGAAATATACAGAGGAAAATAAAGGTCAATTACAAATCCATTTTGATATCTTATTCTTCCCTAAATAATACATATGCAAATGTACAAAAATATAACACTTGATTCATATCATGTTCTGAAACTTGGTTATTGAACTTAATAGAGGAGATATTAAAAACTGATAGATATTTGTCTGAATGATCAGTTTAGTTGTGGGGAAATATCATATAATAGCACTGTAAGTTTTGTTTCTTTTATTTTTATTACAATTTTAAATCGATTTTCTATTAAGGAAAATTTAAGGTAATTTCATTGTTTGTTATACATTATAGGGATTTATACATGAAAAGGATTGTTTTACATTAGTGAGAAAACAAATTATTATGTATAATATTCAATAATGTGGTACAGGATTTCTATTTTTAAATAAATAGTAACATTCCTTTTATGTTGTACACAATAAGAAATTGTACATGAACAAAATATTGAAAAGTAAATAACTATAGAAATAGAATAATAAATTGGATTTTTAAAATTCTTGATTTGGGAAGTCATTCTGAAGCAACATTCAAAGTTCAAAATCCAGGAAAGATGAGCCTGGCTACCTGAGCTTTATATACTCATCCTTACTGAGTTACTGTTGTAGAACAACAAGGGGGGGTGGCTGGGACAATGTACTATTATCTAAAAGGAAACCCCCAGGTTCGTCATGTCCGCTGCCAGAGGAAAGAGGTCTTTCAATGCCAGAGATTCATGCAAAGGAAGGGATGTTTATTTAATGCTATATAAACTTAAAGTAGTGACCTAATGTCATCATCAAAATCCCGTAGTCCCTTAAAACACCCACAAACACACACAGTCCTTCCTTCCCCTTTGCCCAGTCTGGGGTACCGTATCTCAGGAAAAGAAATAGAAGTCCGTGGCTTAGGCAGACCCTGGTTCTTCCCAGTAATCTGTCTTGACTGGTAGGCCTTTCTTGGTTCCCAGCACCATCAGCTGTGTCACCGGGATCTTTGCTAAAGCCGGGTGGTGGGTGGTTCCTTCTTCTAAAGCTGCGGGGGTCCCCACTGTGCCAAAGCTGCGTGGCTCTCCTACATGTCCACAGCCACATGGTCCTCTTGGCACAATGGCTGCAGGAGTCTCCACTCAGCCAAAACTGTGTGGTTCTCCCTCCTCAGTGGCTGCAAGGAGTGTGGTTGCCACTCTGCCAAAGCTGAGTTCTCTGCTAAAGCCGCATGGGGATTCTCTGGCAGGGCTGTGGGAGTCCCCACTCTGCTAAAGACCAAGTGGTTCTCTCTTCTATTGCCACAGCCACATGGTTCTCTCTCTTCAATATCTGCCACATCTGGATTTAAATCCCCGAGCCAATCTTCCTCTGAAGCCCAATTTCCGACTCCTCCTAAAATCAGTTACACCTGCCAGCACTCATATCCTTCCAGCTTTACTGGGCTGCCGTGGTGAGTCGGGGCAGGCCTGATCCCATGTCATAGAGCCAATCTTCTTCAAGCTCCCACGCAGGTGCTGTAACTTGGGGAACCTGCCTCCCGTTACATCTTGGTGGGGAAGTTACTTCCATTCCCCTGGCTCAGAGCATGGCCACAGCTATTTAACATATCTATGTAGCCAGTTAAAGGTTATAGATGTGTTAAATGACCACACCAAAGGTTAGCTGCAAAGCTGTTGCTATGCAAAACAGCTCTCAAAGGCCCTACTCCATCTGTCCCTTTCCCCAACCCACACCTGTGATGAGGGGTGGGTGAGGACATCCTAATATTTCCTGGACACCTTGAGTTCTGAACCCCATTCCAAATCCCTATCTGGGGCTCCCACTCTTGGCTGCACCCTGTTACATTACTACACCTTTGTAAGTTGTTTTAGTTCATTCAAGACAAATTCTTCTGCATTAGTCTATATTTTCAAAAACCTTCTGGGTTTTCTCAGACATTTATTTTTCTAAATAGCTTCTAGAATCATCTGGACAATATCTGTTTCTCCTTACTCCTAAAAGAAGTCTAATGGGACTCGTGTTGGCAGTGCATCAAGTTTCTGGGTTAACTGAAGTAGGATTGTCACCTTTGCAGCCTGTTAATTGTCTTTGCCTTTGTAAATGAATGTTTTAATAACTTTTAAAGAACATTAATATGCAGGTATGTAATCACTGTTTAATCAGTTAAATTAGGCAGTGTATTTAGGTGAAATTCAAATGAGTTTCCAGGTCCTTTCCAGTAACAATAAAAGCCTTAGTGGTTCATCTGCCACAGCCTGGGAACCTGAGCATCAGAGAAAAATCTGTTTTTTGTTTGGTGGGCTGTACTTTATCTGGGGGTGTGTGTTGTGGGGATAAGTGTTAGAGTGTTTGTGTGTCTTTGTTCAGAGGCTTGACTTTGAGAGATTCTCCTTCTTTAGAGCATGGCTTAATCCAGCTCCTGTTAGATTTGCATTTTAACCTGAGAGATTAAAGGTAACCTTCCCACCAAATCTAGAAGTTAATAATTTTATTTCTATATGTGTTTTATCCATCTATCCATCTACCTACCATCTATCTTTATAGGAGAATTTAGAGAGAAGAAAATCATCTGCCACTGTAATAATGACATTCAATTTTATTACATACCTTCTTAGTAAACAAGAGTTCACACTAGTGCCATTTTCCACAGTTGAAACCGTGCAGAATAAACACGATGCTCTGATATGTCTTTTGTAATCTGCCTCCTTATGCTGAATGGAGGCTTATCATTATTAAGTGAGATATATTGTGCTTTCGGGTAACAATGTTCTAACTAATTTGTTTTTAGATCAAAATCATTTTCTAATCATTATTATAAAGTTTTATGTTTTCCATAAGTATATTTTTTCTATGATCACGAAAAAAGATTAATTCAACACTTATTTTAACTGCTTTTCATTAAATTATACTTAAATTTCATTGGGTTAAAGTTGGTAATTTTCCAATCTAAGTGTGTTTTTGGTGGTGTCAAGACTAATTCAATTGCTTCTTGTCTAGATTCATAGGTTTCATAAAAAGTTCATTTTATGTTAGCTTAGGGCTTTTCTGCCTAGTGAGATTATAGCATTTGTCACAAGGGTGCCAAGATTTATTATGAGAAAAAAGAAAATAATTGGTAAATTTTACAATGAAATGACTATATTTAGAATGCTTAATAGTGGCACTTAAGAGACAACAATGTTTGTATATTCTTATGCTAATTAGCCAATTTGCTGTTGCTTGTCTTAATTGTGAAAGGTGATTTCAGTGCAGAGTGCTGTGCTGTGATTTACAGAACATTAAGACCTTAACTTGTATCAGCGCTTTTAGTAGAACTGGGGTGTTTTCTTCTGCACAAATGTTGTCACATCGAGGAAGGCACGAATCTCATCATGCTATTTATTTATTGAAGGGTAGCTTTTACTGAATAGATATTGGAGATAGTGGCACCTATGCCTTTCTTATTGTGTCTCATTGTTTACGAGGAAGGCTGACTGTATTGTCATTATCATTCTGGTCACATCACAGAGATTGCTTGGAATTTTAATAACTACCCTATTCAGTGAATTATAGTCATTTGATGTAGCAATTTGGCAGTATTGTGATTAGCTGGCTAGTGGCTACTTCATCCCTTTAGTGTTCTAATAAGGCTACTCTGTCCAGGCCTGTAGGCATCTTGGATGCTGTACAAAGAGGTAACGGAAATGATAAAGAGTTGTATATTATTTATAGCTTCAATTTGCTGAACTAGCTTGTTTTGTGTTGGTTTTGAGTGAAAGGGAAGATCAGGCGACTCTAAATGATTTCCACTTGTGTCCTCTGGGTATGGTGCTCAGTTCACTGCACCCTCTAATTTAAAAGATGGCGTTACTTCTCAGATGAAAGTGATTGTGCCAGAACCTGGCTCGAGCCAGCTGCAGAACTAAATGAGGATTTGAAAAAGCCAGTGCACGTCCCTAAATGCTTTAACGTACTACCAGGGAGTAACTTTGGCAAGGGGAGAAGAACTCAGTTCATGATTTCATTAATAGTATCAACCTCAACAAAACAACAACTTCAATTTTTATTACTCTTGGAGAATTTGTAAAACTTGTCTTAAATCATGTTGCAAGTGAGCTTTAGTTCAGACTCTAGTCTAACATCAATGTGATTGTTTTTTTTTTAATTTTTATTAGAAAAGACACAAGAATATCTTTTTCCTTCTCTCCGTTTTTCCATTCATTCATGCTTATATTCATTTATTCATCCTTCCATTTATCGAACTAACCAATGTTAATTAAATGTCCACTAGATGTTATCTATGTGTCTGTGCATTATTTATTATTTATTATGTGCCAGGCAGTATGTTTAGTGCTGTGGATATGAAGGTAAATAAAACCCTTGTGAAAGCAGCAGCTAAACCATGTTCTATTGCGTCATTACAAGACAATGTGGTTGGACAGTGATATGGTATTTATCCCATAGACACAAAGATGAAGGACTCTCAGTTCAGCCAGGAATAGAGTCAGGAAAAACTCCCTATATGTAGTTGTCCTTGAGTTGAAATTTGAAGGGCAAGTAGATAGTGCCAAGTGGAAAAAAGAAAAACTACTCCTAGAAGAGGAAGGACCTCTGTGGGATATGAGCAGCAAACTCGTGATGAGGCCCTGCCCCTTGAAAGGCCAGAGCAGTGGAGGAAGAAGCAGCCAGAAATACACCCCAGCCAGGGAAGTGCTACCTAGAGCTATGGACAATTGCTGTAGAATACTTCCCCATCTATATGAGATTCATTTTGTCTTACATGTATAGAAAGAAAGCAAAAAAGTTGTTTCAGATATTGTCTTTTGTGCTTCCAAGGATAACTGATTCTCAAAGTAAGGTTAGATGAATGTACCTTTTGACTTTAATTGCCAAAGAAAATTAAACTGTCTAGAATTTGTGCAGTTATTCAGTAAATATTCAGCAACAATGAGATGATTATTATTGAAATGATAATGTGATACGTCAGTGGCAGCTTCAATGGTAAATCCTTCATAGTCATCATCTTATTGAACCCTCACAGCAACTCTCTGTGATAAGAGCTAACAGATTACAGTGTTATGTACTAAGACACTGAGCCTTGGATACTTTTATTAACCCACCCAGAGTCCTATGGCTATGAGTTCAGTGGCAGTTCCATTCCAGTTCTGTCTTCCTCTAGAGCCTCATACTTAACAGATATGATGCATTGCCTCTGCTGGGCCAGGCACCATGCTAGACTCAAGAATCATGAGTGATAAAATTCTGGGAGATTATAGTAGGGAATTTGGAAGCAATCCTTACATTTCCAGGAGTATTTAAAAGGTTGGGTGAACAGTGCCTGTCTGTATTTGAGGATGTTCACAGTACTGTGCAGTTGCACGGTACAGATTGTTTGCCTTTGAGGGTTATGCTTACTGTTTCCTTTGGTGTCCCTGAGTATTCTTCACTATGAGGCAAGGCCCTTCTCTGGAATCTTCTAGAGCTAAGGATCTCAGAAAAGAAAAATTAGATTTCAGAGGTAGAATTAATGTTCATAAGCAGTAATCTTTTCTGTATTACCTATGGTTAGGAATTTGATGCTATTAACTAGTATAAAGCTGCTTTGTGGTCTATTGGTATAAACCCAGTGATATCACTCCAAATAGTGTTATTCTCTTATGTTTTGGGGTGTATGCTTAACTAATATGCCTTCAAAATTAGGCCTCATGATGGTAGAGCTGTTACCACTACACTTTTTTTTTCACTAATAATTTTAGTAGGTGCCATTTACTATAACATGCAGTGCTTTCCTGCTGAATATAATAGAGAAGGATTTCATTCTTTGCTAGCTTATAAAGCTGTTTCAGCTTTTAGAAGATCAGCATAACTACGGATGTGTTGCTTTTATTAAAGAAAGTCTACCAAGGCTTAAATGGTGTCATAAATTTTGTAGCTGCTTGCCTAAGGAAATAATGTGCATGATTTTAGATATTATATGAAGAAGGCTTCTTGGACTAGGCTTGACCATTCCCATTATGCTTCTTGTCTCTAGCTGCAATCTTAAATAGATATATGTCAAACTTTTTCAATCCATCTTCATAGTTTTTTTCCCTTTATTTCCATCTCCTTTGTTCTTTGTGCTGAATTGCATATAATTTTTTGACATCATTCTTTCCATACATTGATTTTCCCATCTGTGTCTTATTTCTTTCTAGCCCTCTGATGAATTTTAAGTTATTACTATATTTTTCTCTTATGAAAATTTTATCTTTGATTCTTATTTACTCTTACCTGGTTGTTTTTGCAATGTCTTGTCCCTCATATACTTTTTATTCCTTCTCTTTGTTTTTAAATGTAATAAATATACTTACCATATATTTTATCTGATAATTGTAATATCTGAAACTAGGTCTTATTTTATTCCATTGGTTCTAGGTTATAGTATTTAGTTCTTTGTGTGTGTGGGTTTTTTTTTTTTTTTAGATTTTTCTATCTTCTTTTTTTAAGATTTTATTTATTTATTTTTAGAGAGGGAAGCGGGGGGAGAGAGAGAGAGAGAGAGAGAGAGAGAGAGAGAGAGAGAGAGAGAGAGAGAGAGAGAGAGAGAGAAACATCAATGTGCGGTTGCTGGGGGTTATGACCTGCAACCCAGGTATGTACCCTGGCTGGGAATCGAACCTGGGACACTTTGGTTCCCAGCCCGTGCTCAATCCACTGAGCTACGCCAGCCAGGCAGTTCTTTGTGTGGTTTTATTGCAGTTTTTAACTGTGTAATCATGTTCCTTGAACCATTATCTTTTGTTGGGAAGGAAAGTGTATACAATTAAGAGACAAGTAACTTTCAAGGGATGCAGAATTTTATTTCTTAAGGTAAATTACAGACACTTGGACATTTATTTTATTAGTGTATGTGATATACTACTTTGAATTTTTAAATTTAAATTAGGTGCATTTTTCTTTACCATGGATAAGTTAGTTATAGAACACTTAGTAGCTAGAAATGAGCACTTAGATCCACTAGATATTTTCTTATTCAAGATCCATTCAATGGCTTTCTCTGGAAGTATTTGTACAATGAACATTTATGTAAATCTTCCTGAAACTAAATGATGACTGTACTGTTTCATTCAATAATCAAATTGAGTGATTACTTATTAGATTTTTTAATAATCTGAGTTCATTAAGACAGCAATGGAATTTAGACACAGAGTTATTGAGGGCCTCTCTGAGGTGAGCCAAAAGAATCAGTCTACATGAAGGGCTCAATTTTGAAATTAAATAAGCTTTCTAAGGTAATGGAGCAGGAGCATATTTGTGGCAAACTGAAATCAAAATCCAAGAGATTATCAAACAGAATAGGTGAAGATGGAGGAGATCAAAAAGAAAGAGAAGTAAAGGGAGAGAATGGAGAGTTTCAGGTATGGGGAACTTGAATGCATTTCATAGAAATACATTTTGATGACTTTATTTGTTCTGTTTTTAATGAAACACATCTTTATTTTTATTTGAATGTATTGGGGTGACATTGGTTAATAAAAGTTGTATGTTTCAGGTGTAAAATTCTATAGCACACCATCAGTATATTGTATTGTGTGTTTACCACCCAAAGCCAAGTCTCCCTCCATTACCATTTATTCCCCCTTTGCCCTCTTCTACCTACCCCCCTTTCCTGTGGCAATCACCATTATGTCCTCTGTGTTCATCAGTCTGTCTTTGACCTGGAGAATATTATACTAAGTGAAATAAGCCAGTCAGAGAAAAACAAGCACCGCGTAATTTCATTTGTATGTGGAATATAATGAACAAAATCAACTAACAAAGTGGAGACAGATTCATGGATACAGAGAACAGACTGACAGCTGTCAGGGAGGATGGTTGGGAGCTGGGTGAGAAGGGTATAAGGATAAACACATGTTTTTGCAAAGCATATTCTAATGCACCATCTTAGTGACTTTTTAAAAAAGGTTTTACATTATTGTTGGAGTGGGTAAAAGAGTAGCTGTGCAAAAATGAGCTGCATAAGTTATAACACTGCCTTCAGGGACCCAGAATTCAGTAATAATAAAATTTTATTTCAAAAAGCGGAGACTAAAGTAGAATAAGGTAATATACATTACACCTTAATATATAGGTTGTACACACAAACACACACATGCCCCTTTTTGTGGACTATATATTTAACTATGCTTTAAGTAAGAAACCATTTTTTAGGATTTATTAATAATAATTATTCATTATACAAGTGATGAAACAGAGAAGTTATTCCTCCCAGTAAGAAACAGGGCCATGACTCAAGTTTTCAGAATCCTGGTTTTATAGCATTTCTATTATTTCACTGCCTCATTTTATAAGTTGAAATATATATGTAGGTTAAATAAAAGGGACCACAGACATTGTTTTAGTATTAGATAATGTATAATACATGTGTGATGTGAGCATATTATTCACAGAGTCTAGTGTAAATCCTTTGTTAGCTCATTTTGCTCCCCAATACACTTGTTAATAGATTCCAAAATTTATTTTATAACCTCTGCAAAGTTTTCAAGCCAATTTACTGCTGTTATATCAGACTTCAGATTTAACCACTTAACCCCACCAGACACCCAAGTTTAAAATGAACAGACACCAAAAGTTTAAAATGATCAGAGCTTGCAAAAAATCATTGACAGACAGCATGTTCTCTTGGCCACCAGTGTGGGAGCCCCATCTGTTGGAATGGCGTGGCACTTGCTGGGGAGGCCAGCCTGTGTTCATGAGAGCCTTCACTCCATGGGTAACTCACTGCACTTCACCTAGTTTTGGGTCCACTGTGTAGGAATCATTCACTTAGTGTAACACACTTCTTCACAAAGATTAGTGCAATTTAAAACATATCAATTGATATGTTTAAACTCTCTAAATATTTATACTATGTCTATATTATTAAGTTTTCTATTTTAATTAACTATTTCTTCTGTTCCCAAACAGTGCAAAGATCCAGGACTGAATAGAAATCTAAACATTATTAGGACACACCCCATTAAAGAGTTTCGAGTCAGTGAGGATAGAAGAAGGCATACCTGATCTCCGCACTATGAGAATGAGAGGTGCTGCAGGAAGGGATATGATGGCGCTGTGAGAATGCAGGTTTGGGAATGGTTAGCTCTGCCTGTGGAACCTTCACAAAGGAAGTAGCCATTAAAAAGATCTTGGAAGATAAGTAGCAGTTCCTAAGGTTGGAGGACTATAAAAAGTACTCAGCTGAAAAGCAGATCATGCAGAGATAAAAAGACAAGAGAAAATGTAGACTATTCAGGAAATGTCGGGGGTGTCCTGGGGCTGGAATGTCTACAGCGCAGAAGCTGGACAGCAGGGAGCGAGTGGTGGACAATAAGGATGAAAGGCAGACAGAGGTGGATTGCTAGAGTTTTTATCCATTTAAGGAGGTTGGGTATCATTCTCTAGGAAACAAAGGGAAATGATTATCAGCTGTTTTACACAGTGGGCACTGAGTTGCAATTTGCGTTTCATAAACATACCCAGGTGTCATTAGGGAGGATAGATCAGGAAAAGGAGAAGGTAATGCTAAACACAACCCGTCTCCAACAGTAACCACTTACCGCTACCCAAGAAAACAAGAGAAACAAGTGAAGTGGATGCACGTCATGTTATGCTTCAAGACATTACATGTAGCTTTAAGACATTTGCCAAGGCCCACCCCTTCCACAGGGGTTTCCACTGTAACTTCCTTCAACATAGACATTCTGGAACTGCCAAAACCAAATCAAACCAAACAACCAGAATATCACTTAAAATACTTTGGAAGTCTTCCAAACAAGAAATGGTGGGCATTGACATCAACTGACAGCTGCTTAGAGGGTAGATAGTAAAAGGAAGACACTAGAGTAACTAATGCAGCCAGTAGGATTTTCTTAAGGATCACAGAAATGTTTCTTTCTGAGCCTGTTATTTGCATTAGTCCATAAAATAAAACCATGAATGGATATTTTTATTTCATATTATCTTCAAAAACCAGAATATTTTGAATTATTCTATTAGTTTCCTGATTGCTTTTCAAAGATTAAGTTGATTTCTCTGTTATCTAGCCTTATTAGTAATGGTTAAGATGATATGTTTAAGAAAAGCCCATGGTACATTTGTTGCCATGAAACAATACAGCAGCCCTAACATCGTTAGTTGTGTTCATCATCTATGAATATCCTGAATTAAGTCTACAGTTCCACAGACTACAAATGAAACTTAAGCCCTCTTCAATGATTCTATATACCCTTTATTTATAGAGATTGCAAAGATGAACAATAGAATGAGAAGGTCCTGATTCAGTAGGATAACAATCCTTACGTTTAAAAAATTCTTTGCAGCTGTCCTGACCGGTGTGGCTTAGTGGACTGGGTGTCATTCTGTAAACCGAAAGATCACCAACTCCATTCCTAGTCAGGGTGCATGCCTGTGTTGTTGGCCAGGCCCCTGGTTGTGGGGGTGGGGGTGAGAGGCAGCTGATGTTTCTCTCACACATTGATGTTTCTCTCCTCTCTTTCTGCCTCCCTTCCTCTCTCTTGAAAAATAAATAAAAAAATCTTTTAAAAAGTTATTTGTAGATAATTCATTTTTCTCATGATATGCTGAATAATTATCAAAGTAATTTTAAAGTAAAATCATCTTATTTACAGGAATTAAAGAATAATAACAAAACATTATTTTACTGGGTTGAGAGAAGACCTAAAAGCAATACTATATTTTGACTCACCTAAATACATATTTAGTCTCTATCTACTTGTGTTTAATGATATAGAAAACTGGCAGGATTTGTGTTTTAAGAAAAATTTTTGTCACTATGTAGAGAGAAGCAACATTGCCTAAGAGGCTTTCATGCCTTCTACTCCCCTGACTGCTTCCATGAAAGCATCCGTCAGGTTTCAGCTCAAAATCACCTCTTCAGAGAGGTTTTCAGTGACCTGTGCTATCAAGTGTAGCCAGTTCTTTTCTCTCCATATTTCCGCTTCCTTGCACTTGTTCTTACCTGACATCATCTTGTTTTGTAATTTGTTTAATTGTTCAGTGTCTGTCCTAGGATATCAGCTCCAAGGGGGCTTGGCCATCAGTGTTCAGTTCCTAGGTCTCTATCTGGGAGGAATGCACTTAATAAGTACGTGTGAAAAGGGGAAAAGGATGAATGAAAAACCTAGACATATGAGTAAAGAAAGGAGGCACCTGAAAATGGGGCTATTTTTCAGCATGGCAATTTAAGTCAGAGAAAAACATTCCATCTGTCATCTGCCACCTTTAAGTGTCTATAGAAAAGAGTAGGAAAGCAACTAGTAGTTACCTAGAGAGAAAGGAAATATGGATTTTCCTTGTTAGCATTAAATTAAAACTTTGTGACAGAGAGCTATAGGAAATCCTCTATCAGAAAAGAGATATTAGACTTATTATGTAAGGGAAATGGCTCTGTCACGTGGGGAGTACTGACAGATGGTTGTAGAAGTCACCCTTACAGCATTCTTAATTGAGAAATTTAACATAGACCTTTGTTGGAAATCAGTAAACTTCCAGACACAAGGCCAAGTTCTCCAGGGAACAATTAACAGTTGCAATGAAATCACAGAAACTCTAGCATGGCAAACCTATAATACTCAATCTTAAAGCCTACCTGAAGAGGGAAACATAACAGGCAATATATTCCATCAAAAGAGTTTACCTTGCGCTGTTTAGGAGCAGGATCAAGCACAGTTTGGAGGGTTAGTTGAACATTTTGGTTTGTGGCCAGCCGGCAATCTCTCACCACCCTACGCTGTCGGAGCAATTTTACACATCAGCAGTGAGACTGACCAGCTGGCTGCTCGCATCCTCATCCTTTGAAGCAACCACACTCGTCACTACTCATTTTCCCTTTATGTTTCCTGTTTTTTAAAGCTTTTTTTTGTATTCTTTAAGCTTTGTATCAATTTCTAGCTGTATTGTTCATATTTGACTGTTAGTGTTCATTTCACATCCTTTAAATCTTGAATATTGCTGGGGTACTTCTTTTCTGAACCATGGGTTCCCCACCCCAGCCGCGTTCCCTGTTCCCTGTCCAACTCACCCCATGTGTTCACCCATTGTGCTGTCTCTGTTTTGCCTCTATTTTGATCTGCTTTCTGAATCATTCCATATTCTTTATTTCAATTTTTTCTAATCATTTTTAATCTTAGGGTCTCCTTCTCCAGTATTGCCACTATTCTTCTACCCTCAATGATAATTTCCTTTCAATAGCAGTCTGCTACCTAAATCATGGGTGTATCTGTGGTTATGAGTACGCTTGTTTGTATATTTTCGAGGCATTAATCCTAATCTCTGAATGTGAGATGCGATATTTTCTTTCCACAGGTAACTACAGGGATCCTATGCAATCAATTGAAATGTGAATTGACTATGACCGTGGATATTCTGCAGACACAGTTTTGGCTCTTAATGATCAACTGAATATATGATGTTCACAACTGTTCCACCTATCTAAACTGAAAGACAAATGGCAGAATTGTATACAAAAAATAATGCTCTTACCAGTTATAGAAACATATATATATAACCTGCCTAAAATCATAAACATGATCATAAATATAACCATAAACATAGCCATGGCAGTCCTATAAGTTAGTTGTTTTAAAACTACATATGACTGCCATGGCTGGGTGGCTCAGTTGGTTGGAGCATCATCCTATACACTAAAGCAAGGATATCAAACTCATTTTCACAGGGGGGCCACGCCAGCCTCACAGTTGCCTTTGAAGGGCTGAATGTCATTTTAGGATTGTATAAATGTAACTACTCCTTAACTAGGGGCAAGGAACTCAGCACTATAGCCAGATAGAAACAAGGTGCAGGGCTGGATAAAACAAGGCGGAGGGCCAGATTCAGCCCCATGGGCCTTGTGTTTGCCGCCTGTGCACTACAGAGTTGCGAGTTCAATTTCTGATCAGAACAGATAGCTAGTTTGTGGGTTTCATCCCTGGTTGGGGAACATATGGGTGTCAACAGATGCATGTATCTCTCTCACATCGATATTTCTCTCTCTTTCTTTCCCCCCTTCCTCTCTTTCTAGAATCAACGAGAGCATATCACTGAATGAGGATTATACACATACGCACACAACCTACATGCAAAATAAATAGATTTTAATAAAGTCATAGCGTTTTTGTAGGTTTTGACATCTAATCCTCCTGCTTTTGTAGTTGAAGAAACTGAAGCCCACAGAAATTAAATCTCCTAGCAAAGTCCAGATCTCCTCTCTTTCAGTCTTATGTCCTTTTCACTTTACATTTCGGGACTCGGTGTACTCATGACGGACCCTGTCTTCAAAGATGTGGGCGAAATGCAAACGATATTAAAAATGGCATGTTTGTCATATTTATCCAGTTAGTCATTTCTACTTCTATTTTAGAAATAGTCAGGAAGTAAAATTTTATGTAGTGGTTCTACTCCTGCTTTTTCCTATGTGTGGGTGTGCTTGATCTCTGTGAGATGCATTATGTACTGTCTGTCAATTTCCCCCTTACTCCTCCACACCCACATAGTGAGACAATGATGTAAGAGGTGGAAATAACAAGATAATGGATTAGATTCTCCTTCCCTGAATGGGGAGATATGGGCTTCATTATTATAAGGACTCATAAAACACAGTGGAATAGAGGAAATAACTCCCCAGAGGGTTTGCTTGGTAAAGTATCTTTGTGTTTGGATATTTTGTTTAAGCATATTTGCTCTCTTCTTTTCTTCCTTCCTCAAAGGCTTATCCAACACTATACAACAAAACTTTTGCTAGGCATTGGGAGAGCAGAAAGAAATAAAAACCACATTATCTATCTTCAAGGAGCTCTCAGTCTGGTAGGATGGGGGCAAGTAAAAAGATAATGATAATAGCATGAAATAATGCCTATGATGATGGGAAGGACACCCAAGCTAGAGGCACATAAAAGGGGCATCTAATGCAGAAAGGAAGGTCAGGAAAAGTTTCCCTAGAGATCCAACATCTGGAGCTAAGTCTCCCAGGATTGTTTGGAACTATCTCTCTGTAAAGCAAGCCAAAGAGCCCCAGCTCGAGTGGCTTAGTTGGTTGGGCATTCTCCTGCAAATTGAAAGGTCACCAGGTTGATTCCCGGTCAGGGCATATGCCTGGGTTGTGAGATTGGTCCTCAGATGGGGTGTGTGCAAGAGTCAACTAATCATGTTTCTCTCTCACATTGATGTTTCTCTCCCCTCTCTCCCTTTCTTCCCCTCTTTCTAGAATCGATAACATAAAAAATAATTAATTTTTTTAAAAGACACAGAGAATCCTAGATAAGGCCATGGAAATGATCTTGGATTTTGTATGCTATGTGTTATGGTTGCATCATAGCTAACCTATGGCTGTTCTAGGGAAGTCAACACCTTCCAAGGAGAGATGGTACTCCTTCGACGTGTTAGTGTTGTCCGTTAATCTTACCAATTAGCTATTTTGCGATACAAATTCCAAAATTCCAATGGCTTAACAATGAAAGTTTATTTGTCAGTCACACGGAGTCCAAGGCAGGACAAGTGAACTTCCTCCATCTTGTAATTAGACCAAATGTGCATTCATCTTCCAAAATTACAACAGCTGAACAGGAATGTGCGGTAGTTGCCTGGCATGCTTTTAAAGAGCTGTTGTGAAAGACAGTGCAGCATTTTCTGCCATTGACCAGAACTCAGTCATGTGATCAGTTACAAAGGAGACTGGGAAATACAGTCTCCCCATGAACTCATAAGGGAGACAATCGTGTGACAAACTAAGATTAACATTTCTGCCATAAATAGAGCACTAAAGGGCACCCTATTATTTGTGTGGTATCCTGAGATCCTATTTTGAATACAGTTTTTAAAAACAGCCTACAGCTATGCTCTCTTAAAAGGTCATTTGAAATGAATACTTCTGGATTTACACTCCTTCTTAAGTAAATGAAATGCAATTGCAAATGAAGAAAAGCAATTGAAAATTACTAAAAATTCATATTTATCAGAATTAGTGACAGCTGGTGAGCACATTTTGGCAGGAAGCAGTTTTCTTTGTTCTGTTAATAGACACAACCCTTAACTTGAGGTTTTCTAGGCAATTTCTTGGAATTCTAGTTTATTTGATGGGATTGCCTGGGCCAAACATTTGTCTTTGAGCAGCCTAAATGTTGGAGTGTCAGTTTGAGGGGGTCAGCAAAACAAAAGTTCTGCTTCTGGATAACTCTGACTGTTTGCTTAATAAATGAAATGCTTTTGAGGTAAAATTATGTGCAAATTATGGGTCTGACAATATGTGGGAAAGAGAACTGAGGAAAACATCGTCACTTTCTGCCAGGTGTTTATGATCTCCATGAAGAGACTAAGTTAAGTATCGGTAAATAGAAACATTGAACAATAGAAAGAAATAATAACCTTGTGGGGCATTGCAGTGGGAGGAATAATAAGTTAGCACTGTGGGGATTTGAGGAAAACATGGTGCTGTGGAAGTTGAATTAAGAAGAGTGAAATAAGCTATCAATAGAAGTAAGGGGGAAAAACATTCTAAAGTGGAGGAGTAATATGAGCAGTTACGGCTTTGCAAATTTTAAATGTAAGTTTCAGACAGTTTGATTGCTCCACATAGCGGAATGACAGGTGCTTAAAGGATGGAGGGACATGATAGAAGAGGATATGTGAAATCTTTATTTTGCAGAAGAAAAGACCAAGCCCAACTGCCCTCATTACCAGGGCAGGGCTCTCTCTGTTGTGCCTCCATGCCCGAGAGGGTGAGGGTGCCCAGGTCAGGTAGGCCTGGGTGGATTGCACGTGGCCAGTTATCTGTGCTCTGCTGGCACCGAGGCTGAAAAGACTTGTCAAGGATAATTAACAAAATGTAGGAGATAGAACGGGGAGGGAAATTATTCTTTTTAAATAGCTGTCATCAGATTTTCTTCTAAGAACAGCCAACTTTAAGTCATTACCTTGAGATGTAGCATTAGCTAGGGGTAGCTGACTTAGCAAAGTGACCCGGTGTCTGTTTCCTCCTGTACTAAATGAACTTAATAATAGTATCTACCTCATAGATAACGAGGGCTGCAACTGAGAGTATCCGTTCATTTCAGGCACTTAGCATAAGGTCAGGCACATGATAAATGGGAAATGAATGTTAGAGATTTAATATTGGTGTTACGATTGTTGTTGCTGTTTCTGCAGGCCAGCAGAAGAGGAATACGAAAGAAATGGTATCACCAACAAAAGGTGTAAATTCTGAATGAGAAATGAGCGAGGATTTGTGGGCGGGGAAAAGCAGCAGGGTGGGGAAAGATGAGAGAGGCTCCTGGTAAATGGCAGAAGATTGCAAATAATGGCTGAGAAACTTTGAACAATATATATTGTTTTTAAAAATCTAGTCAATTTTCCTGTATTGGAGTCTCATTCTTTTTAAGTAAAAACCAAAGTGCAAGTGAAAGGTGACCAGTGCAAATCTAGTCCAAGAAAGTTTCAGAAATCTTAAGGAGGGCTAAGGAGTCAAGGACTTCTCTCAGTGGGGGATATAGGAGAGGGTGGGCAACCAAGGACTTCCACAGGGATCAAGGGTCAGCACGACCCTAATTGGCTTCTGCTTTCCCTCACCCAGTGAATGAAAGGATTTGTATGACAATTTAGTTGCTAATTCCATACCTGGAAACTTCAAGACTAATGTAAAAAAATTGCCTGGTTAATAATACATAAAGAATTTTGCTTTTCTGTGGTTTGTATATTTATACTTTCTATTATTATTACAATTTTCAATGAAGCAGAACCAACTAGAGTAGTATCTGTTTCAGTTTAAGATTTATGGTATGGAGTTATTTTGAAACATTGCTAATTGCTAGGTCAGAAATGGATTACAGATTCAAAAAATTGGAGAAAGTTTTGAAAAGTGCTTTGGGATTTTAGACAAAGGTTATATATCAAATTTTCTTACTGAGTGGGGACTTAGAGGGAACTATAGTAGGCTGAAGTCAGGAGATCTTGGAAAAATGACCAGATTCAGTTTAATTATAATTTCCTTTAAAAAAAACAAAGTTAATGCATATTACACAGAATCATTATACCTTTGTATAATAATAATATACCTCCCCAGGCCTAGGTCAGTGCCAGGAACTTGGCTGCATTAAAAGAAGCTTGTGTGCATGCTTTCAACATATGTTTCTTGACTACTTTTCATGTGCTAAGTGTCAGAGGCAAAATAATGAAGGAGGTTCTCCCTGTAAAAGGTTCAGTGCTCGTGGGGAGTAAAGAAATGTACATACACAGGCACAAAAGTGAGTAACACAGTTACAAGCTGAATGGTTGCATCAAGAAAACCCACAAGGGCCTAAACAGAAGGTGGTATATTTTAGATAAGCCTGTTGATTTTAGCACTTACTATCAAGATGCCACTCTCTCTGAATTGCATACATTTAAGGGACTGTTGTTTTAAGTGTAGAGTAGATCATAATATATATTTGTTTCCACCTTCCCTTTCAGTTTTGACATACCAGCTGTTTGACCTTGGATATTCTCTTTGGGGTCAAAAAAATCTAATAACTCAGTTGTAATGAGTTAGTTTTATTGCTGGTTGTGAACATGTAACTTCTACCACTTTACTTCATACCCTGCACAAAGTTGATTAGTTATTTTAACTCAGAAAGGTAAATCATTGAAAACTCAGGGCAAAAGGAGTTTGTTTGCAGATTGCTATGATTCAAAACATGTGATGAGTCACGTGTCCATGGAAACACTGGTTTTGTAAGTTATAACCTTTCCAACACTGGAACAAGGCAAATATCAGAATCTGTGTGGTTATTATTACTTTTTTAGTGGAGTAATGAGCCGTCGAAGACTTCAGCAATCTTAAATAACCATTTTACTGCTCACACTGTCCTCCTTTCTGCTGTGTGGCTGGATTATTCAATTTTTAGAACTATTTTTAGCCAGGTGATAATTTATAGAAAGCTCATTAAGTAGAGCACAAGTTTCATCCTTAAAAGGGTTTTTTGAAGAAAAAATAAATAAAGCATGACTAAGAGACTTATGAAGTTGCCTACCCCAACTTGATATAAGAGGGAAAAATAGCAACAGCCATAATAGTATAAACAATAAAAATAAAGTTAAAAAAAGAAAAAAATAAACTGCCGTAGTAGGGAGTTATAAAAAATACGGGTTTCCAATTCTGATATAACCAGGGCTGGACCAGCTATTTCTAAACCCGAACAAATCTTTTGAGTTGATATTCAGCTGAGTTTAACCTCACTCAGTGTTAGAGTTTAGTGAGACCTGAGAAGAACGGACCCCGAACCTAACAAATACAGTAGTTCCTTCCCCCTTTTCTGCTGTTTTCACTTTCGTGGTTTCATTCGGTTCCCTGAGGCCCACTGCAGCCCAAAAGTATTATATGGAAAATTCCAGAAGTAAACAATTCATGAGTTTTAAACGAGGTGCCATTCTGAGTGGTGTGATGAGATTGCTCCATCCTGTTCTGTCTCACCACGGATGTACCCCATTCCCTCACCCTGCCATCTCCATGCTGCATGTGCTCCCTCCCACCCTTTCCGTCATGGATCTGCTGTGAAGTGTCACAGCGCTCGTGCTCAAGTAAACCTCGTTTTACCTATTAATGTCACATTCATGTGGCTTTCATTACTGTATGTTGTTATAGTTGTTCTGGTTTACTATTAGTTATTGTTATTATTTTTGTACTGTCCCTAACTTATAAATTTAACTTTGTCATACATAGGTATGGGCAAAAACATAGAAGGTATAGGGTTCAGTGCTAACTGTAGTTTCAGGCATCCACTGGGGGTCTTGGAATATATCCCTTGCAGGTACTGGAGGACTAATGCAGTATGAATATGCTGGGGATCTTATAAAATATACCCATTCCTGGGTTCTATACCAGTGACATTATATCATATCTGTCCACGGTGGGGCCAAGGACTTGGTATGTTTACCAAATTTAAAATATGATGGGTAGCTAAAGTTGAAAATATCTTTAAAGTGAAATAGAAGTCACAGAGGTCCAATGCATAGTGGAAAATGAAGATCTGAAAATTAAAGGGGAAAGTTATTCATTCATTTATTCATTTTCTTTTTCAATAAAGAGTTATTTTTACCATGTATATAGTGTAAGGTAGACACAGATGGCACAATGATGAAAAAATATGGTCCCTGCACTATTCAAGTATGCACTATTTGTGTTCTCTTCAAAGAGCTATTAGAATGTAAATAAGTGTATATATACCTATTTACATAGGACATCAAAGAGTGTGTACATTTTCTTTTCTTTTGGACGGAACATGAGATGCAGGAACAAATATTTTTCATCTGCTCTTCCTTCTTTTCTACCGCATCTTAAGCAGAGGTATACCACATATGATCAACCAATTTCCTCCATGGGGATAATAAATTAAATATAAAAGAATAAAAGTTAACACTTATTAAGCATAATATTCTAGGCACTATGCTCAGTACTTCCCAGGTGTTAACATAATCCTCACAACAAACTTATAAAACAAGAGCTATCATTCTTCATTTACAAGTGATGAAACTCAAGGTTAAATAGCTTGCTCAAAGTCACACAGCTTGTAAGTCATAGTGTTAGAAGCTGATGTACAGATGTGTAGCTATTTACAATACCATTGTGTCTCTCTGCAGTAAAGGAAAACCAAAATCGTTTTTTGGCATTAACAATTATTCACTAGCAATAGTGAAACACAAGACAGTGATATGCTGACACTTAACAAGATGGGAATCACTGGAATAACCAAGCGTTATAAGCTCTTTGTATCTATTTCTACAAAATACACATCCTCACCCCTGCCTGCAAAGATACTGAATATGGAGAAACAGTATTCTCTATGGACCCTGGACAAAAATAAATCACCCTGAGATTTGACAACAACAAATTGTTCACTATACACTAATCAAGCAGGTAAAAAAGAGGGCCATGGCATGTGATTTCCTTAATTAAATCTTTGAGGGAGGCAAGGTAGTTAGTTCATAGAGCTGTATGCTTTACAAATTGACAAAAACCAGCAATGTCAGCAGAACAAGAAAGGATATCACTCTAACAATGACGAATGCAAATGGTCGGGATGCTCTGTCTGCCTCTGTTAAATGTGACAGAGCCTGCTTCATGTCAGAAAAACCAGAGGACTTCTATTTGGCAACTGGTGCCTGAGTCTTGCTGTTCCCACTAAAACTTACCCTTCTTGTGTGGTGAATCATTGCTCAGGGAATTCTCCTGAGGCTGCTCTGGCAACCAAAGGAACCAGGCAATGTTTTTCAGGATAAATGGATGAATGTGGTCAGATGAGTGTGGACAAATTGCTTCTTTATTCCTTGGAGCCCCTTGGTCATCTGGGATTCACTTAAGGATGTTTTGGGACCTGCTGTCAGCCTTCACTAGTTCTGGTGTCCCTTACATCTTTTAATGTGTTAAACATGTTAATATAGTTGAACTTCATCAGTTAGAATAGTTTGGGTCTGATGCCATAACAAACCACCCTCAATTCTCAGGGGATAAACCCAGCAAAGGTTTATATCTTGCTCAAACCACCTCTGCAGCATAGAGACACATGGGGGATGGGGGGCGCTGCTTTTCTGTGATCACCTGGGGCCCTGGGTAGAAGGATGATCTGTCTTGACACGTGCTTTTACAGTGGCCAGAGGGAGGGAGAGGGAATGTGGTAATTAAATACTGCCTCATAAAGCTTCTGTCTGGAAGAAATAAATGTCACTTCAAATTAACTTCCATTGGTCAAAACAAGTCATATGACTAATTTCAAAAGGAATGGGAAACACAACCCTATCACAGGCTGAAAAGATGTGAAGTGAAATATGTATGGAGATGGATGTGTGACTTTGCAACATGGTTGTTGGCTTTCCCCAGTGAGTGGTCGAAGATGGAAAGAACAAGAATCCCCAGTGGTATTTATAACTTAATCTTGGAGGTTAACACACTTTCTCTTCTATTTTATTCAACTTGTTAGAATAATAAATCCAGCTCCACCTACTGAAGGGAAGAGCAGCAAAAATTTGTGGACGTATTTTACAATTACCATAACAAAACTATATTCTATATTGCCTTACTTTGAGTCATTTATCTTTATGCCACTTATCTCTTCCCCTTTTTTACCCATCTCCACAAACCCCTTCTGTCTGGCAACCATCAATTTGTTCTCTGTATCTATGAGTTTGTTCATTTATTTTGTTTTCTAGATTCCAAATTAAAAGAAATTGTAAGGTATTTGACTCTCTAGCTCTGAATTATTTCACTTAGCATAATACCTCTTAGATCTGTCCATGTTGTCACAAATGGCAAAATTTTATTCTTTTTTATGGCTTAGTAATAGTTCATTGTATACATGTACCACATTTTCTTTATCCATTCATCTATTGATGGACATTTAAGTTGCTTCCACATCTTGGCTATTATAAATAATGCCACCATGAACATAGGGGAACATATATGAGTCAGACTCTCTTAATTTAAAATTACAACTGTACATCTTATAAGGAACAAAAACTTGGGCAAATTATATGACTTCTGTGTGCCTCTGTGTTTATATGTGTAAAGTAGGATACATACAGTACCAACCTCAAAGGACTGTGGTGAAGAATAAAGAGATAAGTAGGTAGATAGATAGATAGATGATAGATAGATAGAGATAGCATTCGGACAATGTTTAGCTCAAAGAGCTACAGATGTATTATACATTACTGCTACTGCTATCATCATTAATAGTTTTAGTAAACACACAAGTATTTGTTTAGTTCCTTCCTTACTGGAATACGATTTATGTTGGTGCAAGGAAACTATGTGTTCACTGCTCTGTTCCCAGAGCCTGAAATAGGTTTTCAAAAATATGTATTGAATATATGTATATTCTAGCAGGCAAATAACAAAATTTCAAGGTTGGTGGCCATAAATATACTCAAATATATCCATTAATTTATCCATTTATTTATATAAGTCTGACATATAAACTGGCGCATATTAAAGGCCATCATCTTTCCTTTCAGATATAAATTGTTACAGCAGAAGACATTAGAGTTAGGGTAGAAAACCACAGGTGAACTGAAGCAAAAAGAACTACACAAACAAAGATAGGCTGTCACCATTACTGTTGTAGTGGTAATCAGACAATATACAATTGTTTTTGTGATTTACAATTTATATATTTTTTCAATTTATAAATAAAATATTTAGGCTAAACTGATATATCTTTTTATGTTAAAGATCATGAATTAATTTGGAACAATTGTAAGAGAAATACATGAGTGAGAAATGAGAACCTTAGTATATTATGTAAACGCTGTTAGTGTTTCTGGCTAGCTTCTCTCTGGGTGGTATACAGTGCTTTTTAAGTTGAATTTCTTAACAAATGATTGACTCAAAGAAAGTAAAGTTCTATTACACATTTTATTTCAAATTCAATAACTGAAAGTTTCAACAAATTTGAAACTTAAAATTTTTGTTTTAATATGTGGCATTGAGAATCCTGCAGAATTTCTGATGTTGCTTAAACCCACCAGGCCAAGCAGAATGTGACTGACAGAGCTGTCTACATTGGTTGTCAACTGTAAGAAGGCTGCACAGCTCAAAGCCTGCTTTGGAAGAGTTCTGAAAACATGTTGTGCCTATATAATATCACTACACTCACTCTTGCACCTGCAATTCACTTTTTAGAGTTAATGGAAACCTCAGTCCCCATGGTAGTATAGGTAGTTAGCTAGTGATTGATAAAGGAAGGAAGCAAAGGAAATTACTAAATATTACTAAACATAATGAACTGGGGAGCAGAAGTCTGTTTGCTTTACCAAAAAATTACAGCTTCATACACTCCCCAGGGAACCACCAGCCTGTTACCCACAGATCACTAGGGGGAAGGACAAAACAATAAAGGGGGGAGTAAGCACATGTGCAGTAGAGCCAAGATGGGACCACAGAAGCCTGTCGGTCTAGCCTGGGGAAAAGATTGAACTGTGTGAGAGGCACAACCCAGAAAGATCTGGAGAATAAATTGGTTAGGAGGTGGATGCATTAGAAGTCCCAAAAGCTTGGGAAGTTGATTGGTATTTGGAAAAACCCCTGGTCCCTCTCAAGCCCTAGATAATATAATCTCAGCTAATGAAGAGGTTTTCCTCTTGCCTGCCTGATGGGTAACACCGGTGTTGGCCCCACTTTGTTCCTGAGTTCCCTGTCCTTAGCAACCATGTGTCCTCAGCAGCTGTACTGCCAGCAGCCCATCGTCCAGCTCCAAGCAGGAGCCTGGGTACAGCAACGCAGCAATAGATCACAGCGGGGAAGGGACTCTGCTAGCTGATGGTGGCAAAGCTAGACTGGGGACTAAGATTTAATATGGTACGAAATCTCTGGACAAAGCAAAGCCTTTGCTTTGGCCTTGATGAAGACAAGATTGGACTTTTTTTCATGGCAGGTTGGAAGAGATGAGACATTGGGAAACTGGGGACAGCCTCCTATTTCCACTCAAATACATAACACCAAGCCTCTACCCTCTATGTGGGTCTCCTGGAATGCTTTCTTTGTGACTCTGCACAAATGCTATTTCTGCTGGAAACACCTTAAACCAAATGTAGTTGATGAGGAGGTGGCTATGCTTTACCATGAGTGACACATGCTAACAAGTCCTAGTCCACCCAAACCCAGGCATGGCCAGCAGACTGCCTTCAGGCAGAAAAACAAAAAGTAGCATACTCCCTTTTAATTGATTGCTCCTAGTGAGAAACCTGCAGATGAGAAAACAGATGTAAGCAAAGTCTGAAGTACTTTTACCTTCCCAATTTACACCTGGCTGCTGCTTCTTTTCCTAATTCTATCATGCTTCTTTCATTTTTGCTGCTCATTTGAACCCACACAACAAGGTGTATATGTATTTTCTTTGTTCAGCATTATGAGTTAAAATGATAGTTGCAAAATTATGCTATGCTTTTAAGAAAAAATAATTAAATATATTTCTGACTATTGCAAAAAAACAAACAAGGACTACCCATCTTTTGAAATAAAGTATTAAAATAAAAGAGATAACCAAAGTATCTGTTAAATAAGGTACTTATGCAAGACATGCTACTTCAAATTTGGATTGCATAGGTTATATTAGAGAGAGATCAAAAGGCTAGTACATTATTAACTACAGAATTATTTTAAATTTTATAAAATACATTATAAGCACAGTAGATAATAAAAAAGGATATTATCCTACTATTTCCCTTTCTTTCATTCATTTAATGATTCATTGAAGATACAAAGCAAACAAAACATGAACGATCTCTGAACTCTGGGTACTTATGTCAGCATTGAGTGGAAGAAAAGTAAACAATAAACAAATAATCACACTAAACATTGGGGGTATGACTGTGCAGGTGCCTTAAAGAAAAGTGTAATGATTTATTGATATAAAAAATTATGTTTTACCTAGTATGCATATGTCTCCCCCTTTTAAGTATATAGTAATGAGCAAAGTAGACAAACATCTCTGTTTTTGTTAAATAAAACAAGCAAAATTTCTGTTTTTAGAGAAACAATAAACCCACTAGGTACAATCTGGGGAAGAGTGTATCAAGCAGATGAGTCAAAAATAATAAAGGGAGATGTGGTCAGAGAGTCACTGAATTGAGGTAAGGGGATGTGTAAAGTAGGGTGTTCTAGCTGATTTCAAAGGCGTTGGCTTCTACCCTGGTCACAAGGTGAGCCATGCAGTACTATGGGTGACATGGACTAACATGCCTTAAGACAATGACTCTGGCTGTAAGAGGTAAAGGTAGAAGTGGGGAAGACCATTACGCCATTTTACATTCCAGGCAGAAATAAGGATGGCTCAGAAAGTGGTGACAACATCACAGGCAGTGGAAAGTGTTTGTATTCTGGATACGACTTTAAGGTAATGCAACAGAGTTGGCTTTTAGATAGGCTAAGGAGTAGAAAATAAAGGAGTCAGGGAGAACTCTCAGGAACTTTAAAACAGTGAGAGTTTTTAAGGAGATCTTTCTTGAGAGAATGACAATTGAGCTGATATTTGAAGAGATACTAGGAATTATCTAGAAAAAGAGTAAGGTTGTACCAAACACATGGGGTGAGAATGATGTTCCCAGAAAGATGAAAGGAAGGCACTTCTTTTATTGAAGTATTAACAAAATATACTGAAATTTCAGTGGATTTGTTACACTTGTGAAACTTTTAGGGAAGGCATGTTTGCCACCTATGGAGCAGTGCATATGGCACTGCACTAATCATAAATTCTTAAATTTCTCTCTACATTAATTAGGTTGCTTTTACCTAAGTTTCATAAATATTATTCCAGAACTACTGTTGTAAAAGGTTCTTCTTGACACTTCAACTGTACCCGACCCAGAAGCGACAATACAAGTTGTGTATTTCTGAAACTATGCAGCCACGCTTCTCTTTGACAGCAGGGGCCGGGGCGGGAATGGCCTCACAGGTCTGCAACCCTCGGCCCCTCAGCTGCAAATAAATTAAAAAATATCCAGCCTGCTCATAAGGATTCAAACCTCACATTTAACCTGGGAGTGAAATACATTAAATCTGGTGTCACATTAATACAAAATTAAGCAAATATGTACAGCATTAGCAAATATGAGTAGTATTCTCAAACATTTTCATTTTCTGTTAAATATGTACACCTTTTACTAGTTTCATGTGTATTGTACTTACTAAATAACCGTTCACCTCTTTGCTGTTTCTTAAACACAGTACTTACATAAAATAAGTTGTAACAAAAAGGCTGGGCCATCTACGTTGTGTTTAATGCATTTTAAATGTCTCTGCTTGCACTTTCAGTTGGCTTTGCCTCTGATGGTTTGTATTTTCATCTTTTAGAGCAGCTCCTAGAAGTGCTTAGTCTTGGGAGAATTATTAACCAAATTTGAAAAATTAGGTTACTCAAACTGCCCAGAGCAGTGATCAGAAGTGACATCAAAGGCTTTGAATGATGCTATTTTTAAAACAAAGACCACGAGGTGCGGTTTGATTTTTGTAAAGGAGGAAATCAGAAGTCTCAGGACAGGAGGGACAGAGCTTTGACAGTGACGCTCGCCCAGCATGGAGCTGATAGAATAAAGGAAAGCTCATCAGAAGCACATCTGGCTACCCGCGCGCAATCCTAGGTGATGCATCACGTCTTCCGGTGTGAACACTGTAGTAAACTACCCAGGTCACGTTCTCCAGGGCTTTGGAAATTCAGATGGGCTTTGGAGAGCACAAGTGGGTTCTGTTTTCCCTTTTGTGTTTGAGTTACATTGATGTGACTAGGACGATGAGGCAATGCAGACAACACAAGTAAATTCAGGAAAATCAGTCATTTAATGTCAGTTTGGTAACTGAAAACAATACCAGCTCTTAAATGTTGTTAACATTGCCTGGAAAATATAAGATATATTTTAACTTGACTTCTTATTTGGCAGAAGCTAAGTGTGTTGGGGGTTTTGTATGTGTGTGTATATTCCCAATTAAGATATTAATTTTCTAAAGGCTAGAGCCAGAATACTATTTAAATGACCCTTACAATTCTTAGGATTTGGGGGATTTTTTAGGCTAATTTTCTGATGACAGCTGGAGGACAGGAGACCAGATAAGAAGTCGTTGCTGCTTTTTCTTACCCAGGCTCCTCGGGGTCACTGGTGTCCCCATCTCCCTCGTTTGTTTGCAACATCTGCCCACTGTGCTTATTGCATTCAGGGCAAGTTCTCTTATGAAATAGTTGTTAATAATTACCTACTGTTTACATGGTTCCTTCCCGTTCAAAAGTTGCTTTTTAATGATGTTCACACAGGAGTTCTCTGGAGAAGAAATGTACGTAAAATTGCCCCATTTTACCAATGAGAAAAATGGAGGTTTTAGTAAGATGTTGAACCGGTATATTGAAGGTATTTTCACTCATCTTCATACACACGAGGTGACCTATTTTGGTTTTATTACTATTATCACTTTCCCTTTGCTTTTGGGGCTCCTCACTGCAGCACAATATCATTGTATACTTTTGTCCAGTGAAAACATTTCCCTTTTAAAGTTTCCTGTGCAAAGTCTATTTATAGTGGGCTTTCTTTCATCTACCTGAAACATATTGCAGAGCTCTCCAAGCCGGGATTGCTAGCGGTTTTTATGAAGGACTGTCAGCCCCTGCATTCTTTACACATCGTTGAGTTTTAAAGTGCAGGACTGTGGCAGCTTACTATATAACATGGTCTAAATAAATCTATCAATTGGAGACTTGCCTCAGCAGCATTTCAAAAGCCTCACACTGGCCCCAGGTACCTTTGTGGAAAATGTCCCCTCTCAATAGGCACTTGTGGAAATCTGAATGCAATGTCAGCCCTGGTTAAAAGAAAGGCCCCAGAAAAATCAAGAATTACTGAATGTGTGAAGCCAAATCTGCCTTGAAACCCATTTTTACAACTTCCATTCAACTCTGTGAGGGCTTGAAATAACACATCTAGGGTCAATTAGCTTTAAGTTTTAAAATAATGTTGGTGACCTTCATTCTAGAGTGAGATCTGCTGAGGGCTTCCTTCAGATGGAAGATAACTCACTTGTAATAGCAAATAGGGACTAAAGAATTAGAACTGACAGGCGAACACTCTTGATTTAGATATGGGCTGGTTTACTTAAGAAAAGTGATACCTTGGTAGCCTGGAATCATAGTCCACTTTTGTATTCAAATTTTGTATCACTGGCTTTTTCCTATTAGAATATCTATTAGGATAGATATTCTAATGCTTAGTATACATCGTGCAAAGATAAATATTATCTCATATTTTCTCTAGTGCATCATTCTTCTTGATTGTACGTAAGGCAGAGTAGATAGTTGAATATAACTGGATGAAAGGGAGACATGAAGGCCTCCCTTTCCAGGTATTTGCTTCACTTGATGATGTCTTCTCTTAGAGTTCCTATGTTTGAGGGGGTCATTGTGCACCAATGCATTAATTTTCATTCAATTATTAGCATTCACCACCAAAACATTACAAATCAGTTTATCCAGTTATCTGATTATCAGTGTTACAAAGAGATATCAACACAAGCAAGTTTTGCTTAGGACATGAAAGGGTACAAAAATATATATTCTTTGCATGGAGGCCAAATTCAAGTAATGGCCTTTGAACAGATGGAAAAATTCTTTCACACCTTTTATGTGCAACTAAACTATGCAACTATCATCTTTCAATGCATACTTAATGACTATCTACTCTATTCAAAGCACTATGGTGTTGGAAGATAAAATAGGTCATTTAATCTTTGTATCTGCTTTTTCAGACAGATGAGCTAAATAGGGATGTGTATGTATGTGTACATGTAATATGAGGAAAGTATTGGCAATGAATTCTTAGTGATTGAAGTAAAGCATTGTGTGTGAGCAGAGGAATTAGAGACTAATCCTCCCCCAGGGGAACTGGGCCAGGTTCGGAGGAAAGCTGGCATTTGTGCTCTACCTTGAGCTGTAAACAGGATCCTGAGGGACAGGAAAAGGGGAGGAAAGAGCCCTGAGAGAGGGAATGACAGGAGTGGAAGTCGGAATGGGAGGAGAGGTAGTGTGGGAAATGGCCAACATTCCTGTTTCCTGGAAAAGTCAGGTTCTTGTAAATATGTGGGAATAAAACATATTTGAAAGTAGGATAGTTGAAAGTAGGATAGCAAGGGCTAGAAAGTCATTATAAGGGTTTTAGAATTTAACAATGTAGGTGATAAAAAGTGAATAAATGGATTAGAAATACAAGAGTAATATGGTCAGTTATGTTTTATAAAGAGAACAGTTTGCAGAGAGGATCATTTGGGGAGGGGTTCTCTTGCTTTTGCAAGAGTAATTTTAAAAAATGAGAAATGAAATAAAAACTATGAGGACCTGACCAGAGCAAAAGAAAGAAAAATAACTGGGAAAAAACTAGGATAGAGCACCAAAAGGATCTAATGATTCATTAAATGGAGACAGTGGAGTAATGGGGACCCCAGAAAGAAATAGAATGAAATTTAATAAAAAAATTCTTATTATTACTTCTGAATAAACTGCCGGCAAGATGGAGGAATAGGTGGAGGCATCGTACCTCCACACACAACCAAGATTAGAACAACAACAATTTAGAGGCAGAATAACACCCAGAACTGACAGTGAATTTATCTGAATGGAAGTCGGACAGCCAAGAAATTGAAGTAGACCCGTTCATCCAGACAGGTAGGAGGGGCCGAGAGGAGCAGGTGCAGGTCGTGGTGCTCGGAGATCTAGGAGAACTGGGCGCATAAAGCAATCAGGAGCACGTAAGCCTTCTGGGACGCAGCGGTGGACCCCGAGTACGCAAGCAGCGGCTGGCGGACCCAGTGAGGCGGCGATTGTGGTCCAGGGCAGAGCGTGCAACCCAGGATCCCAGAGAAGGGACTGAGATCCCAGGAGAATGGAGCTACTGCCATTGTTCCCTCCCGTCCCCGCTTCCACCCCCACATACAATGTCACAATCTAGTGACTGGGGTGCCCAGCCCAGGTGAATACCTAAGGCTCTGCCCCTCACCGTAACAGGAACAACCAGACCAAAAAACAAAACAAAGGGGAGAGAGAGAGAGATATGTCTCCAACAGAAGAACAGATCAGTCCCCCAGGACTCATCCTTTTGAGCGACCAAAAAATAGCCAATCTATCAGATGCACAATTCAAAACACTGGTGATCAGGAAGCTCACAGAATTGGTTGATTTTGGGCACAAATTACATGAAAAAATGCAGGTTACCATAAAAGAGATGAAGGAAGATGCATGGAGAACCAAGAGTGAAGGGAAGGAAACTGGGACTCAAAACAATAGAGTGGACCAGAAGGAAGAAAAAAACAACCAAGCAGGAAAGAAGGAAGAAATAAGAATTCAAAAAAACAAGGAGAAGCTTAGGAACCTCCAGGACATCTTTAAATGTTCCAACATCCGAATTATAGGGGTACCAGAAGGGGGAGAGGAAAAGCAACAGATTGAGCATGTATTTGAACAAATAATAAATGAGAACTTCCCCTCTCTGGCAAAGGAAATAGACTTCCAAGAAATCCATGAAGCTCAGAGAGCCCCAAAGAAGTTGGACCCAAGAAGAAACACACCAAGGCACATCACAATTACATTAGCCAAGGTAAAAATGAAGGAGAGAATCCTAGAAGCAGCAAGAGATAAGGGGACAGTAACCTACAAAGGAGTTCCCAGCAGACTGTCAGCTGATTTCTCCAAAGAGACCTTACAGGCAAGAAGGGGCTGGAAAGAAATATTCCAAGTCATGAAAGACAAGGACCTACATCCCAGATTGCTCTATCCAGCAAAGCTCTCATTTAGAATGGAAGGGCAGATAAAGTGCTTCTCAGATAAGGTCAAGTTAAAGGAGTCCCTCATCACCAAGCCCTTATTTTATGAAATGTTAAAGAGACTTATCTAAGAAAAGAAGATAAAGAAAAAACATGTATAGTAAAAGGACAGCAAACTCACAATTATTAACAACCACACCTAAAGCAAAACCAAAAGAAACTAAGCAAACAACTAGAACAGGAACGGAACCACAGAAATGGAGATCACATGGAGGGTTAGCAACAGGGGAGTGGGAGGAGGAGAGAGGGGGAAAAGGTACAGAGCATAAGTAGCATAGAATGTAGGCAGGAAATAGACAGGAGGTGGGCAAGAATAATATGAGAAATGTAAAAGCTAAAGAATTTATAAGTGTGACACATGGACATGACTAAAGAGGGGGATATGAGTAGGAGAGGGTGTGCAGGGTGGAGGGGTGTGAAGGGGGAAAATAGGGCAACTGTAATAGCATAATCAATAAAATATATTTAAAAAGTCATATTATTACTTCTTAAGCCACTCCTTATTGATATAATAATGATATTGATAATATTGTTAAATGGGTGATAAGTGTTTATTCTTAATCCTCACAACCAATTCATAAATGGACAATATTATTGAGACTATAGATGAAAAGCAGAAAGATTAAGTGAAATATATAAAACAGAAATTTATATAGCACATAATTTACAAAAAAAGCGTCAAATTCAACTGCTTTTACTCCAAGTTTAATCTTCTGAACCATCCATCAGACTCATCTATTCTGTGCATCATTAGATTCAAAAGCCCGAAGTCCATACATCCATACATGATTAACACAAAATGCTCTTCATCTTTTTTGGGGAGAGGGAGGTTCTTATTATATAAATGCTATGAAGCAATTTTCTTTCTCTGCCAGGAGTAGGAAAAAGAAAAGCAAACAAAAGTATAAAAAATTGAAATAGTAGGGATACAATTTCTAAGATTAGAGGAAGTTAGAAATAATTTTATTTCTAAAGTTAGATATAAACTTTTCTGCTGTCCCTAGATTGGGCAAAGAGGGATATAATCTTTGTTATCCCATTGAAATGAACACCTAATAATGCCTTCCCTTCCTGTAGTTATTACAGCATACATTTTCTTTTCACATTTCACTGTGAATTGTGTTAGTTGGTTTTACATTTCATTTTATCCTTGAAACAACCTTTTTTAGTAGATAGGACTGTTTTTTTTTTTAAGCTCCTTTTATAGGTTAGGAAGTTGAGAATTTTCCTCATAGCTGTTAAATGACAAAACTGGAATTTGAACCTTAATCTTCTGATACAAAATGCCTGGTATTCTTTCCATGATCCCACATGACTTAAGACAAGTATGATAACTGAAGGCAAACAGTTTCTATTATGAGGAAAGAGAATGAGAGTTACATTTTTTCAACTGCCCTTCCATCTCTGAAAGTTTTAGAAGAGGAAGCCTCAAGCTGGGAATGCTTCATTCATCTCATCTCTTTGACAAGGAATAAGATGTATTTTGGAATTCCCTAAAGCCCAGGAAGTCTGCTGTGCACTGACCGAGCTTCCTATAATTAAAGGCTACATTAAATTTGGATGGAAGTGGCAAACTCACTTCTAGAGGCAAGGAGCCCTATGCAAGGCTTAGTTTAATAAAATAGAAATCAGAAATCAATCGAAAGTGAGATTTGTTAGGATTAAGATGTTAAATAAAACCGTGTTCCAGGCAGAGTTGACAAAATCTTTCTCCCTGAATTGGTGAGAAGGAAGGAGCTTCTGCAATCATAAAAAGGATTTTATTTTGTAAGTGGGTGGAAAGAAGAGATATCATTATTTGGTCTGATCTGGAAGCGTGCAGAACTTTTCAAAAGATTTAGTGAACAGATGCTTTTAAAAGCTCTTACCACCTCAGCCTTTACTACTAGTAATTTCAAACAAAGCAGGAGGTCGGAGCATTAATGTTATTTTCCTTCCTTTGTCTGTAGCCCCCTTGGCTAACCACTGATACAGAACAGCCTGGAGCAGCCTTGAGAAGTCCCCATGGAGAAAACACACCAATGTCAGCTTTTAACTGGGAGCCTGTCTGCTTGAACTAATTTTTCCCATTTCTCCCCTGTTTACTTTTTTCTAACCACATTAAAAAGGAGATGATATCCATGACCTGTCTCTAAAGATATGCTATTTTATTTGGGCTTTCATCATGAATTTGTCATTTCTTACTTGTGATGAATTCTCTGTACATTTTCCTGAATAATAAGACAAGATGGAGTATGAGGAACTAATGATACTCTTGCCAGAAATGCTGTACCCACTGCAGAAGATGCCATCTTAGATCGGTATCTCTAGAAACAGGCTTTGAAATGAGGATCCATGTGCAATAGAGTCATTAAGGGGGTCCTTCCTGGAGACACTGTTAGGGAGGGATTTCAGCAGGAAAAGGAAAGGGAAGAAGTTTGCAAAGGGACGAATTCCAGCCAAGTCCTCCTGAGGGTGGCCTCAGTGTCCTCCCCCTAGGGAACTTTGGCTTGTTCTTACTCCTCACAGCTATTCCTGCTGCGGGTGGTCTTAGAAGTACAGTCCTACAGGAAAGCAGAAGCGAATGCATTCCAGAGCTGGGGGAGATAATCACAGAAAGAGTACAAGAGGCCCAAGGGGATCTACGCAGAGCACCAACCAACCGAGGATGCCCCAATTGGTTTTTAAAAACCGGATAGGGTTGCATTGGCATTTTACTTTCCCCCTAAAAATTCTTGAAGTTTATTATGAAACAAAGGACAATGAACGGCCCTGGGGTACAGACAGGTCTTTGGAGAATTGTGAAGGGGAGGGTGGAAGTGCTAGGGAAGACGAGAAGGAGGCAGCGTTCACTGCAGGAGTCAAACTGACACAGAATTTGCTTCTACGGTACACTAAATAGCATCATTTGGGATAACTTAAGTTTACCTCTAAAGTGGCTATTTTGAAATACGTTTTCCTATTTTTACCTAAACTCCCCAGAGAGGCAATCCCCCCCTCCAAAAAAAGATAATTTCAGCTTTTTTAGGAGTAAGTACTGATTTATTTATTCCTTTCCCACTGACTTTTGTACACATCTAAAGGCTTCCTGATACACTCTCCTGCATTTTCCTCTATGCTGTGCTTTGCCAACCCCAAATTGGAGAGTGTATTACCAAAGCAGCAGCATTTGATAATAGCTTTGTATGCCCAATAAGCATCTTTCCTTGCTGTAGCTCTGCCCTGCTCCACTGCACTAGCCTGGTTCAGGCCACTTTGAGGGCAGAATACACAAGCAGCTGTTAAGAACAGGCAAAGTAGAGACCCTGTAAGTAAGGTGCTCAAAAATTTTTTTAAAGATCTGATCATACTATGAGGCTTGACTTCTGGCAACCAACTATACAGATGAATCAACCCCATTTCATTGTGAAAAAGGCTGCAGTATAGTTCCTGTGTCCACAGGTTATGACAACCATGTGACTTGCAAACTGAGCCATGACAGAAGTATTTTGAATATAGAATAACATCTAAAAAATAATCATTATTGGTACCCACAACTGCATAATAATATTGCCAGCATTGCCAGTTTCCTAAGCAAAGGCTAACACGTGCATTTAAAATCTTAAAAACAAGCTATTAATGATGGGATGGTAAGCAAGCTGGGAGTGACTTCGCTGCTTCATTCTGTCTGCAGAACTCAGAAATACTTTGTGTGTGTAGCTGGGAATATTCTCCATCACCTCCCCACCCCAAGCCCCAGACCCACTCTCCATCTTGTCCACCTAGAGTACACCAGAGGACTCTTTGTCCTCTGTCTTTGGTTCCATGGGCCAATCAGAGGCAGTAAAAGGAACTAAGTGGGAGGAGAGTGAGATGGGCATATCTGTTCCCAGACTGCCTCCATCCTGGGATGTATAGGGCAGCTACAAGTCTCTCTCTCTCTCTCTCTCTCTCTCTCTCTCTCTCTCTCTCTCTCTCTCTGACTTGGAAACTCTTCCCTCCCCTTGAACTTTTAGACTAAGGGCTACTAATGTGTTCTCCCTGTTGCTAGCCCTGTTTTCTCACTGTTTCACACTGTTCCAATGTTCCCAACCCCTGGGGGCTTATACACCTCTTGCTGTTCTCTATGAATCCTGCTTATATTTCTATATAGTTTTTTTTTTTACTAAACTCAACTTCTCCATTTGAGCACAACTTCTGGGACTTGACCAAAACAGAAAGGCAGAATCGCTTTACCCTAAAAGACATGTCTGCTCATAAATCTATATTAATCTTTATGGGACTATAGTCCCACATAGTCCCATATCCTGTAATAAGAAATAGACTATTTGTTAGAAGCAGAGCTATCCTCAGACCCAGGTAAGTGGGGTCTGTTGCAGGCCCCAGGCTTCAGAAAGCCTCACTTATCGCAAACTCACAAAAATGAATTCATTAAAAACACCTGACTGCCTCCGTTGCTTGAAACCCAGCACTCTGCACTAGTGTGGCACTACCCGAAATGCTGAACATCTGCTCTCATGACTAGCGACGCTAGCCTCAAGCAAACATTTCTCTACACTTTTGCTATGGCCTTGAGAGAAAATGTACTGCATCCTAACTTTCGAAATTGCGGAACTATGTTTCTGTTAATGTGGGCGGCACACTGCTTTGGGGCGCAGGAAGGATTCAAGTGTTGAAAGCACATAGCATAGGTAAGGGGGAAAATGCTAATTTATTAAATCTTTTCCCTCAAATATGAACTCAGTAATTTCTTGCATAATGAATTTTCATTTTCTGGTAGTATAGAGTACCTGTTTTCTTTTTTCTCATCCTGTTCCAATTTGTACTTCAGGAGTTAATTATAAATCAGTATGGCTTAGTCCCAACAGAAACTGGCAGAAGAAACAGTTGCAATGTTAAATATTTAACATTTCTTTTATGTTTATATATATTTAGGTCAAGATTTAACATGCTTAAAGCCATTATCAAATAAATAAACATTGAAAATTGGAATTTAAAATAATTATATGTTTTAATAAAAATAGGTACTAAAATGAATTAAAAAGTAAACATCTAGCTGTATTTAAATATTTTTTAAAAAATTAAAATATTTTTTATTTATTTTTAGAGAGAGGGGAAGGGAAGGAGAAAGAGAGGAAGAGAAACATCAATGTGTGGTTGCCTCTCACATGGCCCCCACTAGGGCCCTGGCCTGCAACCTAGGCAAATGACCTGACTGGGAATCAACCTAGCGACTCTTTGGCTCATAACCCATGCTCAATCCACTGAACTACACCAGCCAGAGCTATTTTTTTAATTTTGACATTTACTATAATCATATTTATATTTTATTTTAAAATATAATTTTAAGTATTTTAGAAGAAAATAATTTTGAAAATAATATTTCAATTGTTAACATTTACACTTTGATGAAGAGAGTGAGTAACACAATTTGCACCAATCTTTCACATTCTCTGAAATAATTCTGTAACTTAATCATTACAAAATTATATCAGCAACAATTATGTAGTGAGTGGTCTAGCTTGTGACAATATAATGATGGTAAAATAATGTTTCCTAATATTCATGTCAATTACTAATATATGAAGGATATAAATAACCTTTTCTGCCAAAAAAATACTAAGAGAAAAAAAAGAACTTTGATAATTTAACTGAGTCTTTGCTAACAGTGATAAGTTTATGAGGAAAGACAGAGCTACTAAAAAATCTTGACTAAGCAATAAACCCTTTTCTTTTTCCCAGAAAGGACCACAAAGGAGCAGTTTGGAATTAAAGAGATAAAGAAGAGGAATTAACTGCTGTTGGTCAAAGTACTATAGTGACTTTGTCACTATGTCACATCCTTTAGTGACCCAACCTGAAGCCCTGCTTTGAAAATTAATTTTAGAAATGCTTTCTTACTTACTGGTTTAGCCACATGTGTGTCTGTGCTGCATGTTCTTCTTCCAGTAGCCATCTGCTACACAGTGACTCTCAACATTTTACAGAAGGCTAAAGGGAAAAGCGCATTTTATATTGTGTCTGTGTGTGAATACACACACCCACACACACACAATTATATGATTTTGGAAAAGCATTTCACAAAACAACACCTACTAACACAATACCTGCCATTACACTGTGTGTGGTCCATACTGATGTTTTCTATTCTTTTTCAGGCTTATGTAGAGAAAAGCACTGATAGCAATCCTCTATACCACACATTCTCAATGAGATTGATACTGTCCCCAAGGGGGTAAAGATGAGCTATTGGGGGCAAAGAAAACTTAGATAGTATAGTGATTTGTGGCCCTCCAAAAGGTCAGAGTTCATAAATAGGTACACAGTACACCTGTGGTATCAGCATTTCCTGGAGGTTTGGTGTTAGGGGACATCTGTGATATTGTTAACAACCACAACAAAAATAATGTTTGAGAAGTCTCCTTGGGGGTAATTGAAAAAAATTAAGAAACACCATGAAATTGACATGCAATTTATAAAACACCATTTAATAATTTAAAAATAACTTTAAAAATTTAAGAGAACAAAGTAACTGGGCTAAAATTCACATTGTCTGAGAGAAAGCAAATGAGATCAAGTATGTAAAGGACACAGCACATTGAACATTTATTTAGCACCCAGAATCCTAAATCCTAGGCCCATTTTGTTTATAGGGTTTAATATGTCAATGGCCTTTCTGAAACTACCACCCTTACCCCTTACTTTTCTCAGACTAATCAAATTACATCCCCTCTGCTCCAAGAAATCAGGACCCTAGCTCCAACTTGTCTAAGAGAAGGGAAGAAAGGAAATTATTATGATACAATTTGAGGTTAAACTTTTAAATTAATTTGATATTGGGAAGCAAACGTGGTTATAAAGCTATGGGATCTGCCCAAGATATCATTTAGGAAAAGGAAAAGAAGGCTCATGCAGTGTGGGGAAGGCAGCAAATAGGGGAAAGCAAACTCTTTAGTGTTTGTATCACAATGGCGTTCAGGCTACCTAATGCATCAGTTACATTTGTCAACATTTTATTCCTGCTGCCCCCGGTTCCAATGAGCCATTCTTCTCTTTCAGTCCTCATGTTTCCATTGTTGGACCACCTCCATAATATAGAGAAACAATAAATATTACCAAAGCTCTCATAATAGAAAAACAGAAATGTTTTAAACAATGTTTCTTTGCAGTCCAAGTCTAATATCCAAAAACATGTGGAAATCAAAAACGTATTTTTCAAGTAAACTTGGAATACTTAAAGTTCACTGCCAGAAATGACACCAAAGTTTTCAGCCATACATAACCACACTGCACGGTGCCAACATGCACAACTCTCAGCTTCTCCATATTTGCAATGGCAATCAAAGGCAGATAGAATCTGAGCAATGGAGGAAAAGGTAATGTGTGCCCCACTTTCCCCTATCCATATGTTGATTAAGCTATTCAAAGCTCTAGTCACAAAGTGGGAATGTTGGTTAGCATTTCAGTCAATACAATCTCTGTTGAACACACGATATGGTTCGTAGCCCATTCTGAACTGGCAAGCAAGGAAAATGCGGTCAAATTGTATCACGCACCTGCTGTGCTCAGAGGATGGCAGAAATGCTGAGGCACAGCAATGGCCAAAGAGGCAAATCACTCCACCACAGGTGGGAGTGCGGATGGGGGCGAGAGTGGGGAGACATGGCATACGCTGCTTCTATCAGGAAAATGTCTATTTTGGAAGGGTGGAATTTTCTCTTTCTGAGAGGATATGTGGACAAGTCGAAATGATAGCCTGCAATGAATGGGCCATTTCCTGTGAAATGCCTTTCTCTGGAGCTTGTTTCAGATGTTAGTGCTTCACGGGCTCAGACTGACATTTTGATGTATTCAGATTAATTTACTCTTCTCTGAAACTAATATTTTATTGTCACTTTAAAAAATGGCACCTGACATTTAGATCCAAGATAACAAAAAGTCTATTTTTCATACTGTTATTAGAGATACTTTTATTTAGAAAATTGGTTTATTTGTTAATGATACAGTGTGATACATAATAAAGTCTTGTGTAAGGATTTTTTCAGAAATCCATGAACTTGGTACCACTCTGGGAGTACTGTTCAAAATGGGGGCTGGGGGCCTGCCTGTTTTTAAGCAGGCCCCAAACTCACACATACAAATTCTCACTGAGCACTCAGTGAAGAGGATACAAAATATTATTGTCACAATATCATTATTATTTTTGGACAAGCTCTCAAAATATTCAATACTATAAATATATATTTTTCTCTCTATATATTTTCTTTTGTACTTTTTATTGTTTGAAATGTGTGATTAATCAAATTCAGGGCAAATAACAAGTTAGAAGAGAAGATAATCTAGACAATTATTATTATTATTATTTTTTTTGCTGAGAATCTCTTATGCTGAGAACAAAATTCTCTTTAATGGAAGATCTTTATGTGTATCATGGTATGGCCTTCAGGTGTCTTTTAAATAAAGTATAGAAATATAATTTCTTTTTATTTTTTGGAACAAGTTAACTTTTCCTAACTGGTAGAGTTCTCTTTTTCTGTTTATAGTTCATATATATATATATATATATACATTTTTTTTTAATGGGTTCCAGATTCCAGCTGCACACTGTCCAGATGTTTTTGAAAGCATCTCTTTTCAACTAGTTTGGTTAGCAAAGTTAGTCCAACGTGATGGACACTATTAGAATAGCCATAGTTTTGCAGTAACTTACCTCTAAGGAGTATTGACATTTGCTAACTATATCAGTTAATCCGATTTCAATATTTATCACTCTAGACTTATTGGAGGAGATGGCCACAGCCTCCTAATTATGCAATGGAATCTACTTATTCTTTTCTTTTTCATTTGCGATTTTAGACTGCTTTGGGTTGAGAAATTATGAAATATAGGTACACTTTTAAGTTACTTCTTTAAAACAATCCCATTCTCCTGTATAATTGAGGGTTTATTTTTCTTTCTTGGTTTATTATGTAATGTATTATCTTGTATCCTATTATTTTATCCTGGCTTGTCTGGACAATACTATAATAAGTTGTGATGGCTGACAGAGCATTAAGTGAATTTCAATAAATTATGAGAAGCTTCATTCTGCCAGTTATGCCAGAAAAATTTGACACCTCAATAAAAGACAATAGGGGCAGTTTTAAAAATGAATCCCTAAAATTTAAATATTTGTCCTATTTTTTCTAATCAATTCTTCTATGTAGGGGGAAAATTGAACAAACATTTTAAAACTCTGTCATGGTAAGGTTTATCTTTATTTACAAAGTCCTCAAAACTGTTTATTAAAAGTTTTGAGATACATATTTTCTTTTTAAAATCATTTAACAAGTGGAAGTTGCTAAAACATGTTAGATCGAGCATTGCTAATTATTCATCATTGTCCATGGGAAGTATTTGGTCTCTGGCCAATAAAAGACTGTCATTTGTACAAAGGTATGCCGAAGCCTCCATATCATGTGCACTTTACATGGCATTTTAAAGGAACTTTATACGTAATTGTAGTAAGCATGTAATTTTTCATGCAAACTGGACACTTTGAGGGGGAAAGGCAGTTCCACTCAGATGTGAAGCCTGGACCAGCAGTGACAGCCAGCACAACAAAAAGCACAGCACTATGTACAGCTTCTCCAGCGTTGTGGATGTCCAACATACTTTTAAAAATATTTTAATATAACTTGTTCATTCTGACAATTGTTTCCAATGAGCGCTTTTAATCATGATTTTCCCAACATTTTTCAATAAACCCACTACTTAATATGCTAGGGGAAGAAAGAACATGTGTTACAGATTTGTTCTTTAACAATTTTAATTGTAATCTTTCAATTCTTTTTTTTAAATTAAATATGTTAATTGATTTTTGAGAGGGAGAGAGGGAAAAAGAGAGGAAGAGAATATCAATGCGAGAGAAAAATTGTTCAGTTGCCTCCCATATGTGCCCCGACTAGGGGTGGAACCCACAACCCAGACATGTGCCCTGACCAGGAACCGAGTCCCAGCCTTTCGGTGTATGGGTGATGCTCCAACCAACTGAGCCACACCGGCCAGGGCTCACTCCTTTTTATAAGTTGCTTTGAATAGCTTTCTTCATTTCCCCTTTGTTATTCCACTTTTTCTTTTTTCCTCTCTCCCTCTTCTTGAAATTCAAACCTAGGATATCATGGATTTGGGTGGAACTCTTGCCTGGCAACTGAAATTATTAGACAAGGTGGAAAGTGTGGCCTGAACATATTTGGGAGAAGATGGGCTTCTCCCTGGGTAGTGGCGTCTCTGCTATGTGTGGTGGGAATGGCGACCAAGGTGACCAATTTCTCTATATAGAAACTTTCAAACGTTGTCTCCCTCTGCCCTACCAGCTTCACTTACGTTCCTTGTGTTACCTGGTGAGTCCAAAACATGAGACTCACAGCGATCTGAAGAATGAAATATGTATATCTACTGAAGCTCCTTAAATTAAAATTTCCTTCCTTTCACTGAATTGATTATCTGTCAAACTCCCTTCTGTTCTTCAAAAATGTGTTGAAATACCTCATCTGTTACTGCCTCCTATTCTAATCTCTCAGTTTTTGTGGAGGTGTACTTCGAACATTCCTTTTTTTATTATCCTAGTGTTTTGGAAAAGAATGAAAGAAGTGTTCATATATCCCATTTCCTTCAGCATAAATTTTTCAGAATGATAGTTTCAAAGATTAAATCTGATGGTATTATTTCGCTTTACCAAAACTTTTATTAGCTCGGAAGCCCCAAATAGCCTGGCTTCTGAATTCTCTTCATTCTCATCTTGAGTCTTATATTTCACATCCCTTTGCCACACACAGGTCTTTTTTGGTTCCTTTGATATTTTATGCCCCTTCCCTCTGCAGATAGCTCTTCTTAGCACTTTCCATCTTTCCGTTATTATTTTTTTGAAGAGGGAGAAATTGCAGAAATGCACTGTTGTTCTTTAATTGAGGTTTTTATTGAGATAATTATAGATTTTAGAGCAGTTACAGTACGGAGATCTTTTCTGCCCTTTCTCCATTTTTTCCTAGTTGTAACATTTTGAAAACTGTGGTATAACAGTGATTTTCAACCTTTTTCATCTCCTGTCACAAATAAACTAATTACTGAAATTTTGCTGCACACCAAAAAATGTTTTTGTTGATCTGACAAAAAAATGTTAGGTCTAATTTTCATTCTTTCACAACAGATGGCTACTGTTGTGTTGGCTGTTGTCACGTTTAACTTGACAATCTAAGGGAAAAGAAGTCAGTGCACCTGACTAAATAGTCAGGTACTGCAAGGGTGGGGGAGGGGGATAATAGTGGAAAGAAGGAGAAGGGACTAGACACAGAACCTGTATGAATGACCCCAGGACATGGACAACAGTGTGGGAATCAACTGTGGGAGCAGGGGGTGGGCTGGGAAGAGGAGAGCAAAGGGGGACAAATTGGGACAACTGTTTTAGGGTAACAGTAAACAATGATTGAATAGTAAAATAAAATTCTTGGGGCACACCTGCTGAGAACTGCTGTGGTATAATATCACAGTCAAGATACTAACATTGATAAGTCTGCCTGTCTTATGATATTTCCCAAGTTTTAATTGTTTGTTTAATGATGTTTCCCAACTACAATTTATAACCAGTATCATTTTGTATTAGTTTTAGGTGTACAACTTAGTGGTTAGAAATCACATACTTCATAAAGTGGGTTCCCCAAAATTTTAAGTACCCACCTGCTCCTAAGGTTTCTTGTACTCATTTGTCTGGTGTTCTTAATTTTATACAATTTTACTACGTGTGGGTTTATGTGTTCATAGCCATAGATAAGGTACTGAATATTTTTGTCACCATGAGGATCCTTTGTGTTGCTGTTTTATAACACAGCCATCTCTCTCCTATCCACTGGCAAGTGTAAAATGCCTCTAATGTCTAAAAGTTAGGCATTTCAAAAATATGTAAGTGGAATCATACAGTATGTAACCTTTTGAGACTGACCTTTTTGCTCAGCACCATGTCTTGGAGAAGTCACCCAAGTTGTGGCATGTATCAAATTGTTTGCTCCTTTTTATTGCCAGGAAGTGTTTATTGCTGAGAGATGTGTGCACACAGGTAGTTTAGGCAATCATGGGTCAGGCTTTGGCTTTTATAAATAAAGCTGCCTGAACACTTGTGTACAAGTTTTTATGTAATCATTCTTAATTCTTTTTCTAGTTAAGACATCACAGGGAATGAAAGTTGCAATTTTACACTTGCGTGCGTGATGATTCAGTTACAGGTAATGTGTACTACTGGACTTTCAGCTCCATGGGGGCAGGAATTATATCTGGTTTTCTCAGCAGTGCTTTCCAAGGGCCGAAAACAGTGCTTGGCACACAGACATTTAGGAAATGAATTGCTGACTGTGTGAATGAGACACTTCATACATATTTCTTACCTAGTCTGACAACATCCCTGAAATGTATACATTTATGGATTTTATTGTACAGGTGAATAAAATTAGGTAATTTATCCAAATTGCTCTTTGAGGAAGTAGGCAGGGTAGATTTCCAAAACATATCTGACTTTAAAGTCTTCCTCTTTCCATTGCACTAGCCTTTTCCTTGCAGCTAGGAAATCATTTCTGGTTTTCTCTGGTGGAGCCATTTATTTGCAACCACAGAGACACAGCTGTGACAAAATACTACATTCAATTGATAACCTAACACAATGATATGATGAAACAAAAACTAACCCCACTGCCTTTTGTTTTGTGATAGACTGCATGAGAAAGCACACTTAGCCGCTGTGTAATTTGCAGTTTGCAGGTGTGGGAATCTCTATTTCCTATGACACAAATAAGCCTGGACATATTTGGTAATTACTGTGTTAACACAAAGTAATTGCACAGCTATTTCTTTCTTACAAATTATATGGTAGTTGTTCTTGGAATTACCATAAAAAAATGAAAAACTTCTAGTTGCCAGTAAATGATTGCTTTATAATTACAAAATAATTACATAGTTATTTTGGCCTAGAAATATAATGCTTTGTACAAAATCCATATACTTTGCTGCCAGAGAGCTGCCAAAGTTCAAGGCTATCAGTCCTTTTAGGGATTGCCCTTAGGATTTTCTAAGATTGTCAAAAATTCTAACTTCTCAGGGAAAAAAAATATGTCACAAAAAAGATAGCCTTCCTCATTACATGAGAATTTCAGTGACCCCAAAGCTATGACACTGTAAAAATTAAGTCAGTAATGGTAGTAACAAACTATTTTGCCTACCCCTGATGAGACCTGGTTGGCTGTCATTACTCAAGAAGAAGACAGTTAATTTAGTGTAGTCTTTATGCATTTTCATGTGTCACAGAGTCAACTTGCTACATGGGAATTGTGACAGTTATTAACTTATTCAACTTTTCAGTAACTTAAAATATTAACTTCACTATATTTGCCTATTTATACTACATTTTATTATCTGATTTTTAATTTTTATGTCATTGAAGCTTTACTTCCTGGGAATGTTAGAATATTGTGCATAGATTGATTATTTGTTTAGATTTTTATTTATTTATTTTTTAAATATTTTTTATTGTTGTTCAAGTACAGTTCAGATTGATTGTTATTTGTGATGCCAATTCTGCTTCTCTGGATACTTGAAATTAACATTTTTTAAGAAAGTCAATGGTAAAACTGCTGTGTAATTATGTTATGAAATTGAAAACTATTGGAGAAAATAATTTCAGTTACAAAGCTTAAGGTACTCATTAACATTTTTAATTATGTCTATATTGCCAGAATATAATTTTTAGTATAGCAAAGAGTTAAAAAATTAACTTACTAAATCTTAATTTTTGTATCTAATAGAAAAAGATAAAGCTGAAACACTTTGGAGATTCATAGTAAAAACAAATTTAATGTGGAATTTCAATCCCAGGCATAATTGAATAACTACTGTAAGACTTAATATTCCACTGCAAATAGGTTCTAGTTTTTTATTTAATGTATAAGGTATCTATGTTCAAGCATTACAACAAGCAGTACCTGGCTGTGATTCATGTGGGAAGAAAAGTCATGAAGAAGCTGCACTTCCCCCCAACTTTCCTCCTGAGGCATTTTGTATACTTCCATACAAGCGTGTGGAACCAAAATGGAACCAAAACAGTCTTGCTGGGCAGAGAGAACAGAGATCAAAGATCAGAGTTATTGAGGTGATGGCAATCATCAAGGTAAGCTATTTAAAAACAGGGTAAAGTCTACACTAAAGAAGCTCCAAAAATATACTTTGGGCCCATTTAAATTTTTGTCAGATACTCACCTACAGATTAATAGTGTAAGATTCTGTAGGACATGCATGACAGATAGCTACTGGGTGCCCAGTGGACTGAAAGAAGCGTTCTGACTTCATATGGCACTAAAGATAGACCATGGAGAGCGGGGAGATAAGGCTCTATTCTAGGTATTCAACTGAGTGTTTAGGAGAGCCACACTTAGCTTATATAGGAAAGACTTATTCTAGATCCAAACTCTCTAAAGTCTAAAAAAAGTTTTCCACAAGATAAATAAATCTACTAGTAAATTTACTGCCTTTCAGGTGAAAATTAAATGTTTTTATAGGAAATTAAAATCCACATCCTCCACCACGTAGCATATACAATGTCCATGTTTTTTATTAAAAAGTAAATTATGTAGAATTAGGAAAATGTGGCCCATAACCAAGAAAAACAAGAAAAACTGATCAATAGATAATACCTGTGTTAGAAGTGGAAGACAAGAACTCTAAACAGATAAAATACACTCCAGGTTTTAAAGCAGAAGTTGGACATAATAAATGAACAAATGTATTTTCTTGAAAGAAATATAAAAATTATATAAGAAATTCTGGAACTCAAATTATAATTTCTGAAATAAAAATTACACTAAATAAGCTTACCAGGAGCTTTGATATTGAAAAGAATAGGTAAGTGAACTGAAAAAGAACCTAGCAAAATTATCAAGACTGAAGCACAAAAAAGAAAAAAAAAACAGTCTCAGCAAACTTTAAAACAACATCAAGAATTCTAACATACAGTAATTGGGGTCACAGAAAAAAAAAAGAAAAGGATTTGTACAGAACAATATATATGTAGTCCCTCTGGGCAAAGCCCACCCATTGTTAACCTAATGACAACAGTTTGCAGGATATCAATGTAACCTGGCAGCTAAGGAAAGTGGAATGGAATGTGCATGCATTCCAGAAAGTATCCAGCCATGTAATATGAAAAATAGAGACATTTATTGAAGAAGACACAATATACAGAAAAAATTGTACATAGGACAATGATACCTCAGCTCCCTTCAAAGTTATGACCTTCTTGAGGAAATCTGGTTCATTGGTCATTAATCAAGTCATTAACTACAGCAGCACAATGTTCCTTCTGCTCTGGTAACAAAAGCCAGAGAACGAATTTTGCCTCAACATGTTTCATGCCAAGATTCTGAATGAAAGTCTCAGACACAGTAGTTTTGGAATCCCCAGATCAGCTTCTAGTTCTCGTACTGCCAGTCGCTAATCTTTGTTGAGTGCAGCCTGTACACGTTCAACATTCTCAGGCTTTCTGCTTTGTGTAGGCCTTCCAGAACGTGGATCACTTTCAACAGATTCTTTACCATATTTGAAACATTTGTGCCACAATTTTATTTGTGCTGCACTCATTGCATCATTCCCAAAAGTCTTCTGAATCATCCAAATAATTTCTAATGAGGAATGTTCAAGCTTAACATAACATTTGATGCAGATTCATTGTTCTACTTCTCAATCATTTTGAATGTGTCATCGACACAGTTCACATGCCCACTCAACAATGTCTACCACCCTCACTGACTAGTACAGTGAAATCATCATTGTTCACACATGAGCATTCCAGTCCACTTTCCTTGGCTGCCAGGTTCCATCAATATCATGCAAACCATACTCATTACATTCACAATGGCTAGACTTTTTCCAAGTAAACCTTGTGTGTGTGTGTGTGTGTGTGTGTGTGTGTATAGATATGGATATATAGATATGGATATGGATATAGATATAGATATGGTTATAAATATATCTATATCTTAGAGGCAGTGTTTTAAAATACATTGTATATGGAAAAATTGTAATGAATTGTTTGAGCATTTGTCAAAAACAATCCAAGCCAAGAGACAATGGGACCTTATATCTTTAATGTTGAATGGGAAAATCAAAATACAGTAAACCTAAAATTCTATGTCTTTCATAAATGTCATGGAAAATAACCTTCAAAATATTATGGACATATTCTGCTAAAGTATCCTCCAAATTGTATTGAAATTAAAATATTTTCAGATGAGCAACAGATGATCAACAAATTTATGACAATGAATGTTTGAAAAGTTCTTCATCTTAACAAAAGTAATACTAGATTGAAGTTTTGAGTCATACAAAAGAATGAAGAGCACCAACAATTTTAAGTATGGGGTAAATATATTTTTAAATATTGTTATATCTTTATTTTTTAAAAAATGACTTGAAAACTAAAATGATATTAATGCATTTGTGAGGTCATAACATAATTTATGAAATATAAATGACAAAACTTGTACCAAGTCTGGAAGAGAATAAATAGAAGTATTCTATTGTAAGATTAGTGTGCTATTTGTGAAATGGTATGATATTAATTTATTATTGACTACAATGACCTAAGGATGACTATCATAATCTCTAGAACAAACACGACAAAAATAAAACAAATAGATACCTAGCTTAAATTTAAACAAACATAATTAAACACCAACTTTCTTAATTATTCCAAAAGATGCTAGAAAGCTGGAAAAGAAAAACAAATATTAAATCAGATGAGGAGGAAACAATAAGAAAGATAATACAGAAATTCAACTATATCAATGTAAATGTAAATAATATATTTTAATGAGAAAATAATTTTATCTTGAATATTAAAAAAATAGCTACTTTATGATGTTTATCTGAAATACACTTGAAATATGATTCCAATAATTGGTTTTATCTAAAAGAATAAAAAATAGACTAGACAAATGCTAATTATATGAAAGTTGGAAAGTTGTATCTTTTAATATCAGATACAATAGACTTCAAGATAAAGCATATAACTAGAGAAAAATAGAAATATTTCATAAAGACAAGAGTCACTTCTTCTAGAGTATATAACATAATTGTGTACACATCATGTAAATGAGCTTTAAAATATAAGAAGCAAAAGCTAAATGAAAGAAGAAATAAAAAAATAGACAGACACCATTAGATTTTAATATTTCATTTGACAAAAACACACTTAACCTGATACACAGAATGCCTCAGTGACTCATAAGCTCCAGATAATTTTCATATAAAGAATTCACCATGATATACCATAATTATGCCATAAGTTTTAATAAATCTTAAAGCATGTAATAACTCAAGGAATATTCCCTGACCAGAACAGAGCTGAATTATAAATTAATATCAAAAAGATATTGGGTAAATACCCAAATATTTAGAAATTGAGTGATAAGCTTATACATATGACTCAAAAATCCCAAAAATTTAGAAAATGTTTTGAACTAATAATATAAAAGCAAATAAAAATGTAATTTGTGGGATATAACTAAAGAATATTTAGAAAAAAAGCATTTATAGCTCAATAACATTTATCAGAGAAAAAAAGGATAATTCAAAATAAATTCTCTAAATTTCCATGTTAAAATACCAGGGAAAATCGAATAAAATATTTTTAAATATATGTTTAAGAAGGATATGTTAAAGATAAGAGAAGGATAAAGTAAAATAGAAAACAGACAGGGGTTATTGGTAATGACAAAGTTTGCTTTTGAAAAAATTGATGAAATTGCTATCAAGACTGAGGAGGAAAGAAAATAAGAGAGAATAAAAGTAATATCTAAATAAAAGTATAGTATTAGTAATCCTAGAGACATTAAAATATATTAAGTAAATAGGTCAAAGAACTTTATGTCAAAACAATCTATAGCTAAGGTTAAATGAACAAATTATTTTTTTTAAAAATATCATTTACCAAAACTGATCCTATAAAGAATAGCAAATCTTTATAACCATATATTTATTAAAGAAATTGTATTGTTATCAGAGACTTCCCACCAAGTAAAATGAAATCCAAGACGGTGTCACTGGTGAATTTATCCTACAAATAAATTAAAAATTGGACTCTAAGTTACACAGATTCTATCAGGAAGGAGAGGAAAAGGAAGCACTCATTTTAGGAAGGTAGAATAAAACTCAAGTACAAAAGCTTGACAAGGGTGTAAAAAGAAAAGAAAATTACAGATGAAATATTAGCATATTAAGGCCATGTATTACATAAAGAGATATGTTCTCTACTTCACACTACATATACTAAAATTAATTCATGAAGAATCATCAAACTAATCTGACAAGCTCAAACTATGTAACTTGTAGAATAAAAACAGGCAAAAAATCCTTGTAGATTAGCATAGGTTTCCCTAACATGCAAAAATGACTAACAATAGAAAAAATCACTAATGATAAAAAGTCGATAATTTGTTATTACTCAAATTTTTGCTTTGTCAAATATCCTATTAAAAAGTAAATAAGAAAGTCATGGGAGAAAAAATATTTGCTAAACATTTGATAAAGGATTTGTATAAATAATATATGAAAAACTCCATATAGTTCAATACTAAAAAGACATTCCAGATTTTTTAAGAACTGATTTGAGTTTGTTCACAAAAGATGTAGATAATGAAAAATAAGCATATTAAATGCACAAAATAAATCAAGGAAAGGCAAATTATAACCACAATGAATACCACTACTAGAATGTATATAATTTTTAAAGATTAACAACTATAATTGTTATGGGATGATGACAGTATAAAATATAACAACTGCAATGAAAAAAATGTTTGGCAATTTCTTAAAAGTTAAATATATACTTAGACCTTTGAAGCAGCCATGGAGGTAGTTGTGCCATTCCCATCTGGTTCATAAAAGAGCCTGCATTTCATGTGTGATTTGTGGAAGTAACTGACAGCAACCAGTTGCATGATCTTCAGGATCTACCTAGTGCCCAAGTTGAAGCCGTACTCTCTGGTGCTGCTTCCGACTCTGTGTATCACCTGGTCATTTATCTGCAAGATGAGAGTCTTCTTATGGGTAGACTTTGGGGGAGGAAGAGGTGGGGGGAGGGAGGGAGAAGGAAGGAAGGAATGGAGGGAGGGGGGAAGGGACAGATGGAAGGAGGAAGGGAGGGAGGGAAGGAGGAAGAAAAAGAAACAGACTATTATAGACTTAATGTTTGTGTCCACCCACCTCAAGTTAGTATGTTGAAGCCCTAACCTCTACTGTGATTTTCAGGTGGGGTCTTTGGGAGGTAATCATAGTGGGATAAAACCATGAGAGTATGTCCTTTTTGATGGTATATGATGGCATGATGAGAAGATAGACACATGAGGTAGCTTTCTGGGGTAACGGACTGTTCTAAAATTTAATTGTGGTGATGGTTGTACACTCTGTACATTTACTAAAAATTATTGAATTATACCCTTAAAATTAAAATAAAATAAAAAGATCTCACTAAAACAAAGACAGCAAAAGAACAGAGCCAAAAGAATCTAAAATCAAAAAGTCTTTAAGAGTCTTTCTCCCTCTTTCCCTCTCTCTCCTCATGCCTTCACGCATGCACCAAGGAAAGGCCACAGAGTGAGAAAGTGAATTTCTGTAAACCAGAAGGGGAGCCTTACCACAACTTGAAAATGCTAACACTCTGAACTTAGACTTTCAGCTTCCAGAACTTTGAGCAAATAAATTTCACTTGTTTAAGACACCCAGTGCATGTATGCTATTTTGTTATGGTAGCATAAGCAGACTAAGACAAAAACAAAAAAAAAACATTGCATGCATCCATTTATATAATGTTCATACATAATAGGGATATCCTGATGGAAATTCGTAGAAAGGCTGTCTCTGGTTGGAGGGTGTGGTAGCATTGCCTGGGGAAGTGTATAAGGAAACTTTTAGGATTGATGGAAATGTTCGGTATGCTAATAGTTTGTGGTTAGATGGATGGATACATGCATTTGTCACAACTCATTTCACCGCATACAGAGTCTATGCATTTCGCTCTATGTAAATGTACCTCAATAAAAATTTAATATATTCAAAGGGAAAAATGTATTTTCAGTTAATGTTCGACTTTTCTAAAATATTCCCATTTTATTTCATTTTCTATTTTATGTTTGAACTTTTTTTTATTTGATAGAATGATCTATAGGGTAAACCCAATCTCAGTAAAAATCTCAGAAGCCCCTTTTTTACACAACAGAAATTGACAAGCTGATTCTGAAATGCATTTGGAAATGCAATGGATTTAGAAAAGGTACAACAATCTTGACAAAAAAAAAGAATGAAATTGGAGGGCTTACTCTATAAACCAGTACTTTTTACATACTACAATAATTAAGATTATGTATAGAAATTATGATTTGGTCTTATACTACTACAAATCAGTTTAAACAATAATTATTAAGTTAATCATTATTAAATTTTACATTTAAGATTTATTTAATCTATTCACTAAGATGTTAAATGCAGATTGGCCTAATCATATACAATTCAAAAAACAGAACACATTTACTTTAAATATTTAATAATGTGATTTATAAACTCCATTTTTTAAAAGGTGTGCACAATTAAGGGTTTGTTATATGATCTCTTTATTTTTAATTCATATCTTTCTCTAAGATACTGCAATTCATTTTTGAAACTTCTTTTTATGATGATAAACAAAACACTCAGAGGTATTACAAATATTTCAAATGGAAAATGTACTGCTTCAAAGAGGCCCATTATCCAGTTCTCAGAAAAGACTAATTTCCAGTAAGGAGAAGGGATTTATGTTTCAAATTTCTCAGTACTAGACATTTTCTTAAAATAAAAGCATGGCATGGCTTTAAATAATGATAAGAGATTCAAACACCGAATGTGAATAGATTTGGTAAGCTCTAAATAAACATTTAAAAAACAAATATAAGAGCATTTCTACATTACTACCTGTTCTGTCAAATGATAATTTTGGATCCAAGATATTGGAAAACTTGATTACTTTTCCAACCTCTGATGTGAAGTGCCAAAACAAAGCCTATTATTAATTAATCCACTTGTTCAGTTAACAATGACTTTCCCAACACCCCCTGTACTCCTGACACTTTCAGGTGCTGGCTGTATTAATTACATAGAATGCACTCAATAAATAAGGCTTACACTTACATATGAATGAATAAAGGGATACATGCAAATGCTCTACCTCAGCTAAAAATCCACGCAGGGAAACATGGTCAGACAGAATTTCAAAAGGTCCACTGTAGTAAATGCTTCTATTTGTAGTTACAGGGACCTCTGATCTCACATGACATATGTAAACTGAGAAGTAATTTTATAAGTATATTTATATTCATGTGGCTTAAAAGTTATAGGTTTGTATTTATTTTTATTATTTTTTATTTAAAGATATAATTGGCTTTTTCCAGCAATTCCTGAATTGAGCTGCATTGCATCTAGTAAATATAAAGGGGCTTCTATAGGTTTGCATTTAAAGTTACAGGTTTGTGTTTGTTTTTTTCATGACTTCTTTGGCTTAAGAGTTTCATTGACACTTATCAGCATATAATAAGCTGCACATACTTAAAGTGTAAAGTGTTGTTAGCTTTAACATATATACGCGTGTGAAACCAACACCACGATAAAGATGAGCATGCTCATCATACCCGGGTGATGAGAAAGTTCCTCATCACCCATTGTCATCCCTTCCTCCTGCTTCTTATCTTCCTACTTCACACCATATATAAAAATTAACTTAAAAGGGATCAATGAGCTATGCAAATATGAGAGTTAAAATTATAAAATCCTTGAGAAAAAGTATGGTAAATCTTCATAACCTCAAATGCTTATTTGACACCTAAAGCACAAACAGCAATAGAAAAAAAAATAAAACATGTTAGTTTTTACAGGAAAACCAAAGATCTTAAAACTATATGATTTTTAGTTTGTGAAATTTGGGCACTAATTCATTTGATAGTCATACCAAGTAACATTTTCTTTTCAAGTTTGAACCCCAACTCCATCAGAGTCTCTGTTAAACTTTATTTCTTTTTTCTATGCTAATAAGATACAAATAAAGATACCTTTCAATTGGTGCCAGGAAGCATATGTGAATTAAATGATAAAGCAGGATGTCAATAAACATTCATCAATATTCTCCGTGGTATTAATAAGCTTCCCTTTAAAGCAGAATTCATTTAGTCTGGAGTCAATCAATCTTATATGAAAAAAATAAAGAAAAGAGGAAATTGCTCTCAGGTAGGCACATTTGTCTACACTTCAGAGCACAGGCAGTTTATATTTAACAAAAGGTTCCACAGCTGTAGGTTGTTACTTATTAGGGTTTAACAGACAATGAAACAGTGCAAAATACGCCACTCCACCTCCTCTATGGCTGTTTCAGTTACGGAAACCAGCTTTTGTGACTTGTTGCAATGCTCCCCACTTATATTCCAACATTTCTCCAGTGGAAAGATAGACAGAATGACAGTAAATGCAGGTGTTATTCTGAAATAATTTTGGGAAAATCATGAGCATGTATATGAAGATATTTGCCATGAGTTGCATGATATAAATATTTGAATTATATTAGTCTATTAACTTTGATTTATGGTTAATTAGAGGAAGTTAAGAGTATTTGCAACTTCACATAAATATCTTAAGGCAAGCTCTTAACAGAACTTCAATATCCTAAATTTTAAAGGCAATTTGCTTTCATTTTGAGCATTTGCTTATACTTTTTCTTGGTTAATAATTCCCACAGAAATACTACTGTGCTCCAAGAACCTGATTAGAAGCTGTAAATAAACACAGAATGAATGCCAGTCCTGTAAAACACTTAAATCAGAGAATCAGAATGCAACCAAGGTATGGTGGGAGAGGGTTAGTAAAGTTTCAACCCCATTTCACATATAAGTTAACAGAAATCTTAACTAAATGCATTCTACAACATTTGTTTGAGTGGGTATGTGTTAGAATCAAAGATGGAAAGAAAGGCAGATTGGGCCAAATCAATCATTTTATTTATATGAGAGTAAAAACATAGAAACCATTTTTTTTTCATGCTTCATGGATCTGATTGGAGGAACTATTTTTTATGTACTATCTTTGGGGTTCTGGCCTAGTCCCTACTCTCAGTTGAAAACACAGTGAGGATGACCTTTTTTTAATTTTATCTTTTTAAAAAACATGTCTTTTTAATGATTTTATTTATTTATTTTTAGAGAGAGGGGAAGGGAGGCAGAAAGAGGAGAAACATCATTGTGTGGTTGCCTCTCTCATGCCCCCTAGTGAGGGGAAACTGGCCTGCAACCCAAGCATGAGCCCTGGCTAGGAATTGACCTGGCAACCCTTTGGTTTGAAAGCTGGCATTCAATTCTCTGAGCCCACCAGCTAGGGCAAGGGTGATCTATTTAAATTGAAATGAATTTTTACAACTCTATTTCTCTTGCCTGAGCATTACTAATTTCTTTTTAAAATATAAATTTTAGTTTAAAAAACTGTACAATAATAAAACCTCTCTACCAGGGTAAATAATCTGGTAAAAATATCAGTTACTCAGAAAATGAAGCATCCTGATATTATTCTTCAAATTTGGTCTGAGAAGATATGATAACTTTATATTTTTCAAAGCATATTCAAAATTTTCTCATTTAATTCTTGCAATATGAATTCTGCAAATACTAGTACTTACACTGAAGGTAACTATACTATATAGTGAGATGTCCAAATATTTTTAAGTATTTGATACTAGCTTTGATGCCTTTGATTTTAAGAGCAAGGCACAACATTTTCTCTTTACCCTCCAAAACATAACATGTATTGATTTTGTTGCTTGTTTGGTCTGTGTCTTAAGCAGACTTGTATACGATCTATGTGAATGCTCATGCTTTATCTGTCTCTCTCCTTGATGTCAAGGACAGTCTTTTTTTTCTGGAATGCTCATCACAAAGAATAATATCTTTTGAGCATCAGTTGATTCTACAACTTGCTTTTTCAACTTTAATATTTCTTAAAATATAAAAACACACACCACAAAAATGGAACTGTATTTGAGCAAAATTCTAAGCAGCACTTTACTATTATTATTAACTATTTTGAAAACCAAGAGGATATAAGACTGTCCTTGATATTAAACAGGTGGGTGACAGGTCTATCTCACTTTTGATAACACTGCTTTCTTTAATCAGTGGATCAGCATGATTCAACTAGCCTACTATGTAAGTGAAGTGTGTATAATTTATAAAAATTACATTCAATCAAAAATGGTCAAATGCTTCAGACAAAAAGAAGACTGTAACAGTCTGTTGTCCTGGCATGAAGATGGTCAGCTAACCACATCATATATTTTATTTTAATGGATGATAATAAAGCATTAAGTGCTATTTTATTAAACGATAATATTTTTGTTTGAATAAGTAGATTTAGGTAGGCAAAAAATCTTCACTTAGCTATTAAATCACTTTTACATTATCTAAAGCAAAATCTTTACACTAAATGTGTATAAATCCCTGACTTTCAGAGAACTAAAGGGAATGTACTTTTTTAAAAAGATTTTATTTATTTAATTTGAGAGAGGGGAAAGAAAGGGGAAAGAGAGTGAGTGAAATATCAATGCGTCATTGCTTCTTGCACGCCACCTGTTGGGGACCAGGTATGCAACCCCTAGCATTGCCCTGACTGGGAATTGAACTGCTGACCCTTTGGTGCACAGGCCAGCACTCAATCCACTGAGCCACATCATCCAGAGCTAAAGGGAATGTACTTTATAACAAACACTAATGAAATCAACTGAAAATAATGAAATCAACTGTTAGTCATTAATCAGCTGTGCCTTGATAAGTGTTCCCTCTGGAATGAAATAAAGTTGCCATTAGAAATGATTCATTCACAGTTTACACTAAGTGTTTCATATTTTTGTTCAAAGCAGATTTAATTTTGATATTTAATGTGTAATTGTTAATTTAGATGTCATGGTTTTATATTTGTAACTTGTATTTAATCTTCAAATTCTATCAGCCTGTGTGAAATATATAAAATAGTAAAAATCACGAGTGGTAACATACTAATAATTTAAAAATCTCAAACAAAATCCTAGTGAGAGCAAAATGTATGCATACATACAACTAGAATTTTGATTTAGAAGTATATCTGTAGAATTTGGAGAACAAATATGCATAATGTTATTACATCCTTATAGGTTAAAAAATGGTTAAAATTGTTTAGGCATTGATATTGAAAACATTACTAATATTAGCCCTGGCTGGTGTAGCTCAGTGGATTGACCTCGGGCTATGAACCAAAGTGTCGCAGGTTCAATTCCCAGTCAGGGTACATGCCTGGGTTTCAGGCCATGACCCCTAGCAACCGCACATTGATGTCTCTCTCTCTCTCTTTCTCCCTCCCTTCCCTCTCTAAAAATAAATAAATAAAATCTTAAAAAAAGAAAACATTACTAATATTTACAAATTTATTATGTAAGCATTCTATGGAAATGCAAATATATGAATTTAAATATGATTTTTAAAAATATTTATTTATTTATTTATTTTTAGAGAGGGAAGGGAAGGAGAAAGAGAGAGAGAGAAACATCAATGTGCGTTTGCTGGGGGCTGTGGCCTGCAACCCTGGCATGTGCCCTGAGTGGGAATTGAACCTGCGATGCTTTGGTTCACAACCCATGCTCAATCCACTGAACTATGCCAGCCAGGGCTCAAATATATGAATTTATATATATGCATGTTGTTTTGGGTGTGATATGAGATACAAATTTTACATACACCTGATTAAACATATTAAGAGTCAGTAGGGACAGAGGTAAGGCATGGAAAACAATTTAAAATATACATATATGTAATTATCACAGGAAGTATATGAAATTTAAAGTTAATATAATTCATCATGATATATAAAGCTACAGCAGACTATGTAGTGAAAACACCTAATCTTTGACATTTTCAAGAAGTTTAGCTATTAGAATTTCAATAAAAAACTTTCACTATGAGTTTGTAACAAAAAAACAACCAAATGGTGTTTTTTTGGTGTTTTTTTGGAAAACACCATTTGAAAACAACCAAATGGTGTTTTCACTATGATGTATTGATAAATACATCAAATTTATTTTATTTCCTACCAAAGATCCCATTGTGCATAAACATATAATTATTTTAATTGTTTCAGTATCCAAATTACTTGCGGGAGATCTCTGAAGGATATTTAAATCTTCCTGCCCAGTATAGTAATAATAAGTATAGTGGTAGATGTTACTACTTAGCTTCTGTTGGTCTGTAGATCTTGAAAACTAATGGCACTATATATTTTTCATAATGTATTATCAACTGGACTTCAGAAAAAAGTGTTGTAACATGTTCCCTAATTTTTGCAATATTTTCCCTGGCTTTACATCTTGCAAATATAAAATAGTTTGTTTAATCTTACCATTGAAGAGTGAAGCCCTGGCTGGTGTAGCTCAGTGGATTGAGTGTAGGCTGCAAACCAAAACATCGCAGGTTTGATTCCCAGCCAGGGCGCATGCCTGGGTTGTAGGCCATAACCCCCAGCAACCGCACATTGATGTTTCTCTCTCTCTCTCTCTCTCTCTTTCTCTGTCCCTTCCCTCTCTAAAAATAAATAAATAAATCTTAAAAAATGGGTGAAAATAGTGAAGAGATTTTTCACAATAAGATGGACATAAACACAAGTATAAATTAAAAGGCTGAGCAATAAAATTACAAAATGATATAAACAAATTAAGAAAATTCATGAATTTTAGCTGTATATTAACACAAATTGTCATAAGAAGGTACCATTTATAACTATACATTTAAATATATTTATAAATTACTATTAGCAATTGTTAGGTTGTGTTGAAATCTGTGTATTTAATATACACACATGTATACCCATGCATTGATAGGTAGGATTGCTGACAAGTTTATAACTGAGTAGACACTTTTTGGGAAACTATTTTTACCCTTTATCTCCTATATTTAAGTTTTCCTGAAATAAAGTTATTTACGTGATTGAGTTCCTTACAACATTTTAAATCATTTATTCTTAAAAGCATTGTATCGCAATTTTTATATTGGGCTATAAATTTCAGTGTAAAATGAGGGGAAAAACAGGTAAAATGTCAGGAAATAAATAACATTATGTGTAAATCTTTATATCTAGGCATCATTTCCAGATGTGGCAAGCACTTGCTTAAGCCGAAATTCCAAGTATGCGTCCTTTGCCTCTACAAGCCAACTCAGCCCCTCTGAGGTCATTGGTAAAAAGCAACATTATGATGAGAAGGCGTTTTATCCCTTGTGTGTTCTGTAAGGGACAAAAATAATTAACCCAGATGACCGGTCAGAACAAAACCTTTGCCCACACTGATGCCTTTATCACACTAGGCAAAGCTTTCAGAAGCTATTGACAATAAGAGAGGCCTTCGGGACACCTCTGTTGTCCTACCCTTCCTCCCAATCATCTCTCTGTTTCCTGCTTTTATCTCCTTTCTAAGAAAAGTGTTGAAACCTTAGAGTCATGTATTTGAGACAATGAAGAGAAGACTGGGAAAAGAATGAAGAAACCAAACAATATATGGTTATTATTAGAGAGATAGACGGGAGAGCCCTAGCTATCTCACACTGGTTAAAGTTATAACTTCTGAAATAATACTATTTCATGGTCTGTTCATGCTTACTCTGCAGAATCCACCTGCAGGTGTGTGTGTGCATGCAGCTGGTTGTGGTTGTGTACAGGTAAGAATGGGAACAAAAATAATGTATATAAAATCCACTGTTAGGAAAATATATTAATAAGGAAAACAAGAAAAGTTAAGTTACAGAAAATCAGAAGCTTCTCTACCTGTTGGAGTGCATTTCCTGTAGTTTCATTATTATAAGCGATTATTTCCCCCAGGGATTGAGGATGATTGCATTTCATTTATACTTGGCCTCCTTTGAATCAACTGGCCTTGGCCTAGGAAAGCTGCCAGCAAAGCAAAGAATAGAACAAGTCTATATTCTCATCACTTGAAAAAGATGACAAAATTTCAGAAGGATTATTGACTATTTGACAAAGTTTTACTTCTTCTCTTTTCTAATCTGTGCTTCACTCTAGATTTTCTAAAAGGAAAGGGCAAAACCAAAAATGCTACTTGTTAAGTGCCAGAGCAAAAATGCTTGGATATGGGTTGCATAGTGTCAAATTTGAATTCATCTATTTCATACATCATGAATACAAAGCTATCTGTGAAAGAATTAGGAACAATTAATACATTTTGTTTTACATAATAGAATTCTGATAGAGATTAAGATAGTTCAAGTGCCAGATATTGGCTCTTTCATCTTCCACAAAGTATATTCTGAAAATATCTTAGTGAAGAAAAGCACTTTGTTGTCAACAGTTCCCCTTTTGAGTTGGCTTGTCTAGAAATGGGTAGTGAGATTTTGTGATAGTTCTATTTGTGAATTAACCCTGAGTGCCTGTAGATCAGCTGTGGTTTGGGGCTCTGAGGAGGAGCTGGAAAGAGTTTAAAAGTCATTGTGAACTACAACCGATGATAAGGATACTGAGTAACATCAACTTGACCTCCTCATCAACAATTTGCTTGGTAGTGACATGAGACAGAGAAACATCCAGTGGCCTTTCCCTCTCCACGTCCTCTTAGCAGGGGTGGTCACAGTGACGCTATTGCTCATTCAGTGATCTAAGCAGATATGACTGGGAAGACCCAGCAAAGCAGATGCCTTAGAATCAAAGCAACAGCTACTTCCTGTTTGTCACAACAGTGAAATCTGCCTTCTAAATCTCACACATATGTGGCTGTGAACATCCTGATTTCTTTTTTCAGTTTACTGTCTCTACGGGTTGTGTGCATATGGAGGCTTTTTGTAATTATTCTCTGCCTGCCATTAATTCTTTGGCACCTTTTCCTGATGTTATAACAGTTTATTAAGTTCATCTTCTGTGAAATGTTTTTCTTCTCCTCCCCCCTATAAAATATTTCCATTCACTTTTTATTATTAAAGTCAGGTGAACCTTAAAAGAAGCAAAAAACCCAGAGAACATTTCCAGATTTGCTGCTTTGGAAAGCCTTACCCACTGGGCTGCAAACCCCTGTGTTGTGGGCTGTGTAATTGAACACAGAAGCCATTCTGATAACACTAAGTGAACACCGCTCTGTGAGTGTATGTGCTGTGTGTGTGTGTGTGTGTGTGTGTGTGTGAGAGAGAGGCAGACAGACAGGTGCTGGGTCCTGTGAAGTCACACATTTCAATTCCCCAGACTTGCTTCAGTAGTCAATGGCATTACTTCCCAAGACTGTGAGCCAAGACTTAAATCACACTCTGTTAGTTTCATGTCATAACCAAATGGAAAATGGGGAGTTCTGAGTTATAATGGGCAGGTCCGATGACCTTCATGAATTCTCCGAATAGGTCAGAACCCTACACTAGGCAGGACTTTGCATTTTCTTTTGCAGTAAATTGCCCTGCACCAGAGTGAGAAATCATGTCATATTTTATTATGAAACCTGGGAACTCAAATCAAGGATCAATGAGACTTCAAAACGTATACTTATTAAGAGGTGGTGGTGGCACAGAAGGCCACAAGGCTTCAAAAGCTCTACCTTACTTCCTCTGCTTTTCCCAACTTTCTCATTTCAGACTGTCACTTCACAAAGTTTTCATAAATATAAGAAGGGGCAGTCACTCAACCCAGGTGCTAGGATAAAGTCAACTTAAAATTCTCTTTAAATACAGATTTTTAAGAAGTCCTTTTAAAGAACTCACTTAAAATCATAGCATTCTTATTTTAGGCAGGTAAAATGACAATAATTATTTCTAAATAGTTGCAAAATGTACCTAAACATTTAAAATATTTGTATAAGTACTACTGAAAGACTTCAAAAATTTCCACAGCACTCAGTTTTGTGATTTTTCTATCCTATTTTGAGTTTTTAATATGTTATGCCTGTAATTCAATCCTTTTTGTTGGAATTCCAAAGTTGTCTTGTTTCAGTCATCTAATAGAGCTTAAAATATTAAGGACATACCAGATCATTGTTCATACAATATGCTGATAAACCATGTAGAGCAGTACCTTCCTTTAATTTCGTCTAATCTGAATGATTTCATCCCTTTAAGGGTTCATTATTCTTTAAACTTTTTAGAGAAATTCACTGTTGATTTTGAGGAAACTTGTAAACAATTGACACATTGGTTCACATACATGAACATGCACATTTATATGCTGGAACATACATATCTGCCTATGTACTGGGTTGGCCAAAATGTCCATTTAGTTTTTTCTGTAAAATAAAAGACACATTTTTCATTTTCACCAGTAACTTTATTGATGTGGATATTTTTAGTATGACAGCTATCTCCCGCTATTGGCTTCTAGTGGGCAGAGGCCAGGGGCACTGCTAAATATCTTCCAATGCATATGACAGCCCCACAGCAAAGAATCATTTGGCCAAAATGTCAATAGTACTAAAAAACTTTGTGAAATACTTTGACATGTTCGATCAGTCACAACACCTTTCCAATATACTGAGCAAATCTTTTTGTGCATTTCAGTTGTGTTTTTACCTTTCTTTCTTGAAATAATAAAGCATAATATCTTGAAAGTGTTATGCATATTCTTCCACCTTCAACATCAGAATGGCTGCACAAAAATTCACCAATTTTGATGTTTTTTTAAATGCATACTGGTATGACACCTGTCACAATACAATCTAACAAGATTATTTCAAATGAAGTTAAAGACAACTGAGCACTACTAGAACCATCATATGGAAAAAAAATGTATCCAAACTTTTGGCCAAACCAATTTATTAATTTATTCCTTTGGTCAAAAGAAAGTCTAGATTCTCATGCTTACAGCTTCTGCTATGCAGGAGGAGTACCAAATGCTATCAGTTAAATTAGCAAGGACATTTTCACGGAAATTGATTTCTGGAGTCTGATCCCTGAAATCACTCACAGTCCTTGTTGCTTTTCAGGTGCCCCATTAATCTTTATAGAACTCTATTGGCAGTGGTGCTGGCTGCTTTCACATGCAGAGCTGAGGGCAGACATGAGTGGAACACCGTGGCCCAGGGCTTCAGGTCTAATTCAACAGAACTCATGTTAGGCCTTTAAACTAAACAGAAAATGATATAGAGGGGATTTGTAAAGACAGGGGTGTAAATTACAATAATGGTGCTGAACTAGTTCCTGATGGAGCCGGTTCAGGGAAGAGCTTGCTTCTTGAATTACCTCCCTTGCCATTTTATGTGGTTTGCAATTTAATAAGGGCCATGCCTCAAAGCCAAGGAGGTGTTTCTCATCTAAATGCTGCCTCCTCTGGTGAATGAATATTTGGGAGTGTGGGCAGCAGCTAGAATGGCAATTGTTGGGAGGGAAAAAGAAGAAAGTGGACCCAAATTGGCAAACCATGACTACAGAGATAAAAGGAGCTATGATGAAATCGAAGTTTAAATTACTAAGGTAAAACCATCCAAAATGCTACAGCATGACAATGTGTAGGAACAATGGAGCCAGTCAGGTTTCCTCGTCAGATTTCTGGGTGACTATGACTCCACAATGTTCATATTATAACTTTGAGTAAGGGCTCGCATGCGCAAAGTTAAGCTCTGTTATATGACCAGAAGGTGAAATATTGGCACCTGGCCGGGTTTGTGTTCATTTCGTGTGTAAGGGTGTCAGGACTTTCTGCCTGCGCCCTCAAGGATTGCCCCACCCTGGAATAAAGGAACTTCAGATATCTTGTCGGCCCCGTGTATTTTCCAGTGCTTGCAGTACATGATGCTTTGTTCCCAAACTCAAGAGCAGCTCTACTGGATCATCTAAGCTCTAAATTGGTGGTGCTTCCATAAAAGGATTAATCTCTTCTGAAGGAAAGACAAAGATAAAATGTTGGTCTGGATTTTCAGAACTTCTAACAATAGATTTAGTTCTCTCACAGGTAAGAAGGATGAAAGTAAAAATACTCAGGAAGAAGTAGGTTTGAAAAAGGTTGAAGTGATTTCTAGAAAAACAAAGGCTGTAGCTAGTTTCTTCTCTGGCTTGCCGCTTGCCACCTCTATCACCATCACGGTCTCTTTCTTAGATTCAGCTCTCATAGTAGAGCAAATGGTAATCTGTTTGCAAATGTAAGATGCTCCGATGACTCTCTCTATCCTTATTATTTTAATTTCTGCACACAACGTAAATGGTGTAGTTCAGAAATATTGGTGAATTAATGAAAATATAAGCATTCCACAGCAAACATTTAAAAATAACTGGGACAGAAGTGATGATTCATTTGTTGAATAACAAAAGACCATACTGATGACAGCTATGACATTATTCCAGTATGTGGGGTTTCAGAATAAGTATGTTAAACCTTGAGATACAATCCTTTTCTCCGAAGCAGCATCTTCTTTCATGTGAAAATGAGAGAAATTAAATATAGACAGACAGATAAAAAGGATTTACTCCATTTTCAAGGTAATTTATTTTCAGTGCTTACTTTCTTGGCTTTATTTTCTGTATTAAATGCTATAAAAGCTCTCTTGATTAAGTTCCCCCAAGTATCACTGAGTGAAGCAGTTCAAAACATACACAGATTTGGTCATAAAGTGCATTTTATTCCTCTTGTCAAAACAACAAAGAAGTCAGGAGGATATCTGAAATCACACGAAATGGACTCTAGGGAAGGAGAGATGCATGAAAATGTTCTAATATCTGACATTCATGGCGAATAAGTGCATAAGCATGATTCAGACACTTGTGCTTGAAATTCAACTAAAAAAATCACTTTCTGTTTTAAAGATTGAGTATGGCAGCCTTTTCTTTTTATTTTTCCTCTGGGTATACTGATAAAATAAAACAAAACGATGAACTATTCAAATTTACACATCATTTTGCCAAAAAACATGTGAATGTTTATGTGAATTATATAGTGCTGCCACTATGAATGTTGTATAAAAGAAAATTTGGATGTATATTCCTATTGAAATCTTTAAATATGAAGCCTCCTTGTACGCATGGGCAAGAGATTTTTCTTAAAGTACTTAAACATTGATCCTTGAAATCTCCATGGGGCTCAACCATGACTTTGGTGGACTATGTGATCACCCAAGACATGATGAGCAGTGTGCCGCTGTGACTGCACAGGGCTCTTCTGCAGGCAGAAGTCTCTTGAAGCAAGAACTCCAGCCAAAGTTAGAACCTTAGAAGGGTAACATTTCCCATGAGATTTCTAGTATACAAAACAAATGTATCTGAGTTTATTTCATCTTTATAACAACTTAATGGTCAGGTTAGATGAGTGATACTGTCTTCATGTTACCAATGAGGGGAAAAATGAGGTTTGAGGACATTATCCGACTTACATAACATCATAGATCTATTAAGTGACTTAGTTGGGATAAGACACCCATTCAGTCTACTGGCTTAATGATCTTTCTATCATACTAGTTTTTCTCAACCTTTTAGCCACCCCCCTTCTTTTCTTGCCTTTTGATGTGTAGGCTTTATGTTTTTAAATATTTTGTCAATTAAATGAAACAAACTTATCAAATAGCGTCCTGAAGACTTACCACAAGTAAATGTGGATTTCCCTTGTGGACTGGAATGTGAAACAGCTTGTGTGAACTTCTTACTATCTCAGGGCAGTCAGAGACTCACTGTGCCAAACCCACCCCACCTCCCCCTGGAAGACAATCTCAGGGTTTATCAGTCCTTTACACACTGATGCCAATTTGACAAGTTTCCTTCTGTGGCTCATGAAGCCTGGGCATGGTATTGGGTGACAGTAGAGGGATATGGATAATTCCAAAGCAATCAGATGCTGGGTTAAAGACTACTGGAGGCAGAGAGGAGAATGGAGATAATGTATGATTCACGGTTTTTCCTCAGCACTGTTCTCACTTCATATAAAAAAAATGGAAAACAACCCTGAGACAATGGTCATAATTTGATGACTACAGCAAATGATTCACTGCAGATCAGATGGATTATTTTTAGCCTTCATAATGAGCAAATCAAATCATCACCTGATTGACGTGGTCAAATAATGCATACCTGACTATAAAAGTAACCAAACACGACAGACAATTTGAACTATGCCCAATTAGCATTACATTTGTGTGTGTGGTGTGTGTGCTAACTTCATAAAAGCATCTTGGTATAAACCCACAATGGCAAACTTCTAAAGTGATGTTAAAAACGTAGCAGATTCAATCCTCTACTAGAATGTTCTGAAAATGCAATTTGCTCAATAATAAGAGGAAAGTGAGGAAGCCCCTGCCTAATATAATTCTCTTAACACTATATAGAGTTAGGAAATATAATTCTACTTTATTAATCAACTACACATTGTGAAATACAGTTATGTCCTAAGTTAGCAATTAAATTCACATGATACAATATCTAATATTCATAAAAGACATATTGCATGCACATTAGCTTTATAGTTTTTGCATTTTCTTTTGCCCCTTGAATAACGTTTATCTTGTACAATTTGAACTCTTTAATGTATCATGTCTTTTATAATGGATGGTCAGACAACCATTACTGTCTCATGCAAAACCGTGTTTTACCTATTTAGTCAGACAAAACGAGAGCCCCTCAGTCTTGCCTTGTTCTTTCATTTAATTGAATCTTTCAACAGGACTGCCCATCTTCCCTTTAAACTCTTCCTACACTTATCAGCTTAATGAATTCCTATTTATCATTTATGAACTTTGCAAAGTCTTTCATTATCTCCTCCCTTTCCACTTCAAGCAGAGCTAGCTACTCTTTTTTCTTTGATCTTGTGACATATTTTTTTTGATAGAACTCCTCTATTATGGTCTTTTTCATATTTCATTAGCTGTCTACAAACTGTCCCTCCACCATCCCAATCCCAGAAAGAACCATAGTATATTGATTTCTGAATCCCTAGAGTTTAGCTCAAAACCTGACACAGAGTGGGTGTTCAATAAATATTTGTTGAATAAATGTCTTCAGTCAGGCTTCCTAGAAGCAGAGCCTGAGACTGAAATTCTTTTGCAATGATTTATTGACGGAGAACTCTCAGGAGAAACTGTAAGTAAGCGAGGGAAGTAGGGTAGGAAGCAGGGAAAGGACCTAAGCAAACACACCATCAGATGAGGTCTTCCTTAGTGGATCCCAGGGTAGCTCTGGAGTGTGAGGGACACCCCACAGTTGTTGTCTCATGAAGCAAGAGGATTGGCCTTCTGTAGCTTATATCATTCCATCGTGAGCTATGGGCCTCCTGAGAAAAGAAGAGACAAAAAATCCCAGACATTTTCAAGCAAGAGAGCTCAGTTTGATCAGCAAACCTCTGGAGAAGGGGTACAGTTATGTGACGTTATCCATCATTACTCAGAGCAACCAGGGGAGGGACCTGGATAAGGTAACAGCAATGTCAAATAAAAAAAAGATAGGCCCATTGTCTAAAGTACTGTGAATAATGATCCTTGCGGAATAGGATGACTAATGTGGACTACCAGAAAGAATTCAGGCTTAGGAGTCAGACACCTGGTCCGAATCCCAGTTTTGCCTGTGTGACCCTAGGACAGGCCACCACGCCGCACTCAGTCTCAGTTTTCTCCTCTGAGAAAGGGTGGTGATAAATCTATTTTCTGTGACTCTGGTAAAGTTTAATGTAACATTCTACTCAGGTTCTGTGACAGTGAGAGCCCTTCCCCATGTGTTAGAAATATTTTTAAAATACAGGGTGCACAACAGAGAAAAAGCTAGACCAATTCTCTGTTTCAGCTCAAAATCCACATTGGAAACCTTAGGTAAAGTTTCCCCTTCCAAAAATAACTCTTCATTGTTACTCTAATTTGCTTTCTTCAGAGCACTTGTCACTATTTAAAACTGTCTACAGTGATTACCTCTTTTGTTTTTTATCATCTGCTTTTCTCCCAAAGTCAGATCTAATCCATTGTTTTCCAAAAAACAAGTTTTATGTAAATAAGGTTTTAAGTACATTGCACAACATAAAAAAAAAAACTGAAGGGGACAAAAACAGAAATTAGTTGTTACCCACCATGGCATTGGACAGCTGTTACTAGTAACAGCTAAGCTACATGACTGACACATCTGTGTAATTAGTTAACTTATCAGAGTAACTTAACTCTGATAAAAGGTTGGTCTCATACTTTGGTGTTTGGACATCGATTAGCTAGGATATGTCTGGTCAAAAGACTTAGGTAGCAAATCGATGTGCTATCACTTCACTGGAGGGGAGGTGGCTGCTAAGTTCCACCCACCTGGATGTTTGACTACCAAAGGCTTCCTCTAAGGCATTGCTGCCTCACCACAACCCTCTCCTCCGCTTCACTAAAGGCTGTTTAGCTGGTGACATTCTCTTAAGGAAGGGAACTCTGCAGGGGGAGAGCCATGAGTTTCTAGACAGACACAGCCGTCTCTGATTGTGGGGTTCTGGGTGGGCTGAACAGTCACGTGATTGCTTTTTTTTTTTCCAGGCTGAACAGTGCCCAGCACCTACTGCTTGACCCCTTTTTTAATGAGGGACTTCAAGACTAGACAGCAGAGCTCATTTCAGTTTATTGCATGGAGTTAACACTAGTCCAAGTTAAAAGCAGACCCAATGGTTGCATTATACAAGCTGTAAGATTTTTAAACTTGTAACTAGGGACAGAAGAGAAATTCTACTCATTGTTAAGCAAATCCTCACTTAAACTTCAGTGAAGCCAAGCACTTAACCCCATGAACCTTCACCTGGTGTCCTTAGCCAGTCTGATCTCACCCTGACTTGCATCAGCAAAGGCGTCAGAAGGGTGGAGGTGCTGGACAGCAGATACAAAAGAATTCCCTTTTCCTCAGTGGAAACAGCCTTTAGAAAGTGGGAGTTGGTGGGAAGGAGAGATGGAGCGTAGGGGGCTGAGGAGTTCAAGGGATGGCTGCTGAGTCACCAGCAGCACCTCAGTGACTGGGGCCAAATCTAATCCTTATAATAGCTGCCTCTGTCTTGTTCTATGCAGATTCTTTTGCATAAAACCCTGCTGGGCATACTGTTGGTAGTAAATACCACCAAGAGGGGGAGGGTCACTCCCGCCTACACACACAAAAAGAATTACCTTCTGGAGGGAGGGATCTTTGTAGTGCGTCCTTCTCCTGTGAGGTGAGTGTTCTAGGAACCCATATGTATCAGAGTTCCAGCTGGTATTGCTGTGACAGGCTGTGTTGGGCTTCAGTGAGTTTTTATTGAAGACTCTCAACATGTCAGCTCATTTCATGATGGGTGATTTACAAGCACACCTGCCTACACTGCGCTGAATGTTCAGCAGTTTTTGGCCAAAACCAGCCTGACCCCCATTCCCCACACTCCCTATTCACCTGATCTCACCCCAAGCAATTTTTTTGTTTGTTTCCCCAGATGAAAAATGTCTTCAAATGGAAACATTTTGCTGATGTGGAAGAGATGAAACAAAAAATGGCAGGAGCATTAATAGGCATCAAATTGACGAATTTAAAAACTGTTTTGAGCAATGGAATAAATGTCCGGGTAAGTTTTTTGCATGAAATAGAGTGTACTTTGAAGGTGATTGAAGTTTAAACATTTAAAAATAAACACACAATTTTTTATAAATAAATTCTGTTTGGGGGTTCTCTTTGTAAATTACTGATGGTCTTAGTGATATTTTAAATTACCTTAGCAAAACCTCACACTTGTCTTAATTTAGAATCAGAACTAAGTGTGTTCCCACTTAGTAGAGGTCAAAGGCCACACCTGCTGTAGCTGTGTTGTAACCCGTCTGAGCACACTTAGTCTCACAGACACATCATGTCACTAGTATTATTATTATTCACTTAGCCATTAATTACAAGTCTTAGCTGACTCATTTTCAGATTCCCAATTCAAGCAAAGTTTCACAAGTTCTATGCTCTTTACAATATTACTGCTAGTTAATGAATAAAGTCAGGAGAGACAAGACAAAAAATTGCCATATAGTTCTTGAACTAGTATGATAACATAAAAATTATATTGCCTATTTGTATGGCGTTTCTATGTTCATTATCATATTTTATGTTGTGAATGTCTGAACAGTCATATGTTGCTTATCTGTTTTATTTTTCAAAAATTTTGGCTGGCCTTTAACTTGCTTTTTTCTGAGGTCTATAAACATACATAAATATGAATTTATACTTTTCTAAATTATGACATCCGTAAGATATTGTGGATTCTCAATTTGCTTCTTTGTGCAAGTTAGACGTAAATAGCAATCCCACCCACTGTGGGATTGATCCAATAAATCAGAGTTTGGAACCCAGGATGACTAAAGTCTGAATTATTAGTAATGCCAATGTCAATCAAAAGAACAAGGAAAGAAGACGTTGGAGGTTTTATATAATTACATGAACACATGCTCGAATACCTGAAGACTTCTGGTATTTACTTGTATTTACCACTGACCCAGTCGCTGATGGATGTAGATGTATCAGTGGTAGCAGATCCAGCTTTTCCTCCTTCCTCCTCAATCCACTGATGTACCTGTAAGAAGTGATTCAACTCTGCCACTGAAGACTAAGAAAGTCAAAGAATACAGAATAACTGCCTGAGAACTATGGTTTTTTCTTTGGCTTTAAATGTTAATATATTTTTATAGTAACAATACCAAGGGCTGTATTCCCTCTATGCATTTTAATAGTCTTTTTGGATATATATGAAAAAATCTTGCAGAATGCAAACATACTGCAGACCAGCCAAATCTGATATCATGTATTATCAGGTGGTTTATCAAATATATTTGTTGAGAAAATAAAATACATTCAATGATTTAAAGATTACACATTGAGTTAACTCTACTTATTTTTGGTCTCACATCTGAATTTGAAATGGGCATGGTGAGTAACTAGACCCTATTTCATTTAACACCTGAAATGTTTATTCATTCCAAAATGATAGATGACTTTTGTAAAGTATAACTGAGTCCATACTTTCTGAATTAGAAAATTGTTTCTCCTCATTTACGAAATTAATTTTCAATGACAATTTAATGAGTAAAGGGGGGAAGAAACACTAAAAGAGACAATGAAAACTTTCATAAATTCTTAGAATATAAAGGCCTTGAACTGTCAATAAAAATGCACCTAATTTAAAAAAAAATAAATGTGTAAGACTGACATGAAATGAACTTAAATTCCCCACACTTCTGCTAAAATTTCATTGCATTCTCTAATTAAACAACTTTTTTATGAACTGTTCAGTGTGTCAGACAATTTTCCTGACTGAATTTACTCTAAGAAATAAGCAAATAAGGAGTTTATAATTTTTATTCTACACCTTCATCATTTATTTAGGAAAACTTCAAAATTTGAAATGTGACTTTCATCCTTTGTTTCCTAGAATCCTGCTTTGATATTTTGGACTTACAATAGGCACTGAATTTATATCAACATTGACTTTATCCAATTATAATGGCATCAATCAAACTACCATGTAACAAGGTTGCTGTGACCGTTTAGGTTACCCACAGATTTGGCTGCTTCTGGATTTGCAAATATCACTTTCCACACCCCAACTTTAAAGTTTTCTGTGTTGTGATAGCTTGCTAAGTGTCTGATGTTCTTTGTACCTGAAAAAGAAATACCAAGGCACATGAGATATGCAATGGTATGATTGTTTTAGGATATTGGCAAAGTCCTTTAAATAAAAATTTCTATTCTCTAAATAAATATTATAAAAAAAGAAATTCACTTTAAAATTTCAAGACAGTAACTGATGGGTCTCATGAGCAGTGTAAAGTTTACTGGTCTATGTTAAATGATGCTTATTTGGTTACATACTAATCTAATATCTGCATACACATTAAGTACATTATGTTACTGGCCAAGCACAGACTGGGTTGGCCAAAAGTCTGTTCAGTTTTTTCCATACAATAAAAGACACATTTTTCATTTTTACCGATAACTTTATTATTTTTTGAGTATGTCAGCTATGTCCCATGTGGTATAACATTGATTGTTCTCAATTAATGTCTTGATTTGATTTCTGTCAACTTCAACTGGTCTACCTCAATATGGAGCAGCCTCCAATGAGAAATCTCCAGCACAACACTTTACAAACCACTTTTTAATTTTTCTTTTATGTACTTTTTCCATTATAATTTAATCCCCTTATCCCTGGCGCCCCATTCAATCACCACACTGTTGTTGATGTCCATGAGTCCTTTTCCTCTTTTGCTCAATCTTTCTACCCATTACTCTCTCCCCAGCTTAGCTGTCTTCCTGCCTTGTATCTGTGGCTCCATTTTGCTTGTTAGTTTAGTTTCTTCATTAGATTCCACAAAGGAGTGAGATCATGTAGTATTGTCTTTCTCTGACAGACTTATTTCACTTAGTATAATGATCTCCAGGTCCATCCATACTGTTGCAAAGGGTAAAAACTTTTTTCTTTTTTTACAGCCAAGTAGTATTCCATTATATAAAAGCCCCACAGTTGTTTTGTCCACTCATCTACTGATGGACACTTGGGCTGCTTACATATTTTGGCAATTATAAATGGAGGGGGGTATGTAAAAGACCTGTACTCAGAAAGTTATAAAACACTGAAGAAAGAAGTTGAAGAAGATACAAATAAGTGGAAACACATATGTGTTCATGGATAGGAAGAAGTAATATCATTAAAATGTCCATACTACCTAAGGCAATGAATACATTTACTGCAATTCTTATCAAGATTCCAATGACATATTTCACAGAACTAGAACAAATACTTCAAAAACTTTTATGGAACCACAAAAGGCCCCACAAAGCAACATGATCCTGAGAAAGAAGATGGAGTTGGAGGAATCATGCTACTAAATATCAAACTAGACTATAAGGTCATAGTAATCAAAACAGCATGGTGTTAACATAAAAACAAACATGTAGATCAGTAAAACAGAATAAGCTCACACCTTTATAATCAATTAATATTTGATAGAGGAAGCAAGCATATACAATGGGCTAAAGATAGTTTATTCAATAAATGGTGTTGGGAAAATTGGACAAATGTGTGCAGAAAAATGAAACTAGACCATCCTCTTACACTACACACATGAATAAATTCAAAATGGATCAAAAACATAAATGTTAAACCTGAAACCGTAAAAATCCTAGAAGAAAACATAGGCAGCAAAATCTTGGACATAGCTCATTACAATATTATCACATATATCTCCCCAGGCAAGGGAAACAAAAGAAAAAAATAAACAAATGGGACCACATCAAGCTAAAATGTTTTGTACACCAAAAGAGGACATCAGTGAAATAAAAAGACAACCCACAGAATGGGAGAACATATTTGTTGATACATCTGATAAGGGGTTAATACCCAAAATGTATAAAGAAATTACAAAACCCAACACCAAAAATCCCCAACTTAATTAAAAAATGGGCAAAGGACCTGAATAGATACTTCTCCCAAGAGGACATAGGGATGGCCAGTAGACATATGAAAAGATGCTCAAAGTCACTAATCACCAGAGAAATGCAGATTAAACCACTTCATACCTGTCAGAATGGCTATCATCAATAACAGCAAAAAACAAGTGCTGGCAAGGATGTGAAGAAAGGGAAACCCTTTTGCACTGTTAGTGGGGATGCAGATTGGTACAGCCAGCTGTGGAAAGCAGTATGGAGATACCTCAAAAAATTAAAAATCCATCTGTCTTTTGACCCAGTGATCCCACTTCTGGGAATATATCTGATGGAACCCAAAACACTAATTCAAAGGAGCAAACCACTTTTGACACATTTTATTAGTCACATCATCTTCTCCATACATTGTATAAACTGTTTTTTGCATTTCAGTTGTATTTTTACTTTTCTTGAAATAACAAAGCAAATATGCCAAAAATATTACATCTGTTTTTTCTTCTTCAATATTAAAGTGGATACACAAAAATTCTTAATTTTGATAAATTTTTCTTAAATGCATGCTGATATGACAGCTGTCACAATACAATCTAACAAAACTGTTTTTGAATGAAGTTGAAGACAACTAAGTGCTACTAGAGCCATATTACAGAAAAAAGAAAACCAAACTAAGTTTTTGGCCCACCCACTTTTCACAATACACCAAAGGTTTTAGTAAAATAAATTATTATACTTTATTCAGTTTTCTTTTATTTGACTAATAATACTTTTTACCTTTCTTTTATCAAATGTGATATGGATAAAAACAAGAACAAATTGCATAGACTAAAGAAGAACAGACATGAGTCTGAAGGTCACAGCCATGTGATGTTTTTCCTCTCAATATAAACTATGTTTCTAACCCAAGCACATGCCCCACTCATTTCCCTTTCCTACAGCTTTTGTCAGTTCTCACCTGGATTAAAACAATTCTTCCCTGGATGAGGTATTTTGCACAGTATTCAGACTGACAATTTATTTTAAGTTATACTGTTGACTCTTATTACACATGCAACATATATCTTGTTATACATTTAATAAGTATGGACAAAAACAAAATAAGGAAAATGTGTTCTCATTACTCATCACCATAGAAAGTCACTATTAATATTTTTATGGTATAATTTTCTCTTTTAAGAACACTTAATTTGTAAAAATAGCATTGAAAACCCATTTTGCTTTGTTAACTATCTTTGGCTTCTGACAATCTGTTATAAAGTTTCCTCCAATTCAATTACATTTTATCCTGTGGTTTGTATTTATTATCACAACCCTGCAATAATCCTTCTCTTAACTAAACCATCCTTGAAGGAATCCTGATAGTTTTTTTTATCTTTTACCCAGATTTTTTATTGTCCCTAACTTAATTTTATCTGATGCATGGTGTGCTTCCGTGACCCATGTTCTCACATGTTGGCCCTGGATGACCTTTTTCTATTCCCTTTTGACCATTAAGTTGTTTCCACTTGTGCTGCATTTTCTTCAGGAATGTGGACCATCTGGGTATTGATCTCTCTTGTCACTTCATTATCACATTCTCTCAGGTTTTCCATCATTTCTGTGACCTTTTCCTCGGAATCTCAGATCAGTTTCTCGAACATGCTTCCTACATCACAGGTTTAGTTTTTTTTCTTTTAATGGTTAATGACTGCAAAGTAATTTGTAATATAATTTAAAATTCTACTATGACATTTTCAAATTTCTTTCTTGAATTTTTCCAATGACTTTTTATTGCCATATCAAAGCATTTCAATATTTTTCATAAAAATCATATGTATATTTTCTTAGAATACAAAAGAGATTTTATAATTTTATTTTGTCCCTTGTTTAATGCATTTTTAAAACTCTTTAAATACTTTGCCTTATTTATATTATAAAATAGTTTTAAAAAGTACCCTATTACATTTTCTCCAACAAAGAGATAACATCTCACCTTATATTTTTCTCCTAAATATTATAAATGCATGATCATTACACCTGCTCACTCTATCGGTATCTTATGTTCAGATATGAAGGCTGGGTTAAACTGGAGTCCTTCAGACACCAGCTTTCACCACCTAACTTTCTGCACACCTTGACTTTATGTAGGTATGCAGTATAGTTGTGTTGGACTTTCTTTAAATTGCTGTTGTCATTTCACAGGGGACAACATTATTGTACCAGAGAAAAGCTCTCGAAGCATTGTGTTACATTCTACCAAGACAGAAAAGGGCCCATTGTGAAATCCTTTTCAGGAGAAACTCAGCTCTTTCTGACTAATGTATAGTCCTTCCAGCACAGAAGGTTCTGAGTGCTGTCAAATATATGTTTGTTAGCAACCTGGCACAGGACACAAGAAACAAGAATTATACCTTTCAAACACTTTCTTGTATAACATTTAATTTTCACCAGTATCTCCTTATATCTTTTTTTCTTCTCACAAAAGAATAAAATCACTCCTTTCTACATTTCTTCCACAATATATATTGAGAATCTTCTACATGCCAGGCATCATACTATATATTGGGAAGTACATGGATGAATGGCACTGTCTATGCCCCTGTCTCAGTGTGTCTGCATTTGGGAAGAGCAGGTACACTCTATAAATGGCTGTATGAGGCAGCCATATGCTGCAGAGCTGTGAAGGGCTGAGTGGTGTAGGAAGAAGATGCTTGGGGTGTCATCTTAGAATGGGACTGCCAAATACCACCTTTATGATGGAAATGAGTAACAGTAAAGCTTGTTACAATAATAAAGAACAATTATTCCAGAAAAAGAAAAAAAGAACAAAATCATCTTAGCCTCAAGTTTCTGGTCTTTTTTTAATGCAGATATGTATGTATGTATGTATGTATCTTCATTTATATTTGGTTTTTATATATGTATATATAATTATTATTATAATGCTCACCTAAAGACATTTTTCATTGTTTTTAGATAGAGGAAGGAACAGAGGAAGAGAGAGAGAGAAATATCGATGTGAGAGAGAAGCATTGATCTATTGCTTTCACATATGTGCCCAGACTGGGAATCGAACCTGCAACTTAGGTATGTGTCCTGACTGGGTAACTAACCTGCAACCCTTTGATTACTGGATGACGCTCCAACCAACTGAGCCACACCAGCCAGGATTACTTATATGTTATTATATATTAACTATATAAGTGAAGATATATGTATATACAGAATACAATATTTCTCTATACCATATTTCCTAATTTTTTAAAAAAATTAAATTTACATATTCTTAAAAGATTACTTAATGACTGCTTATAATATATAGTTTAAATCTTTTCTGCTTACTTTTCAATAACATTAAATTTAATTGCTAATTCCCTGGGAACTACAACAAATAGAAATGCATTCTCAACTTGTTTTAAAAAAAGATTTTATTTATTTATTTTTAGAGAGGGGAAGGAAAGGAGAAAGATTGAGAGAAACATCAACGTGTGGTTGCCTCTTCCATGCCCTCTACTGGGGTCCTGGCCTGAAACCCAGGCATGTGCCCTGACTGGGAATCGAACTGCCAATGCTTTGGTTCATAGGCAGGCACTCAATCCACTGAGCCACACCAGCTGGGTATAAACTTCTTATATTAGGGTCTAAGAAAACATGCTATTAATTCAAATTAAAAACATTTAAAAACTAAATTCTAAAATTATACATTATAATATAGGTTTTATTCACCAGTCATTATACACCATAATGAACAGGTTACATTTAATTTTACTTAAAAATGTAAAGAATATTATGCCCTTTTAATTGTAGTTCACCTGATGACCCTCTGTGATGAATCTAAAGGATCCAAGATAAAGTTTGTGAGGGATATCATTAGTTCTCCTACCTGGAGAATAATTTAAAGTTATTTACTATACAGATGATGATGTGGCACTAAATTATACAAAAAGTCACCAGGAAAGCAGATAGCACACATACCTGCTTACTTACTTTCTGTAATCTAGCTCAATGGTTCTCAAACTTCAGTGTGTATTAGAATCCTCTGAAACCTTGTTAAAACTCAGATTTCTATGAGTTTGTTTCTTTCTTGTTTGTTTATTTTGCTTATTAGATTCTACAAGTAAGTGGCATCATATAATATTTGTTTTTCTATAACTGGTTTATTTCACTTAGCATAGTGCTGTATGCACTATGTTCATAGTTCATCTATGCTGTTGCAAAAGGTAAGATTTTCCTTCTTTTTCACTGCTGAGTTATATTCTGCTGTGTAAATGTATCAAAGCTTTTTTATCCATTCATCTACTGATGGGCACTCGGGCTTATTCCAAATCTTGGCTATTGTAAATAACACAATGAACATAGGGGTGTATACATTCTTTTGAATTAGTGTTTCTGGTAAAGGTGAAGGTATTAAGCAAAACAAACAAACAACAAAAAACTCATGGAAAGAGACAACAGTATGGTGATTACCAGAGGGAAAGGGGACGGGGAGAGGTAGAAGGAGGTAAAGGGGTGATACATGGTCACAGACGGAGATGAATTTGCATGGTGAACACACACTACAATATATAGAAGATGTATTTTAGAACTGAATATATGAAACCTATGTAATTGTTTTAACCAGTCACCCTAAAAACTTCAATAAAATTATAAAAATAAAAAATTAAACAACAAAAAATCAACCAAACAAGCAAAACACTCTCAGATGTCTGGCCCCTTCCTCAGTGTTTCATTCAGTAAGTCTGAGGTGGGGCCTTGGAGTTTGCATTTCTGTCAGTTCCCAGAGGTTGCTAATCCGGACCCCACTTTGATAACTATAGTTCTAGGGAATTCTGTTTCAAAGGAAATTTATTCAGAGAATAATTTGGAATTAGTATGTATATAGGGCTACGGAGAATAGACCATTTCACGTGGTTAGCAAAATTCACTTCAAATAGAACACTTATTTTTTTTTTCACCTCTTCTCTCTTTAGCCAAAAGCATACAAATACCTTTCTTATCTGAAGGGGATATATTCTAAGGCACTCAGTGGATGTCTGAAACCATGAATAGTATGGAACCCTTTATATGCTCTTCTTTCCCTATCCATATATACCTATGGTAAAGTTTAATTTATAAATCAGTCACAGTAAGGGATAAACAACAATAATTAATAATGAAATAGGATACTTATTGTAATAGTGTAATAAAAGTTATGTGAATGTGGTCTCTCTCTCTCTCTTTCTCTCAAAATATCTTATGGTACTCTACTTACCCTTCTTGTGATGATGTAAGATGATATAATGCCAATATGATTAGATGAAGTAAAGTACTCAGAATGACAGGCAATTTCAAACACAGATTATTTCCAGAATTTTCATTTAGTGTTTTCAGATCAGGGCTGACCATTAATAACTGTAACTGCAGAGAGCAAACCCACAGATAAAAGGGGCCTATATGAGTGATTTTTCCAATATGTAGAGTTAGGACAGTGTTATGAAGAACTATGATGCAACCACTCATTTACCTCAAAGGAACTGTATTTTTTTCCATTTCCCTAAGCCAGGGAATGAATTGAAGTTTTGGGAATCAACACAGTTTTGATAAAAATTAAGTGCAAAAGATACCAAGGAAATTGTAAAACACAGGTAATCATGTCTCACTTGGAGGGGAGAAAAAGGAACTGGCGTGAAAATAGAGTGCTATGTATGACTTAGCAAATATCTGAGATTATGATGGATGTGGTAAAAATGGTTCAAACCTCCTTCTTATTCTACCGTAGAGTGCAGATGATTAGTAGGTTCTGCTATGTTAGAGGACACAGCCATTGAAAGAGAAAGCAAAAGAAAGAGAGAAGGAGAAAACGAGGAATGGCCAACCTGTCGGTAGTGCCAATGGCCGTGCAGGTAAAATCAGGCCATGGAAATGTTCGGCTAGCTTTAGATCATCGTGGTAGATCAGAGGCTGTGCACTCTTCAATTTCATTACACAATTTCCTATCTCTATTGGAATTGAACAAAACATATTAAATCAAATTAGGGTTACAAAGTTAAGCAATTTCAACCAACCATATGTCTCTTCTTTTTTTTTTCCTCATTAACTGTGAATTATTTGATTTGGTGTTCAAAGTAATTTTAAAATAATAAAATATGAGGTTGGTGCATCACATTAATTATAAGATTTACCTTCTGTTGAAAATAATGAAAAGTGACAAGAAAATAAATCTTTAATTATGTGAAAGAATAAGGAGAAAAGTCATTACTCAGCATGCTAAATGTACATTTTAGATTTATCACTTTTTACTCTGTTTTATTCATTTATGCATCTGCCTCTCTAAATAAACTGTTATCTCCTAGAAAGTAGAGATCCTAATTGTTAGTGGTCAATGTATGTTTATTAAATGAATGGACTAAAACACACTTGATTGGGTAATTTTAAATAGCTCTAATACCAAGGAGGAAATTATGTAAGGGATGGCATAAGAAAACATCAAATCTTGTAAAAGAGAGCCCCGACCTTCTGAATTTGAGTTTAGACTCCTAGAAACTATAAAATAAATACTAGGTCCATTCCGGACTGATTTCAAAAGTTCCACATAGAACTACCATTCAGATTTGACTTGACTGATGAGAGGGAAAAATATGTAATTCATTCAATACCTGAACCCACATTTCTGATTGTTCTTATACAATTGAAATGGCCCTTCGAATTTCTGATTCTGACAAATAGCCATATCCAGTGTTCAGTTTCAAAGCTCTAGCCTTTGTGTTCACTGTCTGTCGCCTATCTTCAGTCATGTGTATTTGTGGCTCACTCCTTCTCTCTGCTCCTTCGCTTCTCTGGCTCAAGTGTTACCTCACCAGAGCCTTTCCTAACCACCCTGCCCAAAAAATATCTGCTTTCCTCCTGGAATCTCTATCCCTTATTTTTCTCTCATTTTATAGAATATCACCCTGTAGAAATATTTACCCTGGAGTAAAAGTCAAGATATTTAACTCCCAGAGATAGCACTGGGTGCCAACCCCATCAATCAGAGTGGGTGCTCGCCAGGTTCCTATCGGGTTGGACATTAATTCTTCAGCGCCTAGATTAAGAGGAAGCCTGAGGGTCCCTGGGAGAGTCTAAGTGCAGGCATGTCCAGCCCATGGGTCACATACTGCCCAGGAAGGCTGTGAATGCGGCCCAACACAAAATAGTAAATTTACTTGAAACATTATGAGATTTGTTTTGCTTGTGTAACTATTTGTGTATTTAACGTGTAGCCCAAAACAACTCATCTTCTTCCAGTATGGCCCAGAGACATCAACTATGTGACACCCCAGAGACACCAACTGTGTGACACCCTGGTAGGAGATTCAGGAGAAAGGAGAAAGGTGCACTTGAGGACATACTTACCATGCAGTACAGAAATAGTTCAATATTTGCACGATCTGCGCGCCATCCCAGCTCATCCCTGGCATTTTTCTTTATACTTTTGAGTCTGGGTCTCCTGCCTCCAGGATATAAGCTCTGTCTTGTTCACCAGTACTAAATCCTCAGTGCCCAGAACAGTGCCTTTCATACAGTGGGTACAAAATAAACATATGTTAAATGAATGAATAAAGAATAATGTGCAAGAGATTTAGATGGCACAATGGAAAAATCTTAGAATTTCTCATTTCTTTCTTTTTATTACAGAAATATACTTCATCAAAATGTATGCGTAGTGGTTTAATATTTTTACTAATTGAACATACCGATTTGTAATTTAGTAGCACAATGCACTCTCAATTCTGCGTGTGCAGATAGTTGCCCAGTTGCATTCTGAAAGAAGTGATATAGTCAAACACTTTAACACAGCACTTTATGTTTAAAATGTTTTGAACCTATAATATATACATACATATTTGTTTTAAAAATAGCTGCATTCTACTAATTATTTTATGTATACTATATTCCAAAATAGAAATATTAAACATTTTGTTCCAAAATGAAACAATGAAGCAATATTCAACATTTATTTTATGTATCACTTTATTATTCCAAATTTTTTCAAAGTAAAACTATTCATTGAAACCTAGTAATAATGACTTTCAGTGTTAACAATATTATTTACTCTATCAAGTTTTCTGGAAACTGTTGCTATAATATTTTGTGATACAACTGGACAAAATTTCTGGCTATGAGTTAATTCATTTCATTTTCATGGCTCTCACAGCTGAAAAACATAACATTACAAAGACACGAAGATCCAAATACAAAAAGAAGTCATCAGCTATGAAATCATACTCTTTAAAAAATGTTTCATCTCTCTGAGCAATTATGGAGTTTTGTTAAAATTCAGCTTGTCAATTTCTATCTTTCCTGATATCTACAAACTCTTTATTCAAACAAGTTAGGAGGGGTAAAATGGTTATATTTTTATCAAATTATTTAAGCCCCCTGAAACTTCTTATTTGGAATATGGTGAAACAAATTTAAAAATCTGCGTTTCAGTTGTTTCATACTGATATGTACTTAGATGACTCTCTTAGGCAAATTTTGGAAAATAATAGCTTAACTAGGCAAACGTTTTCAAAGTGCTCTTCATAACATGAATGCTTTTGAAAAAAAAAGTTTCTTTCTCATAATTTTAAAACATAGTCTTTACATTATAGAGACTAACTTTTATTTTTTTTCTAAAGTATATTCTGGAACCCCTGTGATGTCTAAATACAGCACCCCTCAACAGAGCATTTTGTCATATTAAATATCTTAAGCTGCAGGAATTTTGTTTTAAAAGCAGAAAGAAGAAAGTCACTGTGAACTTCCCCTCACGCGTCTTCCCTGAAACAGTTCATAAAGTTCCCACTTGAAAGCCTCTCCCCTTGCACCGGGAGGAGGAAGACCTGCTTGCCCGTTGTCAGAGACCAGGAACTTGGGACCACGGACTCTGCGCAAACAGGCCTCCTTAAACTAACCCTAATTTTCCCTAGTTACTACTTCTTCTTTTGTCTTGTCAATTGTTCACAGTTTCATTGTTGTTTGATGTAAAAGGTACAAAAGCATCCTGCTCTGGTCACTTCTTTAGGAATTTATTCTCTTGTGAAGGCTCCCCTTTACATGTAAAAGTTCAATAAAATGTGTATGCTTTTCTCTTGTTAATCCGTTTTGTCAGTTTAATTTTCTAAACCAGGGACTGGGTTGAAGAAAAGCTTTCTTCTCTCCAGTGGATGCTACTAACCACTAAATTTAAAATATTGCCTTATGTGACTTTACATCATTACTCCTTATCTTATTGCAAAGTATTGTGAAGATACCATGATACAGGCTTATACAATTATAAATCCACACAAATTACGTATGCAATCTGCAAGGTGCCACGTGCACTGGAGGGGAATGGCTGGGCCTGTGGGTTCTGCCAATACCTCCACTCCTCCAAATCCTCTTTCTTTTGGCAAAACTTGAGTGTGGAGGTGATAAGTGACTTTCTGACAAACAGATCAGTTAAAAGCATCAAGGTCAGTACATTAATTAAATTAAAATGAAGCTTAATTCCTTCCACCTGTTCAAAAATAAAGCTGAAATGGAATTTCAGTACTAACTTCCCATACCCCAAAGCAAGTGTTTGTGACTGCTGGGAGTGTGCTCCCCACTGTGGAGAGGGCCTTGTGGCATCGAGAGATATGACCACAATTTACTGCTACTAAATAGTTCGTGAAAATTCTAATTCAAAACAGATTCGCTTTCTTTGTAAAGTAAGTCCACTTTATAAAACTACACAGCCAGTTTTTTTCTCTTTAAATTTTTATTTAGACAATCCTCCTTTGCATAAGAAAAAAAGGTTCAGACCTGTGTTTCTAGATTTTACAAGAGATTACTATGTAATTACTAATCAGCTTCATCATTTTCAGGCTGCTTATTTGAGTCTCCACATTAAAAAAAATAAAATAAATCTCCATAGAAAATTAGATTAGATAGAGATCAGAAATTGATATGTACTCTTACATCCTTTCTTATTTAAGTTTTCTTTTCTAATATCTTTTCTCCATTTTACTAAACTTTAAAAATTCAGTAATATCATACATGATACCAGTAGAAATATCTAAATATGAATTATAACTGTTTCTTTTGTTGCATCTATTTCAATATTTTCAAATCAGTTTCTTAAAAGAGCTCTGGGTTTATTTTAGCCATATACTTCATTGATTTTAAACGCACAGTAGCTTTCATATTTTCAGATTGTAGGTACAAAATACTTCAAGTTGTGACTGGGTAGGATTTCTCTATTGGCAGCCTGTTGTAAGGTGACAAATTGTCAGAATGATTTGAAGGCAGATTAGTTTTACAGATTGGTTATTAATGTACTGGCAAAGCAGTGAGGACAAAGGGCCTGCTTCCTGCTGGGCTCCACATAAATTGGACCTTCCTGTGAAATTGGGAAGGGAGCAGGTTAAGGAGGGTCCAAGGCCAATGTTCTGCAGTTGAAAGCAGCACTCAAGGGTCTACATTTAAGATCTTTAGGAAATGAGGCAGAACTAAAATTTTTTTTGAAGGATTCAATCAAATTCACATTTTCCCCTTAACTGTTTACATAAAACATGCCTAAAGGGAATAAAAAAAATCTCTTGAACACAATACTTCTGTTTTTATCAGTGTGTACACATGCATACACTCTTATGTGTATCTCTGTGTGGGAAGGATATTTATGCACTTAGTGGATAATCTATTTTTCTAATATGATTTATACAATCCAAGCCAAGTCAAGCACAGGGTTAATAACTCTTCCGCCACCTAAGGAGACACCTAAGTGAAGGCCACATGTTACACTTTGGCTCAGTGTCAGTTGAGTTTGTTATTTCAGAATTCCAGCCTTCCCTATGTAAGACCTTGGGCTTTCCTTGGGTTTCTAGTCTGGCCTTTTGAGTGCAATTGACTATATTAAATTGTTTGTTTGAGGCAATAGCGACAAGCCAGAAAGACTGAATAGTTTTCATCTGTTAGGATTTTGCAAACCACTATAAAATTCTCCTTAAAAACTGAACCTCAAAGGCAGAGTACAGACAAAGCCAGGGGCCAGGCCAGCGAGGAAGCGAACACTAGAGGATAAATCATGCTGCTTACACTTAATGCTGAAGTATCAATGGGATCCAAACTCACTTTGGATTCCATTTCCCAAGCACATGGCCAGGTTTTCAGTTTTGGTTCACTTTCTTATATTTACTTGACCTGTCCCATCAGGTGAAAACCAGCAACAGATAGTGAACAATGAAGGTGACATAGCACTAACTTGACAATTGGAAAAGATGGGCTCTGTCCCATTCTAGCTGAAAGGTTAGGCCCCACCTGCAATGGGAATCCAGAAGAAAAGTTCAACAATATGCGGGAAATGAAAATCAGTTACAATGGAGATTGCAATGGGGTTAACTGATCATGGAGTTAGGGAGGATATTTTGATTTAATCCAGGGAACTAAGGCCAGACTCATAGGATCTACCTAATGTTGCGTCATGTTGGAGGTACAATAGCAGAGGATCTACAAAGAATCCACTAAAAATGTGATAGAGAGTTAAAATGAGCTGCAAACTAATTTTAGGAACCCCAGTTTTGTACTGCAGACTTCTCTTTTCCATGGCCTAACATGGTTTTAGGATGTCCAGAAATGGACCTTGTGAGGACCAAGATGGCCTTAAAAGTGCCAGGTTGAGTCTGTAATAATTAGCTCTGTGAACTTCATCATGTTATTTAAACTCTCTCTTCATTAATTCAGATGGCTGCTTTTAAAAAGGAGTATTCATTGGGTCAAAAGGCAGTTCCATTTTTAATTTTTGAAGTATCTCCACACTGCTTTCCACAGTGACTGCACCAATCTGCATTTCTACCAACAGTGAAAAGCATTCCCCTTTCTTCACATCCTCACCAGCACTTGTTTTTGTTGAGTTACTGATGACAGCCATCCTGAGAGGTGTGAAGTGGTTTAATTTGTATTTTTCTAATGATTAGTGACTTTGAGCATTTTTTCATGTGTCTACTGGCCATCTGTATGTCCTCTTTGGAGAAGTATCTATTCAGGTCCTTTGCCCATTTTTTAATCAAGTTGGGTTTGCTTGTTTGTTTGTTTGTTTTTTGTGTTGGGTTTTGTAAGTTCTTAAAAAATTTTGGATAGTAACCACTTATCAGATGTATCAACAAGTATGTTCTCCCATTCAGTGCATTGTCTTTTTATTTTGTTGATGTCCTCATTTGGTGTACAAAACATTTTAGCTTGATGTGGTCTCTTTTGTTTATTTTTTCTTTTGTTTCCCTTGCCTGGGGAGATATATGTGATAAAATATTATAATGAGCTATGTCCAAAATTTTGCTGCCTATGTTTTCTTCTAGGATTTTTATGGTTTCAGGTTTAACATTTATGTTTTTGATCCATTTTGAATTTATTTGTGTGTGTAGTATAAGAATATGGTCTAGTTTCATTTTTCTGCACACACCTGTCCAATTTTCCCAACACCATTTATTGAATAAACTATCTTTAGCCCATTGTATATGCTTGCTTCCTCTGTCAAATATTAATTGATTATAAAGGTGTGAGTTTATTTCTGGGCTATCTGTACCTTTATATTAAGGCACATTAAGGTACCTTAATATTAATCAAACAAATGTATTTAAAGGAAGTTAGCTACTCACACAAATACATGACTTACCACTTTCTTTAAGTGATTGAAAGCTGACTTCACCAATAATAAAAACATCATCCCATATATGTGGTGTCCTGACCTCTGAGGTGCCTTAATTAGCCAACAAATAATCTTCAAACCAATCATCCTAAATCATCTTCATGTTCTTGTCAACATGGATTCAATCACTTCCCAAGGGAGTGGTCAAAACAGGATCCTTCAGCAACCAGTGAAGATGAGATTTCTGTGTCATTTATCTGGAGACTGGACAGCCTCCTTGGTTACCTATTGTCACCAGGAACCATCATATATCATGACAGTGGCCATATTTTAAAATCCACACATCTGTCAATCCAAGCATTACATTAGTAGCTTAAGATCACAGGTATAAAATGATCTAACTCAGAGCCTGCCAGACTGCAAAGCTCATGTTTTTATTATTTAAATATAGGGCATTTTCCTGGTGACATTGTAGAATAGTCTGCGTGCTTAATGCAGGGAAGAGAAGACTCAGACCCATCAATACCTTTCTTAACGTGAACATCCAGTGGGGATGGAGATGGGAAATGTTGTTAGGAGAAAAACTAAGTACGCAAATAATGATTAATATCAAGAAAATACAATAAAAGAAACATATTGTAAAATGAGAAAGCTCATTACTTTTTATATTGTAAAATGAAAAAAGCCATTATTTTTTCTATCACTGTTTTTCTCACAGAATGACTGCATATGAGATAAAATGTAAGTAATATTGGACTGTCTCTAGAGAAAAATTGTAATGTGAGCACAATTAATGATGAAATGGACAAACATAATATTTGATTTCTCAGATATATTATATGAAGTACAGTGAAGTTAAAATTAACTTCTAAAAACATAACTTGCATAGACTTACAAGGCATTTCATATGCATATATCTCATAGTTTGTGCTTAAAACTACAATTTTACAATAATTTTTATTTAAAAAATCATGGCAAGGATTTACTGAAAGACACTCATATGTGAGATGTTGTTCTAAGAGCTTCACATGATCTTTCATTTAATACTCAGAATAATCTTTTACAGTAGGTACTTTTATTACCATTTTTTATATTTGATAAAAACCAGGTACACTGTATATAGATAATTTACCTACATTCTCCATAGACTATAGGGCATTTATCCAGAGTTTTAACCCAGGTCTGTCAGATTTCAGAACCTACACTATGTTTGTTTTGTAAATGTCATTTTCTATACATTATTAAAGTTCTATTCAAAAACACTCAAATGTAAGTTAAAAACATAAAACAATGGCCATAATATGTGCATAAAAATAGTTGCTGAATAACTGAATAAATGATTTAATGGTGGCATTAATCTTTAAAAATTTAAACCTTTATACAGAGAAATACAGTAATTTTCATATGTCTGTAAAGTTTCTAAACATTTTCCACACTTCTGTCATTGCTTGTTCATGACAACATCCCTGTGTGGTGAACATCTGTCTTCTTAGTCCACTTTATTGATGAAAATACTGAGGCTCCATGTTATTACTTTGTCCAAGTTCATACCACACAGGCTGGTAAAATCTCCACTTGAGTCAAGGTCATACCACACCCAGTCCTCATTCCAGTACGCACTTTGGCCTTGAAATCAGTCACATCAAATCTATCACCTTACTTTTCCCTGACTTCTAATTTGCCCTAAACATATATATTCTAGAAATAAAAATTCTTTTTTTACCTCTTTTTAGAATTTTATGTGATCACATCCATTTTATAATCTGAGTCATTATATCATTGCTCTGTGAGTCCTTCTCAACTGCTCAGAAGCCCAAAGCTATTCTGGGACTAGGTTTCTGCCCTATATATAGGCCATTACTTTGAAAATTAGATGAGTGGTAACCTTATTAATATTTCATATTCTCAATCCTGCTTGAATTGATAATGTTGCAGTAATTTTAGTGTGAAATAATGTAACATAATATGCATGGAGAATAAGTAGTCCTGTCAGAGAATTAATAAAACTTAGTTGTGAGAGGGAAAAAATTCTCATTTTTTTACCCTGATTCAGGAGGATTTAGCCTTTCTCTCATCTCTATTCAAGTTGCCATATTAGTAAATTAAGCATCTTTCCATTCCAGAGTGTAAATAAAAGCTGGCGTCATTATTCTCTATAGCTGAATTAGAGCAGCTGTGTCCTGTGTATTCCCACAGGCATGCAGTGGGGTCTGTACACTGTTACAGAGGTAGAGGGACACAAGGAGAGGGCTACCTCAGCAGGATGACCACCTGTCCCCATGGTGTAGATGGCTACCTTGATGGGCAAGCTTATAGAACACATTTTACCTTATTTAAGATAGATAGATAGATAGATAGATAGATAGATAGATAATCTCAAAGCCCTTGGTTCTATGAATTACTAAGGTGCCAATTCCCAGTGAGCAGAGAGGCAGAACCTTCTTCTGGGAGTCATATAGCATGCAGTCTGGGTTTTATAGACTCCTTCTGCCCAGCCAGCTCTGTGTCCCACACTTGTGAGCCCATTTAATCCAGCAAAGAGGTAACTGCCTCTAATTCTCCTTCTCATCTCTGATTTTCCTGGTTTCCACTTTCCTGGCTACTATTTCTTTAGGAGATACCAATTTTGGACTCCACTCCATTCTTTGATGAAATTTTGCATTATCTTATCAGGCATGTGCACCTTGAACTTTCTTTCACTCTTACATCTGGTCAGTCTATTAATTTTTGTGTTGCTTTGCAACTTTGGACACAAAGATTTCCCTCTGCCAACCTTGTCCACCCAACATAATTCCTTTTGCAGTGCTCTCTCCTAACAGACCATCAAAAGAAAGGGTAACTTTTTCCAGTTAGAAAACATGATGAAACTTTTTAAAGATTTGAAAAAATATGTCTTTTTTTATTGCAAACTCTCAGAAAGTATGGAGAAGTTTAACATATGCAGGTATTTTGGTCATTCTATATAATTCCAATTGCCAGTGGGAAATATTTATCTTTGTTTATAATTCTTAATGAAGCCCCAAACACTCAAAGAAAAACATTGGTAAACTTAAAGGTGGGTTACTAATAATATGTAAGTAGTTTTATACATAAAAGGGTGCAGAAAGTGAAAATCACAAACTATTGTCTCTAGCCATCTAAGTTACAGACTCTTATTTTCATATGGCATCTCAGAATTTATTTAGAGATGCATCAAATGATTCATTCAAAGGCTCTAAACACACCCCAAAACATACATTCAGTGTGAGCATGGTTCAAGCTCAAAGTTCCATGCTATGTTCCCATGCTTGAAATAATCGTCACTAACAATGAGTTTTAAATCCTTTTAAAATAAAATGATTAATTTTGACTTGACATACTTTGACACCAGTGATGTTTATTTTTTCACGTGTTCATTTTTTTCATTCATATTTAGATTTTATCACCTCTCACACTTATACATTTATTGCATATTTCTGAGTGTTCTTATTTTTGTCCAACTTTATATCATCATACTTGTTTTGTAAATATTAAAATTTTGTATCTCACATCATATCCCATATATTTCTGCCTTAACCACATCTGAGACTTCACCACATTTGCATATCAGAAGGGGGAGGACTGAGGAGGGGAAGAATAAGCTAAACTGTTTAACACAACACCCAGAGCTAGGCAGCCCCTGTGTCCCTCAGGGAGGGGAGGCAGTAAATGGAAGACTGCAGGGCCACCTGATGTTCCAGGGTCTGCACAGCTGATTTACTGCCATGGCTACAGGATATTTTTTTCCAGAACAATGTTATCATACAAAAGGGTCTCCACTGTCCCCTGTATTTTAGGATTTAATTTAATGTCTCACCTTAGAAAAATCCATTCTTTTCCCTCATCCCTTTCAAGGTGTTCTGAATATTTGGAATTATCTATGGTTCAGCTTTTAACTTAAGGCACAAAAATTGTCCTAAAAACTTAAAAGAACTGATGTGCTTTCCTCAGTTTCTCCCCTTGCTGGGGGCAACTTAGCCATGATGGAAGCAAAGGCCAAGCCAGGAGAGGTGACCATAGGTTTGCACATATTAAATTGTGTAATGTTTTTCATTGCTGTATTTAACCAGAGAGTAAAAATCACCTGTAAGTTTTCACTGCTCTTAACCAGGAAAGCATTTCCTTGTAACTTTTCTTCATTCCGTTTACATTAAAAAAAGTATCCTATCCCCTGAAATTCTGCCTGTTAAAGGTTATGGTGTTCATGTGGGAGTTCGTTATTAGTGCCGTTTGCCAAGTAGTTCAGGTTTTCCTCCTGCTAGGCCCACTGTGCACTCCTGCCTCGCTGTGGGTGACGGGCTTGTGTGCTGAGATCTGGCCAACGAGTGGTCCCAACACATTTAATTGCTTTTCTCTTTTCTAAGGACCCACCAAAGTTTCACATAGAGGCTCTCTGCCAACCAGGGCCCCCCACTAGGGGCAAACTGTGCAAAGGTCCCTAGTTAACCCACAACAAACATGTATCAGGAGTGATAATAATTTAATCCTTTGCTGTGTTGAGACACTAAGACACTGTGGTTACTTCAGCATGATCTTGCCTAGTCTAATTGATACAGCATGTAAGTTGATATTTCAATATATTTAAAAGTTGTAGTTTTATCCTTTAAAATGCTTTAATAAAGCAACACTGCTCATTTTTTGAATATCTGAACTCTATAAAAGTAGTTTCAATTGTTAAAATGTTTTTCTTTCATGGATAAAAGATGATGAACTTTAATAATGGGTAGAGTCTCCCCTGAACTTTGACAAGGCACAATGACACTAAATATCAATTGCATGGGGATTTGCAGTTACCATTGGACTGTATTATGTCTTTATTAAAGGCAAAAAACTTCAAATACATATGAGAAATCATTTTTGCATTCTAATATTACTATGCTTGTATGCTCAAAAATAAACTTGGGAGTCGATAAACTCCATTGGGAATTAGTCATTAAAATACATGAGTATGTGCTGCTGGTTCAGGATTTTAACACAAGTTCATTTGTTTTTCTGTGTCTCAATGTTTCAGAGCACGTTAAAGGTAGTCTAAAGCATGCATGCCACTTAGGGAACAGGCAGGTACTGACACTTCTGTGGTTTTACCTCAATACGCAATTCCACTGATGGTGGAAATTACCTATTAAGGTCTCATTTCCTTTCTGTGTAGGGAAAAAGGAAGTCCCTGGCAAGCTCCTTTTTCTTATATGTCTGAAAGCTCCCCAATTATGCTGCTACTTTTAATTATTACCCACCTTCTTACCAATCTATTGTGGTTTTGGTTGAAGAAAAGATATCAAAACAATTTCCATCTTACTCTAAATGTAAGGATTTAATGTATAATCTTGAAACTTTATCTTTTGAAAGATATTATGTACTGTGAATCATACATCCTTTCAAAACTGAAATAACTTCACTAGTTCTGTTAATGCAAGCTTTCTAGAATTACGTGGTACTCAAATACCTTCTTCGTTTTAGACATTTGCAGTTTTCTTGTGCAATTTACAGTGGAGGCAAGGTGGTAGGGAAAAAATGAAGGAATTGAAGATTTAAAATATTGGAGTTTATGACACAGGAAATTGCTTACAACTTGATGGGAGAAAAGTAGAAGTGCAGGGTTGAAGTGGGCGAGAGATAATCACATATTGAAAAGCAAACAGTGAGAATCCTGTTGGTTAAATTCCTATTTAAAAATCCAATACACAACTGGGCTTGGTACAGGAGCTTTAAAATAATTTTTAAATTCTTCATCTGAATATTAATTTCCTGAGGCCTTCTGGGGCACTAGAGTGATTCCAGACACAGTAAGTCCTCGTGAGCTGCTGACTCATGAAGCAGGCAGTGCATTATATTACACAATTGCATTTTTCTTTCTGAGAAAAAAAAAGAGATAAAAATGCCAAGGTGAGTCTCTTACATTTTATTTTACACGTAAGACAAAGAAACATATATTATTTTCATTTTATTTGTATTTGTGAAAGTAAGGTTCTAATTTGTGATAAGTATACCTGTGATCGGAAAGGTAGATTACCGGCATTTTATGTACCTTGTAAAAGGAATTTCAGAAACAGGAGGCATTGCTTTGTGGGAGACATACCAATATAAAGATTGCATTTCCAAACTTCTTTTTATGCAAAGGCAAAGTCCTGGTAGGCCTTCTTGTTTCTGTGGCTACAGAACTCTGCTCTATAACTCCCAATGGCTGTTACCATTTTGGGAAAGGCAGGTTGCTTTAGAGCAAATCAAATAGTGTGGAACTCATCGTAATGGAACCAGCAGAGCATGATACAAAAAGCAGGGTGGTGACGCACATGCACCCACTAGGCAATTTTATTATGAGAGCTGCTAAGATCCAGAGACCACACATGATTTGTTAAGACTTCTGCAGCAGAAGGTTGTCTTGCATTTCTATTTTTTAAAGATTTTATTTATTTATTTTTAGAGAGAGGGGAAAGGAGAGAGAAAGGGAGAAAAACATCCATATGTCATTGACTGTCAAGTGTTCCCTACTAGGGTCCTAGCCCACAACCCAGGCATGTTCCCTGACTGGGAATTGAACTGGCAACCCTTTGGTTCATAGGCCAGCACTTAATCCACTGAATCATATCAGCCAGGGCTGCATTTTCTATTTATATAGCTCCAATCATATCTCGAGATATCTCTCACATATTAAGATGTCTCTTAAAATGTGATCTGTGAGGTGTAACAAGTGAATTCTGGGCTACTAAATGAAGCTTGGCCCATTAGACATGGTAGCTGGGGTGACTTGTATTGTCTCACACAATTAGGGCTTCCCTGCCCATGTGGTCTTCTCTGCAGAAGACTGGGTTTCCTTACTCTGTGGATCTCAGGTACTGCCGTACGACTTGTTGGGTCAGTGGACTATGAATGTCAAGAATTGTCAATGTTCTGGAGTGAAGAAAACATGAATTAGAGTCTTAGCCAAACTAAGATGCATGAGGAATTATCTGTCTATCTATCTATCTATCATCTATCTATCTATCCATCTATCTATCTATCTATCTATCTATCTATCTATCTAGTAAAGCACCCATAGTTAAGACATAAACAAAGAGGGAAATCTTGCCATGCACAACAATATGGATGGACCTTAAGGGCATTATATGAAGTGAAATAAGTCAGAGAAAGACAAATATTGTATGATCGCCCATATGTGTACAATTTAAAAACAAAAACAAAAAAAAACAAACAAAAAAACAACTCATCAAGCTAGAAACAGATTGGTGGTTGCCAGAGGCAGGGTGGAGGCTGAGTGAAATGGATGAAGATGCTCCAAAAGTTCAACCTTCCAGTTATAGAATAAATAACTTCTGGGACGTAATGTACAGCGTGGCAAATGTAGCACTGAACTGTATATTTGAAAGCTGTAGAGAGTAGGTCTTAAAAGGTATTTTCATAATAAAAAAAATTGTGACTATGTCTGGTGAGAAATCTGAACTAGATTTATGGTGGTGGCCATTCCACAATAGATGCCAGTGTGGAATCCTTATGTTGTACCCCTGAAACTAGTACAATGTTGTATGTCAATTATATTTCAATTTAATTTTTTCCATAAAACAAAGACCTTTTTAGGGCACAGTTGGAACCCACAGGGTACACTATGTGACTTCGGATATCTAAGGGGAGCAAAGGAGTTCTGACCCTTGAGGGGCAGGGAGAGAAGAGGATGGGCTGAGACGTGCTGATCATCAGGGTTGGCTTAGAGAATGGTCAGATCAGGGCAGAAGTGCCTCAGCCACCCCAACTCTTCCCAGAAGAAGCCTGATCTCCCTGGACCCCAGAGGGTCTATGTGCCTGCCAGTGCAGTCATGGGATTAGAAACAGCTGGGCGCCCTAGGTGCTGGAGGCCCAGGTTCCTCCATAAGGAGTCTGGCCCACCCCAATGCTCTTGGATGACTTGTCCACAAACCTCACTCAAAGTCACAATGTGGCAGTGGCAGTGCCTCCTTCCAGAGGCCCAGCCATGTGTAGGGGAGGGGCCACCCAGGCCAGAATGGAGGATTGAACTGCACATGCCCAGGCTGTAAATCTACCACCTTACAAAATCCCCAAGGGCCCTGGTTAGTCATGCAGGCTTCTGGCAAGGAACCCTGGGGCCAGGATCTGACATCAGCTGAGGTCCAGAACTGGAGCCTGATTGTGTTGTTCCATTGCACATCCTCAGGGCCAGCTGTTCCTCCCGTGAACTGAGAGTTTATGACTGAGCATAACCTACGTAGGCATCCTGAAAAGTACAGAAATCGATGATAGAAGTGGGATGCTATAATAACAACAGAATTGATAGTATGTGGCACTGGCTTAGAAAACTGGGCTACAGACAGTGAAAAAAAAAGTATTCTGTGAAGCTAGAAACATGCTTATGAATGTTACACTGTGAGAAAACATTTAGAATATTACAATTTCCTGTAATAAAGTAAAAGGTAGATAATACCATAATGATCTTATTACTTTAGGTTAAAAATATAGGAAAAGAGATTTCTTGAAACATAGATTAGTTTCTATTGGATTTTTAAAGGAAAAATAGCAGAAGTGATCTCAGAAAACAAACAAAAAATTTAGCTCATTTACAAGCAGAAATAAGAGAGCATTTTGACAGTTCAGAAATTCAGGGACTTTCAGGGCTGAGTAATGTTATTGATTCTTGTCAAATGAATACAGATAAAACTCGGGATCCTTTGAGTGACAGCCTCGGACAAGAAACAAAATTAAGACATTGCCCATTGCACCCTTAGCTAAAATTCATGAAAGACTCATATAGAATTCAGGAAAACCATCCAGGTAGCTCTAACAATGCTCAGGGAAAAGAGGTTAGGTGTGACTTTCAACAGAAGCCTTATAAACTCAAAGTATCTACAATTAAATCTAGAAAAAGGGACATAGGCACATGAAAGAGATGACAAGAATCAGATATTAAATATTCAGTTATACTGGACATTTATGTATTATACTGTATACATTATGCGTTGTTACTTTGTTCCACTATTGAATATTCTGTGTGTGCATGTGTGCGTGCGTGCAGAAGGCAATGTGTGCGGCTCATCCTGTGCTTCCTAGATTTCTGAAACAGGAAGAGCCATATGCAGACCTGATTGATGTAAAGACTTCCAGGCATCTCTCAGAGATCCTGGTCTTTGAACTCAAAGCAGAGGCCGGATGGGACTATTGCATTGTTTTGCTCTGTCAGGGGAAAAGAAACAAGTATTGTGACAAGAAAGGTTGACTTCAGTATCTATAATTTACTCATTATGCCAATGGTATAAAGTTATATAACAGAGTCTACCTTAAAATATTGTCTAATCGAGAAGATTAAGCAAATTTTGAGGGTTTCTGTGATATAGGTTTTCAATCAATAAATAATTCCAGAAAGATGTATTATCTGGATCAGTGAGTAGTCTTGTCACTCATTTTGACGCTAGATAATATTCAGTTCCATTTCACTTGTTTTTTTAATGCTTCTGACTTGCTAATTAAAGGTTGTTTTGTTGGGTTCCAAGATTTTAACCCCAGAATACTCAGCCACAAGAAGTCAATGATTAAGAACAAAGATTCTGAAGAACAGAAGCCTTGAGCAATACAGCCATAGGAGTTCTTAGTTTCTTAACGAACTGATCGCATACTTACAAAAAATGTTGTGAGCTTATTGAAACCTTGCTTTGTTCTGACACAACAGAGAGGCAGCCTTGATACATAAGTGAAGTTCAGAATAACCGCAATTTATACAAACTGTGCTTTTTTGGTGGTTTCCATGAATGGATTGTCTTTGGCTTTCCCCCAAACTTGGAAACTGAACAGCTAAACTCAAATAAACTATCTGAGAATACCAACAGGATATTTGCTGACTATAAATCAACATAATCAGAAGCAACTCATGAATAAGCCGAATGAGAAAACAATGAATAAGAATCACATGGGAATGGAAGAACTTCTCAGTTAATAATAACATCAGTCAAATCATGTGGCAGGCATTCACATAGGATAAAAATATTCTGGACAGGCCAATTGCCTAGGGCTAAAGTTTTATGTTGAGCATTAGAGAAAGAGCATTAACTGTGTACTACTGTAGAATAAAATTTTGCAAGGTTTCAAATTTGGAAGTAGAAACATAACCAGGTTTCAAATACATCTATCAGGACCATTGTAATGATGTCACATGTAGGGAGAATAAGATCAAATGCCTCTCCTCCTCATTAGCATGAAAATTATTTAATCAGCTAGTTACTTCTTTAGATTCCCTGAGAAAATATTTACATTCTGATTTATAGGGCTATGGGGTCCCACAGAGCCTGGGATCATCAGCCATAAAGAAGACAATATGCCTGGCTTTCCTAAATGTGTGCGGTATGGTAACTTCAATCTAAACAAGAAATGAGGAGTATCATGTGCATGGGAGAGGGGTAAGAAACTAAAGGTGTTAGATGCCTGGGAACATGAAATAAAGGTAAGGAAAATGATGACTGATACTTACACCAAAGACTCTGTTCATTCTTTCCCCCTGTGAGGGGATGCTGTATTTTATTCCCATTTTATAGATGAGAATATTGAAGCTCAAAGAGATTAGTTAACTTGTTCAAGGTCTCAAGCTAAGAACTGAAGCTCAAACTTAAGTCTATGTCTATCATATTGTAAATACCTTGCTTTTAACTACCATGAAACACTCACTGTTTTCCAACTGTCCCAATCATTTCTTACCTTATTTCAAGACAGGGAGCCAAGATATTCCTGAATTATTATCATGCACCACTCTTACTTTGTCTGGTAAAGGATGCTAGATAATTCTTTATTATAACTTTGCTTAACTCCTTTTTTCTCTGGCATTCTAGAAATTTGTTAAGGAATAAGCATATAACTTATTAATGGCAATCCCCTAGCAGTGCATTAGTATACCCATAGAATATAATATTATATTTTATATCTTTATTTAATATTAATAACTAGTAAATCATTTTAATTTGAGATTTACATGCATGATTACAGAGATTTAAAAACATATTTTTTTTTAGTTTTTAAGTTGCTCAAGTTAGATGGTTAATAAACATAACTAAACTGAGACCAGAAACTAAACTTCTAAATTATGAACTATTTGTTTTCCTTACTCTATATGCATCCACATACTTCATGATTCAGTACTTCTTACCCTCTAGGCTTCTCTTGTTCACTCTCTGAGGTATACTTAATGCCAGTGACCTTCTATAGGTATCCTAGAACAAAATAGAAAGAACCTCCTTACCCATTTTAGAAGTCAGTATTCCTGCTGAGAAAGAATTGATGTATCAAGCTCAAAATATGGATATTGCTGTGTATGTTATAATATGTGTATTACATTGTAGTGATGTAGAGGTTAGCAAGGTATTTCCTTTTCTCGTTCTCTTAACACTGTTCAGCAATATGCAATTACTAATGTACACTTTCGGGTGGACTTCGTAGCTTCTAAGAACTGTTTTGTTTTGTTTTTGATTTTGATTTCCTGAATTCTTATATACTCAAAAATCTGAGTCCTCCTTCTCAAGATCCAGGAAGCTTTACTAGTTTTTATCATATTTCACATTACCCCTCAGTCCCCAAATCTTTTATGAAGTGCATAAATTAAATAGTGTCTTATATGGAGATCACAGATTTTTCTCATGATCACGGCTTGGAAATCATCTGATACTAATCAAGATTGCTAGAATAATATGTTAACCTTTAAAAAGTAATTTCAAATACAGTTGCTTTATTATAACATTTACTAAACATTATTTACCTCCATCATAGCATGGAAACATGTAAAGGAATGGAAAAAAACTTGTTTATTTTATCTATTGTTAATTATCTGATCCCTGAAGCCCCTATAATAGTATTTGAAATACATGGATGCTTTCCTTCTTGCTGTCATTTCAGACCTCAGGATAAGGACTGCTTTTGGATCACTGCAAATAAATGAATTTGCTGCATTCTCACTCCCAGTCTTAAAGGCAAGAGACTGGAACAATACTTTTTTATATTCTATTAAGCTAGTCTATGTGCAGAGATTGCAGGAGAAAGAGGCTGGTCAAGCTGAATATCTATTCTTTTCCCTTTAGACTGACTGAGTACTCACATAACCTTGCCCATAAACGAATAACCTATGGCTGCATTACTCACCTAACCATTAGTTAAGGCCAGTAAACAGATGATAAATCTATTGTACTACTCAATTTTAATTCCTGTATAAGCAGAGATGGTTAGTAGATATTCCCAATTAACACTAATGTTGGAAAAAGTTAAAGATATGATTTATTTATTTGAGTATCAATTTTTTCACTTGGGTTTTTAAAAATCACCAACATTCAGAACACTGGAGGTGACTATCAGTGATTTATTTACATTTTGAATATGACACTTGGCCCTCCTACTATTTCTAACTCAGTTACGAACACTCAGCTAAAAAAAGATCTTTCTTCTATTCATCAAATCTGGCCATTTATTTAATAATCCCTCCTTTCCAAGGCTACAATTTTACAGTCTAGGAAAGATAAAAGATAAAAATGGTTTAAATAGAGCAACTTGAAGGAAATTCTATTTATATGCCTTAAAGCACTATATCTATATATTACTATATATACATATACACACACATATATATATAATATATAGACAAGTAGATAGACACAGTTATAGAGACACATATATTTTACATTCTCTCTTTGAGTCACATTGGGAAAATAGTGCTGAGTAACTGATAGCTCTGCAAAGAAATAATTGAAGAACCTATGTGAAGACATAAACTCTGTAACCTAATATCTACAAATCAAATCCTTTTTTTTACCAGAAACACTTGTGTTTTAGGAGGTATGTATTTAAACCTAAATGTTAACAAAAGAGACATACAAATGCCTGTGAAAAGCATTCAAATGGAGGAGTATTAAAGGTTAGCATTATGTATTGAAAAGCTTGAGCTCTTAGGCCAGGTAGCCTCTTCTGGTTTTGAGTTCTGCCACATATTAATTGTTGGTAAAGTCACTAAGCTGTTTGGCACCTGACTTTCTATTTTATAAAATGAGCATAAAGAGAATACTTGCTTTGTAGGGTTTATATGGGTATTAAATTAGTGTGCAAAAAAGTGTGACTAGCATATAGGAAATGCTACTTAGGTATAGCCAATAATAATATTAATAGTATTAAATAAACAGATGTAAGCCACCAAATTAATCAATTTAATTTAAGTCAGTCAACTCATCATTTGCTGTTACAGACTGATACTCGCTCGCAGTTGGAAGGACTGGGAAAATGGTGTGTCAGTAAAACTGGGGATGCGAACTTTCAGATTAAGATTGCATGTGTCCAGTGGTTCATGACTCAGCCTCTCCCAGTTCTCACCTGATCCATAACAAATCCAAAGCCCTAATGCCATAAACTTTAACTTTGATAGATAACCCTATTGTCAAAACCTGCCAAGAACTTCCTACCTCATAAAACCGATGAAGATGAAAGATGAATTAGAGTTGTGATTCATAATGACACATGCTCTGATACTTTAAGGAGAACTAGCCTACTGGCCAGAAGGATGGTAGGAGAAGCTTCGTTCCTTTGCCCACAGGCTACAATCTGATGCAGAAACCTTGGTTTTACATGTGACAGAAAACTGAGGTACCATTTCTCTGCTGTACCCATATTTATTTTGGAAAAAATACAGTATAGTTTGTTTTAATTATTTTCCTACTCTCTTCCATAAGGACACACATCTTTTATATTCCAAAATTTAAAAGAAAACATTTCTTAAAAATACTTGGATAGTAAATCTTTTCCATAATCTATGTGAGAGAATATAATAGAGTTCACAATGAGAACAGCAGTGGGATGAGAAAGAAGTGAACTTGCCGTTTGATTGGATGTAGATGTTGTAAGAGAAGGACAGGTCAAGAATGACTCCTCATTTTCTGGCAAGAACTATCAAATGAATGCTGGAGAAATTTACAGAATTGGGCAAGCAGGAGGAGCAGGAGAAGTTTTGGTGAATGGATCATGTGTTATGTTATTGGGCATGCCGCATTTGTGTCATTTAAAAATATCCAGGTTAAATTTGGAGTAGAGACATAAGGGTCTGGAGTCAAGACAAGAGGAATGGGTTGGAAGAAATTAATTGGGAATGGTTAGTAAATAGTTGCTAAGCAAAACTTAGTGAATACATGAAATTGGAAGGAAGTGTAGTAGGGGGAAAAAAAAAGCTGAGAACCAAGTCTTGAAAAACCAGTATTTCATGGCTGAGTGGATAAAGAGGAATCAGTAAAGGAGCACAAGAAAGATAAGGCAGAAAAGAAATCTTAGAATATTTTTTTCTTTTGTAGTTGTAAACTACAAAAGAACAAGCATGAGTTTCACAAAAAGAATGAATGTTTAAGAGTGAAGCCCACCCAAGAATATTTAGCCTAGTGTCTGGATCAATTCAGGCATGTCATAATATAGCTTAATATTAGTTATAATCAAAATAAAATAAGTTCCATGTTCCCTGCATATCAGAGCAGTAGCATGAATGAATTTTGAAATCATATTACATGCATAAAATTATTAAGTTGTTGAAAAATTACTTATTTGATATTATTATTTGATAACTAAACTATTCATTTTAAAAGACCAGGACTGTAGTGGCTACTGTTTATTGGGCACTTGCTACTCACTATATTTATTTCCAATGTTTAACTAGCTATAAAAATTATTACAGTCATTTAGAGTTGAGTGAACTGAGGCTTAAACAGTTTTCAGAAATTTGGCTTCGTGTCATACAGCTAATTCATGGTAGGCTACAATCAAATCTAGATCTGGGATCCTTTGTCCAAGAATTCAAACTACTTACTTTATACTGAAGTTTCAATATATTATCATCTGGCTGGTGTGGCTTAGTGAATTGAGTTCCGGCCTACAAACCAAAGGGTTGCCAGTTTGATTCCTAGTTGAGACACATGCCTGGGTTGCGGGCCAGGTGCCCAGGAAGGGGCACACGAGAGGCAACCACACATTGATGTTTCTCTCCCTCTCTTTCTCCCTCCTTTCCCCTCTCTCTAAAAATAATAAATCAAATCTTTAAAAAACAAATAAATATATTATTATGACAAAAACAGAAAATGATTCACATAAAAGGAAAATAATATCTATGATTATTGAATATAACTTCAGAAATATGAAATATTTCTTTAAATGCCAATCAATGATTTTGAATTCCTTAAAATTATTTTTTAATATTCATCAGCTACATCCTGTTTATCCTTTGAAGAAGCAGTCGGTGGAGTTTAGCATATCTTTGTTAAAGAAGGATTCCAAGGGAGGTAGGAAACAGATGTTTGCGTGACTCCGTGAGAGCTAACTCACACACCGGCCCATGTGATAGCAAGGCACCAGTGCACACACCAGTTTCCTCGCTATGTTACATCTCAGTATGTGTGATGTGACCGTGGGTAACACGAACTGCACTTTCCTATTAGCTTATCCACTATAAGATCCAATACTGCAAGAAAAGCGTGAGAAGACATCTTTTTAGCCATGTTATTTCGTGCACTAGAAATGCTCTTACAGTTTATTTGGGAATCAAAAAAAGATCAACTGAGCATATACATTGAGGTAAAAATATTTAAATATGAAAATGAAAACAAAATACCTTGTAAAATGTAGTTTGGTGATGTGTGCAAGCAAGTGCAAGAAGTGTTTCAGATCATTAAAAATGGACACAGAAAACATTAAAAACAAAATCAGAAAGGGAAACATTTGGCTTCTGTGAGCATGTAGGTGGGATTAGAGCAGGTGGTGCTCAACGAGGAGGACAGGACCCATTGCACCATAAACGATGGAGCAGGATAATGAATTCTGGACACTGACTCTTGGTTTCTTTCCTGTGCTCAGCTTAAAGCCTCATGACTTTCACATGGCTCACTAGATACCCAGAAACATGATTCTCCTGGAAGTTAATTCTCACCTGCAGGTGAGAGCTTGGCTGGTTGGAGCAAGAGCATAGCAGGCACAGAGGGACTTTCATCACCAGGCGTGGCAACAGGAGCAATTGAATGAAGAGCTCAGAGCACTCCATCACTGAGCCTGGATGCTGAGCCTGAGAATGTCTGCTGCGTGGGGATATGCTCTCCAACTGCTCCCATACTATCTGAGACACAGGAGTAATCAGTTCCAGTAAGTGGGGCTAATATGCTTCTTCAAAAACTGACTCGTAGCTACTGTCACTCTGCATGGACTTCATGCTTTAGAATGAGAATAAAGAAATCAACCTCGGTTGATTTGGTTACTTTAATCATTTATTTCATTTGTGAGGGTAATGATCAAAAGAGAAGATTTTGGAAAATGCAGAGATGGGCTTTTTGAGAGGACAGAAGACATTTTAAAAAATACATGTAACAGATGGAGGCAAGCCAGTAGAAGTATTAAAGAGAAAAAAAAACATATCGTTTGGAAGAAAGATGTTTCTCATATTAAATAATTAGTATACAATATTTGAGAGGCCATAGGTTATAATGGGGTGACAATGAAGGTTTGGAAATTGTGCACTATGTTAATCAAAATGGAATCTAATTAGTTATTGGATTTCAGAAAGCATACCTTTTTTAGTAAATTTATCAGCTAAGGATTTGTGATTATCAGGTACAGAAATTAATAAGGGTGGCGAGTAGGTGGAGGTGGGCAAAGGCAGGGCTGGAGATGGGGATGGAAAGAGACTTTGCTTGGGGTGATGGGCACGTGAAACAGTGTGCAGATTATGTTTTGTTGAGCTGTACACGTGAAACCTGTATGGTTTTGTGAACCAATGTCACCTCAATAAATTCAATTTAAAAAGGAAATGAATTTTAAAAAGCTTAAGCATTAAAGGAAATGTATTAACTTTAGAGGAGAAGCTTCCCATTAAGCCCTGACCTGGTGCTCAAATACTATAGGATGCTGAATTTCACTGTTTATAACTCAGTTACATTTTTCTCTTCCTTTGGCTTCATTCTCAGGCAGCCTTTCTTTAAACAAAGAGGTAACAACCCTAAGCTCTTCTCTATGCCTCCTTCCAAGGTGAGAAAGTACATTTGCCTCCATAGTTGCCACAAATTCCTGAAGTGGAGTCAGGTGGCTTGTGTCCCGTCTCCACCCTTGGATACATAGTGTGGCATATCAGGCTGGCTCTCCTGAATAAATGTGAGTGTCCTTGTCCTTGAAGGTGGGAAGCAATTAATCCCACCAAACCGCGCAGAATGATGGCAGGGAAATTGGCGTGTAGTCGTGGAAGAACAGGAGTGGATGCTAGACAAAATACCAGATGGTCACCCTGGGAAGAAGTGTTGAAATGGAGGAGGAACAATGAGAAGGTTGTTGAATGATTTCATTTTTGTGGCCAAAGGAGAGTTGAACCGAGAGCACTGGTTACATTTAACCAACCAGAACAAAGAGCCTGGGTGTAGAGCCTGAGGTCAACAGCAGCCTCTACTCCCAGTGCAGAACCCCCTTCTGTCCTGGCAGAAGAGTAAACTGGTTTAATGGAGTCTTCCTGGGTCCCCAGACAAACTCCCGTTCTTACTAATTGTGTGATTTTGAACCAGATCCTTAGTATCTCTGTGCCTTTCTCTTCTCCTTTGTAAAATGTGTGTAAAAATACATCTCCTCTCTCAGGGGGCTGCAGCAAAGAATAGTTGAAAATATAAAGTGTTTAGAATGGCATGTAGTACACAGGAAAAATTGTATGTGTCTGTCTTTGTTATTTTTATTAATTCAACTTCAGTGATAAAAACCACGAGCACATGTGAGCATATACAGGGGTGACACAATCTATGATACTAGAAATTCATCCTTAGAAGGGAAGACAGAGGGATAGTTTTTCTTTTTCTTTTTAAATCAAATTTATTGGGTAACATCAATAAAATCACATAAACTTCAAGTGTACCATTCTGTCATATCTGTAAATTGCACTATGTGCCCACCACCCAAGGTCAAATCTTCTGTCACCAGATCTTTGATCCCCTTTCATCTTTTCCGACCCCTCAGCCACCTTTCCTCTGGTAACCACCATACTATTGTGTTTTGTTCTTTTGCTTTTCTTGTTTGTTCATTTGTTGCTTTCAGTTTTATATCCCATGCATGAGTGAAATATAGTTCTTGACTTTTTCTGACTTATTTTGATTAGCAAGATATTCTCAAGGTCCATCCATATTGTTGAAGATAGTAGTATTTCATCTTTTCTTACGGCTGTTTAGGTTTTCAGTTGAATATGAAATATGAGATGACATAGGACATAACTAAGAGTGGCTTGGTTATAGTATTAGCTGGTTCTTTCTCCGGTTTGTGTGTTTGTACAGACCAGAGTAAAACCAACTACTGTGCTTTGTCGTGCATAATGCATACCCATGTTTTTGGTCCAAAATTTCAGGAAAAAATCTTTCACTGTAATTTTAATTCAATTTTTATATATTTATATTTAGAAACTTGTTTTTGTATTATAAAGGAACTTTAGCATTTATTTTTTAACAGATTATGGTACAAAAAATTTATGTAACAAATAATTTGAAAACACAAGAACAGATACAAGGTATTTCAGGTACTAACAATGTATAATGCATATCCTTATTTTTCCCTCAAAAATTTGAGCAAAAAGTGTGCATTATACACGGCAAAATGTGGCAGTTATCAGTTTAATTTTTCTAACTTGTTGCACTGTAGGCATCACTTCCTGGAAGAAGTTTGTGGTAGACAGATGCTAAGATGGTCTCTAGTCATCCCTGCCTCTTGGTATACATGCTCTTGCATGATTACCTCCTCTTATATTTGGAATGAGCTTACTAACTTGCTTCTAATGAATAGAATACGGCAGGATTCGTGGGATGGATGCTGCTTCTGGCTGTGCTCTGGGCATTCTCTCTAGGTTTTTTTCTTGGGTCACTTAATCTGGAAACATCTAGCTCCATACTATGAGGCGGCTCTGAGCTGAGACCTACTGACAACCACACGGGTGAAACTGGAAGGAAATTCCTCTACCTTCTAATGCACCTTTGCATGAGCCAGACAGTCATCCTGATTTCTGACCCACAGACACTGTATGAACATTGATGAATATTTGTCAACTAAATATTTCAAATAATAATTACTGTTTTAAGCTTCTAAATTTGGGAGTAATTTGTTACACAACAACAGATAAGTAAAACAATAATTTCTAAACTAAAAATAGTAGGACATAATCATCTAGTAGCATTTATGAGTTGACCTGAGTTGCTAGTAAATGTGGCAGCTCTTAGCCTGGATTAATCCCCAATGCCCTTAATACCGTAAAGAGATGAACCCACTCCAAGTAGAGAGAATGGAGGACTGTGTCAAATAATTTACAATAGTTTTTAAACAAATACACTTTTACTCTATTCTGGCCATAATCTTTACTAGACCATAATGCACATGTATATATCATAACACAGAGAGGGAGAGAGCACATGTAAGATTATTTTGCATGTCTAATATTCATCAGCTTAACTAGGGATAAAATATATAAAGATGTCAGTCATTCAGTTAAGATGTAGTACAGTGAAAATAATTACCAGAAGCATGTACTAGACTGAATAGTCACTCCAGCTAATTTGAATCATCAAAAATTTACTTTGTAAATAAAAGTGTTAATGCTCCCTTTCCTGCTCAGTATAGGGAAAATTATTTTTAGACCAACCTGGCAAATTTTATTATACCCCAGCTAATAAAGTAATAGATTCTCTCAGGAAATATTCAATCAAATTTAAGTATCATTCTGTCAGTCATTGTTCACAATTCAGTTTTCTTTCTGAGTTTCTTCCCATGCTTGCTCTTTTTCTAAAAATAAGAAAAATAGTAAGAAAGGGGCATCTACTTCTCTGGTTTAGGTAACGTGAAGTTGTATGGCTTATTCATGATCATTTCTTTGTGGCTTCTGACACCTGGTGTTTTCATGTCACCCTGTATCGCCTCTGGTGCTGGTAGCCAATAATGCAAACTATCTTGTGGAACATTTGAAAGTTCTTGAACACTCAGCTGGGCAACCTCTGCAGCCCTCCAGCACAGGGGACACTCTGTGTCTATACGTTCTATATGAACGTATCATGAATTCTCTTTGTCTTCCTGAGCTATCTTTTTGTGAGCAGCAAGCTGGTTCAGTCGCCAGCTGTTTTCATCATCTTCTGGGAGCTTATCAGAAACCCCATCCCAACTGGGATTCCCATATGTGACAGGTGGTTTCTAAGATGATCTCCAGTGGTGGTATGGGGGGGCTGATTTCATCTGTCTCTTTTTCCCTCCCTGCTCATTCTCTTCTTCCCTCCTCTGCCCCCTCCCTTTTTTGGGACTGCTTACTCTTGGGGAAGTCAGGTGCCATACTGGGTGTCCATGTGGCCAGGAACAGAGGGAGAACTGAAGTCAACAGCCAGTGAAGAGTGCAGGACCTGCAGGCATTTCTCTCATTCCAACAATCAATCCACAATGAACAGAGTCCCCGTGAACAAGCTTGGAAGTGAACCAACCCCAGTAGAGATCACAAATGTTCAGCAGAGACCACGTTCCTCGCTGACAGCTTGAATACTGCCACTCCATGAGAGACCCTGAGCCAAGGATACTTAGCTAGGCATGGCCTGGGTGTTTGAACTACAGCACTATGATAATAAATATTTGTTTTATAAGTGCCAAGTTCTGGAGTAATTTGTTAAACAGCAATAGATAACTAATACAGCATACCACACTGTGAGTATTCTATAATTAGTTTCCCAAGCTTTGGCATCATTGGGAGTTCCTGCAGGTCATCCTATATCAAATTCTAGATGATAAACTGGGACCATGTCTTTTTGTCACAGAGTATTCCTAAGCTACAAGAGCAAGCATTTTCAGTGTGACAAGTCCTTACAGAATAACATATTAAACACTTTTCTACCCATACTCCTGCATAAAAGAGGGGAAAAAAGACATTAACTGAGTCTTAGGCTTTACAGAGGTTGTTATCTCTCCCATCCCTACCAGGGCAATACCCATACTTCCTCTTTCATATCTTCTGTGGTAAAGGCTGAAAAATAGCTCTTCCTTACTTGAAACTTATAGATTGGGAAATCCCTGAACTAGTAATAAATCTTCCTTTATATTAACTGTCTGATATAATGTATCATTATCCTCAGATCAGAGCTCTCTCCATATTTATCCACATACTCTCTACACGGTCGTCATGAAGAAACAGACAACTGGTAAACCGGGAAAGCAGGGAAAGAAACCACTTATGATAATTTACATTATCATGTAGCAGAATTCTCCGAGGAAGAGATCAATGGAAGCTGGTCTCACAGAGGAGGTAGGATTTGTTCTGAGCCTTAAAGGATTGGAGGATTTGCATAAATAGACTGGAGGTTTATTATCATTTCGGAAAAGAAAGAAAAAACTTGTTCAAGGGGCTCTAAGATCAAAACTGCATTTGGAGGTATAATGGGGAGAAGAACGTTGTGAAAACAGTGTTGTCTATTGGGCAGCAAAAAGAGAAAGATTTTTATTGCTCTGGATTACTCAGAAAGTCTGACCATTACCTGTAGACAAAGGGATTGTTTTTCTTTAAAGATTTTATTTCTTTATTTTCAGAGAGAGGGGAAAGGAAGGAGAAAGAGAGGGAGAGAAACACTAATATGTGGTTGCCTCTCACATGCCCCTTACTGAGGACCTGGCCTGCAACCCAGGCATGCATTCTGACTGGGAATCGAACCAGCAACCCTTTGATTGGCAGCCTGGCATTCAACCACTAAGCCACAGCAGCCAGGGACAAAGGGATATTTTTGAGTACAGGAGTAAGGCAATGATATAAGTACTTCACAATTTGATCAAATGGCAATGGATAACCAATTAATAAATATTTATTGAGGGCCTTCTCTGCATTAGGCACAACATTGAAAGTACAATGGTCAGCAGAGTAGAAATAGTTGCTCCCCTCATGGAGCTTACTATCAATTGTGGAAGACCATAATTATACAACTAAATCACAAAATTTTAGTGTGTAAAATGCTAGAAGTTGAAATTCAGTGTGATATAAAAGGCTGCAAATGCAGTGCATCATGAAGTTAAGGTTTCCTGAAAACTTTTATAATGGCACTTTTTGTTTTGAGGTAATTGTAGATTCACATGCAGCTGTAAGAAAGAAAACAGAGGGGTTCCAAGTATCCTTCCCCCCGATTTGTCTAATGCTAACATCTTGAGAAACTATAGTAAATTTCATCTTCAAGATATGGACTTAAATACAGTGAAGACTCAGAGAATTTCCATCAGAAAGATTCCTCATATTGCCTTCTTTATTACCACCTACTTCCTTCCTACCCTACTGCCTTACTAATCTCTGGCATCCAATAATCTGGTCTCCATTCCTCAATGTTGACATTTCAAAAATGTTACATAAATGAATCATAAAGCGTGTAACGTTGTTGATTGGCTTTTGATACTATGTAGAATTTTCTAGAGATTAATGCAGACTTTTTGCATATGTCAATAGTTTATTCCTTTTTTATGGTCAAATGGTCTTCCTTGGCATCAACATGTCATAGTTTATTTTTTTTTAAGACTGCCCAATCACTGTCCAGAGTGTGTGAGTGATCGTTTCTCTGGGTCTTCACCAGCAATTGGCATTGCTGCTATTTTTATTTTATCCATCTTGATAGGTGTGCAGAGAAGAGAGAAAGAGAACTCACTGTGATTATAATCAGCATCTCCCAAATGGTCAATGATATTGAACATCTTTTCATGTGCTTATTTACTATCTCAGTATTCTTTATATATATCTTATCTGTTCAAGTCTTTTGTCTATTCTCTAATTAGATTGTTTATCTAAATGTATGTTTTAAGAGGTTTTGTATATTCTATATAGAAACATGTAGCTTGAAATTTTTTCTCCTAGTCCACATCTTGGCTCTTCATTCTTTTAAAAGGGTTTTTTAACAGAACAAAGAAAAAACAAAGATAGGTCTAACATCATTTTTTCCTTTTATGGATCATACTTTTAGTGTCAAATCTAAGAACTCTCTGCCTATTCCTAGAAACTGAAAAGTTTTTCATATTTTTCTAAAAGTTTTATAGTTTTATACTTTTAATTGAGAATTTTAAATTTATTTTTTATTGTTCAGTTACAGTTGTCCCACCTTTTTCCGGTTGCTTTCCCATGCCCCACTCCCCACTCCCACAGTCAACCTCCCGCCATTGTCCATGCCCACAAGTCCTCTACTTGTGTTCCTTTGTTTGCCCCATCTCCCTTCTTTCCCCCATTACCCCTCTCACCTCCCTCCTCTCTCCCCTCTGGTCGCTGTCAGTAAAGTTCAGTCAATGATCCATGATGTGAGAGATTTAAGTTGAGGGGTTTTGTTTGTTCATTTGTTTTCTGTCTTAGATGTGTAACTATTCTAGTATCAGTTGTTGAAAAGGCTGTTCCCTCTATTGAACTGATTTCCACACCTTTGTCCAAAAATCAGTTAGAAAAACTTGTGTAGGTTAATTTCTAAGTTTTATTCCTTAGTTTTATTAACTATGTGTCTATCCTTCTGCCAGTAACACACTGTCTTGATTACTGTAGCTATTAGTAAATCTTGAAATTAAGTAGACAGATTTCTTTATGTTTTCCTTTAAAAAATTCAGTTTTCTCTTCACTTTCTTATATACATTTAAAAAAAATCTGTCTATATTTATAAAATATCTTGCTAGGATTTTGATGGGATTATATTAAGCCTATATGTAATTTAAAGACAATTGACATCTTTACTATATGGAAACTTGCCAAAAATGTATGCCATGCTTCTCCATTTATATGGATTACCTTTAGTTTTTCATCAGTATTTTGTAATTTTCAGCAAACAAAACCTATAGATGTTTCTTAGATTTACACTGATATTTTAAAATCAATTTTTAATTATTTTAAATGGTATGTTAGTTTTTTCATTTTGCAGTTCATGTTTTCCTTGTCTATAGATAGCAACACCTTTCTTGCTTTATTATACTGGCTAAAAATTCCAGCACTACGTAAAGAAGAGTGGATATTCTTATATTGCCTCTGATCTGAAAGAAGAATAATCAGTTTTCTTTCACCTTTAAATATACTGTTATCTGTAGATATTATGTAGATGACCTTTAGTAAGTAGAAGATATTTCCTTTCATTCCTTGGAGTTTGTCAAATGCTTTTTCTGCATTAATAATGTTGTGATGTTCCTTCTTTAGCCTGTTAATAATATGTAGAATTACAAATTACAAGAGTAATTTTTGACTTTTGAAAGTGGCTGGCATTTCTAGCATAAACTCTACTCATTCTTGGTATATAATCCTTTTATTATATATTGCTGAACTTTGTATGCTAATATTTTTGTTAATGGGTTTTGCATCTATATTCATAAGGGCTACTGATCTGTATTTTCCTTCTTTTTATTTTGTACTGTCTTTTACTAGCTGTGGTATAAGAGTAATAATAGCTTCATACAATGAATTGGGAAGTGTTTCCTCCTCTTTCCTGATATAAAAGAAGTTGTATAAAAATTGTGTTAATTCTTCTCTAAAAAAAGGTAGACTTCTTTAGTGAAACCATACTGATCCCAAGATTTCTTTTTAAGAGTTTTTAATTATGAATAAAATGTTCTGTATAATTATAGAACCACTTAAAAAACTATTTTATATTTGATGAGTTGTGGTTGAGTTTTTTTGAGAATTGGCCTAGTTAATCTAAGTTTTCCAATTTATACATGTAGAGTTGTTTATGGTATTACCTTATTACCTTTTTGATGTCTCCAGGACATATACTGATATCTCTGCTATTTTATTCCTGATACTGATGATTTGTGTCTTCTCTCTTTTATTCTTTATCAATCTTCCCAGAGGTTTGTCAATTTTAATGGCATTTCCAAATAAACAGTTCTGTCTCATTGATTTTCACTACTGTTCTTCAATTTTATTAATATCTGCTGTCATCAGTATTATTCCCTTCTTCTACATGCTTTGAGTTTATCTTGTTCTTTTTCTTTTTTCAGGTTTTGAAATGGGAACTTAGATTATTGATTTGACAGTTTTCCTCTTATCCCAGATATGCATGTATTACTATAAATTTCCCTCCTAGCACTGCTAAAGCAGTTAACACTGTATCTCACAAATATTGATATATTGGATTTTCATTTTTATTCAGCTAACTGTATTTTTTATTTCTTTTGAGATCTGTTATTTGATTTATGGATTATTTAGAAGAGTTTTGTTTAGTCTTCAAGTGCTTGAAGAGTTTTCTGTTTTTTTTTTTTATTAGTACAATAGCATTATTGATTTCTAGTTTGATTCTATTTTGGTCAGAGAATACACTGTGTATGATTTCAAATTTTGTAAATTTGGTGAGGTTTGTTTGCTGGTGTAGTATGTGGCCTGTTTTGGTACATGTTTCTAGAACTCTAAAAACGTATATTTTGATGTTGAGAGAAGTGGTCTGTAAGTGTCAATTAGATCTTGTTAGTTGATGGTATTGCTGATTTCCTTCTATAGTCTTACTAATTTTATATTTCATTGTTCTATCACTTGTTTAAAAAGGTGTGTTGAAGTCTTCTTTTAGTTCTATAACATTTTCTTCACATATTTTGCTGCTCTGTTTTTTGGTGCATACACATTTAGGATCACTATGACTTCTTGGTGGGATGATCCTTTATCATTATATAATGTCCCTTTCTGACTCAGGTACTTTGCTCTGCTCTGAAATCTAATTTATTTAACATTCATATAGTTTATCTTGCTTTTTCTCATTAATGTCTCAGAGATGTGTCTTTTCCTGTGCCTTTTTTTATAGACCACTGGTATCATTATGTTTAAAGTGAGTTGAAGGTAGCACATAGCTGGGGCATGCTTTTTAATCCACTCAGCCAATCTCTGTCTTTTAGTTAATGCAATTATATATTTATATTTCATGTCATAATTTATATCTCGGGGCTTAAATCTGCTATTTTGTTTTCTCTCTCTTTTTTATCTCTCTGCTTTAATTTTACTGCTTTCTATTGATTACATGAACATATTTTAACATGCCATTTTGATGTGTCTAAGGTATTTTTAGATAAAAATAGTGTTTTTTACTATTAGAGTTAGAAAGAAAGTTGTAAGAAAAAAGTAAAAAAATTAAAAGTAAGAAAGTTATACTCTTTGTCTACTCTTTGTATAACTTTCTTAAAGGCTGCTCTAGCTACTATATTATACATACATAAATTATCATACTCCAATGGTGTTGTGATTTTACATGTTCAGATGAAGTATAGAAAAATCATCTTTCTTACCTTCCCATATTTATAATATAATTACATATTTTATCTACATACTTTTGGAGTCATATTTTAAAAGCATTGCAATTTTTGCATCACCCTTCAAAGATAATTCAGAAGACTCAAGAAAAAAGACCTTTTTTAATTGCCCGTATATTTACTTACCATGTTATGAGTTTTTCTTTTTTCCCTTGATGATCCACAATTTATTCAATTATTGCTTCCTTTCTGTTTAGAGAGCTTTCTTTACTCATGATTTAGGATAAGTCTACTGGTAAAATATATTTTTAAAATTTACCTTTATGAGAATGTTTTGATTTCTCCCTTCATTTCTGGAGGACACTCTCACTAGACATAGCAGTCTGGGTTGGGAATTTGCTTTCAGCAATTAAAAAATGTTAGGCCACTGCCTTCTGACATCTAAGCTTCCTAATAAGAAGTCCTCTGAAATTCTAAAATTTTCCTTCTATAAGGAACCTGCCATTTCTTTTTTACATTCTTCAAGATTTTTTCTCTGTCTTCAGTTTTCAGAAGTTTCATTATATTTTTTGTTTTAGAATTCTTTGGATTGTTTCTTGTTTGGGGTTTGCTCAGCCTCTTGAATCTTTCAGTTTATACCTATTACTAAATAGGGGGATTTTTCAGACATTTGAGTACTTTCTTAAAAATTTCTGCATGAGTTTGTGATGCATTTTAAAGGGTATTGGGAAGAAATAGGTTTCAATCAAGGCACTTGAACTAATAAGGTTTTGATGAGAAACAAACCATCCCACAAGTTAGTGGCTTAAACCAGTCATTAATTAGCTCACAACTTTGTGAACTGGCTATTTGAGCTGGTCTCCGTAGAGCAGTGTTTTCCCTGGTCCCTTCTAGTCTTATTCATACATCTTTGTTTAGATGCTAGATTGGCTAAAGGCTGGTTGCTATAGAAGGTTGCAGTGGCATGGATTGACTCTACTTCAAATGTCCCCTCACCTACCATCAGACTAAACTGAGCTTTCTCCCATGGAGGTGGAAGTATTACAAGATCTAAGAAGCAAATTCTGAAGTGTAAGTGTTTTTTCTAAATTCTGATACTGGTGTGCTTGCTAATGGCCCATTGGCCAGAGCAAGTCACATAACCAACCCAAATTCAAAGGATAAAAACACAGATTCCAAATTTCAATTGTAGAGGAATTTAGACTTTTGCAGTCCAGCCCAGAGCTTTTATGATCAGATGCACTTTTTTTAAAAGAGCATTTGATACTGTGAGAGGTGAGATCTGCAAGAAGCAAGAGTTGAGGCAGAGAGATCAGTGTAAATAGGAAGAGAGAAAATTGGAGATTTAAATATACTTAGGGGATAGTATTTGAAAAAAGATTGATTATGCATGAGCAGAGGAGGGAGAATGTGTCGTGAATTACTATTAGGTTTCTGTCTTGAGCAATGTAGTGAATAGTAGTGACACTTATTGAATTGGGAACCCTAGAAGTGGCAAGATTAAGACAAGGGTAATGAGTTCAGTTTGGGATAAATTTTATTTGAGGTACTGAAAGCATCCAAGTGGAAATATTGACTATGTGGTTCAGTATAGGGCAAGAATCTTAGAAAAGAGTTCTGGACTAAAGAAAAAGATCTGCGAGTTATCAACTTATTGACCCTATATTTTGCTGTAGCAAGGGGAAGTTAAATGCTAATATTCATAGGAGTTTTACAGTACTGAAAATGTAAAGGATGAAACAAATGGAGGATTCCATTGAGTTCAAAAATCTTCAGCAGTGGTTAGAGAGATATTTTATCTTATGGTTTTATTAAACACAAATATCTTCAGTATTTGTTTAAAAGATTTGTGTATATCTTCATCATAACCCATAGTGGAAGCTACAGACTTCTGTGGGTAGAGAGAAGGGTCAGGTGATTGTATATTGAACATGAAAGGGGTCAGGAGTATAAGACCATAGCATCACATCCCTAGTGGGATTATGTAATTATTAATATCACAACTCTAAGTGAAGCCAATCTGTCTGATCAAGGTTGCCAATGAGATCACATTCAGTAAAATGACAGGAAAATACTGAAAAGTTTTGAGATAATTGACTTGGTTTCAAGTGGTGAGAATTGAACTGGATTTTTGAAGTTCACAGATCATGACCAGTCCACACTTCTAGTCATATGTCACTTTTTCCACGTGTGCATTTTTTAGTGTGTATGCATATTTAAACTCTAGGGGGATTTAGAATAAAGTACAGATATAGGTGTATTTTTAAAAGAGGTAAAGCAAGGTATTTTTATCTTGGAATGGAACCTATACATCATTTCTTTTTTTGTACAGGTGAAATTTATTTATTTTTTAAAAGATTTTATTTATTTATTTTTAGAGAGGGAAGGGAGGGAGAAAGGGAGAGAGAGAGAAACATCAATGTGCGGTTGCTGGGGGTCATGGCCTGCAACCCAGGCATGTACCCTGGCTGGGAATCGAACCTACAACACTTTGGTTTGCAGCCCACACTCAATCCACTGAGCTACACCAGCCAGGGCTGTATAGGTGAAAGTTAATAGAATTTGGCATGTTTGAGTGACAGCCTTGTCAATCTATTTAAAATGTTATTGAGTAATTGATTCAGAATGGTGATTTCTAAGGAGAAATCTTGCTGTTTATGTAAAGTATATTATGAACATTTATACAAGCTTGAATTGTATATTTATAAGTTGGTATATATATTAGATTTTTTAAATATTTCTAATATTTGATAAGGTTTTTGGACAAAAAATCAAAATGCTTAAAATTAATCTCAAATATTGCTTATTTATAAATTCTGTTTAAAATGTTTAACTATATTTTTAAATGTGATCCAGTTGTATTCAAACCCCCTTTAAATTTGATTGATTTTCTAGAATTATAACTTGAATTTGCTAACTGAAGTTAAGTTAGTAAAACATTAGTGTTTTGACTTCAGAAAATTGAATTTAAAATAAAATCATCAAGCTTTGTAAAGTCTTACCTTCACAGTCTACCCTGAACTCAAAACAATAAGCAAATACATTAGAAGATGCCTGAAATGAGGAAATCAGTTTCATAGAGTCAAAAGAAGGGGGGGCTTTAAAGGGATAATACAATAGGATCTGAAATGATATGAAATTATAAACAAAATGAAATGTTGGGGGTCTTCAGAGGGAATGGACTTGGGCTGTACAATGTCTTACTGAGGTCAATGTTAAATGCAATGTCCACAAATAAAACCAGTATTGACAACTAGCAAACAATGTGAGGGGTTGCCCCTCCCTATCCATTAAGCTATCTGGGTCCCTATTTTATTTGCAGCAAATTCCCATTCAGTTCATTCATTCCCTTCATCTCCAACCCTGCATAGTGAGGGCATGAGAGGAGTTATAGGAATGACTCTCTCTGCATTGCTTGGGGTGATATAGGGGAATGGTTGTTCAGAGTAAATGATTAGCTCAGGATAACTAATTTAAAACCTACCTGTATGAAATACGCTTGTTGTTTTATCCCTTCTTTCTCCAGAACTGGAAAGATACATTAGATACCCTCTTTACTTTATACTCTCATTCATACCATAACCCTTTATGCGTGTGCAAAATTTCCACATGCACTTGATATAAAACAATATTATTCCTTTCTCTTCTTCTCAACCGCTGACACTTTAATCACCTTTTCTGAATTCCTTTTGAAAAACAAAATAGCATCTGACTAGTGATCTTCCTCTTCTCAATAAGCTCTTCTACTATCCTAGGTAGCTTCTGTGTCACCAATATGCTGATCCTCAATGCCTTGACATTTTCTTCTGCAGTGATTATCTCTCCCATTTCAATTCAGCCATTTACTCTCATGGCCCCACCCAGAACCTTGTTCTCTGGAACTTCTTTGCTCCTGGTGTCAAATAGGCAGGATATATGATGACCACAGTCTCCTAGCTTTCCATCCTTTCAAATAACAATCAAATCTATTTCTTTCCAACCCTATCGTCATCTACTGACCATTCCTTCATTGAATCATAATTTATTTTCTGGATTATTGCTTCCACTTCTTAACTGACTTGCCAATTCTGTTTTATAACTCATTTCTGCCTATTCTCCTGTCTTCAGGATCCTTTCTTCATAAATTGAAAATTAGATCTCTGCACTCAAGACAGTGTCCAAACCCTTGAACATACGTACTTTGGTTCAGGAGATTTCTTTTTTCCTACTTCAGCTCTCCTATTGCCCCATATCTGCCACTCTACTCCAGCAAGATTGAAATGTATTGACTTTTCCAAAGATTCCACATACTCTTACCTCTAATGTTTACGTTTTCTCTTTTCTTCCTGAAATATCAACCTAAAACCTACATACAAGTTTCATTCCTCACCATACTCTCTTAATCTAGTTCTTTCCTACACATTCTGTAGGTCCTAACTTAACCTTTAGCTTCTTTATAGTTTTCCTTAAAATCCCTCTGGACCAGGCACCCCATACTGGATGTAGTTATTTTTATGTTACTAAAGATTTATCTACTTTTCTATCAGAATTTATTATACTTTATTGTTGGAAACCACCCTGCTTGGTTTCAGAAGCTGTGATTCCCCTCCCCCGCCCCCCCATGGCTAAGGCTGAGTAAAAGACCTTGGGACCACAAGCCACTAAGGAGACAAAAATTATCGTCCCAGCAGGGGTGCCGCCTCTGCTCCCTTTACTTCACCCTGCTTGGCCCCTGGAAGATGACTGATTAGCCAGTGATGGGTAAGATTCCTCAAGGGAGAGATGACCTAAGACAGGCACAGTCAGGATGGGGTCATCAGGAAAAGATTTGGGGGACTATAGAAAAAGGAGGTGATGGACCCTCGCCCCTTGGCTTTGACATAGCCTGAGTCCTCATTCTGTCTGTGAGAAGTCTCCTAATCTCTTGGTTGCCTTACTTCACCTGCCTGATTTAAGCCTAAAACAATGCCAGAGGTGGGTGCAGCCCTGTGCTGGAAAGGGTGGGTTCCCTAGGGCAATCAGGCCTAAGAAAGAATAAGTAAAATCCTGTGAAACCTGCTTTGCTAAGAATGCCCTTGAAGGGTTCAAGCATAAGACAAGTTTGTTTCACTCTATCTGACCCTGACTCAGAATAAGCCCTCATAGTTCTTTGTATGTTATCTATTGTTTGATCCTTACTGCCTGACAATGATTGAGGGCTTTATACCCTGTATTCCTATGCAAATTAAATACAATAAAAGCTCACAGAGGATTAGGCTCAAGGCCCTTCTCCTTTGAGAGACTGGCTACCTTTCCTCCACAAGCAGACCTCGTCTTGGTAGACTTATTCTCATCTGGGCAGACAGGGTCGGGAGGGCTCTACAGGTTGAGCCCCTCCCTTGCTTTATGATAATTACTTTATAGTTTGTAGATTCTTTGTTCAACATATTTGGAGATATTCAAAAAAGTCAGACTTTCCTAAATATTTTTCTTTTTTTTTTTACTCTCTATATGTTGTGGTCTGAGGAACAAGGCTCTGTTATGTTTTAGAAGTTATTTTCTAGTTAAGCCATCATTGTTGCTTTATTTGATGAAAAATATTTACACTGTGAAAAGGTGTGTTTGAAGGAAATAGGAAGCCAAGACTCACTGATAATTATGTGATCTTAATTTGTATTATTTCATAGATCCCCCTTTGTGGAACTTATAGTCATCTATTGAACTTAGCTGCATGCATTCTGATGAAAAACTAACATTTATTAATAATTATATACTAGGCACCAAGGCATTTAACACATATTTGTTCATTTGTCTCTTCACACCTCATTAAAAAGTAGGCATTACTCTTATCACAAAATAAGAAATAAGAAAACTGATGCTGATAAAGCTTAAGTAACGTGCCTAAGGTTTATGATTTCTCCAAGTGGGGAAACCAAGATGCACACTCAGGCAGTTAAGTGCCAGGACCTGCCCTCTGAACCACCCAATTGTTTTGGCAAGAGAGTAACCTCAGTATAAGAAGGCAAATATAATATTTTATATGGAAACAATATGACTCCAAGAAATCTTCATCTGAAATGAAACAAGACACTTATTTAGTAGTTCTCAGGAAAGCTTCTCTTTTGGGTTTGACTAACTCATATAATCTGTCATATTGGACATCACTGGATATTTTTTATTTTATGTTGACATTCATGATAAAGAGACATAGGACGAGTGATCTAAGAAACAAAAATAGAGGATACTGTTTGCCACTGTCTTTACTAAGAAGTAACCAAGCATCTTGTGAAAAATACACTTACTTAATGGGGAAATATCATATGGCCTACCATGGCAACAAAATCAAGCACCTTGCCAAGAGCTTGTTTGAGAACTATGAATTGTGTAGTCCCAAATCCTCAATTAAGTGCCCTTTACTATAAATTCCCTGAGGTATAGTTCATTTTACTAATAGCTACAAATATCTTTGGCACGGAAATTACTTTTTTGTACGAAACATCACCTATGCCAGGGAACGAGCACAACAATAGCATAGTAAAACTGATTCTCTGAACTCTGAGCTATTAAAATAAAGTCACATATACAGGAACAAAATTCAAATGAGGGAGGTTTACATAGTGCATGATGGCAATTTGGGGGATGAGGTGGGCGCAGGATGGGAGAAAGGGGTAACAAAGGACATCATGTCCCAAGCATATGGTTAGTGATACAGTCTTTCCTATAAGCCAGGCATCAATTCGTGCTCGGGTCGTCTGATCTGGGCCTTAAGAACCAAAAGTGCTGAGCCACCTGTAACACCACCAGTCCTACAGGTGACACTGGCATGGAGAAATAACAGGGAGCCAACACAAGTGATTATGCTATTTACTCAGCTTTTATCAATGCAGATTCAATCCAAATCCATACTAACGTAATAATGATAGTACTCAGAAACAATTAGGAATAACATCACACAAGAGAACTGGGGGATAACGAACCTGAGTTTCAAGAGTTCAGATCAGGTCCTGGTTCAGGACACAACCATGCTGGGGGGTCAGTGTCTTGAAAAGCAGAGTCAGAAGGACGGAAGGAAGCACAGCAGAGTTCTTTCTCTCCTGAGGTGGAATATGCAGGACGTCACGGATTGACTCTCTCAGGCTGCGTGGTGCACAATCTGAAGTCCTCTGCTTTTACGATTTTGTGTTGCAAAGTCATGTTGATTTTGCACAATTTCTCATAAATATGTTTTTCTCATTTTGTATAAACGCACGTCACTTTCCTCAATCCTGATAGGCACATGTTATCGGCATCAGCTTTGAGAGGCACATATTTATGTCAGCCCTAACAGACATATGGTTTATGTCGCTCTAGTGCGCATGATCTGAGAGTGGTATTACTGTTCAGATAAGCACGTGTTGCTTGCCACACTTTAGTGTGCATGCTGAGTGGCTGTATTATTTCTCTGAGTCACTGCTGAGTCACATGCTCTAAACATGGCTTCAGGTCCTGTTCTCCACACACAGTTCCCTATTTAAGACAAGGATAGGTTCCTCTTGCATTTCTATATTCCTTCCTTCCTTCCTTCCTTCCTTCCTTCCTTCCTTCCTTCCTTCCTTCCTTCCTTCCTTCCTTCCTTCCTTCCTTCCTTCCTTCCTTCCTTCCTTCCTTCCTTCCTTCTTCTTTCCTCCCTCCCTCTCTCCCTCCCTTTTTTCCTTTCCTCTTTCCTTCTTCTTGCCTTACATTAGGGATTCAGATGCATGGATCCAGGGAGAAACAAGTATTTTATTTTAAAAAAAAGCTGCAAACCCTGTCAGAAGTGCTGGAACCCACTGCAAGACAGCAAATTTGAAAAATTGTCTGCTCATCCTAGTCTGTTTATTTAAAAACAAGCTGATAGAGAAATAAAATATGTGAAAGGTTCATATCCATTCATGTTAATACTTTTTGTATTGAATAAGTATTTAGAAATAACCCTTCCTTAAAATGACAAAAAAAGGTATTTTAAATTCTAATTTATTTTTACACAAATCATGGTACAACATTAAATATAGGATATTTACAATAAAATCAAATTTTACTTTTACTAAGTTCTATTTGTATAAATTTTGTAATTTTCTTATTTCATACACTTAATTTTTATCTCCAAAATGAAGACATTGATACCTCTTCTGTCTCACAAAGATTGAAGATCAAATTTGAGAAGGCACTTTGTAAACTATAAAGGATTTTGAACGTGTTTATAATTATAGTGGTGTGTTATCTATTATTTTCCAAGCTAAGCTTTAGCAGCACTTGCAATTACTAAATCAGTATTCATGTAGATAATATCATTCACAAGGCTCCAAGGATCTCCTAATGAGATTATATAAGAGCAAATATTTTATCCAGTATTGAAATGCTTCACTTTTGAAAGTTAATGGATCAATTGCCTAATAGGAATAATAACTATAATGGTTTACAACCGAAAGTGGAAATATCTCTTTCAGCTGACATTCTAAAGGGACTTAGGTGGGAGGGAAACAATTATCCAGAGTGGATAACAGTGCTTAGAATTGCAGACTGTGCCCTGGAATCTTAACTAAATTCAGGTAGACTGATGTTTAAAGTTATATCCACCAATGCTTTTCTTATTGGTATTTTAAAATATTTCTAAAATATCTGAATTCTTCACCTCCAAATGTTTTTCTTTTAATATAATTTGCTTAAAGCTGGCATTTAGCATCTTTGAAATTAAGTCACTCATAGTTATTTTTTTCTAGTATGTCAATGAAGCTGTTTTATAGAAGCCAAAGCTATATGATTTAAGCTGCTATTTTTTTCTTTCCTCCAGAGACTTTGAGAGAATTCTCAAAAGAATATTTTTTCAATTCTGCAGTGAAACTGAGAAACACTGATTACCATACACATTTCTTGGGAATTCACCAATGCATATCAGTGTATTAAAAGCTTAACATCTCCAATGTGATGTTCCTAAACTTTTTCACTTTATAATTAACATTAAATCAATTCATATTAGAGAACTTTCAATATAAAAAGTTTATAATTGAGGCATAATGTATATTTTACTGTTTATAGTAAAATCATACATACACATTTCTAAGGGTCAATTTTAATATTTGTACAAGATCTGTTTTTCATGTCAACACCTACAATTTCGCAAACTGTGTTATTTTCTGTTGAGGTTTTGGAGACTATGGAGCTTATGTTTTTTTTTTTTTTGCCTGTTTATTAATTTTTCTTCTTATTTCCCTGAAACGAGATACTTTGTATGACACCCTGGCTGGCATAGTTCAGTGGATTGAGCGCAGGCTGCAAACCAAAGCTTCGCAGATTTGATTGCCAGTCAGGGCACATTCCTGGGTTGCAGGCCACGGCCCCCAGCAACCGCACATTGATGTTTCTCTCTCTCTCTCTTTCTCCCTCCCTTCCTTCTCTAAAAATAAATAAGTAAAATCTTTTTAAAAAAGATACTTTGTATGGCCTTCAAGTGCAAGAACTTCAGACCAATTCTTCATATTACACTTGGTTGCCTTTGGCTATATAACTTCTAAGAACAAATTGTTGAACTCTTTAATGAAGCATTGTAGAGAATAAATTGTAATAGTTAGAAAAAAGGCTCTAAATGTTTTTGTTGTAGAGGAACATATTTAACTATTTAAACCAGTGTTTTTCACATTTTTGGCTATGGCAAGGTGGAAGTTCCCTGCAGTAAGGCTGCCGAAGCTGGATCCCAGACCCTACCTTATCTTACCTGAGCCCATTTCCTCACCTGTAAAATGTAGACTTTAATGCTACAAATGTAAGGTTTCCACTAACAATAAGCTGAGGTGATATTTGTAAAGTGCTTGGGACATTGCCTGCCATATGACTATGTAAGTGTTTATTAAAAATAATATAAATTTTCCATTCTTGACATGGTTTTTAGAGCCCTGATACTTGAGGGTCTATCCAGACTGGGAAGGCTCTGTGAAACTCAAAGAAGTCAAATGATTTGCCTGAGTCCTGTGGTGAAGATTCAAACCCAGGCAGTTTTGGGTTTTGGTCCCTACATGAAACCACTTCATTAAATGCATACCTGAGGAAGAAGCAGCAGATCACTGTTTCATGTAATTTCTCTCCTACAAATGTTTAGTCCAAATAAACCTTTATTTTCCAAAGCTCATAAAATATTTTGAGTAGTTAGGACCAGAAGAATGTAACTCGCCTTTCAAAACTAGTCGAATTATTCAGCAATCTTGGCTGCCTTTGTCACTAGAAAAAATACTGGAATTCCCCTTATTAAAATGACATAGTCTATCTCCTGAGCATGCCTATTTGGTTTGCTTGGACAGTATATGTTAAATACCTGTTTTACACCTAGTATTGGGGCTGGAGTGACAGGTAGCCCTGTTTCTTCATCCTTGTCCCAATGTTTTGTTTTGTTTTGTTTTTTAATGAATGTGCAGGGGAATTGTATGTGAGTTTGGGAGGGAAATAATTAACATAGAAAAGAATTCAAGTGAAGTAGTTTGGAAAAAGACAAATCAAATACCAAAATATGTGGTAGATCACTAAGAAGGAGAGAGATTTGATGGATTGGGGAAGATTTCATCAATAAAGGGTATGTCATATTTGGAATAAGGAAGGATTAGGATAATACGGCCTGAACAAATGTTAAGATGTCAATGGTAAGTTAGGACTTGGTCAGATGATGGATGTCATCCAATGATAGACTAAGGAGTTTGTAATGTGATGAGCTGTTTCCTATGCTAGCAATTTGGCTGTTTTACAGAATGCTGAAGTTGAGGAGGCCTCCTGTCAGGTTCTGTGCACTGCGGCCTCCTTTAATGAGTGGAAAGATGAATGAGGTTAGTCTCCCACACTGCTCATCTTATACAGCTTGCCTCTTATTCCATGATCTGCCTCTACTGTTCACATTCTATACTACACTAATATTTCTGAAACCATGTTATCAACAACATGCAAAAGGGGAATATTATGTAAAGAAAAAGTTTTTAGCCAAGTTAAGTTGGTAAATGGTGGGTTAAGCTAAAACTTACAAAACCTTGCAATGCTTTCTTCAAAAATAAGATATTTTGCAGTTTGCTAAACTTTTTACCTTAAGAATATGTTTCTTCATGAAGAATGCTATAGGATTAAGTGCTGTAAGGAAACAACTCTATGGAATATTTAACAAAAGGATTTCAATAGTTAATTAATAGGGAAAATCGAAGTTTTTTACTTGTATTATTCAATAAATACAAATAACACTTCTAGTCAGTATTCTAAATATATTGTCTGCAAGATGCTGAACTATTTTGCATTTCTAAAGGATAAATATAATTTTTTCAATTTCACTCTAGAAATTTAGCATTTTAGATATGTGCTTCTCATTCTGAAATTTGCAGGTGCCACATAAATAGTTTTTAAGATACAGAACAAAAACATTATTAGAAAAAAGTATTTTAATTTATTTTTTAAATTATTGACTGTTCTTTATAAGGTACTGTGGTAATCAACTATATTAGGGGTTAATCCAATAAGTATAAACATGCTTTATTATGCAAATAGAAGTTTGATTCTATATAGCTGTTTTGTTTTAAGGAAAAATGTCCATTTTACTTTTTTTTTACATAGAATTATTCCAATAAACAGAGGCAGTATTGCAGAGTGGTATGCACACTAGATCTGGAGAGAGAAGATCTGAATTTGTATTCTAGTTCTCTTCCTAAAGTGCTGTTTGACCATGGGAAATTTTTGAGAGAGAAATAATGTAAAATAGAGCTCCAAAACATAAACCCTGGAGCTCCATGCCCTGAGTTGGAAGCACATCTCTATCACTGACGAGCTCTATGATCTTTGACAACATATTTCACATCTCCATGGCTCGATGTCTTTTTCTGTTAAGGCACAGGTGCAAACACAAGGCCTGTTGGCTGAATCCAGCCCTCCACCTTGTTTCTACCCGGCGGCAGCGTGGAGCTCCTTGCCCCTAGTTAAGGAGTAGTTGCATTTACACAGTCCTGAAATTACATTTGGCCCTTTGAAGGCAACTGCAAGGCTGATGTGGCTCCCAGTGAAAATGAGTTTGACATCCCTGAGGGGATATTATAATAGTACTTAAACAACTGCATTACTTAAGTCTGTTATAATTATTAATTACTCTGGGCTTCGGTATCTTCAACTAATAGAGTTAGACTAGGTGATTTTAGGGCGTTTTATTGCTAACATCCCAGGATTTTGTAAACTGTCTTATCAATAAAGAAATCGAAACCTATATGCTTTCATGTTCATGAAAAAACTATATAATATAGTAAAGAATAAGCTAACATTTTATTCAAGAATCATGGGATGGGATACAGAAAATTTAATATATTCTAGCTTCTTTCCTTTTCTTTTTATTTTCTTTTTTTTGCTTTTGGTAGTGTGGTTTCTCTTTTAATAAGCCTCTCCCAAATAAAAACATTAAATGCAGAATTATTATGTTATTCAGGAAATAATGTTTTCTTTTTGCAGTATAGAAGCTCAGTTTGCCTCAATCCAATTCAATCATTAAGCAATCACTATTTGCAAGGATATCCACTACATATTTTTAAAATATGGATTTTAAAACTTATTATCTATTTAGGGATGTGGCTCAATGGAGCATTTAGGCAGCCTAAGAGCCCTACACATACATAATTAGCAATGAATCTTGTGCTGTACCTAGGGAAACGAGAAAAATTTAAAGAAGGGAACTGGATTAGGGGATGGCACTCTGCGATTAGGATTGGAATAACATCATGAAGGACACACGAAGGAATGTGCAAGATTTTTTTCCAGGTTCTGTAGATCAATTACTTTAAAGCAGAATTTTTTAAACCACAGCACTATTAACATTTGAGGCTGGATAAGTCCTTGTAGAATGGGGATTTCCTATGCATTGAGGGATATTTAGCAGCATCCCAGCATCTACCTACTAGATGCCAGTAGCAACCCCTCCCTCACTGTGACAAAGAAAAACATCTCACATGACCAAATGTCCCTTAAGGAGGCAAAATCACCCCTTCTTGAGAATATCTGGGCTAAAGGTACAGAGTTCATTCGGTAATCCAGTGGGTGGTAAATTTCTTTCAAGGAACAGACAGCAGATAGCCTTCGTTCCCTTAAAAAAAAAGACGTTGACTTCCTTAAGAAATGTGAATAGACTGAAGTTTTCTTTTGCAGAGACTGAGTATGAGTAACGAAGTTCCACTGTAGTGTATAATACAGAAAGTGGGAATGCGTAGAGACTGATTATAGACCCTGGCTCTCCCATTATTGCCCTGGCATTCATAGAAGAAAAGGTGAAGGTGAAATTGACTATCTGCCACAATGAGAACATTTTATTAAACAAGTTTTTAAGATTGATTAAAAGAAAAATTATAACTTACTAATGTTTCACAATAACTGGGGGGGAAACATTGAAATCTTGACTTCTTTTTGGCACAACAAAGACGAGATATGATCTGCAGCTTTGAGGCACTTCCCTTGCTCTTTCTTTGGGGATTTCCAGCATCTGTCCTGCCCCAAAGCACCAGAAGCCGGGAGTGAGGCAGACTGTACATCCCTGCTGGAGGCCAGCAGAGCCAGCTGACAGGCATTCCCATTCAGACAAGAAAGAGGGAGAGAGGCTGTAACTACTCCTGTTGGGAGGAGGTGAGGAGTCAATATATTGTGTTGACCTTTCAGTGAGGTCTTCAGCCAGGGTCAAGTAATCAAGAACCTTTTAGTAACATTTGGTCTGTCAAACTGAGAACAAAAACGCCGTCATGGTCATAAAGCCTTTGTTGTTGTGTATAAGGAATGTAAGTAAAGGTTATTGTACAGAAAAAATGTTTAATTTTCTCTCTGAAAACAAGATGGAAGAGAAAGACTTATGCCATACATGGGAATTATACAAAGAAAGAATATTAATTTCCAGTTTTATGAAAATCTATCGCAGCGTTAATTTCCATTTTTAGAAAAATCTAATGCAGAATCTAAAGAGAAATCTATGTCACTAGATTAAAAATATGATTTTAAATTGCTGGCTAAAGCAAGAGAAATCATCTCTCTCAAATAAAATTTTGCATTTACACACGTACGTGTGCACACACACACCAATTAGGCAACTGAGGGATTACTCCGTTCTGGCAGCAACTGCTAATGTGCACAGCTTTGAATCATGTTCATTGCTCCTATTCAGGTCACTATCTATAATTCAGGCTTATTCAAAAACACTCCACTTTGTCAGTTTTCAGTATGCTATTTTTAGTGATAAAGAGTTGTCATTAGGGAGAAAGAAATATGGTTCTCCTGCTTTTGTTAAAAGATAACTATTCTGCAAAAGGAATACTTATGTATGGTTCACTTGTTCCCTAGCATTTACTTACACTTTGACATGGAAAGTTTGAGGTCTTTTATAGGCAAATTATTCCTACCTTTCCCTTCTTGTTGTTAAGGTGACTAGATGCTGTTCTGTTATCATTATTTTAAATGAAGGGATGTCTTAAAATTCCTCGCTATTTTAGGCAGATCATTCAAATCTTTTTAGGGACATTAGTATGCCATTTCCAGGGAAGCTAAGTTTATTGAATCTTTCAAATACTCTCTGCTGAGCTCAGTTGTCACCATCAGTTGCATGGTATATAAATAGCCTCATTTTAACATGTGAGAAATTATACAAAAGACTCCTTCTGGATGTTAAGATGTGAAATTAAACTCCAGGTGCTTTTTGGAGTTATTTGGGACATCTTCCAGGTGTCAGTATGGAAACCCTGTCACTCAGGGCGGGGATCTGTTGCCATGGGGAGGCAATAGCTGCATCCTCTGACAAGTTGGCAGTTGTTACAGTTGGTACAAAAGGAAAACTTCGAGGCAGGCATTGGAAGATGACTATTCACCGGGGATTGGTGGACTGGCTTATAAACTTTAATTATTCTTCTTTCCTTTTCATAGACATCTGTTTATGCATAATAAAGATTATGGTCTTTTAGACACACTGACCCTAGAATTTAAGCATAGCCATGTCTCTTAACTACATGCATTCACACAACTAACCACTTAGTTGATTCATTAGCAAGATTCTGATTACCAATTCCAATATACGTGGGGTTTTCCCCACACCATCAAGTAATTCTCTGACACCAGCTGGGTGTCCTACAATCAACTCAATTCTGGCACCATCTACCCAGACAGCATCAAATCCCACAGATTAAGGACTAAGTGCCACAGACTGTCCTCTACTTCAAATGCCAATTCAAAGTCCATATTGTTACCTGTACTTCTACCTGACTGCCTATAAATCAGAGTTTCCCACAGCCCTCTCCTTGGTTTCTCTTAATTTGCTAGAGAGGCTCACAGAACTGGGAAAGTGGTGTACTCACTAGATTACTGGTTTATTGCAAAGTATATTAAAGGATCAGATGAAGCAATGTATACAGTAATGTTTGGGAAAGGGATGCATAGCTCCCATGCTCTCTGAGCATACAGCTCTCCACAAACCTCAGAGCTTCCAGGAATTTACAACCCTGGAAGCTCTCCAACCCCCACCCCTATTTTGAGCTATTAAGAAGGCTTCATTACTTTGGCATGATGGATTAATTCAATAGTCATTGGTGACTGATTCAAACTCCAGCCCAGCTGTGCTCCCCAGAGGTCAGGAGGTTGGGACCAAGTGCTCCAACCTTCTAATCACAGGATTGCTTCTCCTGGAAACCAGCCCCCATTATTAGGGGCAGTCCAAAAGATACTTCATTAAGATAATAAAGAGGAGCAGAATTCATCACCCCAAAATGTGTCTCTTTGGCATAACAATTATTGTGGGGAGGTTCCACCCCCCCCCCCCCCCCCCCCAGCTATCATGGATGAGAATAAGTCTACCAAGACATGATCTGCTTAGGGAGGAAAGTGACCAGTCTCTCAAAGGAGAAGGTCAAAGACCATTTTCCTCAATGGGCTTTTATTGGGTTCATTTTGCACAGGAATACAGGTAAAGCTCATTAATCATTGTCAGGCAATAAGGATCAAACTATAGATAACATAAAAAGAACTATGAGGGCTTATTCTGAGTCAAGGTCTGTTAGCTAAAGGGCTACAAAACTTTGGGAGACAAACTCATATCCTGCTCAGACACTTATCAGAAAATTGAGAGCATTCTTAGAAAAGCAGGTTTCACAGGATTTTAGGCATCCTTTCTTAGGCCTGATTGCCCCAAGGAACCCGCCCTTTCCAGCACAAGGCTACACCGCCCTTTGTCATTGTTTCAGGATTAAATCAGGCAAGGGAAGTAAGGCAGCTGAGAGATTAGGAAACTTCTCACAGACAGAATGAGAACTCAGGCTATGTCAAAGCTGGGGGGTGAGGGTCCATCACCCTCTTCTGCTACAGCCTCCCAAGTTCTTCCTTGGGGGCCCCCGTGATTATACCTGTCTTAAGTTGTCCCTTCCTTGAGGAATCTTACCCATCATTGACTAATCAATCATGCATTGGGGGCCAGGCAGGGTGAAGTAAAAGGGGCAGAGGTGGTGCCCAGGTGAGGGAGATAAGCTTTGTCTCCTTAGTGATTTATGGTCCCAAGGTCACTTACTCAGCCTTAGCCATAGGGTGGTGGGGGGGGGGGGGGTTATAGTTTCTGAAACCAGGCAAGGTGGCTTCCAACAGATTATTTTAGGCTGGTTAGTTTTAAGAAACAGTAGACATAGGAAAAGCTCTGAAAACTAAGTAAAAGTTACTCTATCTTAAGTGCCATTTACATGTATGTAGAAGTGTGACTTCCTCTCTGTACCAGGAAGAAAAGAAAGACTAAATCTCAAGAAATTAATAGACACAGTATGGACTTAAATTTCCTTAGTAATCATACCTGTGCTTTGCCTGATAATCCCTATAACTGGCTACCCCAACATCTTCTTTACCTTTAGCTGGAGATAGTATTTACTTACATAGTGTTCCTGGTTATCTCCCATGTATAGAAGTGTCATACATATTATTAAAGTTCTGTTTGTTTTTTCCTGCTAATCTGTCTTTTATTACAAGGGGAGGTTTCAGCCAGGAACCTAGAAGAGTAAAGGCCAAATTATTTTTCCATCCCCACGCTAACAAATAAGCCTTTATTGCTGCCTTCACTTAGGAAATTTAAAAGGTTTTGGGAGCTCTGGCCCCAAAACAGGGAAAAAGACCAAATCTGCATTTTTTATTATAAATCACAATATCATACCCTATAGGATGATGATAAGTTATATAAAAAATTTAATATTAACTTGGACTGGACTACACCTCCAAGAGGGTCAAACACCATGGTGTTGGGTAGAGGGGTTAAAGGCATGTTTTTATTTAGTCCTAGGGAGGTTTCCATTAAAGATGCTGTATTCTATTCCATTCACTCTGTGCCCTCAAAGAAGTTGACAACTAGACAAATGTTCAGAGAAGCGCAAAGAAAGTTAAGATGATTAAGGAATTGACTTGTCAATAAAACAAAAACCTCCACACCGCACTTGAAGCAGTGTGTCAATTATAACTTTCCTTTTAAATTCAGGAGGCCCTCTATCCAATTTCTCACTAGAAGGAGAGTAAAACATCTGTTATCTCTCTAAGGCAAAACCCACCATAGGCCAGATTTGGCCATAATCTTCTAGGACTCGGCCACTATTTAAAGATGCTAAATATTTGGAATTACTAGAGTGTGTGGCATACTATAGTCTCTTCTGCACAAGGGTATTTTGTCTGACACTCAGAAACGATAACCAAGTATTTGCTTTTCCTATGAGCATTATCTGTAATTCCACATGGGAGTACGAATACTTGGATATTCAAAGTAAATTTCCAAAGCAAATTATTCTGGTAAATCAACATAATTGAGTGAAACCACTGATAATCAAATAGAAGAGGTACAAAAGTTGTTTTTTTTCTCTACTGATCGAGTTACACTCAAAAAGTATTCTAATGCAGGTGGAGAAAACAGAACTTCTCTTTCTCCTTTACAAATTTAAGCAATGTGAGGATATTCTTTGTGTCAAAGACCTATTCTTATTTTTTTTAATTTATTGTATTTTTCCCATTACCATTTAGTCCTCTTAAACTCCCTTTTGCCCAGAAATCACCACACTGTTTTCCATGTCCATGAGTCCTTTCTACTTTCTGCTCAATCCCTCCATCCCCTAACCTCTTCACCCTTAACTACTAGCTCTCTATCTATAAGTCTGTCTTTGTTTTGGTTGTTAATTCACTTTGTTCATTAGATTCCACATATGAGTAAAATCATATGGTATTTGTCTTTCTCTGACTGGGTTATTTCACTTAACATAGTATTCTCCAGGTCCATCCATACTGTTACAAAGGGTAAAACTTCCTTCTTTTTTATGGCTGAGTAGAATTTCATTGTGTAAATGTCCCATAATTGTTTTATCCACTTATCTGTTGACGGGCACTTGGGCTGCTTCTGTATCTTGGCTGTTGTAAATGACACTTCAGTGAACATAAATATACTAATGTTCTTTCGAATAACTGTTTTGCATTCCTTCAGAGATATTCCCAAAAGTGGGATTGCTGGATCAAAAGGCAGATTCATTTTTAATTTTTTTGAGAAATCTCCATACTGCTTTCACAGTGGCTGCACCAGTCTGCATTCGCACCAACAGTGCAAAAGTGTTCCCTTTTCTCCACATTTTTGCCAGTACTTGTTTTTTGTTGATTTACTGATGATAGCCATTCCACCAGGTGCAAGATGGTATGTTATTGTGGTTTTAATTTGCATTTATCTGATAATCAGTGATGTGGAGCATATTTTCACATGCCTATTTGCCTATTCAGGTACTTTGCTTACTTTTTAATTGTTTTTTTTTGTTTGGTGTAGAGTTTTATAAGTACTTTATAAATTTTGGATATGATCCCTTATGGGATGTGTCAGCGAATATGTTCTTCCATTCTGTGGGTTGTCTTTTTATTTTGTTTATGATTTCCTTTGCTGTGCAAAATCTTTTTATTTGGATAGTATGGGCATTTTAATGGTGTCAGTTTTTCCTGTCCATGAACATGGTGTGTGCTTCCACTTGTTTGTATCTTCCTTGTTTTTTTTTTCTTCACTGTCTTATAATTTTCCATGTACAAGTCTTTATATCCTTGGTTAGATTTATTCCTAGGTACCTTATTATTTTTGAAGCAATTGTGAATGAGATTTTCTTAATTTCCCTTTCTGTTAGTTCATTATTGGCATATGAAAATGCAACCAACTTCTCAATATTAATTTTGTATCCTGCTACTTTCCTGAATTCCTTTATTCTAGTAGTTTCTTGGTGGACAATTTGGGGTGCTCCATGAACAGATTCATGTCATATACAAATAAAGACAGTTCTACTTCCTCCTTTCCAATTTGGATGCCTTTCATTTCTTCTTCTTGTTTGATTGCTGTGGCTAGGACTTCCAGTACTATGTTGAAAAAAAGAGGGGAAAGCAGACATCCCTGTCTTGTTCCCTATTGTAAGTTTTTGCCCATTGAGTAGGATGCTGGCAGTGGGTTTGTCATTTGGGCATTTATTATGTTTAGGTATGTTTCCTCTACTCCCACTTTGCTGAGAGTTTTGATCATAAATGGGTGCTGGATTTTATCAAATGCTTTTTCTGCATCTATTGACATGATCATGTGTCTTTTATCCTTCATTTTGTTTATGTGGTGAATCACACTTATTGATTTGAGAATATTGTACCAAACTTGCCTTCCCAGAATAAATCCCACTTGATCATTGTGTGTGATATTTTTGGTGTGTCTCTGTATTCAGTTTGCTACTATTTTTTTGAGGATTTTAGCATCTATGCTCATCAGGGATATTGGCCTATAATTTTACTTCTCTTCAGCTAGTGTTCAGTTGGTTACTCTGGATGAATTCTGTACAATTTAGTTGTAAGTCCAGACTGGTCCTGGGAGGAGGTCAGTGAAGCTTCTCCTTATCTCTCTTCCATCTTGGATCTGCTTTATTTAGTTTTGATTCCTGAGCTGTGTCAGTCACAGTTCCTCAGATACAGTAGAATTTTATTAAATAGGGGTGTTTTTTTTGGATAATATCCATGTGAAGAGTTGCTAAAGAAGACATAGGATTTTTTGGAGGCTTATGGTGGAAATATATAGAAAAGGTGGGTCTACGAACTTTTGGATGATAAAGTCCAACCTATGACCCATCAAAATACTTAACAGATAGGAATTAAAATAGAAAATACACTTGGAATGATTTTAAAAATTGTAATTTGTTTCTCAAATTAATTCCAGGATACTTAAAGTTAAGCTGAATACTATGTATTTTAATATAATATATTAATATTAATATGTAATTACCCACCAAACAAAGTGGTAGACAATTCATTTAGAATAAGCTGAGAAAATGTGTATTAAAATTAATGTACAAGATGAAAAATTGGGGTGTTGGGGAGAGCAAAGGAATGCATTTGTGGAGCACACACTATGTGACAGCTACTATGCTAGGTACATTTCTCCAAGCGATTTCTAAATGAAAAAACAAAACAAAACAAAACAAAACTGAAGCTCCATATTTGTGACAGTCAAATTCACTAAGTAAGAGGTACTCCAGTATTTAGGAGACAGATCTGACTGATTATAAAATCTAAATTTTACCATAGTTCCTTAGTGTTTTCTATCAAGATGGATTTAACGACTACTCATGCTTACTCTTTTTTTAGTCAGTGGTTATACTCTCAAATTCAATTCTTAATACTATCTTTTATTCACCTCTTAAACAAAGTCTATCTATCTGATTTAGTATTCACTATTCTCTCTCACCTGTTCCTTATCATCTACTTACCACATTATCCACATAGCAAAAGTGTTGACTTTTCCCACTAGCAAAACTTAAGTTTTCTGGAGCTACTCAGTTTTGATGTATTTTACCTCTGACAAAGACTCTCTTTTAACCAAAAGTTTAATTAAGCTTCTCTGAGCCCTGTTTTTGACTTTGCCTAGGTCTTGCACTTCTCTGTCTGTCATTTTATCACTCAGTTTCAGCAAAAATCATGCTAAGCAGCTTGGAGAAAACCACTCATGAACAATATCTGATCACTTAAGCCAACTGATCAAATTCTTCATCCTCTACCATCCTCTAGGTAATATTTGATCACCTTGGCCTGCCTTCAGGGAGAATCCTATTAGATCAGTTTAGCAAGAATTCCTTGGCTATTAATCCCCACTTTTCTTTGCTGCATTTTGAATGGAGCCCAGTTCCATACTAACACTTCTTTCCCCTATCACAATAGTTCCTGAGTAAAATCTGTTTTAACCACTTTACTATTCAACTTTGGTTTTCTTTGATATCTCCGTTACAAAAAAAGTACAAAACTGTAATTGGCCTCCAAGACCTTAAATTCTAAACTTCCCTCTGACTTTAATTACTCATCTTTTTCATTTCACCAATTTCTAATGTTTGTAGTTCTTCATACTCATTTTCAACTTCTGAAGTACTCAGGGGTAATACTAGTAGAGACTCCATGAAAAATACTAAAATAGTCATACAAACTTTTAAAAACCTTTTCAGTAGTTCATAATTAAAAAATTATTTTACATACGTTTTCTCAAGATCAGACCACAACTAAGAACTCTATATTTAAGCATAGTCTACTAATTCTACTTATTTTTTCATTTATTTACTTTCCGGGTTTAATGAGATATTATATATAGTATATATACACATACATATACACACAAACACACACATATATACATACATATACACACACATATATATTTCTTCTTTTCTTAACACACATAAACTCATTATGTGACATTGGCTGTTTCAAACTTAAAGTAAAATGAAAAAAATTAACATTGCTCCAATATGGACCATTGGATCAAAACATTTTCTCCTCTTTGGAAAGCCTTTAACAACAAAAAATAGAGGTAAACTTTTATAATGTTCTGTCTAATTGTGAGTGTAATAATTTATTTTACTGGATGTAATTGTTCTAGAACAGGGATATTTTTTGCCTACTTTGTAGTACTTATGTCTCCAGGGCTCTAGCTGGAAATTTGTCATTAAATTTCTCTATATTAGGTGCTTCTCATTTTCTTTTTAGAATTTGCATCAGAATTAACATTATATACTTCCCGTTTGCATTCTGGTCTATGTATGTTACAGACCTGTGTTTTCTGCCAGTAGCAGTAACTCAATTTGACCCTTTCAGAGCCATTATCTGGGTACAGAATTCTTCTATGTTGGTTGCTTAAAAGAAAGGTCTAAGTTATTGATGGAATTCAGGACATGTTACTCAAAAAATATGGTACTTTGGCACATTGAATTTTTTTGGTAATCTCTACAAAATTTATATCACAATTCATTAATCAACATACAGTCATCACATAGGCTTGTGTCAGCTTGGTTTTTGAACGTTCTACATTGTTATGAAGACTGTTTGGTATTATTTTTTTATTGTTGTTCAACTACAAATGTCCCCATTTTTTCCCCATTACTCTCCCCTGTCCTACCCACCCCCCACCTCCCACATTAAACCCTCCCTCCTGCCCTGTTGACATTGTAACTGGGCCTTTTATACATGTTTCTCAACTTGACCCTTCCCCTTCTTTCCTCTGTTACCCCTCTCCCTTCTTCCTTCTGGTCACTATCAGCTTGTTCTTTATTTCCGTGTTTCTGGTTCTATTTTGCTCACTTGTTTGTTTTATTGGTTGGGTTCCATTTATAAGTGAGATCATAGATGAATAGAAAAGAATAGAAAAACCTGAAGTAAACCTATTTTTCTATTGTCAATTAATATTTGACAAAGTGGGAAGGAGTATAAAGTGGAGTAAAAGTAGCCTCTTCAACAAATGGTGTTGGGAGAGCTGGACAGCTACATGCAAAAAACGAAACTCGACCACCAACTTACACCATACATAAAAATAAACTCAAGATGGATAAAAGACTTAAATATAAGTTATGATGCCATAAAAGTCCTCGAGGAGAACATTGACAGGAAAATTTCAAATATTCCACACAGCAATATTTTCACCAATATGTCCTCCAGAGCAAGGGATATAAAGGAAAAAATAAACTAATGGGACTACATCAAATTAAAAGGCTTCTACATGGCTAAAGAAAACATCAGCAAAATGAAAAGGGAACCTACCATGTGGGAAAAGATATTGGATGTACTGAATATTTCAAGCAGAAGGAAAATGGCAGGTACAAGAAAGAACCTGACCGACCACCTTCAACTCCCTTGAAGCAGGCAGTTCATAAGACCCTCATATGAGAGGTGCCCTTTCTATACCAGGGAAAGGAACATCCTTATTTCCAAAGGCAAAGGGAAGCCTAAAGGAATCTAAGTAAACATTTTTTTTCTAAATGCCCCAGTTTGCTACCTTTGGCTTATATTTGTCACATTTTTCCACAACTTATTAACCTTCATCAAACCTAGTATAAAACACTTGTTTAAATATTTCTTTGCATCTTTTTTTTCCTTATGAAGGCTAAATAATATTTTGTTTTTTTTCTTATTAATCTGCATTTTGTCAATTTAATTTACAGGGTCCCCTTTGAAGAACCTAAGATAGGCAGGAGGAGAGATTTTTTCTCTTCCACTATAAAGTATACTGAGCAGGATTAAGGCTGAGGCATGACACATTTCATTTGAGACCTGGCTCTTCAAGTTAATAGCTATACTGATCACACTTCCTGATAGTTTGTTTCTCCAACTGTAAAATGGAGATGAAAGTCTCTTCTTCTCTAAGCTGCTGTGATATTAAATGAGATTAGATTTGTTAAAGGCTAACATTGCATATGACATGCACAAGAGGTACTTTTTAACTAGCTCCTATTCTTCACATTTGTGGACTTTTTTTCAATCCTCACCCAAGGACATGCTTATTAATTTTAGAGAGAATGAAAGGGAGGAAAGGGCGGTGGAGGGAAACATCAAAGTGAGAGAGAAACATCAATTGGTTACCTCCTGTATGTGCCCAACCAAGCACCAAGCCCACAAGCTAGGCATGTGCCCTGACGGGAATTGAACCCAGACCTTCCTGTTTGCAGGATGGCACTCTAACCAACTGAACCACATTCTCCAGGGCTGTGGACCTTTCTTTAGTGAGTAGTTGGTATAAGATTATTCATTGCCCCACAGCATAATCATTTAATTATTTATTTTAGAGTAAAATTTAGGTTATAATTCTAGGGTAGAATTTTATAGAGTTTACTGTTGTACAGTTTTCTTCTTTTTAAATAATATACTATCCTTAATAGAGTGAGAGTCAGGGGAGAAAGTGAGAATTGACAGGGAGAGATAACTAAACATAGTGTATTTTCTCTATTTAGGAACATAAATATCTAAAAGAGTCCAGGTAAATCATTTATTTTTAAAAATAATGCTGTATAATATCCAAAGAAATGAACATCCTCTCATCTCTAATAAACACAATGTAGCCAAAAAAAGTTTTTGGGAGATGAGGTTAGACCCTTTGAAACCTTAAGTAGCTATTGAAGCTACCTTTAGTAAATATGCTTTCTAAGTAACAACTCCATGTTATGCACATACAACTTTAAAACCTGCTCCTTGGGTATAGGAAATGCAGAAGCCAAAGAACTTATGTGTACAAACCATTGTCATGAACTAAGAGGGGAGAATGCTGGTGGGAGAGGGAGTGCAAGTTGGAGAGAAATAAAGGGGAGGAAAAAAATGGGACAACTGTAATAGAATAATCAATAAAATATACTTAAAAAGCCCCTGCCCCTTGGTATGTCCTATCAATGGTAGGCCTGATTTTGGATCTGCCACTGTCTCTACCCATCACTAACTTTTTAATTCTCTGCTTATCTGCTTGTACTTACTGAGCTTTCTGTATTGTTTCCTGCTTTTGAGTGCTTTTCTTGTCTCCTGTCTCATCACTAGTGCCTTTTCTTTCACCTACCTGCTTTATCTCCACACTTACCTATGAACACACAGGTAAGGAAATGGCCTAGGTCTTCTTCTATTCCAGTTTGAATTTCCACTTATTCATGTAGATTAGTATTCCTAGTTCCACAGTTACACAGGGAATTTCATTGTTTTACTAATGTACCATAGATCATGGAGTAAAGTTCCAACTCTCATGCTCTATTCGACACCCCTATGCATCCTACTCTGCTGTTTCCTTTCAACAAAGTCTATGCCCAGCCAAACATTTTCCACAGGTGCTTTACAGTGTATTTTTTGCCATCCTTTCTGCATAAAACATGCTTTTTCATCCATGTCCTACTGCAAAGACACCTATCCTTTGTTTTAATTCAATTGCCACTAAAGCCAACTTACTTGATTTTCATCACATCTTGTTATAGAATTTATCACATTCTACCTGTCTTCTTGTTTTTATCTCTTATATTAAATTATAAGCCCCTTAGGTGTGAAGCCATCGTATTTATTTTTACAGCAACTGACATTTTTGTACTACTTGTAGTCTTTTTGTCTTCTTTTTATTTTCATATATCAAAATAAGGTTAGCAGACTAATTTTTAGCACATAACCATGAAGTGGTAAGTATTATCCTATATATTTTTAACACTCTAAGAATAAGATTATTTTGCCCATTGTATTTATTTGGGCAACTAGTAACTAGCACAGAGTTACATACTTTGATAGTGGAGCAGCCAATTCTGTCTGATTCCCGAATTCATTCTCTAGCCTCTAGTCCATGCTACCTCTTTTCATTGCTTTCCCAGGTGTACAGCAATAATTTGCTTACATGCCTGTTTTCTTCAACTAAATTTAGTTTCAGGAAATAAAGCTAACATTTAGTAGGTGCACCATGCAGGCTTTTGAAATGGCGTTTGATTAGTAAATGTAAATTTGCAACACAGTGAAAATGGACATTATTGCAAGATGGGGCTCTGTCAGATAATTTCGGTTTTGGTTTAAAGTGTTTATGAAGAACATTCAAAATTTCTGGTTAGTGAAAAGAGCAAATGATGCTCTGGCAATCTCAGAACCTAGAACTTTGCCAGGTCATGTGTGGTCTTTAAGCCAACAGCATGAACGTCACCTGGGAGCTTGCTAGAAATGACAAATCTTTGTCCTGTTTTAGATTTACTGAATCAGAATCTTTACTTAGCAGAAATCCCCAGCAATTATTGTGCACATTAAAATTTGTTAAGAGCTACCTAGGATTGCAACCTTCTTAAAGGTAAAAGTCATATAAGTAAAATATATGTGTGTGTGTGTGTGTGTGTGTGTGTAGTGAATTTCACTTTGATTAGTAAATTCTGAGTTGGTGGAGCATGTATGTGAGCAAATGCTGAGGCAGCCAAACATCCCTTTCAATATAATCAGAATTAACAAGCAGCACAATCTACAATTACTGTCAAGAGACTCTACCTCCTCTTTTCCTTGCCCCTGCCCAGGCCATTCCATTAACTGAGCCCTGGGAAACATTTCAATGACAAGTGCAGTAAGTCGTTTGATTTCCCTTTCAGTTTATATTTGCAAGCGGAAAAGAAAGGAGGAGGGATAAAGAAAGAACATTACAAACAGCATAATGCAAATGAGGCCCCTTTAAACAGCAAGCAATCAGCATAGGTACATGCCTTATGCTGTAGTCCCAAATGCAATCATTAAACTGCTTTCCCACTAGGGGAAAAAGAAGACATTGAGTGCTATTGAACATTGCCAATTTTTATAGTGGATCAGCTTGAAAATATTTAGCACAGATGTTTCTGTAATTGTGACACACTGGGAAAATTCACATGTTCAATAGCCCTCTAACTCTCTCTTCCATCTGTGCACTGTGTTGGTCCACAGTTACTGCACAGAGCCATTATATGAAACAGAGAGTAATGGGGTCTGGCTCAAGACCTAGAGAAAGGTTCCCTTGTACCATCTGTGCAACTCCATTTACTTGCAGGTATAAGTGTGCTTGCCCTTATTTATGGTTGTTGCTATCACATACCTAAAAGGTTGCATTTATTTCCTGTAGTCAGTGGCCAAGCAGAACTTTCCCCACAGCCAGAATCTAGAGAGAAGGAGTGGTATAGGGAATTGGAAAGCAGGAACCCCACTTTCCATTCCTTGGCTCCAGCCTTAAATCTAATCAAGGTCAGTAATGGCTGAAAGTTTTTTTTTTTTTTTTTTTTTATGAGCAGCTGGCTGTTTGGTGTATGCAAAGTAAGCTAACCAACTCATTTGGGTTCTCAGTGAACAGTTGCCCAAGTCACAAACCAATGGCTTCATGTTTTTATCTGAGCAAAGAGATCTCCTAGCAGAGTGTTCTTTCGGAGCATCCCAGTCCTCACTGTTCCCGTTCTCTTCTCTCCAATGCAGAATCGCTGCTGAAGTTGGCCATGTGGTTTAGCTCCCAGTCTGCCCTGTTTGTTCTGGGCTGCCATCCTTCCCAGACCCTCTCCTAGCCCCTAAAAATTATATATAAATTCCTCAAGGAGAAGGGCCCTTCCTTCTGTTGTTCCTTTTATTCTCACTTGTATCTACTGAGAAGTTCTCAATTTGTGATTCACTGAAGATGAAATTAATACAAATATTAACTCTCATATAAATTCTCTGAAAATATAGTTGAAATATACTATGATGGTACAAAGATTGGACTAGTCTATATTTCATGATTTTCTACATCTTTTGTAGCCTCTAGTCACATTGAAACTAAAAACTATTTGCAAAATACCAAGCACTTTGACTTTTCTCTTCTGCAACAAACTACAAGGCCAATAGAGTTCTAAAACCACTCGATCATTTTTAATGTGACCCCAGAACATTTTAAATATAGTACTTTCCATGTGGGCTGTAAACATTTCATATATTTTGTAAGTAATTTGCAGGTTGAGTAAGCCATGCTGCTTAGATTGCTCATAAATTGAGGTATGCCTCATTATCATCACAGCCAACTTAGAAGAGCTACTAAGCCAAATTAGAGAGCTAATTTTATCTTAAACAATATTTAGCAATTATAGAGCTTCAGAAAATATTGTACTTGAATTCTGAACTAAAGAAATAAGGAACATTTCTAATTCTAGGTTCTATCTCTCCATGATGATTTTGCTCCACGCCACTGACTTACGTCACACGTTATACTATGGCTTATATGTACATTTTTTACTAAGAAATCCTAAAATCCATACAAAAAGGAATTTAAGAAAAATATTATTCTCTATTCACAGTTATATACATCGTGAGAAGAATGAACATAAGATTGACATATTTGTATTTTCAACCATGTATTCAAATTCATTCAACACTTATCAATTGCATATCTGTTATGTGTTAGTCACTAAGCCAGAGTGTTGATATACCAATATGAAAAAGAAAACTGATGTGTTATCTTCCTTCTTAAAGCTTGTAATCCACTAGGGATATAAGAAAACATACGGACAACTTAAATGTGAGTTGAGTCATTACCAGGATAGGATAGGATAGCCTGAAAGCCCATAGAAGTCACCTAACCCTTACTTATGGGTTAAAGGACAGTTTCTCCTAAGATATGAAATATTACAGATATCAGAAGGGTAAATAGGTATTTTCCAAAAAAAGTGGAAAGTAAAACTAGAAGAATCTTAAGGCAAATGAATTATGCCACCCTAAAATATGCCACTTTGCATGAGGATTAATTTGAGCTAAAGGCAATGGAGAAGAAGCAATACAAAAATACCTCTCTGCCTTCTCCATATTTTCCTGAAAGCAGGGCATGAAGTTATAAACTAGTTCCCCATCCCATCTCTATCAAGAAAGACAAAGATTAATTGTGGAAACTACTCCAAATCATCCTTGCCAGTCCGCATATGGCACAAGAGGAATTTACATAACAAATTTTGCCAAAACCAGCCCTTTTCTATTAGCTTCTCTACAATTTGCCCCTCCTAGAAGACCAAAGTCCCCCTTTTTTACCTTGTCATTTATGTACAAAATTATTATTCTTTGCTAAAATTTTATGTACGCTCAAGTTCTAACCACCCCTTTGAGTTGTTTATCAATTTGTTCCATATTAACATGTAATACACATGTTAATAAGTCTCTATTTGTTTTTCTGTTAATAATCTTCCCTTTGTCAATCTCATTTACAGGGCCTAACCAATATACCTAAGATGGATGGAAGGGAAAAGACATCTCTCATACATATACCAACATGTGCATTCCTAAGAATCATCATGTGACACAACACTATGCAATAAAAGCCACGACATTTTTGGGGAAAAGTGGGTTTATGCATAAAATTAAAAAAGCTTTATCAGTGACACACACAAAGAGATAGAAAAATCTAATAAGAATGCTGGCAGTTTTGCATGTGTTAAATGATAAAGAAATATATAAAGACAATAAATATGGCACTTTATCTTGAAAAGATAGCTGAAGTTTGCTTGTGGAAGTAAATATCAGAGAGACTGTGGTTTGTGAGCTATTGTGAAATGTTGCAAAAAGAGTTATCTGAAATCATTTGGAAAATTGTAACACCAGATGTGGGGGAGTGCATCAGTTTTTCCTTGCTACTATAAAAATTATGGTAGCAATTAAATCACAAATTTAGCCATTTCCATGAATCAGAAGTTCGAGTGTAGCCTTGATGTATCCTCCTGCTCCTGATTTCAAATTCAAGGTATTGGTGGAGCCATGTTCCTTTACGGAAGCTCTGGGAAAGAACCTACTTCCAAGCTCATCCAGTTGCTGAAATGAGTACCAGAGGAATTTAGCTTCGGGTTCATGTTTCCTTGCAGGCTGTTAGCTGAGGGCTGACTTCAGCTTCTAGAGGTTTCTCTTCAGGCCTAGAATGTGGCCCCCTACATCTCAGAACCAGTAACCCTGTGCTAAACCCTTCCAAAGCTTGGGATCTCTCTGACATGTCTTGTGCTTTGTATCTCTCACTCCAGACAGAGAAAGTTATCTGCTTTTAAAGGCTCACATGATTAGACTGAGCCCACCTGGAGAATATGGGCTACTCTTCTTATGGTCAGTAATTAGTAAATTCAATCACATTTACAAAGTCCTTGTTATCATGGAGTAATACATTCACATTTTCCAGGGATTAGGGCATGACACCTTTGGGAATCTATTCTTCCTACCACAATGGGTATAGCTCATAAGATATATGTGGTGGACCAAGGTACTGTTGCAATCTGTCCATTTTCTGTATTGCTACGTGGGTCAGTTCAGTTGGGTGCCGATTTCTGTGGTCAACTAGTACAATATGTGTATGAAACTAAGCACAAACAAGCATGAAATTTGTATTGTGCCTACATCCTTACTATATCAATTACACTGGAACAAATTTGTGTTTTCAAAAGAATCGCTATTACAGAGCTGATCACATATATTTTAAGGAAAAGAGAATTAAAACTGGTTTATATGGAGATGTGGGGGTGTGACACTCACATGTGGGGATGGGACACACTCATAGGCACAGTGGGCCCCAAAACTCTACCTGGTCTCAAACATATTCCAACTTTAGGATTCTGGGCTAATGTCCACATTTATTTAGCCTTCAATTTCCTCATAGGTAAAAATAAGACGTTTGGCCAAATAGTCTCATAAGCCCCTTCCAAATAAAAAGCAATTTCCATAATACATCTAAATTCTTAATAAGTACATCAGTAACTTATAAACAAGATTTGAAGTGGTGACTATTTCTATATTTGCAGATGAGTATACCTGGTCAAAGGCCCTAAGTCCATTATCCCCCAAAATGTCATTTTTATCCCCTTTAAAATCATATGACAACATATCTTTTAATGTATTTTGAATGAATATATTTTTGGCCCTGGAAATGAGAATAGACCAAAAAAACCTTAAGTGAAAAAAAAGACACAAAATGTATGACAGGATCTAAAAACTAGCTGGCAATAAAAATATATGTATTTTTTTTCTGTAAGAAAAAATAGAATATAGAGTATACTGTCCTGAGCTAATACCATGCATTCTTGATATTTTGAATCAGATGTAATTTTAGGCAGGCACTGTCAACTATTGTATCAGGAAACAGAATGGAGAGTCAGTCACCCCACTGACAATATTTCCCCTTTCTTTGAGTTCATCACACTGGCCCAAAACTGTCAGTTAAGATCGTGAAGATTTCTGTGCTCAAGTGTTCAGATAAGGTTGTTCAGTCAGAACTAAAAAACTGTTCTTCCTGGCAATGATATTTTAATTTACTCAAATTCATTGAACATCTGTTGCTCCTTAGGTTTCTTGCTAGGTTGTATAGCGGTCTAAAAAATGCATGATCTCAGGTTCTATAATCAAGAAACACACAGCCACAACAACAAAGCTCTTCTTCAATATGCTACCTGCTGTATATTTCAACCCACAGATAAAAAGAATGATCAAAGGGAGCACCATTAGATCTTACTAAGTTGCGATTCCCAAGAGATTTCTTTATCAGCTATCAGATCTGTTGTGCTGAGTTACAGCTGACCCTGGAACCTTTCGCTTTACAGGACGATGATGGCCAACTTACTGGGCCACCCCAGTCAGGGAAGAATTCAATATTTTTAACTGACCATCACGCTTCACAACTTGAGTCCTGTAGTTTAAAACTCTTCCTGGGCCATGGGCAAATAATTTCATTAGAACTGATACAAATGGGAAGCATGTTATTGCATTCTGAACCAGTGTGGTCAGATGACTTACTCAGATTTCATTCATATATCAGTATATAAGTCAAGAGTAGTTATGGGAGAAAGGCACAATTTATGAATATGTTGTGCAACCAATAACCACCCAGGCAAACAATGTAACAATCATACATTAATGTTAATCACATGTCAGTAAGTGTTATCATCAAGTTTGAAGTAGTGATTCTTGAAATGAAAAAATATGAGACTATATAGCAATCTTCACATATTTTTGTTTGGGGGGGTTTAATATTGAAATATGCACATACTCATATTTCTATATACAATAAGATATCTTGTTTATAGGTTAAGGGACATTTTAAAAATCAAATCTGCTCCATTATTCTGTGCCTCTGATTAAATGCTAAGATGATTCAGCATTTACAACAACAACAACAACAACAACAAATCAGCATTTGTCTCTGTGAGCATATAGAAATTTACATAATGATAGGCCTTAGATCTCAAAAGTGATGGTGTCACATCACAAGCCTTGCCTAAACAGATGGGTAAAAATTGGGATATGTGGAAAGCATTTGGGTTAAAATAGAGACCATATCAAGTTACAGGTAATTAAATCTTTAAGATAGCTTATTTTTTTTAATTTCAAGATTACTTTTACTCTTTATTAGTTGGTAGAGCTCTCTCAATTTTAGTCCCAGCTTTGCTACTGATTACACATTTAAACGTGTTAAGTGATAGTTGCCTTTTTTTTTTTTGGACTTCAATCTCCTTATGTGGATAATTAAAAGTCTGGAAAAATGAATCCAAAGATCCCTTTCACCTATAACATTTTACTATCTTCTCTTATTTTCAGAAATATTGAAGTGTAATGGAATGAAATGAGGTTCAACCAAATATTGCTGCTCTTTCAGTTTCACCTTGGCCTCCCTTTGTAAATAGCAAAGACAGATTGACTCTTTCCTCCACTACCCAAGTCCAGTCTCTCTCTTTTTTTCCCAGATCTCTCTGCACACTCCCTCATACTCACTTTGGTCTTAAGTGATGAGGGGAGCCAAGCACATGACCCCAATATATGCCTCTTTGGCATATGAATCATTTTGAGCTGAAGGCAATCAAGACTCTCAACAGATTTAAATGTATTTAACCTCTCCCTTAAGGACCTAGAAGAATTTAGATACAGGGGACTGGACCAGAAAGAGAGCAAACACCAAATATATATTTTTATTTGATTGACCTACCTCAGTGTCAGGACACACATCTAATTAGCAACTATCTGCTCTTTTTATTGTTCTCTGAATTACCCTCCTCCCCTTTGAACATCTAGGCCCTGCACCCTTCCTTAGCTCAGGATGGCATGTAAGCCTCAATTGCCCTACCGATCCTTGAGTGCCCCCGTATACATAATTTAATATGTTTTTCTCCTGTTAGTCTGTCTTATGTCAATTTAACTATTAGAACCACCAAAAGAACTATAGGTGTAGAGAAAGAATTGTTGCCTCCCCTATGGTGGGGAAGAGAAGCCGCCACTCCACAGACTACAGGTGAGAGGAATATCCACTGAGACTCAGGTTTCAGTTAATCAGCACACCACAAAAAGGTAAATGTTGTAAGAGTGTTTTGTAATAGAATTAAGTTCTCGAGGGCAGGACTTAAAGAGCTGAGAGAAGGCTAAAATAAAAGGTGGATCTAGTGTGGGTTTGATGAGAAATGTAATGTCTAACTGGGACAATAAGTGACTTAATGACTTTGCATTTTGGGAGACACCTGAACAGAACAGAACTGATCGACATAAATATCAATACTATTTTAGTGTGATTGAAAGAACAGGGTTTAAAAACTAGGCAAACCCGAGCTGGATACACTTTTATAACCATAAAACACAGGCTAGTTGTTCAGTCTTATGAGGCACAGTTTTCTTCACTGCAAAATTTCATTAATTTTAATTGGTTAGGGGAACTCAATCATATTATACACATGAACACCTAACACAGTGCCTATCATATTTTAAATTATTACAAATTTTCTGCAAGGAAATCTTATTACAGTTGTCATCATAATAGTCAGGCCAGTGCCTTGCAATTTTCCTCACTGTGAAAGGAGGAGCTTAGGGTACATTCTCATTTTTAGAAATAAAATTTGATGGTTTCCAATTCAGAGTGACTCAATGCCCCTGGCAGTAGTCCTTCTGCCAGAGATCCCATCTGTTTTCATATTAGTGCTCAGTTTGGACCTCATTCTACTACCTATGTAAAGGACTTTGACTGCTCTGGAAGGAGAGATGGATCATTCAATCATTCATTTACTCAGTAGGTATTTATTGAATGCCTATTATGCACTAAGTATCTGGTTATGTATGAAGACACAATAGTAATTGAAACAATTTCTTTGGTCTCATGAAACTTAGAATCTAAAGTTAAAGAAAGGCAATCAAATCATCATATATGTTAAATTGATTTTGTGATTTCTGTAAAGGGAAGATCTTGGAGAATCTACAAGAGAGTTGGTATCATATTAGGGAAGTCAGGGAGGGACTCCTGCAGGCTGAGGATGTAATGCTTGAGCTGAGATTCGGGTTTTCTAGGTAAAGACAAAAGGGAGTTTTAGTAACAGAGAGTGGAATGTGTGTGGTGATAGCTCTCTTTCTGGGCCAGGCCCCCTGTCTAAATTCTTCTAGATCCTTAAAAGAGAAGTAAAAAAAAATAAGTAAATACATTTAAATCTGTTGATTCTTGATTGTCTTCAGCTTGAAATGATTTATATGCCAAAGTGACATATGTTAGGGTCCTGTATTCTGCTCCCCTCACCATCTAGGGAAGGAGCATGGGATTATGACCAATTGACAAACAAACTGAAATTTAGAGAGTAATGAGTTAAAAGATAAAGTGGGGCAAGGATAGGATATTGGCATAAGATCCACTTCATCCTAAGAGCATTAAAAAGCATTTTAATCAGCAATGGAAGATTATAATTTCTGGCTTCATTGTGCAGAATTGAATGAAGTGGGGCACCAGCAGGCACAAGCAAGCCACTCTGAAGGTTACTTGATAGTAGAGATAGCAACTGATGAATGAGTGGTTAAGGTGGAGATGGGCATGGTACCAATCATGGGAATTAGAAATTGAGACCGCTTTGGAAGATCCAGGAAGAGCTGTTAAAGAGGTAACTGCACCTACAAATTTGGACCTGGGAAAGTGGGACTGGTATGGTGATACAAATATATGAGTCATCCCCATGTAGGTGGTAATGCTACCAGACAGGGACCAGCCTGGAACTGATCTGCCTCAGTCTGGCCTGTACTGTGTGGGCTCTTGACTTTGTGTGGGAAAAATTTCACACTACGAGTCCAGGTGATTTTCAGAGTATGTTTATTAAAGCTGGGGACAGTGACTCAAAAGAAGGACTTAGGGTAGAAGAAGTTAACAGAAGAGTAACAGCAGAGAGCCTAAACTGTGCTCTGCTTTGGCATCCTAGGGATGTTGTAGGAAAGGAGTGAGCCCAGGTGGTGTGTGTGGGTGGGAGGAGCTGCTATTAGCTCACTGGGAAGTGAGAGAGTCACGGAGACAGAATTGAGCCAAGGCAGGACTGCTTTTAGCTCACTGGGAAGTCAGAGAAAAGGGGGCCTTGGGGACAGAATCAGGGGGTAAGCATGCTTCAAGCTACCCTCGGCTCCTAAGGCTGTAAGTCTCCTGGGAATCCTTAGAGTTTAGGAGGAAATAAAATGTTTATGCCTGGGAAGGGGCACGGATGTGCTCTAGAGCCTTGAGTCTTTATCCTGAGGGCTTTTGTCTTTCCTATCCAGATTAAATCTTAGGGGGGGAGGTAAACATAATATTCACTAGCATTCCAGGTACATTGCTAATATGCTAATGGGTGAAAAGGAGCATACAGGGTGGGTTTGAGATCATTGGTTTATATGTTAATATTGTTTTACTTTTATTTTGTGTCTGTCTGTCTTTTAATGGGGTTTTTGTTATTTGTTACCCTGACTTCATCTGTCTTTGGGTTTAGCTGGCACACATGACATTAATTGGGTCTCTGTTCTCTGAGTCCCAGATCAGGGAGATTTAAGCCATGTGTTCTCTGGTTAGGGAGGAGAGGTATAAACCGTTTGCTCTCAGGTATTCTTGGTTAAGGGAGATAAGGTCTTTCAATTCACTAGCTACCTAGAAGTTGCTCAAATTGGCCTTGTTTACTGTTCTTGTCTCAGTTTCCCTACTTCACTTGCCCAGGAATTTCCCTAACTTCTTAGTATTTTGTCACAGTAATTGAAGTTATATAGATGAATAAAAAAGAATAATGAGGAGTCTAGAGTAAGAAAAGGTGAGATTGACTAAAAGACAAAGAATGAACAAAGAGATAGGAGTTAAACCAAAAGCGTATTTATAAACTTTCCTATCAATAGCAAGTAGCCATTTGAATACCTCCCCTGATTAAATCTGACCTAATTACTAAGAAACCAGTTAAGACAGAAATAGCAAGTTTACTATAGGAAGTTTCTATATAAAGAAATAAGCTATTGGTTATGCTAGTATAATGGGGTGCAGCCAGGGTCCCCCAAAATGATATTTGCAGTGGAGTCCAGAACTTGGGGTGTCCGGCAATATAGGGTATCCCCAACCCCACAAGTCTGGCTGGGGGATGAGACACATGGAGCAGGTCCATTGAGAGTTATTTTGCATATCAGTAACAGCAGACTAGTCTTCATATCTATATGCAAAAACAGTTCTAGCAACAGCAGGTGAGCTAGAGAGATGGGCATGACTTTGACCCAAGATATAACTGGGAGCCAGCTTCCCTTACAGCACCTGTGTGAGAGCTTGGAGATGGTTCATTCCACACCATGGGGCCATGCCTGCCCAAACTAACTATGGCAGCCAAGGAAGGCTGAAAACTGTGGGAGTGCCTAGTTGTAGCTGATTGTAGGAGGAATCAGAAATAGTGTTACGAGTAGTGTTACGAGTGAGTTTCCAGGCTGGGATTTAAACTAAAGGTGGGCACCATTAGGGACAAAGACAATGCAGGACAATGACCAAGGTCAATGTGAGACCATGTGGGAAGGAAAGGGATGAAAGGACTCTTGCTGGTGGGCCATGAGGAAGTGTCCCATGGTTTTTTATTAAGAACTGGAGATCATGGCCGTGACACAGCTGATGTTGCTGGGGACTGCGGGAAACCTGTCCAGCTGAGCATGGATCACTGGGAGGAACTGGGAGTCTAGCCGAGCTACAGACTTATATTTCTTTTCCTGAGATGTGGTATCCCTGACTGACCTGGTTTAGCAAGGTAAGGAAGGACTGTGTGTGTGTGTGTGTGTGTGTGTGTGTGTGTGTTCGTGGGTGTTTTAAAAGGACTTTGTGATTTTAACAGTGACATTCAGCCATTACTCCATACCTGTATAACTTTTTAATCAATAGTTCCTTTCCTCTGTACCAGTCTCTTGCATTCAGAGCCACAATGCCTAACACATGGTGGTGGGCAAAGAACCCACAGTGACGAAAAGACCATGGCAGCGGGGGGGGGGGGGGGGGGGGGGGTGCTTGTTTTAGTAACAGTATCTTGACCCCCAACAGGTCCGTTCTGTAACATTGGCATTGTATTCACAACTATTTAGAAAGCCTGAATAATGAAATGAGGTACCTGTAATTCTTTTTACATAATGAAAAACTTTGAAATTCATGAAAATTGTATTGTAATTATGTCCTTATTGTTACCTATATATATCCCTGTTTTATTGTAAATGTGCTTCTTTTTATACATTTATTATTTATTTACTTTTTAACATATTAGGTATAGTAATAAACCTATGCAAAAATTGTTTAGCTTATACTTTATGAGTAATTGAAGCCTTACATTCTTGGGGGAATTTGGCTAAAAAATATATTTTCTACCAATGAATGGGAGAGCCTTGGTAGATTACATTTTAAGAGGAAATACTTTGAAACTATGTAGATATGATGTTCATTTTCAGCTCCATCACCCTCCCCAAATTTGATAGATGTTAATAATCCCTGTCTGAATTAATTTTAAGCAGTGTGTCCTAAATGATGATTTTTCTAACTTCCCCATTATTTATTTTATAGTTATATTTGGCATTCTATTCACTGGCATTAGATTGTAAACCATTGCTACCTTTATTTATTTTAGTGTGTGTTCATATATTTCTCAAATTTAGTCAGTGAAGGCCTCTTCAAGCTGACTTCTATGTCCTGTGCCTTGTCTTCATATATACGTTTTATTATACTTTATTATTCTCTAGTTCAAGTATCTTCTCCAATTAGGTCCTAAAATCAGCCATTTCTTCAAAGATCTCTGATTCCTTTGGGTAAGGAATGGAATTTAGAAACCAAAATGTAGATACTAGGTATGTTTGTAAGGCAAATGTCTTTATTTTTTATAAGATTTTATTTATTCATTTCTAGAAAGAAGGAAAGGGAGAAAGGGAGGGAGAGAAACATCAATCAGTTGCTTCTCCAATGCACCCCAACCAGGATGAACCCACAACCCAGGCATGTGTCCTGACTCTGAAATGAACCAGCGACCTTCTGTTTTGTGGGACAGCACCCAACCAACTGAGCCACAGTAGTCAGGGCGGTAAACATCTTTTAAACAAAATTCTAATGCCAATCTCTATTTAAGTTTTTGGCAAAAAATCAACCAACCAAAAAACAGAAAAATAAAAAAGCTACATCTTGGTAGCCCAAATCTTACATTGAGCTGATACCCAGTGGTGGAATTTAAGTAAAAATTCGACAGCACTGCCTGCAAATGTTATAGGACATTCATTATAATTAAGTACATCAAAAAGTTCATCAGGATTGAACTAATTCTTACAAAGATTAAACTCATTTTCAACTTACATTTGGCTAGTTAGACTTTGAAATACTTAATTAGGAGGTTAAGACTTTGAAAATTGAGTTCCTTCTCATGTTAAAAGAATTAAAACAATGTTAGATAAATTTAAATTTTTATTAAACATTTGAAATCATTTCTTCTAAGAAGGTAAGTTTCTTTTCAAGGCATGAACTAATTATACCATTTAAAATTAATAGCTTGGTTATACATATCTTTTGTTAATAATTAGATGTTTAAGTGGGTGTAAAATGTTAACATGTTTTTACTAAGCACTGCACTGTCTTAGACTCAAATTAACCTTTGCACTAAGATAAAAACATTAACTAAATCCTAAATCAGGTTGTGATTACATTCATGTGAAATTAAAATACATATATTAAAGAGGAATATTTTGTGATAAACTGTCACTCTCTGTCTTTTAATATAATCCACTTACCAAATATTTATTTTTGATAAGTACTTAGCAATACCTGATATTCAATGCTTTAGTTTATTGTCTTTTTTATATTTTTAAAAGATTTTATTTATTTATTTTTAGACTGAGGAGAAGGGAGGGAGAAAGAGAGGGTCAAACATCAATGTCTCATTGCCTCTTGTGCGCCCCCTACTGGGAACCTGGCCCACAACTGAGACACGTGCCCTGATTGGGAAAAAAACCAGAGACTCTTAGGTTTGCAGGCTGCCACTCAATCCACTAAGCCACACCAGCCAGGGCTTGTTTATTGTCTTGATCCTCCATTAAAATGTGTGTTTCAGGAGAGGATAGAAATTTTGTTTTGTATCCAGCATGTAAAGACTGCCTGACCTACAGTAGCTTCTGGATATATAGTTGATAATTTAGTTCATCAAATATACATAGTGGAAGGAATATAAGTACAAAGTGGAGTGACATTTTCTGTTGGAAAGAATGTTATTGGAAACTGTATAATGGGACATCTGGAAAACCAAAAGGAAATTAAGGGAGTGGGGTGGGTATGTGGGGAAAAATAGGTCAAGACATGAAGTTTGGGACAAATAGGTCAGGATATGTATCAAGATAAAGTAATACTCAAGTTCCTATTTTTATCATATTCTCAAGCGAAATATATGTATAGCTAAAAGAGTAAAGGTTTTCACTTTTGTGTTAGATTGCTTTTTTATCTTAGATAAGTAAAGATTTAAACTATAATTAGAAATGGAGTGAAATTAATGTGTGAGCATGAAACCATTAAGTAGTTAAGGGAATTCTGACCCACAAGTGGAGATCAAATTTAAAAAAAAAAAGAGTAACAGGTTACAACATTATAGCATTGCACATGCTAGTATAGTAGTAGTGTGTGTTTTTTTTTACATGCAAAAGAAATAAAGGACACCATTTGTGTAGGTATCACTGTATATATATTCTCACTTAATGTTCACAATGACCCTCTTGATGTTGGTTTTATTATATCCTTTTATAGAGCTTGCCATATTTGTCTGTATACACATCTAGTCACCATGTCCAATTTTAAGGCAGCTGCAATTACTATATTTCACTCTTACTGTTTCTGAACTGAAGGGATTTGTTTGCCTGAGCACATCAAAGCCCAATAAAATGTAAACAGGAGTTTGCCGCAAAGAAAATAGAGCCTTATCTAAGGAAATGGCACCAAGCCCAGAGACATAGGTGTCACCTAGCTCCCAAATGGGCTGTAAGGGATAGATTGCATAGGGTAAAAATCCTTAGCTATGGTGACTAAGGTAGTAGGGGTCCTGGACTCCACTGACTGGTTGAGCCCTGAGTAGGGAGTAGTTGATCACTGAACCAGGTGCTGGTGTTAGCCACGGTGTCTGTGTCTCTGGTTTCTTGAGTGTGTGGCCAGTGGGGTCATTCTGCTTTTATGGTCCTAGGGCTGAACTACAACTGGGGTCAAGATGTTATGTTCAGTTTGAATGAAAAATACTTAAAGCTTTATCCTTAAAACAGTTTAACTTTGACTAGAACCTGATGTCCTAGGGCTTGATGATTAGGGAGTGGGTGCAGTATGTGCGAAGGTGGAAGGGTCTGGTTGAAAGGAGGTAAGTGAGTCATGGTGCTATTAAACTGGACAACTGACTTGACTTCAGAAAGAAGGTCATATTAAAAAATTTAAGTTCCTACACACTTACATGATTAAAATTCTGCCTGTTTCCAGAAGGCCAATGTCTGTACTTCAATGATTGTGAGCATACTATTTTTTTAACTGGACACACTTTTTGTTTTCCTGTTTTTTGATTGTTTGTTTTTAATCTGGTGTGATCTGAGAAGTATACAGTGTAATCAGAGGATCCTCTGTCAGAGGTTACAAGTTAGAAATCATAGCAGACATCCAAATAAATCACCTGTGAAAGGGGGAAAGAGAAAACAAAAACTGTGGGTACACAAAGTTCAGAGATCAGGAGGAAAATACCTGAGAGAGATTTCAAACGAAGCTGCTCAAAATAACAGATCTTGTTTTTTTATAACTTGTCTTCAACCTGTAAAAATGGATCTGAAATAAAACAACTAATGGAGTTAACAGTAGCCTAGCATGGACCAAAGCAAGTTTGATCAAAAGAGGGAAGGCCAGTCATTGTATAGCCAATTCTCAGCATTCCTGCCAATGGAATATCTCAGGAGGAACCTAAGACAGGGGGAAAACTGGGTCTGGCGGAGTTTGCCAGGGTGGAATTAAAATTTTCAGACACTGGATGATAGAGAAGGGAGTTACAAATCCTTTGCATGTGCATGTTATTTTACCCTCATTAATAAGGTGTATAACACATAGAATATCATCTTTTTTCTCATCAGAATGACTACATCCCAAAATAATCATGAGACTTCTGGTCAAGATGGTGGCATAGGTAAACAAAGCTCACCTACTTGCACAACCACATCAAAATTCCAACCATTGCTTAGAACTGTCAGAAATTGAGTCGAATGGAAGTCTGACAACTATGGATTAAAGTAACCACATCCATCCAGACTGGTAGGAGGGGTACAGATGTAGAACAGGCTGGTCCCATGTCTATGTGTGGTGGATAAAAATCCATAGATACTTCGAGAGGAGTATCTATGGAGTGAGTAGTCCAAACCGTACATCAGGCCCCCTAGCCCAGCATTCCAGTGCCAAGAACTTCTGGCTACAAAAATTAGTGGGGATTGAGCCAATGGAAGAAACTCCTGGAGTTCCAAGCTGTTCCTCTTAAAGAAACACACACAGACTTAGACTCACTTTCTCTAAGCTCCAACACTAGGCTAGCAGCTTAAAAGGCACCAGTGGCATACACAGAAAAACTGAAGTGTCTGGCATCATGGTGAGGGCTTTCTCACAGAGAGAAAGGGGAGCAGAGGCCATTTTCCCTTCTCTGAACCCTCTCTGCGTAGAGCCATAGAGCCAGAAAGCTGGTGCCATATATGATATTGCATTGACCTGGCTATCACTGTTTGCTCCACCTTGGAGATTGCGAGAGACTCCATCCTACCCAACTTATAGGCCACCCACATTGATTTCCCATATAAATAGTCTTACTCATGCTTTACAACTTCCTAAATCCTATAAAATAAGAAACAGCTAGCCTCAGTGAGCCCCAAGCTCCCATACCTCTTGCTAAGGTCTGCCACTAACAGCAGCTCTTCTAGATTTACAGCTTTGCTTTGCCTGGGAATACCTAAGCCCAGTACAAGTGAGAGCCTTTTCAGATTGCTTTATAGGTCAGGCAAGGTGGCCTAAAAGGAACACAGGTGGGGGCTGAGCTTGGCCTGCACCATCCCAGAAAACCCCAAAGGCTGCACACCCAGTGCATAGCTACAGACCATGTTGGAGCACCACCACCCTGTCTACACACAGTTGAACCCCATGGAGGGTGGAGGTTGGTGGTCAGTGGTCACAGTCACTCCTCATGGCTGACTGGCCTGAGAAAAATCCCTCCTACTGACCTGCTAACAGCAATCAAGGCTCAACGACAGGAGAAGTGTGTACTCAGACCACATGAAGGGTATACCTTGAGTACCCAGCTTGGGATAGGAAAGGCTGTGTCACTGGACCCTACTGGATACCTACTACACAGACCATGCTACCAAGACAGAGAGTCATAACAACTCTGCCTAATACATAGAAATAAACAAAAGAACCCTGCTAAAGTGAGGAGACAAAGAAACATGGTCCAAATGAAAGAACAGATCAAAACTCAAAAAATAGTTAAATGAAATGAAGATAAGCAATCTATCAGATGCAGAGTTCAAAACATTCATTATAAGGATGCCCAAGGAACTTAGTGAGGACCTTAACAGAAGAAAAAAAGATCCAGTCAGAAATGAAGGATACAATAATTAAAATAAAGAAAAATTCACAGGAAAATAACAGTAGAGTGGATAAAGCTGAAAATCAAATCAATGATTTGGAATACAAGGAAGCAAAAAAAAAAGCAATCAGAACAAGAAATAAAAAGAATTTAAAAAAATGAAGATAGTGCAAGGAGCCTCTGGGACAGTTTCAAGTATTTCAACATTTGCATCACAGGGGTGCCAGAAGGAGAAGAGAAAGAGCAAGAAACTGAAAAAATAATGAAATAAAACTCACCTGATTTGGAGAGGGAAAGAAACATGCAGGTCCAGGAAGCACAGAGAGTCCCAAACAAGATGGATGCAAACAAGTGCACTGCAAGACATAGTTAAAATGCCAAAGGTTAAAGATAAAGAGAGAACCTTAAAAGCAGTTAGTTACCTACAGGGGAATTCTGGTAAGACATTCTGCTGATTTCTCAAGAGGATCTTTGCAGGCTTGAAGGGACTGGCAAGAAATATTCAAAGTCATGAAAAGCAGCAACCTATAGCCAACATTGTTCTACCCAACAAAGACATCATTTGGAATCAGGGCAGATAAAGAGCTTCCCAGGGGAAAAAGAAAATAAAGGAGTTCGTCATTACCAAACTATTATTATATGAAATTTTAAAGGGACTTATTTAAGGAAAAAAATATCAAAACTATGAACAATAAGCCATGGCTGGTGTGGCTCAGTGGACTGAGTGCTAGACTTCAAACCAAAAGCTCACCTGTTAGATTCTCAGTGAGGGCAAAGGCCTGGGTTGCAGGTCAGATCCTTAGTTGGGGGCATGGTGGAGACAACCTACATTGATATTTCTCTCCCTTTCTTTCTCCCTCTCTATAAATGAATGAATGAATTAATAAGTAAATAAAATTTTAAAAATCTTTAAAAGTGAATAAGAAAATTCTATTTAAAAACTATGAACAATAAAATGGCAATAAATGCATATCTATCAACAACTGAATCTAAACAACAAGCTAACAAACAAGAACAGAGACAGAATCATGAATATGGAGAATGTTTTGATGGTTGCCAGATGGAATGGCTGTGTGGGGGAATGGGCAAAGAGGTGAGGGGATTAAGAAGTACAAATTGTTAGTTACAGCATAGCCATGGGGATGTAAAGTACAGTATAGGAAATGGAGTAGCCAAAGGACCTACGTGTGACCCCTGGACATGAACAATGATGGGGGGATTGCCTGGGGGAGTGGAGGGTTCTAGGTGAAAGGGGGCATAAGGGGGAAATCTGGAACAACTGTAATAGCATAATCAATAAAATATAATTTAAAAAATGACCACATTCCTTCAGAGGTATTTATGGAGGTGGAAATCTATAAACTCTCTTTGTAAAGTCATCTCTTTCCTTCACACCAAAGCTGTCCCTTAAATGCCACAAATGCCTCAATCATGGCATTTATCAAATTGTACTGCAATTGTGTATTTATATGTCTTTCTCTTGAGAAAGCTAGACATCACCTTTTTCTTTCTTTTTTTTTTTTTTTTGACTCTAAGGCTTAAAAGAGTGCTTGGTACATAGAAAGTATTCAATGAGCTTTTACTGAATCAATAACTTCTATTTACAGGTTAAAACACATGACAATTATGCAAGAGGAAATGTCACTTTTAGAGAAGATGTTTTTCACATGCTATGAGAATGAAGCCCAGAGACTCTCACTGTCATTCAGAATATTTGGTATCAGGAAGTGCTGATCAATTTTTAGAGTGTCACAAATAGCTGTATATTAGCACGACTGGGGGAATGGTATATATGAGTATTTTTGTGTTTGCTACCTAGTTCATTTATTAATAGATGTCAGTGTAAGAGGACAGCTCACTAGGTACTTGGTAGTGATTGTTAGAAAGCACACACACAACTTTTTTTCTAAAGTACTATACAAAGGTTATTGAGGTTTTTGCCTAAATTACAGAGAGCATGTGCCTTCTGGAAATACGCAAACACTATATTGATATTCCTGGAAGATCTTTCTGTGAACTTAGAGAAATTTCATTTTGTCACTGCCAAGAGAAGCATAAAGCTTTTGAGTAAAAATGAAAATTAATTTAAATACCAAGAAGTATTCCCTGAGATTTGATGCCCGAGACATTTTGATAACAAAGTTTCATCAACATATTCTTGAAATAATGGGATTGTAGATATGTCACAGGGCATATATTTTTTCCCTGACATTTTGGAGTGTTTTTTCTTTCTGTATGTGGGGTAGTATATGATGTGGACTATAATTAGAAACATAGCTTTTAGCTTACCTTCATTGGAACAAAATTCCTTTTCACAAATATTGCAAGATTCTCACCTACAGAATGCTCCTTCTCTGCGACTCCTTGATGTCAAGAAAGGTCCTATCAGGCATAAGCTCACCAGATCTTTACTGAGTGTGTGCTCTGATCCTTGCACTCCAGGGAAGCACTGGGGATGAGTGAAGAACAGGCAGGCAAGGTCTCTGCAGACATGGTGCCTACTGCCTCTCAGGAAAGGAAAAATTTGAAACTGCCTTGATGATGGGAAATAGAAATAAAGGGTACTACAGAAGTATAATCTTGAGCCATAACTTCATTTGTGAGTTCTGGAAGGTCTGAGAAGCCTTCTTTGTCAAAATACACTGAGGCTGACACTTCCAGTAGCAATTGTCAAGTACCCTGCTCCTCCCACAGTCTGGAAAGAAAATGTTGATTTTTAAATTGACATTTTTCTGAACAGTAACTACTATTACTATAACTTTAGCTATCATATACACATGCACATACACACATATACATATAACACACAGCATAATATATATTATATATTGCAATATTATTAGAGATTAATTATATATTATAATGTATACACCATATTGTGGCTCATTAATTTTTAGTAAGTTTCTTTAAATAATTTGTGTGCTTATTAGGAGAAACAAGGAGATTACAGTTTTCAAAACATTTAAGCAAAATTTATCTTGTGTAAATATTCTCTAGTTGAGACAACATTCTTTAAAATGCAAAATGCCTAGAAAAATTGTTTATTTTTTTCTAGTTTGGCAATATAATTCTAATTAATTTTATTTTAGAAAAAATAAATACTAATAGATTTTGTAAATGATTTAAATGATTCACAAAAGCTATATAAAAGGCACTTTACTTGTTACAATACTTCAACATATTTTCCATATGTATAATGTAATCAAAAACAAGTTAACTAGCCCTGGCTGGGTAGCTCAGTTGGTTAGAGCATCATCCTGATACACCAAGGTTGCAGGTTTGATCCCTTGGTCAGGGCACATACAAGAATCCAGTAGTGAATGCACAAATAAATAGAACAGCAAATTGAGGTTTCTCTCTTTCTCTCTCTTTCTCCTTCCTCTCCCTCTAAAATTAATTATAAAAATCAAATTAACTATCTTATAACAATTATTGGCAAAAATGTTGGATTTATTAGGTTTCGATGTTTATACTCCTTTGATGTTTGAGACTAAGCATTGTTTTAAAACATCTTTGAACAAAATAATAGCAGCAGTGAATATATTTCTCTCTCCCTTTCCTAGCCTCTCTCCATCTCTATAATAGACTGTGCTTTGAACAAACTTGTGTTGTGTTGGGACTGAGCTACCATTCCATATTTTTGTCACATCATGTACCTAGCAAAGATCTGACCATATTTTTATCTGCAAAATCTAGAACACCACTAGTAGTATTTAACACAGCAAAGTTTGAATGCCTACTGTAATGATGTGATAACTGTGCCAGGCCATCAGTAAGTCAACACGTATGGATGACCGAGAGAGCATCACTAAATAGCTCCTAGCCTACTATTCCCATCTTACACATTGTGAAGTACAAAGATTTGGTCCATTTTTCTTTCTAGACTTTTAAACAAATTTTCTTACAGCTTTGAAAACTCACATCTCTAGTGGTTTTTATAGGTACCAGTTGTAAGTGACAAGGCATTCAAGGCTCGAAGGGGCCTCAAAGATCATCTAATTTAAATGCATTTTTTGTTTATTGTCATTTTTATTATCATTTAGTCCCCTTATACTCCCTTACCCCTTAACCACCACACTGTTGTCCATGACCATGAGTCTTTTTTACTTTTTGCTCAGTCCCTCCTAAATGCACTTTAAATGGTTGAGTTGTTTCTGTAATATACCCGCCAGGCATCAGTCAAGCTGCTGTTGGGATCCTCCAGTGGCAGGGAGCTTCACTGCTTCAAGGGCAGTGTGATCCCCAGTTGGCAACTCTGGCTTTGGTGTTTATTCTCCTTTCAAGCCCAAATATATATTTTTGTAATTCTTTCCCACGACTTGTAATGCCATTCCTCAACTCAGGGCCATGTTGAGTGTATCTAACCCTCTGACCCTCACCCCAGGGGTCAGCCTCTGAGATATCTGGATATGGCTCTTGTCCACTCAGCAGGGGAGCAATTTGGAGGGTGATGACGGGTCAGGGTCAGGAGGCTGGAGCCCCTGTATAGTTCTGGACCTGTGAGGGGTTGGCGGGGGGTGTACAAAGTAACCTCTAAGAAGCAGGAGGGAAGCTTGAGGGCCCTAGCCACCTGGGAAAAGGACTCAGAAGATGAATGAAGGGGATCAGCCTGCTAGCTGGGAAGTTCAAATGCATAGTTGACTTATTTCACAGTTTGTCTAAGACTATGTAAAATTTATCATGTTAAAGTGATATTTTACTAAACTAGACCATGAATTTATTATGTTTCTTTTTTTCAATAACAAAACTCCAAACAACTATTAGAGCTCAAGGTAAAAATCAATGTAATACAAAATTAGCTATAAGGCCAATATACCATCAAGAAAAAATAGTGGTTAAGGAAGCCGACTCTGGGGTCAGACTACCTCCTTGGTTCAAATCCAGCTTTTACTGTACAAGCTGTCTGTAGCTCTCAAGCTCCCCATTTATAAAAGGGGGATAATGAGCCCTGACAAGCTTAGTTAGTTGGGTGTTGCCGTGCAAAGTAAAAACGTCACTAGCTCAATTCCCAGTCAGGACACATGCCTGGGTTGCAGTTCAGTCCTCCACCAGGGTGTGTATGAGAGGCAACTGGTGGATGTTTCTCTCTCACATTAATGTCTCTCTCCTTCTTTCTTCCTCCCTTCCCCTCTCTCTAAAAATATATAAATAAAATCTTTTAAACAATTAAAAGTAATAATAAGAAGGGGATAATGATATAAACCACTTCTTTATATAATTGTGAAGTTTAAGTGAGCTAATGTAGTCACTGTTTATTCATTTCTTACAACATTATTTTATACTTTCTATGGGCCAGGTGGTTTGAAAGTTTTGAAAAAATCAGAAGTTTAAATTTGTTTTTGAATATTAGAACACATGGTGTTGCACTGTACTTCTCTATGATTTTCTACTTAGTTAATATTTTCAATAATTTTATATTAAGCCACAGATTTTGAGAGTGAAGTTTAGTGGGCCCAGAATTCATGATAGATTAATTGGGTGAACAGATCATTCGCTGTTCCACCATAGTAGTGACACATTTTAGGCCAGGAGAGAACATGACTCCTTTTGTTACTGAATTTTGTGATTGTCATTATTTGTTGTTGTTGTTTACTACAGTCTTTGCTTTGAAAAATATATCCCTAAAAAACCTTGCTTTTAACAATCTATTTTTAGTAGAAGGAATGTCAGACGTTTTTCAAGAAAACAAAAACCTGGAGCTGAACTTAAATTGATTGAAATACATAAAATAAATGAACAGTTTTTACCTTGAGTTACCAAGATCATTTATTTCAATTGCAGTGAGGGTCTCTCTTGTACACAATCTTTCTGGATTTGAATGACCTCTATGAAGAAGAAAACAAATCTATAAACTCAGTTTATATCCGTAGCTTCTCCAGTACACACCATGTTACGTGAATAGATCAGCATTAATGATTGTTGGATTTGATTTTTTAGCAAAGAATTCAAGGACAAAATATCCTTTTATTGGCATTTCTGTTGTGTTAGACCGAATAACTCTATTATATGTAGTTTAGAATTTACTAAGTATTTTTAATTTTGAATGGCAACAAACTTCTGACTACTATGTTTTTTCATTTAAAATACATGTTTAGCAGGCACATCTCTAAGTATGTGTTCTCAAGTATTAAGAATATTTGAGTACTTGCTAAGATTTGAAAGGATATTAAAAGGCAGAAGAGGTGATTATATGAAACACCATACAGTCTTACATTTATGAGTGCCTTTAGACTGAGGAAAGGACAATTATCACATGGACAATTGTCATATCAATTCTGAAGAAGGGGCCAATAGTCTTTGCTCCTATGCCACAACCAAGATCCAGAAAAGTACAGTAAATTGTGTCTTAGTGTTACCAGCTTATAACACAGATGTTTAGTTCATGTTGCAAAATAAAAAAATATCTATGTAACTATGTAAGATGTAACTAGAGAAGGGAATATTTGGCCATATATGCTACATAAAAACAATAATTCAGTTATATCTTACAACTTTTTAATATAGCAAATTATCATTGTTTTGGAGTGTTTTCTCAACTCATTTTGGATGCTTGCCTTGCAGTCTTCCTTCTTGCACATAGATAGAAGGATGTGGGTGATCAGTTATACTTAGAGATCAGTCGAGCCTCATTGTATGTTATTATCAGTGTCTGTGTTCTCTTATCTATGTAGGAATGTGCCACTCAAGCTAAGATGTCTTGAACATAGAACTTTTTATGGAACTGGAAGACATTTCAAGACCATCTATTTCAACCACGACATGGACGGAAGAATTTGAACTTCATGTGGGCATTATAGCATGCCATGTAGGGGCCTGGGTGGTGTAGCAGCTGCAAGCCCTCACTCCTATTGCCTAGACATTTGTCTTGGGCAAGGTTGCTTTTATAGCTCACCAGGTCTCTTTCCTTTCCTTATTAATTTAATGTTCCCCCAAATAGAACCACTTTGCTGTGAGGAATAATTGAAGAAAAGTGTGTAGGGCAGGGGAGTGTGTTTCATTACCAAGTCAGACTTGGGAGGAGGCATATTCAAACAGATTTAATCTAATCCCACATGGGTCATATGTTGGAGCCTTTACTTCGCTTCACAAAACCAGCTCTCTGAATATACATGCCCTAGGTGTTTAATGCAGATTCACTCAATAAAATGGATTTGATGGAAATCTAAAAACATTTCCAGGCCCAGATAAATGATCCTCAGATCTCTCAGTCGTATGCTTCTCCTCTTTCCCATCTCCCACCCCATGAAATTTTGTATCTAGTCCAAGAGCACACAGATGCACACACACAGCCTAAGGGACTCAAGATATTTCTCTCCCTCACAGTTTGGCTTTGGAAGATAAAATATCTTGTTGAATTTATTTTTTATTTCCACAATATAGCAGACACAATTAATTGTTTACATAATATCTCCTCTATTTGTTTCTTCTATTGGAAGTCCAGTGAAATTCAAAGTGACAGTTTTCCAAGTTAAAACATCTCAACTGTTAAGATTCCCTTATGGCTAGAATTGGCTTTATGTTTAAAATATGGTAATAAGATATAAGTAGAAATTGACTTGGTGGAACTTCCAAATAAATTATCATTTTCTTGATTAAGAATCAACACACCATCGTGGCATGCCTGTTTTGTATCATTCCCCCCTTCTTCCTACTTGGAACTGCTATGCTGCCTGAATGTGGAGGTCCATTGCCTTACTATGGGGAATGAACCAACGATAGGATGACACAATAAAAAACCAGAATGAATCTTGATATTGGACAACATTTTTAACAATGATGACATCTTGGGATTGCATATTTCAAGACTTCTTGTTACCTAATAAAAAAATAAACACTAGGTATTGTTAACTTGAACCAATAATGAAAGCAATCTCCTTTAATAAAATATAAGGAGAGCCATGCTTTGGCATCTGAGTTGAGCCAGTAGGGGAGGGATAGTCCCAAAATACAAGAAGTACTTCAATAACAGAAATAGCATTATTAGAAATTGTGCTTTGACATATTCTCCTGTCATGAGTACATATTCCCAGACCAGTTCCTATCACACAATTATGATTTTACAAATGGAAGTTAATTGGTTATTTTTGAAGGCAGGTTGAGGACTAGAAAACTCATGTTCCCTGACTGCAGTTCCATTACATCTCTATGTGGATCAGTAACCCAAAAAGCCATGAGATCCTCAAACTGGTAATTCACTATATGGGTGTAACAGCCATGGGAAAAAGTGCAGAAAGTAGCTGTCAGATTAGGAAATAGTCTAGAACTTTTAATGGGAACTTTATTTTACTACCTCAAAGAACTCAAATCTTTTTGTTTTTGTTGTTTTTCAACTATAAACTTCTTTATCGGTGTGGTAAAGATAATGGACTCTTTCTAGAATAATTCTCCTAAATACATAAAATACCACACATAGACTTTAATAAAATCAGTGAAGTAAAATTCAGTGATAAAAACATCTGTGATCCAGTAGCTTTGGAAACAAATCTCCCTAGAGTTGTTTGACTCATGGATGACCTGCCACTTTTGGAAAAGGTGTTTCTGTTAACAATGAATTATTGCCATTCTGGCATAACACACTCTTAAAGAAAAGAAAAAAAAATAATCTAACATTAATCCAGGGTTGAGCCCTTTGTCAGCCTTTGTGAAATAAAAAACTAAAGAGCTATCATGACTACCAATAGTAAGATGAATGCTCACAAAAACACACATGTGGGCACACCACACACAGATACACATGACTAAAAATAAAGTAGTTTGTGAAGCTGATACCAAGGTCATTATTAGGAGTCTTTAAGTTCTCAGAGAGGAGGCAGCAGATGTCGCACTCAAAATTGTGGGATGGTGAAGCAAGCTATCTGCTTAGAATGGGGCTTCCTGGGTTGCCTGAGGGAATAGGTCATTTGGAAAATGGAAGTAAGATTAAAGCTTTAGGAAAGAGTAGGAAAAGCAGATCATCAAATGTGGAAGAGGGGAAAACACATAAAATCATTCATGTATGTATTTGTAAGTATGTCAATTATTATCAATTATAAATGAGAGTAAACAGCTTCCTACCAGAAGGAATTGGCACAAGGTAAAATACAACTCGATTACATATTGTCTCAAGTTATTTGCACAATGAGACAGATTTAAAATATTTATCATTTCTCTTAAGAGAAATTAGTTATTTCATGCACAGTATATAATGTTTAGTCACTCAAAGCAAAAACAAGCACTTCTTCTGTGTTATGTATGTAGTATTATCTAATAAATGGCCAATGGGTTGTGTTGAGTTACTGACTGGTCCCTTACACTTTCTTGACAGTGAAGAAACCCAGTACTCTCAGAGAGAGTAAAACACTCTCTCTCAAAAGCAAGTTTCCCACCTTTTCCCCATCACCCAATAAATATTGTTCAAACCACATCTGACTGGTTGCACTCAAATATGATGCAATATTTTTATATTTCAAGCTTTGTACATATTCTTAAGGGAAAAATCTGTAGGAAATGATTTGTGCAGCAGTACTTTATAGCAGCCATGAAATTTGGCAATTTCCTTTTGACCCAGGGACCAATGAGTTACATCGCATTTCAACTGACTTTGGCTCCTTGATGGCTGGAGAAACACCACATGCCACCTTTAACTCTGGCTGTAATTTTAATTCCAGCTAGGAGATGGTCCTACTTCTAATTCTCTTGTTTTCCATTTATACAAATCCAGTCCTGAAAGTCAGTCCTGGATAGTTGCTTTCACAGCCTGTCCTTTTGTTTGTTTGTTTCGTTTTAGTAATATGTTGGTAAAGGATTAGTATAGTGCAACCTTCAGAGATCTGTCCAGCCAGTCCAAGCCTGAGTCAATGGAAATCAGGAAACTGCAGTGTCCAGAATTATCCTGTCAGAGACTCCTGTGTTTAAATTTGTGGAAACATATGCCTACGTCAAATTGTATAAGGCTTTGATCTTGACTTTGACTGTGATGCAGAAACATTGTATAACTGTGAGAGAATGTCTAACTATATTCCTCTGGGTCTGTCATGCCACACATTTGATAATAGTGAGAATTTAAAAGGATCCAAGGTTGTAGTTTGAACATTAGGTAATATAGTTAAAAATAAATTTGGTAGATTAAAAATTTTCTGATTGGTACTAGAGGTTCCCAATTATTCTGGAAGTTTCTTTTAATTAAAATTGGATCAATCTTAACTTTCAATTCTGTATCATCATTCTGTTACATTCATTTAAACTATAACTGACTTATAAATATATTTATTTAAATACTTAAAGTAGAAAGAATTTTTATGTATTAAGTAACATTGATACATTTTACTAAAATTTAGAAATAATAGGTTAATGAGTAAAATATTTAACATTATATACTACCTCTAAGACAAAACATACATGGCATTAACAATGGAATTGTGTTTTCTCATGGAAGGATGATATTGTTATTTAAACACTGGGCAGGAAAGAAACTATCCTTATACAAACACAGACACAAAAAATGGTAAAAGAACAATTAAATGTCTACAGAATGTTAGTTAAAATAAATAATTTTTTTTCAACAGGCATTCTTAATATAGCCATAACATTTACAAACTGTTTCCAATAATTCAACCAACTTAAGTTCAAAACTTTCTGCTACATTTAGACATTATTCCAAACACTAATGTTCAGTTTTTATTAATGTTCAAATCTGAAAGGTATTGCTAGTGATCCTGCAAAATATATTTACATCACCACGTCATACTAGCACTGACACTTTATGTAAAATGCACATGAAATAGACATATGCAGTCACTGAAAGGGTGTTAGTAGCTAAAATGCACTCAATTTTTTAGGGGGTAAATGTTTAAAAGAACCAGAAATATTTTATTCAGCCTAAATCTTTAAAAATTACTCAACAGACATGATTGAGCAACACCCACTTTTCAGGCTCTGATAGATGAACAAAACATAATCTCTAGCCTTCATGCATCCATAGTTTAGTGGAATAAATCTATAAAGAGGCAACTGGATAAAATAATGTTTTAAGTGCTGTAATAGAGAATTTTATGTGGTTTTAAAGGAGGGGCATTAAAGGATCAGGCTGAGGATGATGTCGACAGAGAAGATTAGAGAAGGAAGCTATACTGAAATAAATTCAAGATATAGAAGAGTAGAATTCATGAAATACGATGCCACTGGTGATTGGAAGAGCAACCGAATGTGGCATATTTCATTTTATATGTTAAAAAAACACAAGACAACAGGCCAAAAATGGAGTTACTTATGCTAAAATCCACATCATTAAACCAAGATTTTTAAAGTTTGTGCTCTACCAGAATGGAATCTTAAATCACTGTCAATATCACCTGATCAGCACTAGTTAGATAATCTGACTGATAGACAGTTGCCGTCCCCTAAAGGGATGCAATCTTGAAAAACAACCTTCTTACTTTTGTCTAGTGTAAATTCCTTGCTCCTGCTCCCTCTAGCCACTCAAGTCTTATTCTGTACAGCTCTTTAGAACTCCTTTCTATCTGCTAGATTGGATTCTGCTTAATTTGAATCAATTTTTGCTCAAATAAACTCTTAAAGTGTTTAATATGTCTCAGTGTATTTTTTATACATGGAAATGACCTTGGAAATAGTAGGCAATCCTTGAGACTGTTTATTGTAAATTAAAGTGAATAGTGACTATATCAATCATTTGTTGGAAGGATCAGTGAAGATAATCAATATGAGTTGCCTAGCAGAAATTCTAGCTCTTAGTAACTACTAAATAGTTACTAGTTTTTACTTCTTTCCTCTACCACTGAACATGTAAATGAAAGACATTTCAGATGATTATAGCCACCAATCATGAAACATTCTAGATGAACTAGATGAGGCACCAGACACTATGGAAAAGAGATATCACCCTAGTTATGTCTTGTCTAAATTTTGACATTCAGAACCCATGAACGTAGTAAGTTTATTGTAACCTGTTATCCAGCATTAGATAACTGTAACATTCCTCAACCCAAAATCTTAAATCTGGATTCATTAGTAGAAGCTATAGATGAATAGAATTATTCAGTATGCATATAGACTTAACATGCAGTGTTGAACAAAATCAGGAAGTCTAATAGCAAATGGTTAGAGTATTTACTTAGTGTTTTGGATCAATGCAAAGGGCATAAAACCAGAAATTGACTGGTGAGCAATCTCAGAGTAGATTTAATAACACTTAGAGGATAAAATAACTAGGAATGTATGTCTGTGTAGTCATAGAATAAAATATTAAAGATTAAGACTCATTGATAAAGTAACTTTAATAAAAAGTCTTAGTTACTTTATAAGATACTGTGAAGCTGACTCATTTGGACTTTATAAGGAGTTGTGAATCTATTACAAAAAACGGTTATTGAAGAAAAGTGTATTCTTAGCAATGTAGATAATTGTGATGGCATTTATTAATGCTCATAGTAATAGTAATGGCAATATATCACCCTTAACTGTTTGCCACAGTCAAAACTGTTCAGCAGAATAGTGTTCCTTGCTTATTGTTCCCCAAAAATGGAGATGAACAGACAGGAACAATGCCACCACCATCAGTCTCCTGTCATGATACTCGACTACAATACATCAGGCATGTTCTTCAAGTAACGATTCTTAATGACTCTCCTTAGTGTGGGGAGACAGTGACCTAAGTGAGATGTTTAACAACCCAGAGCAAGGGTGTCAACTAACTTTCAGACAATGCAATATGAGGAAAACAGCAATTACTACACGATATACCAATAGTAAAACAAGTTCTTTTTGTTCCATATCAACCACTGCATAATACTTCTGGAAATAATATCTAGCAAAAATAGAAAGACATTAACTATAGAGGACAGTTGAATTCAGTTGTGCACATTTGGTAGTAGATAAGAACAACTGATGGATTAAAACAAAAAGGAAAATTCTGGGGAAAAAGAATATGTTAACTGTGGTAATATCAGAGTTCAGAAAGAGGAATGAATGAAGAGGACAAAGGTTCATGGTGAAGCCTTCACATTGGAGAAGAGACTGTTATTCTCATTTATCAGTGAACAAAGAAGAACTAGAAGCTAATTTAGAGAACTGAGTTGAGAAACTCTAAAAGAGGGAACTATAAATGCGATTTTCAGTGATCTCCAGAAGAATGTAACTTCAACTACAAAAGCTGAGGGTTCTGCAAAAACTATGTAAAGTCAGGAAGAGAGTCAACAATAACTTCAGAATAGAATTGTAGAATATGTTCTAAGTGATCAGCAATATGCAATCCTCCAATATCCAAAGCTTTATTGTCAAACTGAAGTAGGTGTTTTGGATGTGTTTCTAAGGAAAAGGAAAAGGAGGCAGTGTATAGTGAGAGGGAACAGGCACAAGTAGCACACAGTAGGCTCTTTCTCACAGAAATCTTTAACTGGTGCCCAGAGATCTAACATTTAGGATGTAAAAATACTCTCAAGGCATTAATGTCAATTAAAAGTCAAAATATTGGTAAATGAAGCACGTGTTAAATACTGGTTCCATCTGTATGAGGTGAGCAGCATTCTGCACGAGGTCCCCAACATCTCCCACCTGGTTACTGGAATGACCTTGATTGTCCACCCTGCTTCTACATTTGCAATCCAGTAGTCTGTTTCAGCATGAAAGACAGAGTTATCCCTTCCAATTATAAAGATTATTTCATTTCTTTACTCCAAACTCAGTAAAATTTCCCATTTCACTAAAAATAAATGCACAAATGCTATTCAAAGGTTTTACATGATCTGGCCCCTGTTCCTTTTCTGAACCCATCACCCACTACACTTTGCTTTGCTCACAGCTTTCTTGATACTCTGGGCCCCTCACCATTCCTTGAGCACACTGCATGAACTCTTACATTAAGCCCCCTGTCCTGGCTGTTCATTCTGCCTGGAAGTCTCTTTGGTCAGACATGTGCATGGTGAAGGCCCCATCTCCTTCTGGTTTTGTTGGATTCTACCTTTTTAGGGAGACATTCAGAAGAAACCATTTTTGAACTTACCACACTCCATATACCCCTGATTCCCATTACTCTGATCTACTTTTCCTTTTCTTGTAGAGCTTAACACATTTTAATATTCAAAATAAATCATTTATTTATTATGTCTCTCCACTGTTCATCACTACGTGCTAGAATATAAGCTCAGAAAGGCAGTAATCTGTTTTAATCACCAATGTATCTTAAATACATCAATGTGTGCCTAGCATTTCATAGGCACTCAAGAAATGTTTGATACATAGTGAATGAACAAATATACTTTTTGAAGCTCAAAAAATAAGAAAAATTTATATTTATTCAACAAGAAAAAAAGCGGGCATAGGTTTCCCATCAATATCTTTACAATTTTTAAATTAACATGTCCCTTAGTATTTGAGATTATCCTAGGTAACCTAGAAATTCCATTCCAATTTTTTAGAAGAAATAATTATTATAGCAGAATAAGCTAGATAACACCAAAAATCTGTTCCTCTGGTTGTTGTAAGAGAGAAACCGCCTAGCCAAGGATTACCTCTCTCTGCCATAAAACTAGTTCCTATCCCTGGAATCTGAGTTAAAAAAAAATATATATATGTATATATATAATATGTATATATCACTGCCAAACCAAGTGATATACGTAAGTGAATGCATTTAATTCTAAACCATCTCTTTATCTGTTTGTCAGCTGGGAGAATAGGACTCTGAGATACTGGAGGATAGTATGCCACAAGATAAAAAATCCTGAATCCCTGAATATTACATGGAAGATAGCCACCTGTCAATCATTAACAGGTCAATCATTAACTGCCTGCATTTGGCAGTTATATGACTGGCAAATACACATTTATTGTGTAAGTCACAGAAATCTGTGAGTTTATTTGATATAACAGCTGGTATGACCTTAATGTAAAAAGAAAAATTGGCGAGGACATAAAATTGGACATCATAAGTTTGTATATGTCACAACTACAGAATTCTTGGTGGTCTAGAACCGTGCATTCTGCAGTTGAAGTGGCCAGGACAAACCATGTACTTAGTGATATTAGTGGAGTCAAATGGCTGAGGAAGCTGTTCATAAAAATAGAAAATACAAAAAGCCTAATTTCACCACCATATTTATTTGGAATACAAATATAAGATAAAAGAAATATTAACTTTAACACAGAACTCTAACCAAACGTCAGGGCAAAACACAATCATTGTCAAGTGCTACTCAGTATTCCAACCATTTTATTTACCCAAAACTTCAACTTGATCTTAACATAAAGCTGTGTATAATTGAAATTCCAATGTTATAAGAAGCAATAATACTAGACAAATTCTAAGGAATTTATTTCTAAGTCACATTTACTTATTACATAATGAAAAGAGTGTGAAATTCTAAAAAAGAATTTGCAAAAATCCTGCTTGGTATGAATTAAGCTAAAAAAGTATTCAAACACTTTACTGTAGGGTTCACAGAATAAACAGCAGATTGACAATTATAGGTAGACTGTCATGGACATATTTTCCTCATATATTTTAGAAACATGTTATAAGTCATAATATATTGTTAATTAATAAAGCACATGTACTTATTAATTAGAATATGTTTCTCTGTTTGAAAGAATACATTGCTGAATACAATGGCAAAAGGCTTCTATTTCTAAAATATTATAATTTGATTCTATTTACAGATTTAAGCTTGTAACAATTATAGTTTCTTAGTACCTTTTTCAAAGCCTATTTATTATTCAGTTGCACCCATTGGAGAACATTTCCATATTAAAGTTAACTTTGTGGTGGAGTAGTGAGTAGTACAGAAAATAGTGGTTTTTGAAGTTGAAATAGGTTTGGCATTAAAATTTGGGGGTATGTACTAGCAGACCAATATAAACCCTGTGGTCTTTAGTGAGTGCAAGTAAGTAATGAATAATTTTCTAAAGAGCTATTAAGAAACCGTATTTTGGGGGGGAACTCACTGTGGGAGTGGGGGATGGAGTGGGTGGAGGAGAGCAAAGGGGGAAAAATCAGGACAACTGTAATAGTACAATAAAATATTTAATGAAAAAATATATATACTAGATGAATTAAATAAGTGTGGTTGATTGGAGGTCCTGGTAAAGACTTAAGCCATGTTTAGTTCGCATAGGGGATTAGTAAAGGATTGTATAATTTATATTATGAAAGAGGAAGCTCTAGTTTGTGATCTTGAAGATTGTATAGTTACATATGAATCCCAGTTTTAGAATCCCAGTTTTATCTCTAGTGATAAATCACTAAATCACTAAAGGTTGGTGGTGACAAAGAGTGAAAAATACTTAATTTCAGGAATAAAGTGTGCCTTCCATAGAGATGTTGCAATTTTTGAGGAGGAATTTCTGTTTATGATGAAATACTTTCAAAAGACTAAAATTGGTCTGGAACAGCATAAGTTTGTCATAGTGGTGACTAGAAAACAGATGTATAGTTTAATGACTAATTTGAATGGAAAGAAGTAAAAGGAAGAAGAAAAGTGAGTGGAAAGTTGCCTATAGAACTTCGAACAATTAGGTCCTAATGTCTTCAGTGTAGGGGAATCAAAATAAAGTTTTCATGAGATAAAATATCTCCAGCAGTAACCTCGGATTTTACTGAATACAATAATAGTGTATACGGATAATATTTTTGCCTTAATTATTTGATCATGTTCCTAATGCATATTGATTTCTTTAACAAATGGAACCTAGTAATATATGCTTTCTTATGTCTTTTTGGACTGTGACATCCTTCTGAGAAGATGTTGAGTATGCATTTTAAAATAAAGTAATAAAGGTACAAGGTATAAGAAGCATAAATGGCAGATACAAAATGGACAGGGGGAGGTTAAGAATAGTATAGGAAATGGAGAAGCCAAAGAACTTATACGTATGACCCATGGACATGAGCTAAGGAGGGGGATGCTAATGGGAGGGGAGTGCAGGGCAGAGGGGTGTAAAGGGGGAAAATGAGACAACCATAATAGCATAATCAATAAAATATATTTAAAAATAAATAAATGAATGAGAGGATGTGTGAATGACTGTTTCCCATAACATGTACAAAAATAACTAATGAAATATATCATTATCAGATGGATATAAAAAGAATTCATAAACTCATTCTTCAGTTGCTTATCTAGGTACCATCACTTTCAGAGTTTTAAAGTTTCAAAAGAAAAAACAAAGCTCTTCCCTCTAGCAAAAGTAAAAATGCTTTTTCCAGACGTGATCTTTGTGCTTAAAAGAGGGGAATCTGGCTAGTGTGGCTCAGTGGATTGAGCACTGGCCTGCAAACCAAAGGGTCATCAGTTTGATTCCCAGTCAGGTAACATGCCTGGATTGTGGGCCAGGTCCCGAGTTGAGGGTGCATGAGAGGCAGCCACACATTGATGTTTCCATACCCTCCTTCTCCTTCCCTTCCCCTCTTTCTAAAATAAATAAATAAAATCTTTATTTAAAAAGAGGGAAACCAGAACCTTTTGTAGATGTGAGGATTCCAAGCTGATGATTAATCTTAATAAAGATTTATAGGTATGATAACTATTCATAACTTAAAAGATTGAAAATATAAAATTATGCAGTAGCAAATTATTGTAGTGGAAACATCTATAGATCAAAAGTTAGAAGATACGAGTTCTAGATCATATTACATCTGGTAATTATAATGACATTTTACCATTTATACTTTATAATTAAAAAAATGAAAAACAACATAGCAAATATTCTGTCATAGTAATTTTCAGGTAATTCACTGGATAAAAATTTCTTTATGTTCCAGATGTCATGAAAAACTCTTTATTACATTATTTAATTTATTTTGTTAATTATATTTTATTGCTTATGCTATTACAGTAGTCTTCAGTTTTTGTCCTTTGCCCCCCTCCATCCAGTAACCCCACTCCCTCAGGCAATCCCCGTACCATTGTTCATGTCCATGAGTCATGTGTATGAGTTCTTTGGTTACTCCGTTTCTTATGTACTTTAGGTACCAATCACAATTCCATAACTACAAATTTGTACTTCTTAATTCCCTCATCTCTTCACATATTCCCCTCATATACCCCTCCCATCAGACAACCATAAAAACACTCTCCATATCCATTATTCTGTCTCTGTTCTTGTTTGCTTAGTTTGTATTTTAAGGTCAAGTGTTGATAGGTATGTGCTTATTATCATTTTATTGTTCATAGTCTTCATCTGTTTCTCTTTCTTAAATAAGTCCCTTTAAGATTTCATGTAATAATGGTTTGGTGATGATGGAGTCCTTTAGGTTTTTCTTGTCTGGGAAGCTCTATCTGCCCTTTGATTTTAAATGATAGCTTTGTGAGTAGAGCAATCTTGGCTGTAGGTTCCTATTTTTCTTGATTTTGAATATTTCTTGCAGATCCCTTCTAGACTGCAAAGTTTCTTTTGAGACTTTTATCTCACAGTCTTATGGGAGCTCCCCTGTAGGCAACTGACTTCTTTTTTCTTGCTGCTTTTCAAATTCTCTCTTTATCTATAACCTTTGGTATTTTAATTATGATGTGTCTTGGAGTGTGCCTCTTTGTATCCATCTTGTTTGGGACTCTCTCTGCTTCCTGGACTTGCATGTCTGTTTCCTCCACCAAATTAGGGAAGTTTTATTTCATTAATTTTTCAAATAGATTTCCAATTTTTTGCTCTTTCTTTTCTTCCCTGACATCTCTATGATGTGAATGTTGGAATGCTTGAAATTGTCCCAGTGGCTCTTTACACTATCCTTAGTGTTTCTGGATTCTTTTTATTTCTTGTTGTTCTGACTGGTTGTTTTTTGCTTCCTTATGTTCCAAATCATTGATTTGATTCTCAGGTTCATCTACTTTATTGCTTTTTCCTTGTAAATTCTCCTTTGTTTCAGTTGGTGTATCCTTCATTTCTGACTGGATAACTTTTATGCTATTGAGGTTCTCACTAACTTCCTTGAGTGTCTTTATAACCAATGTTTTGACCTCTGCATCTGATAGATTGCTTGTTTCCATTTTGTTTAGTTCTTTTTCTGGAGCTTTGATCTGTTCTTTCATTTAGGCCCTCTTTGTCTCCTCATTTTGGCAGGTTTCTTTTTTTGTTTTTATGTATTAGGTAGGGTTTCTATGACTCCCTATCTTGGTAGCATGGCTTAATGTGGTAGGGTCCTGTGGCACAGCCTCCCCTGTTATCCAAGCTGGATATTCGAGGTTTGCCCTTTGTGTGGTCTGAGTACAATCTCATCTTGTAGCTGAGCCTTGATTGCTGTTGACAGATCAATGGGAGGAATATAACTAGGCCAGTCAGCTGCAAGGACTGGCTGTGATCACTCTCCACCACCTCTGCCCTCTGTGAAGGACCAGCTATGCAGGGGCATGGTGGGGGTGCTTCAGTATGGTTTGTAGCTGTCCACTGGGCTATAGTCTCTGATGTTTCCTAGATGGTACAGACCAATGTTGTCCACATCTGTATTCTGCCCAGGGCCACCCTGCATGAGTTATAAAGCAGTCTGAGATGGCTGCTACTGTGCTGGGCTTGGAGGTTCCTAAGTGAAGCCAAGCTGTGAACTTGGGCTTGCTGCTGCTATTGCTGGTCCTGGGCCACTTAACAAGAGTTAAGGGACCTGGAGGCTACGGAGGCCAGCTATTGCGTGTTTGAGATGATTTGGTAAGTTGTGAAGCAGGAGCCATGACCAGCCTTCCATATACAATAGCAGCTTGGGTGGCCAATAAGTTGGGTGGGATGGAGTGTCTGGGGATCTCCAGGGTGGGGCAAACAGTGTTAGCTAGGTTGATGGCACCAGCCTACTGGCTCTGTGGCTCTGTGTGGGGAGGGTTCAGAAAAGGGACAATGGCTTCTGCTCGCCTATCAGCCTGGGAGAAAGCTGTCTCCCACCTCTTGCCCCTATGCCAGACACTTCAGTTTTTCCCTGTATGCTACTGGTGGCTTTCAAGCTGATATCCTAGTGCTGGAGCACTGAGTGAGATTGTCTGGGTGAGTCTGTGTGTGGGTTCTTTAAGAGGAACTACTTGGGACTCCAGAAGTTTCTTCTACTAACTCAATCCCAACTGGTTTTTGCTGCCAGAAGTTATGGGAACTCATCGTCTTTCACTGGAACCCTGGGCTGGGATCCTGGTGTGCTGATGCAACTTCTTGGTTCCCAGATATCCCTCCCAAGTATTTATCTACCACATGTGGATGTGGGACCAGCCTGTTTCACAACTCTGCCCATTGTATCAGTCAGCATGGATGTGGTTTCTTTAATTCCATGGTTGTTGGATTTCAATTTAACTCTATTTCTAACAGTTCAGAGTGATGGTTGTTGTATAGCTTAGTTGTTATTTTCAGTTTTGTGAGTGGGCAAGCCATGTTTACCTATGCCACCATCTTGACTGGAAGTCTAATCTGTATTTGAATAATAACCAAGTTTTATTGTGCCTGTTCCTTTGTAACTAGGGAAAATGAAGTTTACAGAGTTAAGTGGCCAGCTCAAGGCTATGCTGAATGAATATTTGAAGTAGATTCTCTGTCTGAAGATGCTGAGATCTTAATCAGTATGCTGCTCTGCTTCTCTAATGCCAAAAAATATATGTGAAAATGTTCCTTCACAATATATGTGTCCATAATGGGCATACTCCATTCACCATAGATACTCATATGTATTATAATTTAGATACTTATCATTTTACTTAAATTGTCCAATTGCCTCCATCTTCAATATCTACATATATAGACAAAGTCTGTTTATCATTCAAGACCTATGTAAAATACAATCTCCTTTGTAAGGCAATCCCAGCTGATGAATAAAAAAAATCATCTCCTATCTCTGATAACACTTTTAAAAATAATTCTCTATAGTAAAGGTTGTAACTATTCTGAATAAGAGATTTTAGCCAGATAGCTAACTATCCAATAAGAGTGTGATTGCCTAGTGGTCAGAAAAATTATTGTAGTCACCTTTACTGCTCAGCTTTATTGAGGAATAATTGACAAAAAATGTATATATTGGAGGTATACAACATGATGTTTTAATATGTATATTCATTGTAAAATGATTCCCACAATGGAGCATCTTACCATGTATACCACAATGGTGATATTCATCATCTCAGCTGCATTTTTGTATGTGTGCAGGAAAACACATAAGATCTATGATCTCAGTACATTTCAAGTACATAATACAGTGCTATTAACTATTGTCACCAAGCTATACATTTGACCTGCTTAATTTTTTCACCCTGTGTAACCGGAACATTTTACTTTTTGACCAATATCTATTACCCCTTCCTCCCAGGGCCTGGCAGCCACCATTCTACTCTCTGCTCATAACAGTTTGCTGTTGCAGGTGCCACACAATGAGATATTTAGTATTTGTCTTTCTGTGTCCGACTTACTTTACTTCACATATTTGTCCTTCAGTTTCATCCTTATTCTCATAAATAAGATTTCCTTTTTTAAGGCTGAAAAATATGTATATGCATATATAATACATATATGCACATATATAATATGTAGCCATAATGTATAATATGTGCATATGTACTACACAATATTTGTGTGTATGTATAACATGTATATGTACATGTGACATTTTCTTTATCCATTTATATATTCACAACACTTATGTTGTTTCCATATCTTGGCTATTGTGAATAATCATGCATTGAACATAGGAGCACAAATATCTCTTTGAAATATTGGTTTTATTTCCATTGAATATACCCACAATGGGATTGCTAGAGCATGTGGTCATTCTAGTTTCAATTTTTTGACAAATCTCTGTACTTATTTCATAATGGCTATACCAATTTTTATATTTGTTATAGATAACATGTATAAGAGTTCTTAGGCATGTTTTTATCCTATGGAGACTTGCTTGTAGTAAGCAATTGACCATTGAATAACTATGTTATTAAAGCACTTTGAAAAAGCCTAAGTCCTGAGCAAATGAGAGATATTGTCAGTTGTCATGATTATTAAAAAATTTAACAAGTCTTCCTAAAATTCAAAATAAAAAATATATTTTAAGATTTATTTTATAATAAAGAGTATATCCTATTTCCATTCTGCCATACTAAACAAGTTTTCTGAAGAAAACTTTCTCAATAAGATTATTAATTTAAAATCTGAACATCAGGACGTGACAATATCATTGCCCCAGTTTAGATCCTATGTTTAGAGTCAGTTAAAAAATCTTTAATTTCTGAAGCTAGGAAAGTTGGCTGAACAGCTAGCTGACTGGTTCAGTCAGCTAGAAATCAGTCAAATTTCAAAGACATGAAAAAATGCATTTCACAGTAGCAAGAATCATAAAGTTGCTGAGCCGAGTAGGAGTTAAAAGAACCCGAGCAAATTAAAGCTGGCTTGGTAAAATAAGAGCAGATCAAATCCTCATTGACCTTCTCAAGCTAAACTAATACTATGTCTAAAACTTGGACCAACTGCACTGAATTTTCTATTGTAAACCTTCGTATTGTAATAAACATTCAGTCTTTCAAACTTTCAGTTTATGGTCCTCTTCAGTCATCTTTCTTGGTTTGCTCCCCATGTTCTGTCAAACTACCTCACCACATCAGCATACAAATTTCCCTTATTTTGCTTTATTTGTGTATTTTTGTCTTCGGTGGAAGGGAATGCCAGTGTTTGTCTAGAATCTTATGACTACAATGCAGGATGTGACTCCCGCCAGCTGAGGTGCAATGTAGAATGTCTCCTCCTCTGTCTTGCTGGGAAGTCGAGAGGAAGTTTGTCATTCACACGGTTTAATGTATTTCCTGTAAGTGTGTAGGAAATGCCCGTTTGAAGTTCTGAAGCAAGCTACCTTGATGTTCAGAGAGATGAGATAAACTACTTGATGAAAGAAATCATGTTCAAGGAAGAATCCTATGAGAGAAAGGCAACCTGTTTATTTACATGAAGATCAAAGAAACTTTACATGAATTGGAACTACATATTTTTTCCTGAGTAATTGGCAGAGGATAATCTACATGGCAGAAAGAAAAGTGGTAAGTCTTTAATGACTGTAATTTGATTTTATGTACTAAAAGATTACTAAACTAACGAAAATAATATGCTTGCAGAAATTTTATTTTTAAGGAAATATTCTATACTTTCCATAATTACCAATATTAAACTATAATGGGATAAGTTAAAATTCATTAATATTACACGTTTTACTTTTACGAAAAAAACCAATTGGGCTTGTCAACCACAAAGAAAGTTATACTTAACAAACAAATATTATCAATGATTAAAATCTTTTATAATCAAAGCCAGTAGAGTATTGTACAGTACAGATGCCAGGATAATTTAATACAACAAACAAAATCTCTCTAAGTACCCAACATCATAATGATGTACTACCCAATACAATATTTTTTCTCTCTATAGAAGGATAAATGTTACCCCCTCCTCCAAAGAGAAACTTAAGAGTAATATTGCATGTGAAGGAAAACCACACATTCTTAAATCATTAGCGATTCCCTGTATATGCAATCTATCCCCTTTTCTCTCTTACTAAGATTGACTGAGTTTCAAAAAATAAGGCAGGGAAAAATGCAATCAACTTCAAAAATTACTTTGGCACAGCATGGCAAAACACATCCAATTAAAACATTAAACACTGTGCTAATAATTATGTTTCCTATGGAGCCTTTTTATCAAGGATTTCAAAGTCAAATTTACAGTTTCTCCGTTGTGCTTTGGACATCTCTAATTCTGATGGCCGACAAGTCTTCCTCCCCTTTCACCTTCTTAACCTGTGCTCAGAGTTCTAATGAATTGGATGGACAATCATTCTGCCACCAGATCTGTGACTTGGCGGCTCCTTCATCTCCTTTTGCCTTTGTTCAGCTAGCCAAGTGGCTGATTCTCAGCAAGCACAAGTTGGCTGATTTTGAAATCTTAAAAATTTGAACTATAAGCTTTTAAAAATGAATGAACTTTTATGATTTTCAGTCATAAGAGCTTAGTTTGAAGTACACTACCAAAATTCTGCCTTCACAAGCAAAAGGTAATTAGCAAGGAGCATAAATGAAACATTTAAATTAGCACTTTTAAAGCTTTTTTAAACAATGGCATTTCTAAGTACATTGTCTGTAAATATATGCCACTGCCTTCATAGTCTATGTATTTTTTAATATACCCTTTCTTTTTTAAACAAATAGATGTTGTGTTTGGCTCAACTACTATACATATTATCAAAATTCCTATACATATTATTAAAATTAACTAAGAAAATTTCACCTTGTTCCTACAGTCATGCTGCTTATGATCTTTGATCTCTCAACAGATCCTTTCTGGGATTCTGTGACTAAATTTATTTTCCTTGGTTTAAAAAACAACTATCTTGTTATATTTAAATATTAATATTTTTCTTTTTATATTTTCATCAGAATGAAAATATTTCCTACTGTTTTTATGCCATTTTATTTTGGATGCTTGATGTTGAACTGCTCTGATACTTCTAATTTCCTTGAAATTTCTTTGCATGATTCAAATATTCATAATGGTTGCCTTAAACTGAATTAGACTCCTTTATAACCACAGTTTTAAAACCACTCAATGTAAAGCCCTAGATCATCTAGAGTCTAATTTCAATCTGTTATTAACTAGCCTGGATCATATAGCAATCCAGAAAAAGTGCTCTAGTATTTAGTGTCTTTATTGTTAATACAAAGTGAATGACCTTAATACATTTTTTAGTATTAAAAACTATACGGTTCAAAGTTAAAGCTTAATGTTATGCATCTTGAGGTTCCTGATACTTCATTAGCTAACAACAATGATACAATCTGCACTGAAGGTCAGCTCTCTAGAAGGTACTGCGGAGGATGCGTTAATATGAAGATGAACAAGAAATGCTTATATTGGTACAATATTTACCTGTCTGTTTCCATATATATTGACTTATTTGGTGCTCATAGCAACTTATGAATTAGAAAGGAAGCTATTATTTGTTCCATTTATGAGATAAAGGCAAGTAGCTACAAAGGTCAAGTAGTTATCAGAAAACTCCAGACCTAGTGAGAGAGGCAGAACTAAAACTACGTAAGATGTTATTATTGTTACATATTGATTAGTGTACACTGTTCTTGAATGACATTTTTTAGACTTCTCTTCCTGAACCACATAATATTGTCCCGCTGTGAGAAAGGCATTATAATTTTGTATTTACTCTAATGTATCTTAAAAGGAACCTTGTTTAATGACATAACATTTGTAAATTTCTTGGAATAAAGGAATCATTTAAATGCAAAGTACTGCTGAACATTATCCCCTGTACTCTCCCACTGGGCACATTAAAATCAAATAGAGCTGGCTGTGATCTTTTAGAAACGCAAGAGTGTCATAAATTGACTTTTTGCAACTTGCTACACCACCCCCTGGAGAAACTGTGCGCCTCAGGCAGATCTCTGGGAGAGGTTATGATGCCCAGGCCACAAGTCCTCCATAGAGCATGACAGGGGTAAGAAACTGGGAAGTTGAAAACCTTTTCTAAACTTGCACTTAGTCTCAAATCAGCAGGCACTGGGAATTAGTTTCTCACATAGCTTGAGCAAATGCATGCACAGAGATCAAAGTTGCACAGGAGGAGAAATGTGACTCTTAAAATAAAAAAATGATGCTGCAAGTCTGAGAAAAAGAACTCTGCATGATTGACTCCTGTTGGTGCCATTGGCCATTTCATGGACCTCCTTCTACCTATTTTTCTCTTATTTTCCATTGTCACTTTCAACACAGACCTTCAAATAATCTGGCATTGGTATCCGATTGGGTTTGCTGCTCAGGTTTCTTTAATCATCTAAATTTCCCCAAATCCAATTATCATAGATTCCTTCCTTGCCCAGCATGTACCCCTTTTTCTATCTAATATAATACCTAAATTTCAGTTTGGGATAGAAAACACTTCACAAGCAGTGCCTGATTTTCCTGTTTCACCCAGGCTGCTCTTCTTGAGGCCCTTTTGCTTATTTAACGTTTCTCACGTGTTTCCCACATTTATTTCAGTTTTGTCTACATACCAAATATCTCACAAAGTTCTGTTAGACACACCCTTCATATTTTTAAATTATTAATGCAAAATTTATATACAGTGCTTTAAATGAAAAACTCAGTAAGTTCTGACAAATGTATACATCTTGTAAACAAGACCTCAAATAAGATATGGAATGGTTCCACCACTACAGAAAGTGCTTATCCAGTAAATCCCCATGACCCCATAAGGTGCATCTTTTCTGATTTTTATTTCCATAGGTAGTTTTTTTCTGGTCAACTTCAAGAAGATGAATTCAGTAGGTATGCTTTGCTATTATTTCTGTTTTCTTCGCAATTCTAGATAACATTTAGCAGGTTGAGGAAATTTTTTTTCTATTTTTGATTTGTAGAAGGATTTTATCAAGATTGCACTTTAAACAGTGTCAAACACTGCTCTGCATTGAAATAATAACATATTTTCCTGCATTGTTCTGCATTGTTCTTTCCTGCGTAAATTAACTTTTATCAATTTTTAAAATATTAAATCTTTAAATTTACAAGATAAATCCAGCCCTGGCTGGCGTAGCTCAGTGGATTGAGCTCGGGCTGGGAACCAAAGTGTCCCAGGTTCGATTCCCAGCCAGTGTACATTCCTGGGTTGCAGGCCAGAACTCCCAGAAACCGCACATTGGTGTCTCTCTCTCTCTCTCTCTCTATCTCCCTCCCTTCCCTCTCTAAAGATAAATAAATAAAATCTTTTTTAAAAAAGATAAATCCAACTTTATCTTGTGGTATTATCTTTTTATATATATTATTGCACTTAATTACCTAAATTTTAAAAAAGCTTGTATAAATATTCATAAGTGATTTATACATTTTTTTCTGTTGTCTTTGTCCAGTTGGTACTATGGTAATTCTCACCCCATAAAATCAATGGAGAAATGTTTCTTCCCTCTTCCTCTATTTACTGAAAGATGTTGTTTAAGACATAATTTCTTCTTTGAATGCTTGATATAAATTGCTAGTGCTGTCATATTGGCTTAGAATTTTTTTTGTGAGGTGGCTTTTAATTAACATTTCATTTTCTTTAATAGACATAGGAAGCTTTAGATTTTTTTTATTTATTCTTGAATCAGTTCATCTGGTAACTTTAGAATTTCAAAAATTTTATTACATCTAAGCTAGTTAATTAATTGGCATAAAGTTGTTTATCATATTTCCTTATCTTCATTTTGTTGTCTTTATGATCTGTAACAATGGCTCCTTCTTTGATTTTGATATTGGTAGTTTATATTTTATCTCTCCTTTTATTGATTTATCTACCTAAAGTGTAATCAATTCTATTTTTTCAAACAACAATTTTTGTTTTTTCTCATAGTTGTTCATTTTCTATTTCATTGACTTATACTCTTAAAAATATTACTTCCTTCTTATGTAAGTTTGGATTTAATTTGCACTTCCTTTTCTATCTACTTAATTGGAAAGCTAGATTTTGATTCTAAACATCTCCTTATTTAATGTGAGCATTTATGGTATAGTTTTCCCTCTAAAATCTGTGAAAGATATAGTTTTGCAGATTGTGTGTGTGTGTGTGTGTGTGTGTGTATATATATATATATAATCATATAATACATATAAACATATTTTGCATTTAATTTATGTAAAGTTCAAAATATTTTCAAATCTTCATTGCGATTTCTCATTAGACCTTAGATGTATAAGTATTTTAACAGCTTTATTCAGATATAATCTATATACCATATACTTCACTCATTTGAAGTTTATAGTTCAAGGCCATTAGTATATTAAGAGTTGTGCATTCATTGCCAGAATCAATTTTAGATTATTTTCATTATTTCAGAATGAAGCTCAGTATCCCGTAGCTGTTAACCACTTAACTTCTCTCTTCACAGCCCTAGACAACCACTAATCTACTTTCTGTCTATATAGACTTGTTTATTCTTGACATTTCATATAAATGTATCGTATCATATGTGGTCCTTTTGACTGGTTTCTTTCACTTAGCATAATGTTTTCAAGATTCATCTATGTGGTAGCATGGTGCATTTTATTATCCATTCATCAGGAGATGGATAGTTTGTTTCCAAAATCCACATCTTAGCTATTAAGAATAATGCTGCTATGTACATTTGTGTACATGTTTTTGTATCTATATATGTATTTATTTCACTTGGATAAATACCTAGTTATAGAATTACTAGATCATATGGTAACTCTATGTTTAAGGAACTGCAGACCTTTTTCTTTTCTTTTTTAATGGAGAAGTTTTTTTTTTATATTTTTTAAGATTTTATTTATTTTTAGAGAGGGGGAGGGCAGAGGTGGGAGGGAAGAAACAGAGGGAGAGAAACATCAATGTGTGGTTGCCTCTTGTGTGCCTCCTACTGAGGACCTGCCCTGTAACCCAGGCATGTGCCCTGACTGGGTATGGAACTGGCAACCCTTTGGTTAGCAGGCTAGCACTCAATCCACTGAGCTACACCAACCAGGTGCAGACGGTTTTTCAAAAAGGCCAGATTACTTAATATTTCCACGAGCAATGTACAAGGGTTCCAATTTCACCATTCTCACCAACGCTTGCTATTTTCTGTCTTTTTGATCCTAGCTATCCTACTGGGTGTGAATGGTATCTCACTGTGGTTTTGGTTTGCATTTCTCTGATCTCTAATGATAATAAGCATCTTTTTTATGTACATACTGGTCATTTGTATATCTTCTCGGAAAAAATGTTACTTCAGATCCTTTCCTCATTTTTAAATTAGGATGTGTTTTTATTGGGTTGTAAGAGAATGGTACATATTCTTGATATAAGTGCCTTATCGGGTATATAATTTTGAAAATATCTTTTGACATTTTGTGAGTTGTCTTTTCATGGTATCCTTTGAAGCACGAAAATTATTGTTTGATGATGTCTCATTGATTTGTTTTCTTTTGTTGCTTATAGTTTTGATGTTACATCTATGAATTCATTGTCAAATTCAAGGTCATAATCTCTCTCTTTTAACTGGTGGACTTTGAGAAAAACAGATCACCCTCTATAATGTGGGCGGTCCTTATTCAATCAATTGAATGCTTGAATAGAACAAGAGACTGAGCAAGACAGAATTCCCCAGAAGACTGTTTTTGGATTTTATATGCAACATCAGCTCTTCCAGTTTCTCACAGTACCTTGCCAGCCTTTCTACGAACTGGAATACGGGCTCTTCTGGGTCTCTAGCCTTCCAGCCCACCCTGTAGATTTTGCATTTCCCAGTCTTTATAATCATTTAAGCCAATTCCTTATAATGAATCCCCTTGTACACATATACACAGATCCTGCTAGTTCTGTTTCTTTGAAGAATCCTTACTAATACACATTTTTATACAGAGAGTGGTTCTACAGCAGGGGTGTCAAACTCATTTTCACCAGGGGTCACATAAGCCGAGCAGCTGCCTTCAAAGGGCTGTCTGTAATTTTAGAATTGTATAAATGTAACTACACCTTAACAGTTAAGCGAGAGCTTGGCACTGCCGCCAGGTAGTAACAAGGTGCCAGGCCAGGTGAAACAAGGTGGAGGGCAGGATTCAGCTGGCAGGCCTTGTGTTTGCCACCTGTGTTCTTATGGAACAAAATTTTAGGGATGAGTTTTTTAAATTGATTCTGGGGTTTCTAGAAAAACTGCTTAATCTGATTAGATTTAAAGATACTAATAATCTATTTCCAGTAGTAAACAGAGCACTGATAATCCATGGCATGATCTGTCAATAGACATAAGCAAAAACATCACCACTGTATGCTCCTAATCAAATACTTACAGGAAGCGAGGAGTATTAGAGTGTACAAGGTCTGGACAGAAAGTATCCAGCCATGTAATATGAACACTAGAGACATTTATTAAAGAAGATACAGGATACAAGAAACAATGTACATAAGAAAATGACACCTCAGTCCCCTTCAAAGTAGGCACCTTGGGACTTCACAGAGTTGTCACAATTGCCATCAGCTACCCCATAGCATTTTCCTGAATCTCATTGAGGGTCTGAAATCTCTTTCCTTTGAAAGGTGATTTTATCTTGGGGAAAATCCAAAAGTTGCAAGGTGCTAAGTTTGGGCTGTAGGGGGCTGAGTTACCTGGGTGATCTGATGTTTCACCAAAAAACTCTGCATGACACATGATGCATGAGTGGGTGCATTTTTGTGATGAAGCTGCCAATCACCAGTTGCCCAAAGCTGTGGCTTTCTGAATCATCTGAACAGTTTCTGTGGAGTAGTGTTCAAGCTTAACACAAAATTTGATGCAGGTTCATTGCTCTGCTTAACCATTTTGAATGCGATGGCCACACAGTACACATGCTCACTCACTGGTGTCTACCGCCCCCACTGACAAATACAGTGAAGTTGTCATTGTTCACACATGAGCATTTCAGATCATTCTCCTTGGAGGCAGGTTGCACTGATATTGTAAAAAACATTGCCATTATATTAACAATGATTGTACTTTTCCAGACAGACATATTTTTATATGATGCTTTTGTAAAATGAGATTGGCTGGTTGCTCCTAATGTTGCTGGATAAAACAGGGAAGTCAGGAATAAAAAAATGAAGTCAGGGATTAGAATTCCTAGTTTGAGCACCATGTAAATGACTGAAAGTTTTCACGTGTGCCCCAGAAGAGACCCCACCCTCTTTTACCTATAACCATAGGACTGAGATGGTTGAAAAACAAATCCAAAGTCTCCACCTGTGAATGGCTGAATTACAACCCAAATTGAATTACAACCCAAATTGAATGGTATCTACTTTTATCAAGTAAGAGCACTGACTGGGGAGAAACGGGATCCTCAAAACTGGACTTGGGATGTATGCAGAGAACATGATGACGCTGGGGACATCGAGCCCCTAAATTTGAATGTGCCAGTTGAAACTGCCTCACTGCATCCATCTGAGGGAATTCACCTTGTATTACCTGAAGAAACTCTAATGGCCTCCCCTTAAACAGTGGCCTTGCAAGATACCACTGATCCTTCTCAGGACTCATCCCCACTAACCCTTTTTGCTACCGTACTGATAACTAGATTAAAGTCCTGCATAGCCCCAGAGCATGACCCACAAGGAGATGTGACTTAAATGTTCTAATTTATAGAGACAGAAATTCAGAGAATATGCATAGGGATGGATATTAAGGGAGTGTGATAATGGTGAAGGACATATAAATATAGATCAGCCTAATTTATTAATATGGGCCCATTAAGCAGAAATTCTGCATTTAATATTACAGCTCAGGGAGTTAGAAAGGGCTCTAATAAGATTGGGAAGGGCTGGTTGCCTGAAACATGGACCAAAATGAGCTCACAGTAAAATGAGTTAGAAATGCAATACCTGCCTTGGTATGCTATAGAGGAAGAGATGCAAGTATGTGGGGAATTGGGAATCTTAGAGTAGATTTGTCATCTAAGACCTACCTGAGAAGATTTAGAAAACATGCCTCACACCACTGATGGTAACAAATAAAATATAATCATTTTTACAGAATTCTTCAGTGGCTCTTCTCTGTAGGGCACATTTCATAGTGAGAACTCTGGTCACTGAACTGAAAAACATAATGAAATGGGAGTAGTAATCGGATCCATGGTATCAAGCACCAAGCAGCAGCACTCAACCGCTGAAGTCAAAATAGACGTACTTATCTGAATGGGCATCAGAGTCAAAGCAGCTCTCAAAGTCTCATGACTCGGGCAGACTTATGGTGTTGGCTAGCTCATCAGGTTATTCCTAGAAGTGAAATAGACAGAAAGTCTACCGAAGTTTTACTTGGTCTGTATAAGTAAATGAGTTTTAGGTTGAGTTATTAAAAGTCTAACCTGAATTATAAAAAGAGAGAGTCTTGGCCCTGTCAAATTATTCTTAGACATAAGGCAATTTGTAGACCTTCCCCAAAAGGACTGTGTCCTTTTACAAAAGGAACTATATAGCGGGGAAAAGGAAATAACCAGACATTTCAGGAACTTCTAGACACTGGCTCTGAACTGGCACTAATTCCAGGAGGCCCCAAATGTCACTGTAGTTTAATAGTAAGCAAAGGGGCTTACAATGGCCAGGCGATCCATGAAGTTTCAGCTCAGGTCTGCTTCAGTGTGTCCCCAACCACATCCTGTAATTACTTCCTCAGTTCCAAAAGAAATAATTGGATTAGACAAACTCAACATTTCGCACAATCCCCACCCACATTGGTTTCATTACCAGTGGAATGAGGACTATTGCTGAGAAATGGCAGGTGGAAGACATTAGAATTGCCTCTACCTTGGAAAATAGTAAACAAAAAGCAATACTCCATCCCCGTAGAGAGTGCAAACAACAGTGCCACCATTAAAGACTTGAAAGATGTTAGAGTAGTAATTCTGACCACATCTTCATTCAAGCAGTTGCCTATTTGGCTTGTGAAAAAAACAGGTGGTACTGCTCTTGGCAAATGACAGAGAATTATCACACGACTTAATCAGGTGGTGGTTCCCATCACTATACCAGGAGTGGTTTGTTGTTTATGCAGCTTTAGGCATTTGCTGGTGCTTGATATGCAGCTATTGATCTGGCAAATGCTTTATTCTCCGTCGGTGTTAATGAAGACTCTCAGAAACAGTTTGTTTTCAGATGACAAGGTCAACAGTACAGCTTCATTCTCCTACCTCAGGAGTATACCAACTGTATACTTCTGCTGGGGCTGACATTTAAAAAAAAAACAATACCACAGACTACATGCCTTAAACAACACAGATTTATTTTCTCACAGTTCTAGGGGTTGGAAGTCAAGGTGTCATCAGGCTTAGTTGCTCATAGGACTTTTCTCCTTGGCTTATGAATGGTTACCTTATGGCTCTGTCTGCACCTGGCCTTTTCCCAGTGCACATGCAACCCTGGCATCTCTCTCTCTCTCTCTCTCTCTCCTTACAAGGTCACCAGTCTTATTGGGTAAGGGCCTTACCCTCATGTCATTATTTAATTTTAATTACCTCCTTAAAAGCATACTAAGGAGGTATATTTCAGTTTGAAAATGTTTGAATATGACTACACATAGAAGACATGGTGAAATAATAACAACACGAGCTATGATGATACATGGAGCCTAATATTTGGCATGAATTGAAGTTTAGTAGTAATAGCTGCTATTCAGTTCCAGGTGATTGTTGTTAGGTCTTAATTTTATGCTAGTATTATCACATCTAATTTTCCATAAAAATACAGACTTTAGAATTTTGATATGTAATGTATTTATTTTTACATAATTCATTTACCTCCTTAATAACAACCACATTAGAGGCTAGGGCTTCAACATAAGGTTTATGGGGGACAAACGTCAGTCCAAAACATACATTCTCCAGTCCTATTCAATATAAAGTTCACAGGAATCTTAATTGCCTTTCCCTTCTACAAGATATCACACTGGTCCACTACATTGGACTTAGTTATGAAGTAGCAACTACTTTGAACTTATTGGTGAGATATTTATGTGTTAGGAATGAGAAATAAAACTGACAAAAACTCAGGAGCATTAATCTCAATAAAGTTACTCAAGATCCAGTGGTGTGGGGCATGTCAAGATGTCCTTTCTAAGGTAAAGAAGAGTTTGCTGCATCTGTTCTCTCCTACAACCAAAGAGACACTATGCCTAAAGGGCCTCTTCAGATTTTTGAGACAACATAGTCCTCGTCTAGGTATATTTCTGTGTCTTACTTACCTAGAGATCCATACATTTACTAGTTTTGTGTGAAGCCCCCTCTATTTTTGGACTTTGTAAGAAGTCTAAGCTGCTCTGCAAGCTGTTCTGCTAGTTGGGTCATGTGACCCAGCAGATCCAAGGGTACTGAGGTGTCAGGGGCAGATAGGTATGCTGTTTAGAGCCTTTGGCAGGCCCTGGAACAAGAATCACAGCACAGGCCTTTAGAATCTTGGAGCAAAGGCCTGCCATCCTCTTTGGATAACTACTCTCTTTTTGGGAAATAGCATTTGACTTTCTACTGGGCCTTAGGAGAGGCTGAATGCTTAACCATGGGCCGCCAGATTACCATTGACCTGAGATGCCCTTCATGAAACTGAGTGGTATCTCACCCAGCAGCCCATCAAGTTGGGTGTGTACAAAGTCTTCCATCATTGAGCAAAAGTGCTATGTATGAGAGTAGGCTCAATCAGGGCAGATTATAACCAGAGATCCACCGGAGACCTATTAAGATGGCCTATTAGTATTCACAGACTAAAGAAATAGATTTGAGAGCTATTTTTTTTTTTGTATAAGAGGCTGTTGAAGATATAGGACTGGAATGAGAGCCTCACAGACATTCAGGAGATGAAGCAAAAAGTCCCAAGGATAAAACCTGGGAGAACAACAAAATTATTTATAGAGACATTGGGATATGGTGGGATATGAGGGATGAGCAAAAAACATAAAAAATCGTAAGAATGAAATTGGTACGTGAGTAGATACTTAAAATCACAGGGGATAGGAAAAATACACATTAAAACAATGAAGTCTTACTCATTATTCATCAGTTTTCCAAAAATTATAAAGTTGGGTAATGACTAGTGATGACTGTCATATAGAAAATCAGCTGTTTTTGCACACTGATATAGAAAGCACAGACTTTTGTAGTTGCCTTGCAGAGAAATCACAGTTTTTAACTCAATTCTGGTATTTGTTTATAATTCAGTAATCCCACTTCTGAGTTTATATTCTAAAGAAATGTGTGTTTAGTACTTATGGGACAAGTAGGGCACATTTATCAAATTGTCATTTGTGAAAGTGGGGAGTTAGAGAGGAACTGAAGCTAATATATGGGGAAATGGATAGTGTGGCAGTGCACAGCATGGGTGGCAGATGTATTATTGTTAAAATATTCACTGTTCTAAGATCTTCCTCACTGGGCCCATCCTGTGAAAAAATTATATTTCCCACCTAATCATTGTCGTATTGGAAATGTGACTTACCTTGACCATTGAAGCATGCATGGAAATGACAGGTTGCCTTTCTAAGCAGCAGCTGTAAGAACTAGGGCATAGGTCTTCTGTATCTCTTTCTTTCCGTCACAAGAGTGGTTCTGCCTTAGACAGAGGCTTTTCCTTCACGTAGATCTCAGGGTGAAGAGAGTGTAGGGCAGAGACGTAGACCACGTGTGATGCAAATAAGAATGAAAGTTTTGTTCTTGTAAGTCACTAGAATTAAGGCGACAGTTTTTATTATAGCACAACCTCACGAAAGCTAATGGATACCATGTGGAATACAATGTAGTAGCAAAAATAAACTCATGTTTGCATGAAATACTTAGTGGAGATTGAAAAAAATAAGTACAAAATAACACCTTTCATGCAATATTAGTTAAGTAAGTTAGAAGCATAACAAGTGAGTCAAATTACTTATTTTAAAAAGATACATACAAATTCAATGAAACATAACCAATACATTAGATTATTTGCCTGTGGGAGCTAAGGAGAATGTAAATGGGAAACAGATAAAAAATGTAAAACAATAACTGAATGTTAGCCTACATGTGAGTGTGCTTACAATCATAATAGCTATATCCTTAGATAAGAGAAACATTTTAAATGTGGATAATAATAAGAGGGATGTAATGAACTCAACCCTTTGTACCTAAGAACCAAAAGCAGAAACAGACAACAGTATTGAAGAGAGCAAAATAAAAAAAAAAGAAGGAAAAAACAAATTTTAGGGAAGTTTATAGAGGAGGATGCTTCACCAACCAGGCTGAAATTTAACAAATGCCATGAAAGGTTAAAGAAGATAATAATTGACAAGTGGCTATTTGTTTGGCTTATTATAAAGTCACAAAAATAATCCTTTGTTTCTATAAATGTAGGTATTATGAAAGCATGGAGCTGATTGAAAAGGGAAGTTTGGAGGTAGTTTGTCAGAAAACTGTGTAATTGCATCTATCTCTCCCTCCTAACCTTTTGCAGGAAAGTGGAGAATTTGATAATGTTAATTGTATGTCTAAGCTAGGAAAAAAATAGTTTCACTGGTTTTGTGGTAACAGCACCTTAGAAGTGTTGACCAATTTACAAGGTATTGTGGGAATTTAACAAAAGTTGTTAGATTGCTTTGTGTTGACTCTCTGATAGATTACAGCTGTCTCGTTCCTGAACACAGTACAGTTACTTTTAGATAAGCTCTTATTTCCTTGCTGTGATTTTTATTTACTGAGCCCAATGCAATGGTCTTTGTTAGCTCAGAGTGGGAGTAGGCACCAAGCAGGTATGGGCTGCCTTCGGATCCATGCTATTCTCCCCATGTACTTTGTGTCCTTGGCAGAATATCAGAGGACATGCTCCCTTGTACAAAGATGCATGCAGATTTTCCCTCCTTCTACTTCATATTTGCCTACAATTCACAGCCAAATAAAATATAGTTCTGTACTTTTTCTTAACATCCTCACGATCCAGCTTTTTTATGGCTACAATTCTCCAATTATAACCTTAGAGCTTCCTGATCTGATGCATACTTTTCTCTCTTCTCATGCTCATTTTTTGGGAAATATGTTAGAGAGTTTGTGATACAGAAGTAAAATGTTAATTTCTCAAAAATGCGCTTTTAGTTTTAAATTCTCAATAGGAAAAGTATATGAGAAAAAAGAAATATAAAAATAGTACAGAAATTAAAGGAGGTAATTCTTTTAAAAATCAGATTTGAAATTTAAAAAATTAAAAATGTAAATAATTAAAGCAAATTATTGTATGTGATTAAGTTGAAGAATACAAGCATTTAATTCTTACCCTCTATTCACTTCCACCTCTTAAAAGATTCTCTGAAAATGCATTGTGTTTTACATAAACTAATTTGAGTTTATGACAAAATGAATTTTCCTGAAGTTTGATCCAAAGAATAATAGTCCTAAGACATCCTTCAATATAAAAAGGGAAAATTCTACCTAAAATATTACCTTGGAGACTCCTGATCCACATTAATGTATTAAAATCTGTAAGACAAACTGAGTTACAGGAACTTGTTTAATTTGATTTAATAAGGTTTTTTCAAACTTATTTGAGCCCATAACTTTTTTAATTCAGTAATAGCTATTCATATGCATCAGAATGGAAACTTTTTGGATGTGCTTTAGTAAATATGGCAGTAAATATGATTACTAAAGTGCTTATAATATTCATTCAATAAATATTTATTATAAATGTAAAACCAATGAATGTATGTTGTTTAAGGTGATTACCTAAACAATACTTTAAGATATTCCAGTTAGGTGTTTTTATCCCTCATGAACAGAGGAAAAAAGAAAACTTAGTATAATAAAAAATTCCCAAAGGTCATACTTTTACTTAGTTGATAAAGTCAGAAATTAAGGAAATTAAGGAATGTATTTCCTTTCAATCACTTTTTTTCGCACTAGTGCCAACATATGGGGCAAATATCTATTTACTTAACAGCTATAGATTACCACATTGTATAATTCATCCCCCCAAAGAATTTTCACAACCAAATATTATGCTATAACAATGTACAGTGATCAGAGAGTAATAGTCATTTTTTTTTTGCCTGTACTTCCAGTGCATAGCCCAAATATTAGAAAGAACTTAAAAGACAGGTTAAAAGTAATGTTCTAAATTAAGGAAAAGACAAATTTTAACTTGTTTGTTCCCTCTTTAACTTAGACTTTTAAGAGAAGCCAAATACTGTAATTATGACATTCATTTTGCTGTAACAAGTCCAGACCATAATATTTTGCACTGAGCAGTGAAAATGGCCCACTGAATTCTTTCAAATATGAATAAATGTTATAATATATTCTAAAAGTCTTACCAGCATAAAATGACCTATACATTGGCATAAATTCTATCAAATCCTTTAACCTTTCCTGTTTCTACACCCTGCAGAGACCACGCCTTCTGGAAGTGAGCTCCAGCTCGTAGGATTAGCAGACAGGCCGTGAAAAGCTGCAGGAGCGATCTGCTCAGACACTCAGGCAGTCCTGACCGTGCTGAGGGAGCAGGAGCCAGGGAAAGGCGACCTGCGTCCCGCTGAAAAGCAATGGCTTCTCCATTGCTTCAGGAAAATTTGATCCGAGTAGACCTATTGAACACAATTTAAATCTATGTTTAAATGCATTAATATATTCCAGGAGACCTAAATATTTCAATAAACTTTCACCATGCATTAGGATCTTCGGTTCATTATAGAGAACAACTAACATTAGTCTAATATTATTCATGAAATGTGTCTAAGTTTTTCACTTCATGACTTTTTAATATAAGCTTAAAATGGGCCAAAATAGCATTGATTTTTTTTAATATTAAAAATAGGATTCTTGCCAAACAAAGCAGCATCTATAACAGTTTTTATTGCCATAGCATTTCATAGACTTCAAAGAATCTAGTATAATGTGTACACCTAGCAGGCATTTATTAATTTCATTTTCATTGACCGGTGAATATGGCAGGGTGCTGGATGCAGTCTGTTGTCCACTGTTCCCTTGTTTCACTGTGAGGACGTTATCCACCTTGGCAAAGGCTGTACTTTCCAGTGTCTTTTGTACACAGCTATGGTACAAATTTACCGATTTTATCAATGGGACATGAACAAATACCATATTTGACACTCTTCAGTTGTATCCTTTAAAAAAGAAATGGCTACATATTCCCTTCGTCTCTCTAATTCTGTGGCCGAGACACAGGAAGTTTGAACCTGAGATGGAGGCTACATGTTGGAGATGGCAGGTCTGTCTTGATAGCCTTGAACTCCAAGGGGGGACCCCCCAAAATTGGAATTATCTTTTAGAGGGCAGGTCCCTTGTAGTACAGGTTTTCTTTGTTAGGTAAATGTTCCCGGGAACCCTTCTATATCAGTGTACCAGCTGGCGTTGCTGTGAGAGGCTGTGTTCAGCTTCAGTGAATTGTGTTTGAAGACTCAATGCATTTGCCTATTTCACAATAGGTGATTTATGAGCACACCTGCCCACACTGCACTGAGTGTTCAGTAGTTTTTGACCAAAAATGGCATGACCCCCCATGCCCCACCCTCCTTACTCACCCAGTCTTGCCCTGAGTTACTTTTTTTGTTTCCCCAGGTGAAAAAAAGTCTTCAAAAGAAAACCTTTTGCCAACATAGAAGAAGTGAAGCAAAAAATGTCAGCAGCCCTAAAAGGCATCAAAATTGACAAGTTCAAAAACTGTTCTGAGCAGTGGAAAAGCCATCTCAATAAGTGTATTGCATCAAATGGAAAGTATTTTGAAGGTGACTGAAGTTTGAACACATAAAAATAAATACACAATTTTTTATAAGTAAATTCCTCAATTATAAAAAAATATAATGCCTGAAGCAGTCCATGGATTTATCACAGCTTTACCATGGCCTTACAAAAAGTCTTGAAAGATTTATCAGAGCCTAAAATTAAGTACTCACTTACTGGGCATTGAAAGCCCCTAATGATCTGGCATCTATCTACCTGTTTATAATATTTGCCATGGGTCTCCATACACTCTGAACTAGAACCACATGACACAGTTTGCAGAACATCCAAAACAAGTTCTAGGAGACCATCCACTTTTTATATTGATACCTTCTTCTGCACACTTTTCTTCCTTGAGAATTTACTCATGGGTAAAATCCAAACAGGGTGAAACTTTAGTTCTCCACCCAGGAAGAATAAGTTCCATCTCAGCCTGGACAGGCTCTGGTGTCTGCCTGTGTAACTGCCAGCAGTTACCGCGACACAGCTTTACATCTGAAACAGAAATATGTGGAGGGCACATCATCACTCATCTTCTTATTTTCAAGCTTTGAGTATGACAGTGCTTGGCATGTGGAAAGGGTTAACAAAGTGAATGTTGAGTGACTCAAATGAGAAATAATAACGATTACTGTAGTGACACAAATGTATATAGCACTTACTGCAGGCCAGGAACTGCCCAGAGCACTTGAAGTGTTTCAGTTCAATGAACTTCATTCTTAAAATCACCATATGTGGTATTTTTCTTAATTTACAGATGAGAAAACGGATCAACTTAACAGAGATATTAAGCAATTCCCCCATGGTCACACTGCTAGTGGGAGAGACCCAGCATTTACATCCAGGCAGACTACTTCCAGAATCTAGATTTGTAAACCTTGACAATTCAGTTCCTGGTTTAAGATCATTCAGTATCTCCCCATTTTTGACAGAATAAATTTCACTGTTTTTACAGAGCAAAAAAGCCCCCTTCTCTTATGGCCCCTACATAGACTTTCAGATGTTTATCATTCAGATCCCAAAAATTGCTTTCATATTGCAATATTTATCATTTGCTAACACAGTTGTGTCAAGACACTATGTATATAATTTTTTCTTCTTGAAAGGATGTCTACTGCAATCTCTGCATTCATCTGACTGGGGAAAGCATTGCCGTCTTGTGAGAATGTTCATCCGTCACTGTTTCTTTGAAGACCTCCTAGACTGATCCTCTCTGAAATTTACATTCCTTAGTGACAAAAAATATGAAGAGTTGCTGGTCAGACAGAGGCAAACTTTAAGAATGATTGCTCTTTATTGTTATACGCATAGATAAAAGTATTAGAATTAGAATTTGGAGAGGCAAAACTGGCATTAGGATGCAATAAGCCAAAACAAAAACAAACAAACAAAAATACATAAAACAAAAATACATAAAACAAAACGTGTTTTTGTGCAAAACCGCAAGTTCCAGTTGGTTCCCTTTGTTGCTTTTTGGTTTAATTTACTGGAAACACAAATTTTTATAAGAGGCATGGTAGAGTAGCAATAAAGATCAAGTTGTCAACATATGGTTTCATGTCTAGGTAGTTTGTGAGATTAATGCATCTGCCTATGGGTTATGCTTTGCTAACTCCAGCTCTACAGGAATGAAACATCATGAGCCGCAGCATGTGCTTTATCGCCTAGCATGTGGCCTGCCTGCGGATGGCCCAGAGAATCAATGTCCTTCTATTAGTTTCCATATTGTGTTTTATGAGCCCCATTCCTGAACGGTCTGGTCATTGATGATACTTCATGTTAAACAGCGGTTATCTGATGAAGAGAGCTGAGCACCGGGGATTAGAAAACTAATGCCCGTGAGAGGGTAATTAAATGTTATATATGGGCATTTTGCAGCCACACAGGAAGGCAAGATTGAGCCCTCATGTTTAATGGCATGAAAAAGGTCAAGTGAAATACATACAAAGAGAAAATAAAATAAAGAATAAAATAAAAAGTCAACTCGCTATAAAAAGAAGCTACAATTTAAGGTTTCACTTTCTAAAGCTACCTATATTCAACCATGAATACCTCTTCATTTTCAGGTTTTTTCCCCTAATATTCTTTTAAGGGTAATTGTAAGAGATTCCCCAAATGTAACGGGAATGGAATTTGGTTTCTTGCACTGGTAGTGTTTCTGGCTAACTGAATACCTCTATCACTAGATTGGGGGAAAGGGGAGAATTGTTAGTGGTGATGATGATTTGTAGGGACAGTTTCTGGTGCCGAGGGTCACAGTATAAACTGTTTAAATTTTATCTTAGTCTTTACGAAATCCAAAGTAGACCATCTCAAATGGCAAGAGAAAATTATGTCATTGTATTTCCATGACCACACACTACTCTCTGCTTTGGAGGACACTCGATTATGCAAATGCAGCACAGAATGGTCAAAAGAATATGAATTTTGGAGTGGAAACTGGGTTTTAATTCTGAAACTGTTACTACCTAGTTTTATGAATTTGAGCAATTTATTTAATCTCATTGAAGGATAGCTTTTTACCTATAAAATATAAATTCAAAAGGAGTTAAATTTGTAGATTAAAAATAGCATATGTATAAAATCTGGTTTATAAAATGATATGCATTAATTTCATCAATATTTTACTAATACAAACAAAAAAAGCAGAATCTGTAACATTTTCTTCAGAAATCGAGGATATTTGATAAAACTTTCTTCCATAATGAAGTAAGCAGCCTAAATACTAAAGAAAACTAAAATTGTTTTAATGCTAATTTAAAATACACAGAAACTTAAGAAGCACATTTTCTTAAGAAAAATAAATCACAAGAAAAATTATATACCAGATGAAGTTATTATTCTATTAAGAGAAATTAAATAGTTAAAGATCTATAGAAATTAAGAATTTTGCATCATTACTGTGAAAAACATTTAGTACCAATGCTATTCTGTTTTATTCTCTGTCATTTATTGTGACATTGAATCAAATGATTATAAAAAGTCAGAATTGAACCAATTATGAAAATTTTATCTTTTGTTGTAAATTTATACCTTAGCACTCCTTCTCTATCTCCAGCTTTAGATAACTCTATTTCTAATTTTACATTTTGCATTTTAACATTTATTGATTTGATAGGCTTACAGAATACTGTCCTTTTACAAGAGACTATTCTTAGTTGAGCAAAGGTCAGTGTTGTAAGAGATGAGGCTGAGAGGTGGGGTTACTCAGACAAAGGTGGGTGTTCTGATGTTAATCAGGATGAGGCAGAACAGAAAACAAAACCCTACACATGTTGCTAAAACTAATAATACCAGCCCAGTGGTGGTGCTGGCTTCCTTGCAAAGGTGAATGCTGAGCTCTAAGGTCAGTACTTGTTTCTTGTAAATGTGCTGCTTGTAGACAAACGTGACCTTCTGTGACTGCCATTTATGATTCATCGTGATTATGATACAGATGCAATTCAAATTCAACTTGGTTGGTGCTTTATAACTAACCAAATCTTCCCCCCAGGATCTTTCAGATGTAATGGCTTGAAATAATGCTAAAAATCTTTTCTACCTCCGACAGTACATAAATCTGGATTCAGGTTCTCAATTTGTACCCTTTTTGTGCACAATATATTTTTTTGTAAACACAATATTTTTGTTCTATCTAAAGAGATGGATATGAGAAAAACCCTTTGAAATAAAATGACTGATTTTTTTAAAATAAAGCATTTGCATTTTTAAAATGCAAATGAGCCCTGGCTGGTGTAGGTCAATGGATTGAGTGTCAGCCTGTGAACCAAAGGGTTGCTGGTTTGATTCCTAGTCAAGACAAATACCTGGGTTGCAGGCCAGGTCCCCGGTTAGGGGTTCTCAAGAGGCAACCACACATTGATGTTTCTCTCCCTCTCTTTCTCCCTTTCTTTCATTTTCTTTAAAAATAAATAAATAAAATCTTAAAAAAACACAAAATAATATTGAAAAATGGGAAAAAGCAATGGCACTTTTAAATCCTTTGTCTGAAGTGGCATTGATTCAGAAATGAGGTTTCTTTACTGAAAAAGAGTGAAAGAGAAAGTCAAGGTATGTTGAAGTCACAAACCAAGTGTATCAGTGGCAAAAGAGGAGAAAAATCAATTGTAAAGGACTCAGTCATTTTTGAAAATCTGATAGATATAAAATGAAAACTTATTGTACTTTTAACATGCAATCCCCCAATTAATATTTCATTTAAGTATTTTTATTGGTTTATTGGAAATTTGGGCCCATTTTTCTGTGAATTTACTTTTTTCCTCCCTTGCTGTTAAATAGTTTGTCTCTATGCTTCATGTACATATTTATTCTGGATCCTAACTTGCTGCATATTCTTGGCAGGATGTGTGTAAAGATGGCATAGAAAACATGCACAGGATTCAGAGTCCTTAAATTTAGGATGGTGCATAGCCTTGGAAAGGAAGAAAGGAAATCAGTTGAGTGAAGTTGTATATCAACTCTTGAACATTTTATTTGTTAAAGTTTTTAAATTAAATATAGCAAAATAAGACCTGTTCAACCCCGCCCAAGAATGGTACTGCTCAGGGGGGTCAGATAACTCAGGCATGAGGGTCGTGGTGGTTGACCCGGTAACTTCAGATTGGCATAGGTTCTAGTCAAGGGGTACAGGTTCTGGAATGGGATGTAGAAGAAGGGAAAAATGAAAATCTCTTTATAATTTGTGACCAGCTGTGGCAACACAAGCTATAAAGTTTCACCTACTGACTTACTTCTGTCTGGTTTTTCTGGGACAAGAAACCAGACAAAGTTCTAGAAGAGCTCCTCTCAAACTGGGTCAGTGTACTGTGAAGCAGGTGGATTCAAGCATCATGAGAGATAGATTGTAATTGTTGTTGTAGTTTATCATCCAAGTTATTGAGGTAACTCCATTCCTTGACTGTTGAGAAGGTTGGCCATTGGTAGCTCACAGCTGCATGTCACTGTGGGCATTGTTCCCCGTCAAAGGAAGCTTCCTCACCTAAGTTACACCCCCTTCCCAAGACAGCTGCAGCTAGTGACAGGACAGTATAAGAGGACAAAGGCCTGATTCTCTCACCTTGATATGAGATTCTCTGAAAGGCCTCTCCCTTCTGAGTTCCCTGTGGAAAAGGCTGAAGCCATTATTGCCCCTGTGACAGACTTTAATCTACCTTATGCCTATTCTTGCTGCTTTGTCTCCCTCAAGATTAGTGTTTGTGAGAGCACTCTTCAATGAGCCAAATCTCAGACTTTCAGATTCTGTTCTGAAGGAGCTCTTTCTATGACAAAACTCTGAGCTTTAAAAGATAAAAATAGAAGGAATTTTTTTTGTGTTTTCATTTAAACTGTCAGCCCAATTTGATAGCTAGAAAAAGGGGTCAGAATTCAGAATAAAATCTTTTCATGAATAAATCAGTGCTTTGGAACACAATATATTTTTACCTCACTTTTGAGGAATCTAGGCAGAGTAGGACAAAAACGTGTTCAGAAACCTCGAGGTTGATCTCCATTTATCAAATTTATGAAGGAAGGTTGGTGTATTTCTATGCACTCATAGTTTTAAGCAATATACTAGCTTCCTTTCCCATGTGTTCATTTATTCAACATCTACTAAACTATACTCATGTGAAAGTTGCTGTGATAAGCATAGATAATTCAAATAAGATGCATCCCCAAATAATTCAAGGAACTAGTGAAAATATAAATAATAAACCAAGAGTGATGCACAGTGTACCAGATGCTGTAATAGACATTTACACAGAATCCTATACAAGGAGACAGAAGAAGATTAGAGGTGTGTGAGCAGCTGAAGACTTCTTGGAGTAAATGAAGACTGAGCTCAACTTTGATGGACAGGAAGAAATTATTTAGGCAGGAGATATGGGAAGGAGCAGATAAAAGTATTTTATGTGGGAATGATTTTATGTTCTGAGACAGTTATAGGATTGAATTTGTTGTGGTTTGGTATAACTGATATAAACATTTTTCAAAATAAGGCTAGCGTGGTAGCTAGTGCTCAGGCTATGGTGATTCGTGGTATAAATGGATTTAAATTCAATCCTTTCAGAGTGGGGATGGATTTTTTTCAAGGAGTTACAATAGAGAAATCTCCTGATCAGACTTATGTTTTACCTCCATCCCTAACTGGAAGTTCAAAAATGTAATCTCACGGGTCGTGGATAATTATCCAGGGTATGCAGAGTAGTCCTGCCCCTTTTCTAAGACTTAATAACATGATACAAATAATCCAGATCTGTGTCCATCAGGATGGTGCCCAGGGGGGTTTATGGGAACTAATCAGGGACAGTGACACACCCTGGGGATGCAACAGGGAGAACCCATCATCACACTGGACTTGACTGGTTACTAAATCCCAGTTTCTCACAGTTGAAACTAAGGACCTAGGAAAAAATAAAATTAATTTTCAAATTACATTACATTTCCTGAGAGGAACAAAGGGTGTGATGAAGAAAAAAATCCCAAATAGCTGAAAGAAAGAAAGCAGCAGTCATGAAAATAAGAGTTGCCATGCCCTGTCCTATAGTAACCTCTTACTGGTCACCCTGAGGGGAAACCATGCAGGCTAGGCGATGCCAACCTAGAGGTCAGCCCAACGTCCAACTGAACTCAGCTGATGGCTTTCACAGAGGTCAAGTCTAGGTCAAACAACAGGGTGGAGAAGTTTGGAGAGTACGCAGGAATGGGAATCGGGGTTAGTGAAAAATTTAAACTGTAGAAGAGGAAAACTTATTTTAAGTTTTTAGCTGGGACCTCTGTAATAAAGATACATAAGAGAAAAACAAAGTTTATTAATATGTATACCTCATGTATACAAGGGAAATACCCAAGAAAAAAATGAGTAACTCCCAAAATTGGCTTAGAACTCAGGATTAAATAACATCTTAATAGGGGAAGGACAGAGGGAGTGTAGGTAAACCTTTTAGGGGAGAGTAAATGATTTTCAGGAAAAAGAATGGGCCCTTAGAAAAATAAATGGGAGATATTATAGTTTGTGGCAAAATTTACATGAGGGTGGTATCAATTTCTAGTTTCCTCTTCTGTAATGAGTCAATTTTCCATGGTTGATGAAACTTAAGGGGACTGGATTTACGATAACTGAGTTTCTTTTGGAGAGTTTGTCTTCAGACAGATAAGGGGAGTTCAGAGAAAAAGTTTCCCTTAATTTGTTGTTTTTCAAGTGTCTATATCTCAAAATAATCAATATACCAAAGCAGCATATATTTGGGGTGTCATAGTTTGCTGCTCGTTAAAACATCCCTGAAAGGTAACACATACAGTCCCCTTTCTTCCTGCCTCCTTTTTTCCTCCTCCTCCTTTTTCTTTTTTCTTTTTATCTTCCTTCTTCCTCTCTTCCCCCTCTTCTCCCCACCCCTCTGTCTGTCCTCACCAGTAAAACTTAGGCAAATAATTGCAGTTATAAAATTATTAACACTTCCTCCTATATTCATTTTTACCCTTTTTTGAACATATTAATCATAGTTATCGGAATAATTATAGTCTTTGTCTGCCAACTCTGTTGTTTACTAGGTCCTTTGTGGTCTGCTTCTACTGTCTTATTTTCTAACAATTTTATTCCCTATTTAAATTATGTGAGACCTTATGTATAAAGAACTCTTAGAGAATTCAGATGGTGCCACCCTCCACCCCAGAGCTTATCTTCCTTCTGTGGTCAGGCAGATCGAATAGATGGGGGCTGATCAATTTGGTCAGGAATTGGACTGGGTTGGGGCTGAATTATGGTTTTGGTAAAACTCAGTCTACCTCTGTTCATCCTGATTGTATGTCATGGCCTTTCCATGGTATTTATCTCCTAAAACTTAAAATTATATCAGAAGATTTAATTTGCTCCTTTAGAGATTTTCAGTTTATCTCTCCAGCCTCTTGACCTAGGCAGCTTCAAAATTTGTGCAATGTCTTGTAAGGGTGGAGAATCACATATTGAAGTACACACTCCCTCTATTTAGTGTGTTTTTTATTTCCTGGTCATTGAAAGATTGAAGCTCAGCAAGAATCTGTGTATTTGATTTCGTTCAACTGTCCAATTTGTCACTCCAACCGTAAGTGAGAACAAAAAGCTTTTCCAGTTTCTCTTTTCCCCACAGCAGAGTCCTTCTGCCCAGGCCAACACTGATCCTCAGTCCATATTCAGAATTGACAAATATCCCTAGACCTAAAACCACCTGTGATCATCACCTCACTTGGAGTGATTCTCTTTTCTCTATCATTGTAGTTTTCCTGGTGTTCATTGCTTTCACAGTTCTTTGATGCCTTTAAAAATGGAATTGCACTTTGTAATTTTTTGCTTTTCTCAAGTTGATGCAGTAGAAGCATGGCCTTTCTGACTTAGTGTACCACTGATTTGTAATGTCAAAAAAATTCTGGACCATGTTCCCTCTCAACATAATAACATTGCTTTCTTCATTCACTGATTTTTTAAAATGCACAATGTAGAAATATATTATTCATGTATTGATGTTTTTAAATAAGTTGGGATTTTACTGATCACAGCAGAATTTATGTGCATTTGAAAAATAATAGTACACATATTATATTTTCAAACTGCAGGCAAAATGTTTTGGCATGTACATTTATAAACACATGGTCACAAGTTATAGATTGGCAACCACAGGATCAGGTGTTTTATTGAAACATACTTGAATTCAGTAGCCTGAGAAGTATTAAAAGATAAACTGAGACATATTAGGTTTGTAAGAGTTTATTTGAACAAAAGTCAACTATAATAAGGCAGTGCCACAGTGGATATGGTTAGGAGAGCTCTACCAGCAGGAGTCAGGGGAAAGACTTTTACAGAGAATAGGCAGAAATAAAGCAAGGCATGTATTTGACTGATTATAGTTTAAGTGTTTGCCTTATTTGGGAAAGGCTTGTTGGCTATTTGTAGTTGGTTGTCCTTAGGTTTTCATTTCTCAATCTTAAGGCATTTACAAGTTTAGGTTTCTGTCTCCTTATGTAGGCTGCTGAGGTATTAGAACACCTGAGTCTAATTAATGACCTTCCTTTTAATTAATTTGAATTAATCAAACTGTGCCAATTCTAAACCTCAGAGGCCCCAAACCTCCGTCTATGAAGGTGAGCTTGCCAGTAAATTAGATACTGGTATAGGTTTTATGCGAAAAAGTTCTAGCCTTGAAAATTTTGGTTTAGTTACTGGATCATGTGATATTAACGATTAATGGCATTGTCACCACTCTTAGGAAATGCACACTTTTCATGTTTTTTTATTGAATAGTGTTATGAGATGATTCTAGAGATAGTAAGCTTTGGTGGTTGTACTTGCTTCTTATAAGGAATCCAGGATTTCTGCGCATCTTTGGTTGAAAGGATATCTGTTTTTAAGCTAGAACACAAGTTACTCTTAGTCTGTTTTTTAGGTTTTGTTTTCAGGATACCAGATTCCCACACGAGATAATGCTAATGGGGAATGGGATGTGCGTAGGGCATGGTGCATGGGAGCAGGAGATAGGGCCTGGTAGGTCCCTTCCCTGGGTGAATCCCAGGAAAATGGCCAGGGCTGTGAGAGGACTGGTTGCTAGAACCAAGACATAGGTGTTTTTCCAAGAAGGAGACCCCTGTTATCCATGATGGTGTGCTTTTAAGTGACCCATATGTAAATGACCATGCAGACTTTAAAAAGAATATTATTGAAGGTTCAGTGATTAGAGGCTAGTTCTCCCATATTCAGGGCAGTTTCCTCAGTTCTTTCATGACCCCACAGAGAAGGAGAGACTGACCATAACAGAGGAGATAAAATTTCTTAGCAAGTCAGCCCAGTAGCAGCTCATAGTCATATGTAAATAAAATTTAAAAATTTTCCATGTTGCTTCTCCAATCTCATGGTTTCAAAATTGGTAGAAAATGAAGTGCTGAAATGGGTATTCAATAAGTGAATTTATTTTTTAGCAATAATGTGGACATAAAGACATCATCGTTGCTTAGATACTTTCCCCAAGAAAATTGCAAAAAGAAAAAAATGGATTCCTGAACTCACATTAATCTTCCTGAATTTAAACATTTTGAGTATCCTATATGTGCATACATGGGTAGTGAAGCCTCATTGAATTCTTCCAGTGTTTTGTAATGATAACTGTAATAATTATAAAAGAGAGTTTCAGAACTGGCCCGGCAAGGGGCTGTGCAAGAAAAAGTTGGTTCAGCATCTGTGATAGCATAAAATAAATTAGTGAATATCTTACTGAAGTGTCATTCACAAGGGTTCTGTAAGCAAGGAAAATGCCTGGTGCTTCTCTGCACACCAGTATTCCTCCTAGATAATACTACATCCTGGGTGGAAACTTTTATATTGCTTGGTGAAATGAATGACAGTTCCTGAAGAGTTAATATTTTGAAAGAAAGAAAACAGTGAAAGTAGAGGTGGTTTCTTATAGAAATAGTTTGCAAAAATAATTCCCATTGTAAAATGTGAGGATTAATGTATTAATCAGAGCTTTGTGAACTCTCACATTAAACACCTTTGTTATGCTAATTCACTTGTAAATGAAGAACGAAATGATACTCCCATTTATTGAATATCATTCTCAAAGGCCTGATTTAGAAAAATAAAGATGTCCTTTACGCTTGCAAATGATGCTAACTTTTAAAACAGGAGTCTATTTCAGCAGAAGTCACCTTATTTTTCCAAGCTGCCACTTATCCATTAAGCTTTGTATTTAGTTTTATTCAGCCCATTAAATGTATAAAAGAAATATCTGCTCAGGAAAGAAGTAACACAAAACAACCTTGGAATTCCTTTCCTCAAACTCTCTCATTAAAAGGCCAATATATCATAAACGAAGGCTAATCTCAATATATCTACACCAGAGGTTAACCTGAAATTTTAAAAAGCTGAAATGAGAGGCAATAGCATTTATTGTTGATCAAAGAATTGCAAATCTGGGAGGACAGGTTCAGGCAAAAGCCCAAGTAATGTCTCCATTATAGAACAAAGGCCAGGGATTTTTATGAGGAAAGGAAAGAAGTAATTACATGAGAAGAAGAAAGAGTTTCAATAGATGCTGATAAGCTGAGCTACTTTTGGCTATACATGATTGCTTACTGATTCTGCCTTTAGATAGAGAGTTTTTGATCTTCAGTCCTTGTGGTCAGAATGTCCACAGTCTTTCTGGCTTTACAAACAATTGTTTGTGAGACAAATTTGGCCTGGTCAAGTCCAAACAATCCATCAGTTCAAGGGGGAGACATGCAAGGCAGTTTTCCTGGAACTACTGCTCTGGACTTGTTTTAAAATGGCTCCACTTATGTCAGCTTTCACTATATCAAAACTGCTGGTTAGAGGGTTGAGTAGTCAAAAGAGGTGTATGGTTTACTCTTTAATGCTTTGCTATGAAAATTTTAAATTAATATATTTATATAAAAATTAATATATTTTACATTGAAATTAATATATCAAAGTTCTAAATTCTGGATTTAGATGCAATAATGCTAGGATAACATTCAGACCTAATAATAATCACCTGGAGCTGAATAGCAGCTATTGCTACTAAACTTCTCTTCCAATCATGGCAAATATTAGGCTCAATGTATAATCATAGTTGTGTTGCTATTATCTTATTACTTGACTATGTCTTCTATGTGTAGTCATATCCAAACATTTTCAAACTGAAATGCACATTATAATAAACTTTTATCATCTTTCCTTATATTATATTTAGGGTTTTATACTTATTTTAAATAAATAAATAAATATATATATATATATATATATATATATAACATAAACATGGAGGTTATTATTTTTGCATTTCAGTTTCAAACAGAAATTTGGGTATTAAGATATTTGTAAATAAAAAGGTATTAAGTCTGATAAATTTTAGAATCACAGTTTTAGAAACTTGGGAAAAAAGAAAAATATGATGATAAGTAAAAGTGTATTTTTAAATTATTTTAATTTAAGGCAAAATGGGGAAATTGAGAATGACTGAAGTCTGTAGATGCAAGAAGTGACAATGGAGGAGAGATTAGATGAACAGAAGGACAGTGTGTATAGTATTAACTCAAAGTGGTGGATGGAATGGTTGGAAATAAGTTTGTTCTAATTTACCTAATTGCGAGATATACCTATAATTCCTACATGAGTTATCACCAGTATCAGACAGCCTTAGTATTTGTTTCTTAATAATTTGTTGCTGTCTTCCTCATTTGACCCTAAGCTCCTTAAGTAAAGGGACCAAGGATTTTAACCATGTATGCTACAGAGTGGAGAAATTGATTGTGTTAAAACCCCTCATAGTTAATTGACCATTTGAATATGGAGACAGATGCTAGATGCAGAATGGTGATGGGACAGAGAGGCTGAGAGAGACAGAATGCACAGCCAATCTTGTTATTAATAATTCAGCTATCCTGTCCTCTATTTCTTTTATTGTTGACTTTAAGTTTTCAGAAAATGAATGAAAGTGGGACTCCAACCAAACATAACAGATGACTTAAATTTGACCTTTGTAGAAGTCAAGTTTTAAGTAATAGTTGTGACTCGTGGGATAAATTACTTTGGCAATAGAGGGCAAGTACCCCAATGTGCTGAATCAGGTTAAAATTGCAGTGTTTTGTTATACTGTCTTACCATGCCCCGGTTCTTCTGTATGCTAAGGCTTTAGAGTTATTCACATTTTGCTCCTAAAAGTCACAGCAAGAAACCATTCTTATCTCTGTTTTTCAGATGAGGAAACTCAAGCAGGAGGTTGTATGACTTGGGTAAGATCAGTCAAAAATCGTTAGGTTGAAAACAAACATCAGATCTCCTGAGGCCAAAACTTTGTTCAAAAAAGACATGTTAGCAAATCATGCAGAAATATAATAATTGAGAAAAAATCTGTGAATTTATTCTTCCAGACTTTGATCACTTGAAGTCAAGTTAAATAAAATAACAATGTAGAAATTTATATAACTTGAAAACTATTTACTTCCTAATATCAAATAACATGTTCAGCACTCAGAAAGCACCTACTTTGTCATGTGTTAGGTGTGCTTGGCATACTTACTGAAATTAAAAGATAGAAATTGTATTCCAAGATTTAAGATTAACTCATTTGATGTTGTTTTGATCATTTAAATTATTTAGATTCCAAAACTCAGTCTATACTATGAAGTACATATATATTTCGTGTGTATGTGTGTGTGTGTGTGTGTGTTTCCCTTTTAAAGCCAGGACATTTAAAACACATTAATTAGAGTGCATTTCACTCAGGATCCACCCAGGAGTTGTTATGGGTCACTTTACTTACCATGATTTTAAGGACAGAGATCAAAAGAAAAGTCAGATAGCAATCTCAGGAAAATAGACTTCAGTCCTCTGTGATAAAAAAAAAAACTTAGTCAGCATTCTACAGAGTCTATTAGATACTCATTTGTATTTTAAAACCTTAGATTATCGAGTAATGAAAGACACCACCCTTATCATCCTCCAGTACTTTATGGTTCCTTTCCAGATTTATGTCTGCCTGTAGCACTTGTCACAATGAGATCTTCATATTGTAGAACTGCAAACTCCATGAGAGAGGAGAATTTATCTTTGTTTTTCCATTTTTATGATCCTTGAACTTAGAAAAATGATTTGCATATAATATGTACTTCAAAATATTGATTGTATAAGCTGAATTATAGGAAATTCTGAGATAGATTAGATTAATCAAGACCTTTTTGGACACATACAGTTAAGAGAATTTCATGCAAATTGCCTGTGTGTGAATCAAAACATGATTGTCAAAATTTGTCAACCAAACATTAATAATACATCCATGTTGAGAACTAAAATGATATTTTATTAGAGTAAAGGCTTACTTCTCTGGAAGAGGAAAAGTAGAAAAAGAATAAGGAAATAAAGAAAAATTTCAGCCACTTAGTTTTGGAGCTAACATATGTAGACCTATATCCCTGTTTAGGATTTCATACAACTAGCTGATAGACAAATGCTTCTGGATTGAAACATTATCTTTCCAATATAGACAATAATATTTAAATCTTTCCAGAAATCATTGAACTGATATAGTCATACATTTTTTTAATAAAGAAAGTCTACTATGTAATTTTTTTTAAATTCTAAATAAGGTCATAAGTCCTAGTATTTAATTCAAATACTCTCTCTTAATTCCTAGGGCCATATCCCATAAAGAAGCACAGCATATTATTACCAGTTATACAATAAATCATACTTCTTAAATGCATTAGAAAAAGCCAAGAAAAGAAAAGTTAGGGATTTTCCCCAAATGTTATATATTAATGCAATTATTATATTTTATTTTACTGCTGGCAGATCTACATTGTCTGAATCCATATGGTTATTATAATTATAAGCATCAATTACACTCAATGTGTTACACTAACAGACTTAAACACTGCCATTCATCTATGTATTCAGCCAATAATTTTTTGAGTAACTCTGGTACCTCTGTCGTGAAAATATTTTAGTGGAGGAGGAACACATTACTACATAGACCAATAGGCAAAAAGTTAGGGAAATAAAGATATTATGGACACTCAAACTTTTCTTTGGGAGTTAGGATATTAGTCAAGATAAACTAGGCTTCCACTGCTTAGAAAGCAACTTCCAATTTTTGAGGCTCAACATATAACATGTATTTCTTACTCATGCAATATCTACAGTAGGTATTTAGGAGGTCATTCCAAGATCCAGTCTGAGAGATGCTGGGCCATCTGGAGCACTGCTGGTCTCCCAAGCACAGGAAGACAGAGATTGGGGAATCACTCAGGGTCTTTTTACTGTCTTGGCCTAGATGCCCCGCATGTAATACATCTCACATTTCACTGACCCGAAATGTAAAAAGGAGACTTGTAAAACCAAGACAGAAAATGACCAAAATGAGGTTCAGAAAGATAAGACAAAGAGTCTTATCTTTGACAAGACTCCAAATGATTTAATTTTTTTTAATTAGAAAAACAATGGCAAATAATTAAATGAATGCTCTGAAATTAAAAACATAGATGGGACCATGGGAAGGAGGTGGGAGGAGGTGGAGGAGGGAGGGTGTAGGGAAGGGGAATGGTGGTAGAAGAAGACTTAACTTGGGGTGATGAACACAAAATACAGAGCACAGATGATGTGTTGTGGAATTGTGTACCTGAAACCTCAGTAAATTCAATAAAGAAGAAAAAATACATAGGTGGGACTTCTATTTCTTTTCAAGATAGAGTGGCAAGGAACAGGTTTTTCTTTTGCTTGAAACACAAAGAAAACAGACAAAATATATGAAACAATGGATGAAGAGACATTGGACATCAGACAATAACAGACTATATAATCTGAAAATTGAGAAATAAATAAACTGAGCCCTATAATAAGCCCAGTTACTGCTTTGGGAGAGTTTTCAGGCTGTGGCACATGGAGGAAGGACTCAAGTAGAGCCTGGAAGACATGCCATGGCTTGGAAAAAAAAGGACATGAAAAGACCAGTCTCTGGGGAGAACAATCCAGATAAAATTCAAGGGCACCATACGGAACAGGAGAAACTCAGAGAGAGAACCCTAGAGATCTACAGGTAGTCAGCTTCAAGAGTTTGCCAGCATCCGGGTTAACTCAATCTTAAACTGGAGTAAAGGTCATCTGAAAAATGAGATGCAACAGTGCCCCAGGTTCACACAGGACTGGGAAATAGCACTTGTATACTCCGGACAGGAAAACCTCATGATATGCAGTAAACTGAGTACACAGAAAGATCTTGCCTTAGAACTGAGGAGAAATTAGCCCCAGATTGGGTTTTGTTCCAGTTCCACTTAGCAAACTTAAAAACAAGATCAAAAGAATTAAACCTGTCTAAGTAACTAAACAGTATCCCAGAACAACGACTAAGAATGGTTATAATAATAAAAAAATCTAACATCCAAAAAGGTAAAATTCACACTGAACTATCCAATAAAAAATTAACAGGCATAGAAAGAAGTAGAAAAATAAGGCCCATAATGTGGAGAAAAATTAACCAAAACTGACCCAGAGCCAACTTGGGTTTTAGAATAATTGGATAAGGACATTAAAATAGTTATTATGATTGTATTTCACATATTTTAAAAGTTAAGTTGAGACAGAAAATATGTGAAAAAGACAAAGATCAAACTCCTAAAAATGAAAACTAAAATATCTAAGATGAAAAATACCCTCAATGAGATTAATAGCAGAAGAAAAGATCAGAGAACTAGAATATATAGCAAAAGAGAAAAGAGGAGCATAGAGAGAAAAAAGAATTTGAAAAAATGAACAGCAATTGTGAGATGTGCGACAACTTCAAGGGGACCTACGCACATATAATTGGAATTCCTGAAAGGAGTGGGGAAACCAGAAATGTCTGAAAAACTAATAGCTGAAATTTTTCAAAGTTTGCTGAAAGCTGAAAACCCACAGATTCACAAATCTCAATGAGCCTTGAATCCTAAATGTCTTTTTCCTTAAACATACACACACACACACAAAAAGAGAGCAAGTTATATCACTATCAGATTTCTCAAAACCAATGATACAAGTAAAATTTTAAAACAGCCAGAGTAAAAAGACATGCTATATACAAAGTAACAAAGAAGGATGTAAGAAAATTTATTGTCAAAACAATCCTAGTCAAATATTGAAAAACAACAACTACAAAAATTTGTTATCCTAGTTTTCAGACAGAAAAAGAATTAATCCCATACAAATAACTGTATTAAGAAAGGCATTGTGTTTCTAACTGTAACATCGCAAGTTAGTAGACCATGACACATTGCCCTCAATGTTCTAACTGAAAATTATTTCTAACTTTGAATTCTCTCCCCAGACTACTAATCAATTTGGGAGGTAAAAGAAAGTTATTTTCAGTCATGTACGGCTGCAAAAGGTTTGCTCCCATGTTCCCATTCTTAGGAGCTCATTGGTAATATATTGTATTATATTCTAAAAAATCAGTGGGGAAATGAGACTGGTAATTAGCTTCCATATTGAGAAGAATACCTATTGAAAATTTTGGAGTTCAATGAAGAAAAATCAAAGCAAACAAGTAAGAAGGTTATTAACTTCAGTGAAAACACGAAGTTATAAAAGAAATGATTGTATAATTTTAATATATTACTTGCTCAACTATAAATAAAATTTAAAGTCATGATATGAACACTGATCATTAATTAACAAAAGTATTATATCATTACACTGGGAAGAGGTAATTATATATGTGCTGTGTCAGAATGTTAAATCCTTGCATTTTATTTTAATAATATTAAATAATTAATATTATTTAATGATAATATTAATAATATTTAATGCTGGTAAAGTGAGTGTATTATGAATTATTTAGACATTTCAGGCAAGATTGCTGAAATGGCTGAAAGTGGTTGCTTTTGTGGTGGTGCTGGCTTCATGGACATGTGGCCTATGCAATGACACAGGACCCCAGCTCTGAGGGGCCCTATGCTTGGTTTAATGCTCTGCTCTTGCAATCTTGAAATGTTTAATAATTGTATCCTTGAGCTCAGATTTTGTAAGCAAAGTCTAACGGAACAATAGAGCATGTGTGTTAGCAAATATCCTTGCCAGCATATTTGCATATAATGCTTGAGATGCCCTATAAACACAGAGTTCCAGTGAACCCAAGATAAGTGTGAGTTCAGCAACGTTCAATCGAGTAGGAAGTATGCATATTACAGCTACAACTGAGTTAGTGGAAGTAGAACTTCCCCGAAATAGCCAACCACTTACACTTAACATGATAATAGAAAGAAAAGGAAAGGTAAGCCACATGTAGAGAATGCTAGTAGAATGTGTATGCATGAAGAAGTAAAAAGAAAAAAAAGTAAGTTAGATTTTTTACAGTGTGTCCACTTTGATAATAATTAAATGCATATTCATAACAAGCTATAAAATACAAATTTTGTAATTTTGGTGATACCATACACAAGTTAAATATTTTTGTATTTTGTATTTGCATTTAATGTCATTGCATAATATTTTAAATGTTTTAGTTAAAAATACATTAAATAAAAAACCCAATAGGTTAAGAGACATAGAAGAAAGAAAAAAGCTTTGTATTTTGTAACTTCAACAGAATTTTTTTTCTTTTAGAACAGAAGTTCCCATATTTTCTTTTTGTACCAATTAATATAGCTGGCTGTATTAATGCTACAGCCAGCTATATTGTGTGTGGAAGATAGAGAAAAGTGAATTTTTGTTTTTTATATAATCCCATTATATTTTTAAATAAAACTATGCATTATTTTGTTGGAAACAAAAATTTAGAGTAAAATATTAACAGTAGTAGGTACAATTAACCAGTGAAAGAGAGGAACCACATGTAAAAATGGTGAGGTGACAGTGAATTCTGACAATCAAAATTGCTGAGACAGGCCAAGGCATAAGGTTAAGAGTATGACTAGTGTATGGACTAAGGAAGGTCTGGGACAAATTAAGTCGAGTCTTATGATCCATTCTAAAGAGCTTGGATTTGATTTTTCAAGTGATAGATGACATTGAAGAGTTGTTAAATGGTTAAGATTTCACAGTTTTCACAGGAGTGAAGAAGAAGCTGAAAGAGGACAGTTAAACATTTTTAGGTGAGGCCTTCTCTAGAAATTGTAATACATGATGATGATTAGAAATTAACCATTTGAATGAACCATCATTGTATCAAGATTTATCTTAAAGTGATGTGGGAGAACTAATCAAAGTGATCAAAATTTTCCACAATTCTTTCAGCATGAAAATAAAAATAACACTATAGTTTTTACAAAGAAATTCATTTTTCATGAATAATTATTTTTATTTAACCTGCATAGCATATTATTTTATCCTATTACTTTGTAGAAAAAAGGCCAGAAAATGCTTTCAGAACTTTCTCCCCTATCACACAGGTGTTTTATCTTTCAGTTCACAAACAGAAGAAGATTTTTGTTTTCAATTATGTAAATGTCTTAGAATTTTCTTAGAGTGATTCTTGCCTAAATGCAATGGCACCTTTGCTTGCAAGGGAAAGGGCAAAGCAGGAAATTATTCACCTCAATTATTCACTGAGTAAATTGTTCGGAGCCAATTCAGTCACCAATTAAGGTGACTTAAGTTTGTAGACATGAATATAGGCAAAGGCAAGGCTACATTTCCTTTGGGGCAATAAGGGATGATGAAAATCATCACTGAGCAGCTAAAGGACAGAAAGCATGCAAAAATCCATAATACTCCTCAGATGATGTGCTAGAAATGTATTTAAAACGTTAAACTATTGTTGCAGTTTGAAAGCAAGAAAATTCTAAACTGCAAAGATAAAATAGGAAAGATAACACAGAATCACAAATTTGTGGATTTTCCCTCTTTTAATAACTGACAAAAACACTTTGATCAAGTGGATTCTGTTGACAGACTTTTTTTTTTTTTGCAGCAGCAGCAGATGGAAGAAACTCTTATCTTGAAGCTATGAAACAGAAAAACTGTTCTTGAAGATTGCTTTGAATGTCAGTTTTCCTGTATTATGTTTAGAGATCTGAAGCAGACAACAATGTGTGAGATAAAAGATACAGTGCAGCATGTATTCTAATACATGGTAATTTATTGCCATTTTTACCACTAAATAACGTATTCTTGTAGTAAATATTGCTCCCTATTCAAAAGTTGTACCACTGTGTACAAGCAACTCTTCTAATAAAAATTACTTTGTACGATATGAATTTCTCTTAAAACATCACATAAAATACTGTTTAACCTGGCAGTTTTCCCTGTTAATTCAGTCATAGTTTTTGAAACCACATTCATTTGATTCAATACTAATGGATTAGCTGAAAAGAAGATGAAAGAAATGAAATATTTTTATGATTTAAAAAAAAGAAGACCTAAGGTAAAGCTGTCAGTAGCTTGATAAAATCCATGTGCCTTTAGGAAAACTAATATCAGATTTTAACCATGTTTTCTAAAAAGGAGATTTCTCTTTGCATTCGGTAACTAAATTGGCACAGTGGAAGTATTAAGTGACCTTTGACTTTTGTATATGGGATTGCAGTTTTACTAACAGCTCAAAAATAGCAAAATAATTTTTAAAAAGTTGAGACTCCAAGTTGTTTTATTAACAAAATGCAGATTTTTTTTAGTAAGAGGTGTCATTATAGTTTCAACAAGGAAAGCTTTGTAGAACCAAGTAACAATTTTTATACTCAACCATTTTCAGGCAGATAGTGTAGTTGGGGTTAGCCACTGACATAATTTTGAGGGCTGTATCCTTTAGAAGGATTATTTTCTTCCTACCTGGTATAAGTAGTGTTAGTTTTAATAATACCCTGCTGGGAGGAAAAAGGTGTTAGGAGTCATATAAAGAGAGCCTTCACCACTGTCTTGCAAGTATAATATTTGAAAGTTTGTTCAGAAAAATTCTGCCCTGGCTGGTGTGGCTCAGTGGATTGAGTGCCAGCCTGACAACCACAGGGTCACCAGTTTGATTCCCAGTCAGGGCACATGCCTGGGTTGCAGGCTGGGTTTCCAGTTGGGGACGTGTAAGAGGAGCCACACATTGATGTTTCTCTTTCTCTTTCTCCCTCCCTTCTCTTCTCTCTAAAATAAGTAAATAAAATCTTTTTAAAAATTAAAAAAAATTCTAATTAAAACTAATAGTAATCCATGATACAAAAGAAGATATATGGACATGATTATTAGACACATCCATTTTTTATAAGAAGCTTTGAACTCTGCAGTCTTTTTTTTTAACTTTTGAAACCCAACCTAGAAAGTCTTCAGAGAAGTAAATGAGAATATTGGAGGAAATTGTAGCCCTGAAGTTTTCATGGCTCTTCCAAGGGCAGAGAGAGCATGGCATTGTGAGGCAGACATGCTTATGTGAGCATGCACTGGGTTTTTTATTTGGGTGTTTCTAGAATAATTGGGGAAATCTTGGGATCTTCCATTTCTAATTCCATTCATGATCCAGAGATGGATCTTTCCTTCTTTAACTCATAAGAATTTGGTGGTGTTACCAATTGCTATTTTAAAAAATCTTTCTGATCACCATAGATACACCAGCTTCTAGGGAAAATCATTAATTACAGAAGGGGATTGATTCAACAAGTAGTTTGAATTTAACCAGCTGAAGGCAGTGAGCAACCAATGCTAATCAATGCTTTGCACACTAGGTCTTTGTAGAGAAAGTCTGAGGTGGGAAAATCAGGCAGGATACACTTCTGCACATCCCACCTGCCTCCCTAGTTATGGCTTTATTTATTTTCTTTAGATCTTGTCTTTAAAACTTCCATTTCTCTTTAGCTTATGATTAAATCTTGCATTGAAAGCCATTTATTTTACTTTGGATGATAGATTGCTTGTGCAAAGAAATTGGACTGCATTAATATATCTACTGTTCTATGTATGCAGAGAATCTTGTAATCTACAACAAAATGTCATAAATATCAAAGAAACATAATATCTTCTGTGAAAACATTCTATAACTAAAGTTTACTATTAAAAAAACCCTGAAACACCAATGCTTTATTTTATTGACAAGCTCACAACAAAAGTGAAAATATAAAGTATGTATACATAGAGACATTTTATATTTCAGCAAGTACATTATTTTACCAGTTAGAGTCACATGTGATAGTTTGGTGGGAGAGTGGAGCCTCGCATTAAAGATGGGCTTATCATTTATGTAGATATGCATGCTGTCATAAGAAAGCTCAAGAAAGACAGATTTGCCTTTGCTCTCCACACTGCTAGTGTTAACTATTAGAGTTTGTTTGTTTAAAACAAAGATGACTCCGAGTTATTACAGGAAAGCAACAGCTGTCATAGTACCCTAAATATGCCATGCATAACCAGGTGATTTTTAAAGATGCAAATTCCTAGGATGAGCTAGTGTCATAATGAGTTAACATTAATTTAATTCTTGTGACTTGTCCAGTGCTTTCACTATATGAACTCACAACACCCTAGGATCATTATTGTCATCACCATCATAAGATGTGAAACTGAGGTGAAAAGAACTATGGTAAATGCTCCAAGGTGAGAGCTGGGATTCAAACCAGACAATCTGAGTGTAAGCTACACTTTTAATACCTTTGTTATACTTTACCTTCTCATCTGACCTGAAACCACCTCATTGATGGTTCATGTTCCATGTGTTAATGGGGAGGAGTTATTGTATTTTATCTGTGTTTATTATTTATTTACCTCAGTTCATTTGGGCTTCTCTAACAAAATACCACAGACTGGGTAGTTTTATAAACAATTGAAATATATTTCTCACAGTCCTGGAGGTTGGGAAGTCCAAGATCAAGGTGCCAAAAAGTTGCTTTTTGTTGAGAGCTCTCTTTTTAGCTCAAGACTGTTGCCTTCTTGCTGTGTCCCCAACATGCTGGAAGAGGCAAGGAAGCCCTCTGGCACTTCTTCATAAAGGCACTAATACTGTTTGTGAGGGCTCCATCCTCATGACCTATGAACCAACCAAAAGCCCCTTCTCCTAACACCACCATCTTCAAGGGTTAAGATTTCAACATATAAATTTGGGGAATACAAACATTTAGACTATAGCACTACTAATTTATTTTATCAAGATTTTTCTAAACAAATATATCTTGCTTTTTGTTGTCTATTCTACTTCATACTCCGTTGGTGGGAATATGTCAATTAAGAAGTATAGACATACAGATTTCTCAAAGTATGTTCTTGCTTTCCTTCTCTTGTTCTCATACACACACAGGGTAACACTTTAGTGTACACTTTGGGGTAATTTATGTGAGAATATGAAGGAAATATTTTTGAAAGAGTATGTTTAAGAGAATAGAGTGATCTCAATTGAAGTATAGATTTTCTTTTCAAATAATTTTTTAAAATTACAGTTCATGTTATGAGTTTCAGGTACACAGCCCTGTGATTAGTTATTTATATAACTTACACCAATAAATCTAGCAGCATTCTGACACCATGTATAGTAAATACAATATTACTGACTACAGTCCCTTATGCGGTACTTTGCAACCCCATAACTAGTTTTGTAATTGCCAATTTGTACTTCTTAATCCCTCTACCTTTTTTGCCCAATGGCCCTCCCATCTAACATCTGTCAGAATGTTCTCTGTATCTAGGAGTCTGTTTCTGTTCTGCCTGTTGGCTTATTCTGTTCTTTAGATTCCACATGCAAGTGAAATTGTTTGGCATTTGTCTTTTTTTCTGTTTGACTTATTTCACTCAGCACATTACCCTTTCGGTCTATCCATGTTGTTGCAGATGGCAAGATTTCATTCCTTCTTATGGCTGAATTAGATTCCATTGTCTATATGCACAATTTTGTCTTCATCTGTTCTTCTATTGACAAACATATAGGTTGCTTCTATATCTTGGCTATTGTAAATAATGTTGCAGTGAACATGTGGATATATATATATTTTTCAATTTAGTGTTTTGTGTTTCTTCAGATAAATACTGAGAAGTAGACTTGTCAGGTCCTTCTTTATGTCTTATTATAGCCTTTGTTTTAAAGTCTATTTTCTCTAGTACAAGTATTGCTACCTCAGCTTTTTTATTTTCATTTTCATGAAGTATATTTTCCCATTTTTAACTTTCAGTTTGTGTGTGTTTTTCTATCTGAAGTGAGGCTCTTATAGACAACATGTGTAAGCTTCTTATTTTGTTATTTATTCAGCTACTCTATGTCTTTTGATTGTAGAATATAATTCACTTGCACTTAAAGTAATTATCAATACATATGTATTTGTTATTTTATTATTTTTTCTTTTTTTCTTAAGGAAGATTCTTTAACATTTCATGTAATGCTGGTTTGGTGGTGATGAATTCATTTACCTTTTTCTTGTCTGGGAAGCTCTTTATCTGTCCTTTGATTCTAAATGATAGCTTTGCTGGGTTGTAATCTTGGTTGTAGCTCCTTGTTTTTCATCACTTTGAATATAGAGTGGCAATTTCTGCTGGCCTGCAAAGTTTCTGTCAAAAAAAATCAGCTAACAGACCTTTGGGATCACCCTTGTCAGTAACTAACTGCTTTTCTCTTGCTGCTTTTAAGATTCTCTCTTTGTCTTTAACCTTTGGCATTTTAACTATGATGTGTCTTGGTGTGGTCTTCTTCGGGTTCATTGTGTTTGGAACTCTCTGCACTTCCTGGACTTGTATATCTATTTCCTTCACCAGGTTAGGGAAGTTTTTCATCATTATTTTTCAGATAGGTTTTCAATTCCTGCTCTCTCTCTGCTCCTTTTGGCAGCCCCATGATGCACATATTGGTATGCTTGAAGTTGTCTCAGAAGCTCCTTAAGCAATCTCATTTTTCTGGATTCATTTTTCTTTTTGCTGTTATGATTAGTTGTTGTCTGCTTTCTTATCTTCCAAATCACTGATTTGATCCTCTGCTTCATCTCCTCTACTGTTGATTCCCTGTAATGTAATCTCAGTTTCAGTTATTGCGTTCTTTATTTCTGATTCCTTTTTATGTTTTTTTTCTATTTCCATTTTTATACTTCTTATCTCTTTGTTGAAGTTCTCACCAAGTTCCTATACTCTTAAGTTCATTGAGCATCTCTATAGTTAATGTTTTGAACTCTACCTCTGGTAGCATGCTAGTCTCCATTTTGTTTCCGGAGTTTTGTTCTGTTTTTTTCATTTGGGGCATGTTTCTTTGTCCCTCATTTTGGCTGTCTCCGTGTTTGTTTCTATGTGTTAGGTAGAACTGCTATGTCTCCTGGTCTTGGTAGAGTGGCTTTATGTAGTACGTGTCCCAGTGGCACAACTTTCCTTGTCAATGATCCAGCTGCTCCAGGTGTGCCCTCCTCCACACATGTGGACTGTATATATGCTCCTGTTATAATGGCCTTGATTTCAGTTGGCACATCAATGGGAGGGGTTTGCCCCTACTAAACCTACTGTAAGGACTGGCAGCAACAGTTTAAAGATCTGCTGTGCAGAGGTTGACCCCATGGAGCAGGACACACTCCAACAGGGATCTAGTACCTGCTGAGTCAACCTTCTGAGTGTGTCATTTGTGAAGGAAGTTGGGTGGTCTGAAACTGCCCACTGGGTAACGTGGCTCTGTGGCCTCCAGGGAGGTTGCAGACCAAGGTCAGCTACCACCTGTTCCCTGCCTGGGGCCACCCAGCATTAGCTACAAAGCCATCTGCAAATGGCTGCTACTTGTGCTGAGATTGGAGTTTCCTGGGAGAGGCCGAGCTGCAAGCTAAGGTGAGCTGCTGCTTGTGCCAGGCCTGGGGCCACTTAGGAAATGGTTTTGGGCATGCCAAGGCCAGATGCTGCTTGTTTGAGAGATTTTAAGAAAGTCTTCAGCATGAATCAAGACAGGTAGTTCGTATGGGAAAGCCACTAGAAATGGTAGGGTGGGCCTGAAAAGTGGGTGGGGTGAGGTTTCATGGAGTCAACGGGGCAGGGCAAACAGTGTTACATTGATGGAGTCTCAAATATGGTGCCCACAAAGGGCTCAGCAAAGGCACAATGTCCTCTGCCAGCACTCCTGTCTGGGAGAAAGCTGCCCTTCCAGCCCTTGGCATGATGCCGGTTAACTCAGTTCCTCCCCCTTTGTCTCTGGTTTCTTTAAAGTTGCTGCTCCAGTGCTGGAACTCAGTGGGAGTGAGTCCATGTAAGCCCATGCACTGGCCCTTGAAGAGGAACACCTGGGACTCCAGACGTCTTCCGTCTTATTCAGTCGCAACTCCTGCTAGTTTTTGCAGCCAAAAGTTGTGAGAACTTCTCTTCCTGGCACTGAAACCCTGGGCTAGGGTCCTGGTATGGGATTGGAACCCCTCACTCCTTAGGGTAGATCTCACAGCTGAGATGTTTCTCAGGGTTTTTAATTATTACAGCTGGGTGTGGGACCATCCTATTCCACGTCTCCAACCCTCCTACCAGTCTCAATGTGGATTCTTCTTTATATCCTTAGAGGACTTTGTTTAGCTAGATTTCAGGCAGTTCTGAATCATGGTCATTCTGCAGTTGAGTCATAATTTTGATGTGGTTGTGGAAGCCTTCAAGTACTAAATTTACCTACTTTGTCATCTTGACTGGAAGCCTTATATGTAGATTTTAAAGATAATTTTGCAATAATATTCTGCTAAAATCAAGATATGCCAAATGTTTTCTCTTAGGAAGAACTAACATAATTACAGTGCCTGGTTGGAATAACAACAATCCCAGACACAATCATCACTTTTCATCTCCACAAATTGGATTGTGTCAGTGTGCTCAAAGATCACTCTTACATGGATTCCAAGCATGCCAGTGACTATTGTAAAAATGATGTCCATGCAATAATTTACAATAAGAATTATAGCTGTCAAATAAACTATATCTTTCATGTTTAGTGGTAAGAGAATTTTTCCCTTGTTGTCTAATTTATGTTTAAAGGCAAATTATAAACTGAGTATTGCTCACTAAACACAAATGAGAGCAAGGAAAGTTGGAAAGAATATCCAAATTCAATGTGAGTTGGTTGTCATATTCTGGTAACTACACAAGTGCTCATTTCTGAAAGGAGAGAACCAAGATTATAAAAAACAATTTTTCTTGCCATCTTCTAATGTAATATTTTGTGATTTTGAAATGCTCTCATTAATTAAAAGATTATTGTTCAAAAACTAAGCAATCTATACCTTCACTAATTTTATGAATATCTAAAAATTTGTGAGTATACATGTTTTGAGCACTATTATACGTGTTAGTTGTGCTAAATTTAAGTTCTTCATGAGAGAGATATCATGGTAATCCTCTCCAGGATATCTGTGGAAAAGCCTTTTCCATGCTTGGGAAACATTTCATTACATTCTGGTGCAGAGCTAGATAATAAAAATGATATGGCTCAGAAATAATATAGAAGACTCCTTTTTACTTACCTATAACTTCCATTTTTGTCTTTCTATCATTTGAATTTTGTTAAAATTGTCATTCAGTGACCATTTAAAAATTATTACAGGCTTCGGCCTTTATTGGATTTGGAACAAATGTGAAACCAAGAAAACAACAAAAAAGTAACTGGCAATTGTTCTGAGTATTCATTTCTCTCCCAGTTCACAGGCAATCAAGTCCTTTCCCACCCTGTGAAACCCAGCTATCATCAGTCACCTTGGTCTCTCAAAACAATCAATATACATCATGAAGAAATATGAAAATCCTGGGGTCAGAAAAGAACTCTTGCTTCTTGAAAGCTAAAGAATGCTTCATTAACATATCGTAGCAATTTCAACCGTGTATTCACCATACATCGGAGAAATATTTGTTGTGCTCTTCCCCTCGTACGAAGTGAGGGGAAAAATAGTGTCCGAGGTCATCTCTTTGTATAAATTGTCTTGAAAGAAACTAGATGTCTCATTACATTACTTTTAATCTGTAACATGGGTATGTTTTTAAAACCTATTCTTAAAAAAGGAACAATAAAGTATCAAAACTTGACCCTATATCTAAGTTTCTATCCTATATCAATCTAGCATGATGTGTGATGTCTAGCAAGTAGCTTTCTTTTAAAGTAAACAAATTGTTTAAGGGTATGAAGAAGGAAAAATTGCAAAATCGTAAAGGGACTCAAGTTTCAAATTTTAACATAGAAAATCATAAATTAGCAAAAAGAAAGACATCTAATTTTTAAAAAAGATGTTAGAGCACAACACTGCAGGGCTTGCCATGCTCTGAAACAATTTGTTTATATGAAATCAAGTATGATAATTATTAAATATATAAAATTTTCATATTGCTCTAAGTGTTTTATCTCAAAATAAGTCTGATGATTTGAAATTAATTTGGAGTTATTTATGATTTTCATATAATAATGTATCAGGGTCTTTAGATATAAAAAGGGTAAACTCAGTGAGGTAAACCAACAGGGCAAAACCAGGCTGAAATACAGTAAAAACTGTGAAAGAAAGACAGTTTCAGTTTGGAAACCATAGTCATGGAGAGCATTTAATAAAATTGCTATCAAGAGGCAAAAAGAAAACTATGGCACAGATCTCTTCATGAAGAGGGTGTTTTAGACTTGACTTTTGAAAACCTGAAGAAAAATTTGGTGTAAGAACATAATGGTATCATCGTTCCCAGCAAGAATGGAGAGGAGAGAGTTGGTGACAGAACTGAAATTGAACCTGTAGCTCTAAAAGGAGTTCAGTGCCTGTGCAAAATTTTTGAAGAGCTTTACAGCTACTTAACATCCCCTAAGGATAATTTCAAGCAAGAAGCTTCTTAAAAGAGGAAGAAATGTGCTCAGCAGCTCATCAAATATAAGAGCAAAATGCGCAGTGCCAAACAAAACAGAGCTGAGAGCTGTGTTCTTGTCTCCCTGGCAACCTCTAGGCCTCTCGGAGCTCTCAGGTCCTGAGAAAGCATTTACTTTCTTCTACCCAGAGAGCATTCCCTTTCTCCTTTTAGGTTTTCTCTTTTTTCTTCTATTACTTTTTTCAACTTAGCTATCTTTGACTTGTGGAGTCCACTCATTTATAGATTTATTGGATCCCGACTGTTTGCTAGTTACTAATGTCAAAAGATGTGGATGATGCAGTCCCTGACATTGAAGAACTCAGGCACTGAATGAGCTGCTGACAAATCAAACTCCAAACCTCACTTGCAGACCCAGTTCACTGATGACTTACAATGTTGGACTCTTATTTACATGCACACTGGCCATCCACATAGTTTTCTTCTGTGAAGTGACTGTTCAAGACTTTTTCCACTTTTTCATATGTTCTTTATCATTGTACTATTGAATTTTAGGAGTTTTTATATATTGTGGATACAAGTCTTATTACCAGTTTTCTTGGGGGGGGGGGGGGGTCACTAATATTTTCCTCCAGCTGGCTTATTTCATAAATGGTGATTTTTGCCATTTTTACTTTTCTGTTTTTCCCCACTTGCCTTTTGTTTGTTCTCTTTCTCTGTTCTTTGGGGAATTAGTCAAGAATATTTTCATACTTTATCTGATATCCTTTATCACCATTATAGTAATGCCTTTTGTGTTATTTTTTTAGTGGTTGCTAAATATATAATTTAACTTATCTAACATTCACTTTAAAAATAATTTTGCTATTTCAGAATGTATGAAATTTACCATCGTATATTTATATTTCCAATTTATCTTCTATGTTTTCATCATATAGTTTTCTTTTTCTTATGCTATATACCTCTCAGTACATTGTTGTTGTTGTTTAAACAATCAATGCTTTTTAAGGAGTGTTAAAGATATGCCCATACATACAACCATGAATATATATATATATATATATATATATATATATATAACTTTTAATGGCCTTTATGTTAAACAACACATCTATAGTGTCTTATGTTCTTTGATTTATCCTCTAGAATTAAGTTTCTATATATAGTGTCATTCATATTCCTTTAATCTTAAATTTTTTACCTTAACCTGGATTGCAAGTTTAATGGAAAGAACCTGTTTTTCAGCTTATATCTAACTGAAAATGTCTTTATTTCACTTCTTTTAAATGAAGACATAATATATACGATACATTTCACCTCTGTTAGTATATGTAACTGGTCAGTCCTCATCTTTTGCTAGCACCTGGTGTGAGTGTTGAGCTGGATTTGGGTTTGTTGTTATTTTGGTTGCATTTGATTAAGCATGGGTTTCACATGTACGCAGGCATACTTTGTATGGATAGTGGGGGGCTTGTTTGTCAGATAGTTTTTCTTGTTGTCATTTTTGTCTTCAGCTTATGTGTCCCATTGTACCTGTATCACCAAAAATAAAACAACAAAACCTTCCTCACACCCTTTATCTTGTTCCATTAGTAGAATAATGATACTTGTTACTTAACACTTGTAAGCCCAGTGGTAGTGGGCCTGTATAGTGTTTAATCTTCAGCTTTAAACAGGCATTGGGTCCCTGGGTCTCAGGGATGAAGCCTTTCTTAGGGCTTCGGTCCTTCCTTCAGGTACAGGCCTGGTGTAGACCTGAGCAAGAGAAATTTGACTATTCTTTCTAAAGTGACATCCAGCACCATCATGCCAGTTTTTCTAAATTATTATCCTCTATGTTTGAGACCCAGTACTTTTTAGGATTTATATTTAATTAATTAATTAATTTGTTAAATTTTGTCTGTTTTATTCATAGATAATAACTCCTTTAGGGAAGAAAGTAAGTCTACTTTTTTGACTTTCAAATCCATAATCGCCAGTAATGGGCCTAGAGCATAGCTGCAACTCAGAAAATCTATTTGAAATTATGAATGCCTGTTTTTGTTTTTGGTGAAGGATTTGTTTTATTTTTTATGTAATGGTTGCTTTTATTTAGTTTCCAATGTGCAGAAAAGATGCAAGAATAATCCAAGAAAACCCTGTACGGCATGTCAGTGTTCGGCTCTGCTCCTCCGTGACATCGCTGTGTTTCGCCAAGCAGCCTGTGGGGCCTGCAGCTGGCACCAGCTCTTCGTGCTCACTTACGGTTGCAGAGTCACAAGCAAAGGCAAGTTCGTGACGGGACTTCTCCGGTAGCCCTGGGGACCAGCAGTCTCCCCTGCCTTCCCATTGTGTGCTGTTTATTAGATAAGACTCCATGAAACTTACAAAACCCCTGCTTTTTAGGTTTAACTGACCAACTCAACCTCAGCCCAGGAACCCCAAAACATTCTTCCCAGGGACGCTAATAAAATAATGTGCCCCCTCCTGCCAGTCTCTCTATGTGCAGTCTGTTTTGACTTCCCTGTGTGTGGCCCCTTAAGCCTGTCATGTACCTCCTCCAAGACTTGTAAGGAATGTCTTTATTTCAGTTTCTCTTGTAGCCTTCTGTTGAACAGAGGCTTATCATCTGGCATCCTGTGCTCTGCTTAATAAACGTTAATTTAACAAGCTCACAACATACCCATTACCCAAATTTACTAATTACTTACACATTGTCCTTGGATTTAGCACATCCTCTTCCCTTTCCTTCTGGGAGTATATATAGTTTTTTCTGAACTATTTAGAGAAATTTATATCTTTTATCCTATTCAGCTCTTAAATATAGCAGTATGCATTTTCTAAGAAAATGGCTTTTAATTCCACAGCCATCATACCATTGTCAAAATTAGGTAATTTAAACCCTTTAATTGGAATAAATAGAAAAATCAATGTTAGAATTAAATCCAAACAAAGAGGCAATAAAACATATGTAGACTAAGTACTGGAATTAAAGGGTAAAGATTATCTGACTAGAATAAAAATAAACAACAAGTAATATGTTTTGATGACAAGAGACTTACATTAACAATAAAAACAAAGATAAATTGACTGAAAAAAATATAATAAAACAATAGCTAAAAAATTGACATTTAAGTTAATATTAGACTATAAAATAAACTCAAAGGCAAAATGTTTAACACATTTTAAGTATATAAAACACAAACTGAAAACAAAATCAAAGGAATTAAAGTAGAAAAATTAAACTAGGAAACTTCATTACAATTCTGTCATTTACTAATATAAGATTTAGATAAAACATCATTAAATAAATGATGCAGTAAAAACATTCATAAATTTTTTTACATAGAGAATTTTACATGCAACAATAGCAAAGTATGTATTATGTCAAATACATATAAAAATTTATCAAAATTGATAATTTGTGGCATTAAAAAACTAGCAATAATGTCAAAGGATTAAAATCACATTTTTCTTTTGATTAGAGTGGACTTAAGGTGCTAATCAATATATAAAGTAACTCTTCCACAATGTTTAGAAGTTGATCAATATATTTCTACATGGTCAATGGCTAAAAAAATCACAATGAATTTAAAATATATTTTAAAGTGAATAATAATAAAAATACCACATACTAAAATGAGTGGCATGTGGTAAAAACAGTATGTGGAAGAAACCATGAATAAATGTATTAGGAAAGAAGAAAGAATAAAATCTATGGTGTTTATCTTAAGAAGTTAGGTTTAAAAATTTAAATAAGAGTGTATAAGGAAGCAAAATAGATAAGATAATAAATCTTTGAAATAGAAAATTTAAGTAAAATAGAGAAAAATCAATAAAGCCAAACATTTATTCAATTAAATGGATAATATAAATTGATAAACTTCTTGAAACTTGATAAACGTGAGAGAAATGGACCAAACATTAATAAATAGGAAATGATAAAAGGGAGAGTACTAAAAATCTTAAATACATAAATATAGGTATGTTATATTTGATTATAAATTTGACAATTTAGATAAAGTGGAAAAATGCCTAGAAGAGAAAATTAAAACACTCTGGCAGGTGGGTTGGGGGTGTGGAGGGATCAAGCAAAAAGGAAAATGAACTCATGGACACGAACAACAGTGTGGTGATTGCAGGCGGCGGGCGGGTGGATGTAGAAAAGGGTATAAGGGGGATAGATGGTAATAGGAAAAATACAATAAAAAAGAAAAAAATTAAAATATTTGTAAACTATTAAAGAAATTGAATCTGTAATTTTGAAAATGTCCCATCATGCAATCTATAGACTAGATAAATGTCTATACTGATGAGTTTTCCAAACATATATGCAGTATATAAAGCACTATTACATGAACTTGTCCAGAAATGCTAAAAGGAGGAAACACCACTCACCTTGCTGTACAAGGCTGCTCCAACTTTAATACCAAAACTTTAGGCCAATTACTCTCATGAATATGAAGGAAAAGCCTATGTAAGTTAATAAATCAAATCCTTAGGAAATAAAATTCAGCAATGGACAAAGGTCACAACTATATTAGTTCAGATTATATTGAGAATGCAAGATTTTTTAAATGTATTTACAGAAAAGCATACAAATTGATTCATGCATTTTCATAATGTGAACACACCTGTGCAGTTAGCACCCAAAGCAAGAAACAGAATGATGCCAGCACCCTAGACACAGTCTGTCCCCTAACAGTAAATACTATCCACAATTTTCATTTCCTTCCCTCCAACTTTATTTAGAAATTATTGACATATGTAAGTTTGAGGCACACAAAGTGATTTTTCAATAATTGAAAAATTAATCAACATAATTCACCATATATATATATATATATATATATATATATATATATATATATATATAAAGGAGAAAATCATATGAAAATGCCCTTAGGTTAAAACAAAAATTTGATAACCTTTGAACATCCATTTATAACATAAAACCATAGCCACTCTCAGTGTCCATGGAGGAATGGCTCCAGGCCTCCCTGCGGATACCAAAGTTCACCCATGTTCAAGTTCCCTGTATAAACTGGTTTACTATCTGCATATAACCAATGCATGTCTCCAGTATAGTTTAAATCTTGTCTAGATTACTAATGCTATATAATACAATGTAAGTGCTATGTGAATAGCTGTTATACTGTATTGTTTAGGAAATAATGACAAGAAAATAGTCTGTTTATGTTCAGCACAGATACAACCACCACAGGCCAAACTACATAATGCATGTCGGCAACAGTATAGCACTGTTGAAAAATATTTTTAATTTAATTATTTTCAAATATTTTAAATTTAATTTAATTTAGAATTTTAGAAAGAGGAGCAGGGGGGAAGAAAGAGAGGGAGAGAAACATCAATGCTAGAGAGAAACATAAATTGGTTTCCTTCTGCATGCACCCCAGTCTGACAAACCCACAACTCCAACATGTGCCCTGAATGGTAATCAAACCAGTAACCTCTCGGTTTGTGGGATGAAGCCCAACCAACTGAGCCACACTGGCCTGCTCAACAATATAACTTTTTAAGAATATTTTTGATGCATGGCTTGTTGAGTCCATGGATGCAGAACCACTAATAAAAAAGGACAATAATACCTGACATTTTAAGAATTGCAGGTAGCTTCTTTACTTAATAAAGTGTATTTTTAAAAAGCCAACATAAAGATAAAATATGAAAAATTTTCTACCTAAAAGTTTGAACAATACAGGGTGCTATCACTTTTTCTATTTGCTTGAAGTCGTAGCCAGTAAAGTAAGAGTTTCTGAAAAAGGAAAAAGTGGACTTTTCTCTTAAAAACAAAAGGTATGAATTGAAAAGATAGATATAAAACTTTCATTTAGTGTGCATAGCGACTTCTTCCCAAAGAGTACAGTATGAAAAAGGAAAAATTATAGTAACTTTATAGTATAAAAACATGACAAACACTACCTCAGTCAGGTAATCAAGTTCAACATCCATGTCATCAATCATGTAGATAGTATCCAGGCTTGATATGATGTAATGAAAAATAGCACATTTACCTCTGCAGCTTTCCTCCGCAAAACCCATAACCTCAGTGTAATCACCAGAAAACTGTCAAACAAATTCTAATAGGAAGTGCCCCACAAAATACCTGAACAGTATTTCTTAAAATGTTGAGGTCATCAAAAACAAGAAAAGTCTGAAGAAGCTGCCACAGCCTAGAGGAGCCTAAGAAGTCATAGCTACAAAATGTAATAAGGTATTTAAAATGGGATCTCAAAACAGGTAATGAACATGTAAAATCTGAGAAAATGCTAATAAACTATAGTCTTACATTAATAATAGTGTATCAGTATTATTCATTAATTATGTCAAATGTTCTATATTAAAACAAGATACTAAAATATGAGAAACAGTCGTGTGAGATATACAGGAACTCTCTGTACTATTTTAATTTTTTTCTGTAAGTCTAAAGTTTTTCTAAAATATAAAATTTATTTAAATTACATATATATGTATTTTACTTACAAAAAAAGGTATGTTTTGAAAACTTTTCTTCCAAAAGGAGAAGATATTTCTTCCAGAATAATAGTTGTAATTCTAGCTGATCTGGGTCTGTACATGGTGTAAATGAAGCTAAAGACTCATGAAATTGTTCATGCAACAATCCCCAAGGTGTGAGTTAGAGTTGGTCAATGCACATGACACATTAAGAAAAAAAATAATTTTTCATCGCGATTTGAATTATTTCAAATATAATGGCAACCTCCAATTGGAAACAAAGCCATTTATGTCATCCTTGTAAGAGCTGGCTTTTTAATTTTTTTTAAGATTTTATTTATTTATTTTTAGAGAAAGGGGAAGGAAAGGAGAAAGAAAGGGAGAGAAATTTGGATATATGGTTGCTTCTTGTACACTCCCAACTGGGGATCTGGCCCACAACCCGGGCATGTGCCCTGACTAGAAATTGAACTGGTGACCCTTTGGCTTGCAGGCTGGCTCTCAATCTGCTGAGTCACAACAGCCAGGGCAGAGCTGGCTTTTGAAAATGGGTTGCACTAACACATTTCATTGTTCATCCCTTGGGAGTCTATTTATAACATTATTTATATGTCAACTTGATGGTGTTCTTTCATCATAAAGGCTAATTAATTTAGAGGTAATTGGGTCATAAAACAAAATACAAACAAAGAGGGAAGCTTGTTATATTTAGGAGTGAAGTTATTTCCTGCAGGTGTTGGTAGAGGAAATTGTTGGCCATAGAAAGTTCAAGCACAAATTGAAACAAGACATTTTCATGACATTTATACAGCATAAAGGTTACATACATTGCAATGAAAATTTAACAAAGGCACAAAGAATTATTTCAAAGATTGACAAACTTACATTACTGTAAATTATAAAAAATATATTAACTCAAGTGCACATGAGTAGATGAGAGGATAAAAAAGCTTTGGTACATTTATACAATGAAATACAACTCTGCCGTAAAAAAGAAGGAAATCTTATCTTTCACAACAGCATGAATGGACCTGGAGAGTATTATGCTACCTGAAATAAGCCAGTCAGAGAAAGACAAATACCATATGATTTAATTCCTATGTGGAATCTAATGAGCAAAATAAACCAACAAACTAGAAACAAACTCATAGATAGAGAACAGACTGACAGCTGTCAGAGGAGAGGAGGGTTGGGGGACTGGGTGAAACTAGTGAAGGAATTAAGCAAAACAACATAAATTCATAGACACAGAGCATAGTATGGTGATTACAAGAGAGCAAGGTGGTTGTGGGAAGGTGGAAGTGGGTAAAGAGGGGATAAATGATGACAGAAAGACACTTGACTTTGGATGATGAACACACAATAAAATATACAGATGGTGTATTATAGAATTTTGCACTTAGAACCTATGTAATTTTATTAACCAATGTCACCCAATAAATTTAATAAAATTCAAAAAATAATATTACTTATCATCCTTAGCCAACATATGTGTTGCTATATATTTGTTTACATTTTTATTTCTAAATTTAAGTCTAAAGATAAAGCATGCATACTGTTACCTATCATTAGTATATAATAGCTAAAAAACAATATATATGCTCCTACATAAGAATGTAGTACATCATATTTATTAACACCCTATGACAAAATATAGTTACTCATTGAATGTGTTTTGAAAGGAAACTTTCTGCCCTTGTATGATGCAAAGTTTTCACTCCCAATTCCACAAGTAAAAAAAATTTGAGGGGAGATTTTTGGTCTCCTGGTTCTTCTCACATGAGAAAAGAGCCATCGCTAGTCTAAATTTACTAGCTTTGGTGTATTGTGGTTTACATCCCCAGCATCCAGTTCCACTTGCTTTTTTCAAAATGACCATAAACTTTCCAGTTCTGACATTCAGGTCAGAGAGAACACTCAGTTCTAAGTATGGACCATTTTTGCCTTAACTGATCAACATATTTCCATACTCTTTTTCACAGTTTTTAGTTCAAGATTAGACATGGTAAACAGATCCAAAAAATAGCTTTTTCCTAACCATAGTGATTAACTCAGTGACAGGAATTGAACTTTGATCAAAATGGCTGTGTGAGATAGGGACGATTCTATCATCGCCATATCACTATTTTGATTTCTCTCTCTACTGCCTCTCTCTTCCTTTTATTCTCTTTAAATGTGGATGAAATAACAAGTAGCTTCAAAAGCTGTCTATCGCCCCATGCAGCCAAAATAAGACTACAGCTACGAGATAAGTGGACCCACATAAAGCTGAGAAAAAGTAGGGGAATAAACTGCATTCTGAGTTACATCACAGATCTATGAAATTATACCAACCCGAAAGTGCCCTTGACTACTGGCCTTTCCAGCATTACAAAAACCTCTTGTGATGAGGTGTATAATGTTATCTATAGTGTAAACAGATCTGGAGATCTTATATTGCTTAAACACACACACACACACACACACACACATGCACGTAGGTCATCATGAAATATTACTTCCATGTATAATGCTGCATTTCTTACTTAATCTGACTAAGCTCAAGGAAAATGGACTTGCCTCTGTGTCTCTATTCCATGTGAAAAGTCCACATGGGCAGGGACTCTATAGGTGAAAAGAGAACTAACAATTTCTTTCCACCTCTCTATACTTTCCAGCAAACTGATATGTAGCACAAGGAGCTTGGTAAATGGAGGCTTGTCTTATGTACCCAACTTTCTACACATGTGAGTGGACAAGCGTATCTCAGTAAGGAGTAAAGGCTCATTTTCATCTCAGGTCCAAGCCACATTCTTATATCCAACTTATTTAAAAATTTAGTTTAATTTAGTTTATTTTTTATTTTTAATTACATTTTATTAAGTTATTACATTTGTCCCAATTTTTCCCCCTTTGTCTCCATCCACCCAAGCAACCCCACTCCCTCAGGCAATCCCCACACCATTGTTCATGCCCTGGGGTCATGTGTAGGTTCTTTGGCTACTCCATTTCCTATACTGTACTTTACATCGCCATGGCTACTCTGCAACTACCCATTTGTACTTCTTAATCCCCTCATCTCTCCACCCATTTCCCCTTCCCAACCAGCAACCATCAAAACACTCTCCATATCCATTATTCTCTCTCTGTTCTTCTTGTTTGCTTAGACTGTTTTTTGATTCAATTGTTGATAGATGTATGTTTATTACCATGTTATTATTCATAGTTTTGATGTTGTTTTTCTAAAATAAGTCCTTTTAACACTTCATATAATAATGGTTTGGTGATGATGAACTCCTTTAGATATTTCTTTCTGGGAAGATCTTTATCTGCCCTTCGATTCTAAATCACAGCTTTACTGGGTAGAGCAATCTTGGCTGTAGACCCCTGCTTTTCATGACTTTGAATATTTTTGGCCAAACCTTTCTAGCTTTCAAAGTTTATTTTGAGAAATTAGCTGAAAGCCTTATGCGAATTCCCCTGTAGGTAATTAACTGCTTTTCTCTTGCTGCTTTTACGATTCTCTCTTTATCTTTAACCTTTGCCATTTTAATTATGTGTCTTGGAGCGTGCCTCTTTGCATCCATCTTGTTTGAGACTCTGTGCTTCCTGAACTTGCATGTCTATTTCCTTCATCAAATTAAGGATGCAAATTTCATTATTTTTTCAATAGGTTTCCAATTTCTTCCTCTTTCTTAGATGTGAATGTTGGACTGCTTGAAGTTGTCCCAGAGGCTGCTTACACTATCTTCATTTTTTTGGATTCTTTTTCTTTCTTGTTCTGATTGGTTGTGTTTTGCTTCCTATGTTCCAAATCATAGATTTGATTGTTGGCTTCATCAACTCTACTGTTGTTTCCTGGTAAATTGTTCTTTATTTCAGTTAGTGTATCCATCATTTCTGACTAGGTCTTTTTTATGCTGTTGAGGTCCTCACTAAGTTCCTTGAGCATCCTTACAACCAATGTTTTGACTTCTTCATCTGATAGATTGCTTATCTACACTTTGCTTAGATCTTTTTCTGGAGTTTTGATTTGTTCTTTCATTGGGCCATATTTCTGTATCTTATTGTTTTGTTATTCTCCCTGTGTTTGTTTCTGTGTATTACATAGAGATGCTATGATTCCCTGTCTTGGTAGTGTGTCCTAATGTGGTAAGTGTCCTGTACAGTCCAGTGGGATAGCCTCCCCTATCATGTAAGCTGTGTACTGGAAGTGCACCTTTCATGTGGGCTGAGTACACCCTCCTCTTGTAGTTGAACCTTAATTGTTCTTGACATGTCAATGGGAGGAATTAACCCAGGCTAGTCTGTTGCAAACTCTGGCTGTGACCACTGACCACCAACTTCTGCCATCCATACAGAATCAGTTGTTCAGCGGCAGGGTGGTGGCACTCCAACATGGTCTGTAGCTGTCCATTGGGTGTGCAAGTTCCGGGGTTTCCTGGGTGGTGCAGGCCAAGGTCATCCCACAACTGTGATAAGCCCAAGGCCCCCCTCCATGAGCTATAATGCAATCGGAGATGGCGGCTACTTGTGCTGGGCTTAGAGGTTCCCAGGAAAAGCCAAGCTGTGAATATAGGCTGGATGCTGCTAGTACTGGGCCTGGGGGCAGTTAACAAGATATACAGGGATTGGGAGTTCACTGAGGCAAGCTGTTGCTTATTTGATAGGATTTAAGAAGTTGTGAATCATGAGCCAAAACCAGCCATTCATAAAGAAAAGTCACCATTAACAGTTTGAGTGGGCCTGTGATTTGGGTGGGCTGGAGTCTCAGGAGATCTCCAGGGTGGGCAAAGAATGTTAGATTGATGGAGTCTCATATATGGTACTGGTCTGTGGCTCTGTGGGGGGAGGGCTCAGAAAAGGAACAATGGCCTCTGTACACCTTTATGTCTGGGAGAAAGCTCTCCCCCAGGTCTTGCCTTGATGACAGATACTTCAGTTCCTCCCTGTATTTTACTGGTACCTTTCAAGTTGCTACTCTGGTGCTGGATCTCAGAGGCAGTGAGTCTGAATAAGTCCATGTGTGGGTTCTTTAATGGGAACTGCTTGGGACTCTAGAAGTTTCTTCCTCAATTCCTACTGGTTTTTGCAGCCAGAAGTTATGGGGACTAATCTTCCCGGCCCTGAAACCTTGGCCTGGGGAGCTCTTGGTGTGGGGCTGAGATTTCTTACTTCTAAGATATCCCATTTGAATTTTTATTGACTACACATGGATGTGGGACCAGCCCATTCCATGTCTCCACCCCTCCTACCTGTCTGGATGGATGTGGTTTCTCTAATTCTGTCACTGTCAGACTTCCATTCAACTCAATTTCTGACAGTTCTGAGTGAATATTTTTTCCATATTTTAGATGTAATTTTGATGTTGTGGTACAAGAAGGTGAGCTGTGTTTACTTATGCTTCCAACTTGACTGGAAATCTCAGGTCCCACTTTATCAGTCACACCTCTTACTTTGAGAATCATGGTCACTTTCTGTCACATCAGTAATGTGTCCCATAATCCTTATTTGGTCATCAGTTAATTTTGCATAGTGTTTCCATAGCTTAAAATTGAAAAAGAAAAAAGTGGTCAGTTTAAGGTCCATTCATACACTATAAATGTATTTGTTTTGCAAGTTATCTATGCAGTAAGCTCCAATAATTAATAACCAGAAAAATGCAAAATGTATCATCATCTACAGATTTTTAAGGGCAGCCAACCAGATTTGAAGTTAAATTACTATAATACATCTCTTCTTCTAGGCTAGATAATAAAGAATGGTTGAATAACTGGACAGAAGTTTTACAGTCGTAATAATATACCTTATTAAGTACCACCTACCCAGAAGACTCATTGCTCCAAACTCTACATATTTTCTTGTCTTCATAACATAAATACTCCAGGTATGTTCAGAGAAGTTCAGGAACTTGATCAACAGCACTGATGGTTTGACAAAACAGGTTTCTCAGAACCAGCCTGAATTTCTACTGCATTATTTGGGGAGGCCAAATGGAGACTTAAGACACAGCTGAGTGCCTGCTGACTTCCTCATTCCCTGAATTGATGTTGGGACCTCAAAGTAGTCATGGCTCTATAGGTTCCCCTTATCACTAAATTTCAAGTCCATCTACTTACTACTACTATGACTTTGAATAAATTATAAAACTTTTATGAATGCTTTTTCCTTGGAAAAATGTAAATTACATATTACATATGTAATTACATATTATGGAAAATATGTAATTACATATTACATTTTTCCTTGGAAAAAGTGTAAATTACATATTACACTTCTAATTTAGGATTAGGGCCAGTATAAACTGTGTTTGAACAAATGAAAGTGTGAGAAACATTGATTGGCGTTCAACAAATGTTATTTTGATTCCTTTCCTTAAGCAGCAGTTCTAAAGGTTAACTTGTCAAAGGCTCATCTTATTCAGAATACTTTGGTGAAACCATGAATATAAAAAATGAAGCTCAGACTCTTTAGACTCATGTTCACGATTATACACTATGACTAATGACCCTTTACAACTTTATTTCCCAACACAGCCCACCATATTACTGTGGTCCCCAGATCAAAACATACACTGCATGCCTGGTACAATCAGAAATGTTCTTAAATTTGTCTGGAAATTTGTTCTTCTCTTCCTGTTAAAATTCTACTTATCCTTAACATTTACCTTACATCTCCTCTTCTTCAAAGTCTTCCTTAATCTCTTGATCATAGGTTATATCCTCTGTATCCCCACAAACCTTGTATTTTTTTGTTCATTTTGATTTTGTCTTTACTTTTAGAGTGCATCTCTACCTCTTCTACTCTGTACAATGTAACTAAAAATTTCTTAATTAATACTTATTAATTTTTTGTTATGACAAATAGGCTTCAAAGAGTGTGAAAATTATCTGAATAATATTTAGCAGTCATTCATGTGATAAGAATAAGATACTGGGAAATATACACATCTGGAGAAGGAAAAAAACTCAGATATCAAGCTGAAGAACAATTTCATTTTTGAGATGCACAGAAGGAAGAAATTCTTGTGTGTTCATCTTATTTCATCCACAATGAATAGAACTTAAGTATTTGTTTAAAAACGTGAGACTCTGGGAAAGCATTTTGTGCGTTTGTGAATCGGGAGGACAGACACCATGTCCAGAGGCTGACTCAAAGCCGTGGGCAAGCACTGTTATCTGGTATGTCAGGTATCATCAGCCTTTTCTGAGATTAATTGTGTAGACATATGAAAAGGGTCTATTTATTCATTAAAATTACAAATACCAAAGCACTTTAAAATGCTAGGCAACACTCACTTTGAAGATAAAACTCTAATGTATGTTTCTCCACAGTTGATACATTGTAGGAAGTTAAGGGGTTGGCCCGGGTGTATTCATTCTCTTTATGAGGGGTGGGGGATGCCTCCGGGGAAAGGAAAGAAAGTGACCCAGCTAATCTCCTTGTCAGACCTTTCAGAAAGTGTCTAATGGCATGTTTTCAGAGGAATAGAACTGAGCTATTGAACGCTGGTAGAGGGATCTTTCTGGATAAAAGATTAATTAGATCCCAAATCTATACAGCATAAGGATGTCCCAGGAGAATAAGTTTGAGTAAGCGATACAACTCCCTGGGGTAAAAATGATTTTTTTGTAATTTAAATGACCTCTTCTGTTTGAGGTAACCACATAAAAATTACTTAGAAACCTCATTTATTACTCTGGGCTGGACGTGTATGTCCAGTGCAAGAAGAATATTTATCCACCCTTTTAAACTGTATTCTTTCTGAAGAAGAAATGTTATTTTATTTAGTCTGCTATATTACTGAGAATGAAAATCTTGATTTTTTTATACAGAAAATTTAAGTCCTTATGTAGCTGACTACTCAGAAATAAAAAAGTAAGTTGATATGTGACCTGCATATCTAGAAGAAATATTGGCATTTTAGATGGCTAATTAATGGTGACTTGTAGGGCTAAAACATAGGTTTGTGCTACTGAATTGGTCTGAAAAAAATCACAGTTAGGAACATTTCCATACATTTTTATTTTGTATTTCACATTCATCTACTTTTTGTCAGGGTATCAAAAAAGTCCACTTTTTGTTGTTGTTGTTGTTGTTGTTGTTCTGTAAGTCCTCTCTGAGACTTTCTATGTTTGTTGTTTAATTTAGAAAAAGGGTCTTTTAGGTTTCATACTATTTCTTCTAAGTGAAATAAATGACTTACTGTCTTTTTCAATGTCTCCAGGATTTGTTTTACTGGGAAAATATCTTTTCTGAGTAATGGAAATATAATTTTCCCCCCAAAATTATGCATATCAATGAAATATATGAATACCTCATACAGGACTTAGAACTGTAGATAATATAACACAGAGATCATCAAATCCAAAGGAGCACACCCACTTACAAGAAAGGTAGATTCAGCAAAGATATATATTGGCCCACTTGAATTAAACATTTATCATATAACTCTAGAATTTCCTAAACACTTAATTCAAACTGGCATAGGGGCACAATTAGCTCAGTATTTATGCTGAAACTGAGGAAGTAAAAGTCTGCTTACTTTTAGGCAGTAAAATGAAATCAGGTGAAGTAAGCATTATTTTATATTTTGTATTTACTTTGGCACTTCTATTTGAAAAGATAACTTGCATAATCATAAGAAGTTAAGCACTCAAACATACTATAGAAATGAAATGTGAGAAGGTGAGTATGGTTTAGGATTAATGTACCACAAATGAAACATTGATTGTGTTTTCTGCTTCAGTCTAAGATGTAGAATCATGGATTGGATGCATTGTTTCTCCTGAAACAGCTACGAAAAATAAGACAAAATATATGAAATGGTGGTTTTTGAGACACTGAACATAAGACAATGAAGTGAGCCCTGGGAGACCAAAACAATGAAGTGAACCCTCTTATTGTTAAAGCCCATTGCCTTGAAAGTTTCCCGGGAGGGGTGCAAAGAGGGGTAACCCAGTCATAGCCCAGTAGGCTCCCTGAGTTGAGCAGATGGAGCCAAGTCCAAGAGACTAAAGAGGGTGTGGTGTGCAGATAGAACACTGGAGGGAAGAGACTCCCTATACATGCAGAGGATCTACCTTGAGTCTTCAGTAGAGTGCTGATTAGGGCATTCATGTGAGGAACAGATGGGAGGCTGGGGAGAGAACCATCTGAAAGGGCTAGAGGGGATGTGTCATACTTGCCAGTCTAGAAAACTTCCTGATTCACTTGATACTAGACACACTACTTAGAAGGACCTAACTTTTGAATTGGGTGTGATTTTCCCTAGACTACATGCTCCTCTAATCCTGATTAATGAATAAGAATACCAGGAAGGATCAAGCTACTTTCAGGTAACTTGGCTGCATTCAAGAAAAAAGATCGAGAACATACTACAAAAGGAACCGGCACGCAATAAAGTAAAATTCGAAATATCTGTAAGAGAGAACACTTTTTTCTTTGTACTACTCACAAAACTTCTGACACCAGATGTGTCCGTTTTTCCACACCAAGCAATCCCCCAGTTCTTGGTGGACACTATCTGGGTGTCTTACAATTTAACACTCGAGGTGAGATTTTACCTATAGGGTGCCTAATGCATTTACAAGTACTTTGTTGAAATAATTTGCATTAAATTTCATAATTTTTCTAATTTATACCAACATAACAATACTATAATTAATAACAGTGAATAACTGATATGAAATTGTGTTTACTCAAAATGGATTAATATGTATTTTTGAAGTATTCATTTTCTTTATTAGCATAATAAAACGTTTTGACACTAGTTGAAATTATTCACTTTTTTTCCCTCATGACATTGCCTCAAAGCTCAGAATTTAGAATAACATTTATAGGTTTCTCTGATGTAGTAAGGTGACAGGAAGGATATTAAAGCAATTTAAATATACAGTATTATATATGGATTTTTCTATGGTGACTTTTTAAAAGTTTTTTTTTATTGTTTTTGGAGAGAGAGAGAGAGAGAGAAAATTGTTGTTCCATTTATATATGTGTTTATTGGTCGATTTTTGTATATGCCCCAACTGGGGATTGAACCCTTAATCTTGACATATTGAGATGATGCCCTGAATGAATAAACTACTGGGCCAGGGCTTAAGGTAACTTTTTGATACAAAGTATTATTACGTATTGCAAGCAAAATGTATTTTTGAAAGATTATGTTAACTACAAAAACAAGTAATTTTGTTATGAATAAAGTTATACATTTTATTGTGAATGAAAATACAAAATCCAAGCAATTCTGTTATTTACCTTTGTAATAAAAGAAGAACTTCATAGGAATGTCATAATGTATATAATATAAGCACCTTTTTACTCACTCAGATATTGAAAATATCTACTGACAATTAAAAAAATGTGGACCTCGATCACTGTTTTGTACAAATTCACTTTTGAATATACTTATCAATTCATATTTCAGTATGAAGTTTAATATAGAAGTCTTTAAGTTATGGTATCATTTCTGAAAGACAATGGTACAAAATAACTAATTGTCACATGGCATTCATGGTCAGAATCATTTGTATTGTTCTTTACACTATGCGGGCACTGCTGTAGTTAGCACCTTCATGCTGACAGGAACATAGGTCTGCGGGTGGCATATAGGTTTTGTTTTGTTTTTTTAATTATAGCTACAACTTCATTTCTGATCTGTATCCTATGGTTATAAGAAAGATGATGTGTGCAGAGTTATTTATCTACAACATGGTTCTGATATCATTCTTGCTTGTTGCCACAGAAACCCAGGTCATGGTCATATATTACCATGAAAATAGGGGAAGAAAAGAATATTAAGAGTTGCAGCTCCATTCTTTAATTCTTGCTTTACTTGGCACAAAGTCAGATTTTACTTGATTTGACTACCCTACTTACATCACGTATCTGGTAGCCTACTTTCCTTCTCGTTCTGCTCTACAAAGAGCATGTCCTGGCGATTTGCACATCAGTAAATAGAGAAGAACACACAGTGTGTTGAATTTTCTTCTAAATATATTTGCTGGGCAGATTCATGTAATTCTAATGGCCATACATAATATTGTAAAAAATGTGCTGACACTGTCTGTAGTATATTAATGCTGTAAAATTATTCAAAGCTATCAGCTTAGCAGTTTTTCAAAACACTTCATTGACCATACCTTCAAATGTATTAAACTCATTTCTACTCCCCTTGGCAATAGTAAGTTATATAGGTCACAACAACTGGGTAATTTTTTCTGACTCATTTTATGGTGCTGCACATAACTTAAAAAAAATGTGAAAAGGAGGCCCAGGTATGCTTGACTTCGTATATTAGAGAAAATTTTATTTGTCAACATGTCTTTTTACTGTCTATTGTTTCATGGCTAAAACATACATCTTTCAATAGAAATATTTGTTATTTACATATGTGCCTCCATTTTCTTTGTTTCTGTTAAAATAAAAGCCTCTGAAAAATAGCAATTAAGGAAGGCTACATATCAGTGAGTATATATGGCAATGATTGTTTTGATCATCCTACAAAATTTTGTTCATATTGCATTTTGACTTAGGAAGCTATGTGGCCAAAAACTAAAATAAAACTAAATCTTAATAAAGTCCTTTCTGCCATAACTTTTCAGTAAGGAAAAATGTACACTTTTTTATTTTTAGAACTTTTTTATTTAACTAATTTCAGTTTATTAATTTAGATTATTTTTATTTAACTAATTTCATCTAAAATTTTCAGATCTTCTCAGATGTTCAAATTACCATAAAATTATACCTAGTAAAATATACACTTATTGAGAATACAGCTTGATGGATTTTGACAAATGTATATAGGCATTTAATCAGTACCCAATGTTTTTGAGATTTGCATATGTTGTGTGATCTTTTTTTGTAATTGCTATGTAGTGTGCCTTTGCGTAAATACACCACATTGTTTATCTAATCTTCTAATAATGTATATTTCTGTTGTTTCAATTTTTTTGCTATTGTGAACAAAGCTGTAATGAACATTCTTGTAAAAAGTTTTATAACGAATATGTTTTAATATCTTTTGAAAATAAATACCTGGAAATACTAACTTTGGAAATGAAATACCTGGGAATGTGTGCCAGCTGTTGATTTATAGCCTCTCTGTTCCAAAGTGACAAATTTGTTCTCCTCTATAAAAATGGAGCTGAGTCCTTTAAATATTTTTTTTCCTTTGTCCATTAGCACCATGTAAGATTTTGTCAATAGAGGGAGCTAGATAAACATCCCAAGAGGAAAAAGTTTTGCATCGTGGTCCCAAATCACTTCCTGCATGTTTCTGCAATGGAAATGACGTCTCCAGCCTCTGGCTGGCGCCACCCTCAGGAGCTGCTAAGGCACCTGCTTCCTACCTAGTTTGTGGTGGACAGCTGCACCCAGACTTTTGTTTAATGTTATTGAGGTATAGTTGATATACCAACAAATGTGCACATATTTAACATATACAATTTGATGAGTTTGGACATAAGCATACAGGGTGGCACCATGACCATTATCAAGGTAAATAAACATAACTATTATGCTAATGGAAATAAGTCACTTACAGAAGAAAAAAATACAACCTGATTCCACTTATTTAAGGCATCTAAAAAAATTTGTAGAAGCAGAAAATAGAATGGCGGTTGCCAGGGGATGGGGGATGGAGGAAATAGGGAGATTATTATAAAAATATAAAAATAATTCATAGAAATGATAAAGATAAACAAACTGGTGGTCAGAATAATTGGACAGGCATTTCCAGGAAGAAGATACATGAATGTCTTCCACCAAAAAGGTTTAAAAAACTAACTGGCAAATTGTTATAAAAAAACTGCAATAAAATAAAATTTCATCATCACATTGGCAGGAAATATCAAGAAATATACAGTTTAAATGAAGATATTCAGCAACAAAGACTGCTGATGGGACCACAAATTTGAACAGTCACCTTGAAAAATAACTTCCTATCATTTAAAGTTGAAGATGTGCACATAGTATAACCTAGCAGTTTATCCTCAGTGTTACCCTACAGAAGCTTTAACATGTACACCAGAGGACATGCTCAAGAATATTCATGGCGGGGAAAGGGTGAAGGGTTTACAGGAATAATTATAAAGGACACATGGGCAATAACAAGGGGGTTGGAAACAGGGGATGGAGGTGGAGAGGGCTGTGGTAGTGGGGGCAGGGTGGGGGAAAAAGGCAGAAAACTGTACTTGAACAATAATAAAAAATAAAATAAAATAAAATAAAATAAAATAAAATGAAGAATTAAAAAAAGAATATTCATGGGCACTTTGTTTGTGAAAACAAAATGAAACAAAACAAAATCCCCAAAACAAGATACTGTCAATAAGAGAAAAAATTCAAGATATTTTATAATAGCCCTATGATAAATATTAAAGAGAAATGGAAATAAATAAAATGCATCTCTTTGTGTTGAGGTCTCAGGAATATAAAGTAGGGTAAAACTGCAGGTCACTCAATTATACAGCTAGTATCATTTGTGTGAATGTCAAAAAGTAGAAAACTAAATACATTATGTGACAAACACCAGAAAGTAAAAAGCATAAAAATACAAAGGGTTGCACATCCCTAATATGGGCAGGGGTGGGACCTGAAACACATCCAAATTTCTATTTTTAGACTGGCAGATACATTAAAGTTTATTCCACTGTTGTTTCTTTTACCATACATATGCATTATACATTTCCTTGTATGTGTTTAATGTGTATTATGTATCTAATATAAAATATATTTACTATAATACTTATTAAATGTATTTAATTATAAAACATAGTATATTTTATTTTGTATCACATATACATTATATAATTATTTTGTATTATATAATTATATATTATAAGATAGTACATATTGTATATGAAATATTGAATATAAAATCTACATTTTTTCTAAATATAAGATTAAAATGAAGACAATGGGGTAATAGCTTCAAATTTTCAAGGAAATTTTAACAGAGTTTTGTAAAATTATGTAAGTATGAGAGTGGAATATTCGGCTTGATAAGGCCTTAATATTTTCATCACAAAAAGTTTATTTTTGAAAGTAGCAATCTTGAAGAAAGCACTTCATCAAAAAAGAAAATTATCTTCATTAGGAATACTGAACAATAGAAATTAAGCATGAATGAAAAACAGGAAAATTTGTTGCAAAATTAAGTGGAATTTTCTGTGGAAAAATAAATTTCCCGTTCTTTATAGTAAGTGAAACAAATTGGAATTAAGAAGTATAGTTAATAGATTAGTCTCAATATTTTAACCAACTACCATAAAAACAGTGTGTGATTTTCAAGGGTTAACATATATTGTACTAACCGTAGTTGAGATGGGATGGAAAGGCACATGTTAAATTTATTAGTGTCGAGAGCTCTTGGCAAGATTAGAATCAGAGTGCCATTAAAGTATAAAGGTGACAGGAGGGTTTCAAAGGAATAGAAGATTAAAAAAAGCAAAGACGAAGTGTGAGAAAATAAAAAATATCCACTCGTACATTGGTCTCTTGTCTCCAGCTCCTGACAAAAGGCTGTTGAAACTCTTGTAATTTCCTGACCCCTAGCTGGCCCCTAGATGGCTCCTGCAGAAGGGTAGGTCACGAGAAAGATTAAGCCATGAGTAGAGGCTTGGAATTTTCAACCCCACTCCCCATTCTCTCAAGAAGGGAGGAGGACTGAAAATGGAGTTAATGACCAGTCGTGCCTGTGTGATGAAGGTTTTATAACATCCCCGAAGCACGGGGGTCGGGGAGCTTCTGGACTGGTGAACACGGGAAGGTGCTGGGGCGTGGCACACATGGAGCGCACGCAAGCTTCGTGTCCCTTCCCACATCACATACCTTGCCCTGCATGTTTCTTAATCTGGCTTCATGTATATCCTTTAACAAAGGGGTAAACATAAGTGTTTCCCGAGTTCTCTGAGCCACTGAAGCAAATTAATCAACCCAAGGAGTGTGTTGTTGGAACCAACATCTACATTGCTTAGTCAGAAGCACAGGTGGTTGCACCTGGAGTGTGGCATGCACGTGTAGTGGGGGGTTGAGAAGGAGGGGGTCTCATGGGACTAAGCCCTTAGCCTGTGGGATCTGATGCTATCTCACAGGGATAGTGCCAACACTGAGTTAAACCGTAAGACTCCTAGCTGCTGGCTGAGAATTGCCGGGTGCAGAGAAAAACCTCCACGCATTTGGTGACCAGAAGCATCATGAGTGGTCTTCTGTGTGAGTGTGGCTGTAAAAGAGACGTTGAAGAAACAGACTGAAATGAGGTTTTCCTTACAAAAGAAGGTGGACAATGTAATTAGCTCAATCATACTTACCTTAAATTAGGAAAAGGCAATGAGATAATGGACCTATGAATTGAGCAACAAAAAGAGAAGTAACAAACAGATCAGGTGGAAAATGAATCAGACCAGATGAGAAGACTTGCTTGCCTTTAGGCGGCTGGGATTCAGCGGACCTTACCTTCCCTAAAAGGGAAGTAAGGTAAATGGATGTGTATTTTAATAAAAAGTATTCCTTTGTGAAGTACATAAAAGATTGTAATGTGTGAGAAGAGGGCCTAGGGAAAATCTCAGAGAGAGCAAATTTAAAGACTAGTTGGAAGCAGCAGAGGTTTTAAGACGAAAAAGACAGGTGAACTTAAAGGTGTGAGCCAGTGGGAAGGAGCAGCCAGAGGCAGAATGGGGTCACCTGGGCCAAGGTGGGCACTTGCAAGGCAGAGAATGATCAATAGTGTTCAATGCCTCCCCAACACAAAGCTGTTTTCAGACCTTTTGGTTTTGCAATTAGCAAGTTTTGGTAAATTTTCCCACTGCAACTTTTCTGATACAGTTGATGTAGAAGCTTTATGTTGTGATTCAGGTGTAAGTGGAATTTGAAGTAACCACAGTGAATAGAATAGATTTAATTTTACCTGAAGACAAGAGACAGAGGGAGTAATTGACTTTGACTTGAGGATAAAGCAAGATAAAGGTAAGACTTATTTGTGTTTGTTTTTAAAATAGAATTTTCTACCTCATATGCCCAGAGTACATTTTTTTAATCCTCACACAAGGATATGTTTATTGATTTCAGAGAGAAAGGAAGGGTGAGGAGTTGCGGGGGGAGAGAGAGAAAGAGAGACATCAATGTGAGAAGCATGAATCAGTTGCCCCCATACACACCCTGATGGGAATAAACCCAGAACCTGTGTATGTGCCCTGACAAGCTAGCTATCCTGCAACTTTCTGGTGTATGGAACAATGCTCCAACCCACTGAGCAACATGCCAAGGGCCAGAGTACATTTTTAAAAAAGTCTCCTGCTGAAGAAGTTATTGCATTTGACTCGTTAATGATAAATTTAAGCATGTACTCATGACTGTAATCTCAATTCCGTTGGTGAATTCTTGGAGGACAGGAGTGATATTTCAGTCATTATTTTCATTTCCAGTGTATGTAATTTCTAGATGCATAAGAAACAACAATACAACATAATTTAATTCATCAGTATGTAGTATTTCAGGTTTCAAATGATTCTCAAGTATTTTATCTTGAATAGTAAATCTTGTCAGAAGTAAAATGTAAAATACCCCAGGTATGACTTCCTAGTGAGGGGCAGCACAGTATGGAGGAGGGCTTACAAAGCATGGTCCCCAGACCAGTAACATAGCATCACCTTGGAACTCAGAAGAAATGCAAGTTTTCAGGCCACACCCGGACCTGCTAAGTATAAACTCCTGTGGATGGGGCCCAGCAATCTGTGTTTCCACAAGCCTTCTGGTTGATTCTGATTAGCTCTTACACTTGAGAACCATTAATGAAGAGAAACAAATAGATCCTTGGATTTAACCAAATCTGTTTTCACATCTCACTTTTGTCATCTGTAAGCTGTGTGGTGGAAGGGAAAAAAATCCTTCTACCCTTCTAGGTCCCTTGGCTAGTTTAATAGTTAAATTGACATAAAATAGATTAATGGGAGAAAAACAAGTTTAATTTTGTACATATGCAAGCCCCATAAAAGTATGAGACCAAAAAGCAAGTCTGGCAGTTGAGGCTGAGATGCCATCCTGAACTCAGGAATGGGATTGGGACCTGGGGTGTCAAAGGGGATGAAGGCAACTCATAATACTATAAGAGCAAATGTTTGGTGACTGGATGTTTGCCCTGCCATATATGTAGGTATTTCAGATAAAAAGTTATGTCTGCTAAAACTCTCTTTCTAGGCCAAGCCCCCTATCTATATTCTTTTAGATAGTTAAGAGAGAGGGAAAAGATTTTCTTGAGCCTGCTGGGTCTTAATTGCCTTTAGATCAAAGCAATTCTCATGGCAGAGTGGCGTATTTTGGAGGGGCAAAGCCAGACCCTTTCAGCTGCAAGCAGGCAGTGTGTTTTTAATAATTCCAGAATGTGGTTTCCTTAAACAGGACAGCAGGGGCTGCTTGAAGAATCTTTATGAGAAATGAGTGATGCAGTAAGTGACAGCAATTAGCCCATTGTCTGATAGGATGTCAATGTTAAATATACGTGAATTTTCCTACTTAATACAGAATGTGTTGCTATTGTAGAATTATGTTTTCCTAGAGAAACCTAGGAATTGCACAATTTAAAAGAGGGGGAGCTGGGAGTTAATGTAGGCTGAGTACTCATTTTCATTTGGCAATTGTCTTGGGTATTTTTTCAAGAGTATTATCTAGATTCCAAAGGAGGCCATCTCACTTCACAGTCTATGTTATTGTTTGCATCACTCCAGGTATCATTGTGCCAAGAATGAATTCATTAATTGCAAAAACAAACAAAAAAAGGAAAACAAAACAAAACAAAAAAGATTTCTATAAGGAATTTCAGCTTCTCACTTCAAAAGTTCAAATCTTTTTAAAATTTTAAATGGGGAAGTATACTATAGAAAATGTTTTAATAGCAAAATTCTAAATAAGGAACATTTCTTATATTTGGGGAAAATAAAGGCACTAACACTTGTTTGCCCCATAAATGCTTTTTATTATTTGGGCAGGAACGGACCCATAAAATCAATCACAGGCAAAAGCACGCATTTTTCAGAGCTTTGTCTCTTTGTATTGTTCAGCTTTGGCAAAGGCATTAAAACAGCTTCCTATAAACAGCACTTATTCATACTGCTCACACTTTCATGTAGCTTTCCCCCATCCTCTATCTTTAAATGCAAGGTCAGCTCTACATTGTTATGAAGAGAATGGCTTTGAAATCACACCTACCCTTTTCTTTCGTGCCTCAGAAATATCCCTGAGCCCTGTTCTTAAATTGGCATCCATTAAAAACAATTCAATCATGGACTGATCAGCTGATCCAGTGACACACAGACTACGGCTTGGTTTCGTTGTTTCTTTGTTGCTAGTGGGCCTTTGTTTGAATCCTGCAGCATCAGCCCTGACTGCAATAATTGACTGACTGAGCTCTGCCAGAGGGCACAAAATAACAAAGGAAGATAAATATGAGCAGTTAGTGAAGGAAGCCCTGGGAAAGACATAAATAAATGTTGTGTGGGCACCCAAATACTGCAGCACTGGTGGAATACTAACTGAGTCAAGATAAACAAGGTGACTGCATTTTTATTTCACTGTTTGGGAGGTGAATTCAAGGAGAGGCTTTGCGTTCCAAGAGACATGTTAAGGCTTCAAATGATCATTGCCTAAGCTAATGGGGCAAACACGCTCACGCATAGATAAATTGTGAACCTAAATGGCCTTCACAGTTTGAACTCCTTAGATAATATGATAATGAATATTTTAGGGAAGCCTACATAGATAATAGTCATTGAGTCAATAAATACAGACTGGCTATGTCTTTGGTAATGACATATAAATCCATTTGGTAAACCATTCAGAATTCAGCATTTAGCCCATTACATGAATTCAAACAGGACCTAATAAAATCCTTAAATTTTCTGTGAGGTTCACACATACATGAGGAAATCATGGCCTTCTATAATCTCAGGAGTAGAAAGAACCTTACAGATCATATAACCCAGTTGCCATGTAATGAGTTGTTTGGGGAAAAGCATCATTATCGAGTGGTATTATAAATTGCACAATTGGTAATTTAGGCAGAATCTCAGCATCTGGGGCATTTTAATTGATGACAAGCATACAGCAAGTATCAGGTGAAATTATTTAATCAGTGACAAGGATTATTTTGAGTGAGGTGCCTTTTGCAAGAAGACACAGAATTTACACTGTATTATTGAAATAAATGAGAGAATTCCTTAAAATATTCCTTAAAATAAGCTAGCTTCTTAAGACTTCCTTCTTTTCCCTTCCTCTTAGTTCTCCCTTCCTTTTCCCCCCCTATCCTTTCTCCCTCCCTCAGTCCCCTTTCTCCTTCTTTTCCACAAGATAAAAACTAGGGATCTGGTAGGATACCTTAGTTGTTTAGAACATTGTTCTGTATGTCAAGGTTCCGGGTTCAAGGTCAAGGCACATACAAGAAGCAACCAAAGAACAACAAAATAAGTAGAGCAACAAAATGGATGTTTCTTTCTCTGTAAAAAGTCAATAAATAAAATTTTAAAAAAGAAAGATAAAAATCAGTTAAAAACTAATTACAGTATCTATCTCAGGAATTGGTTACGAGCACACCTAATAAAACTATTTAGTCAGGAATGCGAAGCTGAAGGGAGTTGGCTCTGGCTAGGTTGCTCTGCTAAGAATTTGATGGGATGTTTTGTGGATAGTCAGCTGGGAGACAGAAAAGAGGATTTCAGCAATTGCTTTGCAATACCTACCTGTGAAGAATTCCCAGACATCCCAATAATTACAGATTTTTATGACCAGTAATTTTTTAAAAAGATTGTATTTATTTTTTAGAGAGAGGGAAAGGGAGGGAGAAAGTAAGGGAGAGAAATATCAATTTGTGAGAGAATCATTGATCTCCTGCACATTCCCAAGGTTGGGGGAGCAGCACTGGCCTATTGCCTCCTTACCATGTGTACGGTGACTTTTTCAGCTTGTGGGTCAACTCCCAACCCACTGAGTCACACCAGTCAGGGTCAGTGATATTTCAGTTTTAAAGATATTTGCTCAGCAATGTTGTAACACAATGCCTCTTTATTTCCTCAATATTTTAATTAAGCATGCTCACATGAAATTATCTTTGGTGAAGTGAGGTTGGATTGAAAGAAGGTAAAACAAGCAAACAAGAAGCCTATGCTTCATTCAGCTCTGGTTAATGCAACACAGAGAGAGAAATTCGCCGATAAGAAGAAGTGATGAAGATCTAGATTTCAGCAGAAATAGAAATTAATACCTTACATTTATGGAGAAAAAATGCCAAACACTGTATTATCAGCCTACAAGAGTTTTCAAATCTACTTATTCTATGGGGAAGAATGATTATTTGTTTTATATTCTACAGTAAGAAAATAGAAGCACAAAGAAATTAAATGACTCCCATAAAGGCACACAGTTAATAAACAATGCGAATGAGCTTTGAATCCAGGAAATCTAACATCAAACAGAAAATAAGTAAATAGAAAATAAATAGATGAAAATAGATAGGTAAGTAAATAGAATTATGGAATGAGTGTTTGCATCCTTCCAAAATTCTGTGTTGAAATCCTACTCCCCAATGTAAAGGAATTAGAAGAATGCAGTAAATCAGTAGTCTGCAATCCAGAAGAGCATTCTCACAAGAGTCCAACCCTGCTGGCATACTGATTTTGGACTTACATGCTACAGAACTATGAAGAATAAATTTCTTATGCTGATAAGCTGCTCAGTCTCTGTTGTTTTCTTATGGTGTTCAGAACCAAATAAGATAGATAAAGCCTAGATAGATAGAGATTTGTTACATAAATATTTTCCAAATACAATCTGGGTTATTCTGATTTGGAAAGATTAGCTTTAATATATGCTATCGATATACAATGTGTTTTTAAACATAGCCACTGAGTAATCTCCTCTGCAATATAACTGCTCTCATTCTTGGAGTGGTGAATTAATGAGTGACTTTATCTTTCCAGTTCTGACATATATATTATTAATTCACATGAAGAAGTGGTAATGAATTTAAAAGGCCTTTTGTTTGTTGACATGAGCCCAAAGTATGTAATAGTAAGAGACACTGCTTCTTCATTCTCTAGTCTGTGCAACTCCAACTAGGTCCTAAGCACAGGTATGCCAATTTTTTTGGTTTTGGGTAGGATTTGAAGGGGCTTTAAAAAATTGCTTTTCCTCCTGTCTTCTAAATTCTTGTAGTTCAGATGAACAGAAAACCAAATTTTAATACATGCACACAGGCAGTTCATATAAGCATACCATTCCAAAGAGAGGCAGCATTGGATAAATGTGACATTTTGGACGAAAGAGAAAAGATGGTGAATAGGGTCTTAGATTTCAGAAGTGGGGCTGGGCGTTTTACAGGTAGTTGAGGAATTGCCTGACACAAGTGGAAAGGAATTTTTCTAGGCCACTCAGAAACAACGGGACACAGATGGTATGTAGCTAACAATCTCTTGTCTGAAGGCTTCTGATTTACCACATTGTATTCACGTTAGTCTAGGTGAACATTTTAAGATTTTCTTCCTGAAGCAGGATTTTCTATCTGAATCTCTCAGGCAGAAAAGGGGAGAAAGTCAAAGGTTCTTTCTGTGTCTTTTGTTTCTTAATAACCAGTTTAAGATTAATATCCCCAAAGGCAGAACTTGTGGTCCCCTCAGATCTCATGCCTGAAATGCTAAAATACTGATTACAAAAGGAGTATGAAAATGACAAACATGTGCATTTATTGATCAGAGTGGCTCTCAGAAGTGTTTCAGTGATGTACAAATTTTGCCTATCGACTTTTTCATAGGTTTTGTTTCTAGTGTTTTTTGTTTTTCTATTTCCAGGTACTACATGCTTGAAAAACTGACCTTTTAATGAATTTATGAACTTGTCTAAAGGAATCTGAAGTTTCTTTTAAGTATAATCACAACAAAAATTAATACATAAGATTTAACTTCAAAGAAATTTTATAAAAGTGTAGAGGAGGATGTAAAATGGCATATAAAATATAGTTCAATTACTTCAAATACAAATGTATTTAATTCTGCTTCCAGCAAAGATGGAAGTACAATAGCTGCATTTATTTTCTTTCCTGAAATAACTAGACAGCAGGCAAAAAAAATTCATGTAACAATATTCTCAAGCCATTAGACATCCAATAATGTGGGCCAGGGATTTATAGGAGACAGGACACAAGCAAGAAGATATCTATCATTTCTACAGTTAAGAGTGTACAGAAAATTTCTAAGCTATGGGAGCACAGCCAACAGAGGAGGAATGCGGCAAGAGAGCATAGGCAAAGACTGTCCTTTCTCTCAGCTGAAAAGATTAGGCTTAGAGTTCAAGGAAGCCAAGGAAGCTAGAGTTGACAGGACAAAACATGGGAGAGGAGAGAACTGAATAGAAAGAACACTGGAGACTGGCAGGGTGTTCATTCCTTCAAGTATTTAGCTGAGCACTGATCAGCATTCACATGTGAGAAAAATACCTGAGGCTGGGGAAGAATGGCATGAAAGGACCAAGGTTCTGCTAACCAAAGGTCATACAGAGCTCGGCATAGTATAATACCTGTCTCCCACAGCCAGAGTGGAAATTCTTATAATTCAGGGGACTTCAGTTAGAGTTAAACTATTAAGAAGGGTTTTGTTTCCTGGGGGGTACTAGATTAGTGTATAGTGTATAAATGGAGTCCTGGAGAAAGAAGAAGAGGAAAAAAATTGAAGAAAGAGTGAGCCACAATTTTCCAACTTTGATGAAAAATAGTTATGTGTCTGTGAAGTAATGTGATATCACTTTAACATTCATTCAGATAACTTACACATATATACAATAAATTCTGCAACAAATAAGCATGAAAATTTATAATAATAAGCTAACAAAGGCAATACGATGAACCACAAAAATTACACAATCCAAAAGAAGGAAAAATAGGTGGAACAAATAAAAAATAAATAGAAAGATGGCAGATTTAAACCCAGTTATATTGATAAACATGTTAAATGTTAATATTCTGACATCTCAGTTCAGGAAAAGATTGTTGGATTGAATAGAATGCAAGACCCAACTATATATGCATCCCACAGTACACTCAGTTTAAATGTAAAAACACAAATAGTTGAAAAGGAAATGAAAGGGCAAAAAATATGGACCATTTAGCACTAATCATGAACACCAGAATTGCTATATCGATATAAAAATGTATATTTCAAAATAAAGAATACTCCAGAATTAAGTTAATTTTTTAAGAGAACATAAGAATCTTAAATGTTTACATACTAAATGACAGAGCTTCAAAGTACAGGAAGCAAATACTAACAGAATGGCAAGAAGAAATAGACAAATCTGGCAGTAAATATAATATCTCTCCTTGAATAATTAATAAAAGAAATAAAGAGATAATGAGCAAGGTTGTGATAGACTTGAATAACACCACAAACCAACTTATCTGTTCAATATTAAAGACTACTGCACCCAATAGCAGAATGCACATCCTTTTAAACTGTCAAAGCACATGTATATATTTAAGGTCATTAAATTTTTTTCAATAGATATTTACAAATAAGTTATACTAAATTAAGTTCTCTGGCCATAATAGGCTTAAATTAGAAATCAACAACAGAAGGCCTCTGACAATCCTCAAATATTTGGAAATTCAAACACTCTTCTTCTGGATCTATGAGTCAAAGAAGGATTAAAAATTAGTTAGAAAATATCTTGAACAGAATGAAGAGAAAACAAAACATGTCAATATTTGTATGATATATGTAAAGTAGTATTTAGAAGGAAATTTATAACATTAAACATTTATTATTTTTAAAAAAGCCTTGTCCTGGTTGGCGTGACTTAGTGGATTGGGTACTGGCCTTCAAATCAAAGGCTCACTGGTTCCGAGTCCCAGTCAGGTCACACACCTGGGTTGCAGGCCCGGTCCCCTGTTGGGGGTATGTGACAGGCAACCATACATTAATGTTTCTCTCCCTCTCTTTTTTCCTCTCTCTCCTTCTCTAAAAATAAAAAAAAAATTGAAAAAAAAGAAATCCTTTGGAAAAAAAGAATGTTTTAAATCAATCACCTCAGCTTCTGACTTATGAAACAAGAAAAAGAATAGCAAATGAAACCAAAATATTCAATAGAAACAAACTGCTAAAGTACCTGAAAAGACACTTCTCCAAGAGGACAAAGCGATGGCCAATAGACATGTTAAAAAATGCTCAATATCACTAATCATCAGAGAGATGCAAATTAAAACCACAATGACTTATCACCTCACTCCTGCCAGGATGGCTGCCATCAATAAATAAACAAACAAGCACTGGCAAGGATGTAGAAAAAAGGGAACCCTAGTGCACTGTTGGTTGAATGCAGATTGGTGTAACCACTGTGGAAAACAGTCTGGAGTTTCCTCAAACACTTAAAAATTAAACTGCTTTTTGACACAGTAACCCCACTTCTGGGAATTTATCCTAAGAATCCCAAACACCAATTTAAAAGAATATATGAACCCCTATTTTCATAGCAGCACTATTTATTGGGGTGGCCAAAAATTTCATTTTTTTTCCTGTAACATGGCTCCAGTAGCACTTAGTTGTCTTTAACTTCATCCCAAACAGTTGTGTAAGATTGTATTGTGACAGCTGTCATATCAGTGTACATTAAAAAAAAAAATCTCAAAACTGGTAAAATTTGTGTAACCATTTTAATATTAAAGATGGAAGAAAATATGCAACATTTTCAACACATGCATTATTATTTCAAGAAAGGTAAAAATGCAACTAAAATGCAAAATAAAAGATTTGTGCAGTGTATGGAGAAGGTGCTGCGACTGATCAAATGTGTCAAAAGTGGTTTGTGAAGTTTCACGTTGGAGATTTCTGACTGGATGATGTTCCATAGCCAGGTAAATCACTTGATGTAGTGATCAAATTGAGACATCAATTGAGAACAATCAACATCATACCATGTGGGACAAAGCTGACATACTCAAATTATCCATATCAGTAAGCTTACTGGTCAAAATGAGAAATGTGTCTTTTAATTTACAGGAAAAAACATATGGACTTTTTGGCCAACCCAATACAATAGCCAATGTCTCTAAACAGCCCAACCATCCATTAGTAGAGGAATGGATGAAAAAGTCATGGTACATTTACACAATGGAATACTATACCGCAATAAAGAAGAAGGGACAATTACCTTTTGTGATGGCATAGATGGACCTGGAGAATATTATGAAGGTGAAATACTGTATTTTTCCATGATAATGTGCAAATTTTTGCCCAAATTTTGAGGGAAAAATAAGGGTGCACATGGGTATAATGATTACATACCATGGGCATAATAATCCCATGTAAAATGTACACAAAAATGTTGATGCACATTATGTGTGGCAAAATACAGGTAAGCCAACCAGTGAAAGACAAATACCATATGATCTTACTTATTCGTGGAATCCATTGAACAGAATAGAAACAGAGGCATGTGTACATGGAACAGACTCACATCTGTTGGATGGGAGGGGAGAGGAGGGGGCTGGATGGAAGAAGGTGAAGGGATTAGCCACAGAACACAGGTGCATAACCCTTAGGCACAGACAACATAACCCTTAAGTGATGCTGAGAGGGAAAGAGAGGTGAGGGCTGGGGGTCAGTGGGAAACCCTCATATGGGGGGAGGGAGTGGGAATATCTATAACAGTGTAAAAAATAAAAATAAAGTAAAGGGATAATAATAAAATAAACTGTTCATTAGAACAATAAAAAAGAGCAGAATAAAAATCAGTGAAATTTAAAATACAAAACATACACAAAAAATAGTACAAAAATCTAATCCAATTGTTCTAAGAAGTCTATAATATTGATAAATGTTGAGTCAGGTGATCAAGAAATAAAAAAAATATAAATTATCAATAACAAGAATGAAAGAAGTGATATTATACAGATAGTAAAAATTATGACACAGGAAGATTATAAAAATGGATACTTGTTTTTGCAAGATACAAACAGTCAAACACTCTCCAGATAAAATTAATAAGCTGGATAGCTTTATATCTATGAAAGACATTGAATTTATAGTTTAAAATCTTTTTTTTAAAGTGAACAATGAAAACTTTTTGGGTCAGATGGCTTCATTTGACAATTTTACCCAAATAATACCAGTTCTAGCCTAATTCTTTTTCTCCAAAATTAAAGAGGAAGCAATATAATGCAATTCATTTTATGAAGCCTATATTACTTTGATACCAAAATGAGATATAGCTATTTCAAGAAAGAAAATGTATAGATCTACATCTCTCATGAATGAAAGTGCAAAAAAGTCTTAATAAAATTTTAGCTAATAAAATTCAGTGATATATAAAAAAGATTATATGTTACGATCAAGTGGAATTTATCTCATATATTCAAGGTTGGTTTATCATTTGAAAATAAATCAATGTAATTTATTATAGTAACAAAAAATAAAAACCATAAATCATCTCAAGACACAGCAAAAGTGTTTTACTAAAGCAAAATAAAAATGGAGAAAAACCCTTTCATTATTAAAGAAAACTTTTAGAAAACTAAGACTAGAAGGAAAATTTCTCAACCTGATAAAGGTATCAATAAAAATTCTGCAGGCTAACATATGCAAAGGGAGCACTAAATGCTTTATTCCTAAGATGAGGAATAAGAGTATGAGAGTAGGTGTACTCTCCCCACTTGTCAATATTGCACTTGAGCTTCTAGTCAGTTCAATAAAGCAATAAAAATATATAAATGTCATTCAGATTAGAAATGAATAAACTTGTCTTCATGTACAGAGAAAATAATCCTTCATATAGAAAAATCATATGAAATCTACAAAAGTGCTATTGGAACTAGTGAGTGAGTTTAGGAATGTTGGAATTAGGAATGCATAGGACAAATATACAAAAATAAATTTTATTCATTTGTAGACTACAAACAATTGGACAGTGAAATAAAGCAAATCATAATACATAATAGTAACAAAAATCATGAAAGCAAGATGAATTTGACAGAAGTGTTGTAAGACTGCACATAAAAAAGTTTAACCATACTACCTGACAAGGGAGATACCATGACGGTGAAGGTGGTTTTCCCAGGGTGAGCCACTCCTGATGCACTGACCCCTGGGCTTTCTCCAAATGTGGGAAGGTCGACTGCAGAATTTGTGATAGTGGGGGACTGCTTTCGTGCTCTCTCATTTTTCTTGGGTTACAAATGTCAGATCATATAGTTTTCTCTGGTTGGGGGCAGGATGCTGAGCTGGTAAATAAATAAATAAATAAATAAATACTATAGTCAGTGCTGAGAGAAAATAAAGAAGTCCTAAATAGACAGATCCTCTATATAATGCAAAGATTTTTTTTAATTTTGCATGTAACACCAAAAGAATGATCAATCAAACATTTAGAAATTCGATTTCTTTATCCTTGATAACTTCTATTCTTTATAAGATTTTGATAAAGAGAGGTGTCATCACCGAGGCTGGAAGAAATGTACATGGTAAAGTACTAGTATACAGAATATATAAAATTTTGTTTTCAAGTTGCTATAGACAGAATTTTTGTGTCCTCCAAAATGTATGTGCTGGACACCTGACCACAGTGCAATGGTGTTTAGAGATGGGGTCTTTGGAAGGGAATTAGGGTTAGATTCACTCTTGAGGGTGGGGCCCTCCTGATGGGATTAGTGGTCCTATAACAGGAGGAAGACAGCTTTCCCTCACTGTTCCTGCATCCCCAAGGAAAAGCCTTGTGAGGGACAAGGACAAGGTGGCTGTCCACGTGTCAGGAAGACAGCTCTTACCAGGAATGAGAACTTGCCAGAACCTTGAGTTTGGACTTTCTAGCTTCCATAACAGTGAGAAATGAATTTTTCTTTTAGCACCCAGTGTATATTTTTTGTTTTGTTTTGTTTTACAGCAGCCTGAGCAGACTAAGACACAGGTATATAAAACTCCATGCTGAGGAAACAACCTAATTAAAAGTAAAATAAGCTTTCAGCTGATACTTTACAGATACACAAATAGAATATATAAATATGAATTGATGTTCAACATCAATTGTCATTTGGGAAATTAAAACCACAGTGAAATACCACTCCAAGCCTATTAGAATACCCAAAACTAAAAAGACTGATGAAGACTGTGAAAAGATTGTGACAAAAAGCAAATCCATTTCTCTCTGTGCTTGGGTGGGCAAGAAGGAGTAGAAGGGAGACACTGTAAAGAACTTTTGGAGAAAAAGAACATGGTTACTACCTTGACTGCACTGATGGTTTTATGGGAGTATACATATGTTCAAACTTATCATGGCTACATTTAGAGGCAGCTTCCATACTGAGATGGAGGGTATATGGCATTTAACCCTTAGCAAGAATGTTCATCAAAATTTAGCAACAAGGGAATAAAACGTATAATTTATTAACTTAGGATGATGAGTTTGTAATCTAGAAAAATATATCTGGATTTGATGATGATGTGTGTATATGTATGTGTGTGTATGTGGGTGTGTGCATGTATGTGTGTGTATATAGATAGTCTGTCCAGGAGGTGTCCAGCCATGTAACATTAAAAATAGACAGTTTTCTCTATTTTGAAAAATATACAAGATACAAGAAACATTGTACATAGGATTATGACACCTCAGTTCCCTTTAAAGTAAGCACCTGGGGACCTCACACAGTATTCCCAATCTCCATCAGCTGCCTCGTTATACTTTCCTGAATCTCATTGTCTTCCCTTTCAAACATGATTCTAATTTTGGGAAAAGCCAGAAGTCACAGGGCACCAAATCTGGGCTTTAGGAAATGCTGAGTCACCTGGGTGATTTGATATATCACCAAAAGACTCTGCATGAGATGTGATGCAAGAACAGGTGTGTTGTTGTTGTGATGAAGCTGCCAACCACCAGTTGCTAATAGCTGCAGCCTTCTGAATCATCTGAATGGTTTTCACAGATGAATGTTCAAGTTTAATGCACCATTTGGTGAAACTTCATGACTTCACTTGCTCAGTCATTTTGAAGGCTATGGCCACAGAGTACACATGTTCAGTCAATGGCACCTACCATCCCAACTGATTAGTACAGTGAAGTTGTCATTGTTTCTGCACATGCATTCCAGTCCACTCTCCTTAGAGAGTGTAATGGAAATCATTTTCATTATATTAATGATGGCTGGACTTTTTCCAGACAGACCATATAATTTACATATATACAGAGAGAGAGCACACATACACTATATACATATCCATATATCTATGCATCTTTTGTATATGTATGTAATAATTTACAGTGCATTTGAATATAAATTCTGATACATTAGTGTGTATACACATGTACACATTTATATGTATATGTGTGCACTTATACATGCCATATTTTGTTTATGCTAAATTAATGAAACAGTTTTAAGTTAATGTCTGTTGGCATGTAAACTGTATGCAAATCTTCTTTAACTGCATTGGCAGCAGTGGAAGTTGTAATTGGTTAGCATGCGTAAAAGAGGTGTGAGCTGGTACATGAGGACTTGGTCAATGCAAATTTTGCAAGCTGTACATAAATTTTGTAGAACTAATGAGTTTTGAAAACCATTTCCAAGGCTGTTTATGTCTCATGTGGAAATCTAAATGGGATCTTACAGGAACTGGATTAAAGAATTTAGCTCTTGTCAAATATTGCTGGTCTCTGCTTTTTAATTTTTCTTCCCCTCTTGCATTTAATACATGCTTAGCCTTAGTAGACCAAAAGTAGAACCCACTAGCTAATATTTTTTCTCTATTGTGCAAAGGGATTCTTTAATGCTTACATGGTTATTTGAGTTTGGCTGTAGAATGCTGTGCATTGCAGTTTTGCTTTGAAATGAATAATCTTCTTTGTTTGTTTCAAGGTAAACAATTTTCTGCAGTGTTTTTGTTGCACAATGTTAGAAATCGTTCTATTGCTTAGATGTAGAAGGGGATATTTTTTTTTTGAATCACTGCTGTGAACAACTAGCTGTTTGATCAGCAATGCTTCTTTTTTTTTCCTTCCTCCCTTTTGTGTTGGTCTTAGTCCCTGTCTTTCTCTATGACACATCAGGATATGACTAGCTGGTACCACTCACAGTGGAAGCAATTTAATCTTTGTTAGAAAAGCACCCCGTTTCTCAGAAGTCGCATAAACATCTTAGGAAGAAAGGTTGATTAAATTGTTTTTGCCAGCAGTTATACTTATCTGACTACATACTTCCTTTGTGCAGGATTTGGGCATTTTTTTCCTTTTCACTTTAGAGGGTATAATCAGGCTCAATTTCTCCCTGTATGTGCATGCTTTGTTCTTTGAACATTTTCCACAGAAAGAGTGAATTTCAGTTGTTCTGAGCTTATCTTTCAGTAGGAAAACGTAGTTATTGTTCAGCATTTTAAGAAGCAGAGATAATACCCTAGCTTTAAACTTCCATTTGGAGCTTTGTCTTCTGGCCGGTGAATAAAATGATCGTATTTCATAAATGGCATTTCATCTCATTGTCGGCATCATTTCTTCTATCAAAGTAGTCCTTATACATATTAAAACTGGGTGAAGGATTTGGTAAGAGATTGGTATGAACTAGCTGAAAAATGATGTAATCCCCTGCTGAGACCCTTGTCTAATTTACTCTACTTTTTCTTGTAACTTGAGAGAAAACTGATAATATATGTTTTCTAGGACCAGGTTTAAAGATGATTAAGGGGAACAATGGATGTTCTCTACATACAGAGCACAGATCAAAGTAGAGGCACACAAAATATTTGATATTTTAATGAGAGGTTGAAGGCAAGAAAAATAATAAAAGAAATTTTTATCATTAGAAATACTTCGTGAAAATAGATGCATTTTAATGAAGATTTATGAATGAATAATTTAGAGCATATGATCCTTCTCTGATTGTTAAGCACTTGTATGTATTTATAGATAATTTATGCACAATATCATATAACTCATAGATTAATTTATATAATTGTGTTTACAGATAGTTCAGCAAAATACAATGGTACTTTAGAAACATATATGCAACATCTTGAGCATTGAAGGTCAGATACTAACTTATTTAGAAACCAAATGTAAAAAGAAATTTGCTAAATATATTATTTGAAAATAAAGAAAACATCAAATAGTTTTATAATATTTGAATTACTGACAAATAAAGGAAATAAAATCTCATATAAAATAAAAAAATAATGCATCATTTTGAAAAATTCCTGACTTTTCTTGTTGGATGATACCACTAAAAGGGTTAAAAAAAACTCAATGATAAAATTTTGGAATAGGGGCCATGAAGGAAGCATGATTGATATACAATTGATATGCTGACCTTTTAAAAATTTTTCAACATTTGTAACGAGAATATTTGTTACACATGTGTGCAAAAATGTTACTCCTTTTTTCTATTTTATGTTCAATACGCTCAAAGTTCTCTATTTCATGTGCTTTCTCTCAGGTATAAAGCAGTCAACTTGAAGTGCACATTCGATCCTTGTTGTTGCCAAAGCACGCTCATTTTCTTTGCTTTGAGCAGATGTCTAGAATATTCCTCTAGACAAATGCTTCCTGTCAAGGTGGCAGCTTTGTGTTCCTTTTTGTGAAAAGCGCTTAGAACAAGACGCATCCCATTTTACTTCTCTGGAACCCTGTGAGGAGGTTATTTCTGCTCTTCTCCCACCTCGTATTTCCCACAGGTTATCTTTGATATCTTAACTCTACTTTTGCACACTATTTTTCAGACATTATTTTTATAAATCCAGATTTCTCCCATGCCTCTCCATTACTGGGTTAGTATTTGTTCTAATCATCTATATTCATGAAACACCAACCATTTTTACTCAACAAATTGTTGTTGGTAATGTGCTTCTGCAAAGTATAAGAACACTAGAGGTTTTTATTAGCTGTAGTAACAAATCAGCTATAATTTGTTAATTTTATTAGCCATAGCTCATGGAGCTAATTTCCAAGAACCCTCATGAGACAGCAATATCATTTTTTCACTTGCAATATTCTTAGGAAAGATTATATTTTTTTGTTTGTAATATTAGTAAATGAAATAGAGCTTTCAACTTTACCCTCTCCTCTATCAAATATCTACTTGCTGTTTTAGGTTATGTCACTTTATTTTTGGCAACTCTTCTGGAAGTTCAGAGAAAAAGCTAGGAAAAATATTAAACAGTCTTTGGACTGTGATTCTCTCTTCTCTGATTACGAATAAATCACACATAATCTGTTACACATTTTCACGGGTGGGGGTATTGAAAGAATGTGCAGAAAAGAATTTCTCATTGTAACCAAATTAGCCGAGTCTATTACTGGGAGCTATGGTATAAATTTAGCTTGTTACAGAGTAAAGCACTTCTAATAATACTCATTAGACTAGGGATTTTAGGCAATGTATGAAACTACGTTTTCACTAATGTATGCCTGAGAGATAAATAAACCAAGTCTTTAATCCTAGGGGAGTTACAATTTTCATTATTAGTCATTCAAAACTTTTGAAGGCCATTCATTTTTGTTAACTAAACTTTTTTTATTTTGAAGTAATTGTAACCTCACATGAAGTTGTAAGGCATAAGACAGAGAGATTTCATGTATCCTTTACCTTGGTTACTCTACTGATAAAATCTTGCAAACTTTTATTCCGATGTCATAAGCGGATATTGGCATTGATGCAGTCATGGTAGGCATTTCCACACTATGAAGATCCCTCTTGTTGCTCTTTTGTAGCCAAAATCACCCCCTAGACTTAATCATTGACAATCACTATTCTGTTCTGCAGCTCTATAAATTTTCATTTCCAAAATTTTGTAATTCAATTTATATAAACTAAAAACAGAAATAACATTTCTTCTACTTGCATACCCCAACCTCTTGCAATCACCAGTATGTTTTCTGTATGAGACTGCTTTCTTTTTGCAGACTTCACATATTTAGAGAGATCATGTGGTGTTTTTCTTTCTCTCTCTGACTTAATTTCACTTAGTGTAATGCTCTCGAGGTTCACCCATATCACAAATGGCAAGATTTCATTTTTTATGGCTGAGTAACACTTATATGTGTATCACAATCCTTTAAAAATGTTAAATAAATAAAATCCTACCTTGTGAGGTAACTTTTTAAATAAATTCATGAGATAACTTTTAGGATGGCTTTTTTCACTTAGCATAATTCTTTGAAAATGTATCCAGGTTGTTACAGTCACATAAATTTTCTTTTTTTCTGGCATAAATACCCAGGGGTGTAATTACTGGCTCATATGATAGTTGCATGATTAATTTGTAAGCATCTGCCAAACTGTTTGTAAGAGTGACTGTAGCATTTTGTATCACCGCTAGTAATGTATGGGCAATATGCTTTCTCTGCACTTTCACCAACACTTGGTGTTTTCATGGGTGTTTATTTCAGCCAGCCTGATAAACAGAGGGTGGAGAAAAAGTAAATTTACAGTTGTGAGGATACAAATCACAGAATTTATTCTTATACTATTACTTATGAATTCTTGTATCATTTTTTCATACTAAAAACTGTAAACCTAACTTTAGCCCCACCTGGTGCATAGTCATATCTCATTGTGGTTTTAATTTACATTTCTGTGATAGCCAATAGTGTTAAATATATATTTTATGTGCTTATTTACCATCTGTATATCTTCACTGAAATATCACTTCATGGCTTTTGTCTTTTATTTAAATAAATTATTATTTATCTTCTTTCTATAATCTAGTGCTATGTTGGGAACGTGTTTTATAAATATTTTCTTCTTCTCTGTACCTTGTCTTTTCATTCTCCGTACAGGGTCTTTTGTGGAACAAAATGTTTTTTTTGTTTTTTTTAGAAAGATTTTTTTTTTAAGATTTTATTTATTTTTAGAGAGGGAAGGGGGAGAGAGAGAGAGAGAAACATCAATGTGCGGTTGCTGGGGGTTATGGCCTGCAACCCAGGCATGTATCCTGGCTGGGAATCAAACCTGGGACACTTTGGTTCCCAGCCCGCGCTCCATCCACTGAGCTACGCCAGCCAGGGCTATGTTTTTTTTTTTTTAATATTTCATTTCTATTGACTTTATTGAGGTGACACTAGCTAATAAAATTATATACTTTTCAGGTACAAAATTCTACAGAACGTTACCCTGTATTGTGTGTTTGTCACTGCAAAAAATTCTCATCATGGATTGTTTTAAATTTGATGAAGTATAACTTACCAATTTCTCCTTGTATGGATAAATATTTGGTGTTAAATCTAAGAACACTTTACCTAGTCCTAGATTGCAGTGATATTCCACTACATTCTTTCTAAAATTTTATAGCTTTCTGAGTGACATTTTGTGTTAACTTTTGTATGAGATCAAGGTTCATTTTTTTTAACCTAAGGAATTAGAAATATCTAAATACCATTTGCTAAAAATATTTTTTTCTTTCCCTATTGAATTAATGTTTTACTTTAGTTAAAAATTGCATTGGGCATATTTCTATGAATCTCATCTCTAGGTTTTCTATTCTGTTCTGTTGATCCATGTCTGTCTTTCATCAATATCACAGTCTCGAGCATTGTAGCAACAAATTTGAAAATTAGGCATATTCTTTCCTTATTATTTTTTTCAAAATTATTTTAGCTATCTTAGTTCCTTTACCTTTTCCCATATATTTTCAAAAACATTTCTGTATTCACTAATAATATTTTAGGGATTTTGATAGAAATTTTGTGAAATGTGTATATCAATTTGTAGAGATTTAGCATCTTTGTTGAGTTTCCAATCTTTGAAAATACAATGCGCCTTTCTACTTATCTAGGTCAGTTTTTATTTATTTCATCAATATTTTATTGTTTTTAGCATAAAAGCCCTGTACATGTTTTGTTAGCTATATGTGTGTGCATGCATATGTATGTGTATATATATACATATATGTATATAAATGTATACATGTATATATGTTAGGTATGCATATACGTGTGTATATCTATATACCTGACATATATACACCTAACATTTATATTTATCTATAAAATTATATTGTATGTATATATATACACACATATATGCACATATACATATATACACAATATAATATATATCTTTTTAAAGCTTTAAGTGGCATTGAATTTAATTTTGGTGCTCCTATCTTTAATACTAGTATATAACTTATTTTTTATGCTGATCTTGCATCCTGCAATATTGCTGAACTTAGTTATTAGTTCCAGGAATTTTTTTGTTAGGTTTCTTAGAAATTTCTACAAGATAATCATGTCATATACAAATATGTGTTTTTGAAAAGTAACCCATATAGTTTTTTAACTTAAAGTTGACATTTAATATTTTATACTAGTTTCAGGTAAATGACATACTGGTTAGACATTTATATAATTTACAAAGTGATCCTTCCAATAATTCTAGTATCCACCTAGCATAGTATATGGCTACTATAGTATTATTGACTATATTCTTAGGTTGTATTTTACATCCAGTAATGATTTTGTAACTACCAATTTCTACATCTTAATACATTCACCTTCTTCACCCAGTCCCCAACCCTGCTCCCATCTGGCAACCATCAGTTTCCTTCTCTGTGTCTGTGAATGTGTTTCTGTTTTGTGTGTTCATTTATTTTGTTCTTTAGATTCCACATACAAGTGAAATAATATGGTATTTTTCTTTCTCTGTCTGACTGATTTCAGTTACATAATATTTTCTAGGTTATTCATGTTGTTGCAAATGGTAAGATTTCGTTGACTTTTACCACCATGATTACATAATATATTCCACTATATAATGTACCACATCTTTTTTGTTTGTTTTAATTTTCTATCGTATTTTTTTATTTTTAGAGAGAGGGAAAGGGAGGGAAAAAGAGTGAGACAGAAATGTCAATGTGAGAGAGAAGTTTCAGTTGGTTGGCTCCTGCACATGTCCTGACTGGAGACCGAACCCACAACCCAGGCTGTGTCCTATCAGAAAACTAGCAGGCAAACTTTCACTTTCACACACTAACCAAATGAGCCACACTCACTTGGTTTAGTTTCTAATTGAATTTATTGGGGAGACATTGGTTAATAATATTTTATAGGTTTCAGTTGTGCAATTCTGTACAATTCTATATCATCCGTACCATGTGTTCAGCACTCAAGTTAAGTCTCTTTCCATCACCATTTATTCCCCCTAAACCTTTTCATACCTCCCCCACCCCTCTTTCCTTCTGGTAATCGCCATACTGTTGTTTGTGTCTATGAGGTTTTTTTTTTTTTGCTTCATCCTTTAGCCTTTTTCACCCAGACCTGCAACATCTCTCCCCTCTGACAGCTGTTATTCTATACTCTGTGTCTTTCAATCTGTTTCTATTTTGTTAGTTTATTTTTTAATTAGATTCCACATATGAGTGAAATCATATGGTATTTGTCTTTCTCTGATTGGCTGATTTCGCTTAGCATAATGCTCTTCAGGTCTGTTCATGCTGTCACAAAGGATACAATTTTCTTCTTTCTTACTGGACTGCATCTTTATCCAGTTGTCTATTGATGGACACCTGGGTTGCTTCCATATGTTGGCTACTATAAGCAATACTGCAATGAACATAGGGGTGCATATATCTTTTAAAATTAGTGTTTTGAATTTCTTCAGATATATATCCAGAATTGGAATTACTCAGTCATAAGGTAGTTCTGTTTTGATTTTTTTTAAGAACCTCCATACTGTTTTCCGTAGTGTTTGCCCCAATCTGCAATCCCATGAACAGTGCACAAGTGTTCCCTTTTATAACATCCTCACCAACATTTGTTGTTTGTTGATTTATTGACAATAGTTGTTCTGACAAGTATGAAGTGATATCTCATTATAGTTTTAATTTACACTTCTCTGATTAGTTAAATTGAGCATCTTTTCATATGTCTATTAAGTTATCTTGTCTTCTTTGAAGAAATGTCCATTCAGGTTCTCTGCTTATTTTGTTAATTTAGGTAATCCCCATATCTTTAATTTCCTTTTAAAACTTGCCTTATTAAGAATCTTTCATTGTCATGTTTGATAGATTAGTGGAAGTAGATATCTTGAAGCGTCTCTAGTCTCAGGGGAGAAAATTTAGTCTTTCTTCTTTTAACTTAGTAGTATTCTATAGTGAAACAATCTAGGCTTGGAGATTAATTTTTCTGGAAGTTTTAAATTATAAATTAAATTTCCCTAACAGTTACTGATCCATTCAAATCATCCATTTCATATTGGATGAGTTTTGGTTGTTGTGCTTTTGAAAAATTTGTTTCATCTAAGCTTTCCAGTTTATGCATGCAGACTTGTCCGCAGAAGTGTCCGAAAGTATCGCCTTGCTTCCTTTCTGAGGGATGCAGAGAATATACAGACACGCACTGTTTCTTGGTATTGGTAATTGTCTGAGATTTCCCTTTGAGATCTTTTTTGTTTCCTGGAATGACAAGCAATTTTCTATTAAAACCTGAATATTTTGAGTAACATGCACTTAGCATCCTAATTCAATTTAGATCTTCCTCTTGATCTCTCTGACTTCACTCTTGCACACGAAAGCATCGAAGTAGGGGAAGGAGTCCCCTTATTACATCCAGTTTGGGGTAAACATATAGATTCCCCAGCTGGTCTTGGTTGACCCCAGAAATGGGGAGGTTCTCACTACCAAGCACCGAAAGAATGTGGGAAGACTGTCTCCCCACTGGGCCACTGAGGCTAAAACCATATTAACTGAGAGGAATTGCAGTGCCTTGTTACTGCTCCCCACATGGCCTCTACTGACACTCTTGGAGTGTGGTCTCATTTACACTGAGCAATGGTAAATGTTCTGACTTTTTACTGACTGCTAGAGGGCATCGCATAAGAGGAGAACTCCCCCCCCAAACTTATAAAACTTTGTGTATTTACTCTAACATGTTTAAACTTCAGTCACTTTCAAAGTACTCTTCATTGGAAGCAATAGACCTATTGAGATGTTTTTTTCAATGCTCAAAACAGTTTTTGAACTTGTCAATTTTGATGCCTTTTAGTGCTTCTGACATTTTTTGTTGCACCTCTTTCACACTGTCATACTGTTTTCCTTTGAGGATTTTTTTCATCTGGGGAAACAAAAAAAATGTTGCTTGGAGCAAGACTGGGTGAATAGGGAGGGTGAGGCACAGGGGTCACATCATTTGGGTCAGAAACTGCTGAACACTCAGTGCGATGTGGGTAGGTGCACTCACAAGTCACCCATCATGGAATGGGCAAACGCGCTGAAGGGGTCTTCAAAAAAGAAAGCTGAGTACAACCTCCCACAACACCACCTGCTAGTACAGTTGTACAGATGAATTCCTAGAACATTTATCTGGTGGGGGAAGCCTGTACGACAAGGGGCCTGCCCTTCAGAAGATAATTCCAGCTTTCAGGGAGTCACCCTTTGTATATAAAACAATCATGGAATATAAACAATTATGCATCATAAAAATGAATTAAGATAACATCATTTTCAATTTGTTAAAAGATTTTATTTATTTATTTTTATATGGGAAGAGAGGGAGAAAGAGAGGGAGAGAAATATCAGTGTGTGGTTGCTTCTTGTGCACCTCCTACTGGGGACTTGGCCTGCAACCCAGGTGTCTGCCCTGACTGGGAGTCAAACCAGTGACCCTTTGCTTCGAAGCCCTTCACTCAATCCACTGAACTGCAGCTGCCAGGGGAAGATAACATCATTTTCAAATTAAATTTTAATGGAGGATTCAGCTGCACACTACATAAAACTAATTGGATTAGAAGATAAACTTAGGATAATTTAAAACAAGGAAAAAAAGAATTAACAAAAGAAAACAAATAAATCCAAGAAAAAGCTTGAGAGATGGGCAATGCATTTAATATAATTTCCCCATTTACAGATGAGAGGACTGAGACATAGAGAAAGTAAATAACCTCCATAAGTTCACACAGCCGGTAAAGTGGTACATAACTGTATGTAAAATTTTTTTATCTTAAAACATACATTGAAATGTACCAAAATTCTGACTTATATTAACACAAAAGTAGTCTTATTGGAAAGATGGCATTAATCACGAGAATGGGGAATTGAGAAGAGGGATGGGACATGTGGACCTGGCTCCCTCGGGAAGGTCTTCACATGTCCTGGTTTTGTTCCTTGGGTCCTTATTCACAACACCCATAAAGTAGAGTAGATTGGTCCAGTTTAATCCACATGTTTTGGGCTGGTTGCTGGGAGGAAAGGCAGGGTAGAAGTTGGCTGATTGTCTCAGTACAAATACATATAGTTGGGTAAATAGAGTGTTGCAAAGTAAGGGTGCAAGGAGACATAAATTATGTACACATCGGTCTCTTGTGGGAAAGACTAGAAGAGCTGAGCAACAGCAAGCGACGTAAATTCACTCTCACAATAATGAATGGATTGATTTCCTGCTGAAGCCTGAATACGTTATCAGCTTTAAAGATTACTCTTGGGCACATTGAAGAGTCTTATGTTGGTAACTTTCTATCTAGAATTCATTATAAGTGGCTTTTACTTTTTTCTATCTTGAATCAAATCAAAGAGATGACCATGAATAGAAGTATGCTCCAGAGAGTTTGAGGGATCCAAATATTTGTCTTCACTAGATCAAAGAAGGAAATTGTGAACGCATATTTATTATAGCACCATGAGTCATTGTGCAGAAGTTTAAAAGTCATAAAAAGAATGGAATGTCTAATTATATTATTGTCATATTGGTGTAATCTGCTTAATAGCTTTGAGAACAACTATTGTAGACAAAAAAAGAGAATTCTGGACAATAAAATTACCCAAATATCTTAATTACACACTGCAAAATATTGGTAGATAAAGTTAAAAGAGCATAGATCTACCTATTTAAAAGTAGGACTAATCTTGCTGTACTGTAGAAACTCAATATGCACACTTTTGAAAGAAAAACAATCACAGGAAGTGAATCTCAACTGTGAATGCATAGTTAGAATCATCTGTGGGACTTCTTAAAAATACTGATGCTTAGATCATAACCTAGAAAAATTATATCAGAAATTTTGGTGGTGGACCCAAACATTCCCTGAGGGATTCTAATACATGGCAATGTAACATGTACAAAATCTAAAGCTGTTGTCCTAGAAAGTCCACCAGAATCAAGCTGAAGAAAATGTGCAGAGATTTACCATACCTGGATGCCTTCCTGGTTATTCACAGGGCCATAGGATTGTACCCTATATAGCAAGTGCAGGGACAAAGTGTCTCAGGGCACTGCTGCAGGGGCTTGCAGCATTGGGAACCTCTATCCCAAGTAGATGATCATTAAAACAAGCTGAATAAGGGAAATTTACAGATTAACTAAGGTATTCTCAGACAAACTGATAGTCATCGATATAATCCTATATGAGTCCAGGCACTGCAGCAGTTTACTAGAAAGCTAAATAATACACTTTTGGCATCATGAAAGACATCCTGGGGCAACTTTCAGTCAATTGTTCTTTCACAGAGCTACTCTGACTCTCCTAGACTGAAGAGCAAGCCTGATTCATTGTCCATCTGTATCTAGCCTATAGGTCTAATTTCACCATAGGATTTTAATCAATTCTGATTATAGGAGAACTTAAAACAAATAATCAAGAGAACATATAAACTTTAGGTCAATATACAAAGGACTTAAAATCAGTCAAAAACTTTGAAACTGTAGATATTCTGAGTCAGGTTCCTCAGGAGTAGACATTTCTGTGTGATTCTTGTTCCAGTGATTTATTTATTAGGAGGTACTCTCAGGAGATGAGGAGTGGAGAAGGCAGAACATAGCAGAGGAAGGAAACCCAGAATGATGTAGGCTCAGCAGGATACTAATTATAGTCTTATCCTATAAGGGATGCCCTGGAGACAAAATTACAAGGGAGAGATATGCCCATCTTGAGGTAAGGAAAACCACCTTTTAGACTCCCTGGCAGTCAGTCTGGGGCCGATTTGAGGGGAGGAAAATGTCTCCTGAGATGCTGTTTGAGGTGCACAGTTTTCTGAAGAAGTGGCTGGTTTGTTGATGTGCAGCAAGCACAGCAGCCAGGCAACCAGTGCACCACTGGTGAGGGTGGATCTGGCCAAAAACATCCACTAGAGTGCGCACCACAATGACTCCTTTTCATATTTTTAGATGCAGTATCCTATTTTAAACATAATTAAACCAGATAACATGAACTGGTATTATAATGTTAGGGCATAAGCATTTCTCAACACTTTAGCTATTTGTAATCCAAACTTCCCTGTAATTTCCAGGGAGCATTTTGAGACATAACCAATCAACGTTGGTGATATGCAGCTCACTAAGGTCACCTACTTCCAAAGTAAGAGGTAGACTTACATGGTTAATCTGCCTTTTTTTTTTTTACTGAGAAACAAAAATCCAAAAAATAAACAAATATTTTATAGATATGAAATTTATGCATTCACTTATTCAAAAAATATTGGTTGAGTGTCCTCTACATGCTTTCCAATGGTATATAACTTGGGGATACAGAAATGCAGAAAATAGTTTTGCAGACAGTTCTGGAGCTTTCATTCTGGTTGAGAGAGAAAGAAGTAAACAATTAGAAGAAAATAGTTTAGGTAATAAGTGCTATAAGGAAAATAAAGCAGGCAGGGCTGGTGGAGATGGGAATGAGTAGATGCTAGTGAGGTCAGATGTTAGATCTCTGGTGAGCTGACACCTAAGCAGAGGGCTGAACGAAGTGATGGAATGAGCCCCACAGATACGAGACTTCCTAGCCTGAAAGTGTTCTTTGAAAAACAAATAACACAAAAATGCTATAATATATTGTTGGTTTTCCATTCATGAAGGTTATGACATGGACAACTATTTTAGTAAGCACTGTGTCATAGTACGAGTAGTCACCCTCCACTGCCAGTCCCTGATGACGGGATGCATCAACACGGTTCTGGGTTTGATTTGAAATACAAACACATTTATGAATCTATTGTAGAAATCCACCAACAGTATGTGATAGAGAATTAACTTTGTAGAAGCCTAATGTATGCTGAATAAAATAAATCTTTTTTATTTTACTATAAATTTATAGGTGTAATTTTATTATAACAATGTTTATAAAGTTTAATTTTTTCTCAAATGTTTAGAAGCATAAAAAGGGCTATTGCTTTTAACATGCCCCACTTAAAAGGACATTACAGGTTTGAGCCTAGGAAAACAGAAAACAACATAACTACATTTTACGATTGTCAGAAGGGGTGAAGGATAAAGTCAAATGAAACCGTTCATAGTATCTTACAGAATGGATAAGATTTTAGATTAAATTGTGAGCAGTGAACTAACATCTATTCAATTTATTAGCTATGTAGGAACTCTATTTTAATAATTTACAGCACTTTTCCACTTATTACCTTATTGACTATTAAAGCTTTTAAAGCATCCTGATAGAAAAATAAGATTTTGAAACTGTTAATTCGTATCTTCAATATGAATAGCCTCAACCATTTAGAGAAACTTTAAGTAATTTAGTCACCTCTTATAAAAAAACTAGCTGTTATGCAAAAATTAAAATGATCTCTATTTCCTTAATCATAAATACCTGCTAAAGTCAGATCTAGAAATGTGCCACATGCAATAGCGTAAATTCATATGGAATTATTGAAGAATTAGTGGAAATTTTGGCTCTTTACCAGGAAACGTAGTTTTGTTTTCAAGTATAATATCAGATGAGCCTAATTATTAATGGGAACCAAAGCCAAGATCCTACTAAACTTCCCTTTGTCAAAATTTGAGATTTCTTTTATTCTTACTGTTAGATTTCTTAGTAAAATAATGTCTTGGGAAATAAATGGAAATATTTAATTTCTGAAATATCATCTTTGAGGGTCAGTTTTTTAGAGTATTATGAACAGGTTATTTAATCAGGGAATTGAAGTATGTAGGCTTGTTCCAGTCCCGTATCACTGACAATATGTTGCTTCACAGATCTAAAGGGCCTCCTCAAATTTTTATGTACGCAGCAAAAGTCTTATGCTGCTGAAGTAGTCATCTTGTATTTTGAGAAGCCTAGATTGTGTGTGCTGCTGACGATATGTGTGCCTGTCTTCAAGTTTTACTTCCATCACATCTTTTTTTTAAAAAGTTAAAGAGAGATGAATGAGGGATACATTAATTATTTTCAGAATCTAAAATATTCCTCCAGGCTGAGCAAACCTCACTTACTCAAAAGTATATTAAACCAGTGATCCCAGATTAGATAGTTCCACATCTAATGTTAATTACGACTGTGGTAATGAAATTTTAAAATTACTGGAATGAACAACTTTAGGAGCTTGGTAAGAAACTCCATCTGAAGTTCACACCCTCAAATGAAATATATGTATCACAAAATGAAAACCCTCTCTAAGTCAGTGATATTACCAATGAGGATTGTACTCTGCTTCTTATTAGAAGCATGAGTCTGCCTAATGATGGGAATTTTTTAACAATCTTAGTGTCAATTTTTTGACACTAGAAATAAGCAGTTAAAAATTTACTTATGTACTTAAAGTTTTGGAAACAATAACAAGTGGTTAGTAGATTACTAATTCTAGGTATGCATTTTCTAATTTTCCCAAAATGTTCATATTCTTTAAATAAGGTATTAGTTATAGCACATGAATTAGAGTCTATGACATCTGTGTGATTAGTATGTATACCATGTAGTATGTAGGATTTGCATGCCAATTAGTGAGAGTCTCAAAAGCAGATTACAGGATATAATTAGATGTGCAAATACCAAAGGAACATTTTTTTTGTCACTAAAACATAATGAGTTTTTATTTTTCTTTTGAGAGGTGAAATGGGAAGCACTGTAACTCACCTTTAAATGATGTGAGAGTTTTAGAAATTTGTGTGTTCATAGGCCTGAAGGATATGACTCTAGAGACTGTACCAAATTGTACAGATTTCATCTGAATCTATTCAGTATTCAAATGTCTAAGTACTCTACATTGTGTCACGTGATTTTTCATGGGATGAAAAATCCACTTCATTTGTTAACTATTGATTATTTATATATTATGACTTATTTTATTATATATAATTGTGTATAATACAATAATATAGTATATATTGTCATAACATTATATTATTAATTACTATTATATAATACTACATTTTATCATTATAACTTATATAGACTATACAATAATAATTAATACTATTATAATTAGACATAAAATAACATGATTTGTTTTAATTATATATTTTTTACTTATAGTATATTAATTACAGTATATTTTCCCTGATTGTGGTGCAATTTTTCCTCTATCTCTTTATGTTGTTGACACTACTACAGATTTTCCTATTTTCCCCCTCTTGATCACCTCCACTAGACCCCTCCTCCCGTGGCCTTCACCAAACTATTGCCTGTGTCCAGAGTCTATGCATGTATATTCTTTGTTTAATTTCTTCACCTTCTTTTATCCATATTCTCCATGCTCCTCCCCTCTGACATCCATCAGTTTCTTCTATGTATCCAGGCCTCTGGTTATATTTTGTCAGTTTGTTTTGTCCATTAGAATTTATATTTATGTAATAATTTGTATTAAATTAGTATGTATGATGCTGTTTGGAAAAGTCCAACCATTGTTAATATAATGAGAACACTTTGCATTACATTGATATAACTTGACAGCCAAGGAGAGTGGACGGGAATGTGCATGCATGAACAATGATGACTTCACTGTACTAGTCACTGGGAGCTTTGGGTGCTGTTGAGTGAGCATAGGTACTGCATAACTGTCGCATACAAAATGACTGAGCAAGTAGAGGAACAAATCTACATCAAAATTTGCATTAAGCTTGAACATTCCTCAGCAGAAACTATTTAGATAATTCAGAAGGCCATAGCTATTAGCAACTGGTGATTGGCAGCTTCATCAAGACAACATACCCACTCATGCATCATATATTATCTTTTGCAGAGTTTTTGGTGAACATCAAATCATCCAGATGACTCAGCCCCTTTGCAGCCCAGATTTGGTGCCCTGCAATTTCTGGCTTTTCCCCAAACTAAAATTACCTTTGAAAGGGAAGAACTTTCCAACCTTTGATGAGATACAGAACAATACTATGGGGCAGCTGATGGCAATTGGGAGAACGATGTGAGGTCCCCAGGTGCTTACTTTGAAGCATCACTGGACTGAGGCATTATTGTCCTATATACAATGTTTCTTGTATTTTGTATCTTCTTCAATAAATATCTCTATTTTTCATAGTATGTGGCTGGATACTTTCTGGGCAGGCCTCATGCATAATTTATGCATGGTAATTTAATAATATAATTATCAATATATTATAACAGTGTAACTTCTTATGTTATCATAATATCATTGTAGAACCTCAGGGAAGTTCATTTAGTACCTAAATTTAGAGTCAGATTTGACTGACTTGAGCAGCGATAGGAAGATTAATGATTTTGGAAAATGGTGAATGATTTGTTTGTCTAATATTCTGAGCGTTTTATATTCTTCAATATTTCTTAAAAATCATTAATATACAAAACTTGATTTTTCAGAAACTCCAAGACAACCACAATAACTCTTGACTAGCAAATTTTTAGACAGGAAAAATCTAAAAGGATGAAATCACAGACATCACCAGAAAGTGTGGCATGTTCCAGAGGATCGCTTTGTCCACATTTTCAAACAGTAGCCTTTTACAAAAACTTATGTTAACGTAAAATTTGAAGAGTCATTGTGTGTAAAACAGAAGAAGCAAAAGTTAAAGCGTACAGTCTTTGTTATACATTTTCTCTCACTAACTAAAGATTTTGATTTCCCTCCCCAGGTTCTCTCAACCTGGTTTTCACACCCTGGTTTAACTCCAACTGGACTGGAATGTGCATGTGTGAACAATGATGACTTCACTGGGAGTGGTAAGTGCTACTGAGCATAGGTACTGTGTCACTGTCGCATACAAAAAGAAAATTTTGGCTTGAAAATATAGGGTTGGTGAGCAAAAATGATAAACTTGAGGAGCGTAAAGGTTCTATTGTTTTGAATATAAATGTTCATTATTGCTACTGTTATAAGTAAAACACAGGGAATAATCCAGGAAAATGTTATTTGTTCAGTATTAGCTCAGCACTTGGCTTTTGTCCTTCATATTCCATTATGTCTTTTTCCTTCTTCCCCAGTCCTATACTGCGATATTGACATTCTACTGCTTAAACTCTACAGCCCTCTCCAAAAACAACCAAAGATGACCTTCCAAACAAGTATACACTTTATTCTGACTAAAAATTGGGTTTCCGATTCTGATGTGGTGTCTCACACCAAGGAACTCATTGGGCCATATGTTAGCATCAAGGATATTTGTGACTGATCCTCTTGTCTAAGCCCCAAACTAAACTTAAGCATAGTATCACCATTTATTACTTTCCTTACAATTGTGTTTTTCAAAGTGTGATCCACAGGCCATAGGCATCAGAACCACATGGGATGCATGCTAAACATGTGCACACTCCATCTCCTTCACTGCCATCCAACACACATAGTGACTCAGTCTTTGAAGGTGGCATCTCGGAAGCTGTAGCTTCAATGATCTACTAAGATGATTTAGCACTGTGAATGGTTTGGGTGGCTTTGCCCCAAGAACCCCCTATTTTGGTGCTTAGGTCTTATCCCTTAGGCAAAAAGAGACCCTAAAAGACTAATCAAACAGAAACACAAGTATTTGTTCAAACTCATGAGCAGTTAAAGTCAACTTACTGAATTTCCACCTGGTAATATCTTCATCCTCAGGGTGAAGGCAATTAAGTATCAGGCACAAGCCCACCCCTAACATTTAAAATGTTCGGGCACTGTGTCTAAATACTTTAAAGTGATAAATAAAGCTAATTATTTGTTAAATAAAATGTTTCACCACCTTCTCTGATAACCATTCCATTAAAATGTCTGGGAAGCCAGTTACAATACAGAATGTTTAGATTTCTTGACGTTCTTTGCTGGTACTTGGTGAAGCGGGCAGAGCCAGCTCCAGAACCCCTCCAGCCTACAACACACTCCTTCTTATTTCAGTCTGCCCAGCCTTGTACTTAGAGGAGCCTCATTCACACAGAAGCGGACACGACATTCTGCAAGTGAAGGTGCCATCGCCCCTAACCACACAAACAGCTACTCCTTGGCTATAGCCAGTCTTCAGGCTTCACGTGCATCTTTGTAGGAAAAGACCCTAGCAGCTCCTAGAGGTGAGCAATGGGCTACTTTACTTGGGTATGGAATCCCCAGCATGCTCCCCAGTGCCATGGGCTCCTGGAAGCACATCCCTGGGCCTGAGGACTCTACTCTGTGAGAAGATTGTGGTTAGAGGAAGGCGGATCAGGACTCGATAAAGCACAGGGCCCATGGTAGACTCATGGGGCTATCTTATGTGTACAATTCTTAAAATTTAAACATTATCTAGTCTAAGTTCCTGGCTGATTTATTCATATATTCTCTAAGTATTTATTGAGCTTTATGGCAAGTATTAGTCTAAACATTTGGGATACATGAGTGAATAAAACATACTAAAGCCTTTGCTCTCATGGAGCTCACATTCTAATGGATTCTTAAATCCCTGCTATAACATTTCTAAGACCTGCTGTCTGAGGCTGGCTTGAACAGATCCACTGATGAGCCATTGAGATGCTTTCATTGTTAGCCAGCTTTTTTTTTTTTCCCATTTGGATATATAGACACCTTCCAAAGACAATAAAAATGCCTGCTGGGAAAACTTTTAATTTATTCTACAGGGAAAGTAACACTCCAGGCTTTTAAAGCAATTTTTGTTGAAGCCAGGAGAAGTAAATAAAAAAATAAATGTTTTAATTGTATGGTAAACTACTCCTTGATCATGATTGTGAAATCCTAATTAATTTGTATTCTGAACTTGTTTTTAATAAAAGAATAAGCCAAGAGTTTATAACAATTTATAAAACCATGTAATTTTTTTAAAGTTTGTAAATTTAAAAGCTTGTGAAGTCTTGCAATTTTTGAATTGAAAATAATTTAATCCTTGTTTAAAATATGCAAAGCCACAAGTCATCCACACAAAGAATGATTGCAATGCACAATCTCACATGAGAAATTGAGATTTAGATATTTTAAATATGGTAAATAGTTCTGCTTGGTTGATTGATAACTCCAGAATTATTACTAGGAAAATAAGTTGATCCAGGAAAGCTAAGTGTGACAGTGCTGTAAGTATATCCCTGTGACAGAGTCTAGAAGAGTTTCAGAAGTGAGATCCCTGGGGAAGACATTTATCATGATTACAGTCTTGGCTGAATAATAGTAAGGGGGTTAGGGCCTGGGTTTGGTGACTTTAGTGCGGGTCTTGCAAGTTGGAACACTGGTTGGAATTGGCAGAGTTTGTGACCTGGTAGTTTTGGATGGATGAGCATAATGAGAAGATCTTCATGTGCTTTTGAATAAGTAAGCTATGGTAATAATGCACTGTCATAATGTGGGGGTTCAGAATGAGTTACCTCAAGATGTGCCTCTGGAATATGGTGATTGTTTTGAACTAAAGGCAACTCCCTTAGTCACCACAATGAATGACTTTTCCTTCATATAACCCATCCCCTGGAAGCCATCAGGGAGCCAGGTCTTTCACCGTTAGCTAACTTGTCTCCCAGAGTCGACACTTCCTAAAAATATACCTTTACTTTCTTTGCCGCTAACTCCTATTCATGTTGACTGGGCTCTAACGTGTTCAGGCAAATGAATACTTTTAGTCCAGTAACACAGCTGCCTTCCTGTTCTTGTCCAAGCAGCCTCACCAGATTCAAACTCTTGAATTACTCTATGTGAGCAATAGTTAATTTTAGTATGGATTGTGAGAACTTTAAACATAAGCATTTAGGAAGCTGAAGCTGATATTTATCTATAAAGAGTGATAAAACTTTTGGCTTGGTCTTATTTTTGTCACTATTCTTGTGGTCTACAATTTTAGTTGTATATTGTTCTTTTTTCCATGTTTTCATTCATATTACTAGTTTTTAGGTTTTGGTCCTAAATCCTTTAACTAAAACTAGCTTTTCTAAATTGGTTTGGAACATTCTGCTTTAGTTTTAATGTGTTTTGATGGTCATATTAAGAGAATAGTGCCATTTATCTGCAAAGTGTGTTGCAATGCAATGAGGATCACAATAGGAGTCAGGCCAGCTGAGTTCTCCTCCTGGCAAGTCAAAGGACTAATTGTATAAACCTAGGAAACTCTATGGGTCTAAAGATTTTATTTGAACAAATGAAGTTATTGGACTAGTTGACTAATAACATTTTCCCACATCTCTAAAGGTTTAATTTAGCTTTAAGTATAAAAATATTTATAATAATTTGGATCACAACTGGAAAAGGACGTTAAAAATTAACATGTTGACATATGATATTTGCAGTGTGTTGTTGGTATTAGCATGTATAATGGATTTATATCTGAAACATGAAAAAGAAACCAAGGTTGAAATTAAAATTAAAATTTAAAAATCAAGTTGAAAAATTAATAGAGATTTAAAAAATTAAGGGAACATAATTTAAACAGTGCCAGCTCAAAATGGGCCTATCCTATTTATTGTGATACTGAGTTGATTTTCAGAAGCAGGCCAAACTGCAAGTCATGCAGGAGAAGCATGTGCAGAAGAGAGAACTTTGACCTCCAGCTGCGGCTGGAACCAAGTCTCACACTCTCCTCCTTGAACCTTCGGACAAAACTGGGCTCAGAAACCAGAACCCTTTTAGGAACAAGGGTTTGTTGGCCAGGAAAATCTTATGTGGTCTCTCCCTACCACAGATGGTTAAGCTCCAAGGTCATCCCATTATAACTTGCTCCGCCAGTGTTTCTGTATACCTGTTCTTCCTGAACCCTTATAACCAGGCCCAAACCCTAGATCAGGGAGTTTGACTTTGAGTGTGAGCTTCTCGTTCTCCTGGGTGGTACCATTTACAATAAAATAGCCTATCTTTCTCTACTGCAATTCTCAGTGTCTAGTGTTTAGTGCAGGGTGTGCTGATTCTTTCTGCACTGTAACAGGAACACTTGAAGAAAAAGATTTAGTTGGTAAAATGAATTTAATTTTGAGCAAATTTAACCCAGAGAAAACTGTACTGTTTCTAAATAAAAATCTGAGGGTTTTTTCTTTCTTTTTCTTGACAATGTTGGAATTTACCTGAGCCTTATGCTTTGTAAAAGTGATGGGTAAGAAATTTCCCTAAGCTTTTGTTACCCAAAATCCCCCTTTTTGTCTTATGGGGAATAGCTTACTTCAAAGAACCACACTTGGCTAGGTGAGTTAGATAAGATCCCTGGTCCACTCTCTCATCACTCTCATAAGATTGGCAGATGACTCCCTTGTTAACCTGTGACAAAGCCCAACACAGGCATTTCTATTTTGCCTGAACCTGCTGACAAAGCCAGACATAGACCCTCCTATTCTTTAGCTCATGGTTGAAATGAGCTGTTTGTTCCCTTTGAAACTAGACACAAAGATAAACTTTTCCACTTTAGCTCATTGACTAATTAGAATCCCCAGATTGCTGGGGAAGAAATCCCAACTGTGAACTACCCTGCCTTTACCTTGTCTGTTCTCCCCATGAAAGTCTAAGGCAAAACTGCACTGTTCGAACACGGAGGTTTGGATCTTCCTACTGCAATTTCCTGAATAAAACCAATCTCCTTACTTGTTTGTTTTTTGTCTTTGTCATTGCACTCAATTCCTCTTTCTTTTGCCTTCTATGTCTCTGTTCCTTTCTTTTTAATTTTTATTGGATATCCACAGGGTTTCTTAGCTTTTATTCAAGGTGAAGCTTGAAACACAGAGAAGACACTTCCCTTGTCTTGCTAAATAGTAAGAATGATGAGCAGCAGATGGGCATGTGTCTACTAAAATGAGAAAAGAAAAGATTAATTGCACACTAAAAAGATAATGCTCCTGAGCTGAATGGCATTTTAAGGACCACACAGCACTCAGTTATGATAGAAGAGTTTAATTTGAATTCATCATTAGGGAAGCTTAGATGTGAGATTTCCGGTTATTAATTCCTCAGAATAATTGTGTTTCAATGTTATCAATTTACATAAAGATATATATGTGAGTGCATATATTTATTTTTGACTTATAAATTCCTTCAAATTAAAGAGATTTAAAATAGTTCAACTTAATTATAAGTATTTATATGTGGACCAAAATGGGTCACATACTAAATCTGACAAGCTCAGGGGAGGCCTGCATGATGGTCCTTACAAACTCAGAGACTAAAAATAACCATATAGGAAGATCTGAGATAGAAACTTCTTAACTAAAAAAACAGTCATGGTGGATAGTCATGTCCTAGGTTTGGTGTCTTCCTTGACAAAAGTAAATCTTTACCCTATTATCTTTTTGCATCTATAATAACGTACCTTTGGAATGCCAGAGTCATCCCCCTTTTCCAGACCCCTCAGGGTACAATCTCCCACCAGAGCACCAGAACCTCTCCTTGCTATCTTGCTCTTCCCTGTACTCTCTGTGTGGGTTGTGAATGTTAACTATCCTGTACCCACCAATGTAAAAGAAGTATGTGTCTATTTGTTTTCCTTTTTAGCCAATCTCAGATATTTCCCCATTTTGCTTCTCCCACCACCCTAATCTATCACCAGTGGATTTCATTGGCACCCTCTTATGTCCTCTCCTATGATTCTGATATATAAAATAAGTGGTAAAATGCTATTTGCTGGAACATTTACTCAATCCATTGAGATCTGGCAATGGTCATCAGTTTAGTTCAAATAAACTCATAAAAATTCTCTACAGGTTGGGATATTTCTTAAGTGACATATATGTGTGCATATGTGTTTGTGTGTATACATTTTATTTCCATTGAATTTGAAATATGTAATTCCCTTGCGTGTGTGTGTGTGTGTGATGCACACAATCATATATAAAGTTTATAACTCCCTTTTCAAATTGAGGGCCAATTCAATCTCTTAAAAATTTTAAGATGGTTTTAGTTTTAATGAACACCCTCTATAATTATTTTACATTCCTTCAGTCTATAAAACTAACCTATTCAAAAAATACTGATTTAAACTTCTACTAATGTTCTTTAAAAAATAAATAAATTTAACTCTCCATGTGCTATGGCTTTACAGCATCTTTACTTCTAACAAATTAACAGATAGGAAAATTTCAAAAAATTTATTTGGATTGGTAGCTGAAAGAAATAAACATTTCTACACTTCTCGTATTATAAGAGAATGTTGCTCCTTCTCCTTGTGTGGGCGCATTACTCCTAGTGGGGGGGTTCATGACACTACACAGCATGATCTCTTGGATCAACACCAAATCTTCAATCCCAACACATCTCAGAGTGCATTTTTGATGAATAAATTACCAAACTAATGAGACACACTAAGAGGTTAAGGATTGATCAAGTACTTAATCTTTTTAATGAAGGACACAGCATGAAATACATTCCTCCAAACAGATACAATAAACAATCTTCTAAAACATAATTAGAATAGAAATATGAAGAGAAGTTCAACATCTTAGAATTTGTCTACCAGATAAATAATAACTTAGCATTTTCTGCAACAAAGGAAAAGCTTTTAGTCATCAACCTTATTTATATTTGAATCAGGTTGGTTCCAGAAGTCCATAAGGCTAAAATAATGGTATTTTAATATGGAATTTCAGTATGTTTTGATGCTTTCTGAGTCCATGACAATTTTTTGAAAATATGGCTTTGGAGCTTTTACAGAAATTGCTGGGCTTTGAAAAGGCTAGGAAGTATTTTGGAAATCTTCTAAATACACAATTATTGTACTGTGTGTATCTGTGAGGTATCTGTGACCTAGATTTAGCCTTTTGAGTGCTGACTTTAGGGAAATAATTTAGGATTTAATTGAGCTTTTGAGTCCTTATTTACTTTAGTTTGGATATTAAAACTAGGTTGTGTAACTTTAGTGAGAGGTGTAGTGAAAACTTCCAGTAACAAATGAAATTTTCTTTCACAACAAATCTTTTTCTACAAAATGATAACAGCAACAAGGGATTGGGTGTCAACCAACCAACCTACCTGGATTAAAAATATATAGTAAAAGAAATAATTGGCAGTTACAGAAGGTGAATCTAAATAAGAGCTTACTATTTAGGTTTGTGATGAACTTACATAATGCTTCTCCAATCAAGTAGTTAAAGTGTAACAGATTAACTATTAGGTATCATTGTTGGTGATTAATTATACCATGATATCGTTATTTGTGCAGTATGCACTGGAGTAATATACACTTTTATTCTCTTTGCTATGAAAGGGTTACATTATAACTGCTAATCTTTTTATTTCCTTAGAGAACTAGACTTCCAGCAATCATTTTTTAGAAAAAAACTTGTTTGCAAACTGTGCTCTAAGAGTTTTAGTGATTTTCCCTGGTCAGGTAGCTCAGTTGGTTAGAGCATTATTCCAATATGCCAAGGTTGCAGAGACAAGAGCACATACAAGAAACAACCAATGAATGCGTACATAAGTGGAACAACACCTCAACATTTTTATTTCTCTCTTTCTGGAATCAATTTAAAAAATAAGAGTTCTAGTGGTTCTATGAGTACCATGAAGACCTAAGACTGGGAAACAGCTGCCTTGCCCTGGTACATATCAGCTGCCAACCCCAACTTTATTCAAACAGAGAGTTAAAAAACTGAAATAAAAACAGGAAAAAATTTAAATCCCCTGAATTAGAATAGTAAGCACAGAAAAAGTTAAGAAGATAGGAAACAACAAGTGCTGGTGAAGTTGTGGAGAAACGGAACCCTTGTTCACTGTTGGTGGGAATGTACATTGGGGCAGGCACTGTGGAAAACAGTACGGAGGCTCCTCCAAAAATTAAAAAGAACTACAATATGATCCAGAAATTCTACCTCTGGGTATTCACCTGAAGAACACAAAAACACTAACTTAAGAAGATGTATACACCCTATCTCAGTATTCACTGCAGCATTCTTCACAATAGCCAAGATAAGGAAACAACCTTAGTGTCCATCGATGGAGGAGTAAATAAAGAAATTATGATATACAAGCATAATGGAATATTTTTCAGCCATAAGAAAAAAATTGAATGAGTGTGTCATGATGCTGACACGTACAACATGGTGACTTCAGTCAACAATGCTGTGTTGGACATGTGAAAGTTGCTAAGAGAGTAGATCTTAAAAGTTCTTAACATAAGAAAAAAACTGGTTAACTATGAATGACGATGAGTGATAACTATGAGGGGGGACCCAAAATAAACCCAAAATTTATTTATAAAAAATTGTGTATTCTTACGTGTTTAAATTTCAGTCACCTTAAAGTACTCTCCGTTTGATGCAATGCACCTATCAAGACATTTTCCCACTGCTTTGGACAGTTTTTGAACATGTTGATTTTGAGGCCTTTTAGTACTTCTTCCATTTTTTGTGTCACTGCTTCCACATGAGCAAAATGTTTCCCTTTGAAGATTTTTTTCATCTGGGGAAACACCAAAAAAAGTCACTTGGGGGGAAATCAGGTAAATAGGGAGGGTGGGGCACAAGAGTCATGCAGCTTTTCATCAAAAACTGCTGAGCATTCATATGATGTGGGCAGGTACACCTGTAAATCACCCATCAGGAAATGGGCAAACACATTGAAAGAGTCTTCAAAAAAATTCACTGAGGCTGAACACACCCTTTCACGACAGTACTAGCTATAAGACTGATACAGATGGGTTCCTAGGACACCCACCTAGCAGGGGAAGCCTGTACTACAAGAGGCCTGCCCTCTAAAGAAAATGCCATTTTGGGGAGGGTCTCCCCACATAGACTTACTGTGGTGATCATTTTGTAATTTGTGCACATACCAAATCATTATGTTGTATACCTGAAACTAATATAATGCTATATGTCAATTATAGCCCAACTTTAACAAAGAAAATCCAGTAGATATCTGTTAACATATATCACTGGGAAAAACATCATGATGTAATATACATTTGTTTCAGCATCTTAAAACATTTATCTTTGGAAGTATATGAATGTATTAGACAAGTCGTTAGGAGACCTGAGTTAAACAGTTGATTTTGTATTTATCTGATTGATGTGTGTATCAATGTTTGGGTGTAAGTCTTCACATTTGTGAGAATAAGAAGGTTGGGTCACTCCAATAATCTCTAGTTTTAAAATAAATGTTTTTCAGATGCAGTGAACTATCAACAATATCTTAAAATAATATTGGCTTCTGTAGAAGGCCAAAAGTGTTTAGAGAATTTATAAACTTTTGAAGATGTTTGATCATCCTTCCCATATTATTCTATAATTAAAAATAAATTTAACTGTTTATAATTTATGGTTTTGTTGCTTACCTAATTCGCAATTGTCTCTGACAAATTTCATTGCACACATTTTATGAAAAATATGGAGAATGTTTTCATTTCTCAAAATATATGACTCTATATTTATTGCTTTGTGGATTTGTATGACTATAAAACTTAGCATTTTTATGTTCCATTTTGCCTTTTAGTGCTTTAGGTAATGAAACATAGACATATGTATCTAAATCATGAAAACTCTAAATTTAGTATTTTTTTTAAAGTCCTACAATGCTAGTTCACCAAAAATTTTTTGAAACATTGCTGCGGATTTCTCTCTCCTCCCTTTTTTTCTGAAAATGGAACCAATTATAAGTACACAGGTGAATGAATCTCACAAAGTGAACACATCCCTCACACCATATCATAAAGTAGAATGCTACCAGGACTCTAGAAAATACTGTCAGTGTCCCTCCACTGACTGTGCCCCTCTGGTGGTGACAATCTCTCCTGTGACCTCTAGCATCAGAGGAGCTTACCTGCTTTTAAACTCTAAAAAACAGAATCATACACCGAGCCCTCTGTTGTGTCTGGTTCCTAGCTCAGCTTTTTTTAAAAAATGTATCCATGATTTGTAAATAAATGTGAATTGTTATTCTAGATGTTTTGACAGTCAATAGTCAAAAAATAGTAGTCAAACTGTTTAGGAAAAATGTTTTTACAAGTGAGGTGCAACTGTCTGTTCTTCATTTTCATCTTCATGCCATGCAGGACCTTCTATGTTAATAAAAATTTTTAAAAAGTCCTACAATGCTAGGCTAAAATAGAGCCTAGCTGAAAAGAAATGCCGTATAATCTAGGAATAACCTAACCACAACCAAATGTAACAAGGCTTCTCTTCCCACACGTTTCAATTTCATGGCTCAAACTTTATCTTACAGACACCACAGAACAGAGTGTCTCTCTTCAAGTGAATAAAGAGGTGCATTGCACAGTTGGTGCAGAAAATAAAAGAATTTACTATGTGTGACTTCTGCATCGTAGAAAGTTCATCAAATAGACTACATGTTATGCTAATTCCAGGTTAGAGTTTATACATTCTCTTCCTTTTCTACCCTGCATTTTGAATGTAAACCAATTTTATTTCTACTGCTGGAGTGTATCTAGTTTCTTTAGGTGGGAAGGCATCTGTGTCTGATCTATTTTATCCCTCAAATTTAGAGTAACTTTGTAAGCCACAATTGATACTTGTTAAGTGTTTGTGATCTAAATTAATAAATGCCAATATTTCTAGTTCTCCAAATCATGCAATAATAGTCAGAATCTCTGTTTTTCATTTAATTTATAAAATGATACCTCTAAAATTGATTTTGCTTTGATACCAATGTGCTTTACTAAATTGTTTCAAACTGATTATGTGTATTGAATGATACATTAAAATCTATCATTACTGAGGTATAGAAATATTTTTTGTTCTGTGTACTGTAAGTACTTGTGTTGCTCTCTTTAAAGTAAACAAGCATTTTAAAAATATTCTTGAATTTTCAATTAATGACTAAAGTCAAAGAGCTTTTCCAAAGCCCATGAACTTCTCCCTTGCCAAAAGGAAAAAAAAATACATGAGAGAAATGGTAATTGTGCCTTAACCTCTAAATCAATATATAAAATCATAGCCCCAAATTATTGAATTCCAATGGACTGATAGATATTCCTCTGGAGTACATCTCTGAATGGCATGGAAACAATATGAGAACAGGCCACAAGGCTAGAAAAAATGTTAAAAAAAAAGATAATCAATTGGCTAAGTAATGCCACTTCATGAGAAAAAATGATGAGATATATTAAATTCAATCCTCAGGCACCACAGTGCTAAATTTCAGAAAGTCAATATAAAAAATGAAACATATTTTCTAGTTTTGTTTTCTTTCTTTTCTTTTTTTTTTTTTTTGGTGTAGTTCAGTCCAAAAAATAAAAATAAATTGGAAGAGAAAATGAGAAAAGTTATCTTTCTAACTGTTTTTTCTAGTCACAGTTGGTTTGAAATTGTTCCATGAAGCAGGCAGACATTTCATCAGTGGAGCTGGATCTAAATGACTCAGGAGTTTTTGTCCTAGAAGAAAAATTTTTATTTGAATTCCCAGCCTAGTGTTGTTCTATGTGTATTGGCTTGTTTAGACATATTTAACATCTTCTGAGCATTAATAGCCTAGCAAAAAATACCATGTGAAAATCTTTCTGTTTCAGCTTGGGAAGTTATTAGTTAAAATTGCCCAGGAAATATGGTAGAGATCAGTCTCCTTGTCTAATCTTCCTTCCAAATGGGAGCCATGCTTAAGCTGTGCAGCAAAGCAGAGGAAGAAGCAGAGAAATCAGAGAAGCCAGCAAGCATATGGCTTAATTGTCAAGTCCATTCTATCCATCACTGAGCCATGTGCTATTTTGGCAGTCCAGCAAATGTTGTTTCTAGGAACAGTGTGCACTGCTGTGAAAGCCAGCTAATACACTTTTGTGGTAGCACCATTGGCAAGAAACATTTAATGCCACAGCTAGAAAAAACAAGAATTTTATATCACAGGTAGTGATATTCAGTGTTGGGTATCACAGGTAATGATATTAAATACTTAATACCACATATATGGCAATAATGATACAGATGCCTTCCTTTGCACTCCTTCCTAAAGAGATAGGGAATGTCAAACCAACCCTCATGTGCCTTTAAAACCACTTCCAACATGTAAGATACACTTATGGGTTTATTAAACATCACTGTAACATTTATACACATACTTAATTCCATTCATACTTTTAACTTTTAACTTGAAAACTTCAAGTTATGTCCATTTTCTCCAAGATGATGAAAACTTATAATACAGGACTGCATTTTGTCGTAATCCAGTAATATGAAGGATACTTATGTATAGATCCACTCACATAAGATGATGAATGACAATCAGGTTGATATGAAAGCTTCATTTTTGTCAATAATTGAATTGATAATAAATGATAATAAACAAGTATATCGAAAGGAGGAATATTACATTACTCAAAAGATCTATATTTAATAGGTCTGTGGTGTTGTACATGAAAAAAGAAAGAGAGACGATGAGGGAGCTGGTATATTAATGATATTGCTTTTAAAATTCAGTTTTACAAAGTAGTTAATATAAATTCATTTGTACACACAAATGATTTTATATTCAGATGAATATATGATACTGCCTACAGATATTCAAAACTAATACAAGAGCTAGTCATTTGTTGGCAAGAAGGAATAAAGAATGTCTATATTTAGTATAAAATGTTATACAAAGTGTTGTGTCTGTTTCTTTGGCAAACACCGTATTCGGTTTCCTTGAAACAACAAGAACTTCATATCTGGATTTGCAGATAGTTATCATACAAACAAAGGCCATCATAAGTAAAAATATAACTAATATATATTTCATACTATAAAATGGAGCTTTTGAATTTTTAAATCCTCTTACATTAAAAAAGATTCCTCTAATTTTTATTTCTAAAGTATTTTCACATCTACAATCTATTTAAATATGATTTAAATCTTCACATCTATAAACGTCCTTATTTTTTTTAAAGTAAACAAAGATAGTCCCTTTTTTGTGCCTATGAAACAGTACTCTGTGCAAAAACTATGACCATTTTATTGAGAGAACAGGAATTGATAATTTAAGGTTCCATACGGGAACGTGAAGTGGGAGTGTGTGTGAATGAAGATGTGATTAGCCATTGTTAACTGCATGTTAGGCATCTTTATGAAATCTAGCCAAAGGCTCCTAAGTTCTCTGAATAGTGGGAGTCTAACCCTGAGTGACAGATCACACTAAGCAGAGGTGGCCCTCCTTTAGTCCTCCCAGAAGCAGTCGCTGAGGAAAAGATTAAGGTGCAAGTGAAGGACATTTCCCAGGAGAAAGCACACGAAGTAGAGGGGGACAGGCAGCCAAACTTGCGTGACCTTAGCCGAATCCCGCACTCAGCCCCCCCCACCAGGAGCTCTGCAGTGTCATGACACTTGGATCCAGGCTAGAGGCAAAGAAGAGGGTGTGTCTCTCATCCTAGTCAGTCATTGTCAGGAATCCTCACTGGGCTGTGGGCATAATTCCCCCCTATTTCTGGCTCTCCATAAGGGTGAGTGCCAGGTGGCCAATCCTCTCATGTGGCAGGTACAAGCAATCAGCTACAAAGTGCCCTGAGCTGGGAGACAGTTGCACAGAGACTGTGTACCAGTTGGAGAGGATTCGGCAGGTGCCACCAGTGTGGGCTTCTGCCCATCTGCCTGAGCACAGAAGGTCTGGTTCCCCCTTAGTTATTTCTGAGCAGTCCCCACAAGGGGCTGTCTATTCCTGCTGTTGCTTGTTTCCTGTCCCTTCGCTTGGACTCCTCCGAAGCTGGCAGCCTGCTCCGTGACCATCTGGTGACTGGGACTCCAACCTGTAGCACTGCTTCCCTAGTCAGCTTTGCCCTGAGGCTGGGCACAAGCCCTTCTCTGCAACCACAGTAGCACACTGGGCACAAGGCAGTGCAGAGAATAGACTTAAATAAACCTTTAAGATAACACTCCAAGTACAAAGTTTTTGTCTTTGTAAGGAAAACGTAACTGGCTCCTAAGTGCTGTGGCTCTGCCATTCCTTAGAGTGACACCCACCCACCCCTTTTCTCTGCTCTGCCTCCGAGTTCTTGAGGTCTAAGCTGCCCCCACACCCCCACCTCCAAACAAGGTATGAATCCTCTTCTTACTTGGCACATTAGACAAGCCCTCTTTAAGTCACTATGAGAGACTTTAAAAAATCATCATCTTTTCAGAGGAAAAGAAAGATCATCACAAATAAATTCCTAGAGTCCTGTCTCAAGTACGTGCATGTGGGTTACTCTCTATATTCATATCTTTAAAAGAAGAAGGGCCAGGTCCTTACCTTACCCCTGTACTACTGAAGGTCCACGTGAAAGGCTTACCCAAGACGGACTTCACCTTAGACCCTAAAATGCAGAAACTATTGCTTTTTAAAAATCAGCAGCTTTCCCCTGGCCCTATCTATACATCCACATGTCATGGTAAATTATTTTATAGAAGAGGAAGTTAAGCCTTAAAACTTTAAATAACTTTTAGAAGTCACATGGTTACTGCATGTCAGAATTAGGGCCCCACCTTGGATCACCTGACTCCAGCTATATATTTTTTTCACGTGGAAGGTCTTAGTTCATTAATCCTCTCAAGAAAAAATCTGCACAATGACACCACATTTGAAGTCACCGAAGAATCTTTATTCCTGTTGTCCCGCCTGCAACTCACTTTCTGTCGGCACCATCACTGGCCTTCTCAGTCCCCCCGACTTTCTTCATTCTGTGTTTGCGTCCCTCTCTCTGTTTTCTTGACATCTTCTCCTCATATAAGCCATGTCGTGTGAGTCTATGCTTGGGTTCCTTTTTCTTTGTGTAATTCAAGGAATCTTAAGTCACCCCAGGCCAGTTGTCTTGCCACCAGCAAGATGGGTTCTGAATCCAAACACAAAGATGACATCTGGTTTGGTCTTACACATTGTGACTAGTTTTCCCCAAAGTTCTCTCTTAGGTACTGTTGCCTTCCCAGAGTGAAGGACGTCAGCGGCCACTTTTTCTGTTGACCATGAACTTCCTGGTCTGGATAATTCTGTGTCGTTCATGGTGGTGGCCGATCTTCAAGCAGCCAGGGAAGAAACAGAGCCAAATGTACATTTTTAAATACCATTTCACTTTCTTATAAGAAAAAGGTGTCATAATGCTAAATTCTTATGTTTTTGTACCATCTTTTCGGGCTTTAGAGATCATTTGCTACATAGTTTGGCTTCTCAGGATATTCTGTAAAACTCTCTTCTGTTGACTGCTCCAAATGCTGAATCTTGCCTTCCTAAGACAGGAGCAACACATGGTTTTACCGGTCATCCTCTTAGCTTGGACACAAGAATGAAGTGCAGGAACCAGAAGCTCAAATGTGAGACTTTGCTGCAGAAGGAATCAGTGTAAATCAGCAGGCAGGGCCCCACAGGGCGCATCTTTGAGCAAGTGTGGTGGCAAAGGTGGCTGGCTTTTGTGGGCATGCTGTTGAAGATCCTGGCATTCAGTTACAAACTTCAGTTCTGTAATCAATAGATACATTTCCAAAATAACTAACTTGGGGATAAAATACATATTGTCCTTACCTGTGTGGGTGGTTAAAAGGATTACAAGAGATAATGCATGCTCAGTGCACAAAAGTACACATGGCACAGAATAAGCTCCATATAAATTAGCTTTGATGATGACGGTGATGATGATGACTACAGTGATGACTGATGATGGTAAAGATGTCATTCTTCTGAAACCCTTTAGTAGTTCCCCAGGTTTTTCAAGATAGAGGTCAAGCTCCATAGCTCATGTACAAAGACCAGCATTAACAGTCTTTTCTTTCCAATTTTTTTTAAAAAACTTTTCCACACTAGATATAGGGATTTGCATGAATTACATCCACCTACTTTCAGTTTCTAAATATATAATATTTTTTAAAAGTCTCAGTGCCTTCGTGCATACAATTCTCCCAGAATTGCCCTATTCTTGGCTATAAAATGTACTTATCTTCGTACAGAAATTTCTCTGGAAGTTTATGCTGACCTAGTTTCAGCTGATGCTCCTTCCTCTCTGCTGTCATAGGGTGATATCCCTTTCTCCATCTAGTGTTTAATGCCATCTAAATTCATTTGGACATAAAGATTTGTGTCTCCACTGTTCTCCTTGCTTATCCTCTTAATCTCAGAAAACATTATTAAATCAAACAATATAATCAGAGGCTTTGGGTAGAAAAATAAGGAAATCCTGAACCAAAATGGTTGAATTGATGAAGGCAGCCATTCCCTCCCAAAAATGCAAAGAGAAAAATTCATATTTACTTTCAAATATGTAAAAATCTTCCCTTTTTTATTGTTCAGTTACAGTTGTCCCAATCTTCCCCCCATTGCTCTCCCTCACCCCACCCACCCCCCACTCCCGCAGTCAATCCCCACCTTATTGTCCATTACCATGGGTCCTTCATACATGTTCCTTGACTAGAATCTTCCCTTTTTAAAAATGTAATTGAAGAACAAATACATTAACCTATCCTCACACATCCATTGCTCTCTCCCTCCCTTGCCCTTGAATTTTCTACACTCACAATATCTACTTCTCCATCTTCCATTATAATTCAGCACATTTCCGTCTAGATTCACCACCACCCCCATGACATCACCACACAGTTCTCACCAAGGTCACTGATAATCTTCACATCAGTAATGAACAATTTCCATTTCTCTAGTGGCTAAATGTTTTACCTACATTTAAGATGTTGACACAATCACTTCCCTTTGTCCCTCTGCCATAACACTCCCCTGGCGTTCCTCTTCCCTTGTATTTGTAGCCTCTTTTCCAAGCTCAGACTCTTCTAGCACCTTTAAACCTTGATAGCTCTTGTTTGATACCCAAAGAAATTTCTTCTAAGAGTATGCTATTAATATATTCTAGAGGTTGTTGATACCCAAAACTTAGAACAGTTTTTGACACATAGTAGGCAGTCAATTTCTATTTGTTCAGTGTATGCGTGAGTGAATGAGCAAAGCATCAGAAACCTAGAGTGAGTGATTTTTATGGTGCACTGGTCCTTAAATGAGCGCAACAGATCCCAGCAAGGCTTTGTACAATCGCGCAGGACCATTATAACTACATTATGTGATTAGAATCTGTGCTCCGAGATTAGACTTTGTGGTGTCTGAAAAATGTGTATCCATAGTAGATGTGTTATTTAAGAATTCAGTCCCGCAGGATGTTCTGTGTGTAGGTGGAAGCCCAAGTGCCACTCCGGGCAGAATCGACCTTGCATGCCTGTTCAACTCACTTCCTGGGTTCAACTTCAGGCCGGAGGAGCTGGAAAGATTGTTAGTTGAATTTTCCCCCAGGCAAGCAGGTGGTTTTTGGGGACACAGACACTTATAGAAGGGTAGCATTTTGTGTGGGATAGGGAATGTGCAAACCTGAGAAAGAAGAATCAAGAGTAAAAGGAGTAAGGACACCTTCTTATTGTCTGTTTTTTTACCTTAGCGCCTAGGCATTATGGTATCTTTTGTAACACCACCCCACCTTGAAGCCTTAAAAGTACTCAGTAAATGCTTTTGGCTGAAGAAATGAGTACATTTAGCCTTTAGATATTAAAAGTCAGCATTATTCATTTTGCAAATTCTTACAGGGGGTCCTCACTAGTAGTTTCATTCAGTACTTGGGGACTGGCATCCTGGTAAGTGCTTAAATATGTTTACTGGAAAAAATGAATGAATGAATAAATAAGGAGCCACTACATTCTAAATGTTAATGTGCATTATGATAGGACAAGAAAATTACACAATGCTAAACAGATGAGACATATGTTCTTTATATGATTTAAGAAGTGCACTCATACTTTTTATTGTTAGAAAGAATGATAAAAAATAATGCATCTTGGAACTTCATATAAAATTTAGGACAAATTTTAAAATATTAGCTAACAGGTAACATCACATTGGTAATTAAAGATAAGAGAGAAAAGGAATGGTTTCCTCTCAAAAAGTGTCATTTTGTTTTTAGTAGTGTCTTAGCACGGGGCCCAGTGTAACATTATTTTCAAGTTGTTATCTTTGATATTGTACTATTACAGGCTGTTAGCAATAAGGCTAACCGGGTTTTTCTGGAGCTGATGATCTGGCCTGAAGGTCAGTCAGCTGGTGCCCACTGGTACGGTCACTGGTGAATTTAGCCAGCACATATTCTGACAGGAAGGCATCTGTACTTATCAGTACTGCTCTGATGTGCTGAGTGATTCATATTTAAATGCTACTCTTGCTAAAATCAGATCTTGGTCCTTTCATTTCCTGAAAGAGAAGAATCCTTTCTAACTTGCCTCTGGGATAATTTTATTTTTATCTTTTCTTGGTTGGATAAGATAAATATCTTTATCTTATATTTCTACTTACATTTCCCAAGAACCAAGGCAATCTTTTTTTTCCAAGTCAATAACCAAAATACAGTCTTGTGAGTTCTTTACAGGGAGAGTTGACCTATGCACACACCTGTGGCCAAAGTTTGACAATCAACAAACCCATTTCCTTCCAAAGGTGTCATGGTTATTTTTGGACCATTATGCAAACCTTGAGACAAACATTTCTCTATAGTTAATGTAAGTTGCATACAGAAAAAAAATAATAAATTTAGAATTGATTAAGAATGATGAGTTGTCAAAAGCCAAGCAGTAGTATTAGGATAGGCAGCAGGTTGCTTTCTTCTCTTTGGTGGTAGATCACACATTTTAAAGAAGTTAAGCATTAGTTCTCTAGCCTGGTGAGAATGCAGCAGAGTGAGGGTGAGGCATGGCAGGAGTAATCTGGCTGTGAAGACCCATCCAGCCTAGTGCATCTATTTCTTCGTTCTTTTCCAGTGTTTAGATGGGGCCGTAGTGGATGCTATTTCCACACAGCACAATGCCGGTTGCTGGCCCTGGGACCATATCTTTTAATGTGGTAGATGTAGCCTTGTGCTTTTCACATCTTGGCTACTCGTCTATTTAATATAGACTTTGAAAAAACCACATTCAGTTAATGTATTTAATCATTGTTTATAAGTATGGTTTTCAGAAAAAAATGCTTGGTAAAGTCTTAGACTATAAATTATGTGCATTTAACCTGATTTCAACAATGTATAGTGTTTTATTTTATAATATCTGTTTAACATATACTGCTCCCACACTCTTTCCTGGCCTTTTAGACTTTAGCTTTAATTTAAATTATCACTTTAACCTGTTCCATCTGCTAACTTGAAGTAATTAATTTTGTTATACTTAGAAGTAGTTGCATATTCAAATGCTAATGAGGCTTATATTTATATCTGCATTTTGTTGTTTTAAATTTCATCTAATTAAAAAAGGAGCACAATGTAGGGATATATACGGAGAGCTCACAAACTTGTGCATTTTTTTCTGTAACCGTGTATAACACTTTGAAAAGAGAGAACTGGTTAACTGGTGGAAAACATAAACAAATAAAGAAACCTACAACAGATTTAACTTTGATTTTAAAAATCAAAGTTCATAGTGTAAAAGCTCTCAACATAAGAATAAAATCAAACTTGTTTTTTTCTAAAATAAGCCCTTTTTCCAGACCTTCTTTTTTTAATGTGCTACTTTAACAATTCTTTGGAGTACTGTGGTTTGTCTCTGCCCTTTAGTTTGAAGTTGACAACAACATTTTAAAGCCTTCACTGTACTACATACTTTTACCTTTTTTAAATATCCATCATGATAATTTTGAAGTCTGAGCACTGAAACTGTTTTAGGGCATAACTGAAGAGGTCTCTTAAAATTTCCCTGAAGACAATGCAGTTCTGATGGCTGCCGGTGAACTTGGACTCATTGATATAATGGTATTTCTGCTGAGCAGTACACAGTGACTTTTTTTCAGGAGTCTAAATGCTCTTCAGATTAAATTGCTTTCCAGGGTTCTTTGATTTTATGGAGTCCAGGTTGGTGTTTCTGTTTCTCTTTTGTGGTTTTAGTCCTTTAGGTGCTGATTTATCTTAAATCTCAAAGCTGTGAAAGGAACTAAGACAATACCTTGCTATTTACCTAGTGATGGCTTTTTGGTGTACAGTCTGAAGCACAGAGACGTTAGTAACAAGTAGAAATAAAATAAAGGAATGTGCCTTATTTTTCCTTTTCATGATCATTCCCTTTGAACCTGTAGGAGGAAAATGGCACAAAAGGCAAATGTTTGTCACTTAAACGTGCCACCTTTAGGGCAGTGCTCTCATCCCACTGGCATTGCCATTGTCCTGTACAGCTTGAACCAAAATGTTAGAATTGTTTTCAGAACTAGAAACAGGTTTATTTTTATTCCTCCTTTTTCTTTTTTTTCCCTCCTGCCCAACATTCTTCTTTCTCCTTTTTTGCCTTCCTACCACCTCTTTCCTTTTTGCCTTCTGCTTTCTCCTTGGCAGTGTTCCCGGAGGCAAAACTCACAGGAATGTAGGGCACCCCTAAGACCAGGACCCCCTGGAGTTTTTAAGTCTCACACTTGTGTGAGCCGCCAGCAATTTGCTGATTATAGTTTCGGTTTTCCTACCCCATTACTTGTTCCAATGGAAGTTTTGCTCTGGTAAGTTGTGAATTTCTGTATCACCTGTTTCTTAGTTTTGGGGGCAGCAGTTTGCCCTGTGACCTCAATTCTTTGACAAGCTTAAGTAGGGCATTTGACTTTTACTTCACCTCTTTTTCTTGTTTTGAAGAGGGGAGCTACAACTTCCCAGTTCCTTACAAGGCAGACCAGAACCTACAAATCTCAAAAGCATACTTTTAATTAATGAGAAGTTTAGAGTTTATCAGGGCCTTGCACATATTGTGTTTGCTATCATTTTAGCTATCCATATCTCATCGATTCTAGAGCTTTGTTTTTTCAGATTTCAATCATGATAGGGTATTTTACATTTAGTTTGCATGTGGTTTCTGCTGCTCCTGATCCCGCCTCCCCAAGGGAAAAGCCCAACTGCTGTAAGGGTCAGATTTTGGCAATTGTCCTCTCTTTGCCACACACTCCCAGGTCCTGTTTGTGAGGTCCCTTTGTACCAACTCTTTATGTCAAGCAGAAGTTAACTGAAAGGAAACTTAGATTTCTATGGTTCACAACCCAGTTCTAGTATCTACTGGCTACCACACTTGATTTAGAACTCAATGTCTATTCTCCCTCTATATATACTACATACATATATTTCTGTTTTATTCTTTCACATCTAACACAGGATAGGGAACCCTCCTGGGCCAGAGGATCTTTGAAAGAAGTTTTCCAATAAGTACAAAATTAAAAAATAAGTAAAATGATAATAAGAAAACATTTTGTCATAATTTAATTGGAAGCATTACTTTCCTCTTACTGGTAACTAAAATGATATTACAATCAACAGCATCTTATATTTGATCAAATTATCCAGTGATATGCTGAAGCCAGAGCCTCCTGGCTGTCCAAGTACAGTGTGTATGTCTCATCTCAACACCATGCCCAGTGACGTGAAGCCAGTGGTTCAAAGTCAGACACAGTGAAACTTTAACACCACACAGACCAGCAAACATGAAAAACCAGCACCCCTTCCCTGAGAGCCAGGGGTCAAAATTTACCAGAATACTACTGACTGTGTCTCTGGGGTACAAATTTCACTCTGGAAAACCATTGTCTGTATGTGATTAGTTGCACAAAATACAACTTATAAAATTAAAATATATTTCAGAAATTTACACATATCAGCATTTACTGGCATAAATCAGTCACTAATGAAGTGAAAGAACGTAGCATGGATTTTTAAATCATATTTGCATTGACGAAAAAGCCATAGATAAAACTCCAGTTACTTAATTTCTTTCTCTTTTCTTACTGAACATTAAGCTTAAAGGTTTTTAAGGAATGATTTTCATAACAAAACACAGTTGAGTTTATCTATTGCTGTAAACAAAACCTACATGACTTATGTGGATCTTCCAAATTTATAGCAATTGAACATTTGTAGTCCTTTTAAAATTTGTTTATCCTCACCTGAGGATATTTTTTCTTTGATTTTTGAAAAAAGAAGAATGCAGGGGGGGAGAGAGAGAAATTGACTGATATGAAAGAATCTCATGGAATGGTTGCCTCTCATCCACACCCAGACACAGAAGGATCACATGTGCCGAGAACTGAGAGCCAACCCGCAACCTGTGTGTGTGTGCACTGACTGGGAGGGATGACGCACTAACCAACTGAGCCATAGCAGCCAGGGCCATTCTGGATGTTTTTTAAAAGACTTTATTTATTTATTTTTAGAGAGAGGGAAAGGGAGGAAGAAAGAGAGGGTGAGGCACATCAGATGTGAGAGAGAAACATGGATCTGCTGCCTCTTGAACTGCCCTGACTCGGGACTGAATCTGCAACTCAGGTATGAACCCTGACAAAGAATGGAACCGGAAACCTGTTGCTTTGTGGAGAACACCCAACCAGCTAAGCCACACTGGTCAGGGCATTCTTAGTCTTTTTAAAATTGTGTTTCAGATTTACCTAGTAATGAAAAGATTTTTTAAAAAATAAACTATAAAATTGGGAAACTTTTTATAAACAGCA